>NC_139388.1:81732500-83172000 GCF_054392235.1 Sus scrofa | reverse complement strand
TTGCCATCATCATCACCGCTGGGATTCCTCTGACCAGTGGTGGGGCCTCAGCAAAGAGAGTCATTGGCAAAGGTTGCCTCTAAACCTCAACCTGGTCCCTGGCACCCCGGCCCTTCTCCCATCCCCGGCACCTATGATCTCTGCTGCCTGTCCTGGCCTGGTTCTCCACCCTCCCCTGACTCCTCCATCCCTACCCGCTCCCTGTCAAATGCACCTGTCCCAAGAACCCTGATTCTTGCTCGATGGCAACTAATTAGGCTGATAAACCAGCTTGTGTAAATGGGCCCATGGATGTTCGCATGTTCTAGGGACACCCTCCCTGGAAACGTTTGTCATCACCATCGTGGTCTAGTAAGTGCCTTTGCTGTGCACGAGGCAACACCTCGTGTGCACGTGGTGTGTGACTCAGCACCAGTAGTGTGTAATTTTCCTGCACTTTGAGCCCCGAATGTGAGCACTGACACCATGTTTGAGCATCTTGTGTGGGCCTTTACTGTGACTCTCAACTGGGTCTACATTTCAGCTTTCTCCAAAAGACAGCAAATTGAAGTAGGGAGGAGGTGGTCCTGGTCAGACAGACCTGGGTTCAAATCTCATAAAACCTCTTTCTAGCTCTTGAGCAAGTCATTTAATGTCTCTGCGCCTCGGTTCCTTATCTGTAAACTGGAGACCGTAAGACCTACTTGGATGGTGGGGTGGTTGTAAACAGTCAAGCACCTGCTAGTGTGAGGGTTATTCCAGGAGATTTAAGTGCCCCCCATGAGTCCCCCTTGCAGAGGGGCTGGAGATGCAGGGAGCATGCACGGTGGGCCCGGATCTCAGGGGCTGGCCCTGGGCTGGCTGTGCCATGGGGTCCTATCACCACGGAGTGGCCTAAGATGGGCTGGGATCTGATTGTCCTCCCCTGGGTCTAATTATACAAGGCCTTGCAGGAAGTTTACAAGCTGAGGGTGGAGATATCACCCACTCAGTATCCCCGGGGCCTCTGTCACCATCACTGGGTGCCCTCCCTGACTTTCTCCCTTGGGGGTTCATGTCATCCACCTACGTCTCTGTGTCTTGGGCCTGAAGAAGTGCTTAGGCCTCCCACAAAGTGTTCCAATCCCCTTCTGTGTTGCTTTTTAAAAACCAAGAAAAACCAAAGTTTAATAACATGTATACTTCCTATAGACATAGGAGATAACCAGGAAAACCGAGTTTCTTCCTTTTCTTTTCCTTTTCTTTTTTTGTCTTTTTGTCTTTTTAGGGTCACACCTGAGACACATGGGGGTTCCCAGGTGACACATAGGGGTCTAATTGGAGCTGTAGCCACCAGTCTACACCAGAGACACAGCAACACGGGATCTGAGCCGCGTCTGTGACCCATACCACAGTTCACGGCAACGCCGGATCCTTAACCCACTGAGTGAGGCCAGGGATCGAACCCGTATCCTCGTGGGTGCTAGTTGGGCTCATTAACCGCTGATCCATGATGGAAGTGCCTTCCTTGGGTTTTAAATCAGCAAAAAAAGATGGTCCTCCTGGAGTGAGACCCCCGGGAGAGCCGTATCCCCATTCATTTATCCATCCAGGCGTGTTTATTAAGTCCTTCCACATGCTGAGCCCTGTGTGAGACAGGGTGCTGTGAGTGACAGGGAGGGTGCTGAGCTTGGACACGGCTGATGACATTCCCCTCCCTTCTCTCTCTCTCTTTTTTTTTTTTTTTTTTTTTTGTCTTTTTGCTATTTCTTTGGGCCGCTCCCACGGCATATGGAGGTTCCCAGGCTAGGGTCGAATTGGAGCTGGAGCCACTGGCCTACGCCAGAGCCATAGCAACGCGGGATCCGAGCCGCGTCTGCAACCTACACCACAGCTCACGGCAATGCCGGATCGTTAACCCACTGAGTGAGACCAGGAATCAAACCCACAACCTCATGGTTCCTAGTCGGATTCGTTAACCACTGCGCCACAACGGGAACTCCTCCCCTCCCTTCTCAAGGGTCTGTTCGCAAGACTCAATAGGCTTAGGGTCAGTGAAGTGGGATGGGAATGATGTATGATGATAAAAAGCATAAACTTACACGTGGACACACCCGTCTGAAGAATCTGGGTTCAAATATGGTGTCAAAATGGCATACTTTTGGCAGACCCTTGGAAATGGGGCGGAGGCGGGGATCGGGAGAGTCACTGTGACTGGAAGATACAGATTTGAGATAGGACCTTGGAGGTAATGGGTCAGATGATGGGGGTGGGTTCCTGGGTTGAGGGGGGTGGGAGAAGGCGGGCCTGGGGGAAAGGGAGGAGAGAAGATGGGGGGGGTGCTGAGGAGAGAACCCTGGGAACTGTTCCTCGAAAGACTGGGAGGCCAGAGGAAGCCTGTTCTGAGAGATGAGATGGGAGCTTCAGCAAAGGTTGGTGGCACTAGTGTCAGAGGAGACGCAGGGCCTAGTGGGACCTGGGCATCGGTGGCCTCTGTGACCACAAGGCAGGAAGCGGAACGTAGGGAGCTGGGAGCTTAGAAGAGGTGGGGTGGAGAGCTTTGGGCATTCTTTGGAGGAGCCAGGCAGTGTGGGGGTGGTGCTCTTGGGGGGGGACAGCTTTGGGTGGGGTGCAGACTGAAGCAGAGGGGAGGGTCTCCTTAGTGCTGTGCATATACTGGGTGTGGACACAATGACCCCCAGTCTTTTTTTTTTTTGCCTTTTTGCCTTTTCTAGGGCTGCTCCCGTGGCATATGGAGGTTCCCAGGCTAGGGGTCGAATTGGAGCTATAGCCACCGGCCTATGCCAGAGCCACAGCAACGCGGGATCCAAGCCGAGCCTGCGACCTACACCATAGCTCACGGCAACGTCGGATCCTTAACCCACTGAGCAAGGCCAGGGATCGAACCCGAAATGTCATGGTTCCTAGTCGGATTCGTTAACCATCGTTAACCACTGAGCTTCGACGGAACTCCATCCCCCGGTCATCTTTTTATGTCTCTGGTACCTTATTCACTAAGTCCTGCCAGCTAATGGCAGCTGGTTCAGCCCTCAGTAACTACTAAGTCCCTGTTGTGCACCAGATTCTGTGCATGTGCGGTAGGTACAGCCATGAACAGGTGGACAGGATCCCAGCCTTCAAGGGTCTTCCCATCTATACGGTGGTGAGAAAGACAATGAGCGTGTTATAACTCAACTAGCGTTCTGTACCGAGGAGGGCTGAAGTGGAGATAATAGCCATTGAGCTTTCATCAGAGAAGCAGCGTCATCACTAATGGGACAGAATAAGGCTTTGTCACAGGGGTTAGAGCTTATTCAAGTGTGGGAGGGCGTGGGGCAATGATGCGGGCTGCTCCTCCGCCTCTGGGGTTCAGCCTGGGGCTCGGCCAGGCTGGCGGTTGGGAAGGCGAGCATGGACCCTGGAACCCATTGTCACACCTACTCCCAACCTTGATGCCGCGGTGACCTCCCGACAAGCTGGCACCTTCGCCATGGAGTGGCACACACACCTGCTTCAGGACGAGGAGAAGTTGAATGGGTGATGCAGGGAGCCGGAGGCACTGCAGGACCAGAGGCCACCCCTCACCAAGGTGGGCAACACGTCAGTGACAAGGATGCACTCCATCCGCCCTTCCGACTTAATATGAACAAACATCTGCTGGCACTTCACTCTCACCCTCCAGACCTCAGGCAGGATGTCTCTTGCCCCTCACGCCACCCGAGCACCATTTAGGGGCTGGAATTTTGGGAGAAGTCCTGTTGACTCAGTGGCACTATGTTGGTTCCACGGACACAGTGCGAAGCCAGCCCAGAGATGAAGCGGGAGAATGCAGCTGAGTGAAGGGAGGGCTTTTTCTTAACTCAGGTGGGTAGGGAAAGCCCCTCTGAGGAGGTGACACTTGTAACAAGACTTGGAATTCAGGGACATGGAGAAGGGGAGGGTGGCTGGGGCCTGGAGATGAGGAGCCACAGCAGGTTGCATTTGCCTCTAGTCTCGAGGCTTAAGCGGGGCAGTGATGAGGCATGATGTCAGCTTTTGAATGTTCACTCAGGCTGCTGGAGGGAAGAGGGGCTGTGGGGGATGACGTGAGAAAGACTGGTGCGGGGTGGGGGGGTGGCAGATGGGGTGCTCCTACAGTGGTCTAAAGAGATGATGCCAGCCAGAACTGGTGTGCTAGCTGTAAGAAGAGAGAGAGATGATTCGATTCTGGGTCCAGTGTGGGGACAGATGTAGACCTGGAGCGGGCTTGTGATAAAGGGTCCGGCGACATTGAGATCCTGAAGAGTAACAGACTTGCTGTCCTGAGCGCCTGTGGTCCTTGCTGCTGAGAAAGGCTGTCCTTTTCCTAGTGGCTTCTTGGCTAGGGGGTCCTGCCCTCCACAGCTCTGAGAATCCATCCTCAGTGTCCCCCCCCTCTTCCCTCCAACAGGCGGGGCTGCCCCTCCCACTCCACTCCCCCCTTCCCCACCTTGGCAGTTCTCTGCCTTTGGTCTCTGGCCATCTGTCAGCAGCCCCCAGAGTCCTGTGCCTTTAAGAGAGGGAGAGAAGGGCCCAAGGAAATCTGTCTCCTCAAAGTCCTGCCTTAATGAGAGGCAGAGAGAAGATAATAAAAGCAAGAACCAGCCTGGGGGGAAAAAAGAAAAGATTTTTATCCTCCCAACCCGGCAAGTTCCCCTCTGGCTCTGAGAAGCCTCAAAAGATTTCTCTCCGAACATATGAGTAATACCCGGCGATAACGCTGTCCTCGGAGCACAGGGAGAAGATGGAATGATTCTGTGTTTGATTAGAATTAATTTCCAACCTGCAGCCTTCCTGGTGCCAACCTCCCACGCTCCCGCCCCTGCAGAGCTTGGCGGCCAGGGAAGCAAGGGAGGAAGGAGGAGAAGGGAGCCTGGGGAAGAGGGAGGCAGAGGGAGCTCTGGGCTCTGGAGCACTTCCTGGGACTGGGAGAAGAGCAGAGCGGTGTCCTCCACTGGCTGCCTCCAGAGAGAGTTGGCCAGTGGGGCTGCTGGTCTAATAACAACTGCAGAAAAAGAGCCAGTTGGATTTCCTGGGGTCTGGGGAGGCATGACTGGCTGAAGCAGCCAGTCAGGCTGGGCAGCCAGTCATTGCTGTGTGATTTTGGGTAGCTTGTGTGCCCTCTCTGGTCTCAGTTTCCTTATCTGGCTTTGACAAGTTTTTAGGGCTTAGTGGCTATGGGTTTAGGACATGAGCAACGTACCTGTGCAGGATCCAGTTTGGTTCTTACGGGGGTTGGGTCCCGGAAGTTTCCCTAGATGTTAGATTGGGGAATGATGGTGGGGCATGGTGGAGGGGCCAGGCTAAAACTGGAGTATTGAGACCTCTTTCTTGGGTCATCTCTAGGGGATTGGGGTAAATCTCCCCAAGTGACTCTTCATCACTTCATTCACTCATTATTTTTTATTCACCGTAGGCTATATGCCTAATGTGGGCTGCATGCCTGATGCAGGCTGTATGGGGTGACAAGACACAGTCCCTGACCTTGCAGATCTCTCAATATGGTGGCAGAAAGCAAGCACGAGGCTTTGGGGAGGCTGAGGGCACGCCCCTGACCTGGGCTTTGGAGGTCATAGGCTTCCTGGGGAAGCGGACGTCTAAGACCCACAGAGTGAAGGTGGGGAAGTCAGGAGCCTTGGGTTAGGATGGGTTAGGACAGCACCAGGAAGAGGGAAAGGGTAGCAGAGGTGCAGGGTGAGAACAAGCATGGTCTGTTGTGAGGGGTGTGGGGTGGGGGGGATTGAAACAGCCAGTGTGATGGGAAGGAGGCCCAGGATGGGAGGCGGCAGGGCAGGGATGGGTTCAGATTTCATCCCAGGACCCAAGGTGGGGAGGCCCTGATTGGCATCTCTCCAGGAGGGTATCCCGCCCAAAGCATTTCATGTGCCCATGAGAAGACATGGGGGTGGGTTCATGACTCTCGGGTCTTTTAAGTCCCTCCACCCCCTCTGGGAGGTCTCCCTTCTCTCACCCTGGAAGTGGACAGTTATGGTTGAAACACATGTGTGTGGGAACAAGACCTCTTTAGCATGGATCTAGCGCTTGAACGGGTAAAGGCTTTGGAGAGACAGGCTTTGGCTCCCTTGCAGAGTCTCTTAGTGCTAGATCTGGCTGCCCTGATGAGAGTGACCTCTTCCTATTCATGGAGTGGCTGGGTGGCTGGCTGTCCAGCTCTGGAAGGAAGGGTGATTGGGACGGACAAATTTTCATCTTAAAGAGGTGCGACCACTGGAATGAGCACAGCTAAATCTGGTTTTCCAGTATTGGCTCTGTCATGTACAAGTTGTGCATCCTTGGGGAAGTCAATTAACTTCTCTGAGCCTCAGTTTCCTTATTTGTAAAATGATATTAATAGTACCTGCTTCCTTGGACTTCCCATCATGGCTCAGTGGTTAGTGAACCCGACTAGCAACCATGAGGTTTCGGGTTTGATCCCTGGCTTCACTAAGTGGGTTAAGTAAGGATACGGCATTGCCATGAGCTGTAGTGTAGGTCGAGGATGCGGCTTGGATCCTGTGTTCTGTGGCTGTGGCATAGGCTGGCGGCTACAGCTCCAATTGGACCCCTACCCTTGGAACTTCCATATGCCAAGGGTGTGACCCTAAAAAAAGTAAAAAAAAACAAACAAACAAAAATAGCACCTGCCTCCCAGGGTGGTTTGGAGGGTTAAACAAGATGATGCTGGTGGTGGTGGTGATGACACTGATGGTGATGACAATGACATTAACAGCTGATGTTTATTGAGTCTTAAACCCTTTTAGTGGATGGTGCTATAGACTGTTCAGATCCCTGCTTCAGGACCGAGGCACCCATCCCTGGTCTCCAGGAGTGTTGCCAGCTTGGAATTTCTCTCAGCCCAGATCAAGGTCACATCCATTCCTGAGGATCAGCTCCCTGGCCCCTGTGGGAGAACTTGAAGAATGATTCCCTGCCCCAGAACTCCAGGTTTTGGCAACTGCAGAGCCAGTCAACTTCTTCCTCTGCCCAGACCCGATTCCCACCCCTAACCCCCCCCCCCCGCCCCCACACAGGTGCTTTTCCAAGAGCCTGCTCAGATAAACCTCCTGCATCCAAATCTTCATTGGCTGTTTCTCAGGAGGCTCACGTGGGACAGCCCTTTGCCTGTAGTCTCAGGTCATACTCCTAACAGCCCTTTGCAGAGACATCATGATTAAACTGTTTTTCACACAAGGAAACTAGAGTGGAGAGATGAAATCTCTACTTGCACCTGCAGAGGTAGTAAGTGGCAAAACTTGGTCTTGAACGCAGGGTACCTGCCTCCACAACACAGCTTGTAACCATCCTCTGGAGCCTGACCCATCACAAAGGGCCCTCCCTGCCCCGAGTTCCTGGGGGGAAGGCTCTGGACCATTGCCACTTGCTCTGAGCTCCCCCCATCCCCTCTCCTTGTTCCCATCTTGCCCGCAGCCTGGGGAGTAGCAGCAGTGGCAGCAGGCTTCATGAGCCTCCCCTGTGTGCCTGCATCACCCAGTGGAAAACAACACCTCTCTCGGCCACCCACTCCCCAGCTGCCGATGTAACACCATTGTCACTGCCACCAGGGTGGGTGTCTTCGCCTGCGCCACCTCACATGTGGCTCGTGCCGCTGGGGAAACTGCCAGGAGGAGAACTATGGAATCTGATCTTGCCCCAGATGGAGATCTGAGACCCCAGGGGCGGGGGATGAGGGGGAGGCTCTGGCCAGGAGTGGAGCTGCCGTCAGCACTGAGTCCCGGGAACCCCTACTGACTCAGGAGGGGTCCCTGTGCTTTTCTGGGCCTCGGTTCTTCACCCCAAAGACGGGCAGACCTCCACGTGGATCCCCTCCGCCCCCCACCTCTGAATGACCAGAAAGCCGGCTCTGTCTTCACTGGTGCTTAACAGCTTTGCAGCTTAACACCTTTGCAGACACGGTCACGTTTGAACCTCACGGCACCACTGTGAGGCCGAATGGTGGCCTTCCTGTGGCAGATGATAAATAAGGGTTCAGAGGAGGGCAGAGACTTGCCTCAGGCCATTTCATCTTTTGAAAACTCTTGATATTCCCTCATTTTTAACCTACACATCAAAAAGTACACGTCACTGAACGTGAGCCCTGAGAGCTTAGAAAGCATCCCATCTGATCTTTTGTTTCACAGATGGGGACTTGCAGGCCCCACACCCCCATCCCCAGGTTACAGTGACAAGTGGCATGAGTCTTCGGCTCATTCAGGGACTCTTGGTTGCATATTTCTCCAATTTCATACCATGAATTATTTCCCTTGTAAGCCTAAAACTTAAACCACTAAGGGGAAGGCACAGGCCACACCGGCCTATGGATGTTTGGTGTACGTTTCTGATGGCCTGTTGCGGGGAGGGGCAGAGCCCTAATTGCCATGATCGGGCCTGTTTCACCTTTCACACGCAGCTGCGGGCACGCACGGCGGAGATGGCTTTGTGTATTTATTTTCCTATCACAGTGGCACTGGCGGCTCAGGGAGAAGGTGAGGCTGAGCAGCAGGGACAAAGAAATGTGTGCGTTCTGGCAAATTTGGAGAATTAACTCTGAGGTTGTTCCAAGGAGAAAATGATGTTTTGAATGGGGAGTTATTATACATTGGCGCTCACTGCCTTTGAAAGAACACCTTGTTTATTTAACTGTTCTGTTTACAGATGTATTTCTACCTGACGCAGTTTGAAAAAGAACCTGAAGAGGTAAGTTATTTAATTAGATCGTGAGTTTCTGGAGGGCAGAAACTACCCTGGTGACCTCTCCCCTTCGGATGGGCTAATACTTGGTGGCATCTACCCTTACCCTCTACCCTCCCCGAGCTGGGTTTTCTGCCTCTCTCTGTTGTAATAATCTGTTGCTGTGTCTTTGTTTTCCACTGAAAACACTGTGAGCTCAGTGAGGACAGAAACTCTATGTTCCATGTTTCAGTATGTCATCCAACTACCTGTCCATTCATTCAACAAGCAGACATCATCCATCCATCCATCCACGTATCCATCCATCTCTTCAATCATCCATTTGTGTAACTATTCGTCTCTCCATCATCCATCCATCCATCCATCCATCCATGCATCCATCTCTTCAATCATCCATTTGTGTAACCATCCATCTCTCCATTTATCTATCCATCCATATATCCACACAACCATCCATCTATTCTTTCAAAATGCAAGGGAGTTGCACAAATGAAGCCAAACTGGATGAACTACAAGCAATTATCCTTTACCCCAGTTCTCATTTTCTTTCTTTCTTTTTTTTAAAGCCATTGGCATTTTAGTAAAAATTAGTCCTTTCGAGTTTTCTTGGAGTGCAGTGGGTTAAGGATCTGGAGCTATCACTGCAGTGGTTTGTGTGGGTGCTGTGTCGAGGGTTTGATCCTTGGCCCTGGAACCTCCACATGCTGTGGGCGTGGCCCAAGAAATCCACAAAAAATTAGTCCTGTGGTGGCTTTCAGCTCTCTGCTAGGGTGTGGGACAAACAGGTCTTGGGACGGGTCCCAGTGCTCCTTTTCTTCCAAGCACTGTGCTCTGTGTAGCACATATATTAACTAATTGAGTCAGTGGAATGAAATCTCCCAAAGACTCCATGAAGTAGGATTATTATCACCCTTTCTGCTGAGGAAAGTAAAATCGAGAGAGTTTTAGTAGGTTGCCCAAGGTCACATGGTTGGTCAGTGTCAAAGTGAGCTTTATTTATTTAATTTTTTGGCCTCGCTCTTGGCCTGCAGCAGGTCTTGGGCTGGGGATGGAACCTGGACCACAGCAGGGGCCTGAGCCACTGCAGTGACAGTGCTGGATCCTTAACACGCTGTGCCACCAGGGAACTCCCAGAGCGAGCTTTAAAACTGGTCATCTGACTGCAGAGCCGGTGATCTTTGGCCTCACTGTGGTGGGAAACATTCCTGGGGGAATGATTTAAGCGGGGCCCTTATACCCTCTCTGCCTCTCTCGCCCCCAGTCCTCATCTCCAAAAGCACAGAGGGCTCTCTCACTGTCCTCTCCCCCATCCTCCCCTACTGAGAGCAACGTTTCTAACCCAAGGGTAGAGAGGGAAAGAGTGAGAAAGGCCTGAGGGGGCTGTTCCATCTGGGCCAGGTCAGGGGTGAGGAGGAAGACAAACTCTTCACTGGCAGCCGAGCCTGCTTCTCCCATGCTCTCCCCTGGGGAGGGTCGGAGCATCGTGGGTTGCGCAGCTCTGCTCTGAGCAGGCGGCGATGAGTCAGGGCGTCTAGCAGGGCCAGGGAGGGCCAAGTGATGCTAGAGGCATTGGGCCCCAGAAGTCCTTGGGGTTTTGGAGAAAGGAAGCGCGGCTGTTCCAAGTTCACGGGAAGCCAAATGGAATTGGCAGAGAGCACTCCTCCGGAGTCCGTGGGGGTTCGCCACCTGACCCCCCGCCCCAACACCTTCAATTCCCCAGATCCAGAACCAAGCCCATTTCCTTTCTGCGTCATCTCCTCTACCTCCTTCTTTCTCACTCTGGAAAGGACAGCACCATCGAATCCTTTTGCATCTGTTCCACTTTTCTTTCCCTGATTCTTTAGGTAACAGCACCCCTTTTCTTGGGATAATTGCTCCTCTCCCATTTTAGTTCTATCAGTGCTCTGCGCTTTCTGGCTGTGGGGATGGGGACCATCCGGATTAGGCTGATGATCCTTTTCCCCCAGGCCTCAGCTCCCGGTGTGAGATGGTCATGTGACCAAGCCTGACCAAGCAGAGCTCTTCCTTGGGATTTTTCTAACTGGAGCTGATAGGGAGAAATGTCTCTTCTTGGATGGTGACAAGGCCTTAAAGTCCTGAGCTTGGAGTTCCACTGTGGCTCTAAGTGGGTTAAGAACCTGACTAGTATCCGTGAGGATTTGGGTTCGATCCCTGGCCTAGCTCATTGGGTGAAGGCTCCAACAGTACTGCAAGCTGTGGTGTACGTCACAGACGCAGCTTGGATCTGGTGTTGCTAGGCCAGCAGCTGCAACTCTGATTCAACCCCTAGCCTGGGAACCTCTATATGCCACAAGAGTGGCCCTAAAAAGCAAAAAAAAAAAAAAAAAAAAAAAAGTCCTGAGCTCTTTGCCATTGGATAGGGAATGACATCAACACACGGAGAGGAAGAGGCATCCTGAAGGTACCTAAAGCCCAGATTCCTGCTGTTCCTGAGGTCGGCTTCACCTGTGACTTCCCCTCAGTTGCCTTTCAGGGCAGGGGTGATGGGGCGGGTAATACATATGCCCTTTTCCCTCGTGGTTTGATTCTCTTTCTGACATTTGCAATCAGAGAATCCTAGTGATCACTGCTCAAACCAGCAACTCAAGTTTCTTCCTCGGTTCAGCCCTCCCCTTTACCTCCTGATCCAAGCAAAACCAAAATTCTTAAACTCTCCCGTCTGCTTTTTTTTTTTTTTTCTTTTTAGGGGCACACCTGTGGCATATGGAGGTTCCCAGGCTAGGGGTCAAACGGGGGCTACCGTTGCCGGCCTACAGCATAGCCACAGCCATGCCAGATCTGAGCCGTGTCTGTGACCTGCACTGCATCTTGTGGATCCTTAACCCACTCAGAGAGGCCAGGGGTTGAACCTGCATCCTCCTGGATACTAGTTGGGTTCTTAACCTGCTAAGCCACAGTGGGAACCCCTTCAACTCTCCCTCTTGATGAGCTCTCACCTCTGCTCACGGCACTCCATCCCCCCAGCCTCCTGGATTACTGGTGACTCTCGCTCTGGGTCCAGGCTTACCCTCTCCAATCTCTCTAGCCAGAATAATCTTCATAGCACACAGATCTGACCTGGTTATTTCCTTGCTATAAATCCTTCAATGGCTCTCCCATTGCTCTCAAGATAAAGTCTTATCTTAGCCTTTTTAAAAAAAATCTCTTTATTTTGAATAATTTTTCTATTTATAGGAGAGTTGTAAAGATATTACAGAGAGTTTCCATATGTCCTTTACTCAGCTTCTGTGGATGGTAACATCTCACATAACCATGGTATGTTTGCTAAATGCAAGACATTAGCATTGGAACGATATTAACTAAATTATAGATTTTGTTCAGATTTTCACAGTTTTTCCAGTATTGTTCTTTTTTTGGTTCCAGGTTCTGATCCAGGATACCACATTGCATCTAGAAGTCCTAACTTTTACTATTTTTTAATTTTTTGGCTGCACCCATGGCATGCATCAGTAGTGACCTGAGCCACAGCAGTGACAACCCTGCATCCTTAACCCTGTGAGCAACCAGGGAACTGCCTAGAAGTCCCAGACTTTTTTTTGTTTGCTTTTTTTAGGGCCACACCTGTGACATATAGAGGTTCCCAGGCTAGCGGTTGAATCAGAGCTATGGCTGCTGGCCTATGCCATGGCCGCAGTAACGCCAGATCTGAGCTGCGTCTGGGACTCACAACCACAGCTCATGGAGACACCAGATCCTTTAACCCACAGAGCAAGGCCAGGGGATTGAACCCGCATCCTCATGGATACTAATCAGCATTTTTCCCGCTATGCTACCATGGGAACTCCCCAAGTCCCAGCTTTTAAACAGGGCATTGAAAGCCTTTTGTGATCTTGGCCTCTGTTTACGTCCAAGCCCATCTCTAGCCCCTTGTCACACCCTTTTTTTCTCAGGCCACCCTGAAGAACCTGCAATTCCTCCAGAGGCCTTTTCTTACTCCTGGGCCTCTGTACATGCTGTTCTGTCTCTGAGGAGCCCATTTCCCTGTCTTGACCTCACACTTATTCATCCTGAAGCTTCCATTCAGTCAGCTCTCCTAGGAAGCCTTCTTGGCCAAACCCATCTGGGCTTGGCCAAACCCTGGGCTTCTCCAGCTGCCCTCTGCTCTCTCCATCCCTGGATTTTTGGTAAGGTTTTTTAATTAAATTAAATTATTATTTTTCTTTTTTGGCCACCGAGCGGCATATGGAGTTCCTGAGCCAGGGATCAGATCCGAGCTGCAGTTGTGACCTATGCCGCAGCTGCTGCGATACGATCCTTAAATCACTGTGTCGGGCCAGGGATCGAACCTGCATCCTGGTGCGGCAGAGACGCTGCCCATCCCATTGTGCCACAGTGGGAACTCCCATCCCTGGGTTTTTTTAATCCCAGATTTTGATGATCTGTTTCCTTGTACTCCTCACTAGATTGAAGAAACTTTGGGCTGGTGCCCTGCTTTATTTTTCTCTGTAGGAACTCAATGAATGCTTGCAAAATGGATGAAGTTAGGAAAGAGTCCATATCCACAAAAGTGTCAGTGAGAGCTCAGAGGGAGACTCTCCTGGCTGGAGGGGAGCCTTCTTGACTTGATGGCTTGATGCTTGCAAAATGGAGCAGTAAACTAACATCTATTGAGCACAGATTCTGTGCTAGGCACGATTCTCAGTACTTTGCACCCACTAATTGAATCCTCACAAAACCCCTCCTAGGTGTGTGCCTGCTTTTCTCCCCATTTGACAGATGAAGAAGTACAAGTGAAACAATTCACCAAGATGAGCAGTGATTAGAGGCAGAGCTGGAATAGACCTGGACTTGCTTCTTCTTTGCTAGACATTGGGGTGCATGTGCCCTGTGGACCAGAAAGGGGGCATGGGTGGTAGGAGGTAGAATTCCAGGGCGGGACAACTGATACACCTAAAACATTTTGGAAGGTAAGCATGGGTGACCCCACTTCTGGAAGAGTTGCGATTGTGGGGGGATGTGTTGTTACCCCCGAGGGTGACAGATGATTGGGGGCGGGGGGGGGGATAGGTGTTTTGGAGATGTGGACCTGGAGGAGGGGTGTGATTGCAGCCTGGTGGCAGAGGCCACCGATGCTCTCTGGAATGTAAGTTGGCTGGGGACTAATTAATTAGAAAGCTCTGAGAACTGGAAGCCACCCAAGAGGAGAACGTCTCAAGGAAGGAAGAACTTAGAGGCCCAGAGAAAGCAGAGCCATCTGGACCGGGGTGGGGGTGGAGTCCGGAAGAGGCTGCTCACGCGAGGTTCTCGTACGAAATTCTCGCGAGACGAATGCTGTAGTTCATCTGGGCCCCTGCAAACTACCCCCGGGTTTATCATTTCTAGCCTGAGATTTCCTCCAGCGCATTGGTACAGCTTTGTACCCGAAGTGGAGGTGCACCTCCTCCCATGAGTAATAGCTGCTTTTTGTGCAGTGTTTACGAAAAAGGCCTTTTAAGCTCTCTTGCTTCCAATTCATTCTTCCAAGGCCCAAAAGAGGTAGGCAGGCCTCATTTCCATGTCCTGTTTACAGATGAAGAAATGGAGATGTACTGAGGAAGATAACTTGCCTGAGGTCACGCAGCTAGAAAGGGACACAATAAACATGGAATAAATGAATAAATAAGAACTCTTTGAGGCTGGCTTCTATTCCTTTTCTCTAACCTTTGAGAAAGGGACTTGTGTGCCTAAAACTGGAGTGCCTGGCATGTGATGGGGTTTTGATAAAGGGGTGTCGAATGGATGAACGAATGGATTCTCAGAAAGAAATAGGAGGAAAAGGTGCTGATCATGTAAAAACCTAGCATCAGGGTGTCTGTGAAATGATGGGCCTGATACATCATTCAGTCACTCTGCATCCCAACTTAGCCGACAAGAGCAGCACTCTCCCCATTTCTGCGGGAGGGGAGGAGACTCAAGGAACTAGGTGACTGGTGAGGGACCCCACAGCTGGTGAGCTGTGCAGACAGACCTAGAATCCAGGGCTGACATGGGGTGTTTGTGCCATCAGCTGGGCACCTACCCACACAGACACACAGACACACAGATGCACACTAAGATACATATCTACACATACTCACACACACGCATACCCACAGACACCCCAGACACAGGCCGACAGACACAGGCACACACGCAGATACACAGACACACAAAGACCTAGATGCACAGAGATGCACACACAACACACAGCTAGAAACACGCACACACAGATATACACAGACACACACCCACAAGTTGTGGTCTTTGGAGAAGAGTCCCCAAGGCTTTGGCTAGTGTTTCCACATGAGTAAATCACAGGGAAGCTTCTTTTTGGGTTTTCCCTGGCTGGTTCCAATTTAATCTCTCCAAAGAATGCAAAGAACCCAGCTTTCTGGAGACGAAGACTCTTCCTTCTCCCACTCCCTTCCAGCTTCTCTGAGAGGAGGATGGAAAATCCAACTGGGAAGGGGCCGGAGGAAGGCGAGGGTGATGAAATCACGGGGATCGGGGAGGCGGTTCCCCCTGGAATCAATTACTTTGCATAGTTTTTCCTTCCTTCTAAAAAGGGCAGGTGCCATTGCTCAAGCTGGCTGGGCTGTGGGGCTCCCTGGTCCATCAGGATGACCAGCTCCTTTTTCTGGGGAATAGCACCACCTCCTAACCTCCACTGGCACCGCAGGAAGAGTTACATTCTCTGTGGAGGCGGAAAGAACCTTGACTTTGGAGTCAGACCCAGGTTCAAATCAGGCTCCACCCCTTCCTGACTGCGTAACCTTGGATGACTCACTCAGAGCCTCACTTTCCTCATCTGTAAAAGTGGGAGAGGGGCACCTCTCTTGTAGCTTATGAGGAGGATTATCCGCGGTCCTGCCTATGAAGTGCCCAGGACTGAGCTGGCACAGAACACGTGTTCCGGCAATGGCGTTCCCTTTCCTCTCTCCCACCAAGCACTCCTTCCTCCCCTTTTTGGTGAGGCTGGTTCCTTGATAGTCACGTGGCCATCTCCCCAGCTCCTGGTCCAGGCCCTGGCACATAGTAGGTGGTCCATAGACAGTGATAAATGAATCTTTCCAAAGTCTAGATCTGCTCTTGACTCTCCTTGGTCCCCAAACTCATCAAAGGATGTTCATTTTATTATGAAGAGCGGGTTAAGCTCCTTACCTGCTATTTGAAACTTCTTTTGATCTGACCCCAGAGTCCCCACCTCCAGTACTGCTCTCAGCCCATAGACTTGGGCAGCCGGGCCCCGGTCAAGGGCTTGTGCTTTAGAAGGTCTGATCTGGCTTTCCTCTGGCCCTGCCCACTTGCATGGGGCAAGGCGTCTGCAAGGCCAAGGGGACAGGTCCACCCCGGAAGCCACACCTCGCCATCTGGGCTATGCTTTAGGACCCAGGCTCCCCAGTTCCCTACTCAAATGGCCTTGAGTTTGCTTCCAGGGCCTGCATGGGGCTCTTTCCTGGGTCATCCACCTGGAGTTGGACCACACTTCCAGTGTGTGTGTCCCTAAGTCAAAGGCACAACCAGAGGGGGGGGCCACTTGTTAGACCTGAGGCTGGTGCTTAGCCATATTCAGGTGAAGCCCCAGCTGTGCCTGAGAGGCCCTTGTAGAGAGAGAGATGGAAAGTGTGCTGGGGAGAGAAGGGGTGGGAGACGCTTCTGACCCAGACCTTTATTTGCATGCTTGCCTTGGGCCCAGGAAATGTTAGGGGTGGGTCTAGTGCCCCCACCCTCTGCAGGAAAGAGGGTGCTCAGTTATAGACTGGAAGGTGTGAGTGTGGGTTTGGGGACCTCTGCACGGGGGACGTTCATGTTCTCTGGACCTGGAGCTGTCCTGTTGTTGGTACCACCTCTGGGCAGGGATGGGCTATACTGTGCCTGGGAGGGAGTGTTCAGACTGAGGGGACGAGGTAGCCATGAGTGATGCCAGAAGGTTCCCAGAAGGTGCTCCCTGGCTCTGGGATGGGACTATAATGCCACTCATGTCTCTGGTCCCGTTTTTGGCTCTGCCCAGCAGCTGGTGGAGTCGGGCCACTGCGGAAAGGGGACAGCGAGTGCAGGGACAGTGGGAGCCCCAAACCTCACCCAGGGCCAGGGGCTGCTGAGTGGTTATTGGGTGGGTACCAGGAGCAGCACTGCTAAGAGGATGGCCAGGTTGCAGCTGCCAGTAACAGGGCTTTATTTCCCAAGTTAGTGAGGACCTGGCATTCGGGAGGCCCAGACCCAGTCCTCAAGTAGCTTCAAAGCAAGGGCAGGGCTTGGCCAAGGGAAAGAGTGGCAGAGCTGGCACTGAAGCCCAGGATGCCTCTTTCCCTTGCTCGGTCACTTTATCGAGGCATAATTTAGACACAAGAACCTGTGCCAATTTCAAATGTACGATTTGATGAATTGTGACACATGTCTACAGCTGTGCTACCATGACCACAGTCGTGGTATGGAACATTTTCATCACTCCTGGGCCCCTTTGCTGTTGTCCCCTCCCCCACCTCCTGGGCCCAGGGAAACTTTGACTATAGTTTTGCCCTTTGTAGAATTTCACATAGATGAAGTGTAAGGTGCCTGTCTTCTGTGTCCGGCTTCTTCCATTTGGCACAATTATTTGAAGACTCACCCATATTGTTGCAGTGTCAGTGGTTTATCCCTTTCCATGGCTGAATAGTATTCCATTGTACGGCAGTATCACATTTTGCCCATTCACAAGTTGACAGACATTTGAGTTGTTTCCAGGTTTTGGCTGTTACAAATAAAGCTGCTGTGGACACAGAGGACTTTGCATGGATATCTACTTTCATTCCTCTTCAGTGAAATTGTTGGAGCAGGTGGTAAGTGGGTGTCAAGTGCTGTGCAAAGTGGCCCTACTATTTTGCATTTTCACCAGCTGCATGGGAGCATCCAGTTCCTCCTCATCCTTGTCAACACTCCAACCCAAGACTCCTGCCCACGAAGGCCAGGCAGTGGTGAGACTGTGACACGAAGGGGAAGGTGGGTCTTGGTTGGGCTGCTCATCTCTGGGAGGATCTTAGGTTGTCAGAGTAACAAGAACCTTCAGGGATATGAAGCTCTGTGTTGTCATTTTACAGATGGGAAAACAGAGATCCAGAAGGGGAAGGGACCTGTACTTCTCCAAGTGCTGGTAGAGCTGGGAGGAGGCGGTGAAGCAGGTTTAAAGGCAGGAATTTTGGAGTTGGGCTGGCCCTAGACTCTACTCTTGGCTTAACCAATTGCTAACCTTTCTGAGTCGCTACTCTTCCTTCTGTAAAATGGGGACAAAAACAACCTCATAGGATGAATGGGGAGGACTACGTGCCTGGAGTGTGAGAAGTTCAAGAAACGTTCATAACTTTTTTTTTTTCCTTTGTCCACGATTGTGACATGCGGAAATTAGGGATAGAACTCATGCTCCATCAAGAAACATTTATTGAGCACTTACTAAATGCCAGGCACTGTTCTTGGTGCAGGAGACATAGCAGAGAATCAGACAGACACAGTCCCTGTGCTCTGGGAGCTTACAGAGAGTGGGGAGAGACAAATCATAAATAAGGAAACCAATAAAATCAATAATCATAAATTGTGACAGGTGCTGTTAGAAGGCGACAAACTGAGATCCGTTTCAGGCAGAGTCTTTC
The DNA here is from genome assembly GCF_054392235.1 of Sus scrofa. Lineage (NCBI taxonomy): Eukaryota > Metazoa > Chordata > Mammalia > Artiodactyla > Suidae > Sus > Sus scrofa. Next base: position 83,153,734 of record NC_139388.1, on the reverse strand, counting down.
TGAAGAGATGCTCTTAAAGTGGCATCTGAATGATGGGGAGGAGCTGACCGTGTGGGGACAGGGAGGTGGTGGCGGTCCAGGGTATGGGAACAGCATAGGCAAAGGTGCAGAGGTTGGAAAGGGCAGATTGTATTTCGGGCACAGGAAGGGCAGTGCGACCCTGGTACAGAGGTTCAGTAGAGAGTATCTATGGGGATGCCAGAGAGCTGACCCGGAGCTTGGTGGGGCTGGGCCTTGCTGGAGTTTGGATTTTGTATGAAGGGCAGATTTATTTTAGACACTGTGTTGGCTGTTATTATTCTTCCTCTTTTTGTCCATCACTCAGGGGTCTTCATTCCCAGCTCAAGCCTCTTTCCAAAACCCCGATGTGGGCAGGTGCAAGGCTGGGGTCTGCAGCCAGCTGGGCCTGGGCCCCCACCCCGACCTCTCCGGGCAGGCCTGGCAAGCCGAGGAGTACCAGCTGGCGGGGCAGCGGGTGGGGGAGACCACCTGCTGTTCCCTATTGTCCATCAACCCATTGTCTGGTCCACGCCCTCTGCTCTGAGGACAGCGGGGGACAATGGAGGAATGTGATCCCCAGGCTCCTGTTTCCTGGCCTGGTCCCTCGCCCCCATGATGACACCAGGAGAATGCCCCCCTGGGGCGGAGGCAGGGGCTCTGCCAAGTGGGAGGTGGTGCTGCCCGCATCCTCATCATCTCCCTGGCAACCGCAGCTGCCAAATTGTTGGTTGGAGGGTTTTTTTTAGCGTCCCGGGTGGGGGTTCTCTTCTTGCCTCCCCCTGGAGGGGGGTGTGCTCTTGGGAAAGGATCTGCTTCTTGCCTCCCGAGGGCCGCAGCTCCCGGCCTGTGCGTATGGGCTCCTCAGGGCACCTGGGAGCCTGGTGCAGGAACATGCCAGAGACTGCACGCCCTCAAGTTGCCAGCAAGATGGAGGCACCGCAATAAACTCAAATTATATGTGAGAAAAAGCGTCACTGTTGTCATCACCCAAAGAATCAGGATGTTGTTCAACTTCTTTGTGTTTGTTTTATGGTTTAGCATTGTTTTTATTTGGATTTACACGGGGTGATGAGGCAGGTACCACCCCTCTTACCATTGCTTAAGATTTTTTTTTTTTTTCTTTTCATAGCCACACCAGCGGCATATGGAAATTCCCGGGCTAGGGGTCAAATCAGAGCTGTAGCTGCCGGCCTACACGAAAGCCACAGCAATGCCAGATCTGAGCTGCCTCTGCGACCTACACCACAGCTCACGGCAACGCTGGATCCTTAACCCACTGAGCGTGGTCAGGGATCAAACCTGCAGCCCTGGAGTCTCTACGTTTGGACCAGGCCCTCAGGGGCATGAAGGGTAGGGAGCAGACCCCTGCACAGCTCCCCTCACATTCCTCTGGTGGCGAGAGTCACATCTCCCAGGGCAGTTTCGAAAGCTAACTTGTTAGCAGCCCGGGAGGTCTGATCGCTGGCGTTCCAGAAGCCAAGACGTAGCTAATAGCAAAAGGGTGATCGTCAAATAAGTCAGACAGGGACAATAACTGCCAGTGTTTATTGGGCATTTACTCTGTGCCAGTGACCGCTTTATATATGATAACTCATTTGATTATCACAATAAACCCAGGAGTTGAGAACTATCGCTATCACCTGCATTTTGTAGACTGTGACACTGAGGGGCAGAGAGGTTCAATATATTGCCGGATGTCACCCTGCCATGGGGTGACAGAAGCAGGATTTGAACCTGGGCAGCAAGACTCCATGCAATGAGCTCTTACGCCCTCTCTCTCTGATTCCTGGTGGGCTTGTACACAGCTCTTCTTTCAGGAGCCCAGCTCCAGCCCGACTCCGGGCCAGAGTTCTGGGGCCATAAGGAGCCCAGGCAACGCCTCTCCGGGCTGTCCCGAGGACTTGGCCTAGCCTGGGGCTGAGAGCTGGATTGTGGCTGGACATGGCCTTGGGTGTGGCCATGTTCCTTGGCCTTCGCCTCTAGGAATCTCACTCTCCCTTCTGTAATAGGATAATGACTACAGCTTGCTCTTGGGGTTGGTGTGAACATGACATGAGTTAATGCACATGAAATGCCCAGAACAATGTGCTCAATAAATGCTAAGGCTGATTGTTATCTCTGCTTCTGCTCCCCTTCAGGGTGATGGTGGGGCTTGAATAATGGGTGAAGACCCTTCGTATGTGGAAGCCAATTGCACAAATGTCAGGGCTCAGGGTGACTCATTTACATACCGAGTGTTCAGTCTGGGGAGCAGGAGGGGTGGGGGCTGAGAGGACAGCCAGCTTCCCAGGGACTTAGTGCCAAGTGTCAGCTCAGTGGTGGGGGGGCAGTGAGGGCACCCGCAGGTACAAAGCCAGGGTTCAAGTCTGTGCTGCTCCCTGAGCCAAAGGGGAGTGTCTTGGGCTGGGACTCCGTGCACATTCCTATCCCTCTTGGGCCTCAGGCTTCCCCATCTATAGAATGGGTGGATGGGGCCTAGCTGATCTCTAAGCACCCTCATGCCAGCTCTGATTTTCTGTAACTCTGAGCATAAGAGGATGTGTAAAAATGAAAGTGGAAATAGACACATGGTGTGGTAGAGGGATTGTAAAAATATACCCAATCCTTCCCTTTTCTCTGTAATCACACCATTTACAAAATGACTTTGCAGCTTCTCCCCTAAAGAGGTGGATCTATTTCCCCAGCAGGAGCCTGGCTGTCCTGGTGGTTTGCTTTGGCTAAGGCAGAGTGGAGGAGATGGCAATGTGCTGGCTCCAGGCTGAGGCCTCAAGGGCACTTGTAGCTTCTTCTCTCTGTCTCTCCCTCCCCTGCCTTCTCCCTCCCCATTCCCCCCCCATCTCTGACCCTTGTGACTGCATGTCAACAATTCTGGGCTGGCCTGCCTGTTGGAGGAGAGATGTGTGGTCTAGTCGCTCTGTCACCCCAGCTGACCATCAGCTAATTGTCAGTCAGGTCAGTGTGAGACCATCCTAGACTCACTCGCCCCCAGCCCATCCACCAGCCGTTGGCAGACCCACGAGCAGGACCAGCTGAGATCAGCTGCATGGATCCAGAGGAGCAGAACCACCCAGCTGCCTTGCAGACTGCTGAGAAGAGATGTTTATTGCTCTGTGACATTGAGGTTTGTGGTTGTTACACAGCATTATTGAGTCAGTTGATAACTGATACACATGGTCAATGAAAAAAGGGTGGCTTTGGTCCGTTGTCTGAGCCCTGCTGGGGACTGTCTTTTGCTCTCCTCTTGGGGGCAGTGGCAGGGGAGGGGAAGGAGGGGAGAAGGCCCCGTGGGTTTACTGTACTGGTTGAGAGGTTAAGTTCTGGATGGAGACCGCGTGCCCTGCCTTAGATCCCAGCCTGTCCACTTTCTAGCTGTGTGGCTTTGGTCAAGTTCATTAACAGAGAGGTCTTTTTTTTCCTCTCTAAAATCTAGATAATCATAGAACCCACTTGGGGTTTTTAAGTGGGTTGAGTTGAAACATGTCAAGTGCTTAGAAAATCTCTGCCTATGTGTAGTGTCCATGGGCTTAAGATCTAAGATAATGTGACAATGAATCCTGATTCTACCGCTTACTGGGAGCAGGACCTCGGGTCCTTTCTAGGCTGCCCTGTCCTGAACTGTGAATTGAGGATCTTACTAGCATCTTCCCCATAAATGAGACTGTGTCAATAAAGGGCTCAGCCCAGGGCCTGACCCCAAGATGAGAAGGAAGTCTCAGTTTGGGCCAGCAGCCTCCCCAGTAGCTCCCTCGCTTTCTTGCTCCAGTTTGGTCCACCTGCTCTTTCTGGTGCCAAGGCATCTTAGAACTGGATGTCTCTTGGAGGCCAGTTCTGGGTTGGCGTCTTCATTAGATCTGGAGAAACTGAGGCTCAGAGTGGGACTCGCCCAAGGCCACATAGAATCAGTGGCTAGAACATACTCATTCTGATCTCCGGCCTGGTGCTTCTTCCACGATGCTGAGGTGGTCAAGCCCCCAAGAGGGATGCGTAGTCTGGGCTCGGTGGCTCCAAAGAGCAGAAGAAGCTAGACCCCACACCTTGTTCCTCACAGGGCAGGTGGGAGGACCAGGCTCTCTCTGGGTGGTGAAGGCTTATAGATCTTTTGCATGAACCCATCCGGTGCTGGTGCTGGAGAGTTCCCAGAGGAGTGGGGCCAGGACCTTGACGATGGAGCGTACCACATGGTAGGCCAGATGTTTTGGTGACTAGAGTGATCCAGGCCCCGATCTAAGCAGAGGGAAGTTGGCCAAGGTTATCCCCCCAGTCCTCAAAGGGGAAACCAAAGCTCAGCCTGGAGGGTGCTGCCAAAATGCCCCTGTGGGCAGAGGCACCCCAGCCTCCTGACCCCCAATCTGCAGCTTTCTGCCCAGCTTCCTCCCTGCACTGGCTGGGGCTCCTGGCCCTGGGGGTGGGGGGGTGATGGGGGGGTGGGGTGGGGTAACAGAGAAGGCAGTAGCAGGCAGGGTGGAGCCTGCCCCACCCCAGGCCTGGCTTCCAGCCCCACCTCTGTCCCCAGGGATTAGAGGGCTGCCAGGCCTGGCTGCAGCCCAGACACACCCTGCTGGGCGCTCTCTGGGGAACCAGTCCCTGATCTCATCGTCTGTAGGGCCCGTTGCAGCTGCTGGGTCAGGAATTCCCTGAGCCTGGCCTGCCCTGGTGGATGACCCTCCAGGGCTTAGCTGGTCCCCAGGAGGAGGCAAGGGCTACCCTGCCTCTTTCTGCCCCTTCCCCAGCCAAGGGTGTGGTGTGTGTTTGCTGCTGTACGTGTGCACGGCTGTGTGTGCGCAGTGCGGGCTTCCTTTCCTGGCGCGTTGTGAAGACATGATTCACACGCACACCGTGTTTGCTCTGTGCGCTTGCTGTGTGCTTGGCAGGTAGGTGTGTGGGCGTGTTTGCATAAGTTCTTGTTGGGCCCTTTTTCTGCCCAGTGTATGGGTGTCCTAGCGTGAGTTGTGTGCACAAGTTGTGTTTACATACACTGGTGGATAAGGGAGACCTGGGGGCAAGTACACAAGGCACTCACACCCTGACCACTTGCTCTATATGCTGTGTGCACTGCATGTGATCTTTAAGTTTGTGATATTGTGTGTGTGCACATCGTGTGTACACTATGTGTGTTCACAATATATGTGCACAGTGTGTGTGTGCTGTTGTGCATATACATGCTGTGTGCATTTTGTGTGTGTATATGTTGTGTGAATGTTATGTGTGCGTACACGTTGTGTGTGTACATTGTGTGTGTCTACATTGTGTGCACATATTGTGTGGACACACATTATGGACACACATGTGTGTGTCCACACTGTGTGTACATGTGTGTGTACGTGTGTATATACAAATGTGTGTACACATTATTGTGTGTGTGTACACATTGTGTGTACATGTTGTGTGGACGCACATTACCCTGCACAGGTTACGTGTGTATGTGTATGTATACAAATGTGTGTGTGCATGTTATTGTATATGTGTGCATTGTGTGTACATGTGGTGTGTAAACAGGTTATGTGTGTACACGTTATATGTGTACATTGTGTGTGTCCATGCTGTGTGTCCATGTGTGTATACAAATGTGTGTGCACACACTGTGTATGGGTACTTTGTGTGCACATGTTGTGTGGACACATTGGGTATGTGTGCATGTTGTGCGCATGTACACATTGTGTGTACATGTGTGTGCACATTGCATGTAGACATGCATACACACCATGCGTGTACATGCTGTGCGAGTACACATGTGCACACATTACATGTGTATACACATTGTGTGTGCCCCTTGTGTGCATGTGGACATTGCGTATGCATATGTGTGGCACACTGGATGTGTGTGCATGTGGTGTGTGGGCGCACACTGTGAATGCTCACACAGGGTGGGATGGGAGGGCTTCAAGGTTCTGCCTTGTGTATGGGTCCCATGTTCCTGCAGCTCAGCTTGGACAGGCTCCGAGGGAGAGAATTGCCTGTAGGGACTGAGAGGCGAGTGCATCTCCTTGGGCTGTATGTAATCTGCACGGATGCTTGTGCTACTTGGACCCCTTGGCACCAGCATCTCCTCCTGGTAGCGACTGGGGAGCCAGGTTCTGGGGGCTTCTCTTGCCCTTTAGTCTTTGGTTCCCAAAGATCTTTTGCCTCTGGGACCCCTGCTGTCTTTGAGGCTCTTTGAATCTCTGTGCAGGATTTGCAGGCTCCCAGGAGCTGCTCGGTTGCACCTGTGTTGCACCTCGACCTCATAGCTGGCCTTGCTCCTTGATTGACCTCCAGGTCCGGGGGCCCTGACCACTGCGCACCCCCCTGCCACCAGACACACACACATACATGCACACACTCACACACACACAGGGTACCTCCAGAGACTCCTGCAGCCACCTGCCTGGGGTTGGAGGGAGGGAACCATAGCATCTGAAATTAGCATCCATCCACTCATGTGCCCTCCTGTAATCCAGGCATAAGACACAGAGCTGTTGCTGTCTCCTCACCCTCGTTCCAGGGCTGCCATGGCAACGCAGAAGTTGGCTCACCATCTGCTGCCTGGGGGACCTCAGTCAGGCCTTTACTGTGCTTGGAATTAGTGTGAGGAGGCATCTGACCTGCTCTGGGGCAGCCATTGGCCACATCTGGCAGCTCTCAGCCCTGGAGTTTGGAGACAACGCAGCCTGGAGGAGAGTGGACCTGGAGGGAGCCCGAGAGTCCCCCTGGGGCTGACATCTCCTAGTAACAGCCTCTCTCAGGGAAGGCTCTGAGGCTATTCATGCTGGAGTGCAAAGGACTAACCCCTTCTGGGAGGGCAGTGGTGGATCAGGGGTATGAAGAAACCTGGACTTTATCATAGAAATTAGAAGCTTAAATTATCAAGTTACCAACAGGGAAGGCTTCAGGCCTGTGGGGGAAGTGTAGAGATATTAAACAGCTTAAAAACTTAGTTGCTAAGGTGGTTGGCTGTGCATTGGAGCTACTGCAAATCTAACTTGTCCTTGGGTGTCAGAGGGAGTTGGGGAGGGACCTATGCCTCATCTGGCCTAAATCTCTGAGGGCTTTGCCTCCACTGGGAGCTGGGTTTTAGCTACCAGGCTCAGAGGTCCCCCCAACTCCCACTGTGGGCTCCTCCTCTACATTTATTTTCTTTGGGAAAATATTCTCCCTTGGATGCTCGGTGGTGCTTAGTGTAAAAAGAGCAGTGGAGAGGAGGGGAGGGAGTCAGGATTCCAGTGGAGGAGTAAAGCGAGGGGCAAGATGGGGTGGCCAGGAGGGGTGGCTGGGAGAAAGGAGAGAGAGGGATGAGGGAAAGTGAGGCCGTGAGAAAACGAGACCATTGCAGCGTGGACTAGAATCCATGACTTGCCAAGAGAGTCCATGAGAGTGTGGATGAGGGACTTCGCCTCTCTGTGACTCAGTTTCCTGATCTGCGCAATGGGTACAATAACTTCCCGAGGTAGCATGTGAAGGCCTGGCCTGGCGAGAACACACAGCAGCTGCTTCAGGAATGGCGATCAGCACCCCTTCTTCCTTTCTGCTGGGGATTCTGTGTCAGAGAGGGAAGTTTCTAGACCCTGCCCCAGGCCCTCTCCCTGAGAAGGAAGATGCTCTGGCATCTGAGCCGGTCTGCTGCTGACCTGCGTCCCATAGTCTGCCTGAGTGAGGAAGCACCTCCCTCAAGCCCTGGGCAGGTTCCACCAGCCTCCTTGCCAGGCGACAGGTCCACGGGCTGGGAGTAACCCACATAAATTGAGGTCGGTGTACCGTGCGGAGCTGGGATGCCAGAGTCCTCCACCTCAGGGGCCCCGGGCCCAATCCCAGGCCCAGGAACTGGGACAACCTGGGAGATAAACAGAGGAGTCATTCTCAAAGGGGGAGCCCACCTCCTCGCCACGCCCGACATCAGCAAAGCCCCAACAGCACCCCGCTTGGCTTGGTGGAGAAAGGGAAAGGGGGTGGGGAGCAGGGCAGGATAGCAAAACCCTCCCCACCAGTGAGCTCTTCTCTGTGAAATTCTAGCATCTGCAAATTTATTTATGCCAGCAATTTACCTTTTCTGCAAGCAAGAGAAATCTGTTCTTGTTTATGAATCACTGCTTCTTCAGAAAGATTAGAAAAAGAAGCATCTGCAGTTGGGAATAAGACAGTGGCAGGGCCAGTAAAAATGAGCCCTGGCATAAAGTCTAGTGTAGTCTCACTCCCATTCAACCAGAAGCGATGATTTTGTTGGCTGGAGGTACATGGCTTTATTAATATCCACACAGCATCCTTTTTTGATAAAGCAAACATTTTCTAAGTAAATAAACTTTGAAGCTTAAATCGAAAGCTTTACTTGACACGATGTAATGAACTGGAAAATCCTCTCTCCACAGAAACTAGTTAGGAAATGTTAAGTTACAATAGTCTGGGTAGGGGTTTAGCATCAGATCCACAGCTGGAGCTAGAGAAGGGTGGCTGGACCCTGCTTCTGGGGAGTAAGGCTGGTCCACCCTCCTGTCCTCTGTGGGGGACACTGCCACTAGCCAACTTCCTGGAGGTCCTTCCAGGGGCTTCCCTTCTCCCCCTGGGTGCTACGGTCAGGCACCTCAGACCACACCACCTGGTGCTGTAGAGTCTGCAAGTTGTCCCCTATATGCATAGCCCTTGAGCTCAAGACTACATTTCCCAGTCTCCTTTGCAGCAAATCCGACCATGTGACTGGGATCTAGCCAATAGGATGTGAGTTAGAGTGACTGAGCCAGTTTCTGGAGTGGGTCCTTAAAAGGACAGAACTGAACTTTCCTCTCCCCTTCCCTTCATCCCACTGCTGGAGGAGACCCCTTGGACCATGGAAGCCACATGTGAAGGCTGGCAGAGCTCTCCTGAATATGTACCTCTGGAATGGCCGAGGAGAGAGACGTGAACTTGTATCTCATTTATGCCAGTGTCTTTTGGGGTCTATGTGTTCCAGCAGCTTATTTTGTACTCTCCTTTCTTCACGTGGCAAGTAAGAGCTTGATAACTCACCCCGATCCCGTGGTGAGGAACTGTGCGTGTAGTTCAGCCACAATCACTACAGCTTGTGGTTCAAATCCTGTTAGACCTGCTTTCAAATCTCTCACCTAGTAGCTGTGTGACTTTGGGCAAATTACTTAATCTTGCACTGGGGTGATTTCAGTAAAAATGCCTTGTCCCATGGTGACCCTGTGTCCACATGCATATGTCACTGGAACAAAAGTGCCATATGACAAAACACTCTTATTATCACCAGTATACTCTGATATTTTTTTTTCTTCCAGAGATTCTCAGTGTGGTCCCTGGACCAGCAGCATCAGCGTTATCTGCAACTTGTTAACAGCGCAATTTCTTTCTTCCCCTTTCTTTCTCCTTCCTTCCTTCTTGTTCTTTCTTTTTTTGTCTTCTTAGGGCTGCACCCATGGCATATGGAGGTTCCCAGGCTAGGGGTCAAATTGGAGCTGTAGCTGCTGGCCTATACCACAGCCACAGCAAGGCCAGATCCAAGCCACATCTGCGACCTACACCACAGCTCATGTCTAATGCCAGACCCTTAACCCACTGAGCGAGGCCAAGTATTGAACCCGTGTCCTCATGGATACTAGTCAGGTTCGTTTCCGCTGTGCCACAAAGGGGACTCCAACAATGCAATTTCTTGAGCTTCATCCCAGACCCGTGGAATCAGAGACTCTGGGGATAAATGCCTAGAAATCTATGTTTTAACAGGCCTTCTGGATCCTGATGTGGTTAAAATTTAAAAAGCACTCTTTTACTCCATTAAAAAAATGAAGATTATTCATCTACTGAATTGATCTCATAACCCACAAATATGAACCATGACTCATGTAGACTTAGTGGATGTTTGTCCGTTTCCCTGTTTCATTTCTCTTCTCCCTCTCCCCTCTTCCCCACTTCACCTTTCCCCTCCCCCGTCTCCCTCTGCTCCTCCCCCTCCTCCTCCCCCTAGCACACACTCAAGGGGAGGGGTTTACACAAGAACACAAGTACCAGGAGGTGGAGATCATCAGGACGGTCTTAGAAGCTGCCTACCCCAAACCGTAAGGAGTTTCAGCTCCCAGGTTCAAGGTACAGAGCTGGAGAGGACTTGAGCATCAGAATGGAGCTGGAACTCCCAAAGCCATCTTTGATGCGTCCCAAAGTAAAAAGTGACAGGCATCTTGGGAACACCGAGGGGGTGGGGAGTCTGCAAATGTTCCTGTGGGCAGGAAGTGGAGCGTGTGTGGGGGTCCCCCTTATGACTCATGGAAAACCTGCAAAAGATGATTGCCCTTCTTTTCCTTAAGGGCTCTTCTCTCCGTTGGATTTTTACCAGGCTAATGCGGTACTAGCTAACCTTATTTAATATTTATTCTGTGTCCATCCCTGGATGAAGAACTTCACCTGCACGATCTCATTTAATCCTCTGCCTGTGAGATCAGACCTGAAAGTAGCCTGATTTTACAAGATGAGGAAACTGAGGTGCAAAGAGGTTAAGTAACTTGCTTGAGGACACACGGCTATTAAAGTAGTGCCACTGGGAGTTCCTGTTGTGGCTCAGCAGTAAAGAACCCGATTAGTATCCATGAGGATATGGGTTTGATCCCTGGCTTTGCTCAGTGGGTTAAGGGATCTGGCATTGCCGTGAGGTGTGGTGTAGATCACAGATGCGGCTCAGACCCTGCATTGCTGTGGCTGTGGTGGACGCTGGCAGCTGCAGTTCTGATTCCACCCCAGACTGGGAACTTCTGTGTGCTGCGGGTGTGGCCCTAAAAAGACCAAAAAAAAAAAAGTATTGCCATTGTAATTCATCAGTGATTAAGTCTTTACCTGCCAGGTGGTCAAAGCATCACAGCTCAGTGAAATAAAAACATTCATGGAGGCTTGACCATTTTCATTCAGTCACTCAGAGTCTTAATCTCCCTCCCCTTTCATCCAAAGTCTTCGTTTTTTTTCCTTACCCTAACTTCCCTGATACTGAATTTTCTTTACTGCCAGCATGTATAAACCTCCTTTGGGTCATGGAGGCTTTAGAGAATGTGTTAAAAGCTATGGACCTTCTCTCCTGCCAAAAATGCACCAAGCACTCAAACCCACATTTGCCAAACGGTTATAGGTGGCAACTGACTTTCAGAAGGGCCCCCTCTCATTGGCTCAGTTTGGGTCATGTGGCCACCCTGGAACCAATCACTGCAGTCTAGGAGTTCTGGTGCTCTGATTGGCCAGATCCTTAGGGATCATGGCATCCCATCCTCTCATTTTACAGATGGAAAAATTAGAGCCAACAGGGGAAGAGTGACTTGCTTATGGTCACACAGCCTTGGTGGGCCCAGGTCAGACTCATGCAGTAAGACACGACTGTCCCTTGGCCTGCAGGGTCCTCCCAGGCAGGGATGTGACTGACTCACTGAAGTATTTGTAGCCACCTGTCCTGGACCTGGCACACAGGAGGCATTTAATAAGCACTAGAGAAGCTGATCTGCAAAGCACCCTGGAGGGAACAAAGAGTAACTCAACGGAAGTTGAGGATAAAGTAGTGTTTACCCAGGAAGACCCTGGAACACTCTCCTTCAAGAAGTCATTTGATACCCCACAAAAAAAAATTTCTCCATGAGGATGAAAGTTTGGGTAACACTGGGCTGAACAAAGTAAATTGGTTTCTTTACATTAGAATGTCTCAGAATTTTTTTTTCTTTTTAGGGCCGCATCTGTGGCATATGGAGGTTCCCAGGTCAGGGGTCAAATAGGAGCTACAGCTGCCTGCCTACACCACAGCCACACCAACACCAGATCTAAGCTGTGTCTGCGACCTATACCACATCTCATGGCAATGCTGGTTCCTCAACCCACTGAGTGAGGCCAAGGATCGAACCCACAACCTCATGGTCCCTAGTCGGATTCGTTTCCCCTGCGTCACAACAGGAACTCCCAGAATTCTGTGTGTGTTTGTGTGTGTGTGTGTGTGTGTGTGTGTGTGTGTGTGTGTGTGTGTGTGTGTCTGTTTAGGCTCATGCCCGAGGCATAAGGAAGTCCCCAGGCTAGGAGGTGAATCAGAACTGTAGCTGCTGGCCTATGCTGCAGACACAGCAACACCAGATCTGAGCCACATCCATGAACTATGCCACGGCTTGTGGCAATCCTGGATCCTTAACTCACTGAACAAGGCTAGGGATTGAACCCGCATGTACTGCTGAGCCACAGGGGAATTCCCTCAGAATTCTTATCAGGCCCATTGTGAATCCCCCCCAAAGGAGGATATAGCAAGCAGTGTTTCTCAGGCTTGTTTGACCATACAATCCTTTTTATTAAGTGAGATTGTTGAAGAATTTGTGTTTAGAGAACCATATTTGGGGAGATTCTAGGAACACAAGGATTAGCATGGACCAGGGTGATCAGGGAAGGCTTATTGGAGGAGGAGGCACCTCAGTGACATTCAAAGATAGGAGGATTAGGAGAATTAGATGAGAGCAGGGAAGGCATCCCAAAAGTATCACAGGAGAAAGCATTAAATATTGTAGCACATATGCACAGAAAGACTTGTGTAGGTCAAGACTCCACTGGAGACAAGCATCAGAAGTACAATTCAGACTGGTTTAGGCAAAAAGGGAACTTCTTGGTCCATGTAACTGATTTCAGGTGTGGCTGGATCCAGGTGCTTGAACCATGCCTTCGGGGATCTGTATGGACTTTGTTCAAAGACAGTTTCTTTTCTGGGGGAGGGGAGCCTGGCATTTCTAGGCTCACATGCTGCCAGCTGGCAACCTCAGCAGGACGTGAGATGCTTTTGTACAACAGTTTCCACCAAAGTCCCAGGATGGGCTCTCATTGGTTCAGCTTGGGCCATGTGCTCACCGTGGTACCAATCACTGTATCCTAGAAGATTTGGTGCTCTGATTGCCAGATCCTTAGGAATCAAAGCGCCCCAGCCTCTCATTGACAGATGGAGAAACTGGAGGTCAGAGAGGAACAGTGACTTTCTCAAGGTGGCAGAGTAAGCGAATGTCTGAGAGGGATGTTTAGTTCAGGGCTCTGCCTGTTGCAGCTGATGTCTGGGGGCTGCTTAGGTCAGTGTGAACCAAGCAGAATGCCTGCTAACATTTTTTTATTGAGGGCTGTGGTGGTGTCCTGCCTGGAGAAGAGGCTGGAAAGGACAATATTTCCAAGGCCTTGAAGGACCAGACAGGCTGGGGGAGCAGCCCTGTGACTGAGTTGGCTCTTTTCCCTCTTCCTCTGGTTAAATCTTGATCTTCCTTCAGATTTTAGGTCAATGTTCCTTCCTTCCCTTTAAGAAATCTTTCCAAGTGTTTCTTCAAGACAGAACGGGGTCCATCTACTCAGGTCCCCAGAGAGCCACCTTCTTAGGAGGACGTGAGGAAACTGAGATTCAGAGAAAGAAGGGACCCATCAGAGGTCACATGACTGGTAAATGGCAGAGCTGAATTCAATTCAATTCACAATAAATACGCACTGAGCATTTACTGTGGGCCAGGCTCCATGGTTACCATGGATGACAAACCAAACCAGGTCTCCTGCCCTAGAGGTGCTCTCAGAATAGGCAGCGAGACAGACCTGTGACAATGGGCGAGGACAGGGGTCGAGGGAGCTGAGAGTTGGAGCTCCAGACCAAACCTCAGAGGGACATGGAAAGCTCTGGGATGGAGTGATGTCTGAGCTGAGATTTGATGGAAAGATGCCCAAGCCTAGTGCGGTAATCCAATGACTGAATGAATATGCACACCTGCATCTTTTGGGATGTAGGTGTCAGGGGTGTGTGCCTGTGTGTGAGTAGACATTAGAAGGAATAGACCTCCATACACTTGTAACTGATATGATATTGTACAACAACTGTACTTCAACCAAAAATCAAACATCATAAATGAATGGACATCCACTCAGGTGCATGTGATAGTCAAATAGGTGCAAAAAATGCTGCGTATGTAGTTACACACATAAACAGGTGCATTCACAAGACTATGTATATGTGAGTAAAATTATGGATTTACACTCTGCCTAGAAGCACATCTAGGCAGCATTATGTAGTGGAACCGGGCTACCTGTTTGAATCTTGGTTGTGTCATTCGTCGGTCCTGGGCAAGTTAACCTCTTGGTCAGTTCCTTCCTTAATCAAGTGGGGAAGATAATAGTATCTCTCTGACTAGGCTGGGTTCCTTGGAAGCAGAGCCTGAGGCAGGCCTTTGTACACACGTGATTTATTTGGTGGTGGCGGGGGAGAGGGGTACTTGAAAGGGAGTAAGAGGAACAGGATCATGTCGGAGGAGATGCTGAGCTGAGATGGTGGTTCAGCCAAAGTCTAGTCTCAGCCTGATCCCATGGGGAGCTCTGGAACATGAAGGACCCCACAGAGTTGGTCGCCCTTGAGGGGAGGAGGCTGGCTCTGACACGCCAGTAAGGGACAGTGCCACAGCAGCTGGGGCATCAGGGCACCCAGAGCCTTTCTTTCTCAAAATGAAGTCCTGGGGGCCAATGGCATCAGCCTCCTCCTGGAGCTTGTTAGAAATGCCCCAGTCCAGACCTGCTGACTCAGATACTGCAAAAGGATCCCCAGCCCTGGGCACATGAAAGTTCCAGAAACACTGGATAAAACGGCCTCATAGGGTTGTCGTGAGGGTTAAATAAGGTGAAAGCATAGAATGCACTTAAAGAAGCATCTAGTCTTCAGTAGGTGCTATTTTTCTGATTTGCATGATGGTACATTGTGCTTGTATTCTTACCCAGATTCATTTTTTTTGGGTTTTTGTTTTTTTTGTTTTTGTTTTTGTTTTGGTCTTTTAGGGCTGTACTTGCGACATAGGATGTTCCCAGGCTAGTGGTCAAATTGGAGCTACAGCTGCTAGCCTACGCCAGAGCCACAGCAACACCAGATCTGAGCTGTGTCTGTGACATACACCATAACTCATGGCAACGCCGGATCCTTAACCCACTGAGCGAGGCCAGGGATCAAACCTGCAACCTCATGGTTCCTAGTCGGGTTCGTTTCTGCTGCACCATGATGGGAAGTCCCAGATTCTTAATATGTATAAATAAATGAGTGCCAGGAAGAGAGGCTATATAATTTGCAGGATCCAGTATGAAAATGAGATGTAGGCCCCTGTTCAAAAATTCAGTCATGGGATAAAGTCTTAGACCAAGCATGTGCCTCTTGTGACTGCGGGGCACTGGGTGACCACACAGGTGGTGGAAGCCAGCAATCTGGGTGCAGGCCTGTGGGTGTGGATGCACCTGTTTGAGGCCCTGATGATTCTGGGGTTTTCTCTCCACGGTGATTTGGTTTTCTAGATGAGGAAAGCCTGGGTGAGCAGTGCGGAGCTGGGGGATTGAACTCCAATCTCGCATTTCCCTGGTTTGGAAGGGCACCCTGGACCAGCACTGGTATGAGTGTCTGAGCTTGACTTTGGGGAATGGTGGAGAACTCACAGCCCAGAAATGTTCTCTCGCATTTGCACGTGGTGAAGAGACATTTGAGTACATTCCCCCATGAATCCCGGGTCTCCATTCCCAGGGAGCGCTCTCTGCTCGGGAAGGGGTGTGAAATTTAATTTGCACTAATTATCCCAAAGTGAGAGGAGCGGGAAATGAGTTGGCTCTGCACATTCGGCCTCTTCCAGCAGCTCCAATTCCCTGGATGGCAGTTTATTTATGTGCAAGGGGTGGGGGGCGGGGTGGGGGTGCTGTTGCCGAGGCAACGGCAGCTGCTGGGATTTGGGGGTGGCTGGGTGGGGGAGGGAAGCGGGGGAGGGTTGGGGCGGATCCGAGGCACGTGCCCCTCTGATTAAGGGGGGGCCTTCTGCACAGACCCCCTACCCCGCCTTGTCTTTGATGGGGGGAGGGGAGAAGAGGGGGAGGAGAGGGAAGGAATTCCTTCTTGGCGCAGTGGCTGGGCGAGGGCTAAAGCAGCTCTAACCCAGAAGACAGAGGGACTGCCCCAGTCTGGAGGGAGAGAAGGTTTCAGATGTTTCAGTGATTCCCTGGGGCAGGGGTGCCCCTCTGAGGTCCCCAGGGCCTAGGCTGACCTGCGGTGCAGATACCCAGAGAGGTAGCTGGCAGAAGGATCCCTGGAGGGGGGAGAAAGCAGGACTCTGGAGCCAAGGCCAAATGCCACCACTCTCCTCTTGTTCTTGTCCAGTCCTTTCCTCTGCGCCAACTCTCTTCCCTCTCCCCCACTCCCCGTCCCCGCTCTCTCCCAGCCCTTTCCCCCCTCCCCTCCCCCCGTCCTCTTCCCCCGCCCTCCCGTCCTCTCCCCTCCCCCTCTGCCCTCTCCCCCTTCCTCTCTCCCTATAGACACTCTGTCCTTCCACCACTAGAGGGCGCTGCGGCGCCGCGGTCGTCCTGGGTTTATCAGCCTAGGCCTGGCTTGGGGCTCCTTGATGGGGTGGGTGGGACCGGTGAAGAAGCCCCATGGCGACTGGGTAGTCACTAGAGCTGGGCTGATTCTAGCCTGTTTAGAGCCTGGGGCCAGACTGGGCTGCCCTCAAGGACAGAGGCTGTCCCAAAGATCTCCCCCTAACAACGGTCAGGGGAAGGGGTTTTGAGAGCTGGAAGGAAAGAGCCTGGGTTTCCACCCCAGCGCTCTCACCTCTTGGCGTGAGGTGTGACCTGGGGCAAGTGACATCACCTCGTCAAGCTACTGTTGTCTCTTCCATAAAGTGAGGTCAACCAGCCCACTTCAGTAGTGAGGACTGGATAGAATATAACATACAAGAATGCAGGCACAGTAGGTACTCAAATGGGAGCTCGGAAAACTTAAGTGACTTTCTCAAGGTCACATAGGTATCAAATGTCAGATCCAGAATGAGATGCTAAGCTCAGAATCCAGACTTGTCCTCCTCACTGCTAATGGTGTGTGTGGACCTGGTACCACTTTTCCTGGTCGTCATTGCAGCAATAATTGAGTGGCAACTGAGCATCAGGTGGAGAGGGAGAGGGATTCTAAGTTTTCTTTTCTTTTTTTTAAGGGCCACACCTGGCATGTGGAAGTTCCTGGTCTAGGGTCAAATTGGAGCTGCAGCTGCAGGCCTACATCACAGCCACTGCCACGACACTGGATCTGAGCCACCTCTGTGACTAGAGCTTGTGGCAATGCCAGACCCTTAACCCACTGAGCAAGGCTAGGGATTGAACCCACACCTTCACAGAGACAGTGTTGGGTTCTTAACCTGCTGAGCCACAATGGGAACTTCCTACATTTCTTTTAATATACGAACACTGGGAGAAGTGGGTACCTATCAGTCACTCACTCTATAGTGCAAATTAGTAGCATCTTTCCTGGCCCTGAGATTGGGTGTAAGAGGAGAAAGTAATAAGGGAGCATGTGACTAAGGAGGGAGGGTGTCCAGGCTAGGAGTGTTGGTGTGGGCTGCAGGAGGGCCCTGGCACTGGCAGCAAGGAGGGAGGCATCATGGGTAATGCTCTGGTTAAAGAGCTGACCCTGCTCCAAACTTGTTGTGTGACCCCAGCCAGCCCTTTCTCTTGAAGGGTATTGTCTTCTTTTTATACGATAAGGATAGTGGAACCAGGACCTCTTTCAGATTAGGAATTGATGAAGACTCTTTCTCCTGGGAGTTCGATGTGGGGCAGCCATAACTGGCATCAGAGGTCCAAGAGTAGCCCTAGAGTCCTGGTCCACATCTGGGCGAGCCCACATGGAAGTAACCAGGGAGGAGCTGAGCTGTCTAGTGGCTGGGTTGTTGGGGGATCCAGGGGGCTGGACCAGCCTGTTCTGAGCAGCTTCAGGGCCCAGGCTTGTTGAGTTATCCTTATTGCTTTTGATTGCCACTCTTCATCATCTCATGATTAATTTGGGCTTTTACCGTGACCCACCCGGAAGCAAAGACAGAGACTCCTGGAGTAAGCTGGGCTCAAATGTGGCCTCAGTTGCCCTGGGAGGAAGGGGCTGGCCTTTCTCAAACTCCTTCCCTACCTCCTCCCCAGCCTTGGAAAGCCCTGGAGGCAGGGAGAACTAGACTTGGAGACAGAAGCCAGATCTGGGATTTAAGCCCGGCTCACTTTAGCTTTGTAGCTTCAGATAAACTGAGCCTCCCTTTCTTCATCTGGAGTACAGGGGTAATAAACCCATCTGCCCTCCAGGGCCCTTGGAAGGATTACAGGAGGACTCTGTGGAGGTGCCTGGTACACAGTAGGTGTTCAGCAAATGCCAGGGGATTCTGGGTCAGTGCCAGCCCTGCTAGACTTTGACAGTCTCCCTGGCAATGGCCCTGTTTCCTTTAGACCATTACGCAGTCTCTGGAGGATTTGTTCTTGGAGCAGAGGCTTAGATCTGCCAGGCAGTGGGCAGGGTCAGGCAGTGTCTGCAGCCTCAGAACAATGCTGTGTCCCCACTTGTTTCTCTGCTTTGAGGCCAGACCCCAGCCCTAGGCCAAATGTACAAGCTTTCAATTCTGTAAACTCGCATTTTAGGTACCTGGTCTGCTTCCCTTCCCCATCCTGCCTCCAAACTCTCTTTCTCCTGCAGGGTCTGTAAAGGGATGATTTTGACGCCCAGACCAGAGGTTTTTTGTTTTTTTCTTCTTTGGCCGCCCCGAGGCATGCGGAGTTCCTGGGCCAGGGATCAGATCTGAGCCGTAGCTGCCACCTAAGCCGCAGCGGTGGCAATGCTGGATCTTTAACCCACTGTGCCGGGGCAGGGGTCGAACAAGATGCTACCCATCCCTTTGCACCACAGTGGTAACTCTGAGGTTTTATGTTTAAGTCTACAAGTTTTTTTTTTTTTTGTTTTTGTTTTTTTTTTTTGTTGTTGTTGTTGCTATTTCTTGGGCCGCTCCCGTGGCATATGAAGGTTCCCAGGCTAGGGGTTGAATCGGAGCTGTAGCCACCGGCCTACGCCAGAGCCACAGCAACGCGGGATCCGAGCTGCGTCTGCAACCTACACCACAGCTCACGGCAACGCCGGATCTTTAACCCACTGAGCAAGGGCAGGGACCGAACCCGCAACCTCATGGTTCCTAGTCGGATTCATTAACCACTGCGCCACGACGGGAACTCCTAAGTCTACAAGTTTTAATTCCCATCAACATTATGTAAGCATACATTTTAAAGAATCGAACAGTTCTATGAGGCACATGAATAAAAATCGACAGTTCCCTAATCTTACTCCAGTTCCCCCACCCAGAGAGGCAAACATTTTGCTTTCTTTTTGATAGTTATTTTGGTCTTTCTATTCACACTTCTAAATAATAGACATATCACTACTTCTTGAATTTTCTTTTTTTTTTGGTTAGTTTTTTTGACTTTTTGGGGAACAATTTTGAGGTATAGTCCACATGGAAGATAATTTGCCTGTTTCAAGTGTACAATTCAGTGGTTACTGGTATATTCCACTATCGGGTGAGTATCGCCATAATCAATTGTAGAGTATTTTTATCACCTCAAAAAGAAATCCCAGGAGTTCCCGCTCTGGGTGAAGGATCTGACAGCAGTGGCTTAGCTCGCTGCAGAGATGTGGGTCTGTTCCCTGGCTGGACACAGTGGGTTAAGGATCTGGTGTTGCCACAGCTGTGGCATAGGTTCCAGCTGCGGCTTGGATTCGATTCCTGGCCTGGGAACTTCCATATACTGTGGGTGTGGCCAAAAAATTAAAAAAAGAAATTCCATGTCCTTTAGCTGTCACCAGTTGCCACATTGCCTCAAGTCCTCAGCAACCACTCATCTATTTTTTGTTTCTGTATATTTGCTTATTCTGGACATTTCCTGTAAATGGATCATCCAGTATGTGGTCTTTCATGACTGGCTTCTTTCAATTAGTCTAATATTTTCAAGGTTCATTCATGCCGAAACATGTGTCCATCCTTTAATCCCCCCCCCCTTTTTTTTGCTGTGCCGTGGGGATCAAACCTGTATGACAGCAGTGACAATGTTGGAACCTTAAACCACTAGGCCACCAGGGAATTCCATTCCTTTTCATAGCTGAATACTATTCCAGTGGCTAGATATACCACATTTTGTTTATCCATTTATTAGTTGATGAACATTTGGGTTGTTTTTACATTTTGGATATTATGAATAGTGTGATTATGTACAAGTTTTTGTGTGGACGTATATTTTCATTTCTCTTAGGTATGTTGTACCTAGGAGTGAAACTGCCAAATTGTAGGATAACTTTATGTTTAGACTTTTGAGGAACAGCAAGACTGTTTTCCACAGCAAGGTGGCACCATTTTACATTCCCACTAGTAATGTGTGAGATTTCCATTTTCCATATCTTTGTCAACATTTGTTATTATCTGACTCTTTGATTATAGCCAGGTTAAAAAGGCTATCACACTGTAGTTTCCATTTGCATTGCCATGATTGCTAATTTTGTTGATTATAATTTTGTACTTTTTTACAAAATATGGAGAAATATCTATTCAGATCCTTTGCCCAATTTTAATTTGGATTACTTGGTTTTTTAATATTGAGGTGTAAGTTCTTTATATATTCTAGATACAAGTCCCTTATCAGTTGTATAGTTTACAAAGATTTTTCTCCCATTCTGTGAGTTTCTTCACTTTTTTTTTCTTTTTATGGCTGCACTTGCAACGTATGGAAGTTCTTGGGCTAGGGGTGGAACTGGAGCTACAGCTGCAGTCCTGTGCCACAGCCACAGCAATGCTAGATCCAAGATGCATCTGTGATCTGTGACACAGCTTGCAGCAATGCTGGTTTCTTAACCCATTGAGCAAGGCCAGGGATGGAATCTGCATCTTCATGGACACTGTGTTGGGTTCTTAACCCACTGAGCCACAATGGAAACTCTGAAGTACGAAAATTTTTAATAGAAGTCCAATTTATCTATTTTTCTTATTTTTTGGCTGCATCTATAGCATATGGAAGTTCTAGGCCTGGGATCAAACCTGTGTCTCAGCAGTGAACCAAACCAATGCAGAAATAATGCTGGATCCTTAACCCACTGCACCACAGTGGGAACTCCAATTTCTATATACCTGTGAGTATGTTTCTTTTTTGTTATATTCACTATTTTATTTTATTTTTTTAGATTATACATATAAGTGATATACAGTATTTGTCTTTGACTTATTTCACTTAGTATAAAACTCTCTAAATCTAGATGATCATGCAGTTTTTAAAAATTCTATTGATATAATATAGTACATTAATTGATTTTCAGATGTTGTACTGGCATTGCATTCCTGAGATAAATCCCACTTGGTTGTGATGTATACTTCTTTTTATACATTGCAGGATTTTGTTTGCTAGCATTTTCTATAGAATTTTGAATCTGTATGCATAAGAGCTATTGGTCTGTACTGTTCTTTTTATGTGGCGTGTTTATCTGGTTTTGGAATTGGAGTAACACTGGGAACATCTTTATTTCTGCTTCCTTTTTTGAAAGATAGTTTTTCTGGGTATGGGATTCTTGGTTGGCAGTTTTTTCCCCCTTTAAGCACTTTGAATACGTTATCCCAGTGCCTTCTGGTCCCTATTGTGTCTGATGAGAAGTCAGCTGCTAGTTGGATTCCCTTGTAAGTGACGCTTCATTTTTCTCTTCTGTTTTGAAGATTTTCTCCATGTATTTGGCTTTCAGCATTTTTGCTACTTGGCACTTATCCTACTTAGATTTTTTTTGAGCATCTTAAATCTGTAGATTAAAGTTTTTCAACAAATTTGAGAAGTTTTCAGCCATTATTTCTTTCTGCTCATCTGTTTGTCTCCTTTCCTTCTGATACTCCCCTTATACATACATTGATTCACTTAAGAGTGTTCTTCACATCTCTGAGGCTCTTTGTTTTCTTTCATTCTCTTTTCTTGTCTGTTCTTTGGATTCCACAATCCCTAACAATCTGTCTTCAGGTTTGTTAATTTTTTATTCTGCCAGTTCATATTTACTGTTGAGGCTGTCTAGTGAATTTTTCATTTCAGTTACTGTACCTTTCAGCTCCAAAATTTCCATTAAAAACCCCTTCTATTTCTTTATCTTCTCTATTCATGAGATGTTATCAAACCTCTCTTTACTTTTTTAAGAATGATTTTTAGCTCTTTGATCATATTTACAGTAGCTACATTGAGTTCTTTATTAAATCTGACATCCGGTCACCCTCATAGGCAGTTTCTGTTGCTTGTTGTTTTTTTCATGTGTGGATCAAACTTTCTTATGTCTTTGCATGTCCCTTTTTTTTTTTTTTTGAATTTGACTTTTAAAATAGTGGAGCAATTTGGCCTCCTTTGTGGGTATAGTTTTTGAGGTTATTGTTTGATTCTGATCCCAGAAGTGCTCTTATCTGTCTCCTTCACTGATTATTTCTGGTAAACTAGTCAGTTTATGGTTTATTTTGTGTCTCAAATGAATGTACCGGTCTCCTCTTAGTTGTGTAAAATCTCCAAGCAAAGGCTGTGGAGCTGGGGGTGGGACAATGGAATTCTTCTCTCTGGTTGACATCCTGCCTTAGGAGTTGGGCACTTGGTGGAGTGTGGGGTGGCTGTAGCCTTTGATCTTCTCAGCCTGCCTCTCCTAGCATGGAACATCTGCTTTATGAATGAGCCAGGATGAGGGTGATTGGGGTCCAAGTATTTCTCAGCATGCCACTACTAAGGTAGATCCTGCATTCCACTGATGAGGCCGGGAAGAAGAAGGGAGTCCCCAGCTCTGAGCTGTATTTACCTGGAACATAGCCTTTTCAAAAGTAATCTGAGGTAGGAAGAGAAATACTGATATCTTGCCCTTCCTAAGATACTGCAGGCCTCCAACTTGGGGTGAGGAGGAGAGAGAGAATACAGCTAATTGCTGCATTCATCTGGAGTGGAGTTTCCATAATGCTGAGCTGGGAGAGGATAGAGGGGAAGTAAATTATAGTTCAAATACCATAGCTTCTTGCTGTTTTTATGGAGTTTGATTAGGTTTTCTTGAATAAGTGTTTCTTCATTTGCTATATGCCCTTAGAACCATTTCCAGAGTCTTTAAATGGTTCCAGAGACTTAAAATAATTTTCAGCAGTTTCACTGGGGAGCAAGTCTGCAGAACTCTTCACATTGCCATGCCAGAAGTAGAACGCTAGCTATTTGACTTTACACTAAGGAAGATGAGGATTAACTCTCTTTGCTCTCTTCGCGATCCTTACCTCACTCTTCCCATTCCCCTATCTTCCCAGTAATGCTAGGAATATTTCCTTTTCTGTGCAAGTTTTTATTTTCCCCAATTGCCTTTTACAAAAAGTTCTTTGGGACTTCCCATCATGGCTCAGTGGTAGCGAACCTGACTAGGATCCGTGAGGACATGAGTTCAATCCCTGACCTCACTTAGTGGGTTAAGGATCTGGTGTTGCTGTAAGCTGTGGTGTAGGTCTCAGATGCGACTTGGATCTGGCATTGCTGTGGCTGTGGTGTAGGCTGGTGGTTGCAGCTGCAATTCAACTCTTAGCCTAGGAACTTCCATATGCTGCAAGTGCAGCCCTAAAAAGACAAAAATAAAATAAAATGACATGAAATAAAATGTATCTTTGTTTGCTTATACTTATAACTAAACAAACCCAAAACTCTTGGCCAATAGTGTGAATCTCCCCTCAAGACATCTGGATGCATCAGGTTTTCTATCAATTTCATCATCCCAACAAAGTCTTCTAAGGCCTTTTGATCTGCCTTAGGTTGGATGGGTTGCTTTGGATAGTTGGTGCACAGGTGTCATTTTGGGATCCACTGCTATCAGCCTAGAGGACTTCTCTGTCTCTCTCACCTTCCTGCATATTGTGTCTTCCTCTCTTTTGGTTTATTTCTTTGTTTTGGTGGAACACATCCTCTAGTCAATCCTGAGAAAAGATATATGGGATGAAGTTTTTGAGACTTTGTACAACTGAAAATGTCTCATCCTTGATTGGCTGTTAGTCTAGGTATAGAATTCCAGGTTGGAAATTATTTTCCTCCAGAAAATTTGAAGACTTTTCTCTATTGCCTTCTGGCTTCTAATATTACTGGAAGGAGAAAGAAGCTGTTCTCACTCCTTATCTTTTCCTTTTTTTTTTTTGCTTTTTAGGGCTGCACCTGCAGCATATGGAGGTTTCCAGGCTAGGGGTCTAGTTGGAGCTACAGCTACCAGCCTACGCCATAGCCACAGCAATGTGGGATCCAAGCCAAGTCTGCGACCTACACCACAGTTAACAGCAATGCCGGGTCCTTAACCCACTGAGCGAGGCCAGTGATCGAACCCATAACCTCATGGTTCCTAGTCAGATTTGTTTCTGCTGCACCACTACAGGAACTCCTCATTCCTTATCTTTTCAGTCTGGAAGCTCAGAGAATCTTCTCTTAGTTCCCAGAATAGTGCCATTTCAGAACAGTGTGCCTTGGCATGGGTCTATTTTTATTTATTGCACTGGACCTTCTGTGAGTCCTTGAAATCTCAAAAGCTGTTCTTCGGGTCTGTGAAATTTTCTTAAGTTATCTTATTGATGAACCACCCCCAAACACCACCCCCCCCTTTTTTTTCCTATTCTTTCTGGAACTGTTATTCTTTGAAAATGGAACACTTGGACAAGTTCTCTGGTTTTCTTTCTTTTTCTTCCCTATTTTCCTTATCTGTCATCTAGGAAACATAAACCTTATCTTCCAAGTTTTGATTTTTAATTTGTCACCATATTTTAATTTTTTTAAATTTAAAATTTTTTATTTTTTGCCTTTAAAATTTTTCATTGAAGTATAGTTAATTTATGAAGTTGTGTTAATTTCTTCAGTACAACAAATTGATTCAATTATACATATACATATACTTGTTCTTTCTCAGATTCTTTTCCCATATAGGTTATCAGAGAATATTGAGTAGAGTTCCCTGTGCTATACAGCAGGTCCCCATTGACCCATTCCATATACAATGGTGTGTATATGCAAATCCCAAATCCCCATTTTTAGTTTTTAAAAACTTTTAATTTTGTGCTCTTTTAAAAAAATGAGAGTCCTACTTTAATTTCTTATGTCTTTTGTTTCCTTTTTGATGATATTAAGATAAGATTGTTTTTTTCCTTGCCATTCTCTCTTATTTTCAGTTTGGTCTTTTTTTTTTGGTTTATTTTTATCTTTCAGGTTAGAGGCATTCTTTTGATGTCCAGTAAACTTCAGTTATCTGTGCATATAAAAATAGGAAAGTAGGAGCAGGCTGAAAACTGTGAGTACATGGGTAGTTGTTACAGGCTCTGGACATCTTTGAAGGGTGATCTAGCAGGGCTGTTTAGTTGGAAAATTTCCAACATTGGTATCTCTAGGGTTTCTGTAGGTTTTCTCCTTGGTCCATCATGTTCCCCCAGAGAAAGCTCTTCCAGCTGTCTGCCTGGAGGGTGTAATTCTGGCTGCCAGTGTCCTGAGAGCAGAGCAGTGGGAGAGGATTGGGGTCTTGACCTCCAGCCCGCTCATATTCCCTGAATCTCCCTGTCACCAGTGGAGTACCATCCCATGCCCCTAATCTAGAAGCGTCTGGTCTGTGGCAACAGCTTCTAAAAACAGCTCCTCAAAGAATCTTCTTTATTTGAACTGCCCTTCACCCCAACTTCCAGAGGTAGCTGATGTGGCCAGTTCCTTTGGAGATTATTTTTTTCCTGAATCATTTTCCTCAATTGTCCATTTATTTTCCAGCTCCTGAAATTTTGTTGCTGTTTTTTCCTCTCCCATGCTCCCCATCCTGCTGGGCTCATACCTTCAAACATTTAAAGAAAGCCCCTTACTCTTGTTTTAGCATCCAAGAGGTGGGGAGAACCAAAGTAGTTTTGTGTGTCCAATCTGCCCTCTTGCCATGGACATCTTCTCTTCTTCTTGCCTTTCCTGTTGCAGTAAATAGAGACTCTGCACTTTCAGTGGCTGGCATCTACAAATTCCCAGACGAGGGGTAGAATTGGAGCTGCAGCTGTTGGCCTACACCACAGCCACAGCCATGCTGATCCGAGCCGAGTCTGTGGCCTACACCACATGGATAATCTGGCATGGCAATGCTGGGTCCTTAACCCCCTGAGTGGGGCCAGGGATTGAACCTACGTCCTCATGAATACTAGTCAGGTTCGTTACTGCTGAGCCACGACAGGAACTCCCTCTCAGCCAATCTTATGAGCTTTACCTTCAAAATATTTCCAGAATTCACCATGTCCATGGCTACCATCCAGGGCCAAATCACATCGTGTCTCACCTCGACTCTGTAAGAAGGTCCTCACTAACCTCCCTCTTTCTTGTCTTTTCATCCCCTACAGTCTGCTTTCCACAGAGCAAGTTTTTTCTCTGTCGTATCCTGTCACTCCTCTTCCTAAAGCTTTCCTGTGGCTCCCCCGAATAAGAGCTCAAATCCCAAAGAGGCCCACAAGAGGCTGCGTGATCAGGTCCCACACATCTTCCCGCTCACACCGGCTGCTTGGCCATCTTGCTGCATGTGAACCAGCTCCTTCCTTGGCTCTTCCCTTTGCGTGGAGTGCTCTCCCTCTAGAAACCTGCAGGGCTCACTCCCTCACTTCCTGCAGGTCACCCAAGAGCCTTTCCTGACCATTCTACGTAAGAGTCGGTCCCACTATATCCGACTGCTTGTGATGGAACATGATGGAGGATAATGTGAGAAAAAGCATGTATATATATATATAACTGGGTCACTTTGCCGTACAGCAGAAATCGACAGAACACTGTAAATCAACTATAAGAAAAAAAAAGAAAAAAAAAAAAGGTCAGTCCCCCTTTCTCCCTGGGTCCTCTCCATCTTTGTTATCTTACTTTATCTTTCTCTGTAACAACTCTCGAGATCGGACATATTTATATTTCCTTGTTTAGTTATGTATCTCTTATCTTCCCTCTCTAGAATGGATGGCCTTGAAGGCAGGTATTTGGGCTTGTTTTGTTCAGTGCCACCTCCCCTGTATCTAGAACAGTTCCTGGCATATAGTAGGTGTTCAACAAATACGCGTTGCACGCATGCATGACTGAATGCTCGGCCCCAGCCCCCGACTCTGGGACTGACCTTATTCTGGGCAGGAGATCTAAAGCACTCTGGGTCTTCCCTCCATTTATTCATTCATTAATTCATTTATCCTCCAAGCATTATTATTGCTGTTGTGAGTATTAATATTTAACAGCAGGAATTAGCCCCAGCCTGTCTGACTCCAAAGCCCTGGCTCCCAAGCATGCTGCTAAGACAGGCCCTCTGCTAGGTTGGGAGGAGAAGGCTAAGACCCAGAAGGCTAAGAAGTTAGAACAGATCCTGGCCTGAGGCTGCCCGTGCTTATGGGTGTCTCCCTGCTGGATGGGCAGTCCCTTGAGAGGGTCTGGCAAGGTCCAGTTCCAATGATGCTGCCTCATGGAAGCCCCCGGGGACTGCCCAGGGCAGATCAGCTGCTCCTTGCCTGCTCCGCCAGGGTTGTGCACCTCCTTCTATCAAGATGAACATCTGGCTTCTTATAACTGGCTCCATGCTCTGACTACTCTCAACTGTGACCTCTTTTGAGACAGGGGCTGGTCTTGTTCACCTCGGTGTCCTAAGAGCCCAGTGCAAGTCTTGCAGCAGGGGAAGCCCTAAAGGAGTGGAATGAACGAGGCAGACCAGGGAAGTGGTGGAAAGGGGGGCCCGAGTTGTACACCAAACCCTATCCCTCACCAGCTGTGAGTGTGACCTGGGGAACTTCCTCAACTCTCTGGGCCTCAATCTCTTAGCTACCAAATGGGGAGAAAAGTATCCCCCCCAATCCATGAGGATTCAGTGAGTTAATGAATGAAATCGCTTTGCATATTGCCTGCCACAGAGTAGGCATATGATTAGAAATCACTGCTTTTATCTGCAGCCTCCACCCCCAACAGGAGGGACCCTCACCCAACTTCTTTCTGGTGCCCAGGGCCATTGGCTGGGTTCCTGGTCCACCAGATTGGTCCTCTGCCAGTTAGGGATTGGCCTATCTGCACTTGGTTTTTGGCCTCTAAACAGCCCGGCCCTGACACATCATGTCCATGCTTGCTGGCCAAACTGGAGACAGTCGTCCTTGGGGCATCTGAGGCCACCCCTGGTGTAGCAGCAGGGCAGCAGCACTGGAAGAGGAGTGGTACCTGTGGTGCCCACAGGACCAGGGCTGCTGCAGGAGCAAATGCAGGCGGGGGTGTCGGGCAGGGACGGAAGCGACGGGGAGAAGCCTGATTTGGGGGCAGGGGTGTGTGAGGCCTGCATTCAGGATTTGGGGAGGGGGGGATTCTGTATTTTTGTTGTTAAAGGTCAAAAAGGAGTTATCGTCGTGGTGCAGTGGATTAATAATCTGACCGCAGCAGCTTTGGTCACTGCAGAAGCGAGGGTTCCATCCTCAGCCTGGTGCAATGGTTAAAGGATCCGGTGTTGCCATAGCTGCAGCTCGGATTCAATCCTTGGCCCAGGAACATCCACAGGCTGTGGGCAAAAAGAGTTTTCTCTAATCAAGGCATGTGGAATTAAAATGCTAGTCTTTGGCTAGTCATCAACTGCAATTCAAGTCAGGGTCCTTAGGAGTTCCCATTGTGCTCAGCGATAGTGAAACCGAGTAGTATCCATGAGGACCAGGGTTCGATCTCTGGCCACACTCGGTGGGTTAAGGATCCGGCGTTACCATGAGTTGTGGTGTAGGTGGCAGATGCTACTTGGATCTGGCTGTGGCTGTGGCTGTGCCAGGTGGCTACAGCTCCAATTCGACCCCTGGCCTGGGAACTTCCATATGCCATGGGTGCGGCCCTAAAAAGCAAAAAAAAAAAAAAAAGTCAGAGTCCTTCAACTCTTGGAGAGGAGACCCTGTGATTCCTTCTTTGAAGCTTTGAGATACGGGGCTGGGGCCGCAGTGGGCTTTCCGTGGCCTAAGAGACACTCCCAATTATACTCTTCTCCTGTACAGTTGTTAGTTGTTAAATGCCTGACTTTCCTTCAAAAGCATATCAGGGTCAGCTCTATTTTACTTTGTGCCCCCTTTGTGTCCAGAGCAGTGCTTGCAACACGAGAGTAATTATTTTTAGGTTTTTTTTTTTTTTTTTTTTTTTTAGGGTCACACCAGAGGCACATGGGAGTTCCCAGGCTAGGGGTTGAATTGGAGCTGCAGCTGCCGGCCTACACCGAAGCCACAGCAACGTGAGATCCAAGCCACATCTGTGACCTACACCATACCTTGTAGCAACGCTGGATCTTTAACCCACTGAGCAAAGCCAGGGATCAAACCACATCCTCATGTATACTGGCTGGGTTCCTTATCCCTGAGCCGCTATGGGACTGTCAGAGTTATCTTTTTTCCTCAGGTTTTTGAGAAAGAATTGACTTACATCACTGTCTGAGCTTAAGGCGTCCAGCAGGATGCTTTGCTTTACATTAAATTATCTTTTTAATGAGCATTTATACCAATCCTGGAGTGGGTGCTATTGTTTTCCCTATTTAAGGCTGAGGAAATGTGTTCCTCAGAGAGGCTGAAAGGTCCAGCAAGAGGTGGCACAGCTGGGATCTGAACCCCACCCCCGCCCCTGCCGTCATCCGAGAGCTGTTTTATGAACTGTGTCAGCCTCCCTCTGCCTCCTGAGCCAGGGTTTGTTGAATGATGGACAGTGTTGATATGCAGTGATGGGTGGATGGGTTCGAACAGCTGGCTTTTGCCAGCTCCAGATGTTTGTCAGCAACAGGAAGGGAGAGGCTGAGCTGGGGCCAACCCACCTGGGGGCTGAGGTCAGGCTTGGAGATGGACCAGAGATTTAGATGTTCTGCTGGGGACTTAGAGCCCCCCAGGGTCATTTGTAGCCTCCTCTTTGGATGTAGGATCTGGTCCGCAAGGCAGAAGGTTCTCCAGCCTCTGTTCAAGCCCTTCCCATGCTGGAGAAGCACCCTCCTCAGGGATGAATAGCTCGGCTTACTAGGGAACTCCTGCTTTCCAGCCCTTGTTCCTCCCCTAGGAATGTTGTACAATAAACAGAGCTAGAGTGAGGCTTCTTTATATGTTTGTTGAATAAAGAGTATAAAGATACCAGTTAGGCCCTTCAGGAGTTTAGCATGAGCTAATATTTCCACCCCCTTACCTCGTTTTCCCTGTTGTGAGCATCTCACACAACTGTCATATACTTGTCAAAACTAAGAGACCGACATTGGCACGTGACTATCAGCCCCACTCCAGACTTTCTTTGGGCTTCACCGGTTTTTCCATCAGTGTCCTTTTCCTGTTCCAGGACCCCTTCCGGGACCCCCCATGGCCTGTAGTTATCACGTCTCCTCGGTGTCCTTTGGTCTGTGACTGTTTCTCAGCCTTTCCTTGGTATCCATTTCAAGAGTGTTGAGGGGTATGGTCAGAGATTTTACAGAAAGTCCCTTAATCTGGGCTTGTCTGATGGTCTTCACATGATGAGACTGGGTTATGGGCTTTTGGAAAGTGTACCACCGTGGGGACGTGCCCTTCTCATCACATGACGTCAGGGGTACGTGACACCCCACATGACCTCACTGGTGATGGGAACCTTGGCTGCTTGGTTAAGGTGGTGTCCGCCAGGTCTCTCCCCTGTAAGGTAAAGAGATGGCATTTAAGGGCTTACCATGTATCGGACACTGCCATGGGGGTTCACTTGTTTAATCCTCACAGCCAGGCTCAGAAGGAAGATATTCTTCCTGTGTCCATCTTAACATGAGGAAACTGGGGCCCAGAAAGCTAAAGTAACCTGTGCAAGGTTATGTAGCTGCTAAGTCTTGATCCCAACAACCTGGTTCTAGAGCCCACTCCTCCATGTGTCTGCCCTGGTCTGGCCACTCCTATTGGCCACCTGGATTCCTGTAGGGGCCTCTTCTCATTTCCCCTCTGCCCTCGTCTACTACCCCACACCCCTTGGTCCCTCTATTCCATCCAGCCACACTGGCCTCCTTGCTGCCCCATGAACATGCCAGGCATACTCCCACCCCAGGGCCTTTGCACATGCTTCTCCATTGTTCAGAATGCACCGTGTGACTCGGGTGGTTTGCCTGATTTGCCTTCCCTCTTTCAGGACTTTGCTGAAGTGCTGTCTTCTCAGTGAGGTCTTCCTTGATCATCTTTTTAAAAATTCAAACACTACTTCCCAGTACTCTCTAGCCCCCCTGCCTCTGTTTTCTTTTTTTTCTTTCTTTTTTCTTTTCTTGCTTTTTATAACTACACCTGGGGCATATGGAGGTTCTCAGGCTAGGGGTCGATTCAGAGCTGTAGCTGCTGGCCTACGTCACAGCCACAGCAACACAGGATCAGAGCCGCGTCTGTGACCTATACCACAGCTCACAACAATGCTAGATCCTTAACCCACTGAGCAAGGCCAAGAATTGAACCTTTGGCTTCATGGATGCTAGTCAGATTCGTTAACCACTGAGCCATGAAGAGAACTCCCTGTTTTACTTTTTTCCATAGCACTTATTTACATCTCAGCATCTGACATTTTTTTTTGGCCACACCCACACCATATGAAAGTTCCCAGGCCAGGGATCAAGTCCAAGCCACAACTACAACCTATGCTACAGCTTCGGCAATGCTGGATCCTTAACCTGCTGTGACACAGCGGGAACTCCCTGACATTCTTTTTATTTTCCTTGTCCTTGGTTGATTACCTGTTTCCCTCGACTAGAATGTTAAGTCCCATGAGCACAAGAGAATTTGATCTGTCTTGTTCATGGCTGTGTCTTTAGTGCCTAGAATGGTACCTGGCCCAGAGTCGGCTTTTTTAAACATCTGTGTGTGAAGTTACCACGCTCGCTTGGTCCAGGACCTCTCCATCATCATGTCCTTGAGGAGAAGGTCCAACGACAGACTCCCGTGGACTCTTATCAGAGACCTCCTGCAGGCTGACATTGATTCATTCACCAGCATCCCTCAAATTATTTGACAGATTATGGGTCTACTTAACTGTCCAGTGCCTCAGTCCTGACATGTCAGCTTCAAGAAGAGAGAAGGTGGATCTCTTTTGTTTGCTCTTATGAACAAAATATATTTAATACATTGCCTTGCACACTCTAAGTGTTCAATACATGTTCGTTGGAAAAAAAGCAACAAACACACATCGAAAAGAGCTGGCAGGGACAAGGTCTCTTTTGGAACAATCCACACATGATCTTGTTTTCTTATGATGCTTGTCAATTCCCACCGACCCTGCCTGCCCCTACTCCCACCCCCACCCCCAATCTCTGGGGGGAAACAGGGGGTGTTTACATGTAAATATCACGGTGGTGGAAAGGCATGAATAGAGAGAAATCAGGTGATGCTCTTCAGGGGAAGCAGTGAAAATATCATGCCATTTAATGTATTTATGCAAAAATAATTAGCTCTGACCAGAGGCTCTGGGGGAACTGGAGAGAATCCTGGCTTGTGAGTAGGGAAGAGAAAAACAGAGAGATTCCAGCCCTCTTTCTCGGTGGAGGTTATGTGAAAAATGGGCTCCAGGTGCCTTTAAGAATGTTATTTACGGGGGAGTTCCTGTCCTGGCGCAGCAGAAACGAATCCAAGTAGGAACCATGAAGTTTCAGGTTTGATCCCTGGCCCTGCTCAGTGGGTTAAGAATCCGGTGTTGCTGTGAGCTGTGGTGTAGGTCGCAGACATGGCTTGGATCTGGTGTTGCTGTGGCTGTTTTGTAGACCGGCTGCTGTAGCTCCGATTCTACCCCCAGCCTGGGAACCTCCATATGCTGCTGGTGTGGCCCTAAAAGGACAGAAGACAAAAGACACACACACACACACACACACACACACACACACACACACACACACACACACACAAACATACACAAAAGAATGTTATTTATGGGAATTCCCATTGTGGCTCAGTGGTTATGAACCCAACTAGTATCCATGAGGATGCCAGTTCAATCCCTGGCCTCACTCAGTGGGTTGCCATGAGCTGTGGTGTAGTCTGCAGAGGTGGCTCAGATCCCGAGTTGCTGTAGCTGTGGCATAGGCTGGCAGCTGCAGCTCCAGTTTGACCCCTAGCCTGGGAACTTCCATATTCCCTGGGTGTGGCTTTCAAAAGTAAAATAAAATAAAATAGGAGTTCCCGTTGTGGCTCAGTGATTAATGAATCTGACTAGGAACCATGAGGTTGTGGGTTCGATCTGTGGCCTCGCTCACAGGGTTAAGGATCCAGTGTTGCCGTGAGCTGTGGTGTAGGCTGCAGACACGCCTTGGATCCTGTGTTGCTGCGGCTGTGGCGTAGGCCAGCGGCTATAGCTCCGATTAGACCCCTAGCCTGGGAACCTCCATATGCCACGGAAAAGACAAAAAGACAATAAAAATAAAATAAAATAAAATAATAAAATAAAATAAAATAAAATGTTGTTTATTTGGTGCCTACTATGCCCAGGAGCTTTATAGCAGAAGTCTCAATCATTCTGGCAATGGTCATTTCCTCTCTTTTACAGCAGGGGAATCAGAGGCACACAGTGGACCTGTGACTTCCCTAAGGCTGCAGAGCTGGGGACGGGGCAAGAGTCAGAAGGGCCCCAGGCTGTCTGGTTTCCACGGTTCCCCTGCCCTGACCTTATCCGGAGCTGCCCACTCTGTGTTTGGGACCTGCTCTCTCGTGGTTGAGGCAGTCAAGCCCGGAGACGGGGGATGGACTAAATGACCTCCCAGACACCTCCCGCCTGGCCTTCCTCCCCCAGAATCCCTTCTGGATCCTTGATTCCTGACCAGGTGCCTCACCATGTGGCCCAGGAGGTCCCGCATCACTGAGTAAGCTGCGACCCTGGCCAGTGGGGCTGGCACCGCCGACTGAGGCTGGGGACAAGGGAGGGGGAGGGGAGGAAAGCAGAGAGACGCGCGTTCTTGATCTGCACGTGTCAGCCTCGGCTCTGGAAATGAAATGCCTTTTAATTTCATCGTCTGCTTTTCTTTCTTCCCCACTTTGATGCCGTCTGGTGCCAGGAGGCCCTTGGCCACAGGATGTGTGTTTAACAAATCCAATAAAGCCTTTATTTGGCTGGCTGCTTGCTCCCTGGAGCTGGGCTGGCCTGGGAGATGTTATTTCATTCATTGCTTCTTACCTGCGCTCAGGGCAGGGCAGGGACAGCAAGCAGGGTTGGCGGGAAGGCTGGGAGAAAGGGGTGGGGGGCTTGCACTGATCACAAGGGGTGACAAATGGTGCCTGGGGCAGTGTCCCCAGACTTGAGTGCTGGTCCCAGCTCTGCCACTGAGTCTCGGTTTGACCTTAGTCCATCCCTGGACACACTGATCTTCTGTGAGGTGGCAGGATAACTAGGGCAGTGGGTTTCACACTTTTTTAAAGCAGTAAGACCCAATTTCCTTGAGCGGAATGAGCTATGAAAGTCTCCCCTGGTAATGTTCTGGCCCTTGGTTATTGCTTCCCTGATCTGTGTGTGTGTTTTAAGATGGCAGGCTTGGAGTTCTCGTTGTGGCTCAGCAGGTTAAGAACCCAACTAGTATCCATGAGGATGTGGGTTTGATCCCTGGCCTCACCTAGAGGATTAAGGATCTGGTGTTGCTATGAGCTGTGGTGTAGGTTGCAGAGGTGGCTCAGACCTGGTGTGGCTGTGGCTGTGGCTGTGGCTGGCAGCTGCAGCTCTGGCTCAACCCCTAGCCGGGGAATGGTGCAGGTGCAGCCCTAAAAAGCAAAAAATAAAATAAAAATAAAAATAAGGAGTTCCCGTCATGGCGCAGTGGTTAACGAATCCGACTAGGAACCATGAGGTTGCAGGTTCGGTCCCTGTACTTGCTCAGTGGGTTAAGGATCTGGCGTTGCCGTGAGCTGTGGTGTAGGTTGCAGACGTGGCTCGGATCCCGCGTTGCTGTGGCTCTGGTGTAGGCCCGTGGCTATAGCTCCGATTGGACCCCTAGCCTGGGAACCTCCATATGCCGTGGGAGCGGCCTAAGAAATAGCAAAAAGACAAAATAAATAAATAAATAAATAAATGAATGAATAAAAAATAATAAAAAAATAAAAAAGAGGGCAGGCTTGTTTCTGTCTCAGGACCTTTGCACTGATTTTCCTTTGGCATGCGTACCCTTACCCGAGAATGATCTGTGAGCAGCTGGCCCTTCTCTTGTCTTTCAGGAGTTAGCTCAGAGGTTACTCCCTCAGAGAGCCTTCTCACACCAGCTTGTCTAATGACGTCCTGCCCCCCGCCCACGGCTTCTGTACCCGATCCCTATTTTACGGGGTCCTCAGCACTGATCCCTCCTTGATATTTACTTGTGTGTTTCCTTGTTAACATGTCTACGGTCTCTTTTCCCCACTAGCTCCCAGGCTTCACGAGGATAACTTGGCCTCTCTCGCTGCTCTGTTCCTAGCAGCAAACACAGCGAAGATCCTCAATAAATCGCTGATGCCTGGATGAACGAATAAGTGGGTGATTCTCTTCAACAGGTGAAGGGGAGGCTGCTCTGCTTGGGGCAGGTGTGGAGG
Source organism: Sus scrofa (assembly GCF_054392235.1). Lineage (NCBI taxonomy): Eukaryota > Metazoa > Chordata > Mammalia > Artiodactyla > Suidae > Sus > Sus scrofa. The sequence goes on along the minus strand of NC_139388.1, from coordinate 83,118,446 downwards.
GCTCGGTTCCCCACCAGCTAGACCATCTCCTGATGACTTTTATCCTCCCACCGTCTTGGAGGTCTCTCCCCGAAAAGCCCACTTTGAAAACCACGTGGATTTGGTTCTCTTTAAGCCTCTGCTAGCAGCTCTGACCCTCCACCACCAACTCTGAAAACGTGGCGCAGCCAAGAAGGGCTGCGGTTTCAGAGGAGGGCAAGGTGAAGGCTGGTTTCAGTTGCCTCTGAGGAGCTGGCCTTAAATTGATTTGGAGATTTAGAGCTGGTGCGGAGGGCCTTTGAGGAGGAGGAAGAGAAGCAGAGGCCAGGGCGTGGGGAGGAGGTGGGGCATGTGAACCAACCAGGTTGGCAGGGTTTAGGGGAGATTAAACAGGAAATGTGGGATGGGGCCAGCTCTCAGAGGGCCTTGAGGCTAAGGGGATGCCCGTACCTGACTCGTGATGTGTGGGAGTTAGTCCTGAAGCTTTGGGCGGGACAGAGGATTCGGCAGGGCCTTGCATGTGGGCTGTAAAAGGGAGAAGGCAGAAATGGAGGCAGGGAGGCTGGGGAGGAGGCTGAGAGATGATGAGGCCCAGGCCTTGGCAGCGGGGATGGAGAGAGGGATGGGATTCAGGAGAGAAGGGGAACTAAGAGTGGAGCTGATTTGGTAGCGGGGGCGGGGAAAGAAGAGGGAAGAGGCTAAGACGGTCTGAAGTTTCCTGGTGGCTTATGGAGATGAGGCTCTGGCCCAGGAATCGTCCAGAAGAACCATGTTGGCAGGGGTGTTGGGGGAGGACTGGGTTTTGGACAGCCCCTTCACCCATCCCAGGCTTTGCAACTCAGCTGCTCCCCACCCCGGGGGGGGGTTGCCTGGGCAAAGAAGAGCCTTTGGGGGAAGATCTGCCGTTTGAACCCTGCCCCTGAGGCCCCAGGATTAATGTGCTAATGGTCACCCAGGCAGAGACTGGGGATGACTCATGTCGACTCATCCTCCTGCAGAGAGCAAGGCTCACCGGGGAATTCACTGAAAGCAATGCCCTTGGGGGGTGGGTGGGGGAGGGGAACTTTGGCAACAACAGCTGGCATGTCCCTAGCACGTCAGTGTTGGTCCGCATTTCCCAAGGGATGAGGACAAGGTCATCTTCTCAACCCCACAGGTCACCCCCTGGCCCTCTTCTCCAACATGAGCCCTGAGCCCACCACAGTCCTCACGGTTCAGACAGCAAAGGGATAAGAATTTAAGGGCAGGAATTACTGTTTGTGGCTTAGTGGAAATGAACCTGACTAGTATCCTGAGGACATGGGTTCCATTCCTGGCCCTGCTCAATGGGTTGAGGATCTGGTGTTGCCGCGAGCTGTGGTGTAGGTCTAACCGAGGCTTGGATCCCAAATTGCTACGGCTGTGGTGTAGGCTGGCAGCTACAGCTCTGATGCGACCTCTAGCCTGGGAACTTTCATATGATGTGGGTATGGCCCTAAAAAAAAAAAAGAAAGAAAGAAAAAAAAAGAAATTAAGGGCATGGTCTATTTAGAGGCATGTGTTAAAGTTTGGGGTTGCTGCCTGGAGAGTGTGCCTAGACGGCCAGAAAGGGAGGGTATCCTTTGGATGTCTAGAGTGAATTCCGGACCTTGGGGAAAATAATCTGGAATTCGAGGACAGACTTCAGAATTCTAGGCTTGTTCCAGAACTCTGGGCTCTGTTCCAGAATTCTCAGGAATGTTTCAGAAGCCTAGGGTGTGTACTGGAATTCTGGGACATATTTCTGGGCTGTTCCCCATCATTCACCTCCTTGGACTTGTCTTATCTGCTGTGATCTGCCTGTACACTGGGTTACAGGGAGGCAGTTGCTATGGCAACAGTAACTGTGGGGTGTATCAACTCCCAGAATTTACTCTGAGAGCCTGTGACATTTTAGCTGGTGGGAAACCGCAGTTAGTTCCCGAGAGCCTGATGAGCAGGGATTCCTGCCAAACCTGTCTTTGTGCTTCCCTCCCCCCCAACCTCAAATAACCTCCCTCTGGGCCCAGGGATCTGGCTGCCCGACACTCCCTTGGGCAAATGAATATTCAAAAGCAGCCAAAAAGTGTATTCAAATCTTATAAACTTCCGCCTGCCTTGCTCCATTTAAATGCAACACCATCTTCTGTTCTGCCCCATTTATCTGCCAGGAAAGTGAAGGGTAATTCCAGGAGCTGAGAATAAGTGCTTTTCTAAGTTGCTTTAACCTCCTAAGTGGGCTAACAGAGAGGTGGGGCTGGGTTTCTTGCTCTATATGTAAATTGGGCCCCTCGGACAAGTCTCCCAGAATCCTAAAATGCTGGAATGCATCTGCTGAAACTGTGGTCCAGGGAGGGGGAGTGACTGCAGATGAGCAACAGAGGCTGAAACTCAGGTTTTCTGGCCCTTGGCTGAGACTCTTCCCAAGAGTCACTGTGCTCTTAACTGGCTTCCCCCCACCTCCACCCCTTGGTGGGGGGGGCGCTACCTGAGTGGGCTCTCTTGCTTGAGTCCTTGTCTCTATCTACAAAATCATAGACAATCATGTATGGTGGACCCTTGAGAATCACCTGAGTTCTATGGATGGGGAAACTGACACCCAGAGGCATCTCTCAAGTGGTTGATCAGTGGCGGAGCAGGGACCGGAATTCAGGCTCCCAATTTGCAGCCCAGAGCCCTTGCTGTCACGCTCACTTCTCCCACCCCATATTATTAATTTATCATTTGTTCATCCATCATCTGTTTATTCATCCATCCAACCATCCATCTATCCATCCATCCATCCATCCATTCATCCATCCATCCATCTATTCATCCACCCATCCATCTATTCATCCACCCAGTTAGTAAGTATCTGCTGAATGTCCTGTACCACCTTGAGTCTGAACAGGACAGGAAGCCCGTGATTGTCTCACCTGGGCCCTCTCTTTAGGATTGCGGCCACTCAGTCCACCCCATCTTATTCTTCTGTTTTACTAGAAAGACGTACTCCTATTTAGACTGAGTTCCCCTCCCTGCCACCCGCCCACTGCCCACACATCAAGCTCCTTCTAGTCTCTGCCCCTTTGCTCCTGATGTCTCTTCTGCCTGGGGCCCCATACCTCACAGTGTACCTGAACACTAAGGTAGCTATTGATACATTACAGTTGGGCAGTGCTGTGATATAAAGAAAATACCACGAGTTGTGGAGTCAGGTTTTAGTGTCACACATGAAATGCTGTGTGATCTTGAGCAAGTTGCTGAACCTCTCTGAACTGCAGAGGTATGTGAGTGGATTTCTGAGATGATGACTCCGAGAATTTTAAAGTGCTGTAGAGACATTTCAGGATCTGTTTTCCTCTGCACTATTTGGGCTTGTGGTCTCGCATGACTGCTGGGCGCTTGGGGGACAGACACTTTCCTCTCCCCGTTCCCAGGACAGTGTCCCAAGGGGCATCTTGCTAGCAGCCTTTTTTTTCTTTTTTTTTTCTTTTTAGGGCCACACCTGCAGCATCTGGAAGCTCCCAGGCTAAGGGTCAATTCAGAGCTGTGGCTGCTGGCCTACACCACAGCCACAGCAATGTAAGCCATGTCTGTGATCTACACTATAGGTCAGGGCAATACCAGATCCTTAACCCACTGAGCAAGGCCAGGGACTGAACCCGCAACCTCATGGTTCCTAGTCGGATTCGTTAACCACTGCGCCACAACGGGACCTCCTAAGCAGCCTTTTCTTTTCAGTCTCTTCTCTGCAGGCGAGATCAAAGGCAGTGGTGGGATATTTTTTCTCCCAAGAAGATGCGATTCCTTGATTGTCTGAGGATGAGCAGAACCTGGACAGGCCTTTGAACATTTCTGAGCGGGTGTGGCTTCCTTGGGGACCGCCTCCTGTCTGCAAAACCCAGAAAGCACTTGGCAGCATCTTGACTCGTGCTCTGTGGGCTCCTGACTTTAATTGTCACCATGTTTCTCTTTCCTGAAGTGCGGATTTAACGCTTCCTGGGGGGGTCTGTGGGAGGAGGTTTATGCCTTAAGCACCCTTTTCACCCCTAGCGATTGATCTGCATTTTCCAGCACTGAGAGGTCTTTCTGTCCCTGTGCTTCCAGGAGACAAACTCAGCCAGTTCCTTCCTCCCTTCGACATAAATCAAAACACATCTGTGTGACATGTGTCGGCCTCGGCATGTGCCCACCACATAGACAGGCCCGGGTGTGCACACAGAGAGGTGCGTATTCACGCAGGGCTGGGCGCCCATAGGCTTGGCAGAGACAGGTGCACAGCGGGTGTCCGCACGCTGAGCCTCTGTGCTTCACTGCATCTCCCTCCCGCCTCTCATCACGGTGTCCACTCGTGGGTAGATTTACACACGTGCTGGCATAGAGAGGGCGGCTCTGCCCTGGGTGTGCATTCACCGTGTGCACCGGCTAGGACACGCACATGCACCTATCTGTGTAAAAATGTTGGCCCGTGTGCGCCCACGTGCCAGAGAGATAATCATGACCGCAGCAGGTTATGCACCATCTGTGCCAGATGCTGTGAACCTTGGGGTATTTACAGCCGAGGCCTGGAAATGACGCTCTGACATACATACATGTGACGGTGTTATTAACCCCATTTCTGTGGATGTAGAACCTGAGGCTCAGGGAGGTTACAGAACTTGCCCAGGTTCCCACAGCGGGGAGGTAGCAGGGCTGGGGATTGAACCCAGGCAAGACTCCACAATCCACACTCATAGCCACTACACAAACTTGGTGCTTAAATTCTGGTTTTGCAGACACCGCAAGGATTAAGCCAGTCTCTAGCCCAGGTTCTCCTTCTCACAGGGGTGTAAGCGCAGGGCAGTTAGTATAGGGTGTCAAAATGGGCATGTGGCATGAAGCTGCCTCCTAGGAGCCACCAGGAGCATTTCTGCTTCTCAGGAGGCCAGCGCCTTGAGGCTCCCAAGCCTAGAGAGATCCCTCGGGCAAGAATTAGAGAGCCAGGAGTTTCTGTTGTGGCTCAGCGGGTTAAGAACCTGACTAGTACCCATGAGGATGCAGGTTCGATCCCTCCTCACTTAGTGGGTTAAGGATCCCGTGTTGCCCCAGCTGCCAGTGTAGTTCCCAGACATGAATCGGATCCCGCATTGCTGTGGCTCTGATGTAGGCCTGCAGCTCTAGTTCCAAATCGATCCCTAGCCTGGGAACTTCCATATGCTGAAGGTGCAGCCCTAAAAACAAAAAACAAAAAACAAAAAACAAGGAAGCAGAGAACCAGGCCACTCCCCTCAGTACTGGGTCTTTCCTGGCAGTCAGGAAGCCCTTGGAGGCCCTTCCCCACTGTAATCCTGTCCCCATCCTTATCTCCTCCTGTTAAGGTCACTTTTTTTTTTTTTTTAGGGCCTCACCTGCGGCATATGGAGGTTCCCAGGCTAGGGGTTGAATTGGGGCTACAGCTGCTGGCCTATGCCACAGCCACAGCAAGGCAGGATCCGGAGCTGCTTCTGTGATGTACACCACAGCTCACGGCAATGCTGGATCCCTGACCCACTGAGTGAGGCCAGGGATGGAACCCCATCCTCATGGATAGTAGTCAGATTTGTTTCCGCTGCGCCACAACAGGAACTCCCTGTTCAGATCCCTTTTGAGGATCGATGCTTTCCGTAGCAATGCACCTGGCCCCATCTGATAGAATTGGGGGCCACTTCCCTGTGCATTTACAGTGTGGCTTGGGAGGTCCCTGGGTCCTACCTCTGGCTCTGCTGCTTCTGAGCTGTGTGACTTTGGGCAAGTTTCTTAACCTCTCTGAGCCTCAGTTGCCTCATCTGTAAAATGAGGATAACACTGACACCTACACCGAGAGTTAATGGGAAGATTCCATGAGTTAATACTTGGAAAGGGCTTAGAATTACGCCTAGCACTCAGCTACTTTCATCATCATCACTGCTGTTCCAGCCCTTCCTGTGCTTGTGCCTTGTTATTCGTCAGCTTTCGTGGGCAGGTGGGTGCTCCCAAAGGGCAGGATCACAACTTATTTCCCCTATTCTAGGGCCTGGCTGGGTCCCGGGGGCATTGTTGGTTCTACTCGAAGTTGATTGCATGTTTGAATGAGGGAGTCTGTTCTTACCTCTGTGGGACCACTGCTCTCCCTGAGTGGGATAAACCCCATCTCTCACTATCCTAGGGGGTGGAGCAAGGCCGCCTGCTCTATGCCAGGGATGCGAAGTAGGGCAGGCCTCCCTAGGGGGGTTGCCGTGGCAACAGGGAAAGTTCTGCTTAGAGGCACAGACTTGCGCGCGTGCACACACACACACACAGTGTTGGTTGGGGGAGGCATGGCAGTGTGGCCTGCCTAGGGTAGAGAGACAGGCTGTTGAAATAGCTTTCAAGTCTCAGTGACTCATCTGTAAAATGGGGACTAAACTCCCAGATCATGATGAGGGTGATATTTAAGGGCATCATTGGTGGGGAAGGCTGTTAAGGACCGTGCCTCTCTGCTGTGACTCTCTTTCCCACCAGCACAGAAGCATCCCAAGAGAAAGGACATTGCTTTATTCACTGACGTACCCCCAACCCCTAAAACACGCCCTGACACATAGAGGCTGCTTGTACGTATTTGCTAAATGAAGAATGAGTCAAATAAGAAGATGGGGGCATCTCACGATCCTGCCCCAACCCAACATCTAGAATTCTAGCAGGCCCTGATGCTGAGCTGTGGTCTACATAGAGACCTCTCAGTGCCGTCCCTGACCTACCCCAGACCCCCACGGGCCCCTGAGTACCACCTCCCACCCTAGATGGGACCTCCGTGTTGGCAGGCAGGGGACTGGGTTCCACCTGGCCCTTGGGAAGATTGTCCTAGATTAGGATTCTTGGACTTGGCTGATGATGGAAGCTTGGGGGTGGAGGGGTGGGAGGTGGTTGTGGTGGATGAATGCAGGTTCCCAGGCCCCTTCCCTGTCTTACGAAACCAGCTCTCCAGGGTGTGGCTCAGCATTCCGGTTGTACCACGCTCCCAGCAGATCCTGGAGACTTTGACTCAGGACACAGCCTCCTGCAGTAGGGGGAGATTTAATGGGTCTCCCTGACCAACACAGGGTCTGGCGTGTCTTGTACACTTGGGGAGACTGAGGTCCAGAGACGGACATGACTTGGCCTGGTCCTAACCCCAGTGCTCCTCTGCCCTATGGGCAAACAACTTCCCCATCAACACTCATGGCTTCTCTTGAGGGCTGCCTATTACAGCTCCAATCCATGCAGCATGGTCCAGACACCAAGCGGCCTGGAGGTAGCAAGTCTACTGCACCAGACAGCCCTGAGTTTGCAGCCTGGCTCTTTGGAGCCTCCTGGGCAAGCGCTTTAACCCTCTCGAACATCTTCCTCTGCAAAATGGGCGTAACACCACCCATTTCACGAAGAGGTGGCTTAGTCAGGCAGTTAAGAGTGTGGACCCAGCAAGATAAAAAAAAAAAAAAAAAAAAAAAGAACAACAACAAAAGAGTACAGCCAGAGTACTGGTTTGAATTCTGGTTCTACCAGGTGGACAGCTGTGTGACCCCAGGCAAATGACTTCACCTCTCTGAGCTTTAGCCTCCTCGTCTGTAAAACGGGGGAGGTGAATCCCAGCTTCGTGGAGGTCCTCGTGAGGATTAAGAGCGTAGGCGCCCATGAAGCACAGAGTTGGGGGCTCAGCTGAAATGAATGCTTTTTAAAAGACAAGACAAGATGGTGGTGACTCAGGGGTCCAGCCTGATCCATGCCGGTGCTGGAGAGAAGCTAGCGAGAAGGCTGGACGTTTTCCAAAGGGCAGTCTGGAGCAGGGGCAGTGGAGGGGAGAGGTGTTTGTTTGAATAGCCAGGGATGCTGAGAGGCCCCTGGTGTCTGTCCATTAGCTGGTTCCTGCTGAGTCGGAGGGAGTCGGAGGCTGGGGAAGTGATGAGCCGTCGCAGCTGTGCAGAACTTTCTCCGCTGAAAAGCAGTTTCCAACTCGTTATCTTAATGCGTCCTCGCAATAACCCTGGTAATTGTTAGCACAGGGATCAGGCTTCCTGTTTCAGATGGAGAGATGAGAGCCCAAGAGGTCTGCTGGCTTGGCCAAGGTCATATAACACAGCAGTGGCTGGAGACAGGAAAGGTGGAGGGTGACAGAGTTTCTCAAGGAGGGTGACAAGCACAGGGGCGTCCTTCCTGACGTCTGTCCAGCTTAACTGCTCCTTGCTGCAGTGCTCTGAGGCCAGATGTCTGACCTCAAATCCTAGCTCTGCTACTTCTTCAGGGTGTGCCTTGAGGATGCCACTTAGCCCCTGTTAGCCTGGCTTCTTCATCTGTCGAATGGGAAGAATAATACTAGCACCTATTCCTCAGGGTTGTTTTGGGAAGTAGACCAGCCAATGTGTGTAAACATGTGCCTCTATCTGAGGCATAACTTTCCTGCTCCCAGAGGTGTGCCCCTAAAGTCACATCACCTGTTGGGGTCTCAGTTTTTTCATCTGCCAAATGGGCACTTATCTGGTGCCAGGCTTTGGGCTAGGTCCCTGTGCATCAGAATCTTATTTAAGACTAGCAGCGACCAATGAGGCCGGTCCATTTGGTCCTCACGTTCTCAGATAAGGCAACCAAGCTGCAGAGAAGTAGATTGATATGTGGGTAGGTACTTGGCCAGTGACCACGATAATCCGACTCAAGCTCAGACCTGAGATTCCAGCCTCCATGGTCCCTAACTGTGCCTGCCTCTAGGTTTTCCTCCAGGGAATTCTTTAGGGCTGCTAAGCTTTCCTGGGACTTTGTACTCTGGGAGCTGGTGCCTCCCTCCCCCCCGTCCCCATGCTGGAGCAGCAAAATCCAGCCTCACCCCTGCAGGCAGTGACCTCCTTCTGTGTCCAGTCCTGGCCTGGGGCTCTGGTCCTAACTGGGCCTTTCCACTTTCCAGGGGCTGGGCGGGGGCCGGGGGAGGCTGGCAGGCCCCAGGCCGTGGTGGGAAGGCCATTAGCTGGCACTGGAGCCTGAGTGCCAGTAATGACCCTATTTTCATATGGACGGTCTCTCCCCACGCTCCAATCTGCTCCCGGAGCTCCCATTCTGGAAAGAAGCAGCAGCAGATTATGTAATGGGAAGCAGGTTATGTAAGGCTGTAGCCGGCCCTGGTGGGATTTGGGGGAACAGAGTGGCCCCACCGCCCCAGCCCCTGCTCCCAGCCCCCAGTGGAAGCTTTGGGAGTCAGGCCAGGTGCCTGTCCACCCTGGGACCCAGACCCGCAGCCAGGACGGGGGCAGAAGGATGAGGCAGTGGGGTGGAATGAGACGCGCTGGTCAGGGATCAGGCCACCCTTGCCTCAGTCCCAGCTCTCTCGTGAGTTAGACAAATCTCTTCCCCTCTCTGGGATGCAGTTTCCTTTTCTGGAAAACTCAGAAGGGGTGGCTTGGGCCATCTCTAAGGGTCCCCCTGGTACTAGGGGTGCTGTTTCTCTCACCCTGGAGCGTGAGGTCCAGATTTCTGGGTTCTGACCCCTGCTGTTGCCAGCTTGCTGCGTTACAAGTGCTCTCTCTGATGTGCCTGTTTGTATAACAGGAAGATGAACTCCACTGCCAGCTTCGTTAGTGCCGGATGTGCCCAGACTTGGGGTTCTGCAGGTGGGCAGCAGAGCGCTGCCAGGACCTCCCATCCCCAACTCTCTCCTTTGTGCCCTGATCGGGTCCCAGCAGAGACCAGCCCCTCCGTATAATCATAAAGGTGACTAGGGAGACAACGACCACTGGGTGATCAGGCCCTGTGCTCAGCCTCCTTTCATGCATGAGCCCATCTAATTCTCACGAGAGCCCTAAGACCTGTGTACCTGCATTATCTCTGTTTTACAGAGAGAGGGGCTGAGGCTCAGAGAAGGCAAGCAAGCTGCCCATGTTCGCACAGCTAGTCAGTGGCCGAGCCAGGATTCGATTCCAGGATTGTCCAGCTCTAGAGCCCCTGACACTGAGTCTGCGCAGAACTAGCCTGGTTCTTTCCGGAGTCCAGAGAACCCGCTATGGCCAGATGGTGTAAACAGCTCTGTTCTGTGGTCTAGGCTCTGAGGAATGTCCATCCCCCTCACCAGCCGCCCCCGGGTCTTTCTGGCTCCCCCCCACCCCCAGTCGTTCCCTTTGTGCCACCCACGGTGGCCACGATGGCATCTGCGAGGTGGGCAGCACAGCCTGCAGGCTGTGTGGGCAGTTGGCACTGAGGGTTCATGGGCACTTGTATTTTTAAACCCCGGCTCTGGCCAGCTTCTGAAGTCAGCTGGGGATGGGGGGTTTTCTTTGGACACCACTCGCCCTGAGTTGGGGGAGGCAGTGCCCTTGGCATTGGGAGGGGCCCTGCTGACACGTGGGGCTCTTACCAGCTGAGAAGGTGCTCAGCACTGGCCAGGGTCTGTGTCCCTTGGGTCCGGGGAGACCCAGGCAGCCTGAGCACATCCTGGGAGCGGCAGGCAGGTGGGAGGCTTGGGTGGAGAAATCCAGGGTGAACAGGAGAGCGGGGGAGGAGGGTGGAACTGGATGTAGGGGGCAGGGCCCTTAAAAACTGAGGTCTCAAGAAGGAAAATAACCAGGTCACACCATGTGTTAGAGGCAGATTCAGGGCTCAGACCCAAAGCTCTTTGGAGTTCCTGTTGTGGTTCAGAGGAAACAAGCCCGACTAGTAGCCATGAGGACGCAGGTTTGATCCCTGGCTGGGCTCAGTGGGTTAAGGATCAGGTGTTGCTGTGAGCTGCATGTAGGCTGCAGACGTGGCTCGGATCCTGCTTTGCTGTGCCTGTGGTGTAGGCCTGCAGCTACAGCTCTGATCAGACCTCTAGCCTGGGAACCTCCATATGCCGCAGGTGCAGCCCTAAAAAGCAGAACAAACAAACAAACAAAAACGAGCTCTAGATTCCCACAAAGGAGCAATTTTGGACCAAATTTTTATCTTGGCTCCCAGGGAAGTTTGGCTCCTGGGGGCTCTGATCCTGGGTAGGGGAGTTGAAACTGCCCTGGAAGTAGATGACAGAGGAGGCCCCGTTCTGGGCCTGCTGAATGCTGCCTTGTTGAAAGTCAGGGCATGGTTTCAGGATCGAGGCCAGATGACAGCGGAAGATGTGACTGGGGAGTGAAGGAGAGTTCGCTACACCCACTGGGCCCCACTGCCCCCCCCTCCCAGCTCCCGACCCCGGTGCTGCCCCTGCTCCTTCCCTTCTGATACTTGGCATCAGCCAATTTCCATGCCCCTGCCCCCTGGCACCAGGAGGGTCTTTCATACCATAGTACAAAGCAGGAGACAGGAGTTCCCGTCATGGCTCAGTGGAAACGAACCTGACTAGCATCCATGGGGACACAAGTTCGATCCTTGGCCTCACTAAGTGGGTTAAGGATCTGGTGTTGCCGTGAACTGTGGTGTGGGTCAGACATGGCTCCAATCTGACGTTGCTGTGGCTGTGGTGTAGGCAGGCAGCTGCAGCTCCAATTTGATGCCTAGCCTGGAAACCTCCGTATGCCGTGGGTGTGCCCCCCACCCCACCAAAAAAAAAGCAGGAAACAGGGCATCAGGAGGCCACGTGCAGGGAAAACAGACAGCGTGAAAAGACCCGGCCCGCATCCTGCTTGGATGCTCTCAAGCTGTGTAACTTTGTCACAGCATCTTTCTGGGCTTCAGTTCCTTCATTTGTCAAATGGGTACAATCATCAGCACGTGCAAAGTACTGGTTTTATGCCAGGTGCTGGACCAAATGCCTTCTTAGGTTATTTTATTCAAGCTTAGCATGACCCATTTTTCAGATGAGAAAACCGAGGCTTAAGGTTAAGTTGCATGTCCAGGATCCCTCAGCCACTAAACAGCAGAACCTGGGCCTGGCTTTAGAACCTGGGCACTTAACCCGGGTGCAGTGCCTCCATCTCGGGTGTCAGGGGCTTGAATGAAAGGCAAGTGGTGACAGAAAGGGATCTGAGAGGACAGCAGGAGGCGAACACAAGCAGCGAGTCTCCTCGTCTTCACTGGCCTCCTAAGGCCGGGTGGGGGCGGGGGGAGGAGGCCCAGACCCATTCCAGGCCTCTCTCCAGATTCGTTCTTACCCACCCTGCCTAAGCCTTTCTCTGCACCCCTGCCGTCAGTGCCAGGCTTCTGAAAACACAAACCCTTGAGACTTTTCCGTGGCCCTTCGCTGCCTCTGGGGAAAGTCTAACCAGCCTAGTTGGCATTCAGGGCCCTTTTGTAATCCAGTCCTTTCCCATTTGGCTCTCGCAGTTCCCTCTGCCATTTTTACATTTTCCACAATCTCCTAGTCCTCTTTTTTTTTTTTTCTTTTTTGTCTTTTTAGGGCCACACCTGTGGCATATGGAGGTTCCCAGGCTAGGGGTCAAATCGATGCTGTAGCTGCTGGCCTGCACCACAGCCACAGCAATGCCAGATCCAAGCCACGTCTGTGACCCACACCACAGTTCACGGCAACGCTGGATCCTTAACCCACTGAGCGAGGCCAAGGATTGAAACTGTGTCCTCATGGATACTAGTCAGATTCATTTCCACTGTGCCCCGAAGGGAACTCCCCCCACTTTTTTTTTTTTTTTTTTAATGGCTGCACCCATGGTATTTGGAAGTTCCCAGGCCAGGGACCAAATCCTAGCTGCAGCTGCTATCTACACCATATTTAACCCACTGTGCTGGGCCAGGGATTGAACCCAACACCTCTTCAGTGACCTGAGCTGCTGCAGTCAGTTTCCTAACCCACTGTGCCACAGTGGGAACTCCCCCCTTTGTCCCTTGAAACCAGCCCAAAGTCACTGGTTCTGAGAAACTTTCTGTGCCTGTCCCTGGAGGGAGGTTACTTCTTCTTGGTGTTCCTGTCACCCTGAGCATGATTCTCATCATCAAGTCTTGTAGTAAGTTGCTCTGTGGCCCCCTCCCCCACTCACCTGACACCATCTGATGATCCCTGGAGAAGAACTCGGAGCTACTTCAAGGTCATGCTGGGCACGGTGAACGTTTGTTGCTGAGTGAATGAATCAAGGGAGTGGATCAGGAAGTTACAGAGGGAGGTAGATCAGAAAAAGTTCTTTTGGGCTAGAAGCCAAGTCTCGAGTTCCAGATCAGCAGGCAGGTGGACTGCCTCCCACTCGCGAAGAGTAGTTCAGGTTGAGAGCTAGTGTCTCAGAGTTGGACAGGTGTGGACTTGTGCTAGGTGACTTTGGACGGAACCTCTTGGAGGCTCTGGTTCCTTGTCTGTGAAATGGGCTAACAGTATGGCTGATGCGAGGATTCAGTATGGGAGTGCCTGGGAAGTGGCTAGAACAGAGCCTAACCTGCAATAGGGTAGGTGCTCAGTGGAAGTTCTCTCTTTTCCTGCTCTCATCCCCATCCTCGTCACTGACAACTTCATGAGCCTCTCCAGCAAAAGCATCCCCCCATCACTATAACCCTCATCACCCCAGCATCGTCTCCATCTAAATATCCTCGTCATCCGCCTCGTCATTATCACCACCATGGCCACCATCATCCCCATCAACAAACCACCACCATCTCCCATATCACCATAACACTATCATCATCACCATCATTCTTTGGGTCTCACTTCTTCTTTCTCAGATACCTGCCCCGGTCCTGGAGATTCTGCAACTATGAAGTGTCAGCCATGGGCCAGGAACCAGGCTAAGGTTTTTCCTTTCTTCATTCTATTTAATTTTCACCCTGAAATAAAAATGCAAATAAAAATCTCTTCTTCCCTGTGGAGGATCTTTACAGATTCTACAACGAGCCCCACTTTACAGATAGATAAACTGAGGCTCAGAGAGGTGAAATAGCTTGCTAAGACCATATTGCAACTAGTAATCAGAGAGCCCCGTTCAAACCTTGGTCTGTGATTTCAGCAACACCAAGCTGTGTGGGGACCCTGATTCAGCAGTCCTTGGAGTTTTCCAGACTTGCCTCCTGCTGCTAGTACTCCCTGCAAAGTATCAGTATGAGTTTTCAGTTCCTTCCTGGGTCTCCTGGGTCCCTCAGAGAAACACCAGCATTTTCACTGAGAGTTCTACTCAGAATCAAGGGAAACTAAATGGGACACGAGCAAAGATGCCAGGAAGCCAGATGAAGATTTGCAGGCTCAGAGTCAGGAAGTCAACTGTTCACAGATCCACTAACCCATCCATTCATCTACATATCCAGGGTTGGGGCCAGATGTGGCAAGTTTTCATACCCAGAGGGGTGAGCCCATGAGAAAGGAGAAGTGGGGAGAGAGTTAACATTTCAGCCATTCATCCATCCATCTACCCACCCATCCATCCATCTACCTATCCATTCCTGTATCCACCCGTGTATCCATGCATCCATCCATAATCCAGGGTTGGGGTCTGACTGCTCATGGTTGATAAATGCCAGCTTAGGACTTTAGACTGAAAGCTACTTTTTGGTGACAGCTGTCAAAGAGGGGAAGTTAATTTGCATGAACAGTCCAAGTGCCTGTAGGAAGTTAATTAGGGCTTAAGCAGGGATAGTCCACAGATCCTGGAGGAAGCGGAGCCCAGGCATTTCAGGAAGAGACCTCTTCACTCCTCATGCCAGTTTTAGAGAAAGATGGGGACCAGATGGGATGCAGCTACTCTCATAAACAAAACACCTGGATTATGTACTTGTTCACCAGTTTCCACTAACTCTAGGGTACAGGGCAGCAGATGGAATGATCTGAATTGGCTGTAATCAAAAATTCTTGAAAGAGAGAGTACCCAGTTAGGCTGTCTGGCATCCCTGTTGCATTTGGGTAACAAATACTTTTTGAATGAATAAACAATCTGGGAGGTGGCGATTTTCAAATGCTCCTGCCTTTCAGTAGAGACCCCAAGTGTCTCCTCAAGGTGAAAGCCAAGACTGGGGCTGTGAGAGGGGTCAGGCCTCTTAGAGGAAGCATCACCTTTCATGTTATCTTTGCGTCTGTGCTCTACCCTCTCCATAGGCTGTGTGCCTGGCTTCTCCGTGTGCCCAGCGTCTGAAACACAGTAGATAATAATGCTTACTTATGGTAAGTAAGTAATGCTTACTTATGTCCATTAATAAGTCCATTAATCAACACCTATCTGTTATGTGCCAGGCAGTGTCCTAGGAACCGAAGGTACAACAGTAGACAAGAGAGATGTTTAGTGTTCAATATATTTAAAAAATATGAGTCCTACATCTTACAGGGCATACGCTACTGCTGTTTTTCCCTGAAGGCCTGTGCCAAGTGGTACTTGCAGGTGCCGGTGGGTGATTATGTCTTGGAGCCAAGGCCAGGTGGTTGTTTCTGGGGGAAAAAGGTGAAAAGAGGGGACTACCTATTGAGGAGTCAAATTGGTGGAAAATTGTAAGGGTTGTTTATTGAGCATCATACATGCCGATATATGGGGTAACTCCCTGAGGTTTCTACCCCAGGAAATAGCTTTGTTTTTTTGATTTTAGGGCCACACCTGAGGCACATGGAAGTTCCCAGGCTAGGGATCAAATTGGAGCTGCAGCTGCCTGCCTACACCACAGGCACAGCAACACCAGATCCTTAACCCACTGAGTGAAGCCAGGGACTAAACCCTTGTCCTCATGGATACTAGTCGGGTTTGTTTCCACTGAGCCACAACAGGAACTCCCCATGTGGCTTATTTTTTGATCCCCCACCTCCTGGGTCGGACAGGGAGCTCAGGCATGGCAGTCAGAGTCACTGTGACCGGTTCAAGCAGCTGAACCAAGGGGCTCAGGAGAAGCATCTGAGGGTAGTTCAGTGTTACTGAAAGCATGGTCGGCAGATGGCAGCACCACATTCCCGGACCCCTGCCCCAACCCCCCCGAATCAGGAATCTGCTCCCACAAGCCCTCCAGCTGACACTTGTGCAGTTAAGAATTGGGACCTTGAAGCTAAACTGCCTGAGTGGGGGCTAGGATTCCAGCTCTGCCACTCTCAACTATGGACAAGTTATATAAGCTTTCTGTGCCTCAGTTTCCTCATCTGTGAAATGGAAATAATGGGTCGGACACTTTTGAGGACTCAATTTTGGAATATACAAGTGGACTCCGGCTTGTGACTAGTTGCTGGAAGCTTTCCTGTCACTGTTATCGCTCAGGAACAGGCATGAGCTTGATGGGACCCAGTCCTGCCTGGTGAGCATCTGCCCTGAGACCTTTGCTGATGCCATTAGGAAAAGTCTCTGTCGATATGGGATGTTAGCCTGCAGCTGCTGGTGACAGCTCACCGCCTCCTGGGGAGAGCTGCCTGGGAAGAAAGCAGCAAAAGAGAAAGCTCAAGGGAGCGGGGTCCCTGAGGACATTTGGGGAGCACGCAGTCCATGTCTAAAGCCACTGGATTTGTCAGTCTCACGAGCTAATGCGTTTCCTTTTGGCTTTAGCCACTTGGAGTCGGGCTCCTGTCCTCAAACATGAAGACCTCTTGCCAAGTGTCTAATCGACCCAAATGTTTTACAAAGAAGTGAGTTCAAGGCCAGACAGTGAGTTGGGTCAGTACTCCGACATCTGACCCCCAGTCTAGCATCTCTTTCTGGCTGTCCCGTCCCAACAGGGCATCTCTAGGCATCACCCCTCAATGCTTGGGCCTCTCTGGTGGGCACGTGTGTAGGAAGTGCCCTGACGTTTCTCTGCCAGGCATCACCATTGGCCTGAGAAGGGTGTCAGAGATTCCGGAGATAGCTCTGCACCGGTCATCTTTACCATGGGCCTGGGCACGTTAGCCATGTGGGAACTTTTTCGATGAATGCTTTGGCCTTTCCAAGTCAAGGAGATCTTCCCTCTGCAGGTCTGCTCATTGGTGATGCCAAAGCCCCAAGCCTGGAGATGGGCTGAGGTCAGAGGCGCAGGATGGGCAGTGGCTGTGCCCATCTCCTTCCTTCCTTATTCGAGGTGTGGGGTGGGCCAGAGGCCATTTTTTGCCTTAGCTTCCCTGGCCAGTGTGCCTCTGCATCCTGCTTCTGCCCCCAGCCTGATGAGGCTCTCTTCTGCCCTCAGCAGTCACCCCCATGGGTCTCCCTTGATCGTGCCCTCCTCCCCTCCATTCCCAGCCTTCCCCTGTCTCTCGGTTTCAAGTTCTCACCATCTCCTCATCTCCCCAGTTCTGCCAGTCTCTGTCTCCCTGTGTCCCTCAGCTTCATCAAATCGCCCCAGCCTCCTTTAACTGCCTCCCAGCCTCCTCAGCTCACCCCCCCCTTGCCCCGGGGTCCCCATGATCCCCGGCTTTTCCCTCCTCTCAGGGCTCTCCTGATCTTGCCATCCTCTCTGAATCTCCCTCCCTCCTGCCTCAGGCAGCAGCTCCACACCTGTCTCCCCCTCCTCCCTCTCTTTCCTCCAGGTGGCCCACTGCCAGTTGGGTACCAGTTGGGTTGCCATGGGAACCACTGAGCTGCTTAGGAAGCTGCCATAGATCTAATCACGGCTGTGAGGTTTTAAGGAACAGCTCAGTTTCTGCACGAAAGACAGTGCTGACAGCCGATTAGCCTGATGCCATGGAGGGGGGAGGAGAAGGGGAAGCAGGAGCTGTGGAAAAAGGCAGCCAAGGCAGGGCCAGGCTTCCGGAGCACCTGGGGGCAGGAGGCTGGGTCCACCCAGGCCACACTGCACTGTCCGACGCCCCACTGGCATCCTCAGACCTGGGATTTTCCTGAAGGGATCACGGATGCTCCATTTATTCACCCATGGCTCACATCCACTCACCAAGGTGTTCCCTTCTTCTGGTCAGGTGCTCCCAGGGCCTTTCCAGCACAGTGGGAGAGACAGATTCTTACACAGGAAGGTTCTTCCAGGGGGCTGGGCTCTGCTGGAGGGCCTCTGGGAGCCAGGAGAGAGCGGAGGGGGGCAGGGGGGCATGCCGAGTGGGCATAGAGAGGGGCCTAAGGGGTGGCCTTCACGGGGATCCTGGAGTCTCAAGGAGGAACAGGGATGTGTCAGCTAAGCACAATTTCTGTCTCTGAGAATGGGCCATGGGATCTGCTTGAGTGATGCTGTGAGGAGCTGCTACCTACTGTCTGAGCCATTTCCATGGTGGTTCCTGCAGAGCAGACCCCTTACAGCTGTGCCAAAGATGGGTGGCCAGTGAGGAGGACCCCACTCCTGAAAAAAAATGGCAGCTGTTGGTTGGTCCCTTGAGAACAGACCCTTCTTAACAGCTGTGCCAAGCATGGGTGGCCAGGGAGGTGACCCCATTCCTGGAAAAAGAACCCCAAATTCCCCACACCCACGACCTGGGAGGTTGAGGGTCTGTGTGTGGGGAGGGCAGGAGGGGAGGGGGGTTATTTAGGGGGAGATATTCCCACCTGCAAAGTCCCCCAGCCCCTTTAGTTGTGTAGCCAACAGGGCTGCGTCAGAGCTTTATAGCCAGAAGGGCCTGCCAGCTTGGGCTAGTCTCAGATGGCTCTCCCTGTTACCAGGCTTTTCATCTCTCTCATCCAAGCCAGAGACTGTGTTTGCACATAATTTGCATACATTTGCATGTGGTGAAAGCAGGGCCCAGCCTAACATGGAAAAACACATTTTTCTCACTAGGGTGTTTGCAGCCTGAACTAGACAGAGCTCAGGTGTGCAGAGACCAGGCCTAGAAAATTCTTCTCTCCTTTGGTGCTTGAGCCTGGGGCATCACGTTCTGCTCCCATCCTCCTCCCACTGTGGTGCTTGGACCCCAAGTCAGCAGGTGGGAAGGTGTCCAGCAGGGAGCCTGGGTTCTCCCGGTTCTGAATCAGCCTCATACTTGGCTGTGTGACTTCACAAGCCTCTTTTCCTCTCAGTGTCTCCACCTGCCATCAGGTTACAGAAGATGGAGAAGTGGAGGGTGTGTCCCCGAAAAATTGTCACATCCTCCATTCATTCATCATTTGATTCTACTCATTGTATGCTTACAATGTGTCAATGCCCTCGATTCCGAAATGAACAAAGTCTGCCTTTGCAGAGTTTCAGGGAGTCTGGCATTATTCAAATGACTGCACAAATAAATGTACAATTGCCACTGTGGTAAGTGCTGTACTTTAGAGACACACGTGGTGCTTTATGGGAACGTGGAGTTAGTCGGCAAAGTCATAGAAGACTTCCTGGAGGAAGTGTCCTTCAGGTGAATGGTTAAATGTAAGATGTTATTTAGGTAAAGAGGGGCCAAAGAGACTTCTGAGCCTTCCAAGCCTTCCAAGGAGAAGAAAAAGCATGTGCAAAGGCCCTGGGGTGGGAAGGAGCAGAGTGAGTGTGCAGGAGGGAGAGGAAGGTGCTGTGTCTGAGTGAGAGGGGTATGAAGTGAAAATAGACAGAAAGGTGGGGCAACCCCCCCCCCCCAGGGCCTTTCTGACCCATTAGGGAAGGTCATCCTTTATTCTAAGAGCAATAGAATCATTAAGCAAGGAAGTGACATAGTCAGGTCTGCATTTTACAAAGATAGCCTGGCCTATGCTATGAAGAATGAGTAGAGTGAAAGCAGGAACACTGGTCAGAAGGCTAAGGGATGTCCAGGTGAGAGGAAGCAGGGGCTGGGGTTAGGTCATGAAGGTGGGGATGGAGAGAAGAAAAAGAAGCTGTGAGACCATCAGGTGGTACCCTAGACATAGCTTGTTGTTTGATGGGGTGTAGGGACCCAGGGTGGAGGCAGGGTATTGACAATGACCTCTGGATTTCTAAACAGGCAGTGAGCCATTGACCAAAGAGGTAGACATGGAGCTGGGAGAAGCCCAGGTCTGGGGATGAAGAGCAGGATTTGAGTCATGAGCCTATTGAGTCTGCATTGCCTTTGAGACACCCAGAGGGTCTGGAGGTCAGGGCAGATGTGGATAGGGGGTGTTATGTCCTCCCAGCCCCCAGCCCCAATAGGAGGGACCCTCAGAACTCCTCTGCATCTAGCACCTTCCAGAAGCTGTTGCAGGAAGGGGGACCCCTTCCAGGGCCTGAGAAAGGGCTCTTGTCTAACACTTGGAAATGAATTGTCCGAGGAGACACACATGCTGACAAAGCAAGAAAGTTTGTTGGGAAGGGGTGCCTGGGTGGAGAGCAGCAGGGGAAGGGAACCCAGGAGAATGGCTCTGCCACGGGGCTCAAAGTCTCAGCTTTTATGGGTATGGGGTTAGTTTCCGGGTTGGCCCTGGCCAATCGTCTTGCTTGGCGTGTACTTATTCTGACTCAGGGTCCTTCTTGGTGGCTCACACATCTCTCGGCCAAGATGGGTTCCAGCGCCAAGGATCCTGGGAGGTTGGTTGTCTCTTCCCTCCTATCGGCCCCTCCCACATCCTCCCAGTCAGTCTTCAAGGTGGCACCATGTTCCTTATCAGGGCCTCCTGTTGTGAGACCGCTCATGCAAGTGGCTATTGCCACGCTTGGCCAAGGTGGGCAGTTTTGGTCAGTGGTCCCCCAACAAAGCCACCAACCTCATCTATCTCTAGATCAGTATTTTAGGCTTATTTCAAACCCCAGGGTAGAGAGAGCATTGAGGAATGTGATAAGCATCTTAACCTTGCATCTTCCCCATA
This sequence comes from Sus scrofa, assembly GCF_054392235.1. Classification (NCBI taxonomy): domain Eukaryota; kingdom Metazoa; phylum Chordata; class Mammalia; order Artiodactyla; family Suidae; genus Sus; species Sus scrofa. The sequence continues at coordinate 83,098,053 of NC_139388.1, read as the reverse complement.
TGAGGAAGGAAGTTTTGAACCCTAAGCCAGCACCTGCAAAGGAATTCCAGGCTCGTTCCAGGAGTGGTACACATTCTGGAGGACATGGCTTGGATGAAAAAATTTTATGGTCCCGGGGATCTTCTGAAGGTGTGGGGATGGAGGGGCAGAATATTTGAAATCAGGACAATCTTAGAACACTGGGGCTGTGTGGCTTTACCCCAGAAGACAAGAAAGGGAAAAGAAAAGAGGAGCTATTATTTCGGAACATCTACGGGATGCCAGACCCCAGGATCTTTTTTCATTTTTATTTTTTAGATAGTGTCATACTATTTTCTTCTCATGAAAGTGAGGTAGGTCTTAATCAACCCATTTTACAGATGAAAAAGGCTCAGAGAGGCTAGATAACGTGCTCCAAGTTGCACAGATAGTATGGCTTGGAGCTGGAGTTCCAACCCAGGCTTGTGCTTTTCCCCCATCAGCTATATCTGAAAGTGGAGCTTTTATCTGAAGCCCAGGAGGGTTTGGCTTTCCTTTCCTTTCCCCTTCCTCCCTCCTTCCCTTCCCTTCCCTTCCTTCCTTCCTTCCTTCCTTCCTTCCTTCCTTCCTTCCTTCCTTTCTTTCTTTCTTTCTTTCGTTCTTTCCTTCTTTCCTTCTTTCCTTCTTTCTTTCTTTCTTCCCTCCCTCCCTCTGTTCGTTCATATTTTTAAGGCCACAGCTGTGGCATATGGAAGTTCCCAGGGTAGGGGTCAAATCAGAGCTACAGCTGCCAGCCTATACCACAGCCACAGCAACTCAGGATCCAAGGCGCATCTTTGGCCTATGCTGCAACTTGCAGCAACGCTGGATCCTTAACCTACTGAACAAGGCCAGGAATCAAACCCACATACTCATGGATACTAGTCAGGTTCTTAACCCACTGAGACTTTCTTGAGGACCAGGTGTCAGGAGGATATGGAGACACACTTCCTCACACCCTTCCCTGCAGGAGCCCAGAGCTCAGCTGTGGGCTGTTTTGGGGTCTCAACTGTTTTGCCCCCCTGTCCAGGAGTCTGCACGGGCTCTCACCCCTCACTAAGTGGTCTTGCTTCCCCTTCCCGGCAGGAACTTTCACCCCAGCACCCTTGCTCTGCTCACTGTCCTCTGGGAATGCCCCATGCTTTCTCACCCCCATGCTGTGGTCTCACCGTGACTCCCTTTAAAAAGCTGGGTCTGCCCAAGCCCCACCCACCGCATCCCAGGCCCTGGCACACTCCTCCTTGTCCTTGGATACTCAGCCCACGGGCCTCTTCTGAACCCTCCCTGATTCTCTGGGCAGAGCTGAGGTCCTCCCTCTCCTGGGCCAGGATACCTAAGAGCCCAAGGCCAGGTTCAAATCCTGACTCCTCCACTTAGGAGTTCTGTGACTTAGGGCAAGAGCTTAAGCTCTGGGGTCGGGGTCCCAGTCTTCTCCTCTATGAAGTGGGGATCCTAAGGGTCCTGACTTGACATGCTCATGGTAAGATTAACTACATGAGATGATGGAAGTAAGACCTTTAGCCCAGCGCTTGGCTCATAGTGAGCCCTCAGTGAGAGATGCTCATTGTATGGCCAGGGATCCACTCTTTTGTGCTTTTATGTGCTTGTCTGGCTTCTCTACCAGGCTGGGAACTGTTTGAGGACTGAGCCTTTTTCAAAAAGTATTCCCAGGCCTGATACATACTTGGTGTTCAGTGGACATTTGTTGAATAAATGGACAGATTCTAGCGTCTGTTTTCTGTGTATCTTGCTTCCCTTCCCTGCACCTGGCTTTTTAAGGTAACACTTGGGTTTCATGGTCAGTTTTGTCCTTTGCAGAGCCCAGCCTATACACGCAGGCCTCGGCTAAGGTCTGTGCTTTATTTCGTAATCAGCCCTTCCCCAGACAAACGGAATCCAACCTCTGATCCACACAGGCAGCAGCCGTCCTCTTGGGTGTAATGAATACATATTTCTTATTGCCCACGTGTCTCGCCTTCCCTGCTGAGTGCTGTATGAAATGGCTGTTCAGCAGCTCAAGTGCACAAATATCCCCTTCAAAATTATTACATTCACCTTTTGTTGGCAGAACATGCCATCCGAAACACCCAACCTCGTATCGACTGTGGGTGTACGCTTTCTGCTTCCGCCTCAATAGCAGTGCTGGAGGCCAAAAGGCTTGTCAGAGTTCCAAGTGCCTGCTCTGCCAAGTACTGGCTGCACTCAGGGGGCCAGTGGGGCAGCTGATTCTGGGTAACCTGAACTGACACGAGCAAGGCTGTCGTCACTGCCATATTTTCATTGTTTTCATCATTGACACCACCACCACCACCACTAACTACCATTACTATCATCACCACCATCACCACCACCACCACCAACCACAATTACTACCACCATCACCATCACCACCATCACTAACTACCATTACTACCACTACCACTAACTAACCATTACTCCCACCACCACCACCATCACTACTGTCACCACCACCACTGTCACCAACACCACCAACCACAATTACTATCACCATAACCATCACCACCATCACTAACTACCATTACTACCACCACCACCACCATCACCGTCACCACCATCACTACCATTACTACCAACACCGTCACCACCATCACCACCACCACCAACCACAATTACTACCACCATCACCATCACCACCATCACTAACTACCATTATTACCACTACCACTAACTAACCATTACTCCCACCACCACCACCATCACCACCATCACCACCACCACCACCTCACCAACACCACTACCATTACTACCACAACGGCCAGGAATATTGCCGCCATCACTACCACCATCACCACTACCACCACCTTCACCACGACTATCACCACCCTTACTCTGCCATCACCTCCAGCACCACCGATTTTGCCACCCCGATCACCACCGCCATCCATACAACCACTGTCATCACCACCATTATCACTATTGCCACCATCACCACCACCGTCACTACCACAATTACCAATCCTATTAACTGTCAACATTTATTGAGAACGTTATCTGTGATAGACTTAGAGCTAAACACCTTATGTACATAATTTTATTGGATCCTCAAAAAGACCCTGTAGGTAGATGCATTTTTTAATTTTCATCTTACAGATGAGAAAGCTGAACTCAGAGAGGTTAAGAAACGTGTCTGACATCACACAGCCAGGAGCGGCAAAGTGGTTTTATTTTGTTTTTTGTTTTGTTTTTAAGAACTCAAGTCAACAGATAGTTAATCAGTGTCCATTGGTACATAGGATACAGGGTCTCTTATTACCAGGGACACAAAAGCAAGGGTGCTTCCTGACTAGGAGGTATCTTTACAGCTCTCTCAGGAAGACTGGACACACAATTGATACAAAGCAGACAAAAGGTGTGTCTTAGGGAACACAGACAAATCACCGGGTGGGCCATGGGAAAGGAAGATATTATATGGTTAAGACCCCTGCCTAAAGGCGCTGCCCTATGACCAATGCTTTGATAAAAGCTTCCTAGGAGTTTTGGTCACTTAAGAACCTCGAGGTCTTTATGACTGGCCCTAGGCGTGTGGCCAGCTCAGGGGACATCTTGGCTGTCTCTCAAATTCCACTTGGCGAAGCCCTGGGCCAATGTCTCTTGCTGCTCTAAGCTCACCAGGATCCCACCTTCGTTTCCAGCCTGAAGGGATTTAGCCGCCCCCTTGTCGGTGGAGAAAACAGAAGCCCTGAGAAGGGAAGGGCCTTCGTGAAGGCTCAGAGTGAACCTCCTTTTCTGTCAAGTTCCCTGACAGCTCAGACGCTCTGTGAGGACTCTGTGGACTTTAAGTTCACCAAGAATGAAAGGGGCAGCGCCCACAGGAAGAGGTCTTTCCTCCTCGGCTGGTTTATGCAGCCAGTGGTGGGGGTTCCCCACTCAGTCCCTTCCAATCCGACCTCGGCACATGCTGGCTGGGCCTGGGGGAAGGAGGCTGAGGGCTCTTTGTCCTATCAGTCCTGCAGGGGCTCATATTGCCCCTGGCTGACCAGGAGTCCTTCCCTTGGAGAAGGAAGGTTCCAGAGCTCGTGGTGTGGTCTCCAGATCCCTCATCAGAAGAAAAGGTGAGCAGCACCTCAGTCTGGGGTTCCTTCCTGGAGTGGCAGCCTGACCCCTTCTCCTGAGAGACTGGAGCAGTCCAGAGAGAGAGCAGAAGGGATTTCAAGGGGTGGGGTCTGCGTAATTACTGTATCGCCCCCAATCTATCTGCTTTTTGCCCGTCTCCCTGCCAGGAGACTACAGTAAAGCTGCCTTGAATGTTGCCTTGGGTCTAAGACTGTTTCTTTGACTTCGACTCATGCTAAGGTTGATTTGAAGGAGGAGGCAGGATGGCTTGGGCTTTGTCTTTTGTTTTGTTTTTTGTTTTTTTGGGGGCCGCACCTGCAGCATATGGAAGTTCCCAGGCTAGGGGTCAAATTGGAGCTGCAGCTGCCAGCCTACACCGTAGCCACAGCAATGCCAGATCTGAGCCACATCTGTGACCTATGCCGCAGAGGCAACGTCAGATTTTTAACCCACTGAGCGAGGCCAGGGATTGAACCCCCATCCTCAGGGACATTATGTTGGGTTCTTAACCTGCTGACAGGAACTCCAAGGACGAACTGGGCTTGAAAAAGGTTACTTTTGATTCCTTCATTTGCTCAGGCAACAAATAATTTCCAATGTCCCATGAAGCATCAGGCACTGGGCTGGGAGTGGGGTCCAGCCATGAGGGCGAAGTAGAAGCCGTCTTTGCCCTCATGGGGAGACAGACACAACTCCCTCCAATAGTTATGAATGGAAATGAAATAATAGTTTTAAGCTTCAGGCCCCAAAGCAGGAAGTGCTAAAACAAACAAACAAACAAACAAACAAAAAAGAAAAAAAAAAAAAACAAAAACCCAAAACCATGAAACAGAGAACTAGGAGTTGGGGCTTCCTTGAGGACATAATGACCAGTCATTATTTTACAGACTGGGCACCTGAGGCACAGGAAGATTGAGTAAATAGCCCAATATACACAACTAGTAAGTAGCGGATAGGGATTTGTTGTTCGTTTGTTTGTTTTTTAGGGCCACACTCCAGGGATATGAAGGTTCCCAGGCTAGGGGTCGAACTGGAGCTACAGCTGCTGGCTTACACCACATCCACAGCAATGCAGGATCCGAGCTGCATCTGCAACCTACACCAGAGCTCACAGCAATGCTGGATCCTTAACCCGCTGAGTGAGGCCAGGAATCAAACCTGCATCCTCATAGATCCTAGTCAGATTCGTTTCCACTGAGCCACGACAGAAACTCTGGGATAGGGATTTGAACCCAGGTCCTCTGGCTTTGGAATCCAGCATTTTAATCCATTTTATTCCCAATGTTTCTGGTGGATGAGCAGGTTTAACAAGGCAAGGATGGGTGGGCAGGGGGATAAGAGTGAGTTCTGGGCAGACGGGACAGAGCTGTGTGGAAAGTATCTGGAGGTATAAAGTGTGAAGAGTATTCCAGGAGCCAGTCAATGTCCAGGGCAGCTGGCATGAGGGGGACGAGTGGCAGGAGGGCTGGGGTGAGATGTGCAGGACCAGACTACCTAGGGCCTAGTAGGAGCATTAGGGTTTGGGTCAGGGTCCCCATAGACTGAGCCCCATGGGGCAGGGTCTGTGTTTCCTTCACCCATGAATCCCCAGCTCTGAGTGCACTGCCTGGCACAGAGTGGGAGATGGTGAATGGTGGAATGGTTGACTGAATAAGATCTCCCCTCGCTCCAGCCCCACCCAGCTTGCTTCCTTAGTTCCTACTGTCCATCAAAATCCCCAGGGATCTTGTTAAAAATATAAACGCTGGATCTCCAGCCCTGAAAAACCCAGTTTAGTCATTCTTGGCTGGACCTTCGGGTCTGTATTTTCAACATGCTCTCCAGGTGCTTCTGATGTCACCTGGCTGTCCCCCGGGCACCAAGGAAGTTCCTGGTTCAGCTTGTAATGGGCAGCATGGAGACCAGGGTTCTGTCCTGCAGACACGTGGTGGAGACACACCTTGAAGTCACTGCCTCCCACTGCAGTCTTTATTTACAGCACCCTGGACAGAAACATTCTTGGGAGAGGGTCTTCCCATGACCAGCAGCCCCCTCTTCCTGCAGAAAAAGAGATGTCAGCTCCTGGACAGAGCCTGACCACTCCACCACCTGAGAACCTGGACTGGATCATTGTTGACCTTGAGTTTTAGGGCAGGGCTGGGGGAAATGTGGTCCCCACCGGCCCCCGCAGCTGGCACCTGGAGGCCCTGGGAGGATGCTCCACCTGAAGGATGCACGCGAGAAAACATGGCCCTTCAAAACCACTTGGGCTTACTTTCCAGCCAGAAAACCTGCTTTATCCCCAGTGGTACAGGGCAGCCTATGCGACAGAGGTTCCTTACCTTTGTGGGCAGCAGAGGAGTACCACATATGCCCTGAGGCTGCAGGAATGGGCTTCATCCGTCACCCGTCAGGAGTGGCTGGCACCTCTGAGAACCACTGAGCTGAGGTTTATCATGGTCAAGAGGCGAGAACTATCCAGGTCTGGATTCAAGTCCTAGCTCTTCCACTAACTAGCTGTGTGTGTGACACCAGGCAAGTCACATCATACTCTGAGCCTCAGCTTCCCTGTTGTACAGAGGACAGTGCTGAGCAAAGTGCGTGGCCTGTAGCGAGTCACATGAGAAGCATCATTGGCTCACCATCTGGCCATGCTCTCACTTGAGGCCACCCCGGGTCGGTTCCTCCTCCCTTGCCTTTGCACGCCTTGTTCTCTGCCTAGAGGTCTTGCCCTGCTTTGTCTGCTGGACAAAAAGTTCTCATCCTTCTGCATGGCAGGCACCTCTCAGCGAAGCCTTCCCAGGCACTCCCGGGCTGGTCAGTCCAGTGGTCTGGAGTGATGGGGTTGTAAGGGTCAGTGTCCTCGAGGATTCAGGCCGTGTTTTGTTCTTTTGTGCTCCCAGTGCCCAGCACAGGACTCAGCACAAAACAGGAGCAAAAGGAATATCACTTAAATAGACAGAAGAGGAATTAAAGATAGGAATGAGTTGGAGTTCCCTGGTGGCTGAGCCGGTTAAGGACCCAACATTGTCTCCGTGTGGATGCAGGTTGGATCCCTGACCTTGCTCAGTGTGTTAAGGATCTGGTGTTGCTGTGAGCTGTGGTGTAGGTTGCAGATGTGGCTCAGATCTGGTCTTGCTGTTGCTGTGGCATAGGCCTCAGCTGTAGCTCTGATTCAGCCCCTAGACTGGGAGCCTCCATCTGCCTCAGGTGCGGCTTTAAAAAAAAAAGAAAAAAGAAAAGGAATGAATTGGAATTCCCTGGTGGCTCAGTGTGTTAAGGACCTGGTGTTATCACTGCTGCAGCATGGGTTTGATCCCTGGCCCAGGATTTGCATGCTGCAGGTCCAACCCTCCAAAATAGGAATGATTTAATGAGCAAAGGAAGGAATGAAGGAAAGAAAAGAGGAGGAAAAAAAGGAAGAGAGAAAAAAGAAAAAATCAAGGAAAAGAAGGAAGGACAGAAGAGAAGAAAACAAAAGGAAAACAGAAGAAATGAGAGCAAAAGAAGGCAGGGAGGGAGGATGGATTTCAGGCTCCTGTCCCTCGGGGGCCCCCTTCTTCCCAACCCCTCAGTGCTGACACCTCTCCCCTGCCTGTTTTCAGCAGAGATCTTCAGTTGCCTCTGGCTCCTGCAAAATATTCATTGTTCTCTTGCCTGCTCTGCTCTGTCTCTCCCTGCCTCTTAGGTGCCAAAAGTGGCGGAATTATCAGAGATAAAACACGTCTGTCACCAGGCATGGTGGGTGGGGTGCTGCTACCGGCTGATTCATCGGAAGATGCTCCTCTCCCCGGGATCAGGGTGCAGGGGCTGACTCGGCCCGACTCTTCTCCCCAGATGACCCAGAGAAAGTGGAAAAGGCTATAAAAAGGGATAACTCCTGGAACTGAAGAATTCCTGGGATCAAGAATCCTTGGCCAAGGGGTGGACCCCAGCCCACGGGGCTGGAAGGGGCTGGGGAGTGGTCCAGCCTTGGCGGGGGGTGGAGGGGGCCTGGGGGGAGCATGAACCCAGCTGGCCATCCTGGAGGAACCCCATGGGGGTGGCTGGTGTCTTGGAATGTGCTGGTGCCGAGGGCAGGGGACAGACTCTGCAAATGGGGCTGGACACGGGGCTGAGAGAGCAGGAGAGAGTTAAGACTGCAGGCTTCATGGCAGAGGCCAAGATTCCGAAAGGCCTCTGAGGCCTCAGCCACCCAATGTCTGAGCCGATGGCCACGGGCAATCAGCTAATTGATGCTGTTACTGCACACCTACTATGTGCCAGGTCCTATGCTAGGAGCTCTAGGTGCCTTGTCTCATTGCATCTTCACACTAGTGCCATCCCCAGGTGAGGAGACCCTGGCACAGAGGTCAAGGAAATCATCAGGCCTGTGGCTAGAGAACATCAGAGTCAGGATTTGAACCTAGAGCTGTCACATTCTGTTGCCTCCCTGTTAAGGCCCACTTTAATAGTGACTTATTAATCTTTCGAGAACATAATAATACATGCTAGCTGTAGAGATTTGGAAAGTAGAATTCAAGAAATAAAATAGGAGTTCCCGTCGTGGCGCAATGGTTAACGAATCTGACTAGGAACCATGAGGTTGCGGGTTCGGTCCCTGCCCTTGCTCAGTGGGTTAACGATCCGGTGTTGCCGTGAGCTGTGGTGTAGGTCGCAGACGCGGCTCAGATCCTGCATTGCTGTGGCTCTGGCGTAGGCTGGCAGCTACAGCTCCGATTAGACACCTAGCCTGGGAACCTCCATAAGCCACGGCAGCGGCCCAAGAAAAGGCAAAAAAAGACAAAAAAAAAAAAAAAAAAAAAAAAAGAAAGAAATAAAATAGAGGAGTTCCCACTGTGACGCACTGGGTTAAGTATCCGACTGCAGTGGCTGCAGCTGCTGTGGAGGTGTGGGTTCAATCTCCAGTCAGGTGCAGTGGGTTAAAGAATCTGGCGTGCCACAGCTGCAGGGTAGGCTGCAGCTGCTGCTTGGGTTCATATACCTGGCCTGGGAACTTCCATGTTCTGTGGGTGTGGCTATAAGATTAAAAAAAGAAAAAAGTAAAATAGAATTTGCTCCAAACAAAAAAATTTTTTTCTGTGTCTTAAAAAAAAAAATCAACATGTAAGGATAACCTGACCCCCTTGCTGTACAGTGGGAAAAAAAAAAGAAAAAAAAATCATACAAGGAGTTCCTATTGTGGCTCAGCAGGTGAAGAGTCCAACTAGTATCCATGAGTATTCAGGTTCGATTCCTGGCAGCTGTAGCTCTGATTTGACCCCTAGCCTGGGAACTTCCACATGCCATAGGTGTGGCCATAAAAAAGCAAAAAAAAAAAAAAAATTCATACAACACACACCACTTGGTGTGTTGTTTTTCTTAACATTAGCGCATAAGCAATTTCTCATGTGAGTAAAAACTCAGTAAGCATAATTGTTAATGACTGTCGCTATATTCTGGTTGGGGACGTGCACCCTGATTTCCTTAGCCATTCCTTGCTCAGTGGGTTAACGATCTGGTGTTGCTGGATGGCCTCTTAAGTCTTCTCTATTGTAAGTAGCATAGTGATACATTTCTTTGTGTTCAAGCTTTCTCTGTGCTTTAGATGATTTTCTGAGCATAGATTTCTGGAAGGGGAATTCCCGAATCAAAGGAAGGGATTCTTTTAGGGACGGGTAGTTGGGAAGAGGACCAAAGGTTTTTGGCAGCTCCAGAGAGGGTGGTTTCTTTCTAAGAGAAACCAACTCATGAGAGAAATTGGTTCCCTTTGGATGAACATGTTTCTGATTTCTGGCTGTGGGAGTTAGAACTGAAACAGAGCTTTTTTTTTCTTTTTAAAGTGTAGTTGATTTACAATGTTGTGCCAATTTCTGCTGTATAGCAAAGTGACCCAGTCATACACACACACACACAGACACATGCTCTTTTTGTCTTTCCATCCCCCATCCTGTTCTATCCCGAGACTGGACACAGTTCCCTGTGCTGTACAGCAGGACCCCATTGCCCACCCATTCTAAAGGTAATAGTTTGTATCTACCAATCCCAAACTTCCAGTCCATCCCACTCCCTCCCCCCTCCCCCTTGGCAACCACAAGTCTGTTCTCCATGTCTGGGAGCCTGTGAAACAGAGCTTTGGATGATACCCTGGGGACAGTTTTTGTCACCCTCTCCTGGGAGCTGGTAGGTGGGTGTTGGCGAGAACTTCACGCAATCGCCTAGCTATGGGAGGCATCTACCAATTTAGGGATCCTGGGGATCATCTCATCTAGCCCTCCCCACACTCATGTGGGTGTGCATTTGACAGGTGGGACAGCTGAGTGTTAGCAAGGACAGGTAATTTGTCAGAGTCACTTTGCTTGATGGTGAGTTTGGGGTGTCCAGAAGCGGGGCCCCTGACTTCCAGTCTGTTGCTCTTTCCACGATGTCAGCTGCTTCTCATTTTAAAATTCCAGGTCATATAATTCTATGAGCCGAGTATAATGAGTAACAATCTCTGGTGCCATGGTTACCGTGGCAACATTGGCCCTGAATTTCCTCCCAGAGATGCCTTGGGCTGTGAGAGGCCTAAGGCTGGGGTGGGGGCTGACCTGGATGGGGCTGGAGTCCACCAGCATCTCAAGCCACTGAGGTGACATCACCTGATGCCCTCAAGGAAGCCACTGGGGCTGGGCCCTGAGCGGGGACTGTCACCAATGATGCTCTAATTTGGTGCTGATGCTCTGAGTGAGAAGAGAAGAGAAGCAGGATCTGTGTTTCAACTTTTTTTTTTTTAAAGACAAAGATGAGAGGCACAGCTGAGTCCTAGAGCTCATTGAGCCACCTAAGCAGGGAGGAGCTGCTGGAGAGAAACTGCGGCAGGTCCTTTTGAAGTCCCAGGGAGAGAGCAAGGGAGCAGAGATGCCCGGCAGTGGTGGGTGATAAGCAGGCTGGTTTGCTCTGGAGAAACTACACAGAAAAGTGCCTGGAGAGAGGGCTAGGCCCAGATTGGGATTCTGTGGAGGGGAGGGGTGCCAAGATGTAGTTCCGAAGCTCCTGGGTAGGACCAGCTCCAGATCCTGCTCCCCAGGGCTCCTCAGAGCACTGCCCAGAGAGGCCAGCTCGCACCTGGGATGTGGAGAAGGGAGGTGCTCTCATGGGGAAAAATAAGGGAAAGGGGGGGCTTAGGAGGAAGTGGGGGAGGACCCCAGGTACAGGAGCCTAGGGGAGGAGGTCTTTTTCTGCTTCCCTCTTTTCTCCCCTCTTCGTCCGTCTCCATCTCGCTCTCCCCTACGTCCTTTCCTTTCTTCCTTTTCTTGCCATCATTCTTTCTCCTCTGTCCCCTTCTTTCTCTCTCCATCTCCTCTATTTTTCCTTCCCTCCCTTCTCCAGCCACTCTCCTCTTCCTCCCCTTTCCCTTGCCACTGTTTGCTCAGGGAATTAAAACATCAGCCCAAAGCCAGCAAGACTGAAAGGGAAAAATCTACTGCTAAAATTTTCCAAAGCTAAATAGACATGCATTTCCCAAACAGTGGCCTCTGAACGGCAGACCCTCCAGGTGAGAGATGCAGCTCGGTGATATGGTTACAGTACAGATTCTGGAGCTGTCTGCCTACGTTCAAATCCCGGTTCTGAAACGGGAACCCTCCTACACTGATGGTGGGAATGTAAATTGGTAAAACTACTATGGAAAACAGTATGGAGGTGCCTCAAAAAACTGAAAATAGAACTACCATACGATCCAGCAGTCCCACTCCTGGGCATCTATCTGGAGAAAACCATAATTCAAAAAGATACATGCCCCCCAATATTCATTGCAGCACTGTCACAATAGCTAAGACAACCTAAATGTGCATTGACAGAGGTCTGGATAAAGAAGATGTGGTATATACATATGTATATGAATATATATATGTGTGTTTATATACAAGTGGATAATTTTATGTTACATATTATATTTTGCTTAAGAAACTTGTCTGTCACACTTTATTGGGAAAAACAACCATATTTTACTTCCTGTAGGAGCAAAAAAATGCTCCTACACCCACACACATATACGTATATATATGTATACGCACAGACACACACAAAATAGAATTATTCAGCCATTACAAAGAATGAAATAATGCCATTTGCAGCAACATGAGTGGACCTAGAGATGATTACACCAAGTGAAGTAAGTCTGACAAAGACAAATATCATAGGATACACTTATATGTGGAATCCAAAAAGAATACAAATGCACTTATTTGCAAAACAGAAACAGACTCACGGACTTTGAAAACAGACTTATGGTTATCAAAGGGGACAAGTGGCGGAGAGGGCTAGATTGGGGGTTGGGGACTGGCATATGCACACTGTGGGAGATGAAATGACTGGCCAACAGGAGACGGCTGTACAGCACAGGGACCTCTACCCAGTATTCTGTGATAATCTGTATGGGAAAATAATCTGTAAAAGAATGCATGTGTGTATAGATAACACTGAATCACTGTGTTGTAGAGCAGAAACCATCACACCTTGTAAATCAGCCATAATTCAATACAACTTAAACAAACAAACACCCCCCCCCAAGCCCCAAATCCTTGCTCTATAGCACACCCGCCATGTGACCTTGGAGAAGTATACCATCCCTCTGTGCCTCAGTTTCCCATTATGCAAAGTGGTAATAATAATAATAACACTTGCTTCAGAGGTTGTTATGAAGAATAAATGCCTTCAAATGGAAAGATCTCAGAGGAGTGCTCGGTGCACAGTAAGTGCCATACAACTGTTAGCTATTCCTATAGTGTTCCATGAAAGAAATTCTGAGAGGAGTTCCTGCCATGGCTCAGTGGTTAACAAATCCAACTAGGAACCATGAGGTTGAGGGTTCAATCCCTGGCCTTGCTCAGTGGGTTGAGGTCCCAGCATTGCCATGAGCTGTGGTGTATATAGGTCGAAGACAGTTTGGATCTGGCATTGCTGTGGCTGTGGCTGTGGCTGGCAGCTACATCTCTGATTAGACCCCTAGCCTGGGAACCTCCATATGCCATGGAAATGGCCCTAAAAAAGGCAAAAAGACAAAAAAAAAGAAAGAAAGAAAGAAAGAAAGAAATTCTGAGAAACCCTGGGTATTTCTCCCCTATTATCTTGGAAATAATCAAAACACAATAGTGCATTAGAGGCCCCAGAAGTCCTAGAGCAAAGAGATCTGTTTGCCACATTTATGCATCTCTAAGTACTCCCCCTTTGTTCTTTACAAGCACCAAACCTGATCTTTTAGGACACACCCACTTTTGGAGGTCATAGAAAAACGGGTTTGGAATTGCTCACTGTTTTGAGACCATGGTGAGTGAGGCAGTGGGAGGAGGCATCAGCTGAGTCCTCAAGGAGATCTGAAGTCAAACCCCAGCTTTACCCGACCAGCCACAGGGCTCAGGACATGTCACAGTTGGCTCCAGAGAGGGGAAGCGACTTGCCCAAGGCTGGACTGTTAGCTCGAGGGAAACCCAAGACTCATACAGAGAACTCCCTGCCCAGGACGCCTCTACTTCCCTCCTCCCTCCTCCCTCATTGTCAAGTGGAAGTGGGAGATCGTTTCTGGTGGGGAGAGGGTCTCCCTCATCGTTGAAACTGCTCTTCTCTCCTCTGCCCCATGTCCACTAGCTTTTTACACCCTGCAAGGCTTGGGCTGCAGGGGCCATAAAGAACCAATGACACTTTCCTCCTCACCAGGGAGAGGGATGAGGTGAGAAGTCCCCCCTCTTCTCCCCACCAAAAAAATGTAGAAGAGCTAAACTCCTCCCACAGGCAGGGTGACCAGGCACTTTTTTAAATTATTATTACTCAATGAATTTATTACATTTGTAGCTGTACAATGATCATCACAATCCTGTTTTATAGGATTTCCATCCCACACCCCCAGCACATCCCCCACCCCCCAAACTGTCTCCTCTGGAAACCCTAAGTTTTTCAAAATCTGTGAGTCAGTATCCTGTGCTGCAAAGAAGTTCATTGTGTCCTTTTTTCAGATTCCACATGTCAGTGTTAGCATTTGATGTTGGTGTCTCATTGTCTGACTGACTTCACTTAGTGTGATAATTTCTAGGTCCATCCATGTTGCTAAAAATGCCGTTATTTCAGTCCTTTTAATGGACCAGGCACTTTTGAGAGAGCCATCGTGTGCACCCCTGTCCCTGGTGCTGAAACATGGCTGGCACCTGGGCAGGGGTTCCCAACTTCAAACCTGGCTGGGTTGGCTGTTGCAAAATCTCTGGGGAGAGCCCATCCCAGGCTTTGCATCTCACTTCTTGGATCAAAACCTCCTGGGATCAGTGCCCAACTTCTGTACATTTGAAAATCTTCCAAGGGGTGGTTTGGGATCCCACTTCTGTGTGGAATATCTTTGTATCCCAAACCTAGCCCACCTCTCTCATGGATCATCTGTTTTCAGTGACATTGTTTTCTGATTTTTCTTAAGAAGTTTGTAAGTTTGATAGTCTCACAGAAGAACAAATATTTTATATGTTTCATACTATTGGAGCAGATTTTATGGGTGGATGACAGTTCTATTATTTTTATAGCAGTAGCAATGTTTTTCTACGCGGGGAGCTTGAGGATGCATATCCCCTCCTGAGCCAATATTTGTGGTCCTCTGAGGTCCACTCCATTCTCCCCCTCTGCCTTCAGGCCTGGAGAGTTAGGGCACTGGATTAGTTTTAATTACTCTCATGTGCTCTGTGTCTCCACATTGCACTGATCCAGGCAGAGATGAGATGCCTTTATTGTGGTATCTAGTCTTTCAGATACTTCTCTTTCCCTCCGAGACCTCAAGAAAAATCCTCAGTGAAGAAATAGTCACATTGGACATTCTACCAAGACAGATGCCAGTAGGATGGGGCCAGAGAGCTCCAGTGGCCTCTGACAACCCCCTTGGGCTCTAATGCTGTGAGAGGGGTGGGCTGGACCTTTGCAGGCTGCATCGCCCTCCTACCTGATTTCTAGATTCCAGAGCAGCAGGCTTTGAGGCTGTGAGGAGGTGCACACAGTGGTCACAAGCACAGTCTTTAGGGGTTGCACCTGGGCTCAAAGGCTGGTTCTGCCTTTTGCTAGTTGTGTGATCTTGAGCAAGCTGCTCCCACTTCCTGGGCCTCAGTAGCCTGATGTATAAAATATGAACAGCACTCTCTCTGCCTCGCTAAGGCTGATGAAGAGATCATAGGAGAAAATGGACATCAAAATGTCAACCTATGAGCCACCATAAATTATTAAAATCATACAAATGAATCTCTACCTAGATGATGGCTGTAAACTTAAGGAAGGTATTTTCTTTTATTATGATATTCTTTTGTCTTGTTTTTTGCTTTTTAGGGTTGCACCCTTGGCACCTGGAGGTTCCCAGGCTAGGGGTCCAATCGGAGCTACTGCTGCTGGCCTATGCCACAGCCACAGCCACACCAGATCTGAGCCTCTTCTGTGACCTACCCCATAGCTCACAGCAATGCCAGATCCTTAACCCACTGAGTGAAGCCAGGGATTGAACCTGTGTCTTCATGAGATTTAGGGCACTGGATTCAAACTAATCCAGTGCCCTAAATCTCCAGGTCTGAAGGCAGAGGGAGAGAATGGAGTGGACTTTAGAAGACCACAAATATTGGATCAGGAGGGGCTATGCATCCTCAAGCTCCCTGAGTAGGAAAACATTGCTACTGCTATAAAAATAGTATAGTCGGATTTGCTAACCGCTGAGCCATGACGGGAACTCCCATTGTTATGATATTCTTGATGTCTTGAAAACTACTTCTTTCCCCTTCCTCTGGAGATCAAGTTCTAAGAGAGAAGTTGAAGACAGATGTTTGGGGTCATAGAAGGTCAAGGTTATATCCAGAGCATACTTTTGGTCATTGTCCCTTCTAAGGCATCTTTTGAGGTGCCTCTAAAAAGCAGTCCAATCCAGAGGAAGAAAGGAAACTGTCCCGGGGTCAGAGGTCGCTGAGTCTTCCCAGGCCTTGTACCAGGGTGAGCCTGGGGCTGCTCAGGCCTTAGGGTTGACTTGAGGGAGCAGAACCAAAGGTCATGAACAGGGGGCCCCTCTGGCCCCTTTGTGCAGATGGGAAAATGTAGGCCCATGCGAGTCAGGTGAATTTTTTTTTCTTTTCTAGGCCACAGAGTTAGTTGGCAGCAGAATCAATGGAAAGAATGAAATTTCCTTTCATGGTGCTACATGGCCTCTTGGGCACAGAGAAAAAATTCCAGTCACTGCTTCTGCCCAGAGCGAAAAAAGAAGAGACTTGAGGGGCTGTGGGTTAATTTCTGGGAAGATGGACTGGGTTGGTTCCTTGTGGCCCCAGGGGAAAGCAGTAAAGCTTAGGTGTTAGGAACATAGAATGTGGACATTGGACCGGCTGAAGGATGAGTTCTGACTCCGCTATTCACCACTGCTAGGAGCTTGGCTTTGGAGGGGCTCGGCTTCTTCACCTGAAGGCTAATGGCACTAATGGGAATCGCTGCCTCAGTGATGCTGGGATTCAATAAGACAGCTGGTGGTGACACGTATGATGACACACTTCACTCCTTTTACAAGTCGTACTTCAGTTCTGCGTCTATGCACCTGCTAAGATGCTGAGCAAGAAAGGGAAGAGGTCACAGCACAGTCAGAAAGAGCCAAGATGGAATGTACGATTGTATGTGCTATGACTTCCAGTGATGGAAGGAACTGCCTGTGTGAAGCAAACTCTCCATTGAAAGAGGTGAGCAAGCCCCTGGTGTGGGCACCCCCAAGGGGACCCGAGCATCTGCAGGAGAAATGGACCAGCGCCTCTGCCGTGCCACGATGGCCACTCTCCCCCTGCTCAATTCCCGGTTCTTGCTCACCAGGGGCCTCTGTTTTCCAAAGCAGCAAGCAGCCTGCATGGTAATTACTTTTGGACTTATTAAGCATAATTATCCCCTAATCGCATACAACCAGTAATTACTGTGGCTGTTACCAGGGGCCTACCCAGGCAGTACCAGTACCGCCTGCAGCCCTGGGGTCCAACACCCAGCTGGGGCCTGAGGTGGAACTGGTGCTTCCTGCCACAGGCTTGGGGGGCTTGGCTGAGACGAGGCTGCTGCATTTCCCACTGGTGCTCCTCCAGCGTGGGCTGGTGGGCTGGTGGGCGCTGGCCCAGACATGCCAGCCCCAGGGCCTTCCTTCTAAGCACCCTCCACCCTGTTCTGTTTGCCCAGGCTGCCCTGCCTCCACCCATCCTTCCTCTCCTCCTGGGACTCTCTTTCTCTCCTCTTTTCTCCCCCTTCCTTTGCTCCAACCAACTACCCTCCCTTCTTTCCTTCCTTCAAATAGTTTTGAGTCTTTTTTACTTTCCTGGCACTATTCAAGGGACTGGAGATACAGCGGTGCGGGAAAGGGACAAAAATCCATGCTTTCATGGAGTTCACTTCCTATTGGGAAGAGCAGGAACAGGAGAGGTGAGTTAGATAGTACATCCTAAGGAGTTGAGCTTTAGGGAGGAATAAAGCAAAATGATGGACAGGAGGAGGTTTTTCTTTGGGAGGGGAGAAAAATTCACAATTTTAATTGAACAAAGTCTTGAAGGAGGTGAGGGCTAAACTATGATGCTATGTGGGGAAAGACTGTTTCAGGAGGAGGGAACAGCTAGGGCGAAGGCCCTAAGGTGGGAGCAGGCTTGGCGTGTTTGCCGCACAGCAGGGAGGCCAGGTTGGCCAGACCAGAGCAAGGGGAGAGAAGTGGGGGAGGCTGGCTTGGCCAGAAAAAGGAGATGGAGGGTAAATTTCTCAGGGCCTGGTGAACAATTTTAAAGAGGTCAAATCGCAGTTCCCATCGTGCCTCAGTGGTAGGGAACTTGACTGGTATCCATGAGGATTCAGGTTCGATCCCTGGCCTTGTTCAGTGGATTAAGGATCTGGCGTTGCGTGAGTCGCAGACACCGCTTGGATCCCGTTGCTGCAGCTATAGTGTAGGCTGGCAGCGGCAGCTCTGATTTGACCTCTAGCCTGGGCCCATCCATATCCTGCAAGTGTGACCCTATAAAAGCAAAAATATTTTAAATAATTAAAAAAAAATAGGATGTCAACTTTTCCTCAGAATGAACCATCTGAGCAGAGGAGTGGCCTAATCCGACTTGTATTTCTCTAATTCTACAGAGAGCCTCTAGGGGTAGGGAGTGGGGTGGGGGGGAATCCAATGAAGAGAAGCTCTGACTTCTTGGGAGAGAAACAGTGGGAGTTTGGGCTAACATGGAGGCCTGGCACTGGGAGGCATGGAAAGATTTCAGAAACATTTTCTTTCTTTTTTTTTTTTTTTGGTCCTTTTACCTTTTCTTTTTCTTTTCTTTTTTTTTTTTGTCTTTTTTGTCTTTTTGTCTTTTGTTGTTGTTGTTGTTATTTCCTGGGCCGCTCCGGCAGCATATGGAGGTTCCCAGGCTAGGGGTTGAATCGGAGCTGTAGCCACCGGCCTACGCCAGAGCCACTGCAACGCAGGATCCGAGCCGCTTCTGCAACCTACACCACAGCTCACGGCAACGCCGGATCGTTAACCCACTGAGCAAGGCCAGGGACCGAACCCGCAACCTCATGGTTCCTAGTCGGATTCGTTAACCACTGCGCCACGACGGGAACTCCCCTTTTACCTTTTCTAGGACCTCTCCTGTGGTATATGAAGGTTCCCAGACTAGGGGTCCAATCTGAGCTGTAGCCGCCAGCCTACACCAGAGCCACAGCAACGCGGCATCAGAGCCGCATCTGTGACCTACACTACAGCTCACGGCAATGCTGGATCCTTAACCCACTGAGCAAGGCCAGGGATCGAACCCTCACCCACATGGTTCCTAGTCAGATTCCTTAACCACTGAGCCACGATGGGAACTCCAGAAACATTTTCAAGGTGGAGAGGATGGAATTCCCTCAAGGGCTAGATATGAGGTATGAGGGAGAGGCAAGAATGACTCCGAGACTTTTGGTCTCAGCAGCTGAAAGGGGGGAGCTGCCCCTTGCCAAGTGGGGAAGACTGGGGGTGGGGGGAGCAGAATTCAGAAGGGAGGTCTGATGTTGGGTCCTGGGCATATGCCGAGGTCTGGACAGCCAAGAGCGGGTTAGTCAGTGACTCAGAGGAGACAGGTCTGGCTGGGGCCTCCACACACGGATGGTAATTAAAGCATCCAGATCTGATGCGCTCAGCTAGTGAGCGAGGACAGGTAAGAAGAGGCCCTGGATCTGAGAGCGAGGGCTGCCCAGGGCTAAGGGACCGAAGCAGCGGGGAAGCGGTGACCAGAGAGGAGGAGGAAAGGCCCAGGGAAGAAAGCCTTCCAGCAGGAGGCAGGACCTCTTCCTTCCACCCCTTTGGGCACGAGATTCTGCCTCTGGCACTCCTCTCCTGTCTCTGCTCCCTTTTCTTCCCCTTATCTTTTTTCCTCTGTGCCTCCGCTTTTGACATCTTTCTCAGTGTCATTCTCTCCCCTGGGCCCCTTCGCCGGCCTCTCCCTTCCCTCCTCCCTGCTCAGCCCCTGGTCACGGGTGGAGGCCCCTGGGGCACCGGGATGCCCACGCCCCCAACCCCGGCAGCCGCCGGCACGTGCCAATCTCTCCGCGTCTCCGAACCAAATCACGGGCCCCGTGCTGCGCCTCCTGCCCGCATAATGCGCTCTAATATTTATTTACATGCCTTTCAGACTATTATTTATTAAGGTATCGCTGCCAACTGTGCGCGGGCTAATTGCTCTTAATGTGCCCCCTCCTGGTTCCCAAGGCGACGTCTTTGTGGCAGCGGAGTCAGCGCTGCTGGAGCAGGGACCGAGGACCCGCGCGCGGAGGGTGCCGGGAGTGCAGGTGCCCGCGCAGGGTAGGGGCGCGGGGGCCGCGGGGACCGCGGGAGGTGCCTGGTGGAGGCGCCGGGGTGTTCAGGGAGCGCGCAGTTGAAGAGTTGGGGGCGCGAAGAGCGCGGGATGGGGCCCCAGAGGCACGGGGCCAGAGCGTGCCCGGAGATTTGGAGTCTTGGAGTTGGGGTGGGGGAATCCCTGAGCGAGGAGGGCAGTGGGGGGACCCCTCTCGGGGTCTTGGAGCAGGTAGAGGGACTTTGCGCGCGAGGCCGGATGGGAGTGAGGTTTGGAGCTGCCGCGCTTGGACCTTGCGCGGATCGCCCGGCTGTGGGCGGACAGATAGACGACCGTCGAGTCTCCGGGGGGGGCCTTGCCCACTCCCCGCGTGGGCGGCAGCCTCGCCTCGCCTGCTTCTCCCGACGTCAGCAGCAGCCGCCGGAGCCGGAGGCAGCGGTTTAATTGGCAGGATTTGGGGTTAAGGACAGATGTGATTTGGAGGCTGGGCGCGCGGGGGCGCGGGCGGGGGAGGTGCTGGTCGGAGCGGGGAGGCGAGCGCGCAAAACCCTGAGAGAGACCCGGGCTGGGCGCCCCTGGAGAGAGGAGACAGGACAGGCCTGGGCGACGCCGATTGGGAGAGAGAAGCAGTTGAAAAGGGACAGAAAATACAGCTGGGCAGAAACCGGCGAGATGGAGGCTGGAGAGACAGCCGGGCGAGGGGCGCTGCCAGGCTGGCTTCTGTCCTCTGCCAGGTGGAGGCGCTTCCCCTTTTTTGTCTGGAAACCTCCCCCCCCACCTCCCTGCGTCAGCACAGCCCCATCCCAAGCAGCAGGCTTCATGGGGGCGGGGGGAGGGGTAACTTGGGGACATTTATTTGATTTTATTACTGGTACTGGGGGTACATTGTGTGTCGATTCCTCGGCCTTGTTGGTGTCACCCTGAAAGTTGTCTCCCAGATGGAATTGAAGTTTAATAAAACCCAGAGTTCTGTGCCGCCCGTCCCCGCCCCCACCCCCACCCCCACCCCTAAATAAAGATCGTTTTAAAGCGGCTTTGCAGGGACCCTCTTGTGAGCTGCGTTGGGCCAGTTGCTTTTCTCCTGCGAACGCTGCTGAGATAAGTATGGTGATTTTCCAGATGGGAGAATGGCTCTGAGAGGTGAAGTGACTCTCAGAGCTAGAGACAGGCAGAGGCTGGATGGAGAGGCCCAGCCCAGAAGCTCACGTTTTTTCCACTATCCAGGGCCAAAACCTGTGATGGATGGTGGCTGTAATTTCATCAGGCCTTTAGCCCTGGGGGATGTTGCTGTGGTGGCCGCAGAGCCTTCTGGAACTGGATCCAGTCGATCTGCCTGGTTGGTGGTTGCTGGAGACTCTGGGCTTGCTGTGTGCTCTGTACGTTCCCCAGGTGGCCAGAGCTTTTTCCATCCCTGCTCCCGATGTTGCCCTGCTGGACGCTGCCACCTGAAAGCTGGGAGCCTTGTGGCCCAAGGGCCGTGTCCTCAGGGGACCTGACTCAACCCCAGGGGGGCTGCAGGTGGGATGGGGGCGACCCCCAACATCCTTTCATCCTGGAACATTCTGGAGTCTGGAATCAGGATGTTAAACACTCCAGCCTCAGAGGTGGCGGGAACCTTGGGAGGTATTCAGTCCATCACACGGATTTAACAGAGGGGGAAAATGAGGCCCAGAGAGAGGAAGGGACCTGCCCAGGGGACACAATCTGTCTTTGTGAAATGACCTCTGCCTTGACTGAGTGATTGCTCCGAGGTATGGATGGGCCCTCCCCCATCTTATTTCATCATCGGGGGTCTGGGCTTTACTACAATAGGGGGAGGGCGGCAAGATTTGTTTTCTGTGCCCCCTGCCTTTCTTCCAGCCCTTGTCCCCCCCCCCCACCCAGTGCTCTCTGCAGCCCTAGGTCTCCTCTTCCCCAGCCTAGCTGTCTAGCTTGTGGGTATCGCCTCTCCAAAGCCACCTGTCTCTAGTCCTCACCTACACACACATATTAGCCCAGGAGCCTTTTGCCTTAGAGTAGCTGTAATGTGGGATCTTTAGACCCAGCAAGGGCAGGTTTGGGGGGACCCGAGTGGCCTTTTGGTCTAGCCCCTGTTCCTCCCTGGATCTCAGTGTTTCCATCTGTAAAGTGGGGGTAGGATGGACATGGAGGTTCCTAAGCACCCTTTCCAGCTGTGGCATCTCAGGCCTGCCCATAGGAGGAGCAGATGGGACCTGGGTGCCAGGCCAGGGTCCCCCCTGCTGCTTCTCCTCCTTGGGGCAGGAGTAGGGGTAGGTCATGGGGAAAAAAATAGTGGAGAAAAGGCAGAGATCTCTGGGGCCCAGTAAGTGGTGTGTGAGCACAGACAGGCAGGACAATTTGTCAGCCATTCTTCTCCTGAGCCTCCTGGTCCCTGGCTGCCTTCCTGGGGAAGAACAGAAAGAGCTGGGCTGCATGTGCCTTCTGGGCACAGTGTGGGGAGCGGTGGGCTTAGTGGACAAAGGGGCGGCGAGCCTGCCATCCCAGGACTGAACATGGAAACGCAGTTCCTCCTCGTGGAGAAATGAAACCCTGTGTAACACTCCCCTCCCCTACTCCGCACGGTGAGCCCAGCCCTGCGGGCCACCTGGCACCCGGTGGAACTGGGGGAGTTCACAGATGCAGTGACGGAAGGAAGGAAGGAAAGTCTTGAAATTAAGAGGCCTGGTCCTGGAGTTGGAGAAACCTGGGTTTGGATCCTGTCCCAATAATTTCTGACTGGGTGACCTTGAGCAGATTAGTGCATGTCTCTGAACTTGGGCTTCCTCATCTGTAACACCCAAATGATACGTCCTAGAGTTTCAGGGAGCAAATAGGATGAAGCAATGGGAAGGCCTTAGAATCACGTCTGACATCTAGGGACTCCTCCCCACCCCCCGTTCGAATTTCTGATTATTTTCACTAAAGAGAAAATGACTGGGTCACCCTCTGACCTTGCACTTCAGCCTGCATTTACTCAGCTTCTAGGATGTCCAGGCCCCGCAGGGGGCCTAGAGGTGATTGAGGCCCGGCCTCTCCTCTCAGGCTGCTTGCAGTCCGAGAGGAGAGACATCTGGCCACACAACCTCGAAATACTGCTGAAGTTTCTGTGCTCAGAACAGCTGTTACCTGGAATACAAAGGGCTGTGGGAGAAGTCAGGTTTGCCCTTGGGGCAGGGGGCTGCAGTTCAGGGAAGGCTTCCTGGGGGAGGTGGGCTTCAGCTCTGAAGGAGTTTGCTGGTGGTAAACCTCTATCATAGGCAGAGAAAACATGGCAGATGTGAATGGCGTGTTTGGGGAACACTTAGGAATCCAGTTTCTGCTCCTGTGTCACTTTCCCAGCAAGCCTCCTCTAACTGCGCAAGGATAAATAGCATCCTTCCCACCCTGCTCTTCTCTTCCCCCTAATACGGCTCCCTTTTTCTGCCCCACCCCCCTTTTTTTCCTTTAAATTTTATGGCTGCACTCACAGCACATGGACATTCCTGAGCCAGGAACTGAATCTGAGCTGCAGCTGCAACCTATGTCATAGCCATAGCAATGCCAGATCCTTAACCCACTGTGCTGGGCTGGGGATCAAACCTGTACCTCTGCAGCAACTGGAGCTGCTGCAGTCAGATTCTTAACCCACTGTACCATGACAGGAACACCCTCTGCCTCACCTTTGGCCCTAATATATATGTACTTGCTTTTGTGGGTTTTTTTTTGGTCTGTCTCTTTCCACTAAACATCAGCCCCATGAGCACAGTGTTAAGGTGCTTTCCAAGGAAGTGTTATGCTCCCCCTTCCCAAGAAAAAAAGGTATGCGTAGGAGTTCCCGTCGTGGCGCAGTGGTTAACAAACCCAACTAATAACCAAGAGGTTGTGGGTTCTATCCCTGGCCTTGCTCAGTGGGTTAAGGATCCAGCATTGCCATGAGCTGTGGTAGGTCATAGATGTAGCTTGGATTTGGCGTTGCTGTGGCTGTGGCGTAGGCCGGCAGCTGTAGCTCCAATTAGACCCCTAGCCTGGGAACCTCCACATGCCGCTGCATAGGTTGAATTCCTAACACCTAGAACCTCAGAATGAGACCATAGTTGGAGATTGGCTCTTTTTAGGGGTGAAGTTAAAATGAGGTCATTATGGTGGGCCCTGATCCTATATGACTGGTGTCCTCAGTAAAAGGGGAAATTTGGAGACAGGCATGTGTACAAAGAGGCTGCCATGTGAGAATGGGGGTTATGTTTCCATAAGCCATGGAACCAGCAGAAGCTAGGAGGAACAGTTCTCCCCTTGCCCTCAGAAGGAATCAACCCTGCCGATACCTTGATATTGGACTTCTAGCCTCTGGGACTGAGACCATACATTTCTGCTATTTAAGTTCCTGGACTGTGGGGCTCTGTGAGGGCAGCCCGACCGAGCAGGTGGATATAGGCAGAGACTTTTCTGTTCATTGCTGTGTCTCCAGTCTAGAATAGTCTAGTAGGCAACACAATTCATGGCTCTTGAGTGGTTGAAGCTTGGTTGTGACACGGGCCAGATCTTGGATGAGCGTGCACGTGGCAGAGAGGACCTGCAGGAGCACGGAGGAGGGGCTGTGTAGACGGGGGATGGGATGGTCTCTTCAGTTCCTTCCAAGTCTCACCTGCTCCCCTTTCTGCTCTTCTTACCAAAGGGGTGATCTGCCTGATCAAATTCCCTCTTTCTCTTGCCCAGTGTGCAAAGCTCATGGAACTTGGGTGCATCTCAAATCCACCCTGCCTCTTGGGGGAATGAGGAAGAGACTGTCCCCAGCCCCATCACTGTCAGTGAACAGAGTCCTCAAAAACGTGGTGCAGGAGCTACACTAGATTGCCCCAGATAAGGCACAGTCCGATGGAGGAGACAGAGCCCTGTTTGGGAAGAGCCCGGGGCTGATTGAGGAGATAAGATCTGTGGCCTTGGAGAGCACCCAGTCTGATGTGGCTACAAAGCCTCTGTCCTGGGAGAGACCTGAGTGTAATCCAGAGCTCCTAGTCTGATGGCAGAGGCCGAATACCCTAACAAAATATCCCGTAAGAAGCTGCTGCTGGGAGGCCTGGGAAGGCTTCCTGAAAGAAGTGGGTTTGCACAGAGTTTGGGGGAAGGAGGAGGTTCCCTATGGTGGGGAGGAGGAGGAGTTGGCAGAGCAGGGAGGGACCAAGCCATCATCTGTCCTTTCCAGCCCCAGGTGAGCGAGCCTGGGATCTGGACACACGGGTGAATACGTGACCAGCACAGCCTTTCAGTGGGCTTCCTAGCCATCACGAATCACCCATTTTTAGGAGAGAAAAAAAGACTGTTGACAGGGAACAGGAATAGCTTCTAAAGCCTCCCTTCATCCCTGCTGCTCCTCTTTTCCCAAATGTTGTCTCTGCAGGCCTGGGGTCTGGAAGGCAGAGCATGCCCACAGCGCCCTCTGCTGGACAATATCAGAACACGCTCTGCCTTTCAAGGCATTTGTGCAGGCAGCCCCTGGTTTCATGCCCTGGGGAGGAGATTCTGTAGCCAGGAATGAAGGATAGACAGGCCCTGGGCCAGTGTTTGGGAGGGACTATATCTGCAACCTGGAGGATCTTGGAGCTTAAGAGTAGTGTATGGGTGGGGGTTAGTTTGCTTGGGGTGACTGAGGGAGCCGTCATAGATAACTGGCCCCCCAGATCTTACCGAGGGCTCAGGACCTGGGGTGACCATTGTCCTGAGTATCCAGGACCCCTCCTCCACCCCAGGGAGGCCCCCCGCCCAGCAGATTACCTACGTCTCATGATTTGTAGGGGACACGTGTCCCTTTCATCCTCCCGACCCAGGACCTGGTGGCTGGACTTGGGGTGGGTAATCTGGATGCTCCCAGACTTCGGTCCCCAGGAGGGAGCGAAGGTTTCAAGATTCTAGATGATGCTTGGGGTGGGAATGAGGGCAAGCGTGTTGGGTGGCAGAAGAAGAGAGCTTGGCAGAGCTGGGCTGGAACCCTACGTCGTATTTTCTCCCCTTTTCACACCAGGATAAAGATTAATTGAGCTCAAGGGAGCGTAGGTTTCCCAGGGGGACCAGTAGTGCCTTGGAGGGGACAGAGGACTCAGGAGGCCCAGAGACCCAGTGGCCTCACTTCATTCTGTCAGATCCAGAGTCCCTGCTTTTCTGAGCATTTCTTTCCCCCTTTCTTTGGCTGCCCTGCAGCATATGAAATTCCCAGGCCAAGGATCAAATTTGAGCTGCAGTGGAGACCTGCACTGCAGCTCTGGCAACACCAAATCCTTAACCCATTCTGCTGGGCCGGGGATGGAACCTGAGTCCCAGCACCGCAGAGATGCCTGCTGATCTGTGGCGCCACAGCAAGAACTCCTCCAGAGCAGGTTTTTCATGGCCAGGAGACACTTACTGCCACCCCAGCAGGACGTGCACGCACAAGTGTGTTTGTGTGTGTGTGTGTGTGTTTGCATGTGCTTTTGCAGGATGTGCAACGGGAGAAGAGGACAAAACAGCAAGTTGCAAGTTTCTTACAAAGGTGGAGGCAGTGGCCAGCTCATGTAAAGTCAGTGAGGTGCTAAAGGGAGCGTGGAGGTCTGGTGGGGATCAGAGGAAAGACTTGTCTACCTTAGTGAAAGCCGAGACCCGGCTGAAAATCACCCCCAAGGGCAGCCTGTGAGCAGTATTTCTGCTGACCATTTAATCTCAGCCTGTTGGCTCCTGGAATTGTCTCCATTAGGGGCTGTTAGCACGCTGTGCCGATGCTTTTGGCCTATTAGGAATTCCTGTTTGAGTCAACTGTTCTCCCTGAACGCTGCAAAGGGATGATTGATTTTGAGGAAACAAGGCAAGCTGCTAAAGGATTTCCGAATGAGCCTTATCCTGTTTGTGTGGATTCCAAGACAAAATGGTGGCGGGTGACAATTTTCAAAGAAATATATTTTGTGGGATCATTAATGGCTTCTGAGAAAAATCTGAAATGGACAAAGCAGTGCTGCAGAGATATTGCCGCAATGCCTGGATGTATCCTCTCAGCGCAATTCAGTTCAAGTGCACAGGGGCTGGACACCTGCCAACAGCTGTCCTTTGCCAGGCAGCTTTCTCCAGCTTCAGAAGTTAGCTTGGCTGGTGCACCTGTGGCCAAGCAGAAGTGTCAAGGAATTAATGCCCCTGGGAGGGTCCTTTAACCTGTGTCTGCGTCAGGCTGGTGCACCCCCCACCCTATTCCTTGCCTGTGAGCTTTGAGATGTGTTGTCTGTTCTGGTTCCTAGAGTCCTCACTGCCCAGGGGAGTGAGGGGCCACACCCATGGTACAGCCTTGTTGGTGACACTCTCTTCCTGGATGACCTTTGTGTACATTTCACCTCCTCGCCTGCCTACAGCGTTTCCTAGAACCACGCGAATACGCTCTTTGCACTGAATCCTTATCTCAGGCTCTGCTTCTGGGGAAGCTACTGTGACCAACTTGTCCGGATTTTCCTGCAGTGCTCCCAATTTCCAGACTCCAAGTCCCACATCCTGGGCCATCCCCCTCAAGTCCCAGGCAAGCCGGGGGACAGTCAGTCATCCAAGGGAGAGCCCAAACCAGGACAGATGTCACCACATCAAGTGAGGCAAAGAGATCTCTGAACCCCTGGTTTGAAAGCCAAGCACTGGCTTTGAGAACACAAGAGGAGACACGAGTATAATTTTGTCATATCGTCGGGATCAACAATTTTTATGAGCCAAAAGCCTCTAAGAGAACAGTAGCCACCATTTACAGAGAAGCCATTCCTTTGAAACAGGCACAGTCATACAGCCCCAGGGTATGATTTGCTGATTACTGATGGATGTTAGACAGCTGATGTCCAGGGTTCCACAAGGTCTGCAGAACTGGCTACTGGGCAGAAAGGTGACGTGTATTCCAAAAACAGGAAGTGCCACAGGCACCGTGGAGGCTGTTACAGGGGAGCAGGCAAAGGGATAGGATAGCACGTTGTAGGCACTTGAGGCTCTGAGGGGGACAAGCACCGGCCATGCCACTTGAGCTAAAGCCACCTGGGCAAAGAGTGAAACTAGACGGCGGGTGTGCCCATATTCACCACAGTGAGACGAGGCGCTTTGCCTTGGGAAGCGGCTGTAAGCTCCAGATAGCTGGCTCTGAGCCAAGGAGATTTGCAGCATGAACAGGAGAAATCCCACTTTGTCAGGTCACCTGGGAGGCAGTGCTGTTGAGAGGCTGGGGGCCGGGTGAATGCATGGGTTGGGGCTGGAGCCCACAGTGGGTGCTGGAGGCCTGGCCAGGAGAGGCTGCCAAGCTCCTGACCTTGGGAGAGATCTCTGTGGATCAGATCATCCAGCTGCAAAATGCCGCACACGCCCCTGCGCTGGTTATTTTTACACTGGCGCTGCGGAGTGTGCTACAGCTGAAGAATGTGCCCATTTTTTGTTGTGGATTTCTCTAGGCCCTGCTAGATGGGTGGGGGGTAAAAGACCTTCCAAATGCCATGGCAGTGAACTTGCAACCTATCTCCTGGGGTGGCAGAGCCCTTCTCTTTCCCTTCCCAGGGTCCTAGCAATGCAGAATGCATTCGTGCCTGGGGACCACTGGGTTCCAAGATGCAAGAGGCAGCATTTGGACCTCGCAAGGGCAGATGCTAGAGTGTCACATAAGTTCCAGCCAGGCAGGTGAATGGGGTGACCATTCCCCAGGGTAGGCTGCACAGGGATCAGGGGAGACCCCCCTCCAAATAAGGGTAGGAGCTAACAAGGGCAAGTTAGGATTTAGAGGAAACTTCCAGAGGTCTTTTCTGATGGATGTCCCACATGAACAGCTAGAAGGGAAGAAGAGGAAACCTTGCTTTCTCAAACATCCGAGGAGCAGGTGGAAACCCACCAGCAGCTACTCCATCATCAGTCACAGCATGGTTCAAGAGCAGTGGAGGACAGTAGATGCTATTTGTTTGGTCCACAGGCAAAGGGCAGGTTGGGAAAACGCACGTGCTGGCTGGAAACGGAGGCTACTTATTTACAAGTCGGGTGTAAGCCTTCCTGCGTGTGGGGTCCTGGGATCCCAGTTTTCCTGAGATCTGGAGTTGGTCCCTCACAGACAAAGAGAGCGGGCTCTGCCTCTGAGCGTTGCAGCAGGCTGGACCCTTGGGGCACTTTGTTGCAGGGACCCACCCTGCCCCTCCCTGGCTGCAGCTGTTAGTTTTACTCAAGTTCAGGGCCAAGGTACCTGAGGCCACACCCACAGATGGGAGGACCACAGGGTGGGGTGTGGCCAGCCAAGACACGCCCACCCAGAAGGCAGAGTAGTGGAAAAATGGTTCAAGGAGCAGACATCCTTCACATGCTTCTCGCCAAGCTCCAAAAAGAACAGAAACATCACCTAACACATTCACTACACTGCCTGGCGTACAGGCGCTCAAAAAAGGCTTTTTTTTCCTCTTTGTTTTTGGCCGCCCCAAGACATAGAGAGTTCCCCAGCCAGGGATCAAATCTGAGGTGCAGTTGCGACCTACGCCGCAGCAGGAACTACTCAGTAAAGGCTTTTTTTTTTTTTTTTTTCCTTCTTTCTTTCTGGGGCCACACCTGCAGCCTATGAAGTTTCCATGCCAGGGGTGGAATCAGAGCTGCAGTTGTCGGCCCACGCCACAGCCACAGCCACACCAGATTCAGCTGCATCTGTGACCTACACTGCAGCTTGCAGGAACATTGAATCCCTAGCCCACTGAGGGGGGCCAGGGATCGAACCTGTATCCTCATGGACACTAGTTGGGTTCTCAATCGACTGAGCCACAGCAGGAACTCCAGCTTTCTGAATGTGAGTGCCCAAAGAACCTGAAGGAAATCAGACCAGCATTTTCCCAATGGAATAACCTGGGAAAAGACTTTCTAAATCACCTCCTAGACACTGACAATGCACGTTTACATCCTCCTGACTTCAAGAAATCTGTCTTCCTAGTGTTTCCCCAACATATTTGACCTCTGGACAGTTTCTCATGAATTGCTAATGTATATCTCAACCAAGGAACAGCGCTGGAAATGCTGATCTAGTGTCATCTCGTCCTTTTACAAAAGATGAAATGGGGCCCAGAGAAAGCATGCAACTTGCCAAAAGTCACACAGCATACTAGTGGTGGAATTTAGACCAGCACTGAAATTCCCCAGCTCTCAGCTCAGTACTCTTTCCAATAAAGGCCAGGCTTTGTGGGAGAGTGCTATAAAGCATCTGTACCCTCCTGTGCATCCAGGCAGGGCACAAACATCCATCTGCATGACCTAGAAAGCAAGGGCTAGGTTAGCAAAGAATCCAGATTAATCCAAATCAATTCTGGTTGCAGGGGCTTCAGTTCACCTTTGGAACCACTTTAGCTTCAATGCATGTGCTAGTTACCTAAGATTCTTCTCTCTCCTTTAAAGCAAGTCCCTTTGGTTCTCAGCTTGGCAGTTCTGGAGGCAGATTCTTGAAACTGCATGTTCTTTTAATACCGCTGAAGTTCTTTTAAAAAATGTCCCTTATCCAGATGTCCCCCAAAGCCCTTGGTTTATCTGAAATCAGGAGGATTTGTTTCTCTGCCTCTCTGGGTGCTGGGCAGGGGAACCAGGGTGAAGTCAGCAACTTGCTTGTGCATCTAAGTTGTCCATGGTTCCAGAAGCTGCTACCAGGGCAGGGTCTGAGGTGGCTCCTTGGAGAAAGGGGTTGCGATTACTGCCCTGCTAGGTTTCTCAGTTCCTCCTTCCAGGGCTCTTGGTAGCACTGGTTTTACACTGGGCAGGTGCTGGACCACCTGAGCCCCGGTCATTATCCACAGAGCTTGGAGACCCCGAATCAGGTTAAGCAGGAGGCTGGCCAGCCCAGTCCAACCTGGTCATGTTAGGAGGAGGAAAGAGGCCCAGAAGGCACATGGCACTTGTTCAAGGTCACAGAGACAATCAGAGCAAGTCCATGGTCACTGAGAGGGAGACCTCTCAGAGGCAGAGAATCTGGGAATATCAGAGCAGAGGGAATGCCCCGCTTCAGGGCACCTAGAGAGGGGAACTCACTTGCCCAAACTAGTGCCAGGCATTTCAACTCTTGGCTTGACAGTATTTCCATTCGTGGTGGCACAGGGGAGGACCATGGTCTAGCATAAAAGCCTCAAGCCCTCATCCTTCTTGGTCAGGTAACCGCCTGGCTGGATTCCTCCCCAGATAGTGGGACTGAACAGAACAGTCAGCCAAGCTGATGGGACTTGATATAAAGTCTCCGGCCCTTCCCCTCCCTGGGGGATGGAGCACAGCCTCAGAAGGCTGGTGAGCTGAAAGCCCCTCCTGGGAGATTTTGCAGCACAGCAGCAGGGCAGGGCCAGGCTTTGCTGGGGGTGGGTGGTGTTTGGTGAGGGATACCACATCCTGGCGGGGCTGCCTTTTCTCCACACCCAATGCGTGTTCAGCTGACAATCCCCTTCTCTCACTCACCCCCTGCTGAAGACTGGCCATTTCTTGAGTCTTCATGCGGCCTCATGAAGGTGTTTGATCCATGGGGTCCTCCAGATCTCCCCAAAGGGGAACATCTGGCAGGGGCTTCGTGCCAGGGCCCTGGGGCCAGAAAGGACCCCTTGATGAGAAGAGGTTAAGACCTTGGAGAGGGGGTTGGGGGAGGGTGTGGATTCAGCCTGGGGTCCGAAGCCGATGGGCTTCCTCCATGAGGTCCAGACCCACCTCCAGGGGAGTCTGCTGGGCAGAGGTGACTGGGCCCCAGTTACTTGGGAATCTGAGGCTGGGACACACCTATCCCCACAAGGCACACAAGGTGGGCCTGAGATAGGGACGTCCCCAGGAGCTCGCAGCTTTGAAGCTTCAAAATTCAACTCATTGACTAAATCACGGCGCCCAGCTCAAGCTGCCATCCCCAAATGCACTGCAGCCAAGGGTGGTTCTCTGTTGCAGAGACACGCCACCCACCCGGCCCCAGTGTGCAGGAGAGGGCCCCCACTATCCCAGAATGCAGCTGACACAGGGTGTCTCTCTAGCCCCTCAACACAAGACAGAGTTTGCATTATGCAATTCCTGACAGCTTGTAAATTACTTAAGGTGTCCTCTGGTTTCTTCACTGACTTTTGTGACCATGTCTCTTCTTTGGGGGACTATTTTTTAACAGATTGCGGCTTAGTTCTAATGTCTCGGCTTGCAGGGTGCCTCCTCTTGTCCTGCCTACCTCCTCTTCTTAGACAGAAGTCGCAAATCGTGTCCAGAACCCCACCAATACATACGAAGGGTTTCCAAGCCAAAGGGAAAGTTCCCCGGGTGAGTCCTGCAAAGTGCTGGGCAAGTTGGCTCTCCAGGCAGTTCGGAAGAGGGATTTAGAGTCCTGGACTGTCACCATGGAGGCAAGAGCCTAGCCCACAATGCAGCTGGCAGAGGTGGTTTCCCCCTGCCTAGATGCAAGCTTGCACGTGGGGTTGCTTTCAGGCTTGGGGTCGGCTCATCCATCCTTTATCTGCGGCGGGCACTGCTCAGGTGATCCTCCTCCAGAGAGAACTCGGGCTTAAACTGCATTCTCTCTCCCACCCCACAGGGGCAGTGAATCCCTCAGCTCCCTGGATGTCCAGGCAGAAAGGAACCTTTGAACGTTCTAGAGCTCTAGTTCCTCACCTCACCAGTTATTATACAGGTGGGGAGGCGGAGGCCCAGAAGGGAGGGAAGGTACTGGCCTAACGTGGCAGTTAGGTGGTAGCCAAGTTGCATTGAGCCCAGGCCTCCTGATTCCAATCCAGGGCTCTTTCTAGCAAGCGGTGTATTGGCTACAGTTTCCAGGGGTTCCCTCCCTCTCCCCCTGCCCTGCCCGCCTCCTTCCCGCACTACACATAATTCGGGTGATAGCAGAGCATATTGAACTCCAGGTTCTCGTCCCAGTGTCGCAGGAGCACGAACAGCTGGCGGGCGGCAGCCTTGAGCGTGCCCCGCGTGCGGCCCTCGGGCACCTCCTGTTGCTCCAGCCACGAGCTGGCCTTGGCCGCCACCAGCTCCCACTCAACAAAGTAGGAGGCAGAGCTGTGCTCCAGCCAAGCCAGTGCCACCACTGTGGCCCACAGCTTCCCCGTGTGCTCTGTCATAGCCCCAGGCTCCCAGCCCGGCTTGCCCTCAGCCAGAGGCTCTGGGGAGCAGCTGTCACAGGAGGAGTGCCGAGGTGAGCGGCTGGTGCATATCTGAGGACCTGGGCACTGGCGGGTGGTGAGGGACACTCGGTGGCAGGTGAAGGGCGAGGTCCACTTGAGCTTCTCCATGGGGATGCCGATGGCCTCGCAGAAGGCTTGGTCGAGCAGGAAGGCTCCCGAGGCCAGCTGCAGAGACACCTGTGTGTGGGGCAGCCCCTCAGTGGGCCTCAGACTTTCTCGCCCGTGGAGCCCCAGGCCGTGCCAAAGTCTGGGTGCACACAACCCGCCCGTTCATCTCGCCAACTTGCCCCACCTACCTAGGGACCACGGGGTACACAGCCCAGCTGAGCATTGCCATGCTCTGTCCCATTGGTACTTTGCTGATAACTGCCCAAGCCCATCTCAACATCTTCTCTCCAAACCAGCCTCCTGTCCTGGGCAGGTGGGCCTGGATCAGCCACTGGGACTCTCCAGGGCCATCCAGCGGACTCTGGGTGGCTCGCCAACCCCATCTTCCCCCCACACCAGTCAGTTTCCAAGTCCTAAAAGGTCCACTTGCTGAACAGCTCTGCAATCCACCACCTGCCACTTCATGTCGTTGCTGCCTCTCCTTTCCTCCCTTGCCCTCCCCCCATCTTTCCTGCACCCTGAGGGGTCTCTGTAAGGCCATGTCCCTCTTCGAAGGCCATCAGCTCAGCGGTTTCCATTTTTTTCTCCTAGAATAAATCCAAGCTCTGATTTCCAAAGTGCTAATTCATCCTTGACTCTTCCTTCCCCCACCTCATTCTCAAGCCCCTAAGCTTGCCCTCCTTTCTAAGCTACTGGCCACAACTCCTCACCTCTTCAGGTCTTGACTTACCTATTACATTCCTTAAGAAGTCCTGCTTCATTCCTCCATGACCTCAAGCCTCCCCCCCCCATTCCCCTCCCACGCCCTACAGCCCCGCCCTGTGGACTTGACCTGTCACAATGCCCGACCATCAGAATTGCCTGATTCCTTAGGGATGTCCCAACTAGACACTTAGTGCCTGAGTTCAGCGACTATGTTCACCTAGTTCAAGGTTGTCTTGCAGGGTCTACCACTGTTCCTGGCTCAACACATCCTTGCGGATTCAATCCATGCCCTCTGCTCTGTGGTCCAGGATATTTGGAAACCTACAGCGACACGGACCACCTACAGTGACAGGGACTGGAGCTGGACAGTGAAGCTCAAACCATGTCCTTCTAGCACCTCCTGATCCCTAGCCCCATGGGGCCCCAGCTGGGGCAGGGCCAGGCTCCCTTGCTCCTCAATTCAGAGACACCGGCTCCCGGCCTGGGCTTCTCACCCCGCCCTGCATGCTGGAGCTTCTTCAGAACCACTTGCTAAACTCAGTGCATGTCCCCAGGGTGTTCAGTTCACTCACTTGTGAGTCATTTCAAGGATTATTTTTATGTGCTGAAACACACACACATAGGTGGCAGAATAGACGGCAAAATTCCCGTGAATTTTTAAAGCAAAGACAGCAGATGCAAAGAATTTTTGTGGTGCTGGTGCTGGCTTCTGATAATACGCCTGGACCCGGGGTGGGTGGGTGGGGGGTCCTCAGGCCGACCTCCTCTGCCCTGCAGGCTAAGTGGGAAGGTCTAGGTCCTCTTCCCTTTGGGGAGGGGGAGGGGTGGGCGGCCCCCTGGCTGAGTCAGGGGCAGAGGTCGGGGGTCTGGGGCACTCACCAGCGGGATGTAGTCGAAGCTCTGGCTCCCGGAGGCTGACTCTGGAGCCTTGGTCAGTGGCTTGCCCAGGAAGCCCTTGGCTGCTCTCGTCAGCAGCCTGGACTTGTTGAGATTCAGCCTGTGTGGGTGGAGCCGAGAAAGAGGGGCCACTGCTGCCTCGGTAGTGTCCCTGGTTAGTGCCCCCCCACCTCCCAAGCCCACTCAGGAGCCTCCCAAAGTCAGGGCCAGAGGGATCTGACAGGTGGCCTCCTTCAACCCCCTCATTGGACAGCTGGAAAAACTAAGCCCCGGGGGAGGTCACTTCCCCTGGGGGCATGTACAGAGTTAGCAGCAGCCTGGGCAAGGAGTGTGGCAGGGGTCTTTTGGGGACCCTCTTTGATAGCATGTTCTTGTTGAACCCAGTGGTTGGACAGCCTCAGGCCAGCCCTCCTGGAGGACTTGCATTTGCAGAGAGGCCCATGGGAGAACCATCATGTGACACCTGGAGACAGTGGTGCTTCCAGGCAGGGGGCCCTTCCTGATGCCCTTCAGGTGGCTCATTTTTGTGTAAATGTCCCACTGGGCCTGCCTTTGGCCTTCTGAGCCAGGAATCGTGGCGGTGGGGCAAATTCTCTACGGAAATCCCACATACCTGGATCCAAAGAGTGTCTCTGAGGCTTTCAAAGAAGAAAGGGAATTGGTGGCCAGACCATGCAGGGGACCTGGAGAGGCACAGAATGACAATTAGGGCCTGAGAGATGACTCTGTCCAACTGCTCACTGCCTGGCTGGGGAAACAGAGGCCCAGAGAGGGGCAGGGCTTGCCAACATCCCTGGGGATCTGAGCTAATGGTTAGGCTGCAAGGCTGTTTCTGACCCCGTTTATAAGGAGAGGGATGAAATATGTTGAGTGTAAAGAAGCAGGCCTGGAGTTCCCGTTTTGGCTCAGTGGGTTAAGAACCAACTAGTATCCATGAAGAGGGGGGTTCGATCCCTGGCCTGGCTCCGCAGGTTAAGGTTAGGGCGTTGCCACAAGCTGTGGCATAGGTTGCAGATGTGGCTCAGATCCCGCGTTGCTGTGGCTGTGGCTGTGGCGTAGGCCGGCAGCTGTAGCCCTGATTCAGCCCCTAGCCTGGGAACTTCCATATTGGGAAGCCTGATTCCTGGCCTGCCTCTGTCACCAACTTGCTGTGTGACCTGGGGCAAGTCACTTCACCTCTCTGAGTCTCAGTTTCCTCATCTTTAAAGTTGGGGATACTCCTATTTATCTCGCATGGGGCTGTTTTGAGGAATAAATGAACCACCAAGGACTTCGTTGGGTGAAGACACTCTCCTGGCCCAAAGATAAATCACTGTTTTAATTAGAGAGAGAGCTGGTGACCATCCGCTCAGCTGCAGGAGGCGTGTACTTCTCACGGCCTGGGGTCGTGTTCTCCCTGAAGGGCACAGTGGGGTTTTCCTCCAGGTCTACAACAGAGGAAGCCAGTGAGACCCCAGCTGCCCAGCCTGGTCCCTCGACTTCTCACCCCACTTCCCCCGCCCCGCCCTACCCGAGGAGAGTGCTGGTCTGAATCCACAGTACCTGGAAAAGGGCTGGGAGAGCAAGGTCAGGGTTCCCATCTGCTTGGATGGGCCTCCATCTCCCAAAGACACTACCAGGCTCCAACATAAGAGCTGGACACGGAGTTCCCGTCGTGCCTCAGCGGTTAGCAACCCCGATTAGCATCCATGAGGATGCGGGTTTGATCCCTGGCCTCACTCAGTGGGTTAAGGATCCAGCATTGCTGCAAGCTGTGGTGTAGGTCACAGACACGGCTTGGATCCCGAGTTGCTGTGGCTGCAGCGTAGGCTGGTGGCTACAGCTCCGCTTCGACCCCTAGCCTGGGAACCTCCATATGCCACAGGTGTCTAAAAAAACAAAAAGGCCAAAAAATAAATAAACAAATAAGGAAGAGTTGGCCATGCCTGGGTTCACTTCCTCACTCCCCCAGGGACTAGCTGGCCCTGGGGAAAGTTACCTCCTTTATAAGTTTCAGTTGCAAGTTGGGGTAGTACTGATCTGTGTTGTTGTAAAGATTAAATGAGATCTACACAGACGGTACTTAGTGCCTGGCCCAAGGTAAGGGCTCAATAAATCCCAGAGTTACAGACCCAGCAGGGAATCGGGAGCAGGTAGGGACCTGAGGGTTGGGGCTGGGGGTGGAGGAAGAGACAGGTTCATGCCAGTTTTCCAGGAGGCACCAGAACATGGCAGCCACCTGTCTGAGGGCTCCAAGCCTCAAGTTCCCCATCTGCCAAGTGGGGATAATAATTGCACATAGTTTGTTCAAAATGTGTCACTGGGGTGGTTATTCTTCTGATTATTATTTCTAGGACTGGAGAGTGATGGGCAATACACCGTAAAGGAACGATCCAAATTATGGCAAGAGCTTCATGCACAGATATGTTCCACAAAGCCTGGCTCCCCTCTGAGACCATCAGTAGCTCTGTGAGGGCAAGAGGCTCCGTTTATCACTGGGCACTCTGGGGACAGCACAACCTGTGACTGAACCAGTGACTGAATGACAGAGGCAGCCAGCAGGCAAAGGGTATGGTGGTTAATGAACCTCATGGCCTCTGGAGCCAGACACAGCCTGGCTCTGCCATGCATTTGCTGTGTGACCTTGTGTAAATCACTCGACCTCTCTGAGCCTCAGTTTCCTCATCTCTTGATATGGAAAATAAGAGAAACTCTCTCAGATGGGTGTGAGGAGTCATAGATAATTAAAGTGGTGCTGGCATATAGAAGACTCTCCGTGAGTGTTAGCCAGTGTCATCTCTGGGGAGGGAAAGGGCTTGGGACAGACTAAGAGTTTAGACATCACATACACTGGGTGTGAATCAGAGACAACTGAAAAGAAGGAATGTGTGGTTCTGATGGAAATCATGGCCCACCAAGAGCTGGGCTATGGAGAAGGGAAAAGATAGACCAGAAGTTTCCTCTAGACTGAGAGCCTAGTCTGGCTCGGGGCTAAGGCAGGTTCCCCTTGGGTTTGGAGGCTCTGGGGGACCAAGGAGTTGGCAGAACTCCTTAATTCTGAAGAGATCTTCCTAGAGATTTCCATACCCACCACCACGGTCCCTTTTTTTAAAGCCATCAATGTCTGTGAGCACTTTCTAATCCCTCAGGTAAGACACTGCTGTGATCTGGGTGTCAGGGCTAGGGGCCAGGTGGGACCTCTGATGTCCTTTCCATGCACGGAAGAAGGCAGGAGACCCTCGTGGTACATCTGAGGGCGTGTAGGAAGGGGTTAGGACTAGTGCAGCAGTTAGGCTGTCTTTAGCAGGACAAAATGTCACCAAATGGTCAAGGCATGGGTCTTCAAGGACCCAAGATGCAGGCACAATGAAATCAGATGAAGGTGGAGAGGAAGATTTTGTGAATCCTGGAAGAAGCACTGGGACCCAAACAGATGGAATTGCTTCTTTGCTTTTTCCCTATTTATTAGGTTTCCTGGCCTTTGGTGCTTGGGAGGACTCAGAGGTTTGAGGCAAGGAACAGCCATAGGGACCGGTGGACCTTGAAAGGGGAGAGGTGGGGAATGGTGTGGACACATGGTGGGGGATGGTGTGGGCTGCCCTCTGGCTCCTGGTGGCTCTCCCAGCAAAGATATCTTCATGCCTATCTCAGGCCTCAGAGAGTCCAGGAAGCCTGGCCTTGTTCTAGCCCCATAAGGCCCAGAGTGAAAATCAGGGAGAGGCCTCTGGGGGCCTCGGACATGAGAGCGCAGTGACTCAGGGGCCCAGGCTTCAGAACATACCCCAGGCGGCTTCTTACTTAGGTTCTGAAATCTGCCATCTTCTGCTGCTGAGTCTTCCCCCAGCATGGTCTGGGACCGTCCGAAACCAGCAGAAGTGCCCCTCCACTGTTGGGTCAGGACCCGAGAGCTGGCCATCCGCGATGCAGCACCTTCACAAGGAGGGGAGAAGGGCTCAGCCCCTGCCTCTGCTTCCCCACCCAAAAAATAAAGGTAATAGTACCTTCTCTATAGAACTGTCTTGAAGATGAAATAATTTAACGTGTATAAGAGGGGAGGAGAGGCTCTTAGAAGCAGGGATGGGGGCAGATCAAGCAGGGGGTGGAGACCTGGGCTATGCCTATGTGTGCGTGTGTGCGCGTGCCTGCCTAAAGGGCTTTCTCATTGGCTGTTATGATGGTGATGGTCCCTGCCGTGGGCTACCTGCTGCTATTAAAACAAAATGATGGAAAGATACTTCCCACACCCATAGTTTTTAAGATATAGCACATCCTGGTATGATCCATTTAGTGCAAAATGAACTGTCTTTTGATTTCTCTACATGTGGATACCTGCAGAGAGAAGTCTGGAAGGATGGTCACACCAAGGAGGTAATTAGTGCTCATTTCTGGATGACTGTCAGTTCTAGTCACGTTTATTTGTTTTACATCTTTCTATATTTTCTATTTTTATTTGTTTTTTTTAATTGAAGGATAGCTGATTTACAATGTTGTCTTAATTTCAGGTGTACAGTAAAGTGATTCAGTCTATCTATGTATGTATGTATCTATCTATCTCTCTTTTTTAGATTCTTTTCCCTTATAGGTTAACTACAAAATACTGAGTATAGTTCCCTGTGCTATACAGTAAGCCCTTGCTGGTTATGTATTTTATATACAGTAGTGTGTGTCTGTTAATCCCAAACTCCTAATACCCCCCTAGGCACCCCCCCCCCCACTACTTTCCCCTTTGGTAGCCATGCATTTGTTTTCTATGTCTGTCGGTCAATTTCTGTTTTGTAAATAAGTTCATTTGTATCTTTAAAAAAAAAAAAAGATTTCACCTATAAGCGATATCCTATGATATCTTCATGAGCTTCACTTAGTATGAAAATCTCTAGGTTCATCCACGTCTTTCAGTATTTTAGAATTTTCTATAGTGAGCATATACCAATTGGAGAAACACAGTAAAGGCATATTCATTTAGCGGACAAAAGGAAGTGGGATGGTCTCACAGCCCTCTGCAGAGCAGGGGGACAGGGACTCGGGTGCCCGCCCCCCAGACAAACCATCTGCCAGGGCCTTTCAGCTTCTAGGCCCTTCCCTGCACCCCTTCCTGCAGGTCTGTGCTCCTCTGTATCCTAGTCCCCCTCCTCCCGCCCCCTTGGGGGCTGCTCGGCTCCCTGGCTGTGCACCTGCCTTACCAGAGTTGGGGTAGCCCACCACGGTGGGCAGGTAACAGCTCTTGCTGATGTCCACAGGCACGAAGGCTGTGAACTTACTGATGACATTGCAGGCCTTGCTGGTGTGGACAGCATTCACCTGGTAGCGGCGGCTGGACCCTGTGGAGGGAGAAGCTGGGGTCACTGTGTAGACTCGGAAAGTCCTCCCTGAGCTGGAAGTTCTGGAAGCTGGAAGGAGGGCTAGATCGGTGGCCCCATCTTTGAAATTAAATGAGTCCTTAAAGTTATCAACTTGCCATCAAGGAGATTAAAAAAAAACCAAAACAACTCTCAAGATTATTAGCCTCGGGAGTTCCCGTCGTGGCTCAGTGGTTAGCAAATCTGACTAGGAACCATGAGGTTGTGGGTTCGATCCCTGGCCTCACTCAGTGGGTTAAGGATCCGGCATTGCCGTGAGCTGTGGTGTAGGTTGCAGACGCTGCTCGGATCCCACGTTGCTGTGGCTACGGTGTAGACCAGCGGCTACAGCTCCGATTAGACCCCTAGCCTGGGAACCTCAATATGCTGCGGGTGCAGCCCTGGAAAAGACAAAAAAAAAAAAAAAGTTTATTAGCCTCCACCATCATTTCATAAAATAAGGACATTTTAATATAAAAGAGGCAAGACCTCAAGAACAAAAATGACAGTTACTTTCCTTAAATAACTTTAGTGTTATTTAAAAGAAAAAACACACAGACATTGAAAAACTTATGGTCTCCGGAGGAGACAGTTTGGGGGATGGGGGGATGTGCTTGGGTTGTGGGATGGAAATCCTGTGAAATTGGATTGTTATGATCATTATACAACTAAAAAAAAAAAAAAAAAGAAGAAGAAGAAAAGAAAAAAATAAAAAACAACTCAAATCTCTGTGTTGCCTATATTTTCTATTTTCATTTTGCAGCTGTCTGACGAGAATCTTACTGCAGGATTTCACAGATCTCCTGGCTGCATGGGGACCATTGGTCTGGCCCTTGGGGACAATCTTACAGAGACAACCAGAGAGGGATAGTGGGGAGCACAGGGTCACAGAGCAAGTTAGGAATGGACCTGAGATCAGGACTCAGGATGGTCTGACCCTAAAGCCCAGGCGCTTCCCACTGAGCAGGTAACCAATCTCCCTGGCATGAAGAGTGGACAAATGTCTTGTAAACCGTAAGATGAAGTGCTCATGGGAAGAAAAAATAATCTGTACGAAAATACAAATAATATCAAATAAAAACAATATCATATTACTGTACAAATAAAGCACAAACTATAACAAAGACTAGAAATTTTCTCTATTTATATCTATATCTCTCTGTTCTGCAAGTGCACTCCATCAAGATCCCAGGAATCCCTTTCTTAGGAAAGCTTGCCCCAATTCCTGAACTAAACTAGCCTCCCTGTCATCCCTGTTATACACTTTCTTGGATTCCTGTCTTTCTTTTTAATAGCACTTAGGACAAATGCCCTCACTGGTCCTCGCTCAATAAGTGACATATTGATGGGTGACTGAGCGGACCGGTTAGATCTAGGGGGTTCTGTGGGAAGGCAGGTGTGGTCCCAGCGAAGCAAGACTGGTGGAATAGGGAGGCCCCCACGGTTCTGTCTTCGGAGCCCTACAGGGGCGCTGCACAGAGAAGGCCTGGGAAGTGGGGAGGAGTGAGGGACCTGTAGCAGAGGGAAGGAGGGAGGAGAGGAGGGGACGGGTCAAAGGGTGGGCGTGGAGGGGTGAAGGAGCCCAGGGCTGGAGGAGAGAGGCTCTTTGAGGCGGGGGATGGGGGCAGATCAAGCAGGGGGTGGAGCCCTGGTGTGTGTGTGTGTGTGTGTGTGTGTGTGTGTGTGTTTATTGGGAGAGGGGGCCACTGGGGTAAAGGGAGGCACCTGGAGGCCACGATGGGGAGGGAGGCTGGAGCGCCTTGGAGCTTTAGGGTCAGACCATCCTGAGTCCCGATCTCAGGTTCTGGGGAGGGAAAGGCAGCGGGGAGAAGGAAGGGGTTGTAGCCAGTGGAGGAGGGCGGTCCCTGGGGGAAGGAAGCGGGAGGGGCATGGGGCGGGGCTACGAGGAGGAGGCGGGGCCGCGGCGCTCACCTTGCTCGATGTCGCCCTCGCGCTCCGCCAGCTGTTCGAAGTCGCGGATGATGGCGCGGGCCGCCAGGTGGTGGAAGGTCTCGCTCCACAGGTCGGCCTCTCGAGCGCTACCCTTCTCGGGGCCGGGAGGCCCCAGCTCAAAGCTCACCTCCCACTGCAAACGTTGGCTGTCGCGCAGGCCCTTGACCACAGCCTTGCCCCTCACAGGGCCTGGGGTGGCAGGCCTGCTGGGACTGGCCTGCTCTTCAGACTCGGCCAGGGGCTCCCAGTCCGAGGATGTCTCCGTCTCGAAGGAGGAGAGGTGATGGGACGGCTCTGCAGGGGGGCGGAAGGACAGTCTGAGCTGAAGGACAGCGGTCCCATCCTCAGGGGACATCATCCCTCCCCAGGACGCAGACACGCCTAAGCAAGGACAGTCGCCCACGCTCCGCCCCCAGGGAACACAAAACTCTTTTCTTAGGAGAGCAGGATTGGCCTGGGCTTGTCCCCTAGAGTAGGGTGGACCCACCTCTCAGGAACCCAGTATCTAAGGGGCCAGATTGGGGGGGGGGGGCGCTCACACACGGCAGGGAGGACAGAGCCTCACAGGCAGCCCATAGGACAGGTTGATTGGGAAAGAGGGGTTGGTGAGGGACTCTGGGATGGCTCCTCTGCCACAGCAGGTGCCCCCTATCCAGACACAAAAGCAGGTGCAGGCATCTGCCCTCCACCTGTCATCTGAAGCTAGGCTACAACCTAGGATTCCTCCCTGTCCCCAGTCAGGTCTTGGACCCTGAGGGCACTTACCCGGGTCCCCAGGGCTGCGGCTGTCTGAGGCAGGCTTGAGGCTGGACCCCAGATCCAGCTCTTTCAGGGGGCTCCAGATCTGGGTCTCTTGGCCAGAGGCTAGGAAAGGCTGGCAGCCTTGGGGCAGCAGAGAGGGCCTGCGGGCCCCTGGACCCCGGAGTTTGGGGCCCTGGCTCAGGTCCGCCCCACTGTTCAGCAAGGGCTAAGAAAGCAAGAGAAAGGGGAGGAGGCTGAGCTCCTGGTGGCTGCCCCCCTTCCCTCCACCCCCAGCCTTGGATCTTTCCCCAGGTACCCCAGCGCGCCTCCCGGAGAATTGCCCGGGCAATACCCACGGACACGTGACCCACCCACGCTCCACTACCCGTGAGAAACATCAACACAGATAATCCCAAACCATGGATAAAGTCCAAACCTCAGAAAACCATGGAAAATCACATACCATGGATAATATTCTAAACCCACTTTTTTTTTTTTTGGCTATAAAGATTAAAACTTTGTGTGTATGTTTGGTTATAATGATCAACTTTTCCCCTTATGTTTTCTCATATGTCATGCTTAAAAATTCTTTCCCAGTAAAAACAAATTCGTTCTAGGATTTTTGTGATTTTATTTTTGTTTGTTTAAATCTTCGATTCACAAAAAATTTATTTTGGTGTAAGAAAAGAAAAAACAGACTTTTCCTGATTTTCTGAAGAGTACAAATGTCAACACCAGTTACTGAATACAGTTCGTTCATGGAGTCCCTGTGTTTATCAATTCTTCACCTCTATCCAACAAAGCTGTCATGTACATTTGGTTTTATTTCTGGACTTTCTGTTCTGTTTTGAGGATTTAATCTGTCTCACGCTAGTGCAAAGCACTTCAAAAGGCAAGGAATAAACTGGGAAATATATCTGCATGACAAAGATCATTTTCAAGAAAATGCTCTAATAAATCACTGGGGCAGAGGAGCAGGGAGATAAACTCAATAGAGTAATGGGTTAAGAGCATCTGCAGGCAGTTCATAGAAAAAAATATTCTTTAAGCCTATAAAAAAATGCTCAGTCTCACGAGCACTGGTCTGAATTGAAATAAGATTCAGATGATTTTTTCCATCTTCCAGATTGGCAAATATTTCAACGTTTGATGACACCCATAGTTGTCATTGAGGAGACAGAGTTTCTCATAGACAGTTGATGGGACTCTGAGCTGATGCACACTGTGGGAGAACAATTTAGCAATGTGCTATCAACATTAAAAATGAACAAGTTCCTGGGAGTTCCCGTCATGGCGCAGTGGTTT
Organism: Sus scrofa; assembly: GCF_054392235.1. Lineage (NCBI taxonomy): Eukaryota > Metazoa > Chordata > Mammalia > Artiodactyla > Suidae > Sus > Sus scrofa. The sequence goes on along the minus strand of NC_139388.1, from coordinate 83,054,088 downwards.
AACGAATCCGACTAGGAACCATGAGGTTGAGGGTTCGATCCCTGGCCTTGCTCAGTGGGTTAAGGATCTGGCGTTGCCATGAGCTGTGGTGTAGGTCGCAGACGCGGCTCGGATCCCGCATTGCTGTGGCTCTGGTGTAGGCCAGCGGCTACAGCTCTGATTAGACCTCCATATGCCGCAGGAGCAGCTCAAGAAAAGGCAACAAGACCCCCCCCCAAAAAAAATGAACAAGTTCCTTTGACCCAGTGATTCTCCTTTTAGGAATATAATTCTGTGGTAATACACAAGGAGGCAAATATCCCTGTGCACATATTGTATATGTATCGTAATACTGTTTGTGAAAGTGAAAATCTGGAATTGTGTCCATCAATAGGGGCTGGTAAATATGTTGTGGTACATCCATGCAATGGAACCTACAAAGACCGAAATGAAAGAGGCAGCTTTTTCTATCCTGATATGGGAAGATGTCCAAGATAGCATTTATTTTAAAAAAGTCAATTGCAACTGCTCTGTATTTTGATTGTGATGTTACATGACTACATGCGTTGGTCATAACTCAGAGCTGTTCACCAAAAAGAGTAGTTTCATTGCATATAAAGAGTGAATTTAAAAGACCTTTAACAGAGTTTCTGTTGTGGCTCAGTAGGTTAAGAACCTGACAGAGTGTGTCTGTGAGGATGCGCTTTAATCCCTGGCCTCACCCAGTGGGTTAAGGATTCAGTGTTGCCACAAGCTGTGGCATGGTTCACAGATGTGACTCAGATCTGGTGTTGCTAAGGCTGCGGCATAGGCTAGCAGCTGAGGCTCTGATTTGACCCTTAGCCCAGGAACTTTTATATGGCATGGGTGTGGCTGTAAAGAGGGATGGCAAAAATAAAAAGACGTTTAAGGGGTGCCCTTGTGGCACAGCAGGTTAAGGATCTGGTGTTATCACTGCAGCAGCTCGAGTTGCTGCCATGGTGTGGGTTCATCCCTGGCCGAGGAACTTCCACATGCCAAGGGTACATTAAAAAAAAAAAAAAAAAAAAAAAAAAGACATCTAAAAAGTAAATTGAGGAGTTCCCTGGTGGCCTAGTGGTTAAGGATTTGGCATTGTCACTGCTCTGGCTGTGGTTTGATTCCTGGCCTGGGAACTTCTGCATACTGTGGGCATGGCCCCCCAAAAAGTAAATTGGGGAACAGTTTGTAAATGTGATTATTCAAAATATGCGTGTGTTGCCTAAGTGTGTTTTTGAGTGTCTGCTGGATTTTCTGGAAGGAAACATGCAAAACAATTGGGTTGGGGCCCGGAGGAAGGGGGCTTTTATTGTTATTTTATATTCAGCTGAACTGTTTAAGAGTTTTTATTGAGAATCCCGAATATAATTTACTTTTGTAATTAAAGAATATCAAATTAGTTAAAAATAAATTTTGTGCCTGGAAGGAGGAGGGAATGGGTGAGTAAAGGCACTTATAAGGTATAACAGAGAAAAAATGCCTCTTAGTTTTTAGACTAAGAGTTAACCACGAGGTCTTTTTCATCTGTCAAGGGCTTACTGGGAAGAGGACCATGCCTCCCTATCTGATGGGGGCTCCTTGGAACCCCCTGGAGACCGTCTCCTTCCTATTTCCTCTGGGCCTGAGGTTCTGAGGATGGTACAAGGGTATGAGACACAAAAGGAATTGGTCCCTCTTAGGATGGCCTTATTGGGAACAGGTGTCCATCCAAGGCTGCTGGGTCCCAGGGCATCCCTAACCCCTTTACCCCTTTAAATGGATTCCCCCCACCCTTGCCCCATCATCACCACCACACTGAGAAACAGATGATGCTGCTACAGTTTCCATAGCAACAGATGAGTCTAAAATTCAGCCCCCTTCACCCAACCATAGGCTGCAAGGAGTGTGTACCTGTGTATGGGTGTGCATACGTGAGCATTCATACAAGTGTGTTGGGAAGAATCAGATTGTGGAAGAAGCTGAGCAGGGGATGGGGAGAGATGACCAAAGATGGGCCAGAAATAAGCAGGAGAGAGGAGAAGCCAAGCTGCCCAGAGTTCTCACCAAGTAGAGTTGCATTTAAAGGACACCTATTGTATACCTGGTGCTTCACCAAGTACCTCATTTCTTATTAGTTGATGCCTTTAAGAATCCTCCACCTACATCTGTTGATGGTTGTTAGCTCAGTCATCTAACAAACTATTCATAGACTAAGAAACTGGGTCTCATAGAGGCTAAGAAATACGCCAGGGGAGCAGAGTCTGCTTGACTCCAAGGTCAGTGCCTTCCAACTGCATTGAGTGTCTAAGCACAGAGAAGAGCCTTCGGTGACAACGTGGCAATGTCTCCATTGTTGGGAAGCAGAGGGGGCTTATGTGTATGTGGAGGTTGGGGGGGTGGGGGTTATGGATGGGAGAGGCAGAGTGAAAGCTTGTTTTTACGGAACTGTAGACTCACAATAACAAAGCCCATTCTTAAGAAAATGGGACATAGCAAACAGATAATAGCAAACACCCATTTGATTGAGAACAGTATTTCTCGACCTGGTGATTTTGCCCCCGTCCCATGGGGACATTTGGCAGTGTTTGCAGACATTTTTGGTTGTCTTGATTGGGGATGGTAGTGTTACTGGCATCCAGTGGATAGAGGCCAGGGATGTTGCTCAAAATTCTATAAGGCACAGGACAGCCCCCTACAGCAAAGAATGACCATATCAAAAGTGGCTGTGAAACTGGTCCAAGTCGACATTGGATGGCTGACTCTGCTGTAGCCCTAACTTGAAGACGATCTCTGCCCTGGGTAAAACTCTTGGGATTTTCAGAAGGTGCTGAAGGTGGTAGAGAGGAGAAAGCAAGGGCTTTTGCAGGCAGGAGGTCCTAGGTTGCAATCTCCTGACTGGCTATGTGACCCTAGGTAAGTTACTTTAACTCTCTGATCCTCAATTTCCACATGTGTGCAGAGTGGGGGTTGTGAGGCCCCACATTTCCACCTTTGCAAGGGGTGCTGTAAAATCAAATGATAGTGTAGATGGCGGTGCATCTTGCCAAATGGGGAGTTCTATGAGCAGAGACTGGGTGATGTCACTGACCAATGGGTATTATTATTAGGAAGATGTCATTGGATGTCAGGCAGATGAAGATCCAGAAAAAGGAGAAAGACTGAATTCACTTCAGTGTAAGTTTTGGTCAAGCCCCATCCTTGTGGTTGAAGCAGGAGACATAGCTCTCCTCCAGCCATGCTCCTCCCAACTCGAATGTGCCCTGCTTGGGTACCTGCAAATCAATTTGCCACCGCGGAGCATCCAGGCTGGTCTTGTTGGTGAGGTCTTGGAGCTTGGCTTTTCGCAGTGGGTATCTCCTGGCAGCCGTTGTGGGGTCACTGGCCGTGGGGGCCCTTGGGGAGGGCTTGTGGTTGGTGATCTGGTTGGTGCTGTACGCCCGCCGTCGCTGGGAGAGGACTAGACCTGAGCAGGAGTGGTGACAGGGAAGCCATCAGAGTGGAGGACAGTGGGGAAAGAGAGGGGCTAGCATACCCCTTTCCTGCTTGGAAACTTGAGTTTTCCACTGCTTGCCTACTGAAATATGTGCTTCACTTCTCCTGGAATTCAAAGCCTTGCCTAACCAAGCCCTAACCTATCTACCCAGCTACTCTCATTTCTACTCGTTTTTCAAGGTGCTCCAAACATACCAGATGATTAACCAGTTGTGTATGTGTTTTCCAGGTGTCATACCTACATGTCTTTGCTCAAGTAGTTTCTGCTGCCTGGAATCTCCTCTCAATGCCCTCATTATATCTTTGTTAATATCCTCTACTAGATGTGCCCTTTCCTGAGATCCCCATGGTTTGTTAACCTTTCCTGTGGTCCATGTCACTCTACTTTCTGGCAGAGTTAAGGTCAACTGTATCTCCCTCACTAGATGGAAAGCTTCTGAAGGATAGGTGTCATGTTTCAATTATCTTTGCTTCCCACACTGCGCTCAGTACCTACTCTTAGTAGGTGATCAGTAAATACCCTCTGAATGGAAACTGACACCATAAAGAAGTTTTGGAGGAAGACAGATCTAGACTTACCTGTACTCTCTTTCAAGTTTCCTGAGCTTAGCCAAGTTGCTAGAATTCACCAAGTCTTAATTTCCTCATCTGTACCAATGATAAAATAGTGCCCACCTCCACAGCTGCTAACCATTCAATGAGAATGAATAAAGTGCTTAGGACATAGTAAGTGCTTAGTAAAATGTAGCAATCATGGCCTCCTTGGAAAAGGAAGTGAAAAGAAATGGCAGCAGACTAACCAGGATTGATGGTGGGGTCTCCACTGGATGGCTGGGTGTCTTTGGCTTGCCTCAGGCTGAAGGGTGCCCCCAAGCTCTTGGCACAATCTCCACTGTCTGGGCTGGGCCCCTCATCTTGTGAGTGGTAGAAGACAGAGCTGCCAGACTCCTGAGAGTGTAGCATGCTGTATCGTCTTCTCTTGTCCTGGAGGGAGAGAGATAAAAGAGGGCTTGGACTTGGGCTACTTGTAGGAAGGATGTCCAAAGGGCAGCAAGACGCATGAGAGGAGATGGTAGAGGTTCCACACTTGAAGAACTGGAATAATAGGAAAGTTTTTTTGCTTGCTTGGGGAATTTAGGGAGACTTCTGTTTAAAGGATGGTGAATGGAAGTGATTTTTCTGTATCATTACGTTGTTTATATTGTGAATTATATATTAAACTTAAAAAATGTAATTCTAAATGCTACTGCTGTCTCCAAATAGATAAGCAAAATTAGAAACATGAATCATCTGTCCCTTTCATTCCGTTCTCCATGATATAAACATATATAAAAATATAAGGGCTTTTGGGGGTCGTCTTACAAAAACTGAACCATACTACTGACATTTATCAGTAGCTGGAATTTTGCACTTAAAACATTTTGGAAATCTTTCATATCAACTCATTTAAACATGCAATATGCTACCACACCTTATTGTTAAGCATTCTCTTCATGGCTGCTTAGCTTTTGCCACCATAAAAATGCTATGCTCAATCCTTGGACATAAATCTATTGCATCACTTTTATTTTTGGTGTTTGATTCTTAGAAGATTCTTCTGGGTTGAAAAGTTATATAGTTCTAATTTCATTATTATTTCTAGATTGCCTCCCAGAAGGGCAAGTCATGTTTTCACCCTTTACCCAACAACTCTACTAGTAGCAGGAGAAAGCATTGCCAGTTTCATGGGTAAGAGAATGGATTTGATAGTCCCTGCTAGTAGTACGGTCTGTGGATGATCTGCTAGCTCCCAGACCCCCAAGAAAGGCCTAAACTATGCACAGTCCTGACCAGCATTGGCTGAGCATTTTCCCTCTGCAGCTGAACATTCTACTCTCCAAAACACATTTACCACTACTGACCATGGTTCTTAGAGATGCCATAAAAATTCCAAAATCTGGACATTTCAAATGAAATGTTAACTTATCTTGAAAGCTTGGAGAAACATTCCTGTGTGGTAAGTTTGTTAGAGCTGAGGAAGGGCCGACCATTTAGACAGGGTATGTGCTGTCCAGTTTACTATATTTCTCACCTCTCCTCTCTATGAACTCAGTGGCAATGGCTATCCCTCATGTTTGCCCTTTTAATTTTTTTTTTTGTCTTTTTGCTATTTCTTGGGCTGCTCCCGCGGCATATGGAGGTTCCCAGGCTAGGGGTCTAATCGGAGCTGTAGCTACCGGCCTACGCCAGAGCCACAGCAACACGGGATCCGAGCCGCGTCTGCAACCTACACCACAGCTCACGGCAACACCGGATCATTAACCCACTGAGCAAGGGCAGGGACCGAACCCGCAACCTCATGGTTCCTAGTCGGATTTGTTAACCACTGCACCACGACGGGAACTCCTGCCCTTTTAATTTTTATAAGCTATTTCATCCCTCTAGGCAAAGAGTTTGTGATTCTTGCTTCAAAAAAAAAAAAAAAAAAAAAAAACAACAAGACGACAGATTCTTCAAAGGGGAGCGAAGAGACTAAAGAGGAAGATAGATGAGAAAACAGCTTCTTGGGTAATCTTCTACATTTTAGCATGAATTCTACCTCCCTTTGAGAAGTTGCTTGCTTTCATCCCACTTCTGCCACCCCATACGAGGGATTTACACATATTAAAAAATAAAGCACAAATTCATCTAAGGAAACATGACTTGGCTAGAGTGTTTGGGGAAAGAAACCTGAGTAAAGTTGTTCTGAACTGAATTGTTCATCAAAATCACTTAGGGGAGATTATGTAAAATGCAGGTTCCTAGGCCTTATGCTTAGAGATTTTTCCGTTCAGTAAACCTAGGGATTTGCATTTTAAACATGTTTCCCAAGTTCTTCTGTTGCAGAGGATCTTGAGAACCACATATTGAGAAGGTAGCATTTACCCAAGCAGTGTCACCATGACCAAATGGCCATGGCCTGACAACTATACCCTACAACATAAACACAGATGCAATTGGTTCCTAGACGCCATGAATAAATAGTCTTTCCAGCCAAGTGTGGCTTTGTGGGCAGAGTTCTGTACCCCCACTGACCCATGGAATTTCTAAAATACTTACGGTTCTGGGATTGGAGATGTATAAGGAAGCATCACAGACAATGCCATACCCCACCAACCGTTCTCCAGGGAAGAGGGAGCTGGAGCTGACAGGTGAGATCAGGACCTCAGTGGTTTCAGGGAAGACCCACTCCACAGTCACATCACTCAGGACTGGAGCCATGGCCTTCTTCAGGGATTTGACCATCTGTTGGGCAGGGTAAGAACACAAGTTGGGGGGATGTGTGACCAGGGATACGTACAGAGGAAGAGCATGAAGACCAATGTGGGTGCGAGCATGAGGGAATGTAGCAAGAGAGAAGTGACAACAGGCCTTGAGATGGCTTGTTCAGGAGTGAATATGCCTCTGAGCTTCTTAGACTATTGGAATGTCAGAGTTGGAGTAGATCTTCACTGCTTCTAAGTGTAGTATGTATGTATGTATGAATGTATTTATTTATTTTATCTATGTATCTATGTATCTATCTATCAATTTTTTGGGGGGCCACACTCATGGATGTGGTAATTCCCTGGCTAGGGATCAAATCCATGCCACAGCCGTGACCCAAGCCACAGCAGTGACAATGCCAGATCCTTAACCACTAGGCCACCAGTGAACTCCCAAACATACCATTTTATAAATGAGAAAAATCTAAGACTCAGAGTAGAGCTGAGATGAGCCCGGGGCACACAGAAAGTTTGTGTTAAAACATAGACTGAGCAGTGATCTTAAGCAAATCAACTTGTCTTCCTGGACCACAGCTTCCCCTTCTGTTAAAGGGAGCTAGTAATCTCAACTCTCAGTGTAGTTAGGAGGATTATCCGGGATACTGCAATTAAAGTATCTACCCCATGATAGGTGTTCAATAAATGACAGCTAGTTTAACATTTAGACAGTGGTTGAAGTTTCCTCTAACATACTGCAAAGCTGGAGAAAAATGATTTGGAAATTGTGGCAGCCATAGAGGTGTCCCTTTGAAAAATCTCAATCCCCTTTGTCTCAATCTCCCTTTAAGAAAGACTGTGCTCTTTGGCTGCAAAGAATGCAGTTAGATAATAATCTCTATGTACAATGCTTCAACTTTCAAATAAAACAAAACAAAACAAAACAAAAAAACACCTCTCTCTGGAAGCTCCCAGGCGACAAATGAGCATGGCAGGGATATTAGTGCCCGGACTTTCCACCCAACATATACCACCGAATGGGCAATTCTTGCTTCAGCGATTTCTGTTGGGTTTGTTGAGACCTTGCCAGAACTGCACTTCAGTCTGAGGTTCTCCCTGCCCAATTCTGCTGCTCTCCTCTTTCACAAGAGTTGCATTTGCACACAGACTAAAGAGTTTTCCTTCCTCTTTCTTCCTCTTTCCCTTTCACAGATTTTATCCCTCAATAAACCTCTTGCATTCTTAACTTCAGCTCTGTCCCTTGTCTCCAGAGGATCTGGACCGACACAAGGATTTTCTAAGGGTTGGATTATTTGTGCCAATTATGCAGGAAATGGAGAGAAGATTCTAATTATCTTGATTTCTGGGCCCTTTAGATTCTTCTGAGGTGTCATTTGTCATCATCAGGAAGATGGCCAGAGATGAGCCCAAACACAACTCATAGCCACAGAGGCAGTGACTACTTCAGGAGTCCCAATCCTGCCCAGCCCATGGGTGAAGCATATGATCCAGGGGCTGGAGACCAGGGCATCTGGTGTCCTGTCCCAGCTCCAGAAATAGCCCACCATGTGGCCTCCACCTTTGATTCTCACTGGGATGCAGTGTGGCCTAGTGGAGGGCTCAGGCTTGGGGTGAAATCCCAGCTCCCCTCACCAAGTTGCTGTATGACCAATCTGTGCTCCTGAGGTTCCAGCACCATAAAAGACTGAAGCCATTCTGCCTACCTTGGGTTGCAGCCGCTCCCCCTCCACCAGGAACTCAGCACTGCCCTTGGACACGGTTGCCAGCCCTTTCACCAGTCTGTGGCAGACGTTGGGGCCAATTCCAAAGCTATAGCACCTGGAGGAAAGGGAGGAGAGAGGCTGCTACTTCCTAGCCTCTCTGCTATTTTTGTCCCCTGATGGGGAAAGGGGCAGATTGTGATCCAGCAGAGCTATCCCAGAGCTGGCTGAAGCTTCAAGCAGAGGGTGAGAGAGAAGGAAGAGGGCCATCAATGGGCACTCACATACACATGTGGACAGCCCATAAAGTCCAACCCCAGCACAGAGTCAAAGCAGCAGGATGGACTTCCTCTGCCTAGGTTGCTCTTTGGGACCTGAATGTGGAGGTATGGCCAACTCATCCCTCCTGAACCACTGTGGGAAAGGTAAACTTTGAAATCAGTCACACCACCCTGGAAACAAACACTGTAGGAATTGTGGGTCTTCTCCTCTCTTTCTGGCATTTTCTACATTGCCTCTGTTCTGGCGCACCCTGCCCTGGGCAGCCCAGAATAACCTAACCGAGCCCTAAGACCTGTTGTTGGTGCCCACCTGGTGGAGAAGGCGTGGTTTCGCACCAGCTCCAGCACTTTCCCGGTGTTGTGGACGGCACCATCTGTGATCAGGAAGAGAAGCCTGGGGTGGCCTTGGAGCACTGGCTGCCGGATGATCCACTTGAGTGGGGAGAGGATGTTGGTGCCACCCATGTCGGCTCGCATCTTCTGGATGTTATCACAGGCCATGGCCAAGCTCTCCTGCAGAGAAGGGCCATGGGCAGGGAGATGGTCCCCAGGGTCATTATATGGCGTGGAAGCTCTAAGCCCCTTGGAGGATGAGTCCTTTGGTTCCCTCAATCTTAGTTCGGCCTCACTGGGGTTGAATCATGTTCCTAATTTCATATCTGCCCCATGCACAGGAGGAATAGGTGGCCATTTTTTGGTGCAATTCTGCCCAATAATTCCACCAAATGATGCCCCAAATGCCACCATTCATGGTAGGTTAACTTACTGCTGGCCTTTCTTTGTTCCTCTTTAAAAATCAAACACCCCTGGAAAATGCAGCCCATCCAGCCCTAACTGCTCGGCATGAAAGTGAGGCAGGAGGTGTGGTGGTAAGAACATTAGACTAGAAATCTTAAGACTTGAGTCCTAGCCTGATTGTGACACTAAATCACTATGATAGTTTGAGGAAAACATATCCCCAATCTGGGCTTCAGATTTCCTCCCTCTTGGACCATCACTGTGAAACCCAATTGGCCAAAGATTCCTGGCACTGGATGGATGTCATGGTAGCAAGGACAGATGTTCCCTGGACATCAGATGTTCTGCCCATGAAGATTCTTTTCTAACGTCCACACTTAGAGTAATGGCATATATCAAAAGTCTTACAATGTAGAGGTATTTTTTGAACGAGTAAGAGTAGAAATTTATCCAGAGGGAATCATTAGGGGGATATATGCAAAATCTCTGCTGTGAAGATTACTAAATAGAAAAAAAAATAGTGACAATCTAAATGTGCAACTGTTAAGGGTTTAGTTAAATAAGTTGCTGTCTATCTGTGTAGTGAAATACTAGGCAGCTATTAAAATTACACTGCAGATTAATACTTACTGGCATGGACATATGCTCATGATAGGCTGTTTTGTTAGAAAAATAGGTTACAGAGAATATGGAAGGTCTAATCCTATCTTTATTGAAAATGTGTGTAAATGCTTAGGACAAGGAGGCATTTATACTAAGCTCTTAACAGTAGTTTTTCTTATTTTTTTTCTGACTGATGTGATCATGGGAAATTTTCAAATTTTTCATTTTGATTATCTAGATTTAAAAATCATGGGAAAATCAATATATAGTATTTCTGTATTTTAAAAATCCATAAATACATTTTCTAATTGAGAAGTGGCTCCTGTATTCTTCCTCCCTCCCTTCCTTCCTTCCTCCAACCCTCCCTCCCTTCCTCCCTCCCTTCCTTCTTGTTCCGAAATCTGGGTATGATGTTCCAAGTTTAAACATGCTCCTGGGGCCACAGTCCTCTTGTTCCAAATTGTACCTTGAGCTGTGTGAGTGTCCTTCTTAGCTTACTTGCCCACCTATTCACTCTTCTACCCCTTACTATCCACTCTTTTCCCTCAACCTTGTATGAGTCTATCATTCTGCTGAGACAAAGGCTTCAGCGAGTGGGAGACCTAAGCTATATCCTCTCCCTACCCCTTCCCTGTACCTCCTCCCTGTGTCCACCCATAGCTTAACCCACATGTTCTTTATTCTAAGGAAGAGGGAGGTCAGAAGACTGCTTCATGGAGATAGCCTCCCTTTGGTTCTCTGCTCCTGGCATGTAAGTTCTATACAGGTGTCCAGGTTCTCTACAGGTGCATCGGCTCTTTGAGGGCAGACCTTTGTGTTACCTCCTCTTTACTTTTCTTTCCTTGCCTCTGCTCCTCACCACCCAACCCCTCCTGGTCCCAGCCATGCCCCCTTCTTACCTCACTGTAGGTCTGACTGGAAGGGAAGAGGGTCTTAAATGTGGATCCAAACCAAATGACATTGAAGAGGCAGGCTGGCATGAGGCTCTTAAGAGCCACCAGCATGGCATCCTGACAGGTAAGAAGAGACATTTGAGGAATAAGGAAGGAGTTATTACTTAGGTACCACACCGTAGTGTTCTTATACCAGCCCAGAAGCAGGCTCCAACTGGACCTTTCACCCCCTGTCTGCACCCAACATCACTTTCTCCCCCAGATCAAGAAATTCTCTGGTGCTGACCAGAGGCGGCACCAAAGCCCTCATCATAAAATTCGTCATCCGTGTAGCAAGTCTGAGTTCTCCAAGCCATTCTATTATAGTTTGCCAGTTTCCATTTCACCTCCTGCTGACCCTGAGAGGTAAGGAGAGCAGGCAGCACCCAGTCCTTCCACCCAAACAAAACTGATATCTAAGGGAGACATGTGGCTGGCTCTAGGTCACACGGGTGAAGGAGCAGGCTTCTGGCTCATATCCAGGGCCTTTTGCATCAGAATCATCCCCCCCCTGTCATGAACTAGAGACGTATCTCTTAGGAACAGTCTCTTTAGCTCATGTTTGTTGAATATCTTGGATATGCTTTATGTGCATTACCTAACATAATCTTCACAATAACCCTTGGAGGAAAGCACAGTATTATCCCCATTTTATTCAAGAAAAAAACCGAAACACAGAGAGGTGGAGTGATATGTTTGTGAGCATCCCGATAGTAGGTAGTGGAGCCATGACTCAGATATGTGGCACTTTTGCCTTCAAAGTCTGTGAATTTTAGAGTCTTAACCTATTTAAATTTCCAAAGTCAGGAGACCTTGATAAAGGTACATTCTAAAAAATAATGACAGAGGGAAAGTGGAGGAGCTGACAAGAGGGAAAATATGATACTGATGCTGATACAATGCAATGATAAATACCAAGAAATTATTATGTACCAAACATTGTGCTGAGCACTTTATATTAATTATCTCATTTAATCCCTATAACATGTATAATAGCATAGTGGTTAAGAAGACAGGCTTGGAAGTTAAACATATCTGGGTCTCAGTCTCACCTTTAGCATTGCAAACTTGACCTTGGACTAGCTAGCGATGTCACTCTTCTGAGCCTTAGCCTGGCATATAGTAAACATTCAGTAAATGCTTATGATTACCAGCCCCTTGAGATACACATTAATATCCATACTTCTATTTTGCAGATAAGGAAACTGAGGCTCAGAGGGTTAAGGAATTGTACTGGATTATAAAAACTAAGAATAGGACTGAGGCTTTCAAAACATCGCTCCAAGATCTTTATTCATGTCGGCTCTGCCTTGGCACAGAGCTCAGGATTGAGGGGCTTTCTCTCATCCCCAGAGAATTTATTGATGGCACCCCAGGGATCTCAGCATAGCTTCAGGGAAACAAACTGTTATACTCCAAAATCTGCAAGGAAGCAGCTGCAAGTATATCCTGGCAACTTTCACACCATATGGCCTTCTAAGCTCCACAGACCTGCTGCCCCTCTTCCATCCCCCTCAGTAAACATTAACAATAATGTTCTGTCCATATCCTTTCGTTGCTTCTGTCAATATATGTATTTTTTCTTCAAAAGAAGTCAATATCTGTTTATTTTTTCATTAGCCACTAATGTGTACTGCTGCTAGCAGGAAACTCTGCTGATCCATACAGATTGTCTCTGCTCACACCTATTAGAATTTTTAAAGCCATGTTTTTGGCAGCCAGTGGCAGCTGAAGAATGAGACCAGCTGCAGGAAATTAAATTGGCTGAACTTTCTCCTTTGGCATGGATGTTTGGATTTCTATTCTCTCCTGCCTCCCTAAGCCTAGTTTTTCCTAAAACTTCAACCTAATGCATCACCTAAGGACTCAAGCAACCCCTCCCTCCATGGCCTCATTGTCACTGGGGAAAGGGGTGTGCGGTCTGAGTAGTTTCTGTGACTTTCTCTAAAAGGGGCATGTTTAGCACAATGGAGTGTGCCGTGCAAAGGCATTTGTGAAGGGATGACCTTGAGATCAGCCAGCTAACCTGGAAAAGAATGCAGTAAGACTAAGGGGGAAGGGACTGAGATGTGAGCCACAGAAAGTTATTGTAGAGGTTGGAAAGGTCTTTGATTCAGGAACTGGATTTCCATTCATAAACCAACTCCAATTCATGGGCAGTAACCACCTGAAGCACCAATCTGAGAAGGACATAGAGATTGAATCCAGGATCAGGGTGGAAAAAAAATGTTGTGGTCAGTTATTGATGTCTGTCTGGGCTTGGAAGAGGGAACAGAAGGATGTGTGACATATGTTTGCTCTCTCTGAATTAATCCCTCCTTCTCTTTTTGCAAAAAGAATAAATGAAGCCCAGAGTTGAGAATCAACTTGTCCAAAACCACATAGCAAGTCAGTGGCAGAATTGACCCTAGAATAAAGGCATTGTTCTTCCCACAGAGCCATGCAGCAGCAATGACAATTAGAGAAGAAAAATTTTCTCAGTGGAAGAGTCTGTATAATTCCCCATCAATAATGTAAGGAAAAAGAGCATTGAATCAAGATCCAGAAGGCTCAGATTCCAGGACTAGCTCTGTGATGTTGGGAAGAAATCTTTGTCTCTCGAGGACTCAGTTTCCTTACCTGGAAAATGGCAGGGAAAATGAATCAAATGCTCTCTAAGAGAAATGTTTTAGGTTTATGATCCCATGATACTTTAGAGTAACTGGAGAGATGTCTTCCAAATTGGTGTACAGCTGTGGAATGGAATACACACAGCCACACATGCCTGGAGCATGATTCAGCACTCCAGCACTATGGACAGCTCCCTCATTTCAATGCTTGCCTTTGATGGTGGGCAGGCGTGGGGAAAATGTATCAACCAGTCTTCCACCCCAGTGTCAAGAGGCATCAGACAGGAACTTGGGTCTCATATATGACTGCTCTGTTACATTTCAAGATCACACCCAGTCATAGCAAGGCTGAGGAAATAGCTGGTATCACAGATCCCTCCTAACCCATTCCCTCCTTGCTGATCCTGTTGCCCTGGAAACAAGTTTGCTAGAGGGAGGGATAAAATTTCAGGTGACAGCAGAGCCCTATCCTTATTCCCTCATCCTTTGTTCTTTTGAGCTATGATCCTTTACTCAGTCCAATAAACAGTGACTGGGGGCTTTCCATGTATAAACACAGAGGTAGGCACCATGGAGAGAGGTGGATGAGAAAGATCTGGTCCTTTCCTTTAATGAGGGGATAACTCCAGAGGAGAAGACAGACATCTGCACAACTGAAAATACAAGAAAGAGTTGGATAATGCCATAAACGAGGCAAATAATCTCCTGAAGGAGACAGAATGCTTCTGGATGTGTGTGTATGTGCGTGTGCGTGTGCGTGTGTGTGTGTGTTGGTGGTGCTGGGGTTATCACTCTTTCTTCTACACTCCTTCAGAACACTCCAAAGCATCCAGATTGTGCTCCCAGGAATGTTTGGTTAATAGGACTGTGCCCTATACTTGTCTGTGAGCTCCTTGAGGACAGGAACTATGTTTATAAGCTGCTGAATTTCTAGATAGCTAAGCACAGGGCTTTGCACATATTAGGCATTCGAAAAAAAAAAATGAACCAAATCATTTATACTGGGTTTTACACATTTCTTCATGGCAGGGGGTATGTTCAATGAATCTCCAATGTCATGCAGGAGAAACAGTCGGACAGATATGGGTTTAATTTTAGATCATGACCTTGGGTATGTTACTGAAACTCTCAAGGCGGGTTTTCCCATTTGGAAAATGGTGACAAAAGCACTGACCTCATAGGATTATTACCTAGATTAAACACCAAGCTGTGCATTAAGTAGCTGAAAAGTGTCTGACCCATAGGAAGCCCTCAGAAAATGTTAGTTTCCTTCCTCTCTTCTCTGTATCCTTCTTCACTTAGTACCTAGGGAGGTGTTTCAGCCAGAGCAGGCACACAACAAAGGCATGTAGAATGCCAAGGGAAGTCACTCCTGACTTCATCCCTTGTAAACAGGCAATGATTAACCTCTGGTCATAGCACTTCAGGGGTTTATCTTGGGAACAAGTTAAGTTTGGGGGTCTCTGTTTAAACTGATATAAAAAATTTGTTTGTCATTTCTCTTAGCCATGGGTGGAAATGGAACCAGGAAGTGGTTCCGGTGTGGAAGGAGGGATGCTTGGAATAGAAAATGCTGAGAAGCCAATTACCCTGGAGCCCTAGATCCCAAGGGAAGGGTCCTATCAGAGGTACCTTGACCCTGTGGATGCTGGTCCCACTCATGCTTCCACTCCTGTCGATGAGGAAGATAAACTCTCCATGGGTCTTTCTCAGGTTGGGCTGGACTGACTGGAGGTCAGGACAGAAGTTGAGCATGATGACAGAATGGTGGGGAATGTCCTTGTGGAGGCGTTTCCGGATTATTTCTGTCTGGAGGAGAAAGGAAAACTCTCATTTGGGCATTCACAGGGTCCAGAGCTGGGGGCTCAGACTGGCTCCCCATCACCCTCTAATCTTTGTCAGGATCACACTCATCCTCTGCGTGAAAGACTTCCAGGTTGACCCTACCTGGCTTCTCAGCTAGACGTTCACAGGATGCAATAGCAGCATGGGCTTTGGAGGCAGAAAGATCTAGGTTTGAATCCCAGCTCTGTCATGGTCCAGCCATGTGATCTTGGGCAAGTCCCTCCTCTGGGTCTGTTCCTTCATTTGTAAAACAGGGCAAATAATGTCTACTTCTGAGGGTGGTTCTGAGGATGAGCTAGTATGCAAAAGGGAAGGCTCTGGCACACACGCAGGCCCTCAGTTGAATAGTGGTTTCTTTTCCTTTCACACCCAGTGGATAATTCATTCCCTGGCTCATCTTGGCTGTGAACTTGCTTTCTCTGGCTTACCGAGTCTCTCCCACTGAGAACTTCCTACTCATGCTTTAAATTTTACCTCTTTGGAAAGACTTCCCCAGTCTTCCCAGTGGACTTAATGACTTTTTTCCTCATCCATGAAATGAGAGCAAGAGTACATCCCTCACCGAGTTACACGGAAGAAATGCAATGCTGGTGAGGCCCACTATCCAGCAGAGAGAGCGTCTCTAAACAGCACCCATCATGCTATTTCTATTTGTCGTGGGACCCAGGCACTTCTCACAGTGCCAGTTTTTGCTCATTTGTCCGTCTCCCCTCTGGCTTGTGTACTACTTGAAGGCAGGCCATGCTTGAGCCTCTTGCATCTCCAGGGCTTAACATAAAGCTTGGTACAGAGCTGGATTCAGTAAATATCAACAGAAGGCCAGCACCATTGTTCTCTGTCACTTCCTGTGTTCTCTTAGCTGGCCTTGTCACGATGCTGCTGAAATGTACTCGACTCTCATGATTGCTCTGCACCAAATCTCACTTCCTCCATCCTCACTCTGCTGTCCTCTCTCTCCACCCTGATTTCCTTTGTCTCGCTCTCTGTGTGTACATGTTTCTCTTTGTCTGCTTCTCAGTTTCTGTCTATTTGGGTCCCTTCCCCAATTCAATGGATAACGTCCTCGTCTACCCAGGTGTTCAAACAAAAGACCTAGAAGTTGTCCTTGATTCCTCTCTTTTCCTCACCCCCCACATCTCGTCCCCTAGGAGAGGATTGCCAGTTCTGTAGGTAAAATGCATTCTGAACTTGTCTTCTTCCGTCACCCCTGCGATCACTCAAGTGCAGGACAGTACCATCTCTTGCCTGGATCTTTGCAATAGCCTCTCCCTGGCCTCTTCCCTCTACTTTTATCTCCTTATGGTCCACTCAACAGAGATCAGATAGTGTGATCATTCTTGTTATTCTCTTGCTTAAGCAATAACGTCCCCTAATACCTTGAACCGGGGCTCATGAAGTCCCTTATGGACTAACCTCTGCCATCTCATGTTTGCCTTACATTTCAGCCACATTGGGCATCTTTCTGTTTTCCAACACATCATCATTATTCTGCCTCCAGTTCTTTGCACATTCTTCCAGTGCTTGACAATCCACCAGGTCTCATTCTCAGACAGGCTTTCTCTAAACACCTGGCTAAACAGCATGCAGTGCTCAACACTCGTTATCATATCATCCTATGTTATGTCATCCACAGTCCCCAGCTCTCTTCAAACTGATTTTGCTCATATGTTTCATTCTTGTCTCTTTCCCTGTGCTGGTGAATATAAGCTCCATGAGGAAAGGAAGCTATTTTCACTGTTGTCTCCCCAGTGCCTAGAACAGAGCCTGACACCTCCTGGGCACTTAGTGTTTGTTGAGTGAATAACTGAGAGGATGACTCTGTATGGGTGTTTTGGTCTGCTGCTGACCTGTGTGCATCATTTTTTTTTCAGTCTCTCTGTCTCTATTTGTCTCTGCTTCTCTCTGTATCTCCATCTCTTGCACTCAGTGTATCCCTCTGTGTCACTTGCCCCCTCTTTCCTAATCATGGTTTTTGACAGCTCATCCCACCCACCCCTCCTGTTCGATGCCTCTGGATGCCTGTCTTCCTTCCTGGCGAGGGACTGAGCTCTCCATCCCATAGGGAGCTCCTTTGCCAAAAGCCACTGCCCAGCCTGGCTCTCTTAATGACAGAGCCCAAGGCAGCAACGGCCACATCTGGAAGTGACAGGAGCCTGATTTTTGCCTCTACAAGAGGTGGCGTGGGGGCTCTGGATTCTGTGCTGTCTCCTTGAGCTGCCATTATCCAATTACAATAAACTCATCACTTCTTAACAGTTGTGAGTTGATGGCTGTCATCCCTGGAGCTCATGAGAATACAGGGTATTTGCATAACCAACCCAAGGTGGCAAATTAATTCTCATTTGCTTCAGCGGTCCCAGGGCTAATTGATCTAAGGCTTGGCAGGCAGGCCTGGGAGGCTCACGGCAGACTCCCCTTGTCCACATGCTGCAGTTCTAAGAGCTCAGGGCATCCTGGCACTGCCACCCCCACTCCAGCCTTTTATCCCAACTGACTCCTCTAGGTGAGGGGGTACCTCTGAGAGGGCAGGGGTTTCCAGTGGGGTCTCTAATGTAGGGATGGGCATTGAGCCACATGTACCTTCCCTTCCCTGTCTTCCCCATCCCCCATCAAGCAGGAGCCTTGTGGGATCTCTGTCGAAGGGAATGACATTAGCTGTAAGCTGTTTCTGCATTCCTATAGGTTCTGGTGCCATCGTCCTCTGCCAGTGAGGTCGGCAGAAATGAGAGGGCCCCTTAAATCCAGCATAACTGTCCCCCAAGAGCAAGGCTAAGTCCTTAGCCTCATTGTCGCCAAAGCCAGCTCCCTTTTCCCAGCTCACCAGTTATTTTGGGTGCTAAATCTGAGTTTTCTCATCTAAAAAGGGAACACAATAAAAAGAAGTATGGCATGATTCTTAAGCCTACCTTGGCATTCAGGACTCAGCTTGGTATGCAGAGCCGTGAGCAGGAGGGAGATGCTGGGGTGGCCCAGCATCCTCCTACCCCCTTGCCCACCTCCAGGCCCCTACTGATGGCTCCCTTATCATTAGCCTCATGGGGGAAGGGCGGGTAGAGGGAAATCTCTTTCTCAGGCTTTTCCTGTTCTGCCTTTATTCTTTACCTATTGGCAAGCAAGGATCCCAAAGGAAGGAAGAGCAAGAGACCCATTCAACAGGTGGGAAAAGGGAGACCTAGGAGTAGAGATGGAGCCGGGAGGGCACCCAGCAGCTGTAGGGTTCGTGGTGCCTCTTGGGGGGTGTGGATTAGGCTGGAGAACACCAAGGTTGTTTCTGCCACCAGCCTAGAATTCTGCCTGGCTCCGGCACCTTAATGGCACTAGGAGAAGGTGACCTAGCAGGAGGCAGGGTGACCCCTGCACCTGGGAAGTCCACTGAGGGAACCATTGAGAAGGATCTGCCACCAGCTTGCTCACCCCCAGCCCCTGCTTCCAATGAGGCTCAGTCTCCTCATTGGTCCAGGGAAGACCAATGCCACCCCATTTCTGCCACCCATGATGCTGCTTCAGCCACCCTCACCTTTCTCTCTGCACTGCTGTTCTTCTTCATTCCTTTAATGAAATCTGTTCTTCCCTTCAAATGCTGGTCAAACTCTCCCAGGGTCATGTCCCCTTTCTCCATCAAGACATGTGGCATGTGGGGCTCTGCAGAGATGAGATCAACTCTTGGGGTTTGTTGGTGTGTGAGGGTGATGCCGGGGGTCTTCAGCAGAGGGGCAGGTCTTCACAGTGGGAGGACTCCCAGTTGGAAGCTGGGGATGGAGTCCCTGGCTGCTGGAAGTAGTGTAGGGCCATAAGAAGACCCCTTAGCTGGGAGGTAGGGCAGCCTAATGGCTGTGGGGGATTCACTGCCCCTCCCTGGGTCCCAGTTTAACCGATCTGTAAAATGGGAGTGGTTCTGGGCTCTGATCTTTTCACATCTTGACATTCTATGGATTCGTTTCAAATAATTTTTAAAAATTAAAGCATTGTTGATTTACAATGTTCTGTCAATTTCTGCTGTACAACAAAGTGACCCAGTCATCCACATATATATATATATATATATACACACACACATTTTTTCCTCATATTATCTTCTATCATGTTCTATCACAAGTGATTGGATATGGTTCCCTGTGCAATACAGCAGGCATATGGATTTTTTTTTTTCCTTAAGCTGTACCTGCGGCATATGAAAGTTCCCCAGCTAGAGGTCAAATCAGAACAGTAGCTGCCAGTCTATGCCACCACTACAGCAATGCTGGATCAGAGCTGCATCTGTGAGCTGCAGCTTGTGGCAATGCCTGATCCTTAACCCACTGAGTGAGGTCAGGGGTCCAACCTGCATCCTCATGGACACTATGTCATGTTCTTAACCTGCTCAACCACATCGGGAACTCCTTTATTATTATTATTATTTTTAATTGTATGGCTTCTTAAAGAGACGAAAGCTCCCTGATGGTTTGGAGCTGCTAGGGTCTCACTGAGCTTAGGGTTCGAAAATCCTCTGGTGGGCTGCCCTGAAGGCAAATTGTACCAATGGGTTGATGAGATGCTGGGGCCTCAGGAGATGGAATGGGCAGGAGACACTGAATCCTGCCAGTTAAAGCTAAGCTTCCCAAGGGGAAAGCAGCCGGCCTTCTCTCCTCTGCCACATGCCTCTACCCTCTCACTGGCCTCTGGGCGGGGTCCACATGTCTGCGCCCCCGGGTTTAGCACCTCCTCCCTCCCACAGGCACCCGGGGGCCCGCCTGGTGCAGGGTACCGCTGGGGTGGATGAGGATCTCCACTGGGCGGTCGAAGGTGTGCCTGTTGGCCAAGGTGATGAGGACACTCTTGGCAGAGCGGGCGGACGGGGCGGCGTCGGCTCGTATCTCGTGGGTGGGGCTCTCCACCCCTGAGTGGCACAGAAAAGCAGAAGAGGCTTAGGAGTCCCCAGAGGGAGAGGGGCTTGGTGGGGGACCCTGAGACCCAGGCCAGAGATGACTGGCCCTCCAGCCCCATTAGTGGCTCCTGACCTGCTGTGTAAAACCACAGGCAGGCCCCCTCCCTTTCCTCCTCTGCCAAATGAGGGCTTAGATGGATCATGTCAAGTGGCCTTTCCTGACCTGACCTCAGGATGCAGTGGGGGTCAAAGAAGTGGCTTCTCACAGGGCACAGAATGCTAGAGGTCCACGCTCACTCGGCGGGCACTCCTCCTGGGCGGGAATGCCATGTTGCGCTGAGAGGACACTCGTGGACAAGAAACCACATCCTAGTGTCCTTTTATAAGCTTGACCGGGTGGGGGAGGAGAGCCATCAGAGCTGTGGCTGCCTGTTAGCATCATCTGGGAGCTTTTAAATGTCTGGGGTGCCCAGGACTCACCCCAGACCAACGTCATCAGATGCTCTGGGGTGGGATCCAGGCGGCAGGGCTTGGAAAGCTCCCCGGGGGATTCTGCTATGCAAGGGGTACCAGGAAGCAGCTCTGTGGCTGTGGCCTTGAGGACCATGGACTGCCACGCCCCCTTGGACATTTCCCCCAGGAAGCCACTGAGGTGGGGGTAGGGAGAGCCTTGAAACCTGTCCTTGGGAGGTCTCCTCCTGGACAACAGGTTGGGGAGCAGGAAACAGGGGGGCCGTAAGGCTTCATGAGCTTTAGACTGCCCTCCATCCGGGCTGGCCAGAGTCTCCGCCCTCCCCTGCTGTCCCCACCCTGGGACCCCAGATCTTCTCTCCAGCCCCACCTGGGTCTGGGTGGCTCCCACTCACCTGCCAGCAGGCATGGCCCTCGGATCTCCAGCTGGAAGTTGAACTCGTATTCCATGGGATTGGACACGTCGGTGTCCAGGAAGGTCGACAGGCACAATTTGTTCCAGGAGTCCAGGGCCCGGGAGCCAAAGCAATGCCTGTCTTTGCTGGGAGGGGGACCAAGAAGAGGAGAGGAAGAAAAGGCGGGGTGGGGTGTAGTCAGGGCCGAGGCAGAGGGCCAGCCGGCACGAGAAGACGGGGGAAAACGGGGAGTCCCAAGCAGCCTGGGCACCTCTGTAGCCCAACCGGAAGGAAGGATGTGGGGATTCCTTCTACCCCAGAGCCTCGCCTTCCCTCTCAGCCTGACTGCAGGGAGATCCCGGATTGAGACCTAAGGTATCAGGCCCACGGCGTCACGGCATTCACCCTCACTGCTCTCACCTCACCCTGGAAGGGGGCATCAGGGCCCCCATCTCCTCCATCTCCTGGGTGGGGAAACCAAGGCTCAGTAAGATGAGGCTGCCAAGCCTAAGTTCCCACTGTCCAGACCCGGCAGAGCACGCGTCCTCACCCGGGTCTGGCTGGCTTGGCCATGAAACCGTTTGCACTGTGTCACACCACTTCTGAAATCCCTGCCCTGTTCTGCAAGCTGGGAACCCTGGCAGAAGCCACTTCTCCGCTGAGTCTTGGTTTTCTCATCCATGAAATGGGGATAAGAGGGATACAGGTGCCTTGCGTGAACACTGAGCAAAGGGTCACCTGCTGAGCGCTTACATTTCTGTCTCTCGTTTGTGTCCTCCCTCATGTATCTCAGATTCCCCGCCCCTGCACGGGCGCAACATCTGAGGTCTGCAGTTCATGTCCTGGACAGGCACAGTGTCTTGTAAAACAGCCAGTGACATTTGGTTGAAAAGATTGCATTGTATTAGAAATTTCATCAATTGCTTCCCTTTTTTTCTACGCAACACTGTTTTTATTTTTCTATTTTTATGTTTTGCCTTTTTTAGGGCCACATCCACAGCATAGGGAGGTTCCCAGGCTAGGGGTTGAATCCGAGCTGTAGCTGCCCACCTATGCCTACGCCACAGCAATGCCAGATCCAAGCCTCGTCTGTGACCTATACCACAGCTCATGGCAACGCCCAATCCTTAACCCACTGAGCGAGGTCAGGGGTCAAACCTGCATCCTGATGGATGCTAGTCAAATTCATTTCCACTGAGCCATGATGGGAACTCCCAGTGCTGTTTTTAAGCTCTGTCCAAGTGGCTGTCTGCAGACCCCAGATTTTTGCTGCTGATGTGGTGTGGCTTGGGGACATCTGTTATTTTGTACTTATCTGTTCCTGCTTCAACCTCCCTGTGTCCACAGATATCACTACCATGAATATCCTCGTCCATGTCCCCTTTTTGGTCTATGGAAGGATTTCTCTGGGATCCCTAGGTCAAAGGGCACACACTGAATAGTGCCAAATTGCTTTCCAGGGTGGCTGGGCCAGTTTCCACTTCCCCCAGCAGTGAATGAGAGTTTCCTTCTCTCCTCATCTTCACTAACACTGGGTATTATCTTTTTTCCTTATTTTTCTCAAGTCGCTTTATCTGAGCTACTTTGAGATCCATGAGAATTTGAGGCAGGCTTCTCCCCAGAGCATCTCTGTTAACTCTGTCTGCTGAAATGAGCTGGAATAAGCTTATCGGGGCCACCTCAGTGGCTCTGGGACCCCTCAGGCCTCTTGTTCCCTGACCCACCGAAGTCCTGAATGTCCTGCCTCTCAAAGGCACCAGGCTTGGTGGCTACAGCAGTATTTACAAAGATGAGACACTAACTGATGTTACCTGGCCTGAGACTGGATGGTGCCACCAGCTTCTCCTGTTGTGCCAGCAGTATCTTCCCTCTAGACTTCGAGGCCCTACCTGGTCTGACTCTTCACCACCTACCGACCTCTCTCCTTCCCCCTCCTACTCTGCTGCAGTCACAGTAGCCTTCTTGCTCCTCTGCAAGCACACCAAGCCCTTTGCTGCCTCAGGGCCTTTGCACTTACTGCCCTCTCTGCCCCCCTACTCAGAAGATTCTTCCTCCAGAATAGTTCCCTGGCTTGCTCCTTTCAATTGGATCAGGCCTCAAATGTTGCCTAAGCCCTAACTATCCTAGCTGAAATAGCACCCGCCCTGTCCTGTCCCCTTCTAGCCTCTATAGCATTTATCTTCACAGAGCTCATACTACACATTTATGGGCTTCTATCATTTTCTTCTTCTTCTTTTTGCTGCCATACCTGTGGCATATAGAATTTTCCAGGCCAGGGAACAAATCAGAGCTGCACCTGAGGCCCAAGCCACAGCCACGGCAACACAGGATTCAAGCCTTGTGTATGACCTACACAGTAGCTCTTGGCAATGCAGGATTCTTAACCCAGTGAGCAAGGCCAGGGATCAAACCTACATCCTCATGGACACTATGTCAGGTTCTTAGCCGGCTGAGCCACAGTAGGAACTCCTGGGCTCCTTTCTTTAATGTCTGCCTCCCCCCAGTAGAACACTAGCCCCACGAGGGCAGAGACTTTGTCTGTCTAGTTTCCTGCTGTATTCCTAGCACCCAAAATGGTGCCAGGCCCACGGCAGGTGTTTGATTACTATCTGTGGCGTGACCGAGGCGTGCCCTTCAGGCTGACCCCACGTGGGAGGCTGCCGTAACCCCTCCCTACCACTCAGCCTGAGGTCAGTACTTTAACTGGTGGTGTCCAGGAGTTTGCTGACACTGTCCTCTGAGTCCCAGTGGGCACGTGCCCCCAGCTGTCCCCAGAGCCCTATTGAGGTATGTATGAAACTGTTGTTACGTAGGGTACATCTCCCCAGATCCCAACTTGGCTCAGAGTCAGGATGAGAACTGGGGTTGGGGGTAAATGTCAAGGGTTATTTTTCTACTAATTTGGGGCTAATAGTCTGTGGAATAGTTTACTCTTTTTTTTTTTTTTTTTTTTTTTTTTTTTTTTGGCTGTGCCCATGCATGTGGAAGTTCCCGGGCCAGGAATTGAACCCAAGCCACAGCAGTGACAATGCTGGATGCTTTACTGCTAGACTACCAGGGAACTCCCTAGATTTTTTTTCTCTTTTTAGGGCCTTACTTGTGGCATACGGAAGTTCCCAGGATAGGTGTAGAAATGGAGCCACAGCTGCGGGCCTGCGTCACAGCCACAGCAACGCCAGATCTGAGCGGTATCTGTAACCTACACCACAGCTCGTGGCAACACCGATCCTTAACCCACTGAGGGAGGCCAGGGATCGAACCTGCACCCTCATGGATCCTTAACCCACCAAGCCACAGTGGGAATACCTCAATGAAAGTCTTAAGTGCTCTAAAAGTGAGCAGGAGAGGGGTGGTTATTGAGCTCAGCCTGACCCCCATCCCCCACCTCCCCCCCCCACACCCCTGCTTCCCGTGCCCAACACCCTGCCTCCCACCGGGTCTCCAGGCTTGAATGGGCAGGGGCTCCTCACCCTTGGGTTGGTTGGCTGGAGGGACTGGTGCAGAACTGGGGCACAGTCGGGGCACAGACGGCAGGCAGCAGGACCCTCACGGCCCCGCTGGGCAGCGTCTGGAGCTCCGAGGACGTGCTCAGGAAGATGGTGACGTTCTCCAGAGGGGCGATGGTCCCCAGGTTGACCACGAACAGGATCCGCTCCAAATCCTCGTCCAGAGCCACCTTTCCTGATGGGCAGGGAGGAGGGGTGACGGAAACCCCCATTGGCAAAATGTCTCCTACATGCCAGGCCGGGGCTCCAGGACTGTGCCTGTTACCTGTCATCTCCCTAAGCCCACTGTGTGTGAGGTTAGAGCAGCCCATTTTGCTGATGGGAAAACAGAGGCTTAGTGTGGGGGTGCACTTGCTCGGCTTATGCAATGAATAACTCATTTATCGAGCCAAAATCTGAACCTATGGGGGTCTGATTCCAGGCCTGTGTATGTTCCACTGTACCTGCAGGGAATGGGAGACTGGGACCCACAATCCCTCCACAAAGAGGGTCACATCTCCATCCGCAGATTCCGCTTCCCCCCCAGAATCACTTTCGAGCATCCCCTGCCCCTCCGAGTTCACGCCCTCTCCTTTCAGCTGAAAGGCCCATCCCTCAGTCCTTCTTAGCTCATCTTACCCACCCATCCAACCCCTCCCTCCACGAAAAACTCCCCGGTCCTATCTGGTCCCTTCTTTTCCTCCTCTGACATTATCTGGACCCCTTTGGGCACAGCCGCTTTCACGCTCCTACCATGGTCACTCCCAGCCATTTCCAGTTCTTCTTCCGGGCTGGGAGAAGTCCTAAAATCTTGGGGGGCAACTTTGCATCGTACACATTGGGAGTATTCATTAAAAGGTACTCGAACATCTCAATGAGCAGGTGAACAAATTTCACCTCCATCTCTGATTCAATGGTTGGAATCTCTTATATCATGTGATCCTTGGTCTGGGCTCAAGCCTTGGTTCTGCCACTAACATGCTGTGCAACCTTAGGCTGGTCACTCACCTTCTCTGAGCCTCAGTACCCTCAATAGCAGGCATTAACAGTCATGTTTTGAGTACTTGCTGTTACCAGGGACCATGATAAGTATTCCGCACGCATGCTTTTTGTTGAGATTTGTATGTATAGATTATTAGTTACATTTTACAAATGAGGTTTAATTTCTTTCTTTCTTTTTTTTTTTTTTTGTCTTTTTGCCTTTTCTAGGGCCGCTCCTGCGGCATACAGAGGTTCCCAGGCTAGGGGTCGAATGGGAGCTGTAGCCACTGGCCTGCACTAGAGCCACAGCAACGCGGGATCCGAGCTGCGTCTGCAACTTACACCACAGCTCACGGCAATGCCAGATCCTTAACCCGCTGAGCAAGGCCAGGGATTGAACCCGCAACCTCATGGTTCCTAGTTGGATTCGTTAATCACTGCACCACAACGGGAACTCCGAGGTTTAATTTCTTATCTAAGCTCCTACTGCTTGCGAGCATCCAGATGGAGAGTCAAACCCTGCTGTGACTCATTCTACAACCTCTGAGCTTAAATGGCATGCTTTTCTGTTCTTTAGAGATACCTTAAAAATCCTTCTAGGAATTCCCATTGTGGCTCAGCAGGTTAAGAATCCCACGTTGTCTCTGTGAGGATGAGGGTGCGATCCCTGGCCTTGCTCAGTGGGTTAAGGATCTGGCATCGCCACAAGGTGCAGCGTGGGTTGCAGAGGCGGCTTGGATCTGGTGTTGTGGCTGTGCTGTAGGCCTGCAGCTGCAGCTGCAGCTCCGATTTGACCCCTAGTCTGAGATCTTCCATATGCTGCAGGTGTGGCAGCAAAAAAAAAAGAAAAAAAAATTCTTTGGTTGCCTCCTTTGATCCTTGCCACTCTTTCTAGGTGAGAACAGAGACAATTACATCTATTTTACAGACATTAAGGTGAGGTTCAAGAGAGGTTAATTACTGACCCACAATCACACAGGATTCCTGACTCTTAGCGTAATGCTCTCTCTACACTATCCCACTGCTGCCCTTATGGTCCATCTGAGACTCCAGCCATACCCAGGTGCTGCCACAGCCCTTCTGGCCTTCTTACCTGTGACCGTTGATGCTCGGAGGCCAGCGGCATCGAAGCGGCCACTCTCCATCTTGGCTTTGTCCTTGATCTGAACTGTCACGACACGGTCGGCAATGACGGCCTCGAAGCCGATCACCGTGGTATACTCATCCAGGGGGTATACAAAGAGGCCTGCCGGAGCAGGGCCCAGCATCATGGGGGGCCCCAGCCCCACTCTGCATGCCCCACCTGTGGGCAGGGATCCTTGCCCCGGGCCTGCCATCTGAGTGGATGGATGATACTCACTGCCACTCCAGGGTGGACTCGGGCGGGGCCCTCCTGGCTCTGGGGCTGGGTAGGGGTAACTACAGGCTCTGTGTGAACTGTGGGGTGGCTGGAAAGGGACGGCCGCTCTCTTGTCCCCGCCGACTCTTACTCTGCCGGCCTGTGAGGCTGGCGCGGCTGGGGTTTCAGCTTTTTCCAGCGAGAGTGGAAATCTGGATTTTTTCTGTGACCTGTTGTGTGGGCCTAAGAAGATACCTCTGTGCAGTGGTTTGCCCAAGAGCTGGGGCTTTGAAAGACTAGGACTAGGGTTCTAATCTGGGCTCGCCCCATCCCAGCCTGGTGACCTTGGATAAGAGATTTAACGTCTCTAAGCCTCGCAGCCTCATCTGTAAAGTGGGGATAAGAGAACCAAACTCAGGGTCATTATGAAAATTGAAAAAACCACCACATCCTAAGCTAGGTCCCCCATAGTGTGTGCCCTGCATTTCTCCATCTCAGTGCTTCTCAAACCTTAAAGCTCACAAATCACCTTAGAGTCTGGTTAAAATGCGGATCCTGATCTAGCAGTTCAGGGGCAGGGCCTGAAAGTCTGCATTCCTAACCAGCCCTGATGGTGCTGATGGCAGGGGAACCACACTCAGAGGTTCAAGGTCATGCTTCCTTTCACCTGCCCACCAACATGGAGATTGGACCGTGGTGCCTGGCGCATGGTGAATCCCCCCCAGACCCCAGGTCCCCATCCCTCTGAGCCTCCATTTCCTCATCTCTAAAATGGGGGGGGCTGGTTCTTTCTGCACATGGAAAGCTAAAGGGCTGTCTGAAAGCTGTTCAGTTATTTAGTCTCATTTTAAGCCACCCTCTCCAGGTTTCCTCAAACACAGGGACAGGGTCATTTGCTCTGCCCAGGAGATTTCTGCAGGGAGGGATTTCCCTTGCAGGTGTCTTGGTGGGGAACTGAAATGGCTTCAGAAGCTCGGATCAGGCTGGAGAGTGGTGCCCTGAGACATGAAGTCTGGGGGTTAGGAGGCCCCCATTACTGTGGGTGAGAAGGGATCCTAACTCTAACAAGCCTTTACACTGAACCCTCTGGGCCGGCCTTCCTGTGACTCCCTTTCTTAGGTGCAAAGAGAGGAGTGTAATTTACAAACAACGCCTGGCTGCTCCTCACTGATGATTCATATTTGAAGACTGTTTTCCATTCCACGCTGCCCTTCCTCGTGCATTACCTCATCTGCTCCTCCCGCACACCCTGGCATCCAGACAGGCGCAGGAACATCCTGATGTGGAGAAGGACAGCGGCTTCCTCAAGGTCACAGAGACGAGAGCCATGCCTAGGACTGGGAGCTCCTGGCTCCCGCTGAGTCCGAACGCCTCTCCTACTTGGAGGCTCCTTGGGGAAATCGGGGGCCTGACTGTTGGAGCCAGGTGGGCGTGTCTTGTGGAATGTCAATAGGGCTGGGGCAGTGGGCTGGGGCTGAGCCCCAACCTGGGTTTGAATCCTGACCTGGCTTGCTAGAGCTTTAAGACCTACAGGGCAGAAATGGTATTTCTATTTTGCAGATGAGGAAACTGAGGCCTGGAGATGTCCATACAGGTCAGGGAAGGGATTCAACGTGGAGGAAGGGGTGGCCCTAGAGAAGCCCCAACAAGGGTCCTTACCCTGGAAGGGCTGGGCTTCCAGGTTGCCATAGGTGAGGGAGGCAGTGAGACCCAAGGCGTAACCACTGACGAAGGAGGTGACATCGGACGCGGTGAGGGGCAGGGCCGCCCCTGTGACCTGGTTCAGCAGACCGGGCATCTTGATGGTTGCTCAACCTTCAGGGCCTGCAAGAGACCGAGAAGGCGGGAAGTGGGGAGAGGCGCCCCCATCCCTCCCCAGCTCAGTTTTCCCACTTTAGCCCCCATAGAGGGTCAGAGTGTCATTCTCTTCATTTCTGCCACGTGCTTCCCACTGAGTGACCCAGGGTGACTCTCTGCCACCCCTCAGAAGAAGAGCGATAATTCCATTTCTTTCCATTTTGCAGGAGAGAAACGGAGGCCTGAAGACACGTGACCTGTCCGGAGTGGCATGGCAGGTGGGAGCACAGGCAGGGCTAGAGCCCAGGTGGGCTCACGTCCAACCTGGCGTTCTCCCCAAGGACAGTGCTCTCCCAGCTCCCGAGGGAGTCCAAGGCTGTGGGCTCTGATCCCGTCCCTTTGTCTGTCCTGTCACCTCTGAGCCTTAGATGCCTCCTCTGCTGAATGAGAAGATGAGAAGACTGGAAAAGCTCACCAAGTCCCTCATTCACTGACCTCAGTGAGTCTAACCCACTAGAGTTGACACTCAGGATGTGAGGGAAGTGACAAAATAATGACGGGAAGGGAGCCACCATTCCTCCAAAAGCCTGGGAGCCATTCTTGGGACCTCTCCCCCTCCCCCACCATCCCACACCTAATCTAGTGGCAAAGATCATGATTTATGCATGTCTTTCCTCTTCTGCCCCCAGCACCCTCCTCCCAGCCACTGC
This sequence comes from Sus scrofa, assembly GCF_054392235.1. NCBI lineage: Eukaryota > Metazoa > Chordata > Mammalia > Artiodactyla > Suidae > Sus > Sus scrofa. The sequence continues at coordinate 83,024,628 of NC_139388.1, read as the reverse complement.
CACACCCCTGGACCGCAGATCCTAACTAGCCTCTTGAGTCTACTCCTCACCCTCCCCAACCCCCCAACCCCATTCTCTACCCAGTGACCAGAATAAACAGACCAACACACAGATTGGACAGGTCTCCATCACCCCATCACCCTGTCTCACCCACCAGTGGTTTCCCATTACTTCTAGGATAGAGACCAAAACCCTTAAAGACTTTGGCCTAGGGCCCTGTGTAGTCCAGCCTTGGGGCCCCTCCAGCTGTCCCCATGTTCCCAAACACATTTTGTTTCCATTCCATCTCTCGGGTGTGTCCTGGGCTCTTGTCCACCTTTGTACTTGCCACGCTTACCCCATGACCTGTTGTAAACTAGTGACTTCCTTCAGTGTCAACGCAGGGTCCCCTTTGCAGGGAAGCGTGCCCAGCATCCTTTATCTGCCTCTCACCGAGCCAAGCTTCTCTCCCTGAGTCCTCTCATTAGTATGTGGGGATGCGTCCTGTTCCTTTACTTTATTCACATCCATCATCCCCTTTGGCGTGCATGCTCCTGGACCCCTTGTCTAGTTTTGCTTCCCATTGCATCCTCAGCGCTGATTGAATCAAGAAAAGAATGGATGACGGTCATCATTCCAACACCAAAAACTTCGGAGCCCTTCTCAGGGCCGGGTATTGATTCTCAGTATCGATTCTCAGGGCTGGGTATCGACTCTCCCAGGTGATCACTTGCCTTTGCGCATTGGGGTGCGAGTGAGAAGCAAAGTCAAACAAAGGATGTGAAATGCAAGTCTGAGATTCTTTCTGGGTCTTCTCTCACCAGTGCACGTGCCAGGCACAGCGGGTAGCCGGTTGCCATGTATTTGCAAGGCTGTCCAATGAGTGCTGACTTCCCTGCCTTGTCTCTGAGAAGGAAACTCTTCGCTTCTCTGTCCTCCTCGTGTCCCCAAGCTGGGATCCTCAGGTGCTCCCACCCTCCCACCAGTCCAGCAGTGTTTTTTTAATTATGTTCTCCCCGTGGCTCCGGCCCAGACAGCTCTCAGGCCAGGCTTATCTGCAGCGGACTGACTGACAGCAGGAGGCAGATAAGCCAGGAGGCAGCGGCTGTATTCCCAGCTGGCTTCTCTCAGGAATTCTCTGTCTCAGGGGCCTGAGCAAAGCATGGCAGCTCCCAGGGGCAGAGCAAGATGGTGGAGCTCATTTCCTGACAGAACCTCATCTGCTGCCATCCACTCTCCCGCCCTCTTCCTCACTCACTCCTGTTCAGAGTGCTGACTGGGAACTAGCCTCCAGATGCATGGCGAACTTGGACTTCAGCTTCGGTTCATCTTCGAGTGGATGATGCCAAGGGCATCTCAACCAACCCAGTTGTCCCACATTGTCCCTATGCCTCCCCTGGCTTTCTGGGGCCACCCCTCACCCAGGGGGTGGGGCTTGGGTGAGTGACGTTTGTAACACTGGCAGATACACTCAGAACTAACCCTAAGAGCATCAGCCCTCTTAGGAAGAATAAACTTGAAATTCTGTGGGGCCTAATTCATGCATATCCTTCATCAATTTATCCAATATTGATAAGCACCTACTGTATTCCAGACCCTGAATTAACCACTGGGGATACACAGGTCAGACACAGCTCCATCCCTAAGTAACTTACAATCCAGAAGCAGAAGAGTTGGGGAGCAGGGGAAGATAATAGAAATAGAAGCTGGAATTTGTTGAAAATTGAAAAGGTGCCAGGCACACATACATTCTCATTTAATCCTCAACCTTATAAAGAGTATTGTTTTGCAGGAGAGGACATAGAAGCCTCAGAGAGATGTGTACGCCCTTGCATATGAGTTCGGGCTGCCTGAAGGATGTGCAGTCACCATGGGCACACACGTGGGGCTTTCTCCTGGAGAAGCCCAGGGAGTCCCTGTAAATGATGAGGACCAGACAACCAACACTGAGCATCCGTCCTCCACCCATGCCAACCTGGGCCTCCAGTGGGCATCAGGCCACAAGAAAGAGCCAGGAGGGACCTACTAGGGGGGAAGCTACCAGCGTCTTCCCCAGGACGGTGCGAAAAGCCAGGTTTGGCCTCAAGAACAGTGCGGGGTGAACAGGTCAGAGGTGGTGACAGGGGATGGTCTTAATGCATCAAGGTCAATAATTACTTAGCGTTTATTCTCCTTCCCTCCTTCCTCACTGGCCAAACCATTTGTCTTTGCCCAGATCCTTAACTCTGGGGATATAGAATCTGACAAATGGACCGGGGAGGTGTGAGAAAACAGAAAAGGCAGTGAATGGGCTGGGAGAAGGGATGGGCAGGGCCACGAGACCTTAGAACAGCTGCTGGGAGAATGGAGGGTGGGAAGGGGATGTGGGCAGGAAAGAGGATTTCTAAGAAGGGCTACTCTGAGTGATAAGCTGGGTCCCATTTAAAATTCTTCAAGGAGGACTAGGAAAGCTTCAAATTATGCGGGATGTTGTACTGTGTTTCTTTGAATGAGATGTTGTGCTGAACCTGAGCCTGGAGGTGTCTTTGCAGGTTATAGGAGGTTCCCCGAGTGATGGTTAAATATGAAGACTGCTCCCTGATGGTCTAGAACTCATAAATCCCAAATGATCATTGTCCTTATGCCAGGCCTCTTTGGAGCCAGACAAATCTAGGTTTGAATCCCAGTGGATAAGGAACTGCCTCACCCTGCATGAGTCACCTTAATCCCTGGATATTCAGTCCCTCGTTTATAAAACCAGAGGACTGGAGGGGCCAGTAGCTCCCGTCTCAATGTACTGTAAGATGAAATTGAATAATGTGTATAAAGTACCCAGCACAGTGTCTGGCACATAGTAGATGCTTAGTAAATATTTGTAAGTATGATGAATGAATGAATGAATGAATGAATGCCAGCAGTTTCCGAAGGACACTAGCCTATAGTGATCACCTAGATGCTGGGGAGAGAGTGGGGAACAAGGCAGATGTCATATAAATGAATGGGAGAGACAGCTGTTACATAAAGCTGGAAGCCCACAGATTCAAAACCTGACTCCTTGTCACCTCAATGGCTGCCTTCCTCTTGTTCCCCTACAATCTCTTTCCAGGGGGGCCATCAGAAAAATCCTTTGAAAACGTGGATCTAGTCGTATGGTGCTATAGTTCAAACCCCTGCCAGCTCCCCACATTCCTCCAGACCCCCTGATCTAGGCCCCATCCCGTTTCCTTTCTGATCTTCCCATTGGTGACTATGCAAGCTCTTCTCCTGCTGTAGAGCTTTTGCACTGGCTATTCCACTTCCAGAAGGCTTTTCCCCTCGCTACCCATGTGGCTCGCTTTCTCACTCCTTCCAAGTCTTTGCTCAGATGGTACCTTCTCAGGGAGGCCTATCCTTAATACTGCATTCACACTTGCAACCTGTTTTCCCATCTTCACTTTGAGTCCCTCATCTGCTGTTTTATTTTTCCCATAGCATTTGTTACTAACATACTCAATGTAAAGCATTAATCATGTTTATTGCTTATCATCTGTCTCCCTTCCACAAGGGCAAGGATTTGGGGCCCGTTTTTCTCACTGATACATCCCAAATGCCTCAAATCGTGCTTGCGCTATTAGTAGGTGGTGAATAAATATTGTTGGATGAATGAGTCAATTGACGTGTATAATCACAGCACAGAGCTGGCCATTTCTGGGTTTCCCATTTTTCCAGCTAAGGGAGAGAAGTCCTCTGGCCATCAGGCCCAGGGCATCGCATCAGGGAAGATGTTGGAGTGAAATTCATCATTTAGGTCTTGGTCCCAGTGTCTATGAGTCGGGGCTCTAGATACACCTTCCCCGCCAGCCCGGAAGTCCCACCCACCTTTGAAGAGAGCATCTGTCCATATGGGATGTTCTGTTCTTCTGTGCCCCGGAGCCAGCCCCGGCCATCTTCCTCCTCACCAAACCTCCCTGTGCCTTCTGCAACCACCACTAGATTCCGTGTTCTTGCCTGAGGACCTGCTTCCCCTCCTTCTAGGAGGGGCTGCTTATTCCTTCAACCCCTCGGGTTGGGAGGCTGATGTCATTTGGCTACACCCCACCCCCATCTTCAAGGTCCCAAACACATCCTCCTTTTAGCCAACACTTGGCCCCTGGCTCCTGGCTTTCCTGCTCCCCAAACCCTGTCATCATCCGGGATGAATTTAGCCTCCATGGGAACACTGCACCTGACTGCCCGAGCTTGTGTCACCCAAATCCAAAATCTCAGTCATCTTTGCTGTCCCTCCAGCTCAGCCTCCCATTTTCACTCATTCCTTGAACTTGAGATGCCATCCATGGTACCTCCATCTTCAAAACCTGAGTCACTCAGGCACTGAGATCGCTCTTAAAATTGCAACCTCTCCACGTTTCCTAGCTCTGTTTTCTTGTTTGTTTTTCCTGGGCAGTTATCACGATCTCATAGACTGTATATTCTGCTTGTATATCCTATTTAACATGTCCCCTAAACTCTCTAGATAGAGTATAAGCCCCACTGAGGGCAAGGATTTTTGTTTGTTTCTTTTTTTGGCATATGGAGTTCCCCAGGGCAGGGATCAGATCTGAGCCACAGCTGCGACCTAAGCTGCAGCTGCAGTAACCCTGGATCCTTTAACCCATTGTCCCGGGCCAGGATCAAACCTGCATCCTGGTGCTGCAGAGACGCCACCGATCCCGTTGTGCCAGAGTGGGAACAAGGATTTTATTTTAATTTGTTGGCCACTATATCTGCCACCCATAGAATAATACTGGGCTATAGTAGTGACTCAGTAAATATTTGTCGAATGATGAAACATCATTCCAAGTGCTTAGAGACTCTTACTACCCATGTACCATGGATGAAAACACCAAAGCTCAGAGAGGTGAGGTTAACTTAATCCAAGGCCACTCAGCCAGTAGATGATGGGGCTGGGACTTAACCCAAACAGAAGGACCATAGAGCCCATGTCCTTAACCATGAAGCTACACTGCCTCCTGCATTAAGCTTCTCCCCAGACCTTGACACTTCTGCCCAAATGCTCTCCCGAAATCTTTGCTCTCCATCCCCACTGCCACTACTTCATTGCTCTGTCCAGAAGCATCACTACCAGCTTCTACCTGTCCCTTGGCCTCCAGGCTGTTTCCCTTCTGATCTCCTCCGTCTCCCTGTATGAGCACACACACACACATACACACACACACGTGCACACATGTGTGCAAGCTTCCTTTCCCCTGAGCTTAATGGCTTCCCATTTGCTTTTGTCCAACAGGGCAGGTTAAACTCCTAGCATGACATTCAAGCCTCTTCCTCATCGGGTGCCCATCTCTGTCCAGTGTTGCCTCCTGCCATGTTCACTCTGCTCCAAACACATTGACCTTCTCACAATGCCCATCCTATGCTGGAGCCTGTAGTTGCCTTCTTCTCTGCCTTTCAAAGTCTTATTCACCACTCAAGACCTGGTTCCAATGTCACCTCTACCATGAAGCCTTCCCTGATATCCCAGCCCATCAGACAATACTCTCCTCAGGGCCTCCACAGCCTTTTGGCACTTGTCTGCCACATGGCACATCACAAAGCTCTGTAACAGCCCATCTGGAACGACTGGACTCCTCCCAGGGCTGTGAGCTCTGTAAGATCTGGGGAGGGTGGTGGTGCACCTCCTCCTTTGCCTGGGTCCCAGCTCCCTGCAAGGGCTCAGGGCGCAGGAGGGATTCTCAATGGAGGCATATACCAGGGTCTAGGGCTTTGCAATCATCGCTAAGGTCACACACACCCTCATGTTACAGGTGGGGAAACTGAGGGGGGACGCCTGGAAGGCAGGATCACCTAGCAGGTGTCAGGCTTGCTGAGAGAGGAAGCAGCCCTCTCCAAAGCCTTCCCTCCCCCCCGCTGCTTCCTGGTCCATACTGAGCACAGGAGAGGGTGAGGTAGGGAAGGAGGGAGAAAGGGAGGGAGGGATGGTGAGGAGGAGGGAGGACCGGGACCCTGGTGAACGAGGGCCATGAGCCTTGGGGACTCTGGACTCATCCTGCTCTGATGCCTCTCAAGGAGCAGCTGTGATCCTGACTGCACCGTGAACTCCACCGATCTCCATCCACTCTCCAGGCTCCAGAGAGGCTTCTGGGGAAGCCTATGGCCTGGGCCCCAGGTTGTCCTGGAACAGCCTGGGGTGCAGGGTTCCAAGCTGAGGACAGAGGCTGGGCTGACAGGTGCCTGCGGCATGCGCAGTGTGACTTGATTTAGATGCCACATGGGAAGGATGTCCAGGTGGGGAACAAGGAGAAGCATGCTGGGCCCACCTGTCCTAGGCTGTCCTTGCAGTGGTGGAGACCGCCTTCCTGAATAAGTGGTCTTGGGGTCAAGGAGCAGGGCCTCATGCCTCCCTTGCCAGGGGATATTTGCTTTTCAAAAAGAGATTGGAAACAGAGAAATCTGCTTGTGGGGTAGCAGCTTGGTCCCAGCATGCGGCTAGAGTCCCTGGATGGCCACTTCCTTGTAACCTTGGGCCAATTACTCAGCCAGGCTCTGCCATGTACATACTGTGTGACCTTGAGAAATTCCTTAACGTCTTTGTGCCTTAGGTTCCGCATCTGTAAAATGGGACCATAATGGTACCCACCTCCTAGGAAATTGGGAGCATAAAAGAGAGAATGCTTTGAGTTCCCCTTGTAGCTCAGTGGTAACAAACCCATTAAATATCCATGAGGATGCAGGTTCGATCCCTGACCTCACTCAGTGGGTCAAGGATCCAGCATTGCCATGAACTGTGGTGTAGGTTGCCAGTGTGGCTTGGATCCTGTGTTGCTGTGGCTGTAGCATAGACCTGCAGCTATAGCTCCAATTCGACCCTAGCCTGGGAACTTCCATATGCTGCAGATGTGGCCCTAAAAATACGAAAAAAGAAAGAGAGAGAGAAAGAATGCTTGTCCTGAGAGTGGGCAGTAAGCAGTTGTGTCCCAACGAGGCCGGGGGCTTCTGTCCTCTGCCCTCCTGGGTTGGGCTGACCCCTGAGCAAGACCGCCAAGCTGGGAAGGTCCTTGAGTCTCTGCCCAGGTGCCCGCCCCAGAAACTCCTGTGTTTGAGCAGGAAAGGGGCTGTGGGGTTTTGGAGAATTTTGTGCCCTAACTACGTTTTGACTTTGTTCATCTTCAGCCCACACCTTATCATGGAATGTTCCATTACAACCCCTCACCTTCTCCTCCTACCCCCATGTAGCCTGATGCGAACCCTGACACAGGTTACTTCAGCCACAAGCCCCTATAATACCTACTACCACCACCCCCAACCCCGGGAAGCCTGAGACTTCTCTCAGTGTTCCTGGCCATTTGCTGGTCAATAAACCTACTTGAAGCCTCAACGCTCCAGATCCCCTGACTCTATTTATTTCAGCTCCGAACCCCCAGCGCTTTCTCGCTCTAACACTCTGATTTGGCCCTTGGAGCTGAAATCTGCCCCATCTCCTTTTACTCTCAGGTCATTTTTTGTCTCAAAGGCAGCCTGGCTGGCTGCCTTCTTCCACCAGCCATTCTGGAGGCTTCTCCCCCTCACCCTGGTCAGACCTCCCCCAGCTGGTGTCCACAGAATCAGAGCTCCCCGGCTGAGTAGTTTCAGCTGGGCCTGGGTGAGAGGCAGAGGGTGAGTCCACCAAGCACCTCTGGCCTTGCCCCCTGCCCACTCACCTGGGGCCAGGGAGCCTCATCCTTTTCCCCATCGTGGATGCTTCTAGGGAGTCCATGCTTTCCTGCCCTCACTGGGAGCCTGTCTGCCAAGGAACCTCCCACCCACAGCCCAACACTGACACTCCCATCAAAGGTGGGCTCTCTGAATTGGATCGGATTGTCCCAAGCTTCTAGAATTCTGGGCTCTCGAATTCTGATCTCCTTCCTCTAAACCTCCCCACCTCAAGTTCAAATCCAGCCGACAGGGGTAAACAGATCCATGCCTCTGATTCTCCTCCCCCCGCTTTTTCACCCCATGCTCCAACCAGTTTTTCAGACCCCTGGCTATTCCTCCAAACAAACCTGACTTTTCCTGCTTCATGTCTCCTCTGATACTGCTGGTTCTGCCTGGGATGCCATCCCCACCCCAACCCCCTCCTCCAGAGGAGATCTGCCCATTCCTAAAGGCCCAACTCAAGGGCTATCACCTCCATGAAGGCTTCTCTGGGTCCTGTGCTGAAGAAGATGCCTCCCCATCCCCACCCCCACCCCCAGCACAACCTGCACCTGTCCCTTTAGCCATCTCGTTATCCGTGTGTGTTGTGAGTCCTTTCAACAAATGTGCCAGGCACTGTAGCATACAGGTGAACAGGCAGACAAGGACTCTGCCCCAGGCAAGGGCTCCACTCACCCCGGCTGGGGGGCTGTCAGCTCCTAGGACTCAAGGCAAGACCCCTCCCTCCTCAAAGTCTGGCTCCTCGTGGGGCTCAACAAGGAACTCAATGAATGAACAGCTCCATTTGTGCGTTAAATGAATGAGCAGGTCAATGAATGATGGAGATGGATGTATCAGCGGGGGGGAAGAGGCTTTGGCTGTGGGTTCATTTGAAGATTTGTAGAGGAAATCCCTCTCTTTCAGCCTAAAGCCTGTAGGATTCCATCCCAGAGACAGCTGCAGGCTCCCTTTGGGTGGGGAGCTGGGGGGACAAACAGGACAGAAAATGCACAGCTCAGTGCCTCTGCCACCCAAGGGACCTGGAGTGCCGCCAGGCCGGACATCCAGGACAGTCAGCCCTGTGCATGGCTGAGGTGCAAGCCGCCCACACCTCCTGAGGCTTCTGGCTAAGAAGCTGTGTCTGGACCCACTGAAGGAGGGAGAAAGAGGTACCGCCAGATTCAAAAACCCCAGGTCTTGAGGGTTGTCAGTAGGGCTACTGAGAAGAGTCTGCTGTATGACCTCAGGAGTGAGTAGTTTATTTATTTATTTTTTAAAATTTTCAGACATTTTCTTTGTAGGGCTGCACCTGCAGCATATTAGGCACTGTGCCCAGCCTGCAGTAACGGCTCCTCAAATCTGGATGGTGTGAATGACTCAGCTAGGGGGTCGGGGTTGAGCTGCATGAACAAAATAAGACAGACTTTTATTATTTTGTTTATTTTCTTTGTCTTTTTAGGGCTGCACCCATGGCATATGAAAGTTCCTGGGCTAGGGGTCGAATCAGAGCTGCAGCTGCTGGCCTACACCACAGCCACAGCAATGCCAGATCTGAACGGCATCTGCAACCTACACCACAGCTTGTGGCAGTGCTGCATCCTTCACCCACTGAGCGAGGCCAGGGATCAAACCCGCCTCCTCACGGAGACTATGTCAGGTTCTTAACCCACTGAGCCACGATGGGAACTCCAAGGCTGACTTTTAAAGTGAGTGGGCAGCTTTGGCTTGTGTGAGGAAAGATGGGCTGAAGGGCAAAGTTGGTCGGGGCCAGAACTCCCAACAGGCTTTGAAGAATCTCTTAGAAAGGGGATGGATAGTCTTAGAAAAGGCTTCAGAGTTCAAAGAACTGAAACAATAGAATTAAAAGCAGCGAGGAGGTTCTAGTCTCTGACCAACTCACCCTCTCAAGTCCACCACTGAGCCTTAAAAAAATGATAAAGAGCATCCATGCCTCATATGGAGTAGTTTATAATCCAAGCATGTTCACATCCAAGAATTCATTGCGGGGCGGGGGGGGGGAAATAAAGATTATTATACTCATTTGAAGGATCATGGGACTAAGGCTCAGAGGGGAAGTAGCACAACAGAACTGGAGCTCCTACGGCTGAGCTTTCTCTGTGCTATGGACTGAATGCCTCCCCCTTAAATTCATATTTTAAAGTGCTCATTCCCAAGGTGATGGTGCTGGGAGGTGAGGACCTTCGGGGTGACTAGATTTAGATGAGGTCATGAGGGTAGATGGGATTCTCCAAGAAGAGGAAGAAAGCAGTGCTCTCTTTCTCCATCCTGTGAGCACACAGCAAGAGGGTGCCCAGCTGTCTATAAACCAGGAAGAAGTTCCTTCCCAAGAACTTGACCCTATTGGTCCCCTGATCTTGGACTTCCAGCCTCCAGAACTATGAGAAGTAAATTGTTGTCACACAGTTTATGGCATTTTTGTTATAGCAGCACAAGCCAAAACCCAATTGAAACCAACCTGCTGCTTTGCTAAGCTGGATCTTGAGTGTGGCAGAAGGCAGCTCTGCTGGCCACCAGGTATTTGGATGTGCTAATCAGAGCTAGTGGCCAAGGTTGGGGGCTAAGAGTCTCAAAAGGATCCAACCCAAGATAACCTTTCTTTCCCCCCAATTGCCTGTGAACATCCTCCTAAAGGCTATGACACTCCCTCTCTTGGAGAAGCCAGGGTGCGATCTTCCCGCTACTGGGCAGATCTTACTGGTTCTCCTCCTCTGGGCACCTGGCAGGCTGCACGTCCCTGCCCCTGTGTGTCTTGCTTCAGCCAATGAACTGAGTGGAAGTGGAGGGAATCACTTCCAAGTGGAAGCTGCAAAATCCAGTGTGTAATTGGCCACGTCTTGTTCCCCACCATGGTGGTCACGGGACATTTGTCCACGAGGAGCCTCTATTATCCTGGACCTAAAAGTGACTGCATTCTGTAACAAGGTGCATGACCCCAGGCTATATGGCAGAAGCAAGAATGAAAACATTGCTGATTTTGAACTCCGATGTAACCTAATCTAACTTAGTGAGTTGAGCCCTGAGCAAATACGGTCCCAGGGACAGAAGCCACGCTATGGGGAAGGGAGTGAAAGGTGAGGGAAGGGAAGGGAGGCCAGCGAGTCCACCAGAATATAAGCCATGAAGGCAGAGATTTTGTAGACAGCTGTTTCAGTGCCTAGAAAAATGTCTGGCAATCGACAGGTGCTCATTAAATGTTGACTAAATGAGGGAATGCCCTAAGGTGAGGCTGGCAATGCAGAAGCAAGAGACTTGAAAAGCAAAGTATATGGCTCTTAAAGGGATAGTCATTCACTCACTCATTCACTCATTTATAATTTTACAGATATTAAATGCCAGTCATATAAGGTCTCCATATTTCTCCAATAATTGGGCCAGGAAGAGGCCAAGTAATCCACTTAAGATAAGGGACCAAAATTTCATACGGTGGAAATGGTGAGTGAAAAAAATTTCAACTGGGATTTTACTTTGAGAAATGAAACTAAAAATATGAAAACAAGCTCTTGCATTACCAAAATAAGATTGTAAGTATAACCACATGCTAAAATTATCAATGAACAGAGAACAAATCAAGTATTGATTGGGTTTAGGGTGGTCGTTTTTTTGGAACTAATATATGTTAGCCTCCAAATATCATTTGAGATCACTGATATGTGGAGTCTAATTAAAATGATACAAAAGAACTTATTCCCAAGACAGAAACAGACTCAACGATTTTGGAGCCAAACTTATGGTTACCAAAGGGGAAACGTTGTGGGGTGGGATGGATTGGGAGGCTGCAATTGGTGTATACACACTACCATACACAAAATCGATCGAGAACAAGGACCTTCTATGTAGCTTGAGGACATCTATTTAATACTCTGTGATGGCCTATATGGGGAAAGAATCTGGAAAAGAATGGATATACATGTATATGTAAGGCTGATTCGTTTTGTTGTCCAGCGGAAACGAACACAACATTGTAGGTCCCCTATGCGCCGATAAAATTTATTAATAAAAGATACCACAAACTAGTAAGAAAAATCATATGCTAGCATAATGGGACAATTTTCCATGTCATCCTTCACTGTCACAATGTCATGATTAAATTTCCTAGCCTGACTTCGCTGGGGCCACGTTCCTCCTCTTGTGTTGTTAGCTGGCTTACCTCTGCCGGGGACTCATTTGCCTGGGATTTTGTGTGGGATTAGAAGTGTCCTCCATCATCCCCTTTGATGGGCTTCATTAAAACCCACACCTTTCTCAGGACTGCAGTTCCACCCTGCAATCGGTTGGCCATCATATGGTCAACAACCAAAGAGAACATGATGGACACAGATTGGAGTGATGAGTAGGGACTGACGTTTGTGTTGAGCAAGGAGAGATGTTCATGGAGGGACTACTTTGTGAGTGGTGGGTTCATGAACATTTTTCTATTATGGCTTTGTTTTTAACCTTCAGCCTCACCTTTGTGGGGTCTCAGACCCCTGCATGGGGTCTGCATGAGCAAACCTGGTAGACCCATCCCCTGCCCTCCAGCTACTCTCATGTGTGGCCCCATTCAAGGCTGTACTGGGAGCGTCCACTCCAGCTGCCCACCCTGACCCTGTGTCTCTTACCATCTCCAGCATGGTACCCATGGAAGGAACCACTGTCCTGGGTCCAACAGTTTGATCCCTAGTGTAGTTGTAGAAAGAGAGAGAAGAGCTTTGTACTGAGGCCACCTGGGAACGTTCACAATATATCATCCAGCAAAAGGTTTTCTTTTTTTCTTTCTTTTTTTTCCTTTTTATGGCTGCTCCTGCAGCATATGGAAGTTCCCGGGCTAAGGGTCGAAACAGAGGTGCAGCTTCAAGCCTAAGCCACAGCTTGTGGCAACACCAGATCCTTAACCTACTGAGCAAGGCCAGGGATTGAACCTGCAACCTCATGGATACTAGTTGGTTTCCTTACCACCAAGCCACAATGGGAACTCCTTATCCTGTGTTCTTGAATAAGTGGAATATTTGTTTCCCAGACCTCCCCTCTCCCCAACTCCATGTCTTTGCTACGTGCTTCCCTCAATGCAGAGCACCACTGTGTCACCTGTGTGTTTCTAAACCTACTTACCCTCCCGGTCCTTTCAAGTTCCATCTCCTCCTTTAAGCCTTTCCTGGTTCCTTCATCTGGTGTGATTTTTTTTCCCTCCTCTGAGCCCCTAGGACGCAGCCTCACTCAGCCATATCTGGCAGAGATACTCACTATCCATGGAGTGGTCCTAACATCTCTTCTAAAGGATGACACAAGGCCATTCTCTTGTCCATTTCTCTGGGGATCACACACTCAGGAACTATCTGATGGACCTGCCAACTCTCTGATTTCATTTCTGGTGAAATGCTTTGCTATTTGCTATGTGACCTTACGCCAAACTCTTTGACCTCTCCAAGACTCGGTTTCATCATCTGTAAAATGGGGATGACATAAAATACCATGGAGAAGGTACCTGGTAAGGGACTGTCACAAGGCAGAGAGGATACTAGGTCCTGGTCCCTTCCCTCCAGCCACCCCTTCTCTGTTTCTTTTGTTGGCTCATCCCTCAGGGCCAGGACTAAAATGATGCAAGTGATGGGTCATTGGAGGCAGAACGTCCTCAAGGTCCAATCTCAAGCCTTTCTTCTCTGCTCTCTCCCAAACCACTTGACCCATGCCCTGCTCCAAGGTATGAACAGAGGACACCCAGCTCCTCTATCCAGCCTGGCCCTCACCTCTGGGCTTCAGATTCTTATAAGCCTCCTCAGCATTCTCTTCACGGCTAGCTAGAAGAGATCTCAAATCTAAGAGCTCTTGTCACAGGTGCTGCTTTGTATCATCTTGGGTCATTAATTAATATTGGTTTCTCCACTTGAGATTGCAATGCCCAACACAGCGCCTGGTGTAAAGTGGGCATCCAGTGATGAGTGATTTCATTCCGTTCCCTCTTTCCATCCTAGGCTGTTCTGTTCATTCCACTTGACTTGCTACCAGTCCCCCCAAAATCTCCTGCCCTTCCCAACCTTGCCTGTACTTATACCTCCAGCCATGTAGGAAACTCCTCTACTCTTCTTTATCCACCCAGATAGCCACCTCCTTCCATTGCTTCCTCCAGGTTCCCACGGCAACATCACCTCCTCCAGGAAGCCTTCTCATCCCCACACCAAACACCCCTAATGCCAGCCCCTTCTCCCAGAGGGTTTCATGGGTCAGCCATTCTGCCAGCCTGGTAACCCCAGGGAGCACAGGTTAGGGAAAGGTTCCTGCTGGATCTTCATGAGGCGATGTCCAGTGGGTACATGCTCTTAAAGGGGTTTAATGAGGTGAAAAGATGTGCTCACCCCTGGTGACTTGGAGCCATATTTTGTCCAACGATAACAATGGGCTGTCCCAATGCCCCAAGAGAAGTCTGTGACTTATTTATGGTGACCCTCTGCTTGGCATGGCCTGAGCTCCTTCCCAGTCTGGCTGGACTGGAAATGCCCATGAGATCACAAGAAACCTAAGTCAGCTCTCTTAGTTGGAGGGAGTCAACCGAGAGGTGATAAGAGATACCCACTCCCCCAGCAGAAAGGAGAATTTGAACCTGAGCAGAAGCCCAAGGCCAGGGTCCTGGAGGAATAGCCGACCTGGAACCTCTGGGTGCCCCTTCCACTGTCCCCATTAGCTCAGGGCTGTCCTTTTCCCCCATGGACCATAATCAGCACCATATGTCTGGTAAGGGGAAACCAGCCAGTGAGCACAGGAGCTGTGAGGGAAACTGGGAGGGACAGAAACGCGACTCTTCCCTCTGGGCCCAGGACCACTTTACTAGCGGCCCCTCCACCAGGCAGCAAACTGATGGCCAATGGCTGGAGTTTTATCTGGCCCAGATTTGGGGCTGGTCCCCCATAGACTCTGAGTCACCGAAGGCTGGGGAAGACGCTCAGCACCCCAGCCTCCCCCAGCCCAGGGTCCTTGGCCCAGCTCATGTCAGAAGATGAGTGGGATCTGCAGGGCACCCTCAGGGCACAGTGCCCACCTCCTCTTGGGCCCTGGGTCATCACCTGGAGTTGGGGCTGAACTGGAAACAGTAGAAGCACTGTCCCTGGGGGGCAAGACTAACCAGGGCTGGGTGACCAAGTACTTACTGCAGGCAGGCCTCGGCGATCCTAGCTACAACCTCTGAGTCAAGTTCAACCCACAACTACCTGCATGTGAACATGCACGCCCCACACTCTTCAGTCCCTGCACACCAGCAGACACAGGGCATCCCATGTGTGTATCCAAAACACGTCAGCACATTTACATATGCACCACGCCCCCCCCCTTACCAACACAGGGGGCTCACTCCCTACACTTCACACCTTCCAGTGTCACATGGTGCCCCTTAGCGCACATTCCCCCCACCCCCATGACCCTATTCCCATGTGCTTGGACCCCAACTCCCCATTTCCAGCTAACCAAGGGAGCCTCCGTGCCCTCTGGCCTCCTCCCTGAGCAGTGCCCTCTGAGCTCTGCCCAGATCCCTGAGTCAGGAGAACCCAGGGAACAGGCTTCTATGCCTGCAGAGGGGAGGGGGGGGTGTGCTGCCTCCCCTTAAGTCTTCAAAAAGAGAGAAAGGAAGAAAGGAAGTAACAAGAGAGACAGGAATGTGTCGGCAGCAGCAGCTCATGGAGAGAAGATGGGGAGGGGGAAGCTTCTGGCCCCCACTCCCCAGGCCCCACCAAGCCTCCATCAGCGCTGCGGGGCAGGCAGGGCAGAGGGAGCATCAGGCTGGGACTGTTGGCGCTGCTGTGGGAGCTGTTATGACGGGACTTCCAGCGGGGGCTTGAGTGTCAGCAGACGCCACTGCTGCGAACAGGTGCCAGGTCCTCCCCTTCCTCCCCTCGCTTCCCCACCTTCCACCCGGCCCAAGGACCCCATCTCCCCCTGGAGCCCCGCTTACCTGGTGGAAACCCTGGGCGCGGGGCTCTGAGAAGGGCACCCTCTCAGCTGGCGACTGGCTTTGAGGACAGTCACATGCCTGCCCGGCACCCGGAGGGCAGCGGGCGGGAGCTCGGCAGCCAGGGAAAGACAGCCCACAGAGCTCCTGATGGCCAGGGGGCCCCAGAGGACAGACGAGAGACTCTGGGGGTCAGGGAGATGGTGGAACAGGTGTCAAGGATGATGAGGGAGGGAGGAGTGGCCGGGGGGCGGGGGAGGAGAGTCAGAGGAGAGAGAGACGCATGGGGAGAGGGAGATGCAGAGACACTAGAAAAAAAGAACTAGACACAGAGAGCTCCAGAAAGAGGGAGAGAGAGGGGAGGGTGGAGGGAGGGAGGGGGGAGAGGGAGAGAGAGATGTGAGGAGCAACATGTGGCAGTGAGATCGAGCATCCTGAGCCCTGTGTTCAGCGGATCCCCCCACCGCCCCGACGAGTGCAAGCACACAATGTACACACGGACGATGTACGCACACACGCTCACACACACACCCAGGACTGCACGGATGAAGAGGGCTTCAGCCTCACACCAGCTGGACTAACCCTTACCTTGTCCCAGAAGCAACACGTGTCCAGGCAAACACTCCCTTTGTCCGCAGTCCTGGCAGATGCCTCCCTACACCCAGAGCTGCTGGAGGGGGCGCCCAAGGCAGGGCTCCAGGGCCAGGCCCAGCACCTGGGGGCCCCTGGCAGCTGGCTTGATCAATGCCCCCCACATTGCGATGGCTGTTTAGGTGGCCTGCGGGAAGCAGAGCCATTTGTTTTGTCAGATCGTAACCATGACAATCACCCTGCTGGAGCTGCCCCCCTCCCCCCTCCCTCCCCCTTTCTTCGGAG
This sequence comes from Sus scrofa, assembly GCF_054392235.1. NCBI lineage: Eukaryota > Metazoa > Chordata > Mammalia > Artiodactyla > Suidae > Sus > Sus scrofa. The sequence continues at coordinate 83,008,214 of NC_139388.1, read as the reverse complement.
CACAGGAGGCCACTTAGCAGCCTCTGCTAATTCCTGCCAGGGCTGAGGGAGAGGGCCTGGATGGCCAGGACAGGCCTCTGGGTAGCCCCTCCCCAGAGAACGAGACTGCCTCCAAGGGAGTCAGCACTAGACAGGGCCTGCCTGGGCCCTGGGGCCCCGCTGCCTGAGACCAGATCCAAGCTGGCCTCTTCTACATTTCCTTGCACCCCAGCAAGTCCATTTTAGGCCCAAGTGATATAAGCTGTCAGTCCACCCCTCTGTGGTCATGATGCAGCCAGCCAAGAGAATGCCTTTGGTTACCATGGTGGCCACAGGCACATCATCTGCCAAGAGCTTTGCCATGCCTGTCCAGCCTTAGAGTTCTGAGCCATTACCTGCTGTCCATGGTCACACCAAAGCCCCAAGGGAAATTTCTAGGCTTTTCGATGAGCTCTAGGAGGCATCAGACTGGAGACCTGGGACCTTAGTACAAAGTTGGATGATCCAGGGTTGGAAGCTTATCGTGATTAAGGGCAAGCAGATTTGGAAAACAAGAGTTCTGCCAGGTGAGACTGAAACCTAACTTTGGGGTCTGGAGTTGAAGGAGCCACAGCTCAGAAAGTGGATACCCCTGAAGTCCAGGGTAGAGCTAGCAATTCACACACCTACGCTTCTCGTTTCTTCCTTATAAACACCTAGGGACAAGGGCGTTATCCCAATTTTATAGAGAAACTGTGGATCAGAGAGATGAAGTGTTTTACTCAAGGCCACAGAGCTAAGAGGTGATAGAGTAGGGATTCCAACTCCTGATGGTCAGATTTCAGTGCCTGAGAACTTTCCATTATACCCCATCAGCCTTTTATAGTCATCAGTGTGTGCCAGGCACTTGCAAGCAAGTCCTGGAAGAGATGCATGCTCACTTGTTCTATACCAAATGCTGGGAGGTAGACGCTATGCTCCTCATTTCAAAAATGAGTGTAGAGGATTTCCCATTGTGGTGCAATGCAAACAAATCCAACTAGTATGCATGAGGATGCAGGTTCGATCCTTGCCTTCACTCAGTGGGTCAGGGATCCAGTGTTGCTGTGAGCTGGATGGCAGATGTGGCTTGGATCCAGTGTTGCTATGGTGTAGGCGTAAGCCAGTAGCTGCAGCTCAGATTTGACCCCTAGCCTGGGAACTTCCATATGCCATGGGTGTGGCCATAAAAAGCAAACAAAACAAAACAAAACAAAACAAAACAAAAAAACCAACAGCTCTGAGAGGTGAAGCAATTTGCCCAAGGTCACACAGAAGAGCCAAATTTCAAGGCCAAGTCTGACTCCACTCTGCCTATTTCACCAGATATCAAGCTATATCTAGGGCAGATGAACTGTCCCTTTTCTGGACACTCTCCATAAGGAAGAGTGGTGTCTGAGGGTGGGTAGATGCCACGGAGTAAGAAAGGTGAGGAGGGAGCAGAGATGTTAGGTACAGGAGCTCCCGGCCAGGATAATAGATGACATGTGATCTCAACCAGAAGTCTGAGAATTGATGTTTCCACTGTTAGAGAGTCATATCTTAGGATCCTCCAGGGCTTTAGGTAAGTCCCAGCAGACCTCCGTTAAATGACCACCTGAAACCTTGGTAGATATCATTGCAGGTGTTGGCCAGCTGGGAGAGAAGCCCCAGGAGAGAATATTGGAGGACAGTCTGGAGGGAGGGATTGGGGGAGGGGGTTCTGCCAGGGAAGAGGGAATGGAGGAGGGGTGGAGAGTAAGGGGAGCTAGCCTGTGGGCAAACAAAATTCTCTGAGTGGGTCTTTTGGCCCCGGGATTGCCTCTGAATACCTGCTGGAGTGTGGCATCAGTCATGGGTAGGAAATGATGGCTTGGGGGATGGAATGCCACTTTGCATAATGGGGGCTAACCAAGACATAAGGCAAAATTCACACCTGTTTGAAAACAATGATCAGACAAGATGAGCCAGGCTTTGGGTGCAGGGCTTAAAGAAGGGGATGATGAGCAAGACTCAGAGTCCAGGAACTTGGTCAGTTGGGAAGAGGCACCAGGGTTCCCAACCAGCTTTTGGTCCACTCAGAAGTCCCCTAAAGCCTTTCCACATACAGTATCTTGTTTCATCCTCACAGCCACCAGTGCAGTGGGCAGAATCAACCTCGCTCTAGAAGGGCTGGGAGACTGAGGTGGAGCAGGGACATCACTGGCACCTTCAGGGCCTTTTGAGTCACTTTTCAGCTCAGAGAGTCCCAGTTATGGGACTGGGGTTTAAGGGGGTGGCCACTTAGAAGTCCAAGCCTTCCCACCCTCAAGGTGTCCAAAGTGTGATTCTGAGCCCCCGTGAAGTTCAAAATCTCTGTCCTAAAGAGGCTCCCTCTCCACCATTCAGCTTCTATAGCCCCTGGTCACCCTTTCTACTCGGCCATCCCAAGCCTGACATTTGCATTTTAGGACCAAAGTTCTCTGGGAATCCAAGTCAGCCTGGTTTTGTGGCTACAGGAAAGGGGCAGGAGACAGGGGATCTGAGATGTGACCCGGGAGGGTAGAGAAGGCTGCCAGCATGGAGTTACTCTCTGGAGCTGTCTCTGCTTGAAATCTTCATGGCTTCCTTACCCATTGTACTGGTTCCCCAGGGCTTGCTGTGACAAATGACCACAAACTGGGTGTCTTCAAAGAAAAGACATTTATTTTCCCACAGTTTCAGAGGCTACAAGTCTGAAATCAAAGTATCCTCAGGGCCACAGTCCCTCTGAAGCTTCCAGGGACGAATCCTTCTTTGCTGCCTCCAGATTCTGGGGGTTGCCACAATCCTTGGCGTTCCCAGCCTTGTAATTACATCTCCAATCTCTAACTCTGTCTCCACACAGCCATCTTTCCTGTGTGTGTCCATGTTTTTGACGTGTCTATCTCCAAATCTCCCCCTCCTTTTCTTATAAAAACACCAGCCACTGATTAGAGCCCACTAAACTTGATTTCTTCTGCCAAGACCCTATTGCAAAGAAGGTCATGTTCACAAACCAGGAGTTAGGACTTGAAAATATCTTTGGGGCGGGGGTTGGGGGACACGATTCAACTCACAAAACCCATTTAGAAGGAAATCAAGAAGGACATGGGACAGCCATGGCTCCCAGAGGCCAGTCCTCTGGACTTCCAGAAGTTTGGAGAAGAGAGGAAAGCAAGTGGCAGCCTAGTATGGTGGGAAATGTGGATTGTGGGGCCAGATTGTCTGGGTAGAACCCTGACTGTGATTCCCTGGCTGTGGGTCCTTGGGGAAATTACTTAGCCTCTCTGTGCCTCAGTCTCCCTGCTGTAAAAGAGAGATGACTTGAAGTGTTGTTGTGATAATTAAATGAGTCTTTGCAAAGCCTTTAAGATAGCCGGGCACTTAGCAAGCATCATACGAGTGTTTGTTAACACTAAATGTCCTCCAGACCAATGCTACAGATGACATCCCCCAGGTCACCCAGTTGGGCCAGCCAGGGCCACTCCTGCTTCCTTCCTCAGGGTTACCCTTGGGGGAGATTAAACCTTCTTCCCATTTGTTGTGCAGGGGGAGAAATCGGGTCTGGGGGGGCAGCCAGAGAGGAGAACGTGTGTGCAGAGGGGAAGGGGGGATCCCCGTGAGGCTGAGAGTGGATTCCTCTCGCCCCCAACACACACCTCTTTTCCCACCCACCCCTCTGTTTGCAGGATTGAAGCAGTTGTTCAACTGTTCCTGCCCACACGGAGGAAAACAAGTCTCCAGAATGTGTAATCAACACAGTCTGAGTGAGAAAGGGAAGCTAATCTTCCAGGAGGCACGCGCGGGGGCCCAGGGCAGGGCTGGCAAAGAGACCAGGGAAGGTCTGGGTGGGACACGGGGCTGGCGGGTCAGTTATTTCCCTAGAACGTTTTGTGCAGGGTGAGTGGACTGCACAGAAATTGCATCTGAGATGATCCGTGTCTCAGGCTCAATTCTTGATGGAGCTTTCAGGTCCAGGGGGGAACAGATCCAAGGTGAGGTGACATGTGCTCCATTCTTGGCAAAAGTCTTATGAACTCTCTTTCTCTCTTCCCAGCTGTCATCTGGTCCAGAAACTAGCTTGAATGACCCAGGTCTTCACCCCTCCCTATGCCATGGGACTTGGCTGTTCTTCCTCCAAAAAACTGGACTATATCTCCCATCCCTTCACATTAGGCTCAGCACCATGACTTACCCAATGGGATGTTGGTGGGTATGACATAAAAGCTTGTAAAGTGCTTGCCTGACTGGGCTTGTTCTCTTGTACTTCTGCCCTCATTGCCATGAGAAGAGCATGCCCACTCGTGCTAGGAACATGAGGGACACAGAGCAGGACCAAACTGCCCCCCAGCAAGCCCAGCTGAGATCAGACAACAGCAGATGTACACGCATGTCCAGCCAAGCCTAGCTGAGCCTAGACAGGATCAACCAACTCTTAGCTGATCTGGACTCCATGACTTGTTTTAAATCACTGAGTTTGGAGTGGTTTGGTTTGCAGCATTTTCTGGCAATAACTGCCTGATAAGCCACCACTTATAGACTTCACCTTCCTGATGTTTTTTGAATACCCCCCCTCCCCATCACCCCTGCCCAGTACCAACTTCCTAACAGCTTCCTACCTGGGCTTACTGTCTTGGGCATCGTGTGCTCCCCTCCATTACCTCTGCTGGAGCCAGATCTTGTGATATCCAATGACGTCTCTACCTGTTACCCCCCCTTCTCAACTCATGCTAAGACCTTTCAATGACTCTCGCATGGCTTTTAGGAAAAAGTTCCCCTTTTTGGCTTAGCATTCAAGGTCCTTTATGATCTGCTCCTGCCCAGTCCCCCTACGTGGGCCCTTCCTCCAGCCATGTAGAACTACTTGTGGTTCCCTGGACCTCAAGTTATTTCATAGCTCAGGTATTTTACCACTCTTGATCCTCCATCTGGAAGGTGCCTTTTCCCTTCTCCATCTAGTTCTCTTCCACCTGTCCTGCAAAGGAGATCTGAAGCATCTGGAAGTCATCTCCTTCAGACAATCTAACCATCCTAGTTAGATAACCTGACTGAAAGGCCGCAGTTCCCATGCCCAGCACAGCAGGTGCTCAACTAACATCATATTGGATGAATAATAGAGTGAGGGGATGAACAAATGCCCTCCTCTCTCAAGGTAAGGATCATATCTAACAGATACCCGTATTTCCAGAATCTAAGGCTGATCCTGACATGTTTATGACAGGGCTTCTTAAATATTTGTTGAATAAGTGAATAAATGAGCACAGGACCCTAGGATGTCCATGTCCCATGAGACATGGTAAGCTTCCCCTCTCCTTGCCAGAGAAGGTGGAGGTGGGAGAGGGGGCCTTGGCATCTGGCATGCCAGTGCAGGGGTTGTGGGAGCCATCTCCTCAGAGTCCCGGCAGGAAGACTTACCTTGTCTATAGAGGGTTTAAAAACCACACAACTGATCAAATAAGTTTGAACTTTGTTATCACCGGGCATGAGGAAGTCAAAACAAGGTCATGATCAGAAAGTCCTCCCCACTGAGCAGACCCCTCTCTCCGTCTGCCTCTGCCTTGGTGTCCTGCCATAGGCAAGATACCTTCTCTTCAGGCCAATGCTCATCATCCCCACAAGAGTCTGCCCCATTGGAGGATGTCCTTGGAGAGGCAGGGCAGCTGCATCTCTGGTGAGTCCAGCCTGGGTTACAAAGTATCACAGCCTTGGTGGAATGCACCCTAGTTGGTGTCAGATGCCAGGAAGCCAGGGGATGCAGAGCTGGAAGGTAGCAAAGTCAGAAATGGTACCAAGGTCTGTGGGTTTCTAGAACTGGGCATCTTCACTTCTCCCAGGTCCTGTCTCCAGCTGGCCCTCAAGTTTGGTCTCCTCCTGCCCACTGCTGGCCATCTTGGGTTTGATTGAGGACCCAGCACATGCTGAGGGCAGGACCAGGTCAGCCTGGAGGACAGGCTGGTTCACTTTCAGCAGTGAGAACCTTGGGAAAGAGGTTAGCCCTGACTTTGGGAACCAGTCTTCACTCAGCCACCTAGCACTTACCTAAATAATGATGGTTGACACTGGTTCCCTGGGGATTGAACCTCTGAATTGGAAGACTATCCATGCTTGGTCCCATCACTTGCTATTTGTGGGGACCACTTCTCCATTCCGAGGCTTGATTCTCCTATCTCTAGAGTGGGGATGGTAATTCCTATCTCCCCCCTGCCCTGTGAATGGTGACTCTATCCACCTTCACCCCAACCCCTCCCCACCCCACCTCACCTGTGCAGCCAGCTATGTGGACATTCTCTCCAACTCTGCTGCCATGACCATTACCAAACTGCACTCATCTTCCTCCAGGAAGCCTGCAATAGCCTCCAGGCCCTTTCAATCTATTCTCCATGCAGCAGTCAGAGTGAACCTTGCAAAGCATTCTTCCCTCTTCTCTTAGTTAACACTTCTACTTCTTCAGACATCAGCTCAGGCATCACTTCCTCAGGGGACCCTTGAGGCCAAATCCGCCAATTATAGGTTCTCCTTTCTCCTAGTACCTGTCCTTTGTAGATTTTATAGAACCTGTCACGAGTGTATCTTAACATTTTGTTATGGGATTGCTGGATGAAGGTCTTTCTTCCTTACAATGCTAGCCTGATGAGAGTTGTTACCTTATCTCTTTGGTAACTGTATCTGCCATGCCTAGCATGGTGCCTGGCACCAAGTAGGCACCCAGTAAATACTTGTTTTAACAAAGAGGTGAAATAAAATTAAACTATTAATGGAAAGACTATTATCAAAAATATAAATCCTAGGTACCCACTTGGAATTATTATTATTCCCACTTCACAGATGAGGAAATGGGTGGTCAGAAAAGGGGAGAAACTTAACCAAGTCTCCTGCTTAGTGGCAAAGCCAGGGCTGGAACCCAGACATAGTCCCTGACAGAGGGAGGGGCTTGATCCCTGCTTGCTGAGCTCAAGTGGGTTCTGCCTACACCGTTCTTGCAAGTCTGCTGCATGCTGCCTCTCTGGGGAGGTGGGCTACCTGGAGTTTGAAGATGATGGCTCATAGGGATGGACGCAGGCAGGAGATGGTTGCTGTGCCATCTGGGGCCTGTTTCTTATTCATGATCTGTTACCATACATGGTGCCTTGGTACAAACAAATAGGCTGCAACAGCTCCTGGCTTCAAAACCATCCTGGGGCAGGAACACAGCCCATCTGGCAAACCACCCCCCACCCCATCCCCACTTCCCTGTGCAGTTCATTGTGGCACGGAAGGGGAGGGGACTGGGGGAAGAGGCGTCTGGCTCAGAACAGGTGGCTGCTTGAAAGCACTTGGAAGGAGGCAAGGGAGGGCTGCTCAGGGGACAGAGAAGGGCTGAATCTCTGAAGCCGTCATCTTGTAGCATTCTTCCAGCTCTTTAACAACAGACACATCGCAAAGAGGGAAAGGAAGCAAATAAAGAAAATAAATTCTTTCAAGTATGGCCAGGAGCGTTTTCTTATGTTTCTTGCCCTTTCATCTCTCAGCCTTCTCTCACCCACTCTCCCGCCCCAGGAGAAGAGACTAATGCATTTCTAGTCCCTGAAATCTGCAGGCCAGCCTGGGATACTTGGTGAGGATGTGGAAGACCTACAATGAACCTGGCCCTGTGCCAAAGGCTTTCACACAGTTTCACATCATCCTCAGAACAGCCCTGAGAAGATTTTTGCTATTGTTTAATTTGGATTCAACAAATATTTGAGTGTCTCCTCCATCAGACATGAGGTCCATAATGAAGACAAACATAAACCTACTATCATGAATCCCACATTCTATATCCATGAGACCATGAAAGATTTAATGTTAGAAAGGGGAGAATTTGAGTAATACAGCACAGCAGTGGTGCCTTGGATTGGGAAGTCAGGGGAGGCTTCTCTGAGGAGGTGACATCTGATCTAAAGCTTGAAGGATGAGGAGGATTCCAGCTGTTGAAAGAATGGGGCCAAGGAGGAGCAGAGATAGAGAGGGCAGCAGATGAGAAGGGTGGGAAGGGATGCTGTGGACCCAAGGAAGAGAGGAGATGAGACTGGCTGGAGCAAAGCAAGGGAGACCCACAGAAAGGAGAGGGGAAGAGGGAGGGGATGAGGGACCAGTACAGGTTCCTGTGGAGGGCAGTGGACTCTCCCATTGTACAAAGGGGTTAAGAAGGGGAAAACGATGCTTTCATTCACATTTTGCAAGCTCAGATTGGCTACTGTGTAGTGAATGGATTCAAGTGGGGCAAGCTGGGAGAACGTCAGTGGGAAGCTATTACAGTAACAGAAGTCCAAGTTGGTGGCAGCAGTGGTGGTGATGGAGGTGGTGGGGAGCAGTGGATGGATTGAGTGTGAGGGTCAAGGGTAGGGAGAATCAAGGGTGCTTCCTAGGTTACAGGTTTGTGCAATTAGATGGGTGATGGTGCCATTTATAGAGGTAGCAAGGCAGAATAATAATTCAGGTAGTTAGTGTAGGAATGTGGGCTTCGCTATATTCTCTGATTAATGTCCATGGTTTAAGATTTTTAAGAACTAATCAAGACAAACAGGCCTTGCTTGTTCAGAGATTTAACTATTGAAAGTACATTTGTTTTACGTCAAGGTGGGCATTAACCCCTGACCTATACATTTGACTGTTAGCAAAAGAATGTAGGGTGGTGACTCTAAGTCTAGGGGGAAGAAGAACAAAAGGTCCATAAAACTCATGGAGCATACCCTAACTCTCAAGTTTCTATTGGACAAGACCCAATATAGGTGCTTGGCAAGGCCAATAGGGAAAAGACAGACAGCAGGACCCCAAGTTGGTACCCCTGTCTTTAAGAGATAAAAACCTCCACAGAACAATTGAAAGGAAGACTCTTCCTCCCCCTCCCAGGGTCTGTGCTGAGAGCTATTTGCTTTCCTTTAATGAAGACTTTTTGCCTGCTTGGGGCCTGTGTGTATTCAGGAAGTTTTCTTCGGCTCTGTGAACAAGAACCTGGATTCTGGTAACGGGAGGAAAGGTGCGGGGAGGACCAGGTTGGTGTTGGCATTGGTAGGAATCTAGAATTTGTTTTGGACATAAAGAGTTTAAGGCAAATCATGTATCCAGGTAGAGTTTATAGTTGGATGAATGAGTTTAGAGCTCAGAGAACTCTTGAGCTGAAGATAAAATTTCAGAGTCATAAATTAGTACCATCCATCAGAACTCTCTGTGGGCTGAGAGTTGGTTGATGGCCAGTTGCCAAGTCCATGACAACAAGGACCATACCTGTCATTGTCATTGCTCTCTGCCCTCAGAACCTACAATCTAGTATAAAGTAAGCATGTGCCAAATCATTGAAGACTGAAGGAGAAAATGCAAAGAAAGCCAAAGACTGATTCCTTTCTTCAGGGAGATTGTTATATGAGACCATTCAGAAGCAAACACAGCCTCAAATGCACAGAACAAAGAGCTGCATAACCGGTTTGGAATCTAGGGCCATTCAGATGAGCCACGGTTGACATTTACCTTAGCCCGGCAGAGCCTGCCCAGGTGGGTGGTTCAAATTAATAGGCTAAGTACACGGATGAGGAAAACATTTAAAGAGCTTGAGGGCAAGGATTTCCAAGGCCTTTAGAAGCTGTACACTCAGTGGGCTTATACACCATTTGTTTTTGCTTTCCTGTAGCACGTGTGTGTCTTTGCTATGGCACTTGTCTTATTGCATTGCAGGCCTTTATTTTTTATTTTTATTTTTTTGTTTTGTTTTGTTTTCTTAGGGTTGCACCTGTTAGGAATCCAATCAGAGCTGTAGCCACAGACACAGCCACAGCCAGAGCAACACCAGATCTGAGCCGTGTCTGTGACCTACACCACAGCTCACAGCAACGCCGGATTCTTAACCCACTGAGTGAGGCCAGGGATCAAATCCACATCCTCATGGATGCTAGTTGGGTTTGTTAACCACTGAGCCACGACAGGAACTCCCAGCAGGGCATTACTTTAGAGACATCCTTACTCTTCTCCCACCAAATATGCCCTCTATCTGTTGCCGAAACTCGGCCTCTGCCTGCCGGTGCCAAATCCAAATGCTGAGACAGAGTTTTTGGGTGAAGGAGAAAAAGACTTTTATTGCTTTGCCAGGCAAAGGAGGGTACAGCAGGCTAATGCCTTACAGACTGTGCCCCCCTTGGGAGAGATGGGGAGGTGTTTTTATAGTTTGGGGGTGAAAAATAGGGCTGCACATAAGGATCAGGGTAGAGGCAAGCTTTCATTGTTTTTCAAAGCTGATGATCCTTCTTTCTGGGAATGAAGAATGCTTCATTAACATCTTCCATTTGTTGGGGGTTTTAGTCCTAGGAAGTACTCAAAAGGTATTGTTATCCATATTCCTTGGGGAGGAACAAGGACCCTGTTCCAAGGCTGTACTATTGCTCTTCCTTGGCCTTTGCATCCCCTCCCATCTCTGAGTAGCAACTGTTTGAACCTGCTTTTCGGAACTCAGCGAAGATCATGGAGGCTGAAGCCCATTCCCCAGAAACAGGAAACGGGGGACACAGAAAAACATGTGTGCCCAGGAAACCCACAGGCCCTGCTCAGTTTCATATCCACAAAACGAAAACTACTGCAAAGGTAGGGGGCTTTACCTGACTTCTCTTCATAACTTCAGAGGCTGGCTGGGGGCTGGGCATGCGATAGATGATGGAAACCCATGTTCCTAACAGATAACGGGGGCTCCATGGGTTCACCAAATAAATGAATTTTTAGCTATTTATTAACGCAAATTTTTAAGGGCCTTTCTTAAGTGATGTTTCTTGGAATTACTCTATATGATCCAATGACAAGAGAACTGCAATGGGGTTTTATTTTTTCTTTGCAATATTTTTTAGTTGAAGTACAGTTGGTTTACAATGTTGGGTTAGTCTCGCGTGTACAGCAAAGTGGTTCAGTTATACATGTCCGCATAGCTATTCTTTTCCAGGTTCTTTTTCCTTGTAGATTATTAGAAGATACTGAGTATAGTTCCCTGTGCTATACAGTAGGCCCTTGATGGTTGCATTTGGGGTTTGAAAACTCACTACATGGTAGCTGTGTGACCTGGAGTAAGTCTCTTAGCCTCTCTGGGCCTTGATTGCTTCTAAACAGCCTAGCAATGGTCTGCCATGCCTGGTTTCTTGCTGTGGGTAGCATGGATGAATTTATACATGTTCATCTGGGTGGCAGGATATGCCCAGCTAAGCTGAAGCTAATGCAGGGCACCTGGGTTGCAACCCCTGCTTGGGGAAGGAAGACGGAGCAGAAAGCTTTGGGTGTCAATGCCCAGGGCCAGAGGTGGAAAAATTGGTAAAGTGCCTGGTGGAGAAAAGCATTGAAACAAAGAGCGTGTGTTATTTTTCTAATAAAAAATTACTAAGATATCTACGGTCAAGTCCTCAGCAAGCATGGCCGCATCTCCTGCTAAAATAATCTCTCACATCCACCCACTTCTCCTCATTCCCCTTCCCCAGCCCCCTCTGCTCTGCACCAGTTTCCTCACTGCTCTTTCTGCTTCCCCTTCTGCTTTGCCCAACAGAAAGATCTTTTAAAAGTATAAATCAACTCACATCCCTGCCTTGCTTAAAGCACTTTGGGGATTACATCACACTCAAAATAACATCCAAACTCCTCACTTTGGTCTTGAAGGACCTGGCTCAGCCTCCCTCTCTTACCCCACCCCCCACCTCTCTTGCCAACCCAAGTTCCAGCCATTTCCCCTCTTCTCAGTTCCTCAAGCCCAGCCCTCAGGGCCTTGCCCCATGCTGTTCCCTCTGTCCAGAATGTTCCATGTCTCACTTTGGGCAAGGTGGTTCTTAGGTCTCAGCATAAATGTCACCTCACCAGAGAGGTCCTCCCTGACTATCAGATCCCAGGTACAACCTCCTGTTAGTTTATGCAACTGAACAGCATCCTGTTTATTTCCTGAGTACCTCCCCTCACAATTTTTAATTTGCCCGTTTGTGGGTTTGTTTATCATCAGCTTCTAGATCACAAACTCCGCAAAGAACAAATGCCCCATGCCACATTTATTCCCCAGTGGCTCTCCTGGCATATAGCAGATGCTCTAAATAGTCCTTGCATGAACAAATTCTACCCATTCAGTGCGGCCCCCAGCATGGCTGGGACGCAGTGAGGAGAGGGAGAAAGAGGGCTATTTTAGCATCTCAAGGCTTAAATGTGGGCAGCGCTGGACTACAGCGCCGCCCTAGCGGATGTAGCAATTAGAGCACCCACAAAAACTGCACTCAGGGAGTTACTGCTGTGACTCAACGGAAATGAACCTGACTAGCATCCATGAGGACACATGTTCGATCCCTGGACTTTCTCAGTGGGTTAAGGATTCTGTGCTGCTGTGAGCTGTGTTGTAGGTCAAAGACGCTGTTCGGATCACGTTGCTGTGGCTGTGGCTGTGGGTGTGGCCAGCAGCTGAGCTCTGATTCAACCCCTAGCCTGGGAACCTTCATATGCTGCAGATGCGCCGCCCCCCGCCCCCCCCCAAAAAACCAAATTGTTCTCAGCCTGGGCAGGCAACTTCAGGCTGCCTAACAGGGAGTGTGTAGGACTACCCCCTCTCCTGAGACTTCCAGAAACATTTAAAGGGACTTCAAGTGGACTTTTGAGGTCCTACCCAGTTGGTAGAGCCCCACACCTGTTATTTATGTTAATGCACTTGCTAGTGGTTGGCCACCTTCACGATAGCCCTTCGCTGTCAGGGGTAAAGTCAATCGCATCTGGATTTATTAAGTATATCTCTATTTCTGTCTGATATGGAGTCAGGCTGAGCCCTTTTAAAAGTTGGCTCCAATAGAGGCCGATGACCTTCCTGAAACAATATGACTTAGTTCCAGGGAAAAGACATAAACAGAATCGTCTCTCACAGCTCATGCTTTGTTCCTCCCTTTAGCAGGTGTTAAAGGGTCAGTGTAACTGAAGCAAAAAGCCTAACCTTAAACTGGCTTCTGCAAGAAGTTCCTGGCCTGTGCCCAACCTTCTTATTCAAAGTGAAAAAGGAGGGCCTGGTGCTTAAGAACCAAGGCATGCTCATTCACCCACATAACTCCTGGCTGCCCCAGACAGTCCCAAGGTGAGTGCTTGTCTTCTCCATTTCCTAAATTCCTGCTGTGGAAGTGGAGGGAACAGCCTCCATTGGCTGAGGGGCCCACGGTCTGGCCAGGAACGTGGTCCAAATATAATGACCAATCCTCCTCCTTATCAAGGAGCAATTCTTTTTTTAAAAAAATTTTTTTGATTTTATTGAAGTATAGTTGATTTACAGTGTTGTGTTAATTTCTGCTGTTTAGCAAAATGATTCAGTGTGTGTGTGTGTGTGTGTGTGTGTGTGTGTGTGTATGTATATACATACTTTCATATTCTTTTCCGTTATGGTTTATCACAGGATGTTGAATATAATTCCCTATGCTATATTGGAGAACCCCATTGTTTATCCATTCTATATATAATAATAGTTTGCATCTGCCAATCTTAAACTCCCAGTCCATCCCTCCTCCAGCCCCCTGGCAACCATAATTCTTTTCTCTAGGTCTGAGAGTCTGATCCTCTTTCACAGATAAGTTCATTTGTATTATTATTTTAGATTCCACCTATAAGAGATATCATATGGTATTTGTTTTTCTCTTTGTGACTTCCTTCACTGAGTATGATAATCTCTAGGTCCATCATGTTGCTGCAAGTGGCATTATTTCATTCTTTTTATGGCTGAGTAGTATTCCACTGTGTATATGTACCACATCTTTATCTTTTCATCTGTCGGTGGACATTTAGGTTGTTTCCGTGTCTTGACTGCTGTGAATAGTGCTGCCGTGAACATAGGGGTGCACGTATCTTTTTGAATTATAGTTTTGTCCAGATATATGCCCAGGAGAGGGATTGCTGGATCATATGGCAACTCTATTTTCAGTTTTTTGAAAAGTCTCCATACTATTTTCCATATTGGCTGCATCAGTTTCCCTTTCCACCAACAGTGTAGGAGGGTTCCCTTTTCTCAAGGAACATTTCTGTGTGGGATGGGAAGGGGCAGGGGGAGAGGCTGGGACTTGGGGCTTGCGGGCCAAAGCTGACCCACTGTGGTCTTCTGTGTTGCACAGACTGCCGGCTGCTGTGACTTCTCAGCTTATTTGTGAGAATCGACAAACTCATTCCCTGATGGAGCTTGGGCAAATGACATAGCTGTCTGGGCCTGGAATTCCTCTTCTGAAAGTAGAAACAATGACACCTGCCTCACAGGTGGTTGTGAAGACAGATGAGATCAGAAAGACCAAGGGCTCTGCTCAGTACCTGGTGCTGGCCCAGCAGCCCCTGCCTCCCCGCATCCCCGAGCCCAGGCTCAGCCTTTGTAGCAGAACCAGGACCTTGGCAGCTCACCTTCAGCAGGCTGCCAATCCAATTAACTAAGTATCCACTGGAGAACACATCACACATCTTAATAGCACCCACAGGCACGCTAGGGAGAACAGCTACGATTGAGCGTGCACTCCCTATGTTTCAGGGCATTTTCATCGACCAGCAGATCTGGTCCTCACAACAGGTCTGCGAGATAGTTTTATCATGATCCCCATTTTGAGGACACAAGGGCTCAATAGGGGTGAAGGGAATTAGGAGGCAGAGCCAAAATTTGAACCCAGGACACCTGGCTTTCTCCTTGGCAGGGTGCTCCTTCTCCCTCACCTGCATGAGAACTTCCTTTCCTTTCCTTTCCTTTCCCTTCCCTTTCTTTCTTTCTCTCTCTCTTTCTCTCTTTCTCTCTTTCTCTCTCTCTTTCTTTCTTTTCCTTCCTTCCTTCCTTCCTTTCTTTTTTTTTGCTTTTAGGGGCCGCACCAGCAGCATATGGAGGTTCCCGGCTAGGGGTTGAATTGGAGCTACGGCTGCCAGTCTATACCACAGCCACAGTAAGGCAGGATCCGAACAGCATCTGCGACCTACACCACAGCTCACAGCAATGCCAGATCCTTAACTCACTGAGTGAGGCCAAGGATCAAACCCGCAACCTCATGGTTCCTAGTTGTATTCATTTCCTCTGCATCACAATAGGAACTCCTTCACATGAGAACGTTCCATGACCTGCTTTAATTATGAACACCCCGTCCCCATGGAGGAGCCTCGTCCCCA
This sequence comes from Sus scrofa, assembly GCF_054392235.1. NCBI lineage: Eukaryota > Metazoa > Chordata > Mammalia > Artiodactyla > Suidae > Sus > Sus scrofa. Next base: position 82,993,118 of record NC_139388.1, on the reverse strand, counting down.
TGGAAACAGTCACTATAGACCTGTGGTCAGGTCTACAGGTAGGACTGATTGATCTGTGTCTTCCCTGGGCACTCAGAGTTAATTGATTGCAATGATGCATTCCTAGCAAGTTTGAAGGTGGTTTTTCTCCCTCAAAGATTTTGTCCTTCTGAAGTTGCACCCTGGGCCTGGTCACCAGAGAACGGAGGAGCCTGATTTGGCATCCCCAAGAGCAGTTTGGGTCGTCCTGGGAGCTGGGCTGTTGCCATGACATCCGCCTTAGCTTCTCAGAGGCTGGGCCCGGCTGGCGTGGTCCAGCTAAGCATCAGATCATGTTAGGCTGGTGGCCACGTTGCCAAGGGGATACCGGATTCTGAGATGCTCTGGTGCCGTGAATACTGGAGAGCAGAGAGCAGGAGGCAGGGACAGAAGGGGCTGGTCCTCCACTCCTGAAAAGTCCCTGCCTATGGATAGCTCCCTAAGAGCCCAGCACAGTGCCTGGTGTACAGCACACGCTCATTCATTCCATCATTTGTTCAACCCATGTTTATTGAGCATAGTCTGCATCAAGCACTGGGGTTGCAGGAAGGAGTGAAAACACCCACAGGACTGACCCTTGTAGAGCTTCCATCTTAGTGGATGAAGGAGCTACTCATGAAGGTAAAAGAACAATCGTGACAAATGCCACCAAGAGGGCGACATGGTGCTTGCCCGACATAGGAGAATTTGACCTAATCGGTAAGACTACTTGAGTTGAGATCCGAATGAGTAGGCATTAACGAGAAAAGGAAGAGGAGGAAAGGTAAGGGAGGGGGAGGGGGAGAGGGAAGGGGAGGAGAGGAGGAGGGGAGGCAGGGGGCACAGCCTGGGCAAAGAATGAGTGGCAAGGACCTATGGGGCAGGATGAGGACCAGACCCTGCAGGGCCTTGCAGACCAGCTAAGGCATCTGGTTTTGAGCCCAAGGGCAATAGGAAGCCATCAGAAGGCTTTAAAACAGGGGAGATATGATAGAGCTTTTTTGAAATGATTGCAGAGCTGCCGCGTGAAGCCGTGGAGGGATGGCTCCAAGTGGACATGGAGAGATCAGAGGTGGTGAAAGGTGCTCAGGAAATATTTTGAAATTATTTCCCGAATCTGCCCCCCATCTCCCTTCCCCACGGCCACCACCTTGGTCCAGGCATCTTCACCTCTCTCAAGCAGCCCTAAGCAGCTCCTAACTGGACTCTTGGCCTCTCCTATTTCCCACCTGGTATCCACTTCGCAGTGGCGGGCAAAATTCCCGTTCAAAACTCCAAGTCTGATCACGCTTACCGTGGATTCCATGTTGGTCCTCTGTGTCTATGGTTCGGGATGGTCCTTCCTTCAGCCTGAAATGTGGACTCTCTCATTGCAGTGATGCTCCCTCCTTTTCCTGGGCTCCCCTCAGCTTCTGGAACACAGGGTGACTTTTAGCCCTGGGCAGACTCTGTCTGGAATGCCATTTGCTCCTCCCCATTCCTGGCAGCCCTGCCTCATCCTTCGAGAGAACCCTGGAGAGACCTTATAGCCCTAGCCAGGTAACTTTCCCATACATTGGTCCAGATTCCTATTGATTTCCCTGCTGCTCCTTCAGGTAAAGGAGATAACAGAGGTTCTTTTGGAGCATATTCACCTAGACCAGGCTCAAAAGTACACAGATTCATTTAATCCCACGTACAATTGTCAGGTAAAGCGAATATTGTTGTTTGCATTTTAAAGATGAGAAAACTGAGACTCAAAAGAGGGAAAGAACTCGCCCAGAGTTATACTGCAAATTAGGGGCCGATCTGGGGTCTGTCTGCTCTGAATTCCATTCTCTTTACACCATGGCCTGGGACGGAGGTAGAGGGGGTGTCCCTTGCCCCCCCTGGGGCTCATTGCATCTGGGAAGGGAAGGAATCAGCAAATGGTGCAACTAGATGAAGGTACATCTCTTGCTTCTTCTGTATCTGCTCCTTGCTTGTGGTCCCTCTGTCTCAGACAGTGACATTAATACTGGGTGTTTTTTTTTTTTTTTGCTTTTTGTTTTTGGTCTTTTTAGGGCCATACCTGAGGCCTGTGGAAGTTCCCAGTCTAGGGGTCTGATTGGAGCTGCAGCTGCCGGCCTACACCACAGCCACAGCAATGCCAGATCCGAACTGCGTCTTCAACCTACACCACAGCTCATGGCAATGTGCGATCCTGAACCCACCGAGCAAGGCCAGGGATCAAACCCACGTCCTCAAGGATACTAGTCTGGTTCATTACCACTGAGCCACAGGGGGAATTCCCCATACTGGGTGTTTTTATGCTATAAACATTTGTAGGTTATAAACATTGATGATTATGTTTATGTTATAAATAAAATGAATAAATTTATTGCACATGTCTATGTGTCCAGCTTTATGCAAACTGCTTAGCTAGCATTTTCTTTTTTTTTTTTTTGGTGTTTCATAAACTTTTAGTGAATACTTAAGATACATAAGAAATAGAGCATGCAGAGTAAATTAGACAATAATTTCTTGTGATTACATTTGGATTCATAAATTTTAAACTCTACATCCAAGGCACCGTTTACTTTCCTAATGAAGGAATAATTCCAGGGCCTTCATATTGTGCCCAACAGCCCTTCAGTGCCAGAAAGCAAGTCCTTCCTGGAGTTCCCGTCGTGGTGCAGTGGAAACGAATCTGGCTAGGAACCATGAGGCTGTGGGTTTGATCCCTGGCCTCGCTCAGTGGGTTCAGGATCCAGTGTTGCTGTGAGCTGTGGTGTAGGTTGCAGATGCGGCTCAGATCTGTTGTTGCTATTGCTGTGGTGTAGGCCAGCAGCTGTAGCTCCAATTAGACCCCTAGCCTGGGACCTCCATACGCTGCTGATGTGGTCCTAAAAAGAAAAAAAAAAAAGAAAAGAAAAGAAAAAAAAAGCAAGTCCTTTCTATCGTTCTCCTAAGTCAAAGACCCAATGTTATAGACAAAGTATTTAAATGTTTTTAAGATAAATACTCTAACTACAAGGGGAAAAATGCTACCTTCTATATCATATAGGGGAATTCTTCTTGTGTCTGTCTTATATATTCTCAAATGACACTTCATAGGTAACTGTTTTTAACATTCTTCATTAACACAAACTGATATTTGTCTCATTGTCTGTCTAGCTATAATTTATTTCTGTTCTTTTTTTACTTTAAATGATTTTTATTTTTTCCATTATAGCTGGTTTACAGTGTTCTGTCAATACACTACTGCACAGCAAGGTGACCCAGTCACACACATATATACGTTCTTTTTCTCACATTATCCTCTATCATGCTCCATCATAAGTGACTAGATATAGTTCCCAGTGCTATACAGCAGGATCCCATTGCTTATCCATTCCAAAGGCAATAGTTTGCATCTATTAACCCCAAATTCCCAGTCCATCACACTCCCTCCCCCTTAGCTAACATTTTCTCACCAAAAACTTTCCAAGAGCCCTGAAAGGAATGTGCCACAATCACTCCCTCCCATGGAGGCATAATCCCTCACACACTCATCTACAGAAGGAGAGGCTGGGCTGGGCTGGGCTGGTCCCCAGGCCCACAGTCCCTACCTCTATGAAGTACACCTTGCACATGTAGAAGAGATGATTTATCCTGGATCTCAAGGTCATTAGGGGCCCAACCACTTTTGCGGTCCTAGTTTTTCCCGGAGCCTGAATCCCTCTGCACCCCCCCCAGCCCTGGATTGTCAGATGCCTCTGGAATTCCCTGGCATGAAGGAGGCAATCTTTATTTCAATTCACTGTACTTCCTCTATTTATCCATTCATCTATCCATCTATCCCAACGACAAACATTTCCTGGTATCTACTGTTGCTTTGCCCTACCTACTATGTGCCAGAACTACACAGATCAAAACGGTCTGGTCCTGAACCAGACCTGTGAACCCGCAGGCTAGTGCTGTTCCTTTCTCACCAAAACTATCAGTGACAATGCAGAAACTAGTTAGAAAATCTGATTTCTGGAAGAACCCAGTGACTATGGAAGGCTGGCACCCTGAGGGCATGCCCAGAAAATTCTTAATTTTTTCACCTCCGGTAAAGTCTGGAGCAGATGCTACAAATCAGTGGGAAACGGAATTAGCTCAGCTGTTGCATATTCCTCAGGAACATCAACAGTGAGGAAACATCTTGCCGAGTCTGGGCAATGTGGTTGTGGTTGATTTCCCCTGCCCAGGAAGCTTGCTGAGATTTTTCTAGAGGCAGATTGTCACAGCTTCTCCATCAGCATCAGCTCAGGAGGCATCTCTCAACACCTCGCCCTTCCTGTTGACGTTTCTGCCAGTGGGACGGCTGTAAGGCAAGCTCTGCCCTCCTGCGGAAGCCACTGTAACAGCTGGCATTTATTCTGTGCCTTCTGTATGCCAGGCTCTTTGTAGGCGATGTTATCACTCCCCGCAATGATCCTGGAATGTAGTGGGTATTATCCCCAATTTATGGATGAAAACATTGAGGCTCTTTGAGGGAGGGTTCTTAGCCCAAGATAAGACAGCCGGGCAGTGGAGTGCTGGGCCAGGAACCAGGGTCCCTGTGATGCCAACCTGTATTGACTGCATTGTTTCATGGCCAGGTAGCCCTGTCTGCAGGGCAAGCGCTATACAAAATTGTGATGTTCCCAAGTTTATGATCCCTTTGCTTGTGGGGATTAAAGAGGTCTGAGGGCCTCAGACAGGCACAAAGGGGAACTAAGAGTCCACTAGATACAGCTCTCAGCTTACATGATGATCAGATTTCCAAGATCTCACTCATGATTCCAGCAATATATCTCTCCTCTTCGATGCTCCCCATCCCCAGCCACAGGCTAAGAGGTCCTATGAAAGAGCAAGGATGGAACTTAATTTCTTTTAAGAGAAAGACCCCTCTAGACACTGGTGAACATGCTGTGTCTGTCTAAGACAGTGACTAACACAACAGGTTCGCAATAGGCGTTAACAACAACAAAAAAAGAGAGAAAGTGGAACATGGGGAGGATGGATGGTGGACAGGAGGGAAAGTAAGTAATCAAGGGCGGGAAGGAGTGATGGACTGACAGGAAAAATGATAGCTTCAGTCATAGTGCAGGTGTTTTCAGGAGTGATGGGCATATTGCACAGGTAAGCCAGCCAGAAGTGCCTGTGCTATACTTGGTCTCCACCTACATAATTTTGCTTCCAGCTGGCTGGCCTGTCTCAAAGATAAAAAGAGTTCTTCAGTGACGGGGAAGGCAGGACTGGCTGCCCTCCATAGGGGCACCCACCCTGTTACACCAGCAGCTGCCCCAGGCTCTGGCTGTCTGTGCAGGGCTTTGCAGGCTGAGGCTTGTGCCTCACAAATGACTCCTTCCTATCCTGGATGTCCATTTGCCCTTTCCTGATGGAAGAGACTTTGTCTGGCAGACAGGCATTGCTGGGTGTTGCCATGGTGACGCCCATGATGTCACTTGGGAGTAAATCAAATTGCAAGTGGAACAGCTCTACATTGAGAGAGTTCTTAGGAAGGAGGAAGTGTTTGATGCAGCAAAGGGGAGTCACGGGGTCGGTTGGCACTGTGTCCATCTCCCACCTCTCTCCTTGTTTGTCACCTGAGATGAGGTTCATTCATTCATGTAAATCATTTTTTTTGAGCACCAAGGACCATGCTAGGTGCTGGCGATAGAGCTGCAGCTAAGATGGTGTGGTCCCTGCAATGCCAGAAAGATGTTACCAGAATTCGGGTTCTTGTTCACGGAGACAAAGAATGAACTTCACGAACACATAGGCAGCGAGCAAGCAAAGTCTTTATTACAGGAAAGCAAACAGCTCCCAGGAAAGACTGGAAGGGAGATTCCAGCACCCAGAACAGACTGGGAGGGGAAGAGTCCCCCTTTCTATTGTCCTATAGGGGTTTTTATCCCTTAAAGATGGGGGGGGGGCGACCAACATGGGGTCCAGAAAGATGTGGACTTGCCCAGTTACCTCTATTAGTCCTTGGCCCATAGGGGTCTTAGGGGTGGAAATGCACCATAAGTTTTATGGTTTCTTTGCTCTTCTTTTCCTTAGATTGAGAGTCGCCATTCCTCTCATTCCGTTTCTATTAGCTGAGGAGTGGGATTATGCTTTGATTTCCTGTCCCCTGGATTCTTAGTTTCTTATTATTTCTGAGATTTGGTTTGCACATTTCTTTCAGTTTTTGCTTTGATCTGTAAGCTTTCCCACACCTTTCCAACGCAGTTCATTGCGTAAGTGAGCCAACCAATTTCTGTTCCATGCAACCAAAGATCCCTAATATCAGTCTTGGCTTCTGAAATCTGATATGGCGCCATTTGCAAGGTGGCATAAAGACGCTTTGACTCAGGAAAAGCCTCTTCTCCAACTATTCTTTGGGGAGAGGGGGTTAGAACATGCTTCATTAAGACAGTTTGGAGGAGTTGTGCCTCAGCAGGTTGCGAACGCGACTAGTATCCATGAGGTTGTGGGTTCGATCCCTGGCCTCACTCAGTGGGTTAAGGATCTGGCATTGCCATGAGCTGTGGTGTAGGTCGCAGATTCGGCTTGGATCCCGCGTTGCTGTGGCTGTGGCATAGGCAGGCAGTTGCAGCTCCAATGCGACCCCCAGCCTGGGAACCTCCCTATGCTGCGGGTTCAGCCCTAAAAAGAAAAAAGAAAAAAAAAAAAAGACAACTTGGAGATACTGCTTTCTCCTTTGCAGTGTCTTGATCACTTGAGGGTGAGATGGATTCCCCAGCTTGCTCTGAATGTCTTGACCTTGTCCATTGACTGAGAGGCCACTGCTGCGGGGGAATGTTTCTGGACTCCATGTGACAGCACTCAACACTGCAAAGAGATGGAGCTTCAAGCAAAGGGGAAAAGGGAAGGCCACTGGTGGCCTTCCTGATGGCAGCCCTAGCAGATCCGGGGCCCTGAGTCACTGCCAGAGACTCAGGGAAGCATTGGTGAAGAAGAAACTGGGCAACCGAGATTTTCAGCGCAGTGGGGAGAGGTGGCCACTGCTTGAACACTAGATAATTTCTACTGGTACACAAATAAGCACATTTTATTTTTAATAGTTGTCTGTTTATTTCTAGGGCTATCAATGAATAGTGAGCAATTTTGTGGATAATATTTTTCAGGATGAGGCCAAATTAAAAATTAGTCACTTTAAAGAAAAATGGTAAGTAAATAGCAGGACAAGTGGTAAAAGGATCTGGCACAGTCATCAAACAAACGTAGCTTTGGACACAGTACTTACTTACAGTGGGGGCATCAGGAGGATGAATGTGGCTGGTGAGGGGGCAGGGCAATGGGAAGTAAGATCCTCCTGGGTTGGATCTGAGCCTAGGAGAGACCCCTGCAGGATGTTCTGCCTCGGGCAATGGTGAGGAAGTGTCTGAAGCTCCCCCTGAGCAGAGCCTCCTGGATTCCACCTCTGCCTGCCTCCTGATGCCGTAAGTGTGGTTTGGGAAGAAGTGCAAGCCTCCTGTACCTTGGGAAGATGAACTCTCATCCCCACCCCAGGGACCAGCTGTGCTGCGGCCACTGGGGTAGAGAAGGGAGGCTTCCATCTCTTCTCCCTCTGCCTCAGAGCTGATTCCTTGCTAAACTTCCTCTCTCAAGTTGGGCGTTGGCAGGAACTGTGGGTTCGGGGATCAAATAAGTCCCCTGCTGCTTCCAGCCTCGGGAGTGATACAAGTTTTTGGAAAAATGTGTTCCCCATCTGATTCCCCAAAAGATTTGGAATGGCAGCAGATAGGGATTGTAATGGCCTGTGACCCATGCACCTGCTAAAAGGACAAATGGGACACCCTGCAAGGTCACCTGGCACAGGGCTCTATAAATACATGGGTCTTTACCTGCTAATACAAGCCCCCCCCCCCCCAGGCCTCAGCGTGTTTACCTAAGGGAGGGAGTGGCCAGGGGAAGGCTGGGTGGGACCTTCTCTAAGATTCTGACCAGCTCGGTCACACCCTCTTCCGGGTGCCAGGCTTTGTTCTGTTCTGAAAAAAAACTGGGAGGCAGCCTGGGTGTTATTCATCTTCCTGTTCTGCTTTCTCTCCCATCTTTCTCAGGGTAGCCAGGCGTCGAATCAGAGAAACCCGTACTGGAATCTCAATTCTATCACTAATCTCAATTCCGACTCACCCTCCTTCTCTACATCCTTCTGTTTCCTCATCTACAAAATGGGATTAAACACAGTAACTTCTTATGGGGTTCTTAATGGGGGGGTGGTTAATAAGAGGAGGAAGGTGAAGGGGTTCAAGAGGGTTCCTGGACCCTGCCACTCTTGTCCCTTTCCTGCCTGGCAGGAACTCAGCATCTCGTGTTCCAGAGATACATGCCATAACCTCAATTCTCCTTCAGTGACAGTTCCAGCTCCTTCCCCCTCCCTGCTATGTCTGTCTGTCTCTCTCTGCTATGGATCCTGCAGAAGGTGACTGAAGACAGAAAACCACTGTGGATACATGTCCAGGGCACTTGGCTGGGAGTGGAACTGGGGCAAGGCGCAGCTGGCTGAGTGACAGCAGCCCAGGGGGAGGGCCTTGGCCTTGGTGAGAGAATGCAATTAGTGTTAATGAGACTCAGGGTTCCCTCTCCTAATGGGCCTGTTAACTCAGCCACTGCATTCCTCTTCATAAACACTGATGAGCAAGACTGGAGCAGGGCCCTGGCTCAAGGTGGGTGCGTGGAAAAGTTGGGGTGGGCCATAAAGATTAGCAATGATAGCAATAACCATAACCATCATTTATTAAGTGCTCAGCACAGTTATTCTAAGAGCTTTATGTGCATTCCTTTCATCTTGATCTCTGCTCTTTGCATTTATACTAATATTAAGGATGACAGTAACTACTGTTATGTGGTACTTACCTGTTCCAGGCACTGGGTTAAACACTGTCCACACATTTTCTAGGTTCTTCCCCAGCCACCCTATGAGGCAGAGACCATTACTCTGCCCATTTTACAGAGGAGGGCGCTGAAGCTCCAATACATTCCTGAGCACCAGGTCAGCGCTCTTCATGCTTTGTGTACACGCAAAGCAGCTGAGGATTTTGTTCAACTCCAGACCATTCTGATCCAGAAGGTCTGAGGTGGGGCCATTTCTAACAGGCCCCGGGTACTGCTGGTCCAGGTGGGAGGTTCTAGATCACCCAGCTGCAGAGAGGCCCATCAGGGATCTGGAGACGCGCCATCACTCAGCTAAATCAAGTATGGAGCCAACTTAGAAGAGCACCAAAATGAGAATAGAAAATGTGTGCAAGGACACAGGAGGAAAGGACCTTTCAACCAGAGGGATGAAGGAAGACTGCCTGGAGGAGGTGCTTGGAGTAGAGCCACAGAGGTGGAAGGGAAGGCATCTCAGGTATTGGAAGCTGCTGAAAAAGACCATAGAGAAAGAAGAGAGTAGGATGTGTTCAGGGAATATGGTTGCTAAAGCAGAGGGTATGTCATGAACTGAATTGTATCCATGCAGATTCACATGTTGCAGCCCTAACCCCTAGCGTGTTGCAGCCCTAACCCCTAGAACTTAAGAATGCGTCCTTGTGTGGAAATAAGGTTGTTGCAGATGCAACTGGTTAAGATGAGGTTGTATCAGAACAGAGTAGGCCTCTAACCCCATAGGACCAGTGTCCTTACAAAAAGGCGAGGTTTGGACACAAAGGCACATGGACAGGAAGGATGCCACGCAGTGATGGGCATTCTGCCTCCCCACACCAAGGAACTAACAGAATCTTGGAGAGATTCCAAGAACAGACCCTTCTCTAGGGCCTTCTGAGGGAGGGTGGCCCTGCCAACACTTGATCTTGGACTTCTTGCCTCCAGAACTGTGAGACAATAAACCACTCAGGGTGTGGTACTTTGTTCCCTACCAGGGTATTTGTTGGGTGTGCATTATATGTACGTTGGCAGATGGCCTTGAGGGAGAAAAATGCTCTTTGGTGCCTGGGAACAGCACTTTTAGCCCCAAGAAGATCCCTGGTTAGAGAGGAAATAGGTAAGAGAATGGATAACGCTTTCAAGAGGAGCCCGTTCCTCACTGCCTGAAACCTGGTTGGAAGCAGATGTGAATGAAGTGTATACTCTTGCAGAGAGCAACCTATGCACAAAGCTAAGGGATAAATCAAAGTACTTCCTTTTTTCTTTTCGTTTTAGGGCCCTGTGGCATTTGGAAGTTCCCAGGCTAGGGGTCAAATCAAAGCAGCAGCTGCTGGCTTACGCCACAGACACAGCAATGCCAGATCTGAGCCACATCTGTGACCTATGCTGCAACTTGCAGCAATGCCAGATCCTTAACCCACTGAGCAAGGCTAGAGATCAAACCTGTATCCTCATGGATCCTATGTCAGGTTCTTAGCCTGCTAAGCCACAATGGGAACTCCATTTTGAAGTATTTCCAAGAACTGATTCAATTAGTCTCCTTACCTGAGTAGGTTATAGGGGAGGAAGTAGGGCAAGAACTACCAGGAACTGAGACCTACTCTGTGTCAAAGACAGTACTGGGCACTCTCCATGCTTTAATTTCATCCCCACTGCACTCTGGGAAGGAAGATCCTGTTTTTCCTCATCTCAGAGGAGGAGGCTGAGGGTCAGAGAGTTTAGGTCGCTTGCCTGAGGACTCACAAATAGGAAAATAGCACAACAGACATGTCCACCCAATGGTCTAACTTCTCCCATCACCTCCACCAGTGGAGAACACATCCAGATTGGCAAAGGGACCCAGAGCTGGGCCACATTTGATGAAGGGAATGAATCCAAGATCAGGAGGTTGGCAGAAAGATCTGCCTGCAGAATTCTTCCCATGTGAGAGAACAGCCCCCTTATTGTTCAAGCTACTTTTAGGTGGACCGTCTGTTGTTTGCCACCAAAAGCATCCTACCAGAACCAGCCACTTAAAATGGGCCAGGGCTTGAGGTCTAAGCTCTATTGCCAGTGCTGCATGCCAAGGGGAGTTAATAAACAGTATCCTTGTTTCTGCTCCCACATTCTGAAGCAACTGAGAAAGAAGAACTCGAGGGAGGCAGATGGAGCCCCCAAACATCACCTTGACTAAAGATAAAGCTGCTTTTGGAGAGCACGGCTCTATCTGCAGAGAAGTGGGCTGCCTTATGTTGCACCCAGAATAGGCCGACTCGCCCACCGGCTGTAGGCAGCTTTGGGCCACAGTGGGGACTGGAAGAAGCAAGCAGAACCTGGCTCCCGTGGGCAGCTCACTCCCAAGAGAGAGTAGGGAGGAGGGTGCTGGGTTTCTGTTGCTGCGTCCCTTATCCCAAACTCCCCAGGGAAGACAGGCATGGAAACATCTACAGCAAAGTTGCCCTGAGAGGAGAGGATGGAGGAGGGAGAAAAAGAGGATAAAGGATGTTTAAAGGGGTGGAGGCAACAAAATACAAGGTTCTTGTGCCCGAGGAGCTGCCAGTCTCATGGGGCAGCTCAGACAGCCTTCTGGACTCCTTTGGGAAAATGAGATGGTGTTATGGGTTCAGGTGGCAGTTGGACTGTGCAGGCTGTTGGTGGGAGACTGAAGTCAGAGGAGGGTTCACAGAGAAGATGAACACTGACTGGGAGGCCAAGGGTGCAGATTAGCGGTCTTCAAAGGGTGGTCCCCAGACCAGCAGCATCCACAGCACCTGGAAACGTGATAGAAACACAAATTCTCTGGGAGATTCCACTGTGGGGCAGTGGGTTAAGGATCCAGCATTGCCAAAAAAGAAAAGAAATACAAATTCTGGGGCCCCACCTCAGATCTGCTGAATCAAAAACTTGGGGGATGTTGTAACCAGCAACCCTGATCCTGGCTAAAATTTAGAACCACTGATTTAGAAGATGCAGCTTTGGAATCAGATCACATACATTTAATCCTGGTTCTGGTTCTTAAGAACTCTGTGACCTTGAGCAGCTCAAATAACTCTTGAGAGTCTCAGGTTAGGTTCCTTGTGGAGGAAAAGAGGAATATTTTTCTGTCTTATACAGTGATTATTACTAGGGATATACAAGCACCGTTTTTGATAGTGAGGTCCAGAGTTACGTAGTCATGACTTTGACCTCAAGGAGCAGTCAGTGGGTTATTATAAGAGCTAATATTTACCAGCATAATTGTGCCAGACACTATGCTGAGTGCTTTATGTGCCACCCCTATGAGGTAGGAACAATTATTAACCCTCTTGAAGATGAGGCTGAGTGACCAGCAAAATGCACGTAGCTACTGACCCATCTCCCAGAGAAGAGAGATCAGAACTCTTTACTCCCAGTTACAGGTAAGGGGAGTTTCTAGCAGGAACCCCTCCTTGGCTGCTTAGGTGTGAGGGTTAATTTGTCCACAATTCCACCCCTGCTTCCCATTTCAAAGGATCTATGTTTCAATCTTTAAAGCTGTTGGCTCAAGATCATTGCCAGAATTTTAGAGTAAGTGACAGAGACTTGGTTCCTAGAAAAGTAAACACATTCAAGAAAGAACTGAATTGTGAAGAACATGTGAGAATACAACTGCAAAGTTTCAGTGCTAAGGGCATGAAAGTATCATCACGCCAAAGCATCACCGCCATATTGAATTATTGGTTGTGTTTAACTTTGATGAATTTCCACTTACCCCCTCCCCAGCTTTACTGCTCCTTGTTGGGTTCATTATCGGCTCTTCTCTGATCAGTCCTGTGTCCCCAGAGGCTGACCCTTGTAAACCCCATCCATCAGCTGCTGTTAGTTTCTGGTTCCTGTCAGATGTACCAAGCGGAGATTGGAAAGCAGGAAGAAAAAGAGATGGGGTCTCTCTTCTGCCCACTTCCTCCTTCTTAGTGGCTTCTTATCTCCGTGGCTACAGCCCCCAAGGAGTGCCCTCTTCTGTGGCCCCAGCTGTCACCAGCAGCTACCTCCTTTCCGTATCGCTCAAGGTCTGGAATGGTACTAGCTTTCTGCTATTGCTGGCCCCTCACCATCCTCATCGCTTCCCCTAACCCTGCCCATCCCTCATAAATAGTCTCTTCATTACAGTCTCTTTCTGGTCAAACTTTTGAGCCTTCCATCCATTGCCTGAGTGGGACCCTTTCTGATACAGACACCAACACCAGTAAGGGCTGGCATTTATGTGGTTCTTACCATATGTGTGGGCTTCTTCTAAGAGTGTTACATGCTTCAACTCATTTAACTCTCCCTGTACAGTAGGTGCTATTTGGCCTTATTCTTGAATGAATGCTAGTTTCCTTTGGCCATTGAACTTTAGGCATGGTTCCAGATGAAAGAAACAGGTGGTAAATCTAACAGAAGCCCCTATAATGGTATCTGACTTTTCTGACAATACCGTGGAAATCAATGTTGCAGAGGCCTGATACCTCTGTCAGTGACAGCCTCTTGGGGGTGTATTCTTCCTCCTCAAGCTCTTTGAGTGCTGGAGCTGTTTCCTGTGCCACTGGAACCTCCAAGAACCCAACACAGGCCGGCAGGCTGGCAGCAGATGCTCCTGCGGACTGATTGATTGGCTGATACCGTGTGGCTGAATGAGTAGATGCTTTCAAAGCCGCTGCTGCCAGGGGAAAATTCCAAGTGCAAAATATTATTATTAATTATCACGATTGCTCTTTCAGCTGCAGGCACTGCGTCTGCTTAGAAGAGAGAGATAAGGCAGCCTTGCCAAAGTAAAAAGACTGATTAATGCTGGCGGATTTTGTCCTCTGAGAGGAGGCTACAGAGTGTTTTTCTTTTTAATGATTTCTAGACTAAATTAAAAAAAAAAAAACAAACACCTGGGTTTGAGGACTGGCTAAACCCAAGGCTGCCTGACCTTAGGTGAATTACTTAACCTCTCTGTTCCTCAGAGTCTTCATTAGTTAGATGAGAAGTTAGGATGAGGTGAAGTCTTAAGACCCCTTCTGGGCTGCCTCTGTTCATCTACTCTTTGTCCTACTACAGGGTAACCTCAAATGCCAATGCCTCCTACCTCCTGAGATGTGAGAGTTGAATTGTTTTCTTTCTGGTGCTGAGAGTCATGGTAAGGTAGGGAGAAGGGGCAGACACAGAGTTCCTTCTTCCTCTTCCTCCCCCTTCTTCCTTCTCTTCCTCCTCCCTTGGGATCACAACAGGATCAAGAACAAGAAGCAACTAGGACCACCAGGTCTGGCTGCTGGAGGCTTTACATGGTGTCCAATCACCGTTATCAGCACTTTGTAGAAATTAATCAATCCTCAGAACATCTCAATGAGGGATATGCCATTATTACCCTTTCTTTACTGATAAGGAGCTGGAGACATAAGTGTTCCAAGTTCTTCTCTGAGGTCACACAGCTGGAAGTAGCAGCCCATCTTCAGAGCTGGAAGGACCCCATCTTGCCCCCTGTGTCTCAATCTGCCTGCACCTGGGAATCCCCTGAAAGTCCCCTGGGACCCTGAAAAATGCTCATGCCTGGGTCTCATCCAAAGCTTCTGAGTTGGTTTGGAATGTACCTGGATATCTGGGTTTTTTAAATCTCCCCAAGATGATTCTAACATGTAGCAAAATTTGAGAACCATGAATTTCACCTAATTGTCTATGTGCAGATGAGGGAATTGAGTCTCAAAGAAGAGAAGTGGGTTTACCTGAGTTTCTCTGGCATGTGCGGCCCCACCCCACTCTCAGGTTGGAGTCCCGAGGAAATGATGCTGGAGCTTGAGGAGGTGAACCTCCTCTACGTGGTCCCCTCACAGCCCAGCATCTCTGAACCTTCCCTGGGTACCACTGGGGATGGACTTCACTATCTAGTACCTCCCCATCCCTCTGCCCAGATTGGCATCTGTCATACCTTGGGGTAACTGGGTTCCCCAAGGAGGGAGCTGGGAGAGGAGATTGGAGATGGAGACCTTGCTGAGGTTGGCCCTTGGGACTTAATTATCCTTCACCTTGGCCTGAGCCTTGTTTTCCTCCTCCTCCAGCACATGATTTCCTGAGCTGGGTCCTCACAGGTTTGAATTGGCAGAGATCAGCAGCGTCTGATCTATCCTGAGCACTGGTGCAGAACACACGGATCCCAGGCAGAAATAGCCTGGGGGCTTGGGCTGAAACAAAATTATAACAGTAACTTCCTCTAAGAAGTGCCTCCTATGAGCTCAGCACTATGAACACTATTTAAGCCTAACAAATATAAGTGGGGAATATTAGGATCCCTGTTTTAATTGTGGAAACAGAGCCCTCGAAAGATTAAATGAATTTCCCAGGGCATGTCAGCTAGAAAATAACAGAATGGAAATTTGAATCCTGGTCCCCTACTGATGTTAGCCTAAGTACCACCTCTTCCAGGAAGTCTTCCCTGAACACCAAGACGGGCTAGATCAGATCCGTATATTATGCTCCAACATTCTCTAGTGCTACTTATATCCCTTAATAATTAAGTATTCATCAGTGCTGATATTCGAGGGGGCTGTCTCTCCCACTAGACAGTAAGCTCCTTGAAGGGGGTTGTTTTTTTTCTCAATACCCCCAGTTCTCAGCATAGTACCTACCACAGTGGCAGACCATTTTCTCAATAAGTATTGAAAGAAAGAAAAAGCAAATGGTCCAACTGATCCCAAAGTCTATGTTTATACCTACACCACAGTCTGATAGATTTTCCCCAAATCTACATTAACTTGTTGGGGATAGTCTCCAAAATTCGTCTCGTCCAATGAGGGTGCTCTAGAAGGAGAAAGGCTCGGGGTCCTTGGCACACTAAAAATATTGGGAATCTTTGAGAATTTTTAACCTAAGAGGAAAAAGGATTCCATCATAGTTGTGCCTCCTTCATGCATCATTATTGGCCCAGTGGGGGTGAAATGGCCTGAGCTAAGGAGGGACAGATCTGGCCATTCAGCTGGATCATCAGAATTCACAAAGCATTGCCTATATGCCAGATTGTAGTATTTAGGATTGCATTTAGCTGCATGTAGCAGAATTCTATCCAGTAGATTAACCAAATCAGGGTTTGATTTTTATTTGTGACAACTGGTCCATAAGAGGAAAGTCCCTGACCCTCACAGCTGTTCAAGGAAGTCCTTGATGACTCAAGATCCTTCCAGATGCTTGCTAAGCTATCCCTAGGGTAATTTTTTTCATCCTCTTGGTCATCAGACAGTTATTCTGCCTCAAGAGATTCCCAGATTCCCCATGGGAAAATGGGATAAGGGTAGTTGGGAATGGAGGGCCGAAGGCCAAGAGCCAGCTGGGACCCTTTATCAAGAAAGCAATGGGAGTTCCTGTTGTGTTGCGGTGGAAACGAATCTGACAAGTCTCCATGAGGATGCGGGTTCCATCCCCGGCCTCGCTCAGTGAGTTTGGGGATCTGGCATTGCCATGAGATGTGGTGTAGGTGGCAGATGCAGCTCAGATCCAGCATTGCTGTGGCTGTGGTGTAGGCTGGCAGCTGCAGTTCCAATTTGACCCCTAGCCTGGAAACTTCCATATGCTCTGCTTACGGCCCAGAAAGCAAAAAATAAAAAATTAAAATTAAAAACAGAAAGCAATGTCTTTTCCAGAAGCCCCACGGTATAGAATTCGATTTGGATCTCAGCAAAACAGGTCACGTGGCACCTGAGCTTCAAAGGAGACTGGAGAGATGAATGTTTCTAAATAAGCATGTTGCCCAACTGGGATTCTGTTAGAAAGGAAGATGGTACCAATAGATATTGAGAAGGCCACTGGTGATATCTGTCAAGTGGGCTCTCTGTTAGGTACGCAGAATATAAACATGAACAACACGGGCCCCTCCCACTGTGGGGCTTATCTCCTCCTGGTGGAGGAGCCAGATACAAAAAACCTTTCGAGTACAATGTACACATTGTTGGAAGAGGGGTGGAAGCATAGGAAAGAGACTAAATAAATTACCTGGGAAAGCTGGAGTAGGTATCACAAAGGAGATGACCTTTTGCCATTTGGGATAGATGACAACGGGGTCAAGTAAATAAAGTGAATACCTGACCATTCAGAAGCTCGTCTCAAACACCCTTTTAGCTCCAGCTCCTGGGATGACTCCATTCCAAATGCTTCAGACCGACATATAGCTAGCTCTATATTTCCTTGTTTGGGATAGGTTTTGAAGGATGAGTAGGAGTTTGGCAGATAAACAGTGAGAGCCTGGCCATTCAAAATTGGATTCCAATCTATCTTTCGGCCTCAAATCTTGGGGTTACTATACTCTGCAGACTTTAGAACTCCCCAGACAACTTGCTGTTCCCACATATACCATAGTCCATCATTTCTCTCTACACAGGCTATTTTTTTCTGCCTGGAAAGCCCCTCTACCTTTATCCTCTGAGATGGGCTCTTCTGTGCCAGTGACTCATCATTGGCCACCTGTTTAGAGGGAAAGAAATGACTTCATCGGAGTGAGATGGAGGTGGATAGGTAGCCACACAGTCCAGATTCAGAATTTGACTTTGCTGGTCTTATGAAGGAGGGAATAGGGGAAACTATCGCTTCATGAACCTCAATCACATAAAGGAATCATCTGATCCCTGAAACAACCCTGGTGTGGTCGATATTTTTGTGTACCTTTTTCAGCCTGGGAGACTGGAACTCTTCAAGGTGAAGCAATTTGTCCACTATTGTAATAAGCAATAAGTGACGCACCAGGATTTGAATCCTTCCCATCCAATGGCAAAGCCCGGGTCCCTTCCATCAAACTATAAGGTCTTCTTGGTGGCTTTCCTTGTCCTGGGTTCTGCCCATTAGCCCTTTCATTTAAAGGTTTTACTTCTAGGTGTTCCAGATGAAGAGCTTCTACCTTGAGTTTTCCTCCTACTTTCCACCCCCACTCTGAATTAGAACAGTGGTTCTCAGCCCAGATGGCATCTGAAAAGTCTGGAGACATGTTTGGTTGTTGCACCTGGACAGGTGGGCTGCTGCTGGCATCTAGAGAGGAAAGATTAGGGAGGCTTCTCAGCATTCTACGCGGCACAGGACAATCCCCGACAAGAAAAAATGATCCCATCCCAACTGCTGGTCATGCAGAGAATGAGTAACCTGAGTTAGTCTCCTTAAGTCTTCCTGCAAAGCGAATAAGCAGGTTCTTGCTGGAGGCGTCCCAGAGCAGTTCTTGCTGCACTTTCCCCTCCCACTCATGACTCTGTGCAAAGATGCAAGGTTACCCTGTGCAGGTTGCATTTTCTCTGCACGGGGGTCCTCCCTTCTCCAGCCATGTCCTAAATTCTGGTTCATCTAACTCCATTATTTGTAGTTCTAATTCTCATGAAGAGCTTGGCCTCCAGAACGGGGCTCCCTGGGGTTTTGATGGTGAGCCACCACTTACCTGGGATAAGCCATTCAACTCCTCAAAGGTCCACCTTCGAAGGAAGATAATGGCACAAACTTTGGCAAGGTGGTTTTGAGAATTTAATGGGATAATTCATGTGGATTGGCACACTGGGGCAGATGGGAGATATTCAATATGTGTCTGGCATTATTGCTATTCTGAGGCTCTTCTCTCACCTCTTACCTCTTTTTCTTTTCTTTTTTTTTTTTTTTGAGCCATTTCATTTGATGGGAAAGCATCTGATATAGTGGAAGAAACTGGGGTGATATGCCCCAGTATTCTGATCCCAGCTCTGCTGACTTGCTGACCATGTGACCTTGGACAAATTACTCTTCTAAGTCTCTTTCTTCACCTGTAAAGCGAGGACAATAATACTACTTTATAATTCTTGTAAGGATTGAGCTATTTAACTGCCTGACACCTAAGAGGTGTTCAGTCAACGTTAGCCTCCCACTCTTTCTCTTTCTTTTTTAATGTGTATTTGATAAACATTTATTGAATGACATTCAGGAAATATAGTAACAAGCTTGAATTGTAAAAAATAATACATTTGATCTAAATAGATGTAAAGTATTATTTTCAGGCTCTTTTTTGTTTCATTAATATTTATTTTATATTGGAGTAGAGTTGATTTATAATATTATGTTAATTTCAGGTATATCACTCTTTCTAGTTCTGAGTCTTTCTGGGCATTGATAAAGGAACAGTTTTCGAAGTATCTTACACCAAACTTTCAGAAGGCAAATCTTGCCTGAGAAAGATTGGGGAGGACAGTCTTCACAGTGGGGAGAACCAAGAAACCTGTAAAGCAAATAATTAGGGGCTCACTGTCCTGTGATGCAGGGACTCAGAACGGGCTCCCCTTCTCAGAACAAGTTCTCAACGAAGTCTGAGTAAAACTCAATATATGGACTCCTGTAGGGGTCTGCCATGGACTCCAATACTGAGAACATTGTTAGCAAATGACTTTTCTAGATGGCAGGAGGTGAAGATCAAAGTGGATCTACTTCAGCTCTCTGGGAGGAGTTAGCAAGTAAAAAGACGATGAAGTGGTGGAATCTTCCGTCTGGCCCTCCAGACCCACTCTCCACCCTGCTTTCCTTCCCAGAAGGCTGGACGGCATGGACTGCATCTGTGAGTTCTGTCATTTCGGAGCCTGGGCTGGTTAGGGAGGAAAGAGAGGAAAGTGGGCATGTTTTTTCCTGTCCCCTGCCCCAGCCAGTTTCTCGGCCAGCTGGCTGGTCTCCCAAGGTCATGGCTTTGATTGAGGCAACTCTCTACACAGAGCATTTTCCCTCTTTGGGTTCCTGCTCCTTGCCCTCTCCCTGGCAGCCTATGGTTTCTAGCCCCAGCATACTGCATTCTCCCTTATGCCACCACCCCCTGCCCCTCCCACATTTCTGCAAGTCGTCCTCTTATTAAATTCACCTCCAATCACCCAAGGTGAGTGTGCTGCATATTTCCTCCTAGCACCTTAACTGATCAAGAGGATCTTGTCGCAGGTGGGCTGTCCATTGTTTTCTTGCAATTTCCTGGTTCTCTTTGTGATGATATGTATTCCTTTCCTATGGCTGCTGTAACAAGTACCACAGACTGGGTAGCTTAGCAACCAAAATGTATTTTCTCACAATTCTGGCGACTAGAAGATCAGGGTGAGAGCAGGGTGTTGGCCGGGCCCCACTGAGGGCCATGAGGGGATGGCTGCTCCTGGCCCTTCTCTGTGGCTCACAGACGGCTGTCTCCTTCCTGTGCCCTGTGTGTCTGTTCAAATCGCCTCTTCTTAGAAGGACATCAGTCATATCGGATGAGGGGCCACCCTAAGGACCTCATTTTAATGTAATCACCACTTTAAGACCCTATGTCCAAATGCTGTTACATTCGGAAGTAGGGAGGTTAGGATGACAACCTATGGGTTTCAAGGGGGACACAGTTCATCCCATAACTTGGTAGTGACATGGGAACGGGTTCATCAGATGGGAATAAGACTTGATGGCAGTAAGGACACAGCAGCATTCAAAAGTGATGAGCTCCCTGCTTTCAAGGGGCTGACATTCTTGTCGGGAGGGGAGAGGAAGCAAGAGAGAGACCATACACAAATCAACAAACAATTATTTCAACAGCAACAAGCGCTGGAAAGACAAACACGGGACATGAGAGGATGACTGGGCCAAGTCAGATAGGTCAAGGTCGGGCTCTCCAAGGAGGACGCTTGAAAGCTGAGGCCTGAATGAAGCAGAGGAATCACCATTTGGCTTCCCTGTATGTGGTGGAGTATTCCTGGCAGAGCAAATGTGGACAAACCCTAAGCAATGGGGTGTTTTCATCCATCAGCAACTTTTGCTGATGCAGAAAGAGAGAGAGAAAGAATTAGAGGACATATTTGTTTTCATTGGAGAGAAATTTTTTATTTTATTTTAAAGGGTGTACTAAGGGTACTTAATAAGATAAAATCAAATAACATTTTTTAAAGGCATAAGAAAAATCCTTCATGTTAGAAAACCTTCCCATCGTGGCACAGCAGAAATGAATCCAACTAGGAAACATGAGGTTGTGGGTTTGATCCCTGGCCTTGCTCAGTGGGTTAAGGATCTGGCGTTGCCATGAACTGTGGCGTAGGTCGCAGACGAGGCTCGGATCTGGTACTGCTATGGCTGTGGCATAAGCTGGCAGCTGTAGCTCCAATTAGACTCCTAGCCTGGGAACCTCCATATGCCATGAGTGCAGCCCTAAAAAAGCAATAAATAGACAAAGTTATTAAATGTCATTCAGAGCAAAATGATACTAGGTGATTTGGTATCCACTTAACGTTGGATTTTTAAAAAGAGTCCTAAAAAAGAACAAAATAATGCCAATTGCAGCAACATGGATGGAACTAGAGACTCTCATACTAAGTGAAGTAAGTCAGAAAGAGAAAGACAAATACCATATGATCTCACATATCTGGAATCCAATATGTGGCACAAATGACCCTATCTGCAGAAAAGGAATGAACTCATGGACATGGAGAATAGACTTGTGGTCACTGAGTGGGAGAGAGGGAGAAGGGAGTGGAATGGACTGGGAATTTGGGGTTAGTATATGCAAACTATTTCATTTGGAATGGATAAGCAATGCCATCCTGCTATATAGCACAGAGAACTATATTTTGTCGCTTGAAATGGACCCTGATGGGGGATAATGCGAGAAAAAGAATATGTATATATATGTATGACTAGGTCACTTTGCAGTATAGCATAAATTGACAGAACATTATAAACCAACTATAATTTTAGAAAATCTTAAAATATTTTAAATATAAAAAATAAAGAAGGAGTTCCCGTCGTGGTGCAGTGGTTAACGAATCCGACTAGGAACCATGAGGTTGCGGGTTCGGTCCCTGCCCTTGCTCAGTAGGTTAAAGATCCGGCGTTGCCATGAGCTGTGGTATAGGTTGCAGACGTGGCTCGGATCCCGCGTTGCTGTGGCTCTGGCGTAGGCCGGGGGCTACAGCTCCGATTCGACCCCTAGCCTGGGAACTTCCATATGCCGAGGGAGCAGCCCAAGAAATAGCAAAAGGACAAAAAAATTAAAAAAATTAACAAAAATAAATAAAAAATAAAGAAGAGTCATTAACAACAGGCTGAGAAGATAAAACTGGAAGCCATGTGTGCTTTTTGGATTCACACATGGTGTTAGGGAGAAAAACTTTAAACTAGATAAAACAAGCCTCATTAGGGTGGGCCATTTTCCGGGGCATTCTGTCACGCAGCAGACACTTCTGTACTTGCACACTGTGCCCTCCTTCACCAGCCTGCCCAGGAACAGAGTTCATCCTGGCTCAGTCCTGTTTTAATGACCATCAGGCAGGCAGGACACTGTGCCACCTCTGAGTTGGTTCGGCATTCCCCCAAACTAATCCCAGTTTTTCCCAAGATTTGCAGTGCAGCACAGAGGAGGATTACTGTGCCCAAATCAGGCTCATATTAAAATATTAATCTACATTTAAAGTGGTTCCATTGTGTCCATGGGGATCTCCATTCCATATGTTTGCAAGAGCTCTGGGGCCAGCAGTATATTTGATTTTGAGGGTTTTAAAATGAAGGCTAAAGGTGACTTGCAATAAAGCAGTGCAAGGAATAGCACAGTGGATGGGACGCCCCCTTAGTAAATACTGACTTCCAGTGCTTTTCTTCTCACAAACAGCATCCGAGGCTGTTAGGCGATAAGTGACCCTAGAGACAACCTCCTTTAACTGGTTTGGTGTCCCTAAGTTTAACCTCTCCCCTTCCCTCCTCCCTTTCTCATTCCCTTTTTCCCCTTTCTTCCAAAAATGTGTTAAGCTGACCACCTGTATTAGTTCCCTATGGCTGCTGTAACAAATGACCACAAACTCAGTGGCTTAAAACAATCCCAAATTATCATCTTAACTGTTCTGGAAGTCAGAAGTCCACAATAGGCCTCACTGAGCTAAAATCAAGGTGTTGGCAGTACTGCATTCCTTCTGGATACTCTTGTAAGAATCCACTTCTTTGCCTTCCAGCTTCTGGAGGCTGCCCGCATTCCTTAACCTACCACCCCTTCTGCCATCTTCAAAGCTAGCAATGGACAGTCAAGTCTTTCTCATGCTGCATCACTCTGACTCTAACTCTCCTGCCTCCTTCTTCACTTAGAAGAACTTCTGTGATTCCATGGGACCCATCTGAATAATCCAGAACAGTCTCCCCATCTCAAGATTTTCAATCACATCTGTGAATCCCTTTTGCCATGTAAGATAACATATTCACAGATTCTGGAGATTTGACCATGGACACCTTTTTTGTTTGTTTGTTTGTTTGTTTTTGTTTTTGTTTTTTTGTTTTGCTGCTCTGCAGCATATGGAGCTCCTGGGCCAGGGACCGCATCCAAGCTGCAGTCTTGACCTAAGCTGAAGCTGTGGCAATGCTGGATCCTTAACCCACTGTGCTGGGCTGGGGATCGAACCAACATCCCAGTGTTCCCAAGACGCTGCCAATAGAAATTCCACTTATCCACGTGCGTGCCTCACAGCATCCGCCACTCCAGCTCCAAAACCCTTGCGGGTTTTGCGCTTTCAAGGCCAGCTCTGGGTCCTTCCGCTCCCCCTCCTCTCACCCCAGCCCTGAAGCCCCTCGCCCACCTCCACAGCCACATCCGCGGGTGGGGGAAGGGCGGCCTGACCCTCGGGCAGCGGGGCTCACGGACTGCTCTAAGCGGGTGCAGACCCCGAGTTGAGCACTGGGTAGACCACTGCGCCCGCGCAAGAGAAGCCGCTCTTCCCGTCCGGGTGAGAACGCAAGCCCTCAACTTCGGTTCCGGCACCAAACGCTCCCGGCCGCCCGCTATTGACAAAGGGCAACATCTATACCAGGTAGATCTTTAGATTATTATTCCAAACTACTAGTTAGAAAATGGAAGTTAAACTTTCAGCAAAATGGTAGCTCCTGAGAAGGTTGGTTCAAATCATGACTCCACAACTTACTGCCTAGGTTACCGTGGGCCTTACTTTCCTCGTTGTAAATGTGAGTTTTAATTGGGTTGATCGATGTAAATCACCTACACTAGAACAGTGTCTGGCACATAGCAAGCATTACATAAATGTAAAGTTTTGTTATCCTAAATATTTTGCTGGACAAAAAAAGTGTCAATACGACCCTTGAAATAGCCTTTTTGATATTGCTAACATGATTAATTTTCTCTCTCTTCTATTGATTACCAAGAAGTCTTCTCTCCTTTACTTAAATATTTGAACATCCCTCCTAATCTGCTAGTCCAAAGCATTTTTCCCAAGGAGGAGTGTCTTAGTGTACTTGTGTATAAAAGAAAGTCTGTAATGTGTTAAGACACTCAGGTGGAGTTGTCACTTAACATTTGGGTAATTATGGCTTTCCCAATATTTCCTTCCTTTGTAGACTTTTCAACAAACAAGCTTTACTTTCACTTCTGCATCTGTAGTCTTCTTTACCTATAGTAGATTGCAAAAATCCTCCCATCCCTATATGCAATCTCCTTTGCAATATGTGTGTGGTGCATTTCCCATCAAAAAAAGGGGTCCACTTCTCTACCTCCTTGAATCTGGGCTGGCTTTAAGACATGCTTTGATTAACAGAATGCAACAGAAGTCTCGCTGTGGAAGTTTTGAGCCTAGTTGTAACTTCCATTCTTTCTTGCTATCAAGGTCTACACTTGCAATTAGCTCACTGTCACCTCTGCTTCATCTCACCTGCCAAAGCAGGGCACCTGGCCAAGCCAAAAGTCAATGGGGCGTGGAAATATACTTTGCCGTTATGGAAGAAATGACAAGGTTGAGAAAAAAGGGGAGGCAAATAACTGGAGCCTATGATGTAATCTTCCATACTCAGTTTCCCCATCCCATTCTCTCTAGGCACCCTTAACTTCTTCATGGGGCCTGCCACACTAAAAATCATGTTACAAGGTATGCATATATTTGTTTGATACTTTATTCTCCTAGTAGACAATAAACTCTTAGACTACAATAGAAGTCTAAGAGGCAGAGGTGAAGGCAGGAGAGACCAGTTTTATAGACATGTCAAGCAAGACTTCCCAGAGGATGTAATAAATGGAAGTCAGAGAGGTTTGGGGGAGGGCAGCAGAGGCATGCACATGGGAGGAGAACAGAGTAGGAGATTTTACATGGAGGAGGCTATGTGAACAAAGTCCCAGGCAGAAAAGTGTTTGATGTTTTCTAGAAATTGAGGGTAACCTAATACTGCTAGAGCTTAGGTGGTGAAAAGCAGGGCACAGAGCGAGAGATGGGGCTGAAGAGGGAGGCAAAAATGCCATCGGGAGATGCTGTCGGCCACACTTGGGCTTCAGATGTTATCCGAAGGGAAATGGGAAGCCATTGGAGGACTCCTGATACTGAAAGTCCTCCAATGGATTAAAAAAAAAAATCAATGTGATTACCACATGGAAGGATTGCAGGGTTGGGATGTTGACAGCAAAGAGGCAAACGAAGAGTGTGTGAATGCGAAGCTAGTGCTGGAAACCAGAGGCTTTTTGGCTCCTGTCCAGGCATTCTCAGCTCTGCATCTGAACCTTCCCAAAGGCCTTGCCACCACCCAGAGAGGGAGTGCAGTGGGAGATGAATAAATGCTGTTTGGAATGAAAAAATTTAAAGTTCAGTCTTTGCTTCAAAACCAGTCAGAGAGAAGAAGTGGGCCAGAGAGTAATACATTTAGTTCTTAACCCATAGTTAAGATTTTCTCCAAGAAGCCTGTATTCTGAACACACTTAGAAATGATTTCTCCTTCTTGTGAACACCTCTCACTCATGTTTCTGCCACTCAGGTATTCATTCAGTCAGTCAACAAATACTTATTGAGCACCTACTATGTTAGGCACAGTGTTAGATCCAGAAACGAACAGTCCTGGCGTGTTCTTTGTCGAGTTTATTGTTCCATTTTCTAACTAGTAGTTTGGAATAATAATCTAAAGATCTACCTGGTATAGATGTTGCCCTTTGTCAATAGCGGGCGGCCGGGAGCGTTTGGTGCCGGAACCGAAGTTGAGGGCTTGCGTTCTCACCCGGACGGGAAGAGCGGCTTCTCTTGCGCGGGCGCAGTGGTCTACCCAGTGCTCAACTCGGGGTCTGCACCCGCTTAGAGCAGTCCGTGAGCCCCGCTGCCCGAGGGTCAGGCCGCCCTTCCCCCACCCGCGGATGTGGCTGTGGAGGTGGGCGAGGGGCTTCAGGGCTGGGGTGAGAGGAGGGGGAGCGGAAGGACCCAGAGCTGGCCTTGAAAGCGCAAAACCCGCAAGGGTTTTGGAGCTGGAGTGGCGGATGCTGTGAGGCACGCACGTGGATAAGTAGAATTTCTCAGACGTGCAGTGGGGCAACCCTTAGAGAATCATCTCCGCGCATGCTCAGCTTTAACAGACGTGCAAAGAATTCTGGGGAGACGTCCAGGAGCTCTGGGGAGAACTTAAATTTCACTTCTCTGAGCCCGGGTTCCTCATCAGTGAGATGGGAGGAACAGTTACCACCCAGCCTTCTTTCAGTGAATACCGATTACGCTCTTACCAGGCGCTGCCCTAAGTGTTACTTAATAACAAAATTATTGTGGGGAAATCAAATGAGATGAAAGTGAAAGCACTTGGCCTACTCTTAAGCATGTTATAAACGTGAGCTCTTAGGAACTCGCATTTGTTTGTAGTTTGTTTTTATTAAGAGGTCAGGCATTGCTGTTTCCTGGCCTTAGGTCACCCCACTTTCCTCAGCCAGATTTCTTGCAAATGGATCCAATTAGTCACTGGAGGAGTTGAGAATAGAGTTGGCTCCGAGCAAATAGATGACTGTGATTTTGCCCTTGTTCTGCAGTGTATCTTATTACTTCAAAGGGATTAAAGTGAGTTGGTAATTTGTAACTGCTCCAAGTGTAATTCCTTGGCATGTTCAGCATATATTTCAATCTCTTAATTAACTTGGAAGGTTGAAAATTGTTGATGTTGAAACAGAACTTTGGCTGCTGTTTCCCTTCCTTCTCTTTTAGTTGATAAAAACCCACTAATAGGAAAAACACCCTTCATCGTTCTCTTTGCTTCCTTTTTTTCATTCACAGTGCTCAGTGTTCCATTTGTGGATATGTGCTATATTTCTTTTCTTTCTTTTTTTTTCTTTTTAGGGGTGCACCCGTAACATATGGAGGTTCCCAGTCTAGGGGGTCCAATCCAAGCTACAGCTGCCAGCCAATGCCACAGCCACAGCAATGCAGGGTATGAGCCACGTCTGCCACCTACACCACAGCTCACGGCAATGCCGGATCCTTAACCCACTGAGTGAGGCCAGGGATGGACCCTGAAACCTCATGGTTCCTAGTAGGATTCGTTTCTGCTGTGCCACGATGGGAACTCCTAATGTTTATTTTCTACTAGTTTAAAACGTTTATATAACAACTAGCTTGGACAAGGCATTGTGCCAAGCCCTCAAGACATAAGAAAATGGCTATGCAATGGGCTCTGCTCTCAAGGAACTTGCTGTATTGAGGGGAAAGAATGCAGTGGGGGAATCTCATACAAGTAGAGTTAAGTTAGGACTCTATGGGGATTTCACAGACAACCTCTATTGTTTTATTCAAACCAGTGCTCTGTCTCTTTTACTCCGGATTGATAAATCTTTGCATGAATGCTATTTAGAGCCAAAGTTACATGCTTTCCCAGGCCCTTAGTTATCATGAAAAAGAATGTAAGTGCTTTACCTACTCCTGGTCCAATCTTCATCATCACAGACATGCCCCTGACTTGAAGAACATATTCTCAAAGGACGTGTGTGAGGCACAGAAAAGGAGTATTTCTGAGCTTAATTTTGCATCTTGGGTTAGTGCTATGGTGTTGGGCCAAATTTGCTGCCCTGTCCCATGAACACACATTCCTGAGTCTTCAGCCCTCTTATCCTTGTTTCAAGGTATAGCTGGTCTACCACAGCGCCCTAACTATCTGCATCATATTGATCGTCCCTTTCTTGAACTGTGGCATTCATAGTCCAGTGCGCTGATCTTGACATTTAACGTAAACCACTTTCATTGTTAGTAACTTTCATTCTCAATTGTTGAGCAAAGACTCTGAGACAATGTACAGTAGATGAAAAAGCACAGGTTTGGAGATGAACAGATTTGAGTTTGAACTCTGGTCCTGCTGCTTGTTTACTGTGTGATGTAACTTTGGGAACCTCAGTTTCGTCAGCTGTCACACGTAAAAGCTATCTTCTGCAGGATTGTTACTTATAGGCATGTAGTGAGGATTAAATAAGGTAATTATTAAGATGAGAAGCACCCTTCTTTCCTTAAGCCCTATGCAATGATTGTTGTAGGTTCTATTTAATGCTAATTGAATGCATGAGCTTCTGTCACATTCAGTTAAAGAACGAGAGAGGGCTAAAAGTTTTTCACCTGGAATCATAAATTTTTAGAATGCATGTCTTTATTCTCAGGCCGATATTCTGCCCACTATTCAGTGTCACCCACAGTGAGTATTTCTTTAACACCTATTACGTTCAAAGCACTGTTTCTTCAAAGAAATAGGAGGTGAGGCAGAGTTCCTGTTCTCAAGAATTTTCAGTCTATATGGGAAACTAGGGACATCTTTCTCTTACTGTGTCATGTCTATCCCAGCAACTCAACTTCTGAAAATTGGAGTTTTCTAGGGTATCATCCTGGTCATCTTTTCACTTTACATTCTCCTTGGGTGAACTCACTCACCTCCATGGCTTTAAAAACCCACTACATGCCAGAGACTTCCAAATTTGTATCTAGAATCTAGACTTTTAAACTTCAAACCTGTATCTCCAGTAGTCAGCTTAACTGAGGCACTTATCACACAAACAACTGCAAATTAAACTTATCTAAAACAAGCATCCTTCTCCTCCAAACTTGCTCTTCATCTTCATCGAGTGGTACAAGCCAGGGACCTGGTAGTCATCCTTAGAGTCTCCTGTCTCTCCTACCTCCTTGCCCACATCCAATAAACCATGAGGTCATACAGCTTCTACCTTCAAAATATAATTGGAATCCACCCAGTCCTGTCTCCACTGATGACACCAAAGTTCAAGCTGCTATTGTCTGCCCTCTCTACCACCATAACAGCTGTCTCTCAACTTTCCCCCCTCTAAACCATTTTTCATGTGGTAACAAGAGTAATCTTTTTAAGTGCAGAGCTAATCAGGCTACTTCTCTGCCTAAAATCCTCTGATACCTGTGCTCATAGATTGAGGTTTAGAGTCACTCCCATGGCCTCTGACCATCCACAGACTTTGCCCCTGCTGATTTTGTAATCCCAGCTCCTACCCGTCTCCACCCAGTGGCCTCTTTCCAGCCATACTAATCTTCTCTTTGGCCACTTTTTTAGGGAAGCCTTCCCTGCCCATCACTATCTAGATGAGTTTCCCTTATGCCTCCTTATAAAACCCTGGCCTGTTTTGGGTTCTACTTAATTGTAATCATATAATATTATTTGCATGAGTATTTGGTTATTGATTTGTCCATTAGCCTGCAGCTCCTTGAGGATGGACACCACGTCTCAGCACTTGGCAGTGCACCTGGCATACATAGGTTTCTGTTGAATCCTGGTTGAGACGGTGAGAACAGTAAGAGGTGTACATCAAATACCAAAGAAAGATTTAAGACAATGAGTGTGATGAAAATTAAAAAAAGAGAGATCACTGGAACTTGGGGGTGGATGAGACTTGAGTTATTTCTTAAAGAAAAAACGGAAGACTCTTTTCAAAAGGTGGCTATAAGCGCTGAATAATTCAGGGGACAAATTATGTAACAGTTTGACAGGAGAAAATTTTTATATAAGGTAGCAATTTGAAGTAAAAGTGGGAAAGTAAATCGAGGCCATCTTGTGGATGGCTGTGGGTTCCAGGCTGAAGAATTTAAACTTTATTCTGTAGACAATAGGAAGCCATTGATGAGTGATAACATTTGCAGATTTGTGGAATGAGATGTATATCTTTGAGGACTTTCAGTTGCCAGCAAGAGAAATCCATCCCAAATCGTCAGGCTTGATCCTGAAGTTCAAATGATGTAATTGGCTTCTTCCTGAATCTCTCTGCACTTCATCCTTTGTGCAGGTTCCTTTCTCTGCCAGGCTTTCCCTCATGATGATAGGATGGTTGCAACAGCTTCAGGATCATGTCTCTCAAGGCTGAAATCTAGGAACAAGAAATTATCAGCTGTTCTAGATTTTCCGTGACTCCAATAACAATCCTAGAGTAGTGGGTACATGGCTGGGATAGACTGTTTCGGTTCCTGTTCACCTCCCAGAACCAATATTTGTTACTAGCGGAACACAGTGGGGTGCCAAGTGATTTAGGCTTAGTTCAAATTCACAGCCTCTCTTTCCTAGGTCAGGGTGAGATCAGCAAATTTGCCACCCTAAACTGTCTCTTTGGCATGCAGATTATTTCTAGCTGAAAACAATCAAGGCCCCCAAAACCCAGGAAGAGGCTTTGACCTTCCCCTAACTGCCTAAAGAATGAAGATAGAGGACCTGTCCCAGAAAGGGGGGATCACCATAGTTCACTATAGTATGAACTAGGTGTGTAGCCATGGAGGAACCTGGCAAACTCTGCTCTGATTCCTCTCTGTGTTGTCCCAGCCTGGCCCAGCAAACATGTATTTACCAAAAACGTGCTTTTCCACTCCATATTAATTTCCTTCCTCTCCTTTGAGGTCCCAAACCACTACCGCCAACATCTTCTTTTGTCTTTAGCTGAAGATGGTGTTTAAGGGAGAGGCCTCAGCTGTTTGGGGAAGTTACTCAGTTCTCCTGGGTCCTCCTATGTATACATACTATTAAACTTTTGTCTGACTTTTCTCCCATTAATCTGTCTCATGTCAATTTAATTCTCAGACCAGCCAGAAGAACCTAGAAGGGTAGAGGAAAATTTCTCCCCCAATGCCACATTGAATGAGAGCAGGGGAGGAGCAAATTTCCAAATGACAACAGGATTGCAGCTGGAAGCAGGGTCCTTGAACGCAGAGCCCCAAGTCAATAAACGTCCACAACAAGAGGGAAGGTCAGCCTGGCAATGCAGAGAATGGAGTGGAGCAGAGATAGACCACTGCTACGGGTTGTTCATTCTTCTGTTCCCTGCAGTGGCCTGAGAGCATTGAACTTGGCCATGCAGGTCCTTGCAGCCATCGCTGCACCTCTTACAACGGTTCTCCTTGCCAAAGGTCCCCAAAGAGTGACTGAACTGTCTCCATAGAGATAAATCAGAAGAGAAGAGGATTTATAATGGATAAAAGGTGTCAAGGAGGCCACATGCTTATCTCATTGTCCATAAATCGGTCACATCCTGCCGTTTAAGATAACCCTTATTGTTTCATTTTGGTAGCTGTTGCAGCAGTGTGTTTGGGAGGGAAGTCTGCTAGCTTGGCAGGATTGTTTATCTAGGCTTATGGTGATTTAATTCTTTCTGAACTTGTTACAAAAAAAAAAATGTGTTAAAAAAAGACCAGGTTCTCTTGGTTTTCTCCTGGTTTTTATTTATTGCACAAGGAATATCCCAACAACAATAAAGAAAGAAAAAAGGGGAGAAAATAGCAGGCTACTGTGAATGCCTTTTTAAAGAGACAGACAGCCCTTGGCAGATGTGTAAATATTGTCTCCAATTTATTTTATATCCTCTAAATGTTGACTTGTCAAAAAAAAAGAAAAAAAAGCCACATTCTGTTATAGCACCAAGAGGCATATTAGTACGAAGTACAACATAGCTCTGTTGAATTTTTAAGTAAGTACTGGCTAGATAAGAAAAATTATAGTTCTTATTCATTCAATTTAGGATGCAAGAGCTTGAGGAAGGTGGGACTAAAGAAAGGAATCTGTATGTTTATCTTTTGCTTGTAGTCATTTCTTGTACTGCGCAGTCTCCTCATATGTGAAGGAAATGCAGCTTCTAAACCATTTTCTGTCTTCTAGTGTAATCTCTTGAGAGCTGCCTGGGTCATTAAATTTTCAACTTTCTTAAAACCCCATGGAACCGAAAGAGCATTAAATACATGTCTGAGAACAAGGGTGATGAATCATTTTGTTGCGACCTTGACTGAGAGAAGGGATGGCTGATGTGATATTGTGATTTATAATGAGAAATATATATTTGGTCTTTCTGGCATAAAATTCCTAAGACCCTTGGAATTTCCTACATGATGCGAGCCTTAGAGGTATCTCTTGTGATATGAATGAGGTGACTTTTGGACCCCACCTAAAGTTGAAGACTGGTTCCCAGAGACCCACATAGATGCTCCCTTTAAGGGCTGGAATTTTAAGTCCCACCCCCCTGCCCTCCAGGAGGGCGGAGGGGCTGAAAGATGAATCCGTAACCAATGGCCAGTGATTTAATCAATCACGACTCAATGAAGCCTCCATTAAAACCCCAAAGGACCATGTTTGGAGAGCTGAACACGTGAGATTTGGAGAGACTGGCTCACCTGGGGAGGCCATGGGATGCTCCATGCTCTTTCCCTGTTCTTTGTCCTGTGCGTCCCTACCAACTCACCGTTCCTAGCTATATTCTTTTATAATAAACCAGTGACCTAATAGGGAAAACTTTTCTCTGTTCTGTAAGCCGCTCTAGAAAATTAATTGAAGTCCAAGGAAGATGTTGCTGGAACCTCCAGTCTTTAGCCAATTGGTCAGGAGCAGGCCAGAAGGGGAGCAACCTGGGCTTGCAACCAGGGCATCTGAAGTTGGGGTTGGGGGTGGCAGTCTTAGAGGACTGAGCCCTTCACCTGTGGAATCTGATCCTTCTTCTGGGTGGTGTCAGAATTGAATTGAATTCTCTGACAGCCTGCTGGTGGCTGAGAATTTCTTGTTGGTGCAGGGAATTCCCCCCTCCCCTCAGTGGCGTTGATTTTCGATATCCGAACGCCAGAAGAACTGGTGTGGGACTACCTCTTGGTAAGATTGTCATCAGATGGAATGACCTATTTCGATCCAGGATTTTTTCCTCCATCACATTTAAGTCTTTTTAACAAGTCATACCCTGCCTATTAATTTGATGTGATTGAGACCATCGAATGATACCCTTTTAAGATCATAATTGAAAGGGCATAGCTTTTCCAAATGTGTGGGGAAGACAGTATTTGCGAAGCCTCTGGACATCAGTAACAGCTGACAGAAGGTGGGTGGTAAATTGATTAAATAGGATCTATCATGTGTTTGAAAGTAGTTTCTGTAAATAGGAAATTAATGTTGCCTACGGTGAGTCAGAGCTGAAGTAATGGTGTTCAAAACCGTTGACTCCCACTCAGGTATTTTAAGGACTAAGTCAGCCATTCTTAACCCTTTTCAAAATGCAAGGTACTAGAATGTGACAGGTGGTGACCCTGAAGCATTATCTGTCTCCTTTGGGTTCATTTGCATAATACACACACGAGCCAGTACAATCAACATTTATCAGCTCATGCCCATTAAAATTAATGGAGCCATTTCCCAAATGCGTCTGTGAGTTGTCATTTTCCTGAATCTCTGACACAGAGCCTCCAGGCATGCAGTTCTCTCTTCTCTCCAGTCCCCATGAAGCTGCTCCCACCTTCCCTCCCTGGCTAAGTGACAGAGACACTGTGCCAGCTGCCCCACACTCCTTGCCACACTCACTTCAGTCGGGTGCTCCCTCCAATGAACTGTTCCTTCTCCCTTTCAGAGCTTAGTTTTCAGCAAAACTGCAGAATCATCACCATCCTGTGGAAGTTTTAAGGCACCCTTTTATGATGATTTAAAGAAAAAAAAAAAAACTCTGACGCATTTAAGCTTGTAAATAATGATGTAACCAGTTGTACAGTACAAGCACCTGATAAATGGGACAGCAGTCAGAACCTTCCTTTCGTTTAAATCAGAGCAATTCTCTACTTCTGCAGATGCCTTGCCGGGTGTAGACAACAGCCCATTGCACCACTCTCAACTCTCGCTCTTAATTGCACTGTGTTCACATTTATCTCTGCTCCTTGCAGAGGTAGGGCTCTGACTGCAGCTCTCTCCTGGCCTCTGCTGCGCCCCTCAGCCTCTTCCAGCCTCCCAGCACTACTCAGCCTTTTGCCAGTTGGTCCCTGTTCTGGGCTGAATGCGGGTAACTCTTCCCCACAATGCTCTCTTTGTCAGCCCTGAGCATCTAATGTGAAAACGTGGTTGGCAGGCGCAGATGTGCTGCTGCACACCCACCCGTGTGCATCCTCATTAGCTGTCTTTCTTCAAGGCACAGCGCCAGGGGAGTGCAAGTTCTGGTCCTCTTGCAAATGCTAAGAGCCGGATGTTCACCGACTTAACTCCTCCTAAGCAGCAGCTGGTTCCTCCTCCTTTCCTCCTGTGCATCTCTTGAACCCAGTTTGAGAAAAGAACATTCCTTTGGTGCTTTGGCCAGGAATGTTCTAAATACATTGAGGCACAGCCATTTACCCAATGCCTATTATGCAGAAGGCGCATCCTCACATCCTCTTTACTGTATCTTTTTTTTTTTTTTGCTTTTTAGGGTTGCACCCATGGCATATGAAAGTTCCCAGGCCAGGAGTCTAATCGGAGCTGGAGTCGCTGACCTACACCACAGCCACAGCAATGGTCTAATCCGAGCCACATCTTCGACCTATGCCACAGCTCATGGCAATGCCAGATCCTTAACCCACTGAGTGAGGTCAGGGATTGAACCCACGTCCTCATGGATAGTCGGGTTCGTTAACCCCTGAGCCATGATGGGAACTCCATCTTTACGTGTCTTTTAATCCTCATATCAATACTGGGAGGCAGGAATGGAGTCAGAGAGACTGAGTTTGAATGCCGATCACACACCAGCTATGTGAACTGAGGTGCCTCAAGACCATCTCTGAGTTTTATTTCCCCATCAACAGGATTGATGTAAAGCCCCTATCACGGGGCCTTGGCCTGTAATAAGTGCGTAAGTGCATGGAATAAACCCTAGCTATTACCCTGGAGAGGTTGAACTTGACCAGGTTACTTGACTTAGCCAAGGTTATACATCTGGTTCATGGTGGAACTGAGCTGTGAATTCAAATCCTTTGAATCTATTTCCCTTTCTTCCTTTCCTCCTTTGTTAGAGGGATTCTGTGTTAGTGCCAGAGCACCGTGTAAAAAAATTGGAGCTCCTGGGTACTTTGGCAGTGTGCTATGCAATTAAACTCCAAGGCTAATAATAAAAAATTATAATATGAGAGCTACTATCTGTTGAGTACCCAGTATATAATAGGAGCATACTAGGCAATTGGCATGCCTTCTGTAATCTTTTTAACAGTGCTCTCCAGAATTTCATCATTTGTGTTTTATCTTCACAATTTTTGCCATTTCTATGTACCACCTATTCCATTATATCATTTAATTTTCTATAAAATTGACTCACATTATTACTTAAACGTATTTCAAAAGAAACACTGTCACTACTGTAAAGAGCCAGTATCATTTACCAAAAATAGAGGATGATCAGGAAAATAGAGGCAATTGAAACAAAGCCGTGTTGTCCAGTTCCAGCTGGATAATCCTTTGGACCTGAGGCCTGATCTTGGTTAAAAAGGGAGATCAGCAAGTGCTAAGAGGCCTTTAAGACATAGCAGGTCCAAACAGGTATTTCTTTTGACTATAACTGGAACAACTCAAGAAGAATGAAGAAAAGAATAACATCACCCCTTGTGATCCATGTTCTTCAATGCCCTGTCGGTAACCACTGAATTATCTCAGTGTCCCCATTTCCTGCTGAGGGAAGCACTGCCATGTGACAAGCTTGCAGGGAGCTGTCATCACTGCCTTTTACAGATGACAGCTGAGGCTCAGACAGCTCCCATCCCTTACCAGCTAACAAGTGGTAAAGGTGGGGTTAGAACCCAGGTCTTTCTCCAGGACACATGAGGAAAATGTGTCACACTTGGATAAGTTTGATGGCCAGGCACGCCCAGGAGCAGCCCAGTGCTGGCTTGAGTTTTCTGTTACAAATTCCTGGCCGTCCAGCTCCTTGAATTGCTGAGCTTCTCAGCAGCCTGTGGAAACCTGGACACCCTTGGGGAGGAGGGTGGTCCAGGTGCCTGGAACCAGGCGGAGGGCATTATTGCAGTTGGCTGTCAGGTGCTTGCTGCTGATTCCCCCACTTGACTTTGAGCCCAGAGCAGAGTGTGCAGCTGCCTCCCTGAGGGAATTGCTCGTGGCTGGCCTGGCCTGGGAAGTGAGGGTGGTAAGGAGGTGTCAGGACCTGAGGCTGTTCTAGGCATTCTGCCCTCCCATAGAGCATCTCCAGGCACTAGAGTGGTGGAAAGAGGAGGAGCCGGAGTTCAGATCCCAGCTATTCCATTCAATTACTTAGCGGGGTCAACTTGGGAAAATACTTGCCTTTCTGCACCTCAGTTTTCGAACCCAAGAAATAAAGATGGGAATTCTCACCGTGGCTCAACAGAAACAAATCTGACTAGTATCCGCATGGATGCAGGTTCAATCCCTGGCCACCCTCAGTGGGTTAAGGATCCAGCATTGCTGTGAGCTGTGGTGTAGGTCACAGCTACGGTCCAATTAGACCCCTAGCCTGGGAACATCCATGTGCCACAGGTGTGGCCCTAAAAAGACAAAAAGACAAAAAAAAAAAAAAAGAAAGAAAAGAAAAGAAAGAAAGATGATGCCAATACCCCTTTGTAGGGTTGTTTTGAAGACAGAATGAGCTGAAGCTTGAGTATCTAGCACATACTGGCTTTTCACCAAATGCTGGTTTTCTCCTTTCCCTCCCCCGCCCTAACTTGGCCCAAATATACTGCCCTAAATCCTCTTTCCCTCCAGCCCCACCCTCCCCCCAAATGATATAATCTTAGGACAGGGATGGAGACCAGTATGGGCTAGCAGGTGGGAATATCATATCTTTCAATACAACATTTGATATTTCAGAATGCCTTAACCATGTGTAGTTGCTCATATTCTCCAATAATTATGGATCATAGCCTGGTGAGGGGTTTTTGTTTGTTTTTTGTTCTTTTGCTTTTTTAAATAAACCTCTGGGCTTTCTGTCTGTTGCAATTCCAATAATAGAGAACAGGTATTTGCTGAGGCCATCATTCTCTCCCGTATGGCATTTTTATGTCTCTCTCTAGCTGTGTTTGTCAGATCAGCTGTCCTGTGCTTTGCAATGTCAGAGTAGGTTGGCTCTAGGGTTGCCAAGGTCACCCACACCCTTCTGTGTTCTGCCTGCCAGCACAGGAAGGGATTCTGACAGAGAGCAAGCCGTCATTTTTCATGGCAGAGTCCTCAAAAGAGTAAGGTTGTATGGCCCAAACCTGGGCTCTCCCTCAACTCCCTGTCTTGCTTCTGTCCTACATGAATTTACAGCAGCCTCCTTCTAGCTCTGCTTTCCTTCACCGTGTTTCTTTTCTATGGAGTTTTGGGTTCCTATAAAACTGAGGATGGAGTTCCCATTGGGGCACACTGGAAACGAATCCAACTAGTTTGGATGAGGATGTGGGTTCGATCCCTGGCTCCACTCAGTGGGTCGGGGATCTGGGGTAGGTCACAGACCCAGCTCGGACCCACTGTTGCTGTGGCTGTGGTGTAGGCTGGCAGGTGTAACTCCAATTCGACCCCTAGCCTGGGAACTTCCATACTCCGTGTGTGCAGCCCTAAAAAGAAAAAAAGAAAAAAAACAAAACAAACACCACTGAGGCAGAAACATTCATTTAGCCGCATGGCCTTATATGCACTCCCGTGTAGTCTTCTTCAACAGTCCTCAGGAATAGGCTTCATTCATTGTCTTTATTTTCTAGCTGGAAGATACAAAGTTCAGCAAATCACCAAGATGATACATCCAACCTATGTCAGAGCTGGGAGGCAAACCCCAGCATGTGGCCAGGCCCCCAGCAAATGCCCCATTGAGAAGCCACCTCTTCCTTTAAGACCCCCATGGTATATGGCCCAGGGGACCCAGCCTTCCATCAAGACTGGGTGTATTGCTGGCTGGCTGAGTCTCCTCCACAGCCTGCTCGCCTCAGCACAGCACAGCCCTGCAGGGCCTCCCCAGCTCCAGGCCCCCGGGGCAATCAGCTGAGGCTTTAGTTGTGACAGTATCACGATTCTGTTTCTCCTGCCCACTCCCGTGGCCTTCACTCTCCCACTGGTGTGATCCGGAGCACACTCTCCGGGGAAGCTTTCTTACACAGATCCCCGTCTCAGGGTCTATTTCTCGGGAAATCCACCCCTCAGTGGGTGTGCCGTTAGTGGCAATGTCCAGATTCTAGTGCCTCAGCACTGTGCACACGCCTGCATCCTGCGAATGGGAGACGAGAATGGCTGGTGAGCTGGGTGGCCTGGATTCGACGCTTGCCCTCAGCCCTTACAGCAATGCGATCTTGCAGATTGATTATCTGTCTCAGAACCTCAGTGTCATTATTTGTAATCCAAGCATAATAATAGCATCTGTCATCCACGATGGCAGTTGAGATAACAGGCCTATACTTACAACAGAGCCTGAACGTGGCGAAGGGCAATGACTGCTGGGCGTCCGCAGGAGCAGATGCTGCCCAACCCGGCTTCTCTATTTCCCCCTGCCTTGGTTTCTTTGCAATCACGCTCTGCTTTTCTCAACATCTGTCCTCTGCTTTACTGGCTCTGCTTCCTCCTCCTGCCTCTTCACGGGGCTATTCTTTAGGGTCTGTCCTTTCCCCCACTTCCTCTTCCCTTCTTTTTCCATGTTCTCTCTCTCCAGATGCCTCCACTCTGCTGGAAAGTGGCCTGCAAGCCCTTGACAGCCATGAACAGCCAGCTGCATGTATTTTTTAAGTGATGCCATTTTAAAGAGGATGGGCAGACCTGTCATTTGCATGAATAACCAGAGCACTTCCCATTTGGGCTGCTCCCAAAGTCAGTCTGTCAAAGCTTGTGAATTGCACTAGCGGATTTTGTTTTCAACATATGCCCTTGAGTAAGGGCACCCGCCTGTCTGTAATAGGTGCTATTGTCAAGGCTGATAATGCATAACAGGCCAGAGGAGGTGGAGAGAAGGGAAACTGCCATTTGAAGTTCTATGACAGGAGAAGGGATTCTGCCAGAATGACCTGGAATAATGAGGACAATGAGCCATTGTTCTCAGCGCTTCATTTTTAGACGGTTGTGATAAGTACCTTAAACCTCAATTGTTTACATGTGAGTTACAAAGAAAGCCTAAAAACCCATGAAAATTATCTGCAAGGAATTCTCCTGATGGCCTGTGTTTTGGAGTCAGTTGATCTAACAGCTGATTCAGTGGAAACATATTTTCTGACTTCAGAGTTGAGATTAAAAGGCATGATTCTAGGAGCAGAAGAGGTAGAAGGGAGACAGAGAGGAGACACCTCACCGGAAACGGTGAGGAGAGAAGCGGGGAGAGAAAGAACATTTCTTAGTCATTACCATGGCGTGAGCACTGGACATGTTCTCTCACTCCGTATCAAGAAAACCTCCGGAAGGAGTGTGTTACCCCATCATACAGGTAAAGAAACAGAGACTCAGACCAAAACCCTTCCTCAGGCCACACTCAGGATGGTCTGACCCAAAAGTCTGTGTCCTTAACACCCATCCCTCCGGAAGGGTTAACTGCTGTAGGAGTAGGGTGTGCGGATGTCACGACTTGAAGGTCTTTAGTCAACTTCAGTTTCTGTTGTCACCATGTAACCCATAGGGACAGTGCTCTAAGGTCATGACTCAATGAGATAGTCCTAAGGAGTGGCCTTGTTTTGTTCATGACACAAACCGATGAGAGTCTTATGATGAATTCATACCCCTGCTCCCATTCACTGCCCACCCTCCCACCCCAGCCACCCACACGCCCCTTAGTTCAGAAGAGACTGGGAGCAGTGCAGCTCTGTTCATTCTCACACTATCCATGGTTCAGTCCACTGTTGCCAAATCTGTCTTCTGAGCTTAGGGAATTCCAGAGGCGGCAGCCTTCTAACATCTGGGGACTAAGATAAGGCCTTGTGTCCGCCACCGCAGGTGTGTGAAAAATTCTTACTTAGATGAGGAGCCATACCAAATGAGTTCTTCTTTGAGGCCCTTTTATGATTGCTACAAAGACAGCGAAAAAAGGAGGAATTATTTTAAAGAAAAGAAAGAAAGATGTTTCCTCTATGATTGGTGTTGTGTGTGTGTGTGTGTGTGTGTGTGTGTGTGTGTGGGTGTGGGTGCGCGCGCGCGCACACACACTTGATTTTTTTGAAAAAGTGATTTCAGCAGTGGAAATTTGATACTTGTGGTTTTGAAGAATAAAATTCCCAAGCCTTTATGTTGGGCTTTTGTGGGGCTCTGACCTGCCCCGCCGTCCCTGTCTAAGCTGAGTGTGACTGGAAGAACTCTTGATGTTGGCAGTTGAAGGAATATATAGCTGATAAACAACTACCACCGCCTCACAACAAATGTCTCCAAAGCTAAGTACTTTCAAAGTGGCGTCTGTGCCTCCCTCATGGTGGCGGTGTTGTAGGGAATGGCACTGGCTTTCCATGAATCTTAAGTTTGAAAGGCCTTTCCAAGATTCTTCTTGGTTGCCTGGAGTCCAGGGGGTTCCTAAGGTCAAAGAAAGCCATCTTAGAGAACATATGAGCACAGACCGTGAGCCAAAAACATCAATTTTGCCTTTTCCCTTTATTCCTGCCCATGAAATATTTTCCAGTTATTTTTCCATGTTGTTCTTCAGCAAGTAGTTCTTTGTGCTTTACTGCATAGACTTTCTAAATTAGGAGCTAAACCATTCGCTTCAGATATAAAATGATCACAGGACGCCCCCATATGGAAATCCACTTGCAGGAATAAAGTTCGTGCCACTGCCTCAGGTCAAGAAACCCTTTTCCATTTCTTGCAAGTGGTCCTGTCTAACTGGATCTCACCTTCGCTTACCAGCTCACACCCTCTCAGGCTCTGACTTAATAGCACTTAATGAGAGTGCTAATTAGAACCTGATTAGGTTGCTAATGAAGTGATTGACAGCCCAGATCAATTAAAAAAGGAAAAAACATCCCTGGCCTTTTGTTTGCAGCCTCTCCAGGAGATGACATTCTCTTTTTTAATTGCTCTGAATCAGGCTTTGCTGAGCCAATCAGCCTCTGTCATTGTTGCTTGGCTCCAGGTCATGTTGCCTGAGCCAGCAAGAGGCTGCACTGCAGCAGGAGACAAGCACAGGGACTTTGGAAAGCAAGGTTTCTCCTTCCTCTGTGCTGGACGCTTTATAAGCCTTACATGTCTAAGGGGATTGCTCTGCGTACCTAGCCCCACTCCTGAGCACCGCCATTCTCAGATAAGAGCTGTGTGTATATAGATGTATGACTGAGTCACTTTGCTGTATGGCAGAAATTGGCACAGCACTGTACATCAGCTATACCTTAATAAAAAAATTTTTAAATTTTTAAAAATTTACAAAAAAAACTATAAATCCCAAGCCGAATGACCGTTTTACCAGCATATCCCCCATAGCGTATATATGTATCTACCTGAAAAAGTAGCAGTGAGAATTGAAACCACAGAAATGTTTTTAATAATAGTTCTTCCCAGCCCCTCCCCACCCCCCCCACCCCCCACCCCTGGATGCTCGACTCCAGCTCTAGAGTTTTGATGATTTGGGGTAGAAATAGCAATAGTGGGTAACTCCTGACATAGTAGGCATGACTCAGTAGAAAGTGTATTTCTGGGTTGTAGTCATCTCATACAATGTGTGAGGGATCCTCTGAAGCCAGGTCCACAAATAGGACAGAAGGGCTGAATGATGATGGTCAGCAGACTGTGAGCTAAGGGAGAGGGGACAGCTGGGGAGGGAGGCAGGGCTCTGAGGGCAGGGTGTGCTTAACACGGAAGAAGAGAAGAGATATGCAAGTGGCTTAACAAAATATTTTTTAAAAATACATGTGGAGAACCTACTGTCTGCCAGACACCATGCTGAGCACAGGTTATAGAGCACTGAACGAAACATAACTCTGGAAAACAGACCATAAACACAGGATTGCAGATAAAGTGTATAAAGTGCTACAAAACAGAGATTCGGAGCGTTCTAGACAAGTCCGATACGGACCCTGAGGATGTTGCTGAGGAAAGAAGCTTAAGCTGAGCCGTGAAGGTGAAGGTCAAATAAGAGATGGCTGGGCAGAGGGGCCAGCACAGTGGGGCCTTGGCAGGAATCACACAAGGAAAGTGGCAGGGAACGAGGGAGAGAGAGCAGGTTTTGTTCTAGGATCAAAGAAAATCCCACATGCTGGAGCAGAGAGAGGAAGGGAAGGATTTCAGGAGTTGAGGCTGGAGCTGCGCCCAATCGTTCACAGCCTTTTAAGTCACACGAAGGATTTGGGACTGGAAGGGATGGGAAGGAAGGCATTAAATGGTTTTAAGCAGGGGGATTCTTATGATCAGATTGTCTTCGTGAACTATCCCAGCAGCTGTGTGGGGAACCAAACAGAAGGAGTCCAGATGGGAAGTGGGGGATCATCCTGGTTTTTCCAGTGGTCCAAACGAAAGTCAACAGTGGCCTGAAAAAGGATGCTGACCGTGGGGATGGGGAGAAGTGGCTAGACTTGAAAGACCTTTAGAAAATGGAATGAGCAGGAACTGCTGGTTCATCAGATGTTGGGAGTGAGGAAGATGGAGCAGCCAAGAATGGTTCCTAAAGGTGTGATCGAGCAGTGGATTCAGAGTGGGATCATTTACTGAGATTAGGAGGGGTGGGGAGAGAGAATTGGGGCTGGGACAACTCATCTTTGGCCGTATTTAGTGGATGTGGAGAAGTGCAGTAGACTGGTGGGTCTGGAGGCTGAATGAGCCGAAGCGGGGGTCCTTGGCCAACAGTAGACTGCCCATCTGTGGAATTCCATGAAACTCCCTTGTGGGGAGGGAAGCCCCTCCTCCCAGAGGAAGCTCAAACCTGAAGCCAAGCCCCGAGGGATTCCATTCTAAGAAACCACCATTAATGGTTTCTTAGAGAAGGAAGACATCAGGAATCTGCCAAGACAACTAAGAAGAAGCTGCCAGAGACAAGAGGAGAAACCTGGAGAGAAGCTTGCTGGGATGGTTTTCATGTTCAAGGCTTTCCACAGGGAGATCACTATGGACTGATTCCCCCCCCTCAACCCCACCCGGGCTGAGAACACTGGTTTTCAAAAAATGTTAAGCAGCAGAACCCCTGTAAGTGCACTCTTACAGACATGACCCCTGGAAAAGTGGGGGCTGGGCTCAAGGCCCTGCTCTTTCAGCCTGCTGCTTGTCACCCCATCCCCACCTCTGAACCCCAAGGCTCTGAAGAAGGACCTTGGAACAGCCCTGACTCAGAGGATACCCACTTGGCCTGCTGAGTTTAGGGCCACTCCCTGCAGAGTCATCTCAGAGTGTCCCAAAGCTGTGTACCACGCTGCCCCATGAACAAAGGGCTGGCTCCTTAGTTTTATGGAGCTTACAGAAATCTGACCTCTGCATCACTCCAGGTTAGAAAGTATCTGGGAGCCGATTACCAGGCACCGCCCCTTCTCCCCCATCAGTAAATGGCTCATAATCCTCTGAAACCCAGCTTAGATGTCATTTACTTCATGAACCTTCCCAGGCCCCCAGTTCAGAACTGATCCTACCTCCCTGGGTTGCTCTTTGCCGTATTCATTTCACAGACGACTTGGATTATGGGTTTTACACACGCTCCTCTCCCACCGGACTTTGATTTTCTCTGGGACAGAGACCAAGTCTTTACATCTTAAAGCCAGGATAATGCCCAGCACAGGGTGAGTGTGGAGTAAATGTTTGCCCAGTTGGATTAAATTACAATGAATCAGGAGTTCTCTTGTGGCACAGTGGGCGAGAGGTCCAGTGTCGTTACTGCAGCGGCTGGGGTTGCTGCTGTGGTGTAGGTTCCTCCCCCGGCCTGGGACTTCCACATGCTGCAGGGGTGGTCAAAAAAAAAAAAATTACCATGAACCACACTTGGAAGTTCCCTCAGAGAGTCCACAATCCTTCCTTCTAATATATTAAAGTGAGGGCAAGCTCCAGATCATTATTGGCAGAACTGGTTCTAGAATCCAGAATCCCGATTTCTAGTCCCATTTTCTTAGGGTTCTTCCTGCGGTGCTCAAGAGTTAGCAGCATGGAATAACTATGTGAATCTTGCAGGAAAAACTCCCCAGTTTGCAAGCTGTGGGTGGCTCTAGCTGGTTTAAATGGTGCTGTCTCAGTATCACCCACCAGGCCCATGGCGTAAAGTGACTTTCTTTGGAGTCATTTTTCATAAGTAGAAGTGTGATTGTCTCTCCCACTTGTCCTCACCACCTGTCATGGTTCTGGCTCTTTCACAGATCTCCTGTCACTTTTAATGCTCCCCTTCAAAAAAAAAAAAAAAAAAAAAAAAAAAAAGGACCACTTCTCACATTCTCTAGTGGAAAAGCTTTGTTTGTTTGTTCTTCATCTCCTCTTACAGGATTTGGCCCAAGAATGGTTCCAGCATAAAGGCTTTGAAGCTTTCTGTGTGTGGACAAGA
Organism: Sus scrofa; assembly: GCF_054392235.1. Lineage (NCBI taxonomy): Eukaryota > Metazoa > Chordata > Mammalia > Artiodactyla > Suidae > Sus > Sus scrofa. The sequence continues at coordinate 82,948,963 of NC_139388.1, read as the reverse complement.
GTTTGGAAATTCCTTGGCTGTGGGGGGTGGGGGATTAAATTGGACTCTTCCTTGGAGACAGAGTAACAGTTCTTTTTTTGAAGACCAGATGAAAAAGTGTTCTCAAGAGGCATCCTTGAGCATAAAAGCTGCCAACACTTCTCTCCTACTGTTAGTGGTGGCAGTGCTGTGACACAACCACCACCCCCCCAAGTTAGAAAGAACTGGCTAAAAGGTCTGAGAACTTGGCTTTACAGAGTTTTGGGTGGAGGAGAAAAAGATGGATTTATTATTTTGCCAGACAAAGAGAGCCACAACGGGCTAATGCTTTAAATGCTGAGCCACCCCCCCCCCAACCCCGGGAGAGATTAGGATGTGCTTTTATAGTATGGGGAGTGGAAAATAGGGCTGCAGATAAGGATCAGAGTAGAAGTGAGCTTGCATTGTCTTTCAAAGCTGGTGTTGAGTGGCCCCCAGGACTGGTTCTGGTGGTCCTCCTACTTCTAGGAATGAAGAATGCTTCATCAAGTAGTTCTTCCATGTGTTAGGGGTTTTAGTTCTGCAGAAAGGCTCAAAGATATGGTTACGTATATTCCTTAAGGAAGAACCAGGACCCTGCCCCAAGGATGTGCTGTTTTCTCTGGACAGCTCCTTCCCGGTCTGTGCATCCCCTCCCTTCCCTGATTAGCACCTGCCCTTTGGAACTCAGGGAAGGTCATGGAGGCTGAGGCTTTGTCCCTAACAACAAGAAGTGGAGGCCGCAGGAAGGCTTGTGTGCCCAGGAGCCTCACAGGGCCGTCATAGTGCTCACCCTTTCTCCCATTTATCATTTACCTGGGTCAGTTTCCCTTTAGCGCCCCTTCTCACACTATGCTGCCTCCTAGCTTTGGGCTGAGAATCATTATCAACCTACCCAGTGTGGTTGAGGAAGTGGAGAAAGCAGTGGAAAGAAGAAGCAAAAGCTGAGGCCTTGATCCCCCATTCAAACCCCAGCTCTGTGCAATCTGTCCCTTGGTCTCTGTTAAAGGCCTCAGTTTCCTCGTCTGTAGAATGGGACTGATGGGACCTCTGCAGGAGAATGGTTGTGAAGACTGGCAAAAATGTACATAAAGCCCCCAGCCAAGCGCTCGGCCCATGGAGTCCATCTCGTGAACGTCCGTTGTTTATAAACCACAGTTTTAGCATGAGCTTTACTTGCCTTAATCCTGGTGGCACATCTGAAACAGTTGTGATTGGTTATGATTGATCCATCCACTCACCATTTTCGGGGACGTGAGTGCCCAGTACAATCAATGGTTTGCTGCTCTAATTACTGTTGTTGTCAACATCACCATCGTGAGACTTATCGATGAGATGGCTCTTTTAAAGTCGGCTTCTTGAATGATAAGTCCTTACTTGCAATTGAATGCCTCCAAAGAATGAAACCCAGATCCTGTATGCATTTTGCCCTCTTGGTGTTTGAAAAATTCGAATTCATCTATCAAAACAAAAAGATAAAGTGTTTAACCAATGGGGGCACTCAGACTCATTGAGCCCCGGTTCTGCAGCTATTTGGGGTATCCTTGGCAACTGGTTAAGTGAAACTCTGCGCTCAGATGGAGGATACGCAAAGGTTATACTTTCAAAGCTCTTTGTGTCTATCAGCTGGTATCTGTAGGAAATATGTGATTTTTAGAGAGCCTGTTGAATTACAAGCAAGATGTGGGTGGCCAGTTTCTTTCCCTTGAATAGAAATATTATACTCGTTGCACTGATGTCTACTTTTGAGTTAATAGCTCTCTGGTTAAGAAGTACCATATAACAGTATCTTAACCCTAGTTTAAGAGCAAGCCAAAGAGGTATTTTTCTTGTATCATTATACCAGAATCTATCACTTTTCTATTCATAGGCTCTCCTGAAAGGAGCTCTGCTACTTGAGTGGGCTATTTGTAACATCACCTACAACCACTGGATTCTCTTTCCTCTTTTTGTGATGTCAGGTATTGGCTGGAAACTGTTTTAGCACAAGCTACTTGTACCTAAGAGTCTACCCTAAGGAAATAATTAGGAACATGTCCCAAAGCTTAAGGAATTCATCTCAGTATTGCTCATAATAGGAAAACTTTGGCAATACCCGAGATGTCCAGCAATGAGGATGTGATTAAGGAGATGAGAACACACTCTAAGAGGGAGTTTTATAGAGCCTTTAGAAGTTGCATTTATGGAAAAGTTTTAATGGTAGACATGGGGAAAGTTTATGACGTGATGTAAAGTAGGACATGAAATTGTATGTTGAGCCTCATCTTAAATTTAAAAAGATATATATATATATGTATATATATATACACACACACATATATATGAAATGTTCCAAGTGGGTAATTGTACCAAAGTTGACCCTTGGGAGTGGGACCATAGTGATTTTTATTGTATTCTTTGTATAAAGTTTCTAATTTTTCCCATAGTTTCTAATTTTCCATTGTACACATTAACAACTTTAATTTAGGTAAATGTGTTATTTAACAAGAGTAAAGACAAAAGACTCATAGGTCCAGGGAGGTGATCGTGGCAGAACCTTTAAATTAGAAATTGGGAGCAAGTGGCAGCTGCTGGATATTAATGTTTAGCACGTAGATAACATTTCACAGGAGGCTTTTAAGGGGTTTTGTAGCATCTAAGTTCATTTTCATACCATGTCTGTGTGACAGGCTGTGGGAACTGTAAAGATTTTGTGGATGAAAAAAAAAATCACCAAACAAACCTAGGCACAGAATGAACACTGCCTTTTGCTTCTACTGATGTTTTTAAGCTGTGAAATTCGGGCCCACTTGAGGACATCTTGCCACCCTTTTCATTCATAGACAGAGACATTTAGGATTGGCAGGAACCATAGAAGGAGTGGGAAGTCCACTACCTCACAAAGAGGAAACAGCAGAAACAGCGAGTTAGCCCAGTCTTTGGAAAGATCACTCTCATGCCTACTTGTTCAGAAAGGAAGACCTTCCAGAGGAGCCTTTGGCTCTAATACATAACACTATTCCTGCCGAGGGCGCTGAGTTATTACAGAGCAGATGGGAGGTGGGGCGGGCAGGGAGGCTGTAGGCAGCTGGAGAAAGTAGGCCTGACCCCTGCTTGCAGAATTCCCCACTGGGTCAGTGCCTCTGGGGCTCTTCTTCTGCCCTCATAACAGTCATACTATTCAAGCTCTTCCTCCGTGCCCCTCCAGTCTCCTGCCATCGGTGTCTCCAGCACACCACCCCATTTACGGTATTTCTCACATTTGGGATTCAGAGTATATTCCCCTTAGTGTGATAACAGAATTCCAAGCCAGTCTCTCCTGTCCAGTTTTCTGATGCAGTTTTTAAAAGTGGCCACTGTCCAGATTCAGAGGAGGCAAATATACCTATTTCCCTGACAGCTGCCATCTCTGCTGTTTTGATTCATGTTTGATGACAATCTCTTCTCATAGCACCCAGGAGTTTGTGGGAATTCTGGAAAAGGCCAGTGTTCTTGTGAAGGTGCAACTTTAAGAGTTTAATAGATAACTGGGTTTGAATGGAGGTTCTCTCTTGGGCTGGTTGACCTCTGGTTTCTTCAAAATGTAAAAAGAGGGTAATCAGAACAACGTAAGTGCTGGGTGAGTCAGGATAGGCTATGTTATGCTGTGGTAACAAGTAAATCTGGAAATATTGGTGGTTTAGTATAGCAAAAATTGAGTTTTTGCTCATGTAAAATCTGATGTGCATTTCCTGGGCCCTGCTGGTTCTGGGGACCCTAGGGTGCAGGCATCCTCCATCTAGTGTTGCCACCTTCTCACAAGTGGCTTCTAGGGGCACTGAGTTGGGAAAGAGAGAGCTAAAAGGCCACGCACTCTCTCTTAAGTGTGTCCAGAAATCACATACGTCACTGCTGTGGGACGTCAAGGCCTCTTCAAGGAGATAAAACTCAAAAAGCCTCTGGCTGAGATAAGAATGACCAGACCCTTATCATCCCACCTTTCCACTATAATTGTTACAATGTTCCTGAGGACCTCCCCATCCCAGCAACCTGGCTACTCCTTCCTGCCCCCTACTTGGAAAGATATGTGGCCTACTCCTCACCCCGCCCCTATAGGGGCAATATATGCCCCCAACCAATTGGCAAGTGTATTGGAAGACCCAGTCTTTCTCCAAATAATCAGTAGGTCATCAGGTGCACAGTAAGAACTCATCTCTCTCTTCTTTGCCTCTGGGCTATAAAAACAGACACAACCATGGATCCAGGGTTGGCTCTCCCTGATTATCACAGTTAACCACTGTATTAACAGCATCTCTTGCCTCAATAAACACATCTTGTCTTCTTCACCTTGCTTTGAATCTGGAAAATTCTTTTTCTGACCCACAAACCACCACAACTTCTTCTCATATTTCATTGACTCATACTAGTCCTATAGTTCTGCCTAACTGCAAGGGGATGAGATATTTAGAAGAAGACATGGGCTCCTGGTGTCTCTGCATCTTACTAACATCATTTGAGCCCTTCCTATGTGCCAGGCACTATTATAAAGGCTTTACATGGCTGATCTCATTTAGCCCTAAATTTTATGAAGTAGTTACTAATATCTCCATGGTACAGACAATAAACTGAGTCACCAAAAGGTTAGGCCACTTGCCAAAGTCTCACAGCTAGTAAGTGATGGAGCCAGCATTTAACTCCAAATAGCCTGACTCCAGGGCCTGGGTTCTGACCTCTATACCTATTGCCTCCCTAATAATCTCTCCTGGAGGGGTTTCTGTAAAATCACAGGCAATGTAAATAAAACACCTGGTATGCAATGTCTGACATGTAACAGTTACTCACAAATGACAGCTCTCCCCCCGCCAATTTTCATTGCTGCTGTTGGCAACCTCAAATCCTTTCTGAGTCAAGGCAGAGTATAAATAGATGACTACGTGATGGAGCTTTATTAAAAGCTATCTCTTTTGTCCTGGCATCTGGGGTTGCACGGAATGCTTTAATATAACCTTGCAGAGAAGTATCAAGTAATTACCACCGTATGGAAGTATTTTAGCAAGTCGTGCCCATTCTTACCCTGTAATGGCATGAAAGCAAAGTCTACATTTTAATTACTGGCCTGCCATGTCTCATTACTGGTATCTGCAAGGCTGCTCTGAGCAAAATGTAAAGACACAACAGTAGTTTATTTTGTATTTGTATTAATTAAACATTAGCACTGATCTTGACTTGTTCTCTGGGTAGTTAAAGCAAAAGTACTGTGCTATAAAGTGATTTCTGAGCCTCTTTGTGTAGCCAGAAATATATTTGGTATTGAAGTGACTCCCCGGCCTCTTTCCTGCCAGGAATGAATTGATATCTCATGGAGCCTCAGCAGCTGGAAGCCACCTGAGGTGTGGCCAGAGAGCAGGCAGCATGACCCTGTGGAAAGCAACTGTGTTGGATTCTCTAGATGTGCATAGGCCAGTGAAGGACACCACTGAGTTTGTAGAAAGACTGGAGCGATCAATGGTGCAAATAAACAGGTGGGACTCTGGTGGATGGTAACATTCCTCCTTGCCAACTGGAAGATGGGGGACAGAATCTTGGTACTTAAGAAATACTTCCAGTTCTTCCCTTACACGGGGTGTTAGAAGGTGGCTTCTTTGTATTTCTTACCTTCTCTCAGAAGCCCAATATCTGCCATAGGTCACAGCCCATTGTCTCTGACAAAAGAAGATGCACTCGTAGGGAAATTCTCACTCAATAAACTGTTGATTGTGAGGTGGGGCAATGGATAGAAAGATAAAGAGACGCAGTGCCCCAGCTCTATCACCCACAGATTGATAAACAATCAACTAAGTGAAACAGAACTCCAAAAGGGCTCAATAGACATACCTAGGGGAATGCAGAGAAAGGGGTAATTAACTCTGAGGGTCCGTCTAGGGGATGGCGGAATCATATCTGTGGATATCATATGGTCCTTTTCTACTAATCAGAACCCACAGGTATTTCTAAGAACTAAATAGGTCGTGATAGGTAATGTAAGTCCCCAGTACCATTTCAGCTGTAAGTGGTTACCATTCTGAAGGATTTGGGGGTTAGGTATTGAGACTTTTGGCATTTTGGAAACTATGTCAGCCAGATACTGGATACATTTTGGCAAGTCTCCCCAAAGAAGCATTTTGCAAAATAGCATGTATTCTGTGATGACAACAATTCAAAAATACCTATATGGGAGTTCCCATCGTGGCTCAACAGAAATGAATCTGACTAGGATCCATGAGGACCCATGTTCAATCCCTGGCCTTGCTCAGTAGGTTAAGGATCCAGTGTCTCCATGAGCTGTGGTGTAGTTTGCAGTTGTGGCTCAGATCTGGCATCGCTGTGGCTGTGGCGTAGGCCAGCAGCTACAGCTCCGATTCAACCACTAGCCTGGGAACCATCATATGCCACAGGCATGGCCCTAAAAAGACAAATAAATAAATAAAAATTAATTAATTAACTTAAAAAACTGAATATATGTGTCCATCATCCAGAAGGGAATAAGCCCTGTGAAGATAGTTATTTGTGATGGTGAGATGATGACTTCATTTTCTTAGGAAATTTTTTTTTTTTTACTATTGAATTGCCTTCAACTTAAAAAGAATAACTAATTATTCTGTTATATCCCAAACATGACATTTAAAAAAAAATCTATGGGAAAAGCATCAATAGTGAGGTTGAGAAAGGGAATCTTTAAAAATAACTCAGAAACAGTCACACTTGATGGAAATTCTGACCTTTGGGCCAAGAACTTCAAAGAGGTTTTAAAACAGAAACACATTTTTAGGGAATTACAGGAAGCTTTTTAGAAGTCAGTAGATCCTGGACTAATTAGGACTTGCTCTTGATATTTTTCAAACAGTGGAGTAAAACTAAGAACACTCTAAATGTAAGAAAGAAAAATGCCCCCATAACACACAAGTGCCTCAAACCAAACCGTCTTTCTAGTTGTTCCTCAGGCTCTAATATTTGCTCACATTTATATACAACATTTAACACAGCTTTAGACACATTATACAGTCTCCCCCCCCCAAAAAAAGACTCTATGTATTTTTACTTATACTGCACAATATTCAAATATTCAGAGAAGGATTTACTGACTCCATTTTAAAACATGGCTATTGCTGACCACTTGTTGACTTCAACTATCAGAGCTCTTAAAAAAATTAATGTTGCTGGAGTTCCCATCGTGGCTCAGCAGGACCTGCCTAGTATTCATGAAGATGTGGGTTCAACCCCTAGCCTCGCTCAGTGGGTTAGGGATCCGGAGTTGCTGTGAGCTGTGCTGTAGGCCGGCAGCTGCAGCTCCCATAGGACCACTGCCCTGGGAACCCCCATATGGCACGGGTGTGGCCCTGAAAAGACACACACACAAAAAAACGTCAGTCTTGTCATCTTTGACTTGAACAGACATGAGGAAAGGTGCTGGTCCCAGGAGATGCGGACACTCTGTGGCAGGGATTCTGCAGCAGAGGGTACTTAAATTAAGGTTCTTCCTAATGATGGGAGGCTGATATTCTAGAAAGCTGAGCCACAAACGGAGATCTAGCACAGACCCTGTGCCAGAATCCTCTGGTGTCTTGTCGCGGTGAGAACAGGGTACATGTGGCAACAGAGGAGATGCCATGATGTTCGGAGCGTGGTGGGACCTGCCCCCAGGAGCCTGCCCTGCCCCGTGCGACCTTAACCTGAGTATCTCCCTTTGAAACCACAGCTTTTTGAAGTGTTAGCTCCTGACCATTTCCTGTTCTGCCCTGATTCAGCCGGCAAAGCCCGATTGCACCGCCTCCATCTGGTCCTGGAAGAGCAGCGCCCCTCCCCCGGCCCCGTCCTCCACCCCAACTACCTTTGCGGGGCCAAACGCAGCCGCTGAACAAATACCCACCGGATTGCCGCAGGGCCTAGCCAGCTGCAGTTGGAGACACAGCGCCATCTAGCGGGGGGAAAATCCCCCCATTGCTTTATTTATTTTTTAATTAGCAGCGCATCACCGAGGTAAACCAAAGAATCCGTGCCCTCATTTGATACCAAAGGGCTTGAGAACCAGAGATGGAAATGGATTTCCCGAACGTCACTCAGCCAGCTAGTGGCAGCACTGACACTACAGAACCTCACCGCTGGAGCCTTGGTTCAGCGTTCTTTGCACCATAACTGCAGTAAAGAAACCAGAGGAAGGAGCTCCTAGTTTCGGTTGAGCATTTCTGCGGTGGAAGAGGACACATGCAGGGGCCAATGTCTGAAGAAAGGCTCGGTTATTCACTGTCCTGTAAAATGCCTTGGCTGGAACTCCGGTGACCAGTGCAAGGCTGGAGCAAACTCAGTTGTCTGGCTTTCTCCCCACCGCCTACTCCCCCCAAAGCTGCCAGAAACTCAGCACAGGATCAGCACTTGTACACTGCACTGGGTTTCAGAGCGGAGATGTCACAGATTTCCAGGGGGGAGAGAAGAGAGCATGTGTGGGCTGCCAGCCCCACCATGTTCCAGCCCATTTTCCACCCACATTTTTTTAGAGCTAAGGGAAATCTTGCACTGTTGTGTTCCCCAGGTGCTTCTTGGTCTTTCCAGGTCCCCAGATCCCAACAGAGGGATGGGAGTGGGAGAGGGTGCAGCACCCCCTGTTTCCGGCATTCCAGAGACTGCTAGGAGGAATTGCGGAGCGCGTGGGCTTCTCAGCCGGTTTACAGTTAAAAGGCATCCACACTGAGTACATGATGGAGTGGAAAATGCACGCTGCATTATTCAGTGTCATTTTGAGGGCTGGAGAGAAAGGTGAAAGCCATCGCCTAACTGCATTCCCTCGAAATAAAATCCTAAATGTTGACTTGAAACATATGGCTAGGCTTTGGGATAAATCTCAGTTGAGTGTCTCATGGATACCTTAAAACGGCCAAAGAATTTCTTGGTTGCATTCTCTTCTTTCAGCATCTGGGCCTTCCCTTGACCCCGGGAGCATCACTTCAGCAGGAGGGACGATCCCATTTGCCTTAAACTCCAGGTCGCTGGCAGAGTCTGAGGCTGTCCCTGTGAGAAGAAGGCTGTGCTCTTAACCTTCGAGCTCATGCCTTTCATTGAATTTCTTCAAAGCTGATTAGAGCAGGAGGGAGCTTTTCATGCTGTTTGTTCTTCCTAACCCAGGGAATCTGACTCAGGGACTTTGGCGGACTGGAATGTCCTAAACTGGCCAAGATTTAATGAAACCTTCAGAGGCCTGGCTGAGTCACAGCACAGCATCGCACAGCCTGGTTTTCCCCCGGCAAGAAGGTCCTAAGATCTCTGGATGACTGAACAGCCTGCTGAGGCTGTGCATCGAAGGCCTGTGCTGCAGCCCCCAAGCCAAGAACACCGTCCCTGGTGAGGTCCTGCATCTGTCACCTCCCCACCCTCACTGTCCTACTCTCCAAACATCATTCTCCTCCAAAGCGTGTGCTGAAATGTGGGCTTTCTGGCAGTGTCTGTGGAGAGGTAGGAGCATAGACGGTCCTGCTTTTCAGCCCAATACATCCCTGGGAAAGGGGCTCTGAGAGTGTCTTCATGATGTAGTCGGAATTCCCACAGGGACACCATTATAATCGGGCGAATTTCTAACCACAGACCCAACACCGCACGGATGGCAGTGGTATCAGGTCTTGAAAGCCAGTATGTCCCCAAGCCTCTGTAATCATCTGTCAGGAGAAAATCTTGGACAGGTCTTACGCTCTTGCTTCTGGCAGGTCCCTCAGCTCGTCACTCTGCGCTCCTGAACTGACCTCTCTCTTTCAGGCTGGAGCCCCTTTCTCTCCTCTCCTGGCTTTGATCTTGAACCCCTCCTTGTCCCACATTGGCTGGCTCGTCTCCCTAACTCACCAAGTTCCTGTCACTAAAAGACCTCTGAACAGGTCACAGTTTCATATGCCCTCCTTCCCCTCCAGCCCCTTCAGTGACATAATCCATGTGGGGACACACAGCCACCCAGATCATCATACCCGCCTCCCTCCCCAGTGATTGAACCTGTACCGTGATTGGCATGTGAAGACACGCCCCGCCCCCCATAATGCACTTACAGGTCAGAGCCCTAAGACAGCCTGAATATACCCCGAATCCATTATGCTTTAAGAGAAAAGGGGAGCTAAATAGGGCATTCATCTATTCCAGAGATATCTATTGATTTCTTCCTGTGTGCCAGGCGCTTTCCAAGGCACTCGGATGGAGCTGGGAATAAAGCAGATAAAACCTGCAGATAGCTCGAGAGGCGACGGCATAATGGCCCTTGTCTAATGACTGGAAAGACCATTGGCTTGGGAGTCGGAGAGTCTGAGGAGCGGGTCCCAAGGCCTCCACAAACAGGCTAAGTCACTTCTTCCTCTCTGATCCATACTCCTCGCCAGTCCTTCCCTGCGACCATTGAAGGGCGTTTGATTTGTGACCATTCTTGTACCGTGGAGTCTTTGGCATCCAGCCAAGAGAGTGGAGCTCCCTGCCTCTCCTTAAGTGGGGCATCCTTCCTGCCAACTCCCCCTCTGCCCTGGCAATTCTTTTCTGCTTTGATTACGCTTTGACCTTGAGAAAGAGAAAAGAGAGCACGTGTCCATCAGGTTACCCCACCTGACTTCCCACCTTATTCCCCCCTGCAGCCTCCCTTCTCCATGTCTAGGGGGCCACATGTGTTTTTCAAGAACAGTCAGCACATGCCCCCCCCTTCAAAGATGGCTATGGTGGGAGGATGCCCCTCTGGGGTCATGGCGAGGCCTTTGGGGGCACCTGTTCCCCTAGATGCACTCAAGGAAGCCAGCGGACAGATCACAGGGCGGGAATCTGTACAGTTGGTGCAGCGGAACCACTGGAAACCAATTAAGAGGCTGAAAACCAGAGGAAGGACGGTGGCCAAAGAACAGGCACCCCGTGGTAAACAATTACCAGTGAGAGCAGGGACAGCAATGTAGGTCAGCTCTCAGCCAGGAAATACTGCACCAGCGCGAAAGGCCAGTCCCTTCTGGAGGCAGAATCGAGGTAAAGGTTTTCTTTCTATCTTTGGGCAGATAACCACCTGGCCGCCCTGCAACTCCCCTTGGTTTTGGAGACAGCTGGTCTTGGCTTCTGCCTCGCTGCCCAAAGAAAGTGGTTCAGGGGCCTGCTGACCTTGACCTTCTGGCGGATGGTCATGAGAGAGGGGGCTCGATCCTGGTCTGGAGGGTGTGCCCGGGCTATACCCCACATTCTGAGGACACTAGGTGTTTTCTGGCACAGGGGTGGGAGAGTCTTTCCCGTTTGGTTTTCAGAGCTCACCCTTTAGCATCTACTGGTGCTTGTGAGCTTGGCCGACAAATATTGGGGGAACCTAGAAATTAAGACCAGCCTCCACATTTTCAGGACTCTCCTGGCAGGATTTGGTCAAACAGGACAGGATACTGGTTTAAAGTTCTTCCAGACTTTTTCTCTCCCTCTCGTTCCTCAGAACAGTTCTGGAAAGTGGGCAGAGCAGGTTTTAACACCTCTGCTTTGTAGAGAAGGAAACTGAGGCTTGAAAGGGCTCTGAGTGTGTTTGATGAGATCATATGGGACAGTCAAGCTGGGGGGTGGGGTATGGGGGTCTCCTGCTGAGGTCAGGAGTCTCTGCATCACCCTGTAGTGTGTGTGGTGTCTCCTGAGAGCCCGGGTCAGATGGGCAGTTGTACTCAGGAAAGCACACGTCTGCTGTCTCTTTTGACCTTATTCTAGAAAATTCTTTAGGTTTACTGGGAACTCATGGAGGCTGCTCCCGGCACATTGTAGGGGCACTTGGCCCACTGGATACCACTTTCTCTCAGAGGCCAGAGCCACAGGACCCTGAGGGGCATTTCTCTAGGCAGTTCCTCTCCCTTCAACACGTCCAAAAAAGGAAACTTCATCTCCTAAACAGCCATGGCTTCCCATTGCCATTTGCCAAGGGTCTTGAGGACTCAGCTCTCTGGTCCCCTCTCTGGGGCAGCTTTGCCCCAAGGCTAGTTCCCTTGCTGACCTACTATGGCCTCTGAATTATGTGGAAGTGCTGACCAAATCCCGGGACCCTCGCCTTTCCGGGCACTGCGTGGGGCAGCTCCCTGACATACAGCCCTGGGGACGCTTGGACTTCCTGCTGGCCTTTTCGTGAAAGAACAAAGAACCTCCATCCTCAACTTGGCAACAGAAACCTCCGAGCAGGAAAAACACCTGGTAACAACTAGTCAGGCCTCCTTCCTTTACACGGTGCATGAGGAAGTTTGCCACCGCGTGTGCCTGGCATCCTGATATTAGCTACCTGGGCCAGCTGCATAGTAGAATCCTTCCTGGACTCATCTTCAGCCAGCTGGACCAGCCATAGTTCACCCTGTTCCATGCGGCGAATGCTTGCATGAAACAGTTCAATCCCCATGCGCTTTCTAGGGCCTCATTATAGAGGGTAAATGTTAGGGGCAAAGGAATTTGTTGTGTGACTGTAGGAGCCCAGTGCCTTTTTTTTTTTTTTGAAAGCCTGTAGCTACTGATTATTCTTTTTTTATTGTTACTCAATGAATTTATTACAAATGTTGTAATGTATACAAATGTATTACAAATAGTTGTACAATGATCATCACAATCCAATGTTATAGGATTTCCATCCCAAACCCCCAGCCCATCACCCCACCCCTCAACCTGTCTCCTTTGGAAACCATAAGTTTTTCAAAGTCTGTGAGTCAGTATCTGTTCTGCAAAGAGGTTCGTTGTGTCCTTTTTTCAGATTCCACATGTCAGTGAAAGCATTTGATGTTGGTGTCTCATTGTATGGCTGGCTTCACTTAGCATAATAATTTCTAGGTCCATCCATGTTGCTGAAAATGCTGGTATTTCGTTCCTTTTAATGGATGAGTAATATTCTATTGTTTATATGCACCACATCTTCTTGATCCACTCCTCTGTAGACAGACATTTAGGTTGTTTCCATGTCTTGGCTGAGGAACCCAGTGTCTTTTTAAACCAGGAATTGAGACATGAAACTAACAGGCACCCTGTGAAAGTCTCAGAGCAGCTCCTTGAAGCTCAGAGCCATTTCCCAGCTTGGGCAGAAATAAAAATCCCCAAAGAAAGGCCACTCCATCCATTAAGGAAGACCTTAAAAAAAAAAAAAAAGTGTGATAGGTATTCAGCAGGGTGGATGAAGAGCATTTGCTGGAGGTCTTAAAGAAGGAACGCTGATTTTGGGTGGGACATGGAGGGATGACAGGCGAGGAGGAAGAGCTTCTGACACAGTGCACCCGTGGGCCGCGGTTTGGGGTTTCGGATGATTCTGAACTCTTCAGGCTTGGCAAGGACCACTCTGTCAGGCCGGTACTTGCTTACTCTTCGGGAGCTCGCCCCTGGGGTTCTTGGGAGGTTAAAAGAGAGAATCAGAGTTCTGCTGTGGCTCAGATGGTTGAGAACTGGACTAGCACCCATGAGGATGCAGGTTTGATCCCTGGCCTTGCTCAGTGGGTTAAGGATCTGACATTGCTGTGGCTGTGGCATAGGCTGGCAGCTACAGCTTGGATTGGACCCCAGCCTGGGAACTTCCATATGCCACAGGTGCAGCCCTAAAAAGCAAAAAAATAAAAATACATTAAAAAAAATTTTAGGAGTTCCCGTCATGGCACAGTGGACTAGGAACTATGAGGTTGTGGGTTCGATCCCTGGCCTTGCTCAGTGGGTTAACGATCTGGCATTGCTGTGAGCTGTGGTGTAGGTCGCAGATGTGGCCCGGATCCCGCATTGCTGTGGCTCTGGCGTAGACCTTCGGCTACAGCTCCAATTAGACGCCTAGCCTGGGAACCTGCATATGCCCTGGGAGTGGCCCTAGAAAAGGCAAAAAGACAAATAAATACATAAATAAATAAAATTTAAAAATGTTGAGAGAGAGAGAATCCACAGAGAGCTTGTCCTTGCCAGTGCTTAGGGTCTTTGTTGCCTAGGTGATTCACGACAACATCATTCGGGGAGGAGATGCGTCCCTCTGTGTAAAGGGGGAAGGGGAGGCAGGAATGGGGGGAGCAGCTGCCACCCACAGCCCCTTCGGAGGGTCTCAGCTGCCTCTGCCTTGTGTGTCAGGCCCTGTCTGACGGCAGCCACAGTGTGGGAGAAAGCCCAGCCTGCGGGGCGGTGGGCCGCCAGCTGGGGTCTGTTCAGCACGGCCCAGCCCTCCTTCCGTTGTACACTGGCAACCTGGGTTGTGCTCAGACAGCCATCCTGACCCACCAGCATTAAATAGATAAGCTCCACACGGTCCTCTGTAAAGAACCTTGTCAGTTGCCAAGTGGCTTGGGGTGAGCTGTGCTTTATGCTGTGACAGCCTTAGCTCAGGTGCCCCAAACTGATCTCCTGGTCTCATCCCCCCTTTACCTTTCACATGGCCACCAAGAGGCCTTTCTAGAACCACCTTTTTCTCCTCCTCCTCCTTCTTCTCCTTCTTCTTTTTTAGGGCCACACCTGCAATATATGGAAGTTCCCAGTCTAGGGGTCGAAGAGAAATGGAGCTGCAGCTGCCGGCCACAGCCACAGCCACAGCCACACCAGATCCGAGCGGTGACTTTGACCTACACCGAAGCTCACGGCCATGCCGGATCCTTAATCCATGGAGCAAGGCCAGGGTCGAATCGGTGTCCTCATGGATACTAGTCAGGCTCGTTACTGCTGAGCCACAGTGGGAACTCCTAGCACCAACTTCCGACTTTGGTCCTGGCACACACTCTTGTTCAAAAAATCGCTGTGGGCTCCCTTTCGCTTTCAGGATCAAGCACATCGTCCTTAACCTGGTCCTCAGAGCCCTTGACAATGGCCCCACCTAACGCTTCCCCAGAAGGACACACTCCAGGCACTCTGCACCTGTCATTCAAGGCAGGGCAGACCCTTTCTGGCCCCATGCTCATCCCCCTGCCCAGGAGGAGGTCCCCTCCCCCCTTCTCTGCTAGGCAACCTCCTGTGTCATCATTTAAGACTCTGCTGCAGGGTGACCCCCTCTACTTGGCCTCTTCTGACTTTCTACCATGCCTGGGTGAGCAGGAACCCCCTGCCTGCTGAAGGCCGAGTTGTTTCTTGTTATTCAAGACCCAGCCCCTCCCATCCCCACCCCCCACCTCTGCACCGGGCTTGGGTGCCATTCAATGGTGCAGCCTGGCCTTGGGAAACATTCTTCCAGACTCATTAATGCTCTCCCTTCCAGCCTCCTTGGGAGACCTAGGATTAACACCCATCCCAGAAATTGTCCTGGACGTGGAAATCGTGTAACTGAAGATTAGGGCATATTAAATACCATTAAAACGTGTCATCATTTTTGCGGAGAAGTGCCGGGACCTACTGTTGAAATATGCTCTGTGCTCTCGCAGGAGTTCTCAGCTGGGGGTGGGTATTTCAGAGTCACCCACGGCTTTTCTCATACAGGTTGGATGCTGGTGCCCTGTGCCCTGCCCCTCACCCCGAGTCCACCCACCCCTTTGCCCCCTCTGATCTGCCTCAGTCCTGAGCATCAGAGTCACCCGTGTGCTGGACAGTCATGCTTTCTATAAGAAGGAGGGGATGACATTGGCCTCAGAGGAAGACCCTGGCGATCAAGTGAGAATCTATCTATGGGTTCTTAGTAGACGCTAAAAACAAGTTAGTCCCATTCTTCTGTGCCTTCCTCACTTCAGCTAGAAATTTGCCCCGGGCTTCTGCAGGCAGCCACAGAAGGGAGTCCTTGGCTGCGGCACAGAGAGACAAGTGGGACTAGAGGGTGGGAGACCCAGGGCAAAATGAGGGCCCTTTACTTTCTGCCTGCCTGCCTTTCTTTTCCTCCCTCCCTCCCTTCTTTTCTTTCTTTCTTTCTTTCTTTCTTTCTTTCTTTCTTTCTTTCTTTCTTTCTTTCTCCCTCCCTCCCTCCCTCCCTCCCTCCCTCTCTCTCTCTCTCTCTCTCTCTTTCTCTCTTTCTCTCTTTCTCTCTTTCTCTCTTTCTCTCTTTCTTTCTTTCTGTTTTTGCTGCATCCAGATCATGTGGAAGTTTCCAGGCCGGGGACTGAACCCTCACCACAGCAGCAACCCAAGCCACTACAGTGACAATGCTGGTCCTTCACCCACTGCACCACAAGGGAACTCCCGTTCTTCTTCTTCTTCTTCTTCTTTTTTTTTGTTTTTTTGTTTTTTTGTTGACGCAGTTTGTTTTCCTTTTCTTTCTACTCTTAGGGAAAAGCTCTGTGCATAGACGCTTCACGGAACGGAGTTCCATAGATGTTAACTCACGTCTGCGATCACATACAAGTTGCAGAAGTGGCCCCTTCACTGCACCATTTCGGGCCGGTGCCCCACGTGTCCCCAGGATTTTACCACTGGGGTATCCATTGGCCTGCAAACAGCTGAGGTGCTCTTCCGGGAAGCACACCAGGTGGCGCTGTGGAGTAACCGAAGGGCCTGAAGGGAGGGACTGGAGAAGGAGCAGCAGCCCTCCCAGGCTATGCCCAGGTGCAGGAGAGACCCTGGTGGCCCACCAGCTCAAGAATATCCCTCTGACTCATTGAACAGATGCAAGAGCACCTCCATCCGTGTTCCTTGCAGAGCTTATGTCAGGAGTGGTCACCATGCACCAGATTTTAAGTGCTTGGTGTGTATTGACCAGTTTAATTCTCACAACCCTGGGAGCGAAGCACACTAACTAATGACCCTAACTAAAAACACTGGGCAGCTGAGGCCCAGAGAGGCTAAATAACGTGTCCCAGGTGACCTGGCTGGCAGGTGGGAGGCCTGGGGTTGAGCCCGGATGGTGTGGCCCCCTTATGCAAACAGCTGGTTTGCCCCAGCAGCATGTCCTATAGCTCAGGTTATTTCCAGTGGTTTAAGGTTAAATCAGCAGCTCTGGCTTCGAGAAGATACTTCAGGAAGCTGAAGATTCCACTTCCTTTTGGACAGTGTACCTTCAGGTCACCATTTCCAAGAGGCCCAAACCCAGTGTACCTGCGATGTGCTCTTGGGCTGTGGGGCTTTCATCCACTTATTCAATACACGTTTATCAGCCGGGGTGCCAGGGGTATAGACAGGCAAGGTTCTCATAGGTCCCGGTTCTCAGAGACTTTATTTTCATTTATTTTATTATTTTTAAAATCAACTTTGGTTCACATTAATAGACTTACTGTCAACTATGGACATTTTTTTTTTTCATTTCACAGACTATTTTTAGCTATTTTCTTAGAATATGGTTGTGATTAATTTTTCTTTTTTTAAAAAATGATTTTTATTTTTTCCATTCTAGCTGGTTTACAGTGTTCTGTTACAGACTTTAATTTTACTTTATGGCTGCACCCTCAGCATATAGAAGTTCCTGGGCCAGGGACTGGATCCAAGCCGCAGCTCCACCTTAAGCCACAGCTATGGCAAACACTGAATCCTTTGACCCACTGTGCCCAAGCCGGGAGCAAACCCAAATCTCCAAGGCACCCACTGGGCCACAGCAGGAACTCCTCGTGGACTTCATATTGGTGTTGGGAAAACAGCTGATGAGTAAATCCATAAATAAGAAAATTTCAGGCAATAATAAAAAAGGAAGGGGAGTAACAGTAGGTAGATGGCAGTAGAGATGGAACAACGAGGACTGGAGGAGGTGGGAGGCAGAAGAGGGGTCATTCAGCTCATCCTGAATGATGTCTGAATTGCACATTTCCTAATGGCCTGGTCCCCTTCAGGCAAAGAAAATGTCATCGGATTGCCCAGCAACCTCTATCAAACACCCACTCCAACAACCTGCCTCTCTTGTGGGAGCGTCAGTTTAGGCCCAGGCTCCGCGGTAAACAAGGGAAGACTGACTCTCCAAGAGCCGGAGGTTCGGGCGCTCAGGTGGGCCGTCTGCACACCTCGCTGGCTCACCTGGCCCCAGGTGTGTGGTGCAGAAAGCAAGCCCATTCAGGCTGGATAGCTGCCCGTGTCCGAGGGATCTATGGCCATTGTTGAACTTGAACTTCAGTTTTGAGGGCTTTGCAGGAAGGAGCCTGTTCATGTTTCCAACTTGGCAGTAGTGCTCGCTTTCGGCCAAATCTCCAGCGAGTGATAAAGAGCCAGCCCCTGGTGGGCTGCAGAGCCATAGAACTGAAAGGGTCCTGAGAGATTGCTCAGCCTCCTTCTCTTCCTGAATGTATCCAGGGTCAGAGATCATGGAGGGACCTCCGGCTGCCCTCACCCCAAGGCTTCAAGATTACAGCTCTGAGCCCAGGTCCCCGTGTTTTCATTCAGAATCGTGGTCTCTGAAAGGGACCCAAGTGAGGCCCATGAGACTCTTTGATTTCTTATCCTGTGGCTTTCTCTCCTGCAGACGGGGCTTCTGTCCTTGTGAAAATCAGAAGCATTTAGAGAACAGAAGCCCCCTTGTCTTCATGGTCCCCTCACCGCTAAGAATATTATCTTGATTAAGGTGATGAGAGACACGCTCTGACATCCATGGATGGGGACCAAGGCAGATGGATGGAATTAATCTGTTTGCCAGCGCTACCCAGAACACTGCAGGGACTTGGAAACCATGCCAAGTTCACCGAGGATGGCATCATTGAGACATGTCACTGTGAACTGGCTGAAGGGGTTGGGTGACTCAGATGAGACCTAAGTCAGTTTTAGGCCTTCGAGAATGACAATGTGTTTTGTGTGTTTGAGTTACAATATTGTATTCGTTTCAAGGTTACGGCATCCTGATCAGTATATGTATAGATTATTCTCCATTCAAGGTTATAATTCCCTGTGCTGTGCAATATAAACTTGTTGCTTATCTATTTTATACAAGGCTGACTCTTTGTGCTGTAAGCAGGATCTTGAACAGGTTTATCTGGGGGATGTTGGCACCTGCCACATGCAGCCCCATTACTAGGCACTCAGAGGAGCACAGGGTGACCGAGTCGTGGCAGGTGTGAAGGGCCTCATAGTCTCTTAGAAAAAACCAGCTGTGCTCTGGTCCTTGGACATGGCTCCTCCCTTGGCTGGTTTTCTCCGCCCTTGGAGCCTCCAGAAGAGTCCCCCATCCTCCATCTGTGCTTCCATAATAGGCCTTAATGTATTCATGAATCCCCCCAAACACTTGTCGGGCACCTACTGTGTGCCAGGCACTGCTTAGACAGTCGCGCTAAACTGGTGACATTATCATTTTCTGTGCACCAGTTGGCCTCCCTCGCTGCAGGGGAGCTCCTTGAGAGCCGTGAGCACCTCTTCCCTCTGGTGTCCCCAGCCCCTGGCCCAAGGCAGCGGCTCCATCCATGTCTGTGGAACCCACGAGGAGAAAACTGACAACAATACAAGATGGGTAGTTACTAAAATAAAATGAACCTTTGTGCATATTTTTATGGGACTCAAAACGTTCTCAGTAAACATTACCTCATCTGATTCCTCATGACCACCCTTGGGAAGCAATCACTTCCATTTGCGGGTGGGAGGGTGGAGGCGTGGGCAAAATATGGCCAAATGCTGTGTTCTTTCCACTCCATGGAGGAGTGTTTCTTCTGCAATAACCTGGGGGGATATTCGGCCAGGGAAACCCAGGGAAGGGAGAGGCCACTCCCCGGGAGAGCATCAGGAAGAGGCAGCTCCTGACCAGTGCAGCGGGGGTTGGGAAGGAGGACACCCAAACAGAGAACCGAGAGCAGGACAGCCCAGGGCAGGTTCCGAGCCCCATCACTGGTCTGGCCCCCTGAGACAGGGATGAAGAGAATCATAGACTGTAGATGTTGGAAGGGACCTTGAAGTGACCTAGCCCAGCCCTGCAGTTCCTAGCTTGGGGGCCCTTAGTCTTTCCCGGGGGGCGGGGGGGAGGGCTGTGCCAAAAGGGCGGTTCCCAGGCTCTTTAAGTCAGAAGATTGGGGCAAATCTCTTAAAAAAAGTCTCCAGAGCCTTTGGGGTGCCGAGGTCCCCTTTTAAAATCCATGCTTTGGAGGGAGTTCCCATCATGGCGCAGTGGTTAACGAATCCGACTAGGAACCATGAGGTTGTGGGTTCCATCCCTGCCCTTGCTCAGTGGGTTAAGGATCTGGCATTGCTGTGAGCTGTGGTGTAGGTCGCAGATGTGGCTCGGATCCCTTATTGCTGTGGCTCTGGTGTAGGCTGGCAGCTATAGCTCCGATTAGACCCCTAGCCTGGGAACCTCCCATATGCCGTGGGAGCGGCCCAAGAAATGGCAAAAAGACAAAAATAAAAATAAAAACATAAAATAAATAAAATCCATGCTTTGGGAGTTCCCTGGTGGTCCAGTGGTTAGGATTTAGCACTTTCACCTCTGCAGTCCAGGTTCAACCTGGGTCTGAGAACCGAGATCCCATATCAAGCCACTTCATGCTGCAGCCAAACAAACAAACAAATAAATAAATAATCCATTCTTCAATTTTTGCCTGTTGGGCATAATCTTCATGTTCCAAAGATGTTTGGGAAGTGTGGCTATGCTGAGCCAAAGGTTTGTTGAGGTTGGTCTGAATTTTTCCCAAGGCTTGCAGCCCAGCCCTTGTCTGCCAGCTGTACTCCCCACCCCCTGGTCTTCCCATTCCTGTGCCTGCAGATGAAGGGGCAACTTCCAGGGTCGACTGCAAAGTGTGTGATGTGTGTGTTGATTTGTTCTGTCTTGAGCATGAGGCTCACACTTGAACTTCCTGCAAGACGAACGGAGAAGTCTAGACTGGTTGGTGCTGGATGCCGTGACTGGCCCGGCCTTGGGGGCATGGTTGGAGGCCTGAGGGAGCAGCCTGAACAGCCAGGACCAAGTCCAAGAGCATTTTCAGTAAGTCCCAGGAACGTCTCCCCGATGACTGCTGTCCAGGGCAGATGGTCGTGGGGGCAAATGCTGTCTGCAGAGTGAACTGATTTCCTGCACTCCCACATGGGCCTTTGCATCAATCTGCCTCTAGCTCCTCCTCCACTTTCTTTTTAAATCCAAATGAAAAGATGTTAGAAGACTGTGGCTGGGTAGCCCAGGTCCTCAGACTTGACATTCGTGGCTTTGGCCAGGCTCCCGGACAGCTGAGCATTCAGACCTCCATCCAAGACTATTTGTGTGGATGAAGAGGAATTTTTTTCAGCCACCATGGTGCTTAGGTGCTTCCAGACTATTGTCAAATGAGACCCGCCTGATTCATCTTTATGCCTCATGTCTGGTGCATGGACATGTCTGGTTTGTTGGCTTAATGAAAAGATATGTATTTAAATAAGATTTGATTCATAAAAATCGCAGCCGTGTACAGTTCCAGCTCCTAACTCTGTTTTGAAAAGGATAATGCTCGTATCAACCATGATGCATGTATCAACAAACTAGAAGGTCGAGAACAAAGTTCTCTCTTCCCCTCCCCCTCCAGTCCCCACTTGCCTTGGCTTTACTGCAGGAGAGAGTCCCAGTTTATGACAACAAATTAACTGCATCTTGAGTTTTTCACATTAAAATATTTTGAAAAACAGGTTAAGAAATATTAATATTTAATATTAATAAAAGACCTGAAAAAAATTTAAATGTTAGGTTCTATTTTCAACAAAAGTGCAGTATAGAAAGCAGTAACCTCAAAACAGAAGATGTGGAGTTCCCCTGTGGCTCAGTGGTAACAAACCTGACAAGTATCCCTGAGGATGGGGGTTCAATCCCTGGCCTCGCTCAGTGGCTTAAGGATCCGAAAAGATGTTAGAAGACTGTGGCTGGGTAGCCCAGGTCCTCAGACTTGACACCACGAGCTGTGGTGTAGTTTGCAGATGCAGCTTGGATCTGGCGTTGCTGTGGTTGTGGTGTAGGCTGGTGGCTGTAACTCCAGCTGGATCCCTAGCCTGGGAACTTCCATATACCTCAGGTGTGGCCCTAAAAAGCAACAACAACAACAGCAACAAAGAACTGAAGCTGCTGCAATGAAACTGTTAGGTGCTTATTATATAATCCTTTCAAAAGCAAAGCAGAATCCATGTATTTTCTAAATATAATTTGATGTATACAGCCTATTCCTGCAAATTTGCCCCAAAGAAATAATTTGAAAGGTACAAAAAGCTACATAAATAAAGATTCCAACATTGACTTCTATAGCACAAAAAAAAAAAACCTGGAAATATGTAAATGTTCCTCCAAAGGGAAACTAGCTTAATAAATTATAATACATCAACATGCTGAAATATTACTAAGTCTTATAATAAATATGAGGATTATAGACATTTGGAAAAAAGAATATAAAACTGCTGTTTTTGCTAGGATTACAAGTGTTAAAAATATGCCTGCATGTCTACAGGCAAGAAATGTGCAAAAAAATTTTAACCTTTAAGAAGGAGATAATATATACCAAAATATTAACAATGGTTATCTCTGACTTAAAGGAGCGTGGACTATTTTCAATGTCCTCTTCAATCTTTTCTATTTTTTCAAGTTTCCCATTATTTAAAAAAAAAAAAGGCATTTTCTTTTGGGGGCCAGTGTGTAATTGACTCTGTAGAGTAAGCCTCTTCTGCTTGGAAAAATAATTTCTGATGCTGATGAATATTATTGGTTAGCATTTATTTTAGTACACTCTTTTTACAATAAAGTTAAGTAGTACTTCTTTTGAAAGTCAATGGATTAGATACCCAGAAGTTAACCACTTCTCCTGACATCTGTGGCTACCTCTCTGGTCTTCACCTCTAGCTTGGATTGTAGAAGCTTCTTCTTGGCCCTCCAGCTTCTATCCTTGTCTGGTCTCAGCACAGCAGCCGGAGTGCCAATTCAAACAAGTGTGACAGGTAGACTGCTCTGCCCAGCTCCCTGCAGTGGCTCCGGGTTGACCCAGAGTGACAGTGCTGAAAAGGTCCCGTGTAGTGGGTCTCTCCATCCCCATCTCTGATAGCAATACCCCTTCCTGGCTCCAGCTGTCTGGCAGCCCTTCCCTCTAACAGACTAGATGTGCTCCCATCTCAGGACTTGTGCATCTTTCCTGCCAAGAGCCTACCCCCCCCACACCTTCTGCCCCACCCCCAGGAGCGTGGCTGATTCTCTGGTCTTCAAGTTCTTGGCTCAGAAGTTGTCTTGTCTGTGACGTCTGCCTAGACCTCCCCATGGAAGATCTCATCCTCTATATCCTCCATGCTCTCCAAATCCCCCTCACCCTTCTCTGCGTTCCATTTCCCATCACATGTATCCTTTTTCTAGCGTACTATATTATTTATTATGTATATTACTTCTTTTCTGTCTTCAGGCATTAGAAGGTAAGCTCCCTAAGGGCAGGGAATTTGGCCTGACAGGCATATAAGTGCCTATAGATACCTTTGGAATTAATTTGTTACAGCAAATTTGAATAAGATGAGTTTCTGCTAAGAACTCCATTAAGAAGGAAAAAGGGGGAGTTCCCATCATGGCTCAGCTGTAACAAACCTGATGAGTATCCTGAAGATGGGGGTTCGATCCCTGGCCTTGCTCAGTGGGTTAAGGATCTGGTGTTGCCATGAGCTGTGGTGTAGGTTGCAGAGGCAGCTCAGATCTGGCGTTGCTGTGGCTGTGCTGCAGGCCAACAGCCTCAGCTCCAATTTGACCCCTAGCCTGGGAACTTCTATATGCTGAGGGTATGGCTCTAAAAAGACACACACACATACACACACACACACACACACACACACACACAAAGGAAAAAGGGCTGAGGCTCAGACCTGGGTTAGGGAAACGAACACACCTCTACAGGGTCTGGATCCAGAGTCTTTGGGACACAGCCTAAATCTGGTCTGGGTTGACACTGTCGTTGACACTGTAGCTTCCCAGGGCTGGATGCAGGGCTGGAGTGGGGACAGCAGGAGATTTCCAGACCGTACTTCCCAGTAGGAAGGATGAGAGTTACTGCCATTCTCCCACGGTCTGCTTGCAGGTGGCTGCCACTCTTGTTAACCGTGGGCTGGGGCTGGAGCATACCCAGGGTGTCCGTTGGTGCTCCTCACCACCAGAGTGGACCCATGATCTCCGCCTTTCTGCTAGAGGGCAGGTGTCAGAAGGTGCAGCTCTCAGCTGGTCACAAACCACTAAGACCCGATTGCATAGATCTCCTCATTGTAAAGAAGAATAGGTGGGCAAGGAAACTATGAAACTAGGGGTTTTGTTCATTGCACTAAAGGACGGTGGTTTTATTTGCCTTCCCAAGAGGAAATGCATCCCAAATCAGCTGCTGATTTGAATGAATGGAATGAAGGGAGCCAGAGAGGGTGGGAAGGAAGGAGAGATAGAGATAAACAATGGGTTATTTTCCTGGAACAAGGATTTCTTATAAAGTAACCCTGGCCAGTAATCATACCCCAGCCATTAGATGGTAACTGATTTAATCTATACATTAAGTGAAATAGCGACCTTTTTAGGTTGCATATCTCTCTTTTTTTCAGGCTGCACCAGTGGCATATGGAGGTTCTCATGCTAGGGGTTGAATTGGAGCTGTAGCCTCTGGTCTACGCCACAGCCACAGCAACACAGGATCTGAGCTAAATCTGCAAACTACACCACAGCTCACAGCAATGCCGGATCCCCAACTCGCTGAGAAAGGCCAGGGATCGAACCTGCAATCCTTATGGATACTAGTAGGATTCATTTCCACCGTGCCATAATGGGAACTCCCCCCTCTCTCTCTCTCTCTCTCTTTTATTTTTGTTTTTTTGGCTACCCTGAGGCATTGGACCAGGGATCAGATCCAAGCTGCAGGTTCAACCTACACTGTAGCTGTGACAATGCTGGATCTTTAACCCACTGTGCCAGGCTGGGAATTGAAGCTGCATCCCAGCACTCCCAAGACACTGCCAATCCTGTTACGCCACAGTGGGAACTCCTTCGGTTGCATCTCTTAGAACAATTAACAGCTTTGAAAGTCTCTACACACTTTGTCCAAAAACCTCCATGCATTTCTTTCCTATGAGCGCTGCTGCTGGTCAGTGCTTTCCTCGCCTACCACGTGTTGGTGCTGTCGCCGTGATGTTTGTTTTTGCCGAAACAATCCGCATGGGTGAAACAGTCCAGCTAAGGCTGCTTGGTTAAATCCCAACTTGCATTTTCTTATTCCTTAAAATGGAGTCCATGTCCAGAATCTGACCATCTCTCAGGACGTCTATGGCAACCAACCCGGCCAGGGCCGCCACCGTCTCTCCCCCGGTTATGCTTATGGTCAAGATCCAGTAGTTGGTCTTCCCCATCTTCCACCTTGATGCCTAGAGTCAACTTTCAACACAGCAGCCAGAGCGCTTCTCTGAGCAGGACTGGGGGAATGAGGCTCCCCTCATGGCACCTTTTGGCTGTGGTCACATCAGTTGCTCAGCGTCTTGGGACAGGATTTAAATACTTCCAGAGATCTGTGCCTGTCCATCAGCTGTTCTGGATTGCTGCTGTTTCCGAAACTGATGGTGGAGGCACACAGAGGGATGTCAGAAAAGGCTAGGAGAAACTGCCCTCATCAGGAAAGGAAAGTGTCACATCACCAGGGTAGATGCAAAATAAAAAACCCAATTTTATTTTTATATGTCTTGTGTGTTGGTGAGTGAGTCACCAGAAGTCTGCTCTGATGGGCTTGCTAACTCCTCCGCAGGGGCCTCCGACCTCTCTGCTTCTCAGGTGGGCTTTTGGTCCGTGCTGGTTTCCGGACAAGGGTAAACATGCTCAGAGTTTTAACTTTATTGTGCTGTGTTGCCTCCGTGGATTAAAAGAACAGATATTCCTGCTTAATTCTCAGAGTGATTTTCAAACTAATGCTGAAATAAAATAATCTAGTTTTCTTTGCAATTCTATTTAAAAGACATAAAGGTAGATCCTCTGACCTTATAAAAGTCTCATCTAAAATAGACCCCAAGGAGTTCCCGGCACAGCACAGCAGAAACCAATCCAACTAGGAACTATGAGGTTGCAGGTTCAATTCCCTGGCCTTGCTCAGCGGGTTAAGGATTCGGCATTGCCGTGAGCTGCAGTGTAGGTCGCAGATGCGGCTTGGATCTGATGTGGCTGTGGCTGTGGTGTAGGCTGGCAGCTGTAGCTCTGATTCGAGCCCTAGCCTGGGAACTTCCATATGCCACAGGTGCAGCCCTAAAAAGCAAAAAATAAAATAAAATAAAAAGATAAAATAGACCCCAACCACAGGAAACTGTGTACCTTTTTATCTTGACTTATTATGAAGCTGTTAATAAAAAGCTGTGTAAAGAGAAACTATTTTGCCTCTTGGGAAAGGGTGGCTTTATTTGATGTTAGACACCCCTTTCAAATGGTGATAAGAGCCAAGTCCAGAATGCCTTAACATCGTAATGCCGGATAGAGGGATCTGTCACTAGTCTTTACAATTTTTAATTGGAATGGAAGCCTCAAGGCTTGTCTTAGTTTCTTTGTGAAGGATTTTCTGGGGGCGGGGGTCTGGGGCACTGCTGGCCTAGGGTCCCATTCACCTCACCTCTTCATCAGGACTGCCCTGGATGGACGGCTGATGACTGGGTCCCCAGGTACTTTCCGGGTGATGACTGTGGCGTTAAAACCACCTGCCATCTATGGGTGAAAATTTTTTGGATTCTAAATGATGAGTCATTATTTTTCCTGCTTTTCCTTCTGTGGGCAGGACTCATTTACCTACTGGACTTTGTATCCGCGGACACCGTGGGGTAACCTGTCGTGAAGCTTTGTCCCATACAACGTTCCTACCCTCACGAGTGAACCCCCTGGTGCCACCACTAGAGGGGGCAGGGAAGGGTTTCTTCTGCATCTGCTGGAGGCGGGTGGGGAGACCTGCAGCCATCTAGCCTAGGCTTCCCTCTAGGGTCCTTCCAGATAAAGCTATAGTGGCTGCCTTCAGCTGGTTTGAGTGGAGTCTAGAAGTGCTTCCACTTTTTCTCGCCAATGCGCTCTTGCCCGGGCGCCAATGTGGCACAGGGTGGGCCCTCTGTGATGACCAGTGACATGAATGACTCAAGTCAGTGACCACGGAGTGAGCCAACTTCAGACCTACCAGGGCCACCAAGCGTGGTGTCCAGCCAGCTTAGCCCATCAGGCCAGGGGGCCTGGCTTCAGTGACACAGACAGAGCCAAGCATTCTGGAATTTTGATACTGTCTGTTCCCACCAACCTCAAAAGGAGTGTGCGTGGATGGTTGTGTGCGTGGGATGGTTTGGGGGGAGAAATTTAGGGGTCTCTTCCAGTGCAGATAAGCTTAGTGCTCTGAGATAAGCTGAAGCGAGAGCTCCAGGAAAGTCAGTGTCTGGAGGCCCTGGGACGAGGGCCTGGATCTCACAGCAAAGCCATGTGCTTTGCCAAAGAGAAAAGCTAAGGCTGGGTTGCCCAAGCCCTCTGCCCGCTGGCGGGTGGTGGCCGAGGGCTTGGGCTGAGGTAAGAAGAGGCGCTTCTCCACTGACTCAGTTTCACACAAATCAATTTTTATTGTTAGTATCAACTTTTTCCCCAGCCAAAAAAAAAAAAAAAAAAAAAAAAAAAAAAAAAAGTTTATTAAGGTGTTTTGAATCTAGCCTTGTTCACCTAAGCCAAAATATCCTAAAATATTTCTATGCTTTGTGCGTTCCACTTTCTTCTACCACCCCAGAATTCGAAGCTAAATCTTTGCTGAAGCAAACCCCTAAAGTGCAGAACATTCTAACTCCTTCATTTTGCTGAGATTTTTCTAAAAATCGCCTGCCTGGAGATATTACCAAGCCCCAGGTGGGTGGCATTTTATTCTTACCACAGAGTAGGTGGGAGCTGGTGGGAGGCTCTTCTCCACCTCCTGGATCAGAGGCAGATTTATGTGCCCGAGTCCTGGGTAGGAGGTGAAACTCCCGGACTGGGAGGACCAGGCTCTAGTCGCCAGTCCCTCCTGTGGGGTCAGCAGCAGAGGGGATGTGGCCAGCGGCGTGGGCCTGCCCGGGGCACCGCCAGCCTGGGCTGGCCTTTGCGGTCAAGGGAGCAGCTGACTCAATGGTATTAAGAAATCTTGCAGAATATTCCCACATAAGCTATTCCAGAATGATCTGGGTGGTGTGGGATGCAGTTAGGACAAGGTGAGCCTTCTTCAGAGGAAACAGTGTGGGTATTTATCTCCGGGGCCCCGTATTGATTTGCTGGGAGTCACCTTTCCAAGCACAGACCTGATCTGTGTGCGAGACGCGCTTATGGGCCAGGGGAGCCACATCAATAGGCGTCTCGAACTCCTGCCTCCTCTGAGGACCCAGCCAGCAGGGCTGCATATCAGTCCCCAGGGCTCTGTGGTGACCGAGCTCTGGGAAGACAAGGGTCCCCTGCTCTGAATGGTGATTTGGCCACAAGGGGACCCGGATGAGACGTGGGAGTCATGCTGAACTCACAGCACAAGGGAACATTGGCAAATATCCACGTCGCCACTTGAGAGTTGGAAGAACAAGACTGTGTGGTCTGCACCAGCTGCAAGTATCGCAGTGACCGGCCGGACGACCGGGCCTCGGGTCCCAGCGCAGGCACATCAAAGTGACACCAGAGTGAGGCACCCTCTCTTTCCAGAGGATCCCAGATCAGAGAAGAGGGGTGCCACCATCCTTATAGGGGAGCCTCAGTGCTCCAAGGAGACACTGGAACTGGGGGTAAAACCACAGACCCACACCCAAATAAGCCAGCGGGAGGTTTGTGCCATTTAAAAACAAAAGATTCCATTACGGACAAAAGCAAAGGACATCTGATTGATGGCACTGGCTTTTCTCAGTTTGGGACACATTTTGTAGCACAGACAGCAGCTACCAAAAAATCATAAACCTTTTCAATCTCCATTAAAAATAAAGTAGCTACTGGCTCATCTGTGCTTGTGGAAAGGATTTACTTTCCAGCTCCTGCATTCCTTTAGAAAGGGTGGCGGACTGGGGATTTGCATTAGCTAAAGACTCATTCTTTCCTCTGAAACCACCTTGCACAAACCCTAATCCCCGAAAAACTCGAGTCACTTGAGCTTGGCCAAGGGGCTGCTCCCAAGATAAGGCCAGCCGCCTGTTTCTTAAAAATGCCTGCCGGAGACGCAAACGCCAGCACAACAGTTCCTGAACCCTGGTTATTTACCAGACCAGAATCTTCTCTGGGAAGTGTTTAATCCTGCATCAAATACAGAAAGGCAAACCACTGGCTTCAGGAGAGTGCAAATTCATTGTAAAGGCTAGCAGGTGCTTCAGAAAGGACCCGAGGAGAAAAGGAGAAGGCGGCCTAGTCACAGCTGTTCCAGCTGGTCACTTGCCAGTTCACTCTGGCGGTGGAGAGAATTTGCCAACTGGGAGAGAATTTTCTTAAGGCACTGGGCACATGTGTAGATTTCACTGCTTCAAAGAAGATGCTCTGAGGGTGAGCGTCTCAAGAGGCACAGCTTCCCCAGGCTCACGTGGCACTTGGAACCAAGGCGCCCTGGAGGCCGTGGCACCCAAGGATACTCCTTGCTCAGAGACCCAGGACCCTGGCTGGGCAGCAGCGGACTCAGGGCCATCCCTCCCTGTCTTCCCGGGCGATGCCCAGCGCCGACCTGTGGGCGATTCCACACTCCTGCAGGGACTTGGTGAGGTCAGAGAAGCGTCTCCGGGGCACCTCCATCGTTTCAATGCTGCAGTGTCGGTAAGTGGCCTTGTTCTTGTGTTCGGCCACAGTGACGACAGTTTGCAAGTCATCGGTTGGCCGGAAGTGGCGAACGAACCTGCGGCCTGACGGTGACCTGACGGCAAGCAGCAGCCTTGGCTCTTGATCTGACGGTTCCTCCAGATCTCCAGCCCCATAGGAGCTTTGCTTCTTGGGCTGCATCACGAACTTCCTCTCCAGGGAACAAGGCCGAGCTCTGGCATCTTCTCCGCTCATCCTCAGGGT
Source organism: Sus scrofa (assembly GCF_054392235.1). Lineage (NCBI taxonomy): Eukaryota > Metazoa > Chordata > Mammalia > Artiodactyla > Suidae > Sus > Sus scrofa. Next base: position 82,919,268 of record NC_139388.1, on the reverse strand, counting down.
GCCTGTCTCCTTGGGGTAAAGACCTTGGAGGCTGCTCCGCTGCAGGGCACTGGTCTTTTTCGAGGTTGTTTCCAGGGCCCCCTGCGCCAGGCTCTTCCTCTTGATGGAAGGGAGGACGGGGTATTTATTGAGGGAAGAGGAGGACCCAATGGGCATCTGCTGCAGCAGCTCCGGGATCTCATCGGGAGCCCACTGGTTGGGAGACTTGGGTGTGCAGGCTCCTGGTTTCTGGCTGCTTGGTGACTCACAGGGAATGGCTGGAGGCGGAGACGGCGCACGGCTGGAGCACACCTCCGGGCCCTGGGGTCTGGGCAGACTGGGCCGGGTGCGGCCCTTGGCGGACTTGGGCCTTATGACATGCATGTTGAGCGAGTCCCGCTGCCAAAGGAAGCCGTCAACTGCTGTGCTGACTGCAGTGCTGCATTCGGGGGGGGCTATGTTCACAGGGGCTTCTGTGGCCATTGCTTCTCAAGACCCCTAAGGAAGCAGGAGAAAAGAGGAGGCCACGGTTAGACTTTCTGGGACCTTCTGATTCTGAGCCATTTACTCCCCAGGGGGCCAGAATCAGGACTGGACACGACGTGGGAAACGTGGGCAAGGGGGGCTTCTCTTTGGATTTCTGGCATCTGGAGAAGGGTCCTCATTACAATTCATTCATTCATTTCAGGCATTGGAATATAAGCCCTTGCAACTGAAATGATTACAGTGAGGAAACCCTGGCATTCCATCCACATGTAAATAGATAATTTCAAAGAGCAATAACTGCTCTAAGGAAAATAAAATATTACACCAGAGGGTGACCAGGGGAGGGAACAATTTCTTATTCTTAAAGGTGGGAGGTTGCTTTAAGCCGAGAGACCAGAAAGATGAGCAGGAATAAGCCCTGTTACGATTGAGAGCAGGGGTCAGCTAACTTTTTGTAGAAACAGTTGTGGCTTTGGGAACCACCTGCTCTCTGATCCAACCACTCAACCCGCCCCTGCAGCATAAGACAGACATGCAGACAATAGGTGAACAGAGGAGGGCGGCTGTGTGCCCATGCAACTTTCTTTACAAAGACAGGGTGGGCCAGGTTTGCCCCTCCTTGACTAGAAGGAAAGCTTCCTGGTGAGGGAAGAGCCAGGGCGGTCCCGAGGCAGGAATCTGCTGGGCCACAGGGTGGGGAGCCCTCCCCAGGGGGGCCTCTGCCACCCCACGATCAAAAGATTATCTCAAAAGCACAAGAGTCACCCCGTGGTCACTGGGCAGGGAAGCCAAGCTTCACTTGAGAGCTGAGAGGTAGGCCCACCACTCACTTGCCCTCGGCTCCAGAGCTTCCCGCCACAGACAGCAGACGGCTGGGCCCTGGAATCAGGGGACGAGGCCCCCTCGGTGAACCCCAGGTTCCCTTGCTCCCTCCAGCCTGTCCTTCCTCTTTTCACATCACCCGTAGCCGGCCCTTGCTTTCTTTTTCCTCTTCACCATCTTTTCATGCAACCTCGCTAGTTGCTCTGCTCAAATCTCTTCATGCAAGACCCCTCCACTGCCCTCACTTTGTCATCGGGTGGGGGCAGAGGGAGCAGGACCCCACTGCTGATCCCGCCTGTTCCCAGCCCAGCTAGAACGCACAGGCAGGCACCTGGCTTCTAGGCTGGGGGCCCGCAGTCCCTCCCTGTCAATGGCCAGACAACACCTATCTTCGGCTGCGTCTGTCCCTACGACTCTCCTCCACCCATGTGATGCGAGTGTATAAGCGAACAGGGGTGGCTGTGTGCCCAGAAAACATCCCTCGTGGACACTGACAGTTGAATTTCACATCATTTTCATGGGGCACAAAGTACTCTTCCTCTTTTTATTTTTTTCAACCATAAAAAGTGTAAAAGCTATTGTTACTCACGAGCCACGCAGAAATGGTAGTGTGATCTGGCCTGTGGGCCATGGTTTACCAAACCCCATCCTAGGCCAACCCCAAAGGGGGACTCTGGGCACTCACTAATTCTACAGGTGTGTGAGCCAGAAGGGCAGAGCCAATGCCCAACGCCACCAAGCCAGCCAAGAGCAGAGCCGGAAGAGAACCCAGGTTCTCAGGACCAGGCTTGGCTTCCCCATCAGCACCTCCCTCCCTCTGCTTTAGCTGTTGACATGTGTCTTCCCATTCACCCTGTAAACATGCTGAGGGCCCCTGCGTTTGGATCCCCCACTCGCTGTGCTGGGGAGCTCTGTGTGCTAATGAGGTCACACAGAAGCCACGTTCTGAAGCAGAGCGAGAGGCATGAGTGAGTCTCCTGCAGGCCTGGAGCTGCCAAACCAGTCCCCTCCTTTTCCTGGCCTCCTCATGAACATGGTTACTATCTTTTAAATTTTTTTCTTTTTTTTCTTTTTTGCGGCCACACCTACAGCATATGGACATGCCCAGGTTAGGGGTTGAATCAGAGCTTGCAGCTGCTGGCCTCAACCACAGCCACAGCAACGTCGGATCTGAGCCCACGTGCAACCTGTGCAGCAGCCTGCAGCAACACTGGATCCTTAACCCACTGAGCGAGGCCAGGGATCCCACACACATCCTCACAGAGACAGCTTTGGGTCTGTAACCCGCTCGGCCACAGCGAAGACTCCAACAGCGTTCCTGTTACCTCTTCTTCCCAGCCCCTGGTTGCGGCCTTCCCAGGATACTGCAACGTCCTGGGCTCCCTGCCTCCCTCTGAATCCTGACCACAGCTGTGACGATGACTCTCCCCCTGGCAGCCTGACCAGTAGCTTCCCAGAGCCTTGTGGGCCCCCAAAGGCAGCATGTTTGGGAGCAAAGGACACAAGACCCAGTGTTGTAAGACCTGGGTTCTATTTCAGGTCCTGCTGAGTTCCAGCGGGGCCCCTGGGGTAGTCAATCCACCTTACTGGTTCATCACTTTCCTCATCTACAGAATGAGCTGTATGGGAGTTCCTGTCGTGGCGCAGTGGTTAACGAATCCGACTAGGAACCATGAGGTTGCGGGTTCGATCCCTGACCTTGCTCAGCGGGTTAAGGATCCGGCGTTGCCGTGAGCTGTGGTGTAGGTCACAGATGCGGCTTGGACCTGGCATTGCTGTGGCTCTGGCTTAGGCCGGTGGCTACAGCTCCGATTAGACCCCTAGCCTGGGAACCTCCATATGCCGCGTGAGCGGCCCTACAAAAGGAAAAAAACAGAAACAAAACAAAACAAAAAAACACAAAAAAAACAGAATTAGCTGTATGACTGGGAAAACATTATTTAACTACCTCTCAGCATCAGTCTCCTTACCTGCAACGTGAGGCTAGTAACAGGAAATGATGTAGGAGAGCCGGAAGCACCGGGCTTGGTGCAGAGGAAAGGCTTAATTCAATGGTCAAGGTTTTTCTGATTTTTGGTTTTGGTTGTCTGTTTGTTTAGTGCTTTCAGTAATTTTAGGCCCCAAGGTCTCACCTGTTGCTTCAGAGCGTTTCCCCAGTGTGTCTGCGGTGGGTTACCTCTAACCATCGAACACACACCTGCCTGGCCCGGTGCACGGAAATGCTGGAAGGTTGACGCCAATGAGCTCCTGCCTATGACACGGTCTCAGCAAATGCTAATACAGTCCTTCTAACCCCACACATTCATCTCACATTTGCCTCACATTTACTGGCTCCAAGCCGCCTTCATTGCGCCATCCTGAGCAATGCAATTCCAGCCCCTCGGCTCCCTGTGCAAAGATGCCCATTCTGCACATATTATCATTATTACCTAATTTAATTTAATCTATGTATTTATTTTTGTCTTTTTAGGGCCGCACCCCTGGCATATGGAGGTTCCCAGGCTAGGGGTCGAATCGAAGCTGTAGCCGCCGGCCTATACCACAGCCACAGCAACACAGGATCCAAGCCGCATCTGCGACCTACACCACAGCTCATGGCAATGCCGGATCCTTAACCCACTGAGCGAGGCCAGGGATTGAACCGGCATCCTCGGGGATATGAGTCAGATTTGTTTCCACTGTGCCACAATGGGAACACCATTATTGCCGAATTTTAGAGTGTATCTCTCTCCTCACCACTACAACCTCAACAAACACAATACCCCTGTGGATTCCGGAAGCTCTCCTCAGTTCAAAGTCTGCCCTCTCAACTGAAAGGCCTCCGTGTTGGCTCCGTTCTGCTCACAGGCCGAGTCTTTCCACACTCCCGTTCCCCCAGTCGAGTCTTGCACACCCAGTCTGGCTGCTGGGAGTCCGGGAGCCTTCTCCTCAGGAGCCTTCTCCCTGGCATCAAAAAAGCCTGCCCAGCTCCTTGTTGATTTAAGCTATTTTCTGATCAACTGTGAGGAATGTGGGGCTATGTTCCCCCCTGGAATTTTCGTCTAGTTCTCAAGTCTTGCACTTGTCATGAAGCAGCTCCGCCCTAGAACTCAGGGTGGCACCCAGGTCCCAACTGTCCAACTGTTCTGCCAAAGAGAAGCTCAGCTGGTAAACCACCTCCCCCTCTCTGCCCACCCTTCCCCCTCAAGGAACAGACTATTAATTCGCCACAGCTTCGACAGAATTATCACAGACTTGGCTCCTAACTCCCACACATGCCTGGGGAAGGTTTAACTGTCAGTAAGTTTGGTAACTTAGAAACCTCTTCCTCAACAACTTTGATGAGGAAAGTCATGTGTTCTCCCCGGCTCTCTGCTGGATTATTTTTAACAGGAAAAATCGAGTATGTGCATGCACTTTCCATACCTTTTGGTACTATATAATTATCCGTGTTCGGGGGGTGTCACATTCAAGGCACCCTGATCATAAGATAACATGACTGCGAACCATCTCAGAGAAAAACCTCAATTATGACTAATTCCGCTAAGCCCACTCATGGTTATTTAGAGACTAACACCTCCTTCAGGTAAAAGCGTTCCATCGAACCTGCTTTCATAACCCGCTACCTCCTCCTGAGTGCAGGGACCATCTGTTACATGCAGGGCGCACCGACGCTCCCATGGGGGGTGGGGCGGGGAACAGGTGTGTGGGGACCTGAGCCAGCTGCGCCTTTATCTTAACACCTTGGGTCTCGAACTCTTCCTGCCGGCCTCAGCCGAGGAAGGCTTCTGCCGCGCCCAGTAGCATCCCTGCCCGGCTCATCCTGCCACCTTTAGGCCTGGCAGATGCTCAACTGCAAAGTGATTTGCAAAGTGATTTGACAAGATTTGGGCGTAGGCTTCCATCAAGCTGCCAGTTGAATAGGCAAGTGGCCTGTTTACTTAAACATAATGGCTGCACCCCAGAGGCCTGCCAGGAGTCAGGAAACAAACACGGATAACTGTTCCCAAGGAACTGCCAAAAGGGCAGGTGCCCATTCCTTAAGATTAATTGCCAGATCAACTGGGAAAAAGGAGAATGTGATAGCAGAAGCGAAAGCCATATATTCCCGCTTTCCAAAGGCGCTCGCCTCCCACCATGGGGTCAGACTCTGTCCCCCCCCATTTCACTCACAACCCAAATCTAAACCTACAAGAAATGCAAGAAAATATAACCACCCACATACCATCTGCTGGTACCTACCAAGAATGCTTACATTTGAATTGGTCTTTTAAAAATGTTTATCAGTTAATATATCCCCTGCCCATCACCTCCCCTCCTTGTGAGGCTTTTAGGATGAAGATGCTCTGAAGAACCAAGATGTTAGTTGGCCTGAGAATGAGAAAACTTTGGTACATTCCCGGTTGTACCCAGGACTAATGATTAGAACATACACTGTCCTGTGCTGAGTTCCGGGGAGTGGAGAAATTGGATCACAAGCCACCAAGTGATCAAAGGTTTGGAAAAGGAACTGGGGATGATTCCAACAGCAGCGGGGAGGGGCTGGGAGAGGTACTGGCAGCTCTAGAAGGAAGCAAGCTCAGGCAGGAGGAGGGAGGTGGGAGGAGGGGCAAGAAAGAGCCTCTAGAAAGTGAGTTGACTTGGGTGAAAGATCACTGGTCTGGGAGAGGCTCCGCTCTGGTTCTGGTCTCTGGTCTCTCTGTGTGATGGGACGTCCCCTTGACCCTCTCGGTCTCTGTCCGGTCTGTACTGCCAGCCAGGAGGTCACGGCCCAGCGCTTTCCTAGGCTCCTCGGCTTCCGCAGAGCCCGGGAGTTGTTCTTGTCCCACTCTGGCAACGGTGAGCTCTGGCCGGGCTGGGTTTGCCCCTGGGGATTAGCCGCTTCCCTCCAGGCCCCTGGACCGTCTGCAGGGGTTCGCCCCCAGGGGAGGCCCGTCGGGGCGACGTGACACAGGATTAGGGTCTGGCCTCTCTCGGGCCCTCCCAGGACCCCGGGAGGCCAAGGACAGGACCCGCGGGCAGCGGCCACGCTCACCTCGCAGCAATGCTCCATCCGCCACCGCCACCGTAGCTGGGTTCAGTCCCGCTGGTAAACAGCCCAGGTCTCCCGGGCAACCGCGCCGGGGGTGCTTCCGGTCTGACCGGAACCGGCCAGGCTGCGGTGGGTGGGGGCTGGGCCCGGGGCTGGGCCCGGGGCTGGGGGCGGGGGCCTTAGGAGGAGAAGGGAACCGGGGTCTGACCTCGCCATCCTCCTCGTCTCCTCCACTCGCCTGCCTCGATCCCTGTCTCCTGGGACAGAGGGCCTCCAGGGGGAGGCAAGCCCTGGGGACTGGGGGGAGGGGGTGTCTCCAACCCCTTTTGTCTCTTGTGACCTTGGGTCAAGCCCTGACCCTCTCAGTGTCCCTGAATTTTCAGATGAAGCTCCTGGACTGACTGATGCTCGCAAACCTGGGAATCTGAGTGGCTGCTTGTAGGGCAGCTGTTTGGGTCGGGGACTTCTCCTCTGCCCTCGGTGCAACCCTTCTGCACCAGTTCCCCTCATTTCCACATCAGCCCCCCACTCCAGAGCCACATCGGAAACCTAGTCATCAACGACATCTGCCCCTGCTTTGACCCTCCTGACCAGGCCCTCTTCTACTTCCAGCAACTCCAGCCATTTCAACCATGTTTTTCTTCCAACACCTTCCAGTGGCTGTCCACTGCCCTCTGTCCTTTCTCTCTACCTGTTAACCTACTTCTTCCCTGCTCTGTTAAGTCCTAGCTCCATTAGCTCAACTGTTCTCTTGCAATAATCCTTTCCTTGTCTTGCTGTCTTTCTATCACCCCCTCTACCTGATGAAACCCCAACCAGCCCACCTACACCAAGGTACTGATGTAGTGGAAACATGTGGTCTCCAACTTCAATTGGACCCTCAACCCCACACAGAAATCCTTCCACTTTCCCCAGCTCAGTTTTGACTCCTTTCTCCTCGGTGTCTATTGCAAACCTTGTCCTCTCTCCTGAAATCTCTCACCTGTCCTGGTTTCTCCTGCTGCTCAGAAGATGCCCTTACTTCCCTCTTCCAAGAGGAAATAGAAGCTATCATAGGGAAACTTTCTCAGCTTTCTGCCCTTCAAACCTGCCTACCTGTGTCTCCTTGCTTTCCTTCCTCCCTCCTATTCTAACGGGAGGGGATCCATCCTCTCTGTTCTGTCCAAGATTGACTGCTGCTCCAGGGTGGCCCTGAAGCCTGTTCCCTGCCATGGGCTCACACGTGTACACACCCTCGTCATACTCCAGGACCTTTGTTCCCCCTGTTTACTCTGCCTAGAAGATTCTTCTCCCCTCCCCCAACCCCTCAGCCCCTTCTCTTTGCCTAACGCCCACTTACCCTTCAGATCCCAACTTAATAGATGAGCATTTTCTTCCAAGATGGAATTAAGGTAGCTTCAGAAGGAGTCCTAACTGGACCCTTTATCTGCCGGGCACTGTTCTAGACCCTTGGAATTTGCAGAGGCATAATGAGGGACTGCATCAGTAGAAGATGATGTTAGCAGACATTCAAGAACCAGGTCATCAGAGGAAAGAATTCAGAATCACTACCTAGCATGGTGGCAAAATATTTGCTCTCTTGTCTATCCTGACACATGGACACAGGATCGTAATAGAGCACAGTTCGGACCCTCCTGCAGGATGTTCATGATTGGCTGAGAGGACAAGTCACATGAGCCTAAGGAATTACCCATCAGATTCTTTTCAGTACAGTTTGAACCCAGGGCGGAACAGCAGCTCAGGCTGGACGTGATTATGTGCCAAGTGATTGGTAGGGACAGGGAGATCTCTGGAGGCCAGGGACAGAGGGAGTGGTTTCAGCAGCAGTGTTTCTGATCGGTGGAAGCTGCTGGTGAGGGCCTGGGCTGGGCAGGCCTCCTGCTGGGGTCACCCCCTCACCCACCCTGGACATCTAGGGAGGCATCTAAGGACCCAAGAAGGTGCAGGAGGTAGAGGTTTTAGAAGCTGCTGGTTTTGCAGCTCTGAGCTGGCGGCTTCCTTGCTTGTAAATGACTCTGTCAGGAATATCTAAGCAATGCTCCTCAGCTCTTTAACGCCCACCCCGAAAAGATTAAAGTGGATTCTTTGTCAGCTATTTTAATATCACCTAAGAATTATGCAATCTTTTGGAAAAATCAAATCGGCTTCTCACCCCGTTGGTGTGTGTGAGTGTGTTTGTGTGCGTGGCCGCGTCCCGATGTAGGCACACAGTGACACGATGCTTATGCTAGGGTCTGTTTAATATTCAGCAGCGTGTGCCTTTGGCTCCCACGTACCGTGGAATGCACAGCCCTAAGGGGAAGCTGGAGGGAAGGAGAGGAAGCCGGCCAGGGGATGGCTGCACCTGCCTGCTCTTTATAGAGAGAGCGGGCTCTGCTGCCTTTGTCTTCCCTCCTTCTTCAAAGAGGATGTCTTTTAAAGGATGAACCCTGTAATGCCAAGTCGCTGGCACACGTACAAAGTAGATTCTAAGTATATGTGGCTAGAGGTCACTGGCCTGCCACCTTAAATGTGGACTCACTTTCTTTCTAGGCATATGTCTTTCTCTACTCCCCAGTTCTCTCCCTGGGGTCCAGCCAGCTTGTTCTCCAAATAGGCTCTCAGTTTTTTCATTTCCAGGGTCTTTGCACATGCCCGCCAGATCCTGCTCCCTTCCTTGCAGTCAATCCCAACTTACTGATTCTTGAAAGCCCATCTTAAAAATCACCACTTTCTTGAAGGTCTTCCTGACCATACTCACCACCTCACCGCCCCCCGCCCCGTGTGCGCGTGCACATACGCGTGCGCGCACACACACACACACACACACACACTCACTCGTGTGCTTTATCTGACCCCTTTTGGTCTAGTGGAACGTGCCCAAGATGGCACTGTGGATTCTCACTCCGTCAATTTCTCGAATCTTCATGACTCTCCTCCTTGCCAGTGCAGTTGTAGAGTATATTGAACCTCAGGGCTCTCCAGCTTAATGAGCAGCAGAGCAGTTTGAGAACTCCCAGTCCCACTGATTCCAAAGCCCACCCTGGACCCCAGTGCCCCATCTCCCACCCCGGCATTCCCACCTGGCACTTGACCTGTACCTGCCTCTTGCGCTGGTCATGGGGCTGCAGGCATGACGGCTGGAGTCAGGACTTGAGTTTGAATCCCAGCTCCACCACTTGCTGGCTGAAGACCCTGAGTAACTGCTATAACTTCTCCAGACCTCGGTTTCCACATCTGTAGAATGGAGTTGATAGGGATTGGATGGTTGTGAGGGTGGATGACACCTAAAGGTCTTAGCGGAGTGCCTAGTAAGTGCGTGGTGACGGTGAAGTTCATTGTCCTACTGTTCTCATCTCACAGTGCACATCTCCTTCAGTAGGTTATGAGCTCCCTGTGGGCAGGAGCTTGCCTGTGTCTGAGTCTCCTGCTTGGTCCACACTGTGCCTGCTATGTGGTAGGTGCTTAGCAGGTGAGAATTAATGATAATGGTGATGTGGATGGCACAGCTGGATTGTCCATGGGAGATCCTGCAAGCTGCCAACTGGTACCCTCCAAGGGTATGTGGCTTGAAGTCTAAATGACCTCTCCGAGGGCTGGGCTGAAGGCAGGAGCTTCAGTTTCTTAGCAGCTTATCCCCAAAGAACAATTAGCCTCTTTTTGAACTAGCAACTTATAGATTTCGGAGTCCCCATGTCCTACTGTGTCGGCCCTCAGTCCCATTAGACCTGTCAATTGCGATCATGGATAACCTTCAGGGAAAAGGTAAGCTGGGTGGATCCTCTGGTAAAGAGGCCAAAAGGCTGGCACAGTTCATCATGCCGCTTAACGAATCAGCTTCTTGAAAGGAGTGCAGGAGAGAAGTTTCCAGATAATGAAATTCACCCCTCGAAGTACAGCAATTAAAAAAAAAATTATTTCCCCATATTATTGGAAAACCTCCAGAAGTGTATTGCCAACTTCCCAGTGTCCTTCAGTGAAACATATCAAACATAGTAACTCACCTTGGCTACTGTTGATCAAGAGCTTTCGCCATCAGGGACTTGTTGAATCTTGCTGGCAATCCGTGGGGGTGGTGGTGGTGGGGGCAGGATTATTGCCTCCACCTCCAGATGAAAACACAAAGGCTCAGGGAACAACAGTGGCTCTGCCAGGAAGTGGCCGTCTCTGCACAATGCAACCTTTTCTCAGTGCCCAGAGGTCAGTCCCTGCGCTGGAGCCATCTGCCCAGCACTCCACCGCTTGCTACCATTTCAATCGGTCCCCTCTCTCCCTCACCTTCCTACTAAGAGCAGCCACTCTTTTTTTTCAGACCTGTTCAACTTCCAGGTCTGAGAAAAAGAGGTTGATACCTTGCTAGAATTTCGTCTAAAATAAGAGCATACAAACATGTGTCTGGAGGCTTGGGGTCATCTTTGCTTTCGTTTCCCCAGCTGTGTTTTGGGTAACTAAGATGCTTGTCACACCAACCCACAGGTAAGCAAGAGAAGTGGTGAGGGGTTAGGGGTTGCTGTCTTGGAGTCAGACGCACCTGGACTAAGTCCTGGCTCTGTCAATTTGCAGGGCAAAGTACCTAACCTCTGCCAGTCTCTAGTCCCTCAACCATGACCTGGGCTTGATCATCTCTGCCTCTTTGGGAGGATTCAAAGAGGATTCAAGGTGGTTGTCCATGCACCATGCTTAACCCCATTCTGGTCCTCCAGGCATTGTAGTTTTGTGTTCATTTCTGTGACTTGAAGCATGATAGGACTCTAATCATTCCTTCATTCCTCAAATATTTACTCCTGCCTCTCTCTCCATGCCTAGTTCTCTTTATCTACAAAAGGAGGATCATAGCAGTACTTATCTAGCTGGGGGATATGAGGACTTAGTGAGTATATGTGACGTGCCCAGAAACTGTGCACGGTAGAGTATACATGTGATACACATCTTACCAAACGTCATTGTCTTTAGTGCTAGTTTGTACCAGGCAGTGCGCTGCTTAGACTTGAGGTGAACAACATAGAATGACCTTCCTGACTCATGGATCTTGCAGGCTCTTGGCTGCTTATTTTCTCCATGAGGAAAAAAGCCAATCGATGTTTCATCACTGTCCACGGAAGATGAATGCGTGGGTCTGAGAAAGGAGCTCTTACGGACCTGCCAACTTGTTGGCTGCTGTCCTAGAGGCTGACGTAGGAGTCATGGCCTTGCCCCCTAGCGTGTCTCCCCCTCATCAAGTCTCCGGCCTCTGCCCTGTCCTCTTGGCTTTGATTCAGCCTGTGCCAAAGCTCCCACGAGCAATTAGTCAAAAGGAGAGAACCATGTCTGCCTTGCCTAAGTCACAGCTATGTAGGTCAGTGTCTGTGAAAAAGCTGAGTAACCTTCAAATGCCACACAGGCAAGAGATCTGGGCTGGGACCCCGGCCAGGTCATTCAGGCCCCCCTCACATGCTTCCTTCCTTTTGGAGATGAGTCCACTGCTCCTTCCTCTGAGCTCAAAGGCATTGATTGGCACGACCAGTAGAGCCATGCTTGTCACTCTTCACGGACTTAGCTTGGCCTCCCAGGACACAGACTCTGAGATGGAGAAGTGCATCGCCAGAGGCTCCCTGGAGAGACACCTGTGGGATGTGAACAATGCAAGACGGGGGAGAGGGAGAAGCCGATACACAGAGGCAGTTGCTGAGGCCACATCTGGTCCCCCAGGAAGCTCTGGACCTGGGATGGCCTTTCAGAGCTGTCTTGACAAGGCAAGGGGGGCTGGTGGCCCTTTATCTTTTTTTTAATTGAAGTATAATTGACATGTGAACTTCAAGTGTACACCATAGTGAGTGACAAAATATACTATGAAACAAGCACCACATAAGGCCATTAACCATCTGTCACTATACAAAATTATTACAGTATTACTAACAACATTCCTTATGCTGTATATTGCAGACCAATGACTTTTTTGTTGTTGTTGTCTTTTGTCTTTTGAGGGCCGCATCCGTGACATATGGAGGTTCCCAGGCTAGGGGTCGAATCAGAGCTGTAGCCACCGGCCTATGCACAGCCACAGCAACGCAGGATCCGAGCTGCGTCTGTGACCTACACTACAGCTCATGGTAACGCCAGATCCTTAACCCACTGAGCAAGGCCAGAGATCGAACCCGCGACCTCATGGTTCCTAGCCCATGACTTATTTTATAGCTGGTAATCTGTACCTCTTAATCCCCTTCACCTATTTCATCAGACCCCTCCCTCCCCTCCTCCCCTCTGGCAACCACCTGTTTGTCCTCTATATCTGTGACTCCATTTCTGTTTTGTTTTATTTGTTTGTTTTGTTTTTTTAGCTATCACCTTTAAGTGAACTCATATGGTATTTGTCTTTCTCTGTATGACTTATTTCACTTGGCATAATACCCATTGGGCTCATCCATGTTGTTGCAAATGGCAAAACTGTATTCTTTATGGCTGAGTAATATTCCACAGAATATATATTTAATTGTATATATATCTCACATCTTTATTGTCAGTGGACGCTTAGTTTGCTTTCATATCTTGGCTATTATAAATAATGCTGCAGTGGATATAGGGGTCCCTATGTCTTTCTGAATGAGAGTTTTGTTTTCTTTGGATAAATACCCAGAAGTGGAATTATTGAATCATATGGTAGTTCTTCTTTGAATTTTTTGAGGAAACACCATATGGTTTTCCACAGTGGCTGTACCAATTTACATTCCCACCAACAGTTCACAAGAGACCCCTTTTCTCAACATCCTGGGGGTGGCCCTTTAAGTTGCCACCTCGGCCAGGGGCTACTCACCCTCCACCCCGACCCCTGCCATCCCCCCAGCAAGGTCACTGCCTTTGACCAGACAGTCCCTGCAGCAGAGGCAATTTCAGGTGAGTGAGTGTCAGGAACAGCTGATGTCCCATCCCTTAAAGGGGACCTGCTAGAGACTTTGCCCAGCATTCAGGAAACAAGGAGAGCCAAACATAGAATTGCTATGCACATGGGGCTTTTAATCTATATATGGTCTAAATTTACCTATTTGGTCTCTCCAGCCAGCTTGGAGTCTGTCCCCAGGCCGGGATCTTGTCTCATTAGAAAAACATACAGTTGGTGTTTCATAAGAGTCTGTGCTAGCTCATTACTGGTACTGTACCCAGGTCCCTTTCTTTGTTTCTCCAAAGTGTCATCCCCTACTCTTTTGAAAGATATGAGTCCCTTCATCATTGGGCGAAACCATCATGGTTATTTTTTCACACTCAAAAGAGAAAAAGAAAGCCAGCCTGGAAAGATGGAACCTCATTTAAAAACATCCCTTGCAGCATCTGAAGTGAAAGCTGGCTGGGACCAGGCCTGGTCAGGGCCCAGCCTCGCAGCATCCACCAGAATCTTGCCAGGGAGGGCAAAAATAGCAAAGGCACCTGATGACCCCTCCTAGGATGCTGCAGCAGGACCCTCATTTTGCAATTTTCCTGGAAATTTTCTAGCTGAAGCTCTCTACCTGCCAAACCCTCTAGGCTCCATTGAGCTATTGTTCATTCACCAAGTCCTGGTGTTATCAGATTTAGCCTGATTTTTGAGGAGGAACATTAAAAACCCCTTGTATTTAAAGAGAGCAGTTGACCAGTCAGTGGGGGTTCCACATAAGGTGGTGGGACCCTGAAGCCACGTTACCTTCTGCTGTCCTGTGGGAAGTGTGTGTGCTACATACGCCATTCCCATTGCTATTGCTGATACGAAGGGTGTGTTCTCCTGGACAGCATGTTATAGTGCCCAGCAGTTTTACTTGCATTATTTCAGTGGGTCCCCACAAGTCTGTGCAGCAGGGGACTGTGTGAGCAGGAGGAAGTTATCCAAACTCTCTGGGCCTCAGCTTCTTCACCTCTAAACTGATGAAAAGAGCCTCTCAAGTTATTGGGAGAATGAAATAATGTCACACTCATGAAGCCCTTAAAGAAAATTGCACCTGACATTTACTCATTTCTTTTTTTTTTTTTTTAGCAAAGAATTTACTTTATTAGAAATAAAATTAGGAGCTCCCGTTGTGGCTCAGCAGTTAACGAATCTGACTATGAGGATGCAGGTTCGATCCCTGGCCTCACTCAGTGGGTTAAGGATCTGGCGTTGCTGTGAGCTGTGGTGTAGGTCAAAGGTGCAGTTCAGATCCTGCATTGCTGTGGCTGTTGGTGTAGCCTGGCAGCTACAGCTCTGATTCGACCCCTAGACTGGGAACTTCCATCTATCAACCCTAGGCTCTAAATAGAAAAATATATAAATAAATAAATTAATTAAAATAAATTCTTGGGATGCAGTGATCTGCTAAGTGGTTTTTTTCTTCTTTTTTTTAAAAAAATTGAAGGGTAATTGATTTATAATGTTAGTTGCAGGTGTACAGCAAAGTGATTCAGTTATATACACACACATATATATATTCTTTTTCAGATTCTTTTCTGTTTTAGGTTATTACAAGATATTAATTATGGTTCTCTGTGCTATGCCTTGTCATTTATCTATTTTATATATAGGAGCATGTATCTGTTAATCCCCAACTCCAAATTTGTCCTTCCCCCGCCTTCCTCTTTGGTAACCATAAATTTGTTTTCTATGTCTGTGACTCTTTTTCTGTTTTGTAAATAAGTTCATTTGTATCTTTTGTTTCCCCTAGATTCCAACTAATTTCTTAATAAATAGTTGAAATTACTGATAGGCAGTTTTAGTCTCACTCTTCAGGAAAGGAAACAGAGATTTAGAGGAGTTCAGTTTATGCATAAGGTTCCAGAGTGACAGGGAGAGAAAACAAAGGGGAGTGCCTTGAAAATGGTTAGACTTTCCCTCATTGCGTTTCCGTCACGAACCACATAGCATTTGCCTGTGAACTTGGGAACAGAGGAAATACTGACTCCTCAAAAGAGGAAAAAAAAAAAAAGAAAAAAATGAAGGGACCGTGTTGCCAAAGAAAGAAATTAAAACAACAACCAACTTGCATTTTTCAAACAATTGAACGCCTCTTATCTTTATATTTAGGCCTAAATACCCGAGGGGGTATCCTATGCAGAGGTAATTAGGTTTGAAAAAGATCTCTTTGCGCTGAGCCCTCCCCTGAGGGTTTTTGAAGGCTTGTGCTGTGGCTGGGGGTTTCTCACATCCATGGTGGTTGGTGGATGGTGGATGGTTTCACACCCTCATTCTGGTTATTTCTCCCCACGCAGAAGTTCAGCAGGCAGAGCCCTTGAAAGCAGAGGAAGGTGTGATTATACTGCCTTGGACCCCCTGGTCTCCCCAGGAATGAAGGTCTTTGGGGTTCTCGTCTTTGCCTCCTGTCGTAAGCAGTAACAGCTGTGAGAGCTCCAGGCCCCTGTCCTCCTGTCTGTGTGTCCGTGGCCCCTTCTCAGGTGGCATGGTGGGGGGGAGGCAAGTCAGGTGTCCCTCAAAACAGCATCAGCAGGGGAACAGGTCCCAGCCAGAGTCCTCCAGCTTCTGATTCTTCTGCAAAATGGGTTGATCCTGAGCCTGGGATCTCATAGGACGTCTAGGAAATCAGAGGTTGCTAATCATTTGCCGAGAGAGAGGGCAATTGACTGTTCATCACTCATACCATTTAGGAGTCTTTTTTTTTTCCTTTGGATGCTAGTTGCCTTTATTTAAAGTCGTGTGGGTTCTAGAACAAAACACGGCCATATGTCTAGCTAACCTAGGAATGATTGATTCTCATCAGAAGGGCATTCTTAAGGTGACTGATGGAATAATTAGTAATTATAAGTCAACGCTACCAGGAGATCAGATTACATACCTCTGCAAAGTAAAAAAGAGCTTACCAGGAAACAGTGTTGGGTCCGTTGGAAAACTCTTTGACTCTTTGGTTTGATTTGTTGCGTAGAGATTTGCTCAAATCCATTGTTCTATCTGTCTCAGCTGTGAAGCAATAACTTTTAGATCCCTAAGTCAAAATGACAAAAATGGGGTTCCCAGTTCCCTTAGTGATGAAATTTACAGTTTTCAAGATCATGGTGTTAGAGGTGGGACCCATATATAGAAAGGGCCACTTCTGTAGCCCCCACAGTGTACCCCAAGAGCAATGGCTGAGTGTAGTCCCACCTCTCCCCAGGGGCTGCTTGGGCAGCAGAGACCACCCCCACCCCCACTTCAGCCTTCTCTATGGTGCTTTGTGACCACGAGGCATCCAAAATCACAGTACAAGATGGGAAGCCTCCTGGGAAATTTTTCCCAATCCCCCATCTTTGGTATTCTTCTGCAAATTCATATTTTATTGTAAAATTAATATATGCTTATAATTAAAAAGTAAAACAACTAAGTGCAGAGTCACGAGATAAAGCCCCATCTTATCCTTCCCAAACCCTAATCTTTTTCCTACACCATGATATAACCACTCTTTAAGAATTTGATATACATTCTTCCAGATCTTTGCACACCTATATGTCAATCATTCCAATAGACGGAGTTCCCTTGTGGTGCAGTAGGTTAAGGATCCAGTGTTGTCACTGCAGTGACTTGGGTCTCTGCTGTGGTGCAGGTTCAGTTCCTGGCCTGGGAACGTCCACATGCTGTGGGCAGGAACAAAAAAAAAATTCCAGTAGAAAAGTCATACATGTGCATTGTAAAAATATATATATCAGACAGCATAAAGTATTTAAAATAAATGTTGCCTGTTTTTTTTCCCTCCACCTACTTCCTCAATGTCATTGCCTAGTGATATTGCTATTAAAAGTAGTATGTTTTCAAGATATCATTTAGTTATTATCTCCCTGTCAGTGGGCATGTGGGTAGTTTCCAATTTTTTGATATCACAAATAATGCTGCAGCAAACATCTGTGTGTGTGTTTCTCTTCACTTACCTAAGCATTACTTGCCATTAAAATAAAAGAGTGGATAGAGGGCAACCTTTTCTACCTCAGAAGTAATTTTTTCTCCTGTGAGATTGTAAATGCCCAATACATTTGCAGGGACTGGCATTTCTGGCTTTGAACGCTTCTCATTCCTGTTTCACATCAGACCTTCCTGGAATGGTGGTTTTTTACCTTGAGGGGAAGACTGGAGTTGACAGTATTGTCCTGAATATCCTGGAAGCTGGGTTCTCATCCTGGGCCGGCAAGAAGCTAGCCGTGTGAAGTGGCAGCTCTGAACCGGTCTTCTCCCGCATTAAAGGGGCTATGCCCAGGCACCTCATTCAGGGGTCTCCTCGTTCCGAATGCTCAGCGCTCTGGTGCGGAGACCAGAAGCAGCATCGTTCTCATCGTGCCTTCTCTTCTTCCCCTTATTTTCTCCTTGGCAGTGCTGGCCCCCACCCAGAGCAGCTTCTGGCAGTTTCAAAGGATGGTCAAACACATCACAGGGTGGAGTGCCCTCTTCTCATATTACTGAATGATATGGATATGGATGCTACTGTGGGCTTGGGGGCAAAGGGACCCCTGTGGATGACACTGACAGGTGACTGCCACGGCTCCCAGCCTCCTGACCTTTGACTTGTGTTGAAATCCAGGCTTGGAGAGAGGGGGGGTGTTAGGACTTGCATTGCAAAGACCCGAAACCAATTCTGGTGAGCCTGAGCACCAGAAAGAAACGGATGGGAGAGAGAGGAGGCCTGGAGCAACTGGGGCTGCCTAGGGCCACGTTCCTCAGGCCCCGCCTGTGGTTGACTGCTCTGCAGGCACCATCTGGAAATGCTTCGTAATGTTTGAACAGGGAGCCCTGCGTTTTCGTGTGGCACCAGGCTTTGCAGAGCATGTGGTCAGCCCTGCTCAGAGCTCTAAAAAGGTTTTTGGTTCTCATCCCTCATGGCAAACACAGCCTTCTTCTCTCAGCCCCCCAAGGTCTTAGGATTACAGGTGCAGCACGACTGACCCGCTGTCACCCAGTTCTGATTCCGTATTCCAGGAGAGAGAATCTGAGTGGCCCGGTTTGGAAGCATTGTCCATCTGCATGAGGACACATGGCACAAACTCGGCTGCCAGGGCGTCCGTCTAAGGATGGGGGTGGGGGAGTGTGAGTGCCCAGAAAAAGTGGAGATTGGTATAATCGGGGAGGGAACGGGGACGTAGGAAACAGGATGCTTTGTGTGTCTGTTTTATTTGAAGAAACAAGAAGCAAGATGTTCTTGGCCACTCTCGCCGTAGTCTGGATAAACACGCCCCCACCGCGGGGCCTGAGTATCACCCCCAGAGCTTGACTCCTCTGGGTTGCGCTTACGAGACCACAGAATATTTCAGCTGGAAGGACCCCGGGGCCCTGGAAGGGACCTGACCATGATGAGATGCCTGTCATGTGCTGAGCCCTGGGATTGTTTCATCCTCCAAGGCCAAGGCCATGCCATCATCCCCATACGGCAATGAGGGGGAGGACCCACTAAACAAACAGACAGAGCCCAAAGCCACACAGCCCCTGCGTGACAGGGTCAGCATTTGAACCAGGACTTGCTTGTTTTATTTATTTATTTATTTTTTATCTTTTTGCCTTTTCTAGGGCCACATCCATGGCATGTGGAGGTTCCCAGGCTAGGGGTCTAATTGGAGCTGTAGCCGCCAGCCTACGCCAGAGCCGCAGCAATGCGGGATCCGAGCCGCGTCTGCAACCTACACCACAGCTCACAGCAACGCGGGATCTTAACCCATTGAGTAAGGCCAGGGATCGAACCCGCAACCTCATGGTTCCTAGCTGGATTCGTTAACCACTGAGCCACGATGGGAACTCCTAGGACTTGCTTTTTCAAAGTCCAGGCCCTTTGACGCTCTGTGCCTCTCCTCCCAAGTCCTAAGGCTGATGAGAATTTCAACACTATGTGCCAGAGATGACAAGTGGCCAAGAGCCCACATGCGGATGGGGATGGGGTTGGTGAGCGAGGAAGACTGGGCGTCCAGCCCAGGGCACTGGCCAGAGGCCGCTCCTTTTTATATCTTAGATTCCGGTCCCCGGTCTGTGTGTTCCTGACACTCCAACTTGGTTGAGAAAGTGGGCCAAGGCGGTCCCCCAGCTGTTTGCTCTCCTGCCATGTGTCCTCCCCTCCCCCCAGCCTCCTGGCCACCTCTGAGCATCGAGAGAGCAAGGACAGAAGGGTCACGTGTGATGTGCTGACCCTTGTCCCCTCAGAGCCTCTCCCAGGGTAGGGCACAGAGTCAGGGCTCAGTCGAAAGCCCTTACATGAATGACTGAGTCCCCGGGACCCAGATGTGTCCTGACTGTCATTTACCAGCCCTTTGATTTGGGGAAATTCACCTCAGCGTGTCATCTCCTCCTCTGTGAAATGGGGACAAGGAATAAAATGGGGACAACGATTGCACATCACAGGGTTACTGCGAGGCGCTCAGGAGATAGCAGTGGGTACAGAAGGGGCTTTTTACGATTCTTCATCTTATCAGGCATTTCCCTGCCTGCCTTCTGCACCTTCTCACCCTGGGGAGGAGGCCAGGGGGTCCGTTCCAGCTGCTTCCCCGGGGCCACACTGAGGAAAGCCCCTCACCTCCCTCCGTCTGGCCCCCAGGTGCTGCCTGGCCCATGACTGCTGCTATGAGAGGCTGAAACAGCTCGGCTGCCAGCCCGTGTTGAACGGCTACCAATTCCACATAGTCAGCCGGACCGTGGTCTGTGAGTTGCCTTCTCTGTAAAGAATGTCTTTGAACCTGGGTCTGCCTTCCCTCCTTCCTTCCGTATTAATTTATGGCTGCATCCACAGCATATGGAAGTTCTCTAGGGATTGTATCCAAGCTGCAGCTGCAGAAACACCTGCACCTGGCTGGGAATCGAACCCGTGCCCCTGCTGCAGTCAAATTCTTAACCCACTGTACCACAGTGGGAACTCCTGAAGCTGGGCTTTTCTTTGAGATCAGCTTTGTGGGCCCAGAGAACTTTGGGGAAATGAGATTTTTCCCAAGTGCTTTGGGATGCAGAGTGGCTATTCCCAGAATCAGATTTTCTTGGGGGTCCCGGCTCTGTCCCTGCCTGGTCTTCCCTGCTCGCTGTGGTGC
This sequence comes from Sus scrofa, assembly GCF_054392235.1. NCBI lineage: Eukaryota > Metazoa > Chordata > Mammalia > Artiodactyla > Suidae > Sus > Sus scrofa. Next base: position 82,899,038 of record NC_139388.1, on the reverse strand, counting down.
CTCCAGAAGCCTCTGGAGTGCGGGGTGCGGGGCACAGAGCACAGCACCTGGCCAGGATATTGCACATACTCAATCAATAGTTGTTGACTCGAGATAACATTGAGTTTTGCAGCTTCGCTTGGCAGCTGTTGCTGTTGAGAACATTCTTCCTGATGTCTGCCGTGTGCTAACAAAGCAGCTTGGCTGTCTTTCAGTTTATCAAATATTTGGGCAGGGTAACTGCATGCCAAGCACTGGGAGAGGTGCTGTGGGGGACACCGAAGTAAACAGGAGGGGACGGGGGAAGGGAACCCACGTGTCATCGAGGCCATTCAAGGAGAGGGGCAAAGGACAGGGGGTGGCAAGGACTAGTGTCCAGCAGATGGAGAGCTCCCGGTATCCCAGAGCATGTTCTGGGGCTGCTGGGGTCAGGGGGGTGCACAGGGCGAGTTTGGTCTAAAGTGCAAATTCGTTTACAGGTGCTGGACCACTGCCTTCTCCGGAAGGACATTAATTAATTCAGCAGGGCTGGGGGTTTGAATGCTGCTTGGAGCGTGTGACTTACCTTCTGCTTGGCCCTGTGGAGTTACACCACCCATTATGCTCCCTTTGTGTTTTACTCACAGTGCTCAGTGTGTCCTGGAGACCACCTGTGTCCTCCCAGGTCAGGGGACCTCCTCCCTCCCACTCATCTCCCAGCGCCCCAACCCAGGGCTCTGGCTCCAGACACTCCCAGAGTTAGGATGAAGCAGGTTCCGTGGTTCCAGGGTGAGCGCTGAAACGGGGTGGGCCAATGGCTCGGACCCCTGCAGACGGGGTTGTGGGGGGGAGGCTTTAGCAGGGTCTGCTAAAGGGAACCCCCATTTGCCCATGTGCTGGAGCTCCCTGGGCGTGACCACCCTCAGGCCCAACGCAAGGTGTCTTTTCTGTGAGGCCCCCAAAGCCACATCCAGGAGCTAGGAAGGGGTCAAGGTCTAGAGGAGGAGCAGGAGAGAGGCACCGGAGGAGGTTGTCCCCAGAGTGTTGTTTGCTTGGGCACATGATGCCTTCCGACCGCCTCCTCCCATCCTGGTTGGCCCGACCTGGTGGGGGGCAGGGGGCGAGCCTGGCTGCTGGTTGGTGGGGGAAGGGCATGCAGAAAAGAGCCCCCTGACTCTTCACAGCCCAGGCTCCCTGTTTCGCTTTTGCTTGGTTTCTTCTCACCTCTTTTCATCTTGATCTCAGTATCTGTCATGTCAAGAGTAGCCTTAAAATGATTGAAACGGCATGACTTTTAGAGAAAATATACTGAAAGAGCTTTCTCCTTTGATGCCCCCACAAAGTCCAGGGACCGAGGAAAGGGGCAAATGGTACCAAAGGAGACAAGTGGAATTTCAGTAGGTACAAAGGACCTTCCTGCTCTGTGGTCCCAGGCCCAGACCCATCCTTCTTCCACTGCTCCTGTGGGCAAGCCTTATTCCTGGGGCATCTGGTCTGGGCACTTTGCCCCTGGAGAACCTTCCTTATCAGCCCTCTTCCACCTCCCACATGGGGACCAGAGCCACAGCCTAGGCGGGACCCCAGGAGTTGGAGGAGAGTGACCTGGGGGCAGAGGCTGGAACCCCAGGAGCTGGCGCAGGAAGTGTCCTTTGCTTGGCACATCATGCTGGGTGGTGGAGGTGTGGGCAGGGACTGGGAGCTGGACTGGAAAATCTGTGACCTGGGCCGTGCTTTGGGCAGATGCTGTCCCCTTGCCAAGCCAAGCAGCAGTGGCACCTGAAGCTTGACCAAGGCCACCAAGTCCAGCACCTTGCTTAGGGAGTTGGCTTCCCCATCCTCACCAGGCCACCAGTGTCCCCCTCCTCAGCTGACCCAGCCAGTGAGTGCCAGGCTGACCCTCTGTCATCCCCACCCCCACTCTGCCAAGCCCCCGTCTCCAGGAACAGGGCTGGAAGCTGGATGACCCGGTGTCTAATCCTGCATCTGCTGCTGATATGTGCTGAGACCCCCATGAGCCTATACACATCCATCTGCTTGCCTAGTACCAACTGAGCACCCACTGGGTACCCATCCAGGGCCAGCGCTGTGCCAGGACCAGGGACACAGCACAAAGCAGCCCCAGGCCCTGCTGTCCTGGCGTTCCCCAGAGCTGGAGGAGCCCTTGGACATCATCCAAGCCATCCCCTCACTATAGCAATGGGGAGACTGAGGCCCAGGGAGGGGAAGGGTTTGATCCAAGTAATAGGCAAGATGAAAGCCCATGTGTCTCAAGACTTCCCAGTGCTCTGGAACACTCTGCTGGCTGGAGTTGTCTGGGCCTCAGTTTCTTCATTCATCAAATAGGTGCAGTAAAAACTGAGTTCCTTAGCATCTGACAGCTGCTTTACACTTGGCACCTTTGCAGTGGGCACTCTTCTTCCCATTATCGAGAAGGACCCTGAGGCTCAGAGGGGTTAACTGAAAAGGCCAAGATCACACAGCCAGGGAAAGAAGAGCTGGGTTTCAGACTCAGGTCATCTGACCCCAGCCAGAGCTCCCGCCTCACACCACCCTCCCCCGTGGCATGGGGCTGCCAGGAGGGCCATGGGGATGTGCTTGACTGAGGGGCCACACGGTGTGATTATCTATAGCTTCCATGTCAGAATGTTCAGCCCTGGCCCCCGGGGCAAAGAAAAGCAGAAGGAGCTTGCCCCTCTGTCATGCCCCAGATCTTTCTGTTCTATGCTCCTTGCGAAGAGGCCCAGAGAGAGCTCATGCTTTGGAGTCAGGCATAGCTGGGCCTGGATCCCAGCTTCCCTTTTGTTTTTTAGCTGGATAATTGCACAACCACCCTGGGCCGTAGTCTCCTCATCTGTAAAATGGAGACACTTACCAGCACTTCATAAGATCATCCTGGGGATTGACTCAAGTAACCCAACTCAGAGGTCTGACCCAGAGCAGATGCTTTGTTAATGCCATTCCTTCTAGAAGTTGAGATTGCTTGGAAGCATCTCCTCTGCATTCGCTTCCCCTTGAGCTAATGTCATGAACCCTTTAGAGGATCAAAGCTCCCCTGCCCTAGTTTTACTGCAGTTCAAAGAGCTGCCTTGCAAGGGTTAACTACCTCCCCAGCCTTCAGTTCTGGAATCCTGCACCCAAGCCTGGTCCCAGGTTGCCTAGCAACCAGCAGCTGCTCTGGGATGCAGTTGGTGTGAGCAGAGAAGGAAAAGCAGAAAAACAAGTTGGTTTGTCCCCGCTTCTAAATGTCACTGCGAGATCAGTGCACAGGAAGGCCTGGAACCCAAGCCCTGGGGCCGATTTGCCGAGTGGCGAAGGCTGCCCTCGGGCAACCAGGGAGGTGGTTACCCCTCTTCCATAAGTACCTGGCATCTGCAAGGGACTTTAAGATCCACTAGTGGTGTTGACCCCTCCACCCACAAATGCGTGCAGGGAGGAGCCTGGCAGGAGGGCAGCAGAGCCTGGGTTCCAGCCACAGGCACCGCTCTCACCTCCATCACTGAGCCTGTGACTTCTGCCTCTGCCAGAGGGTGAGGGTGAACAAGGTAACCCCTGGAATTTGTAGCTTGCAAAGATCTCTCTCCTTTGCCACTGAGTTTATTCCTGACAACAACACCTCTGCTCGCTGACACGTCACCCTTTTCCTCTCCCAGCATCTGTCTCTACCTGACAACACCTCGTTTACTTCGCTGTTATCTTGGGCATCGACTCTTCCCTCAACTAGAATTCGAGTTCCTGATAGGAACTTGTGAGAAGGGAAGGAGGTGGCTAATAAAATATTCAGAAAGAAGGGCACTCAGGTAGTGACAAGTGCTCTACGCATCTAAAATAAGGCAAGGACCTAAAGGGTGGGGTGGCAGCGAGAAGGGAGGATGGCTACTTTATGTGGCCAGGGAAGGCCTCTCTAAGGAAACGGCCATTAGCCATCGCTGTAGAGGCAGGAGGGAGGGGAGCAGAGACTGGGCATTGCACCAGAAATGAGTTTGATGGGGCCTGGTGGTGGGGTAAGGGCCCCCCTTCAATTGCAGGTTAAAGCAGGAAGTGATAGATCGATCGCTCTGGCCCCTGAACAGAGAAGTTGGGGAGCCAGGGAAGAAAGAGGGGGAGCCATGAGTGGGGTGTTCCGGTCACGCTAGGGAGAAGCTACCATTGCGTGGATTGGTGGGGGTGGGGGGAAGTGTCAGACAGCTGGCTGGGTCTAGGAGGTAAGTTGATGGGACCTGCCGATGAATGAGATGTGGGCTTTGAGGGAAAGGGAGGCTGAGGCTGGCATTTATGGTCTAAGCAGCCATGGATAAGGGTGCCTCTAGGCGCCTGTGCAGAGTGGGCAGAGCAGACTCTGAAGACACAGCAAGAGCCCAGCCTGAGTCATGTTGGGCTTGGGATGCATATCTGACAACCAAGGGGGAGTCAGGTGAACACAAGCAGACGGACTTCTAGAGCTTAAGGGAGCCGTCTGGGCTGGGGTGGGAACTGGGAGAGCCCTTGGTGCTCAGACGGTATTTAGAACCCTGAGATTAAATGAGAGCCCCCAAGGAGAGGGTTTAGAGACCAGGACAGAAGCGGGGGAGGGGGTGCAGGCGGCTGGAGGCCTGGAGGGTGGTCTGGGTTGGCCCAGGCAGGGACGGAGACCTGGTTTGTTCCCTTAGGGGAAGGCTATTTCATGGAATGAGAAAGAATAGCCTGAAGCTGTCAATTCCACTCTCCGGGTCTCAGTTTCCCCATCACCAAACTAGAGGGTGCAGGATCTGATTTGGGGCTGATTTTTACACGAGGACTTCCAATCATGGCGTTTCTCTGGCCAGGGCTGCCTCTTTTTCCACCTCCGGCTGATTCTACCATGGCTGAGGGACGTCCACTACCACCGACCACTGCTCCAGATCTCCTGAAGCCCTGGGGCCTGGGCAGGTGCTTAGATGTAAAATAAACATCGGGAGAGAATTATACTCCACACTTTGGAAGGGACGAGAAGACAAAGTGAGAAAGGGAGGAGTGAAAGGAAGAAGGAGGTTTGATGATGTGAGAGGAAGAAGGAACTGATGGAGGAGGAGGAGAGAGGAACAGAGAGATAAACAGAGAGAGAGGAGGACCAGAAAGAGGAGAGGGTGAGAAGGTCCCACTTCCGGTCTCCAGAGAGGCAGCCTGAGGCGCCAGGCCCTTTGGGAGGAAAGTGAGGTTGGGTGGGCCCATACCCTGCCCCTAGGTAGCTGTGGGCACTACCCCCCACCGCCCCCACCACCCCCAAGAGCACTGGCCCCTGCAGACCATGGCTGCCCCGGGAGGAAAGGAAGGGGCCTGCTGGGCACAGCATAGGTGAGAGACCTGGAACAGGTGGGACAGGGGCTCTCAGAGCGTCCCTGGGGGAGCTAGGGCCTGATGGTCTTATTTTACTTTGCTTTTTAGGGCCACAACCGAGGCATATGGAGGTTCCCAGGCTAGGGGGCGAATCAGAGCCTCAGCTGCTGGCCTACATGACAGCCACAGCAACGTGGGATCCAAGCCGAATCTGGGACCTACCCTATAGATCATGGCAACGCTGGATACATAACCCAATGAAGGGGGCCAGGGATCGAACCCATGACCTCGGGAAACTAGTCAGGTTCATTACCACTGAGCCCGATGGGAACTCCCTCATGGGTCTTTTTTTTTTCTTCTTTTTTTGGATGTTTTATTTTTATTATTTATTTATTTAAGATGGGTCTTTTTTAAACATAATTTTATTGGATTATAGTTGACTTACAATGTTGTATTAGTTTTAGTTGTACAGCAAGGTGAATCAGTATGTAAATATATCCATTCTTTTTTCCCATATAGATTATTAAAAAGTATTGTGTAGATTTTCCATTAGGTTCTCATTAATCATCTATTTAATTTAATTTATTTTATTTATTTTTGCTTTATATGACCACACCCACAACATATGGAAGTTCACAGGCTAGGGGTCTGAATGGGAGCTGCAGCTGCCGGCCTACGCCACAGCCACAGCAACACCAGATCCAAGCCACATCTGCAAACTACACTGCAGCTCACAGCAATGCCAGATCCTTAACCCACCGAGCGAGGCCAGGGATTGAACCTGCGTCCTCATGGATGCTAGTCAGGTTCATTACCACCGAGCCACGGCGGGAACTCCAATCATCTGTTTTATACAGTAGTTGAGTATATGTTATTCCCATGCTCCCAATTCTTCCCTCCCCCCAGACAGTTTCACCTATGGTGCCCATAAGAACTTATTTATAAAACAGAAACGATCTCATGGATTTCAGAGCTAATCTTTTGATAACCACGGCTGATAGGTCTTGAAGAATTTTCACTGACAGAGGAGAGGGAGGGCAAAGGTGACCCAGGTGCCAGGAACAGTGGGAGGTGCAGGCACCATCCCTGGCACATTTCCTGAGAGTGAGTGGAGAGGTACAGCTGAGGCGTAGGGTGGGTGTCAACGCGTCTTGAGAAATCCAGGCTCCAGCGAGATGTGGGAGGACAGCTTCCTGCAGGCATTGCGGACTTCAGAGAGGGAGAGAGGCAAACAAACAGACTGTAGGCAGCACGGGTCCAACTTAAAAGGGCCCTTCTTTTTCCATCATGTGAAGCTAAGGGTGCATGGTCATAACAATAAGCATTTATGTGCCAGACACATCCTGACCACTCCATCTGAAACAATGAAATCCTTACAACAATCCTGTGAAGTAGACATCATCATTTATTTTTGACAGTATTGATTTTTTAAAATTGAAGTTAGGGTTGATTTACAATGTTGTGTTAGTCGAAACTAACACAACATTGATCACCATTTTATAAGAGATGCTGAAGCTAACTTGCCCAAGGTCAACACACTAGGGAGTCTGGCTCCCTCGCTTGTTCACCCCCAACCCTCAAAAGACATTCCCCCCCCCACCACCACCACACACACAGGTACTATAGCTCTGACTGCTAAATAAAAAGATCCCCATCTAGTGGTCACTTAGCCACAGTGCAGACACTCAGTCCCGAAGGCCCATGGAGCCTTCATGCATTTATTCAATGATGGTTTGTTGAGCACATACTATGTGCCAGCATCTATTCTGCATGCTGGAATACTGGGAGGGACAAGACAGACAAATTTCCAGCCTTACAGAGCTCATGCTTTGTCGATGAGAGACAGAAACAAGCAAGTAAACAAACATGAGAAAAGCTGTGAAAAGTTCAATGACTCAAACAAACAGGGATATGAGAGAGAGAGAGTGGCTGAAGACAGCTTTAGCTCAGGTGGTCAGAGAGAGCCTCTCTAAAGATTTAAATTTGGCCAAGACCCAAGGGTGAGATGGATTCAGACACTTGAAGATCATGGAAAGAAGAGTTTTAGACAAAGAAAATAGCAAAAGCAAAAGCCCTGCGACAAGACTGAGCAAGAGAAGTCCCACGAGGATTCAGGTCCGATCCATGGCCTTTCTTAGTGGGTTAAGGATCTGGTATTGTTGCAAGCTGTGGTGCAGTTCACAGATGTGGTGTTGCTATGGTGGTGGTGTAGACCGGCAGCTGCACCTCTGATTAGACCCCTGGGCTGGAAACCCATATGCTGCAGATGTAGCCGTAAAAAGAAAAGAAGAAAAAAAGACTGAGCAAGACATGTGACATAACGAGTCCAGCATTCCTGGAGCAAAGTGAAGGTAAGAGAGTGGAGGACTGAGAGGATGGAGAGGCTGCCCTGCTTTGGAGCCCATGGCAAGGATTTGGGGTGTCTTCCCCACATAGTGGGAAACCACAGCAGGGCTTTCAGCAGGATTGTGAACCTGGTCAATTTGCCTTTAAAAAGGGCCATGTCTATTTCCTTTCATTAGGGAGGAAAAGCTGGTGATGACAGGGATTGGGGTCATGGCCAGGAAGATGGAGAAAAGAGGTCAGACCATGAATGATTTTAAACATAGAGACATCAGTGGAGCTTTGGGTGGACAGAATGTGAAGGGCAAAGGAGGGGAGGAATCAAGATTGGCTGCTAGTTTTCTGGGAGGAGCCAAAGAGTGTGGGTGAAGGACTGGCTTGGCTGCTGGAGGGAGCACTTAGATCAAGAGCCTCCTTTGGGAAGACGCCTGCGATGCTCAAGTGAGATGCCAGGTGAGCTGTTGGAAATGGGAGATGAGATCTGAGAAAATGGGTCCCATGTCCTTGGCCTGTCTACTGTCCAAGGGCACTGACCCGGGGCCCCTCTGTGCAGCCCCTTCTCTCGTTTCCTTGCAGGCATCTCCTCCCGGCACGTCCAGGTGTGGTAGGGAAGGCTTTGGGGACAAAGGAAAAGGACTCCTTTCCTTTCTGTTTCCTTTATCTTCTGTTTCTCTCTCTCTCTATTTTTAGGGCCATACCTGAGGCATATGGAAGTTCCCGGGCCAGAGGTCAAATTGGAGCTGCAGCTGAGGCCTATGCCAGAGCCACCACCACACTGGACCTGAGCTGCATCTGCAACCTAAGCCACAGTTTGTGGCAATATCGCATCCTTAACCCACTGAGCAAGGCCGGGGATCAAACCTGCATCCTCGCAGAGACTACATCAGGTCCTTAACCTGCTGAGCCACAGCAGGAGCTCCTCCTTTCTGTTTTCAACCCTTGACCCCTTGCAGCACACTCCCCATTCTCCCCAACCTTAGATCCAAACCCTGGGGATGGCTGGAAGCGCCCCCATGACCCTCTGTCTCTCTGCAGGTGAATGTGCCCTTAGTCCTGGTGCTAGCTGCCTCTGTGGGTGGAGGGCCTGTGAGTGTGACAAGCAGTATGCCTACTGCTTCAAAGAGAACCTGCCCACCTACGAGAAAAACTTCAAGCACTTCTCTGGCCGGGCCTGTTGTGGCAGGCACAAGCTCCAATGCCAGGAACGCCAAGGGGTCCCTTAACCCTTGGACTGGCTGAGTCACTCCTTTGTCACTTGGCATCAGAGGGCTGGAGACCAACAGTGGAAAAGATAAAATCCTGACCTTTGATGGAGGGAGACAGACCATAAATATACACATAAATAGATGATACATTCCAAAAGCAGTAAGCAATAAAACGTGGGGACAGAGTGGCAGTTTGTCCCTTATCCCTATCCCAGGAAGCTTTCAGAAGAGGCAAGGCCCAAGGACCTGCCTGAAACCCTCCCTCCACCCCCACTTCAAAATTAGGATGCAGGTGGACTTTGGAACCAGGCCCACAACCCTGATCCAGCCAGAGTCAAGCAGAGATCCTGGAAAAGAAGGTATTGGCCACCCTCCAAGGACCAGAGAGACACACTTGGACTCTGTGCTTCTCATTTGCTTGAGGTCTGCCTTCTGAAAACCCTGAGGTAGGAAAAAAAAAAATCAGTGCCATTTTCACCCGTTAGGAGACAGCATGAGAACATTGGCACTCATGGCTGCCACCTGGATGTCCTGGCCCAGAAGATGTCAAAGAAATGGAGAAAGAGGGCATGGGAGAGGGAAGCGGAGGTATCCAAGATTTATATCCGCATTTAGAAGCCTTTGGTTATAAGACGTAAATTCTAAGAAATATTAAAGTGATCTAATCCGCGTGGAGTCTGGTGGTTCTGATGCCCAACGCATAAGGTAAATCGCGAAAAATGGCCACCATTATTCTTCCTTCTTCGTATCCTCACCTCTCACAATGTAAGGCTCAGCTTTTCCCAAGAGAATAGAAATCTGTTTCCCCACCCCTGTGAACTCTGAACCAGGCTTGTCCCTTACCGTGGTCAATGAAGAGATGGTTCATCAGCTCCCAAGCCTAACCCTCAGGGCGCCCAGTGCTCATCCTCTCTCTCAATATACCCATCACTGCCATGGAAAAAGCCTGGCTCAGCCTGCCTGAGGACGGAGCCCCAGGGATCGGGGTGACAGCCCAGCTGTTTGGCTGAGACCTTAGACCTGTGACAGCACTTGACAAGGATCAGCAAAGCCAGCTCAGGGCTGAGCACAGATAGGAGAGAACCTGCTGAGACCAGAACAACTGCCCAGCTGAGCCCCAGCTAAACCAGCTCTTTGCAGAAGTGCAAGCTCAATAAAGGCTGTTTTATGTCACTAAGTGGCGGTGTGGTTCGTCACATGCTATAACTCACTGATGGACTTGGTCTTTATTCTCCAAGGCTGTCAGCACTGAGCCACACGTGGAGGCCATGGGAACAGCATGGACGTGGTCTTGCCCACATATCCTGGGAAGAATATCGAGAATCACAGCAGCTTTTAGAAGTTCAAGTTCAGACACTTAAAGTCTGGATTGAGTGATGCTGTCACTTGGTGTGAAGACAGAAAGAGAAGCCAGAGGCAGGTGGTCAGCAGGGGGTCTGGGAACCAGTGCTCAGGGGCTCTGCCTGGCTCAGCTGGCAGGTCACACGATGAACAGGTCAATTCTTCCCACCTGCCCTACGTGCGTATTAATTACAACCACAGCAGGGAGCTGGGGACCCTGCCCCTGGGGGTTCCTTCTGCCTGGAAGGCATGTCCTGCATGCCTCACCCTCTATCTCCTGCTTTGCTGGAATCTCAACTTCCTAATAAAGCTTAGGCTGACCACCCCGTCTAATACTGCCCACCCTTCCTGGCCTTCCCCATCTCCTCGGTCGTCTTCTCTCCTCTGCCTCCTGATGCAGTGTACACTCACGTATGTACTCTCCATTGTCTGCCTCCCCCACTGGAGATGAGCTCCTAAAGGCAAGGATCCGTGCCCTCTTTTATCACTGATGTCTCTGCGGAACATCGTGAGGTCAAGACAGAATGTGGAATGTGAAGGGGTTGCCTTAGCTCAGAGTGGGGAGCATGGAGTGTGGGGGTGGATTTTAGAGTGAGTGAGAGTGACGAGGAGGGCAGGGCCTGGTCAAGGGCAGCCCGTGGCTGCTCTGAGAAATCTGGGCTTGATCCTGGAAGCGGAGGGAGGTCCAGTGTTCTGAGCCATCACCATTTTTCACCTGGGAGAACTCGGGCCACTCGGTGTCCTCCAGAGCAAAATGGGATGCCTAAGACCAGAGTGCATGCTAACTAAGGTGCCAGGGCTGCATGGCGATCATGGGGACACCCACGGTGGTGTTCATTGCTTTCCCACTTGGCACTGTTGTAGGAGTACCAACAGGAGCCAGCGCCCTGCCTCACAGGAGACAGACTTGGAGTGGAGATGCATTTTTACCATGGCTGTCTGTCTGCAGAACTTCCTCGGCCCCATTTCCTGTTGTCTGGATGCACCCTCCATCAATGGCAGGCTTTGGGCTCAGGATCCCCCTGGGGTAATCTGGCCACTGCTTTGGGGTGACTATGTACATGTCACCTACCCCCACTCCCTGGGTGTCTGTGAAGCTGTGAATGGCATGGAGATGAGCAGATGTGGGGAGCGGGCATAAGGCAGCATGGGCATGGCTGTGGGCCTGGAGTGAGGCAGCCAGATGAGGGGTGGCAGGTTGGGAGTGGGGGGGCATCAGGTGACTGGGTTCCTGGGTCAGTGAGTACAGGGGCTGGCTCTTGGCTCCTGGGAGGGGCCAGACGTGACTGAGCTCATCAGGAAGTGGAATCACGTCCAGTGGGAGAACAGAGAGCTGGGGGAAGGGGTCCTGAGTGGAGAGAGGGGGGATCTGGAAGTGCCCTCCAAGTCTTGCTTGCTGGACAGAGCAGCCTCCAGGTACCGAGGCTCACTGTGTCTGGGCACAGGGCATGTGCTGTTCAATCCCCAATTTACTGAGGTTCAAGGCCACATGGCTAACACATGGCAGAGCAGGGACCTGAGCCCAAGCTGACTCTCCTTGCCCTAAGGTTTCCCTCTGCAGGCTCGGGGCAGAAGGAGTCCAGTGCTGGGGAGGCTTGGGGGAGGGGGCATTGAGGAAGCTGTTGCAGGGGTTTAAATATTTGCCCTGGGGGGAGGCCTAGGTTCTGGTCCTGGCCAAGCCACTAAATCCTTGTGTGGTTTCATTCACTCATCATTCATTCATTCACCCCCTGTACAAATACCCAGTGTGCCCGAGGCTGGGCTGGGCACTGGGGGTTCAGTCGGGGAGGAGAGCACCCCCTGCCGCCTAAAGTTCACGGCCGAGCTAGAGACAGACTGGTAAGCAGGTGACAACAGGACAGCGAGGAATAGGGAGTCCAGATGGAGGCACGCCTGGGGGGCCCCATCCAGACCTGCTGGTCTGTGGAGGCTTCCAGACCTGAAGGTTAGGCGGGAGGCAGTCCAGGAAGGCAGAGCGGAGGGAGAGCGCCCTGGGCCCTGAATGGCCTGAGCAAAAGCCAAGAGGGAGGCTGGTGTTGGGGAGGGCAGCGGCAGGGAGGAGAGTGAGCCGGGGTAGAGCCGGAGGGGGCTGGAAGGCAGCCGGGAGGCTGGAGAGAAGGAAGCTGGAGTGAGGACCACCTCACACATACCCCTCCACTTGGGCCCCAGGTTCCTCATCATGATGAAAAGCCAGGGAGTTCCTGTTGTGGCTCAGTGGAAATGAACCTGACTAGCATTCATGAGGATGCAGGTTCGATCCCTGGCCTTACTCAGTGGATTAAGGATCCGGCATTGCCATGAGCTGTGGTGTAGGCTGACAGCTGCAGCTCTCATTCGACCTCTAGCCTGGGAAACTCCATGTGCCACGGGTACGGCACCCCCCCCCCAAAAAAAGAAAAAAAACCCAAAACGGTGCTTGTATACTCTGACCCTTCCTGAGACTCTCCCCGCCCCCTTTTTTTTTTTGCTTTTTAGAGCCACACCTGCGGCATATGGAAGTTCCCAGGTTAAGGGCCAAATCAGAGCTACAGCTGCCAGCCAGCCACAGCAGTGGGATCTGAGCCGTATCTTCAACCCACACCAAAGCTCATGGCAATGCCAGATCCCCAACCCACTGAGTGAGGCCAGGGATTGAACCCACAACCTCATGGATACTAGTCGGATTAATTTCCAGCACACACAACAGGAACTCCCTCAGGCTCTTTCTCCCCCATTCTCTTGTTGCTCATCAGCAGGATCACAGGAATTATTCACACCCATTTCATAAATGAGAAGAGAGAGGGTCTTTGAGGGCAGGTGGGGCTGGAGTGGGAACCCATGTCTTTTGGTTCTAAATCTCTTGTTTCCCGCCCCATTTCTCAAAGTGAGGGGGCTGATGCGATGCTCTCTGAGGCTAAGGCTCTGGAGTTGGGGTTCAAACCTGGCTTCTGTTGCATGACCTTGAGTAACTTACTGGGCTTGTCTGGGCGTCAGTTTCCTCCTTTTACAAACAAAGCTATTGATAGCCCCACCTTGTAGGGTTGCTAGGAGGGTTAACTGAGACGGCACACACAGAGCTCTGAGCCCAATGCTTGGCACAGGGTCAGTGCTTAATAAATTTTTCTCTACTCACCGAGTCCTGACATCCTGAGATCCTGAACCGCCAGCCCAGGCAGCAGGGCGTCCAGCCGGTTTGTCTCTGGCAGGACCTCGTGTCCTCCCGTGACTTTATACTGAGCACCCCTGCCTCCTGATGCCCCAGCCTACTTGTTGTCATAGTTAGTGGCATCGGCTACGTGTTAGAAGACACAGCTGGGGAAGCTGGCAGCAGCGTTGCCATGCCAACCTCTGGGGAGGACAGGGCAGCCTCCGTGCATTCACAGGGGGCCCTGAGCGGGTGGAGTGCTCACTCCCAGGCCCAGCTGAGACCAGGGCCCAGCAGGCCCTAGGTGTCTGGCTGTGGGGTTGGGGCACTAAGGTGGCCCCCTCCCCTTCTCCTTCTGCCTCTCCCAACATCCATGTGCAGACAGCCAGATTTTCTCGCTAAACCACAGCTTTGCTCTGCCAGGTTTCCATTTAAGGGCGAATGTCGCAGACCCTACACATCCATCCACATTGCCTTCCCTTCCACCTATTGCTGTTTTCTGATCTGGCCCCGAGGACGTCTGCCCAACCTGTAGCCAAGGGGGCCCCAGCCTCCAGCAATGATGGTTCCATTGCCTACACCAGGCGCGGTGCTGGGGCCTTCTCTTCTGTGCCTCCTGGAGTCCTCGGACCCCACCATGTGTTCCTCATTATTACCCACATTTTACAGAGGGGGTGATGGAGATTGGAAGGGGTGAGGCCACTCACCCAAGGCCACGTGACCCGCGAGCGGCAGAACCAGGGTTGCACCCAGTCTGCTCTGTTGGAGAGGCAGCATAGATGGCAGTGATAAGGTGGAGGTGACAAGGATGGTTTCCTAGTGCTCTCCTGGGCATTGCTAGCCTGAGACACAGTCTCTGACGTGGGCTCAGATCCAGGGGGCAGGTGGTGTGGAGCAAAGCATGAGTAGCGACCTCTCATGATCACTAGGTGTCGCCCAAGTTCTTAAAAGGGTGGGCAGCCACTAGAAGGGTCTGACGAATGGGGGCGGGGGTGGGGGGAGGGGAGGGAGGTGTGATTCTCCAAGAATGAAAGACTGACTTAGGTCTGGGCAGAGGTGGTGCTGTAGAAAACCAGGACTGGGCAGAGGTTAAAGCGATAGATTTTATTCAAGAACTATTGCAATGGGGTGGGGGGAGACAGTATAGAACTGGGTTCAATTCTTAATAGAACAAAGAAACGTTGGGATTGAAGGAGCAGGGGGGAGCTGGGGTCAGTGGATGGAAAATTGCCAAGAGGGTAGGGTCTTCTTGCTAAACTGAACAGGATTCTTGTTGATGGAGGCATGCCCTGGTGATCAACGATCACCTGGGGCTGGTGGGGGGTGAGAAATTTAATCAGATTTTGCAGGCAAGTGAATATTCTCACTAAACTGAGCTCGCTAAATCTAGATGATGCACAGGTAAACCTAGAAGCCCAAAGGTTAAGGTGGACTTGAGAAAAGGTCTCAGAGGCGCCTGACTAATGTCTGGTGGAGAAGAGTTTTTGCCAGTCTCCACTCTTGTTCAAGGAAAGAAGAAGACTTCTTTCCTCTGAACAATATGAATTGTTTCTTGTTTGGTCATTTTTTTGTTCATTAGTGACCAGTAGAACCATCTGCCAAGACATGGTGGTAAAGTGTATTTTCTGGATGGTGTGAACCCGCAGGCATTTAAATCAGGGGGATGTCTATGGAAAAAAGAAAAACAGAGATTAACGACAGGAGCAACTAAACCCAGTTCCTGAGTCCAGAGGGCAGCCAGTTGAGATTTCTAGATGTGGAGCTTGAAGCATCATTAGATGGATAGCAGTGGCAATCCAGCAGTCTTCTGGTTTGGAGTCTGCATCGTCTTCAGTGATGGCACTGATATGTCGGTGTCACAGTCAATGTTTGTTACTTGGAAGACAGCATGGAAGCATCCAGCTTCAGCTCAGAGAGCTTCAAGAGGTAGTCCCAATAAGGATCTGGGTAGTCAGATTTTTTTAGTTCTCAGTGACTCCAAGTCAGGAGCGTGGGAGGAAAATTGGAAACATTAATTTGAAGGGTTGCAGCCAGATTTTGGAGCAAACTAGAAGATTAACAAAATGTGCAAGATGTCAGGATCTGTTCCAGTTTACAAAGCAGAGAAGAAAATGGAGTCCAACCAAGAGGTGAAAAATAGCTCAAAGATAATCAACAGGACTCTAATTTAGTAACCCAAGAGGCTGTACGATAGTTTCCCATGGAGACATTGAAAATACACCTTTGTAGTCACACACCCCCCCTTTCTTGACTCCTGTCTACCAAATGAATCTGATCTCATTGGATTTGGCATGATTCTTAACGTGATGACAGCAAAACTGGTAATTGATCACATAGAACTTTTGGAGTTTGCTTTGCTGGAACCTTTAATAAGAAGTCTCAGACTAGATTTTGCTTTTGTTTTTTAATGCTTTTTCTTCCCCATCATAGCTGGTTTACAGTGTTCTGTCAATTTTCTACTGTATAGCAAGGTGACCCAGTCACACATACATATATACATTCTTTTTCTCACATTATCATGCACCATCATAAGTGGGTAGATATAGTTCCCAGTGCTGTACAGCAGGATCTCGTTGCTAATCCATTCCAAAGGCAATCGTCTGCATCTATGAACCCCAAGCTCCCGATCCATCCCCCTCCCTCCCCCTCGCCCTTGGCAACCACAAGTCTGTTCTCCATGCCCATGAGTTTCTTTTCTGTGGAAAGGTTCATTTGTGCCATATATTAAATTCCAGATGTAAGTGATATCATATGGTATCTGTCAGACTAGATTTTGAAAGCCTCCCAAGACTAGAAGCCTAGCAAGAAACTTGCCACCAGATTTTTCTTGTATTTCCTAGATATTTGAGTGACATCCTCTCTTCCTGAGGTCCCCAAGGCATCCTAAACTTCCTGGGCTTACTGGGAATTGACTTTCCTTACTCACCTGTAAAGCTGGGAACCCTGTAGTCCAGATATGAGATTTTCCAAGAGAAAATTTGAAAAAACTTGGATTTTCCAGGACAGCTTTGTAAACATTGGCTCCATAAAGTTAAATTTATATCTTTAAAACTGTTTGGTCATATCTGATTCTATGTGCATTATTCTAATATGACATTCCAACCGAATCTTTGGTGATATAACCAGGGTTTCCAACTATGTTAAGGGAAACAGATTCTTAGTTGAACTAATACAAGTAATTATATTGCCATGAAAATAAGAATACTCAATAAGAGTTTCCAAAATCTAGAGGGACCGGACAGGAAGAAGATTAGCTTATGTTTGCAAAAGCATAATCTACTGAAATGTCGTGAGTTATAGATAGTTTAAGATAAAAGAGAAAGAAGTTCCTTAAATTAAGAAAATAGAGGAGTTCCTGGAGCGGCGCAGCAGAAACGAATCTGACTAGGAACCATGAGGTCGCGGGTTCGATCCCTGGCCTCGCTTAGTGGGTTAACCATCAGGTGTTGCCATGAGCTGTGGTGTATGTAGGTCAAGGACATGGCTTGGATCTGGCGTTGCTGTGGCTATGGCGTAGGCCAGCAGCTGTAGCTCCAATTGGACCCCTAGCCTGGGAATCTCCCTCCATGTGCCGCAGGTGCAGCCCTAAAAAAAAAGCAAAAAGAAAATAGAATAGCAAAGAATGAGCAATGTTCCAAAGAAAACTGTAATCATCCTTCATCAGTTCATTCAGTTCCAAGTAATTGATTCTTATTCTGCTTGATTTGGGGGTTTAGCAGTCTTATGAATCATGGTCAGATTCTCTACTATTCTGGAAATCCTTACTTAGTCCAGTGGTATGACCTCAATGTGTTCAATGTCATCGGAAGCCTGTTCCTTGGAGGACTTGTCAGAGTCTTTTCCAGGCGTCTCTGAAACAGTCTTTTCTGATGAAGATGAAGCATTTTAGCTACAAGCTGATTGCATGATTTTTCAGGAAAGCATCCGAGGAAGAGAGCAACTATCTGTGGATGACAAAATGCTTGCAAAGACTGTGAGAATTCATTATGATACGATTGACGTACAACATATTAAGATAATAACTGGAGTTATGGTGGATAACATTATACCAGGACATGTGATGTATACCCAAGGCATTGAAACGTTTCTGTGAATTGCATGTAATTTCTAAAATACTTATATTAAATAAAAATATGTACTGGAGTTCCCTTCGTGGTGCAGTGGAGGTGAATCCGACTAGGAACCATGAGGTTTAGGGTTCGATCCTTGGCCTCGCTCAGTGGGTTAAGGATCCGGTGAAGCCGTGAGCTGTGGTGTAGGTCGCAGATGTGGCTTGGATTTGGCATTGCTGTGGCTGTGGCGTAGGCCGGCAGCAACAGCTCCGATTGGACCCCTAGCCTGGGAACCTCCATATGCCGCGGGTGCAGCCCTAAAAGGACAAAAGACAAAAATAGATAAATAAATAAATAGATAGATAAATAAATGCACAATGTGAGAGTTGTGAGTCAAGTTTTACTTGGGGTGAAATGAGGACTATAGCCCAGGAGACAGCCTCTCAGATAGCTCTGAGGACGTGGTCTGAAGAGGTAAGCGCTGGGGGAGGTCCGTATACATGTGTTTTTGCTGATGGGAAGGTGGATGTGTGCCATCCCCCGCACACATTTTGGCAGAAGCTTTGCTGCTAGTCACGAGGAGCAGATGCCTCTATTAACGATTTTATTGTTTTTCTAGATATGAGAAGATGCAAGAAATTAGGCTCATAAAACCTCCTGAAAACATCTACCTCTCTAAAGACCTGTTCTGCCAGTTTTTCCCAGAGCACAGAGCACCTCATTCTGCACCTCCATCCTGAACTCCTTTCAGGGAGTGCGGAACGCCAATCACGGCAGAGGCTTAGGGACTGCGTGCTCATGCAACCAGAGGACCAGAGAAAATTTGTAGCTGGCAAAGTCTGGCGGGGGGTGGGGGGGATACCATGACAAATCTGATTCCACCTGAGGCACAACGCCCGGCAACTACTGGTTTAAACGACTGGAAGAGGCAAAGAATAAATAAATAAATAGATTTTCTTCAAGAACAATTGCAGTAGGGGCTAGTAGAGAATTGGGCTCAATTCCAAATATAATTTTGAATACTCACTTTTCTTAAGTGGGGATTTGTTGGTGAAGGGCGGGGGGAGTTGGGGAAGGGACAGAAAATTGGTATAAGAAGGTAGGAAATCCGTACTACACTGACCTAACAGGATTCTTGCAAAAGATAGGTTGGGATGGTCACATATCCTCCGTGGAGGCTGAGGAACTTGATCAGATATGGAGGCCGGGTTGGGAGTCTCATGAAACTGATACAGCAGGATTCTTGCTAAAATGGGGCAATATGGAACCCCAGAAAAAGTCTCAGAAGAGCCTGACTAAATTTCAGTTAGGGAGACAGCCTTTGTCAGGGGCTGCCCCCAGACACGTCCAAAGCCGGTCAAGCCCCCTCCTCAAGCTTTAGCATAAAAGACCTCACTAACCTAAGGAGAGAAAGACCACGCAGACTGTAGAGGCAAAGAGCCCTTCCTCCAAAACTGGGACCCCACCCCTCCTCCCTACCGCCAGAGGCATCTAACACCATCCCAGCTCCACCCCTACTCCCTCGGTGGGAGACGGGGCAGGGCGGGGTGGGGGGCTTACTGGACTGCCACAGACATTCTTGGGCTCCATCCTCCAGTGCTGTCCCAACACCCCTGAACACCATGTGTCAAGGTTATCCGTCCACATGTCTGCCCATTGCTCCCAGGCTGTGGGCAGAGGCTCTGTCTGAGTAGTGGCGTCCAGCCCAAAGCCCAGCCTCCTTCCTGGTCCAGAGGAGAGGATGTGGATCCAGGTCCGCTGAATGAAGGAACCAAAGGACAATCACATCCAGGGGTTTTCCAGATTTTAGCTCAAGAGTCTCTTTTCTTCTGACAGCGCATGTGCAGGCTCCAGAGGTAATACAGGAAAAGCAGGGTTGCTCATGGAAGAATGAATGGGGGCTCAGACCCCCATCTGCTCAGCCTCCCCTTCCCCAGAGTTTACCTCGAGCCGTCTCAGGAACCCGCAGCTTTGAGGAGCTGCTCTGGTCCCTCTGCAAATGGGGAAACCGAAGCCCATCCCAGGGAAGGGACCAAGGCCAGGACCTAGGACCTCACGCCCTGCTGGACTCTGTCACTTGTCCCACTGGCCCCAGCGGCCTGAGTCATCATTAAGATGTGGGGAGGTGACATTAAAGGTCAGATGATGAGGGTTCAGCTCTGACCCCCCAACACTGATGACCTGTGTGACTTTGGGCAAGTTACTTTCTCCCTCTGGGCCTTGGTTAACCAATAGGAAAAGATGGGGTGAAGGGATTGCGTGGTGGAGATCGATGCCTGGCAAGAACTCAGCCCAGCCATTGTTATCATTGTCCGACTGTGGACCACAGGTCCACTTTCCAATCTTCCCAAGCTTTGCATCTCTGCTGGAGAAGGGCCGCTTCGCCCAGGCTGGGAGCAGGAAGGGGACAGGCCTGCTAGCTGCTGGGTGTCAGGGGACCCACTTTCCCCGAAGCTGGAGCCCCAGGGGACAGGGTCACTATGCCCTCCCTAACCCTAGCCAGTGGGCGCCGTGCCAAGGAGGACCCAGCAGTGGAGAGTTCGGACAGGAGGCATTTATTAGTTTGAAGAGGGGTGCCAAGTCCTGCAGAGCGTCTCTGGGGTTGCAGCATCTGGAGGAGTCTGGGGTGATGTGGGGGGCAGGCAGGACCCCTTAGCAGCAGAATCCCATCCCAATACCCCAAATTTCTGGATGGGGAGGTGTGTGCCCCTGCAGAGGGGCAGAGCCAGAAACCTGGGCTCCCACAGCTAAGAGGCCCAGGCCTCTGCAGGGTTACTTTCATGGGACTCCCATCCTGGCTCCACCCCTGCTTGGTGGGTGGCAGGGGTTGGGGGCTCCAGCTCAGAGATGAGGGGTTCAACCCAGCACGGTGAGGAGAAGGTGGTTTGTTAGCTGGGCTCCTGAGACCATCTCAGTGACAAGGCAGGTCCAGTCCTGCCACAGTGGCCAGCAGGACAGCAGGAGGGGGCCAGTGGGAGGGTCATGACGGCCGACTCCAGCCTGCAGCCTCATCCACAGCCCCAAAGCAGATGTTCTAGACGCTGCAGCTTGGCAGGGCTCCATCTAGTCCTGCAGTTTTTTCCGTAGACGTGCTCTCTGCAACCCCCACAACCCTCTGGGCACCTCTCTTCTTGGCTGTCCCTCTCCCCACCCCCCATGACAGTGGCCTTTCAGGGCCCCAGGGCAGGCTGAGCTTCCTGGTGGACGTTCTCAGTGTCCCAGCAGGTCATAGTGCTGCACCAGCAGGTCCTTGGGGTTGGTGACTGATGAGGGCAGAAGGTGAGGTGAGGCAGGACACACTGGCTACTTGGAGGCTGCTGACCCGGAGGTCAAGAGGTGAGGCGAGGAAGTGGGCGGCACACCTGGGGAAACAACAGTGCTGGGGCGGAGTCAGAGAGCTGGCCGGATCTTCCTCTTCCTCTGCCCATAGCCCCATGGGCCCAAAGGGAACCCAGGCCCAAGGGGGGCCGGCCCCCCCCCAAGACGCCTCTACCCAATCCTCCTGCCAAGACCTCTCTGGTCCTCACCTTGTCTCACCTCTCTCCCACTTCTCCTCTCACTTCCCTCTTCACATCCTGCTCCTTCGCTACTGCCTTCTGGAACTTTCCCTCACTCTCCTGCCTTTGCTCTTTCTTCACTGAGGCAGGTCCCAGCCCTTGACTTCCTCCCCATCTGTTGCGAGGCTGCAGCCTTGCCTCTCCTTGCCGGGGGGGGGGGGGGGGGGGGGGGGGAGGGTTCTGGGTCTTTCCACCACCTGGCCTGGCTGCTGAAGGATGGGAAGCACAGGGGGAGGGCCCAGGTCTCGCCCCCTTCCCTATTTGTCAGGGACCCAGGGAACTGGGGTTGGGGTGCTGCTCAGGGCAGTTCAGTGTGGCAGGGCCATGGCCAGTGTGTCTCTTATGGGAGTGGGTCACTGTGTGGGTCGGAAGGACGACCCGAGTTGGGGGCATGTTGGAGCCTGCCCCCTTCCCGGTCCCTGTGTGTGTGTGCATTGGTTCTGTCGGTGCCCAGAAATCTACTCTGTGACACTTTGGGTGACTGAGGACAGACTTTAGGGTTGGGACATAAACCCTGTGGCCATACTGTGGCGTCTGGGCCAGGACGCCTGTGCCACCTCGACAAAAGTCGGGAAGGGACCACTGCTCTTTAATGGGGCTCTTGAGAGCTGCAAGGTCCCCAGACAGGAATCACCCTGAGTCAGCCTGTGGGCACAGCCAAGGGGCCTCCAGAACCCAGGCCTCGTGACCAGCACTGTGTCTGCCAGGGAACCACATCTCAGGACACATCAAGCTCTGGGCCTGTGTTGGTGGCTCTGGGTCTGGGTAGATCCTGGGGCCCAGCCTCGAGGGCCTGGCTAAGGAAGTCAAGCTGGAGCCAGTGAGAGGCCCCCCTCAGAGGCCCCCAGTCTCTCTCAGGCCTTTCTTTCCACACTCAGCAGAGACCCACACCAAGCCACGTGCTCCCTACCCTGTCCAGGACAAAGCCACACCCAGGGCTGGGCCGGAGGAGCCCGGGGGCCAGAGTGAGAGCCCACGCTTTTCCGAGTCCTCTGAGGGCCAGTCTGGCTGGAGGGCTCCAGGGAGGAGGCAGCGGGGCAGCCTGAGGACTCCCGATCTGCTCCCACCTCCACCTGCTCCACCCATCTGGTCCCCAGAGCTCAAACTTCCACCCCTCTTCTCTGTCAGACCGCCAGGGGACGCTAGGGAGGCGTGGGGGGCACCGGGGAGCCAGGGCTGCAGCCTGCTGCTGTTGGGGGCGGCTCATAGATGCTGCAGTTGGGCGTGGGGCCCTGGCAGTAGATGTTGAGGTAGTTGCGATGCTCTTCCCTGTATATCTGCTTCTGGAAGCACAGGACCAGGCTCTTGTCACACTCGCACGTCTGTTTGTCACACTCAGTCTGGTTGAGCTGGCCTGTGGGGCATGGAGAGCATGGACTCTGAGGACACAATGGACCTTGAAAGGTGATCCTGGGCCAGCAGCCCTAGGACCTCCGTCGGGCCCACCCCGAGCCTGCTGGCTCTGAATCTCCAGGCCGGGGGCCCAGCCTTTGCATTCGCAGCCCTCCAGGCGCCCTGAGTGCAGGTTAAACGGAGAACCACTGAAGCCCAACAGGACAAGGCCCAGGAAGGGGTGTGGTTTACCCAAGTCACCCAGCAAAGCCAAGGCAGAGCTGGGAGGACAATTCAGGGGTCAGGAAGGACCCCTCCCCGGGGGAAGGGCATTACTTTCTACCCTTCCAGCCTCCGCCCTCCAAGCACTGCACACCCAACCTGGAGGGAGTTCGTGGTCATGCTGGAGTGAGGAAAAAGCTTGTAAAAAGCTTAGCTCAGGGCCTCCCGCGGAGCAAATGCTTAATACCTGGTACCGACTGTTATTATTATTGAAATAATAATCATCAACCTCAAGACTTCTTAGCATTAGGTGTGCATTAGAATCAGCGGGAGGGCTTGTGAAACCAAAGACCACCCGGCCCCACCGCTAGAGCTTCCGACTGAGTAGGTCTGGGTGGGGCGCGAGGTTCCAATAAGTGATGCTGATGCTGCAGGTTCAGGGAACACGTTTTGAGAACCACCCGCTAGGCCAGTGGTTTGCAAACTTTCAACTTTCCATCAGCAGAATCCTTTCTCTGAAATGAAACTCTTTGCAAAAGACTAATACATCAAATAGCTGAAAGAGAAGCCCCTAGAGCTATAAAATAGGTTAAAGAGCCAGCTAGACCCTTCAGGGGTCCCTGCCCCCACCATCCCACCATCACCTCTTGCAGTAGCTGACCTGATGCCCCCCACCCCACCCCACCCCCACCGATATCCCTGGAACCCAGCGTGAGAACCTGCTTGGGCTAGTCTACCGTCTTAGGGGTGGAGGAAGGAGATTCCCCTGCTTGACCTGCTTTGGACTCTTCCTGAGCTGCTCTCTCCAGCCAGCCCCTCCACGCGTATCTGGACAGCAGAATACAAGACCCACACCGCCCTGGGCTGCCAAGGCCCTGGAAGTGTGCAGCCCCCCCCCTCCCCGATCCCCCCAGACCCTGAGACTCTTTCCGAGAGAACAGGAGTCTTGAATTTCTTTGCAAGGCTGGCCTGGCTTGTGAGTTATTAGGGAGGGACAACTCATGGCCTGGTTAGGATGAGGCGGCAAAGGGAGCCTGGGACTGCCCATGGGACAGGCCCAGGGGCACCTGCTGCCCCAGGGAGGGGCACTAAGGGCGGGGCAGGGCAGGGACACCTGGGCCATCTCCGTGGATGCCATGCCACTCAGGCGGGGAATGACCACAGAGAGTCAATGGAAAGGAGGGGACCCGCCAGGTCTGGCTCCAACACCTCGCATTCCTAGAAACACTGGCTAAGATGGGGCCGCCTCATCTGCTGGGGTCCCAGTGACAAAACTGGAAGGGAATGGGTCTGCTGAGATCCAAACCCGTCCATGTACCCAGCAAGAGACTCAGGTCAGGTGTGGAAAGACCCTGCCCGGGATCACATGGCGAGGAGATGCTGGCAGAACCAGGTTCCAACCCAAGGCTCCTGACTCCCAGGCTAGCCTGACACAAAATCTCAGAACCACACTCTCCAAACAGAGAGTCCTGGGCCCCATCTAGACTGATTCACTGAATGAAGATTATTCCCTAAGCTCTCCAAACTTTAAGAATCTTGAGGACTGGAAACCAGGGTCCTGATTCATTATTGGAGACTCAGAGCCATGGCCAGGTTTTTAGGGTTAGCAAACAAACAGGGAAACAAAACTAAGGTGCCTGGTTAAATCTGAATTTCAGACAATAAATATTTTAGTATAAGTATATCCCAACTATTGGGATATACTTATGCTAATTTTAAATTGAATGCTACTCTTTACTTTTTAGTAGAAGTAGTCCCATGCACTATGTAGGATATACTTATATGAAAACATTTTTCATCATTTATCTGAAATTAGAATTTAACTGGGCATCCTGCACTTCATCTGGCAACCTTGCCCGGGGCCCCAGCACCGGCTGGGGGGGTGGCCGTCCATGGCTGTCTTGGAGTTGGGGGGTGATGCGGGTGGGTAGAGACTCACTGCAGACAAGGTTGGTGTTGTTTTCAATGGTATAGTCATAGTGGTCCACATAGGGGTGGCAGTCCAGGTCAAAGAGCTTCTGGTAGCAGCAGTCATGGGCATGGCAGCACCTAGGGGGGCAGAGGAGAGCAGGTAGGCATAGCCAGGCCTGGCCCCTCTCCCACCAGCAGTGACCCCTATCATGATCATCTGTTCCCCTCCCTCCTGAGTCAGACCTTCAGACGGAGGCCCAGAGAGGGCAGTAACTTGCCTGAGGTCACACAGCCAGGCAAAGCCTGTGATCCCACCTCTTTGTCCTCTGCCCAGAGCCCCGGCTTTGCCCCCTGGAGCCCTGGCCGCAGCTGTGGGAGGGGTCGGGATGGGAGTGAGGGGCCTGGGTTAAGACAGTAGAGAGGGAGACAGGCTAGATGCAGCAGCTGTACCTGGCGGTGCATGAGGATGGGAGGGTTGGGGGGGGCCGGGGGTGAGGGACAGGAAGCAGATGTGGCGTGGCTGTCCTATCCCCTCTGGCAGAGGGCAGGCAATTAATTAACATGCATTTATTAAGTCTCTAGTGATACCAGGCTTGGTGCTGGCTACTTTGGGGGGAGATGGGAGCAGAGGCTAAGCCATGCCTTTGGGAACTCCCAGTCTGATGGAGGAAGCCCAGTTCTGTCTCCCAGAGCCCCGGGTCTGAGGGGGCAGGGATCACAGCCCTTGCCTTTGTCAAGCCCAAGCTGTGTGACTCTTGCTCTCCTGTGTGTCTGGGGGCAGGTCAAAGGTTCCCTCTGGTGAGAATGGAAGTTCCAAGGCCTCCAAACCCAAGCGCTTGGAGATGGATAATAGGAAGTGTCCAAGAGGGTTGAGGAGGACACAGGTGCCAAGTCAGGCTTCTGGCCACCAACTCCTCCTTTAGGGACAGAGCGCCCTCCCCGCTCTCAGGGATGGAGACAGTCTGAGCTTTGCAGCCCCGCCCGGGTTCTGACCACAGCCCAGATGCTCCGGGACCTACCAGTCCACCTCATCCATGGGCAGGCCGCGCCCCCCCAGCCCGCAGTAGCAGCCGTAGCCCACGAATGACAGGATGGCGTTCCTCCCCGTGATAGCTTCCACCATGGACTTGAGGTTGAGCAGGCTGCTCTGGGCCAAGGGCAGGACTGCAAGAGAACCAAGGGGGTGCCGTGAGCTCCCCGCCCTGTGCGAGACCACGTCTGTCTGACCGGCTGTCCTCCCAACACCCCAGGGCTGGGGCAAGGAGATGGGGAGCAGGAGAAGGAGGGCAGGTGGGCAGGCAGAGTGGGAGGAGGAAGCCACCTACAAAGGGATGGGGACAGTGAGTGACACACATCCTTACACAGAGCCCTACGGCCCTGCAAATATAATAATAGTACTTGCCAGGCACTGCCCTACGCCCCTTCCGTGCATTAGCGTATCAATGGCCCATCGTGACCCTGCCAGGTGCTGCTACTATCCCCATTTTACAGATGAGGAGACCGAGGCCCAGAGCATTTAGTCACTTGCCAAACAACACATTGTTGAACAGCAGTGGAAGCAGAATTTGGACCCAGGCATTGAGGACCCAGTGCCTGGTTCACCCCTAGGGGTTTTGCAAATGCCAGATGCTCTTCCAAACATGATTCTAGGCCCTTCTGGCTTGGCCTGGCTCCTCTGCTCCCAGCAGGGACTCAGCATCCCCACTGCTGGTGCAGCTCAGGATTAATCCAGAGACAGTTGGCTGCTCTGGACATTCAGTGAACACACACGCACGCACGCACGCACGCACACATTTCTGTCCTTGTCTCACAGGTAGTGCAACAACCCTTCCAATACCAGCAGAATTGCAAAACCAGCTTCTTGGCATCCTTCAGGCTGCTCACCCGAGCAACAACCCCCTCCTCCACCCCCCACCCCCGCTTCTGTGCCTCTGAGTCTCCTCGATGCATCTCTTCACTGTAGAGTCAACCCCGAGCCTGCAATTGGGTGCTTCCCTGAGTGAAGCCACCCCCACACAGGCAGGAGGGCCTCTCTCACCCCATTTTATGAATGGGCAAATGGAGGCTCGAAAACGTGCGGGTTTGCCCAGGTCGTGCAGCCTGGCAGTGGCACAGCCCAGACCTGAACTCAGGTTTGTGTGCCCCAGAGCTGGGACGCCAGCTCCGCTCCCACTCCCGCTTGCCTCCCTCGCCCACGGCTCCTCCAGCTACGCCCAGGGCCAGGAGCCCTGTGCAGCACCCTGCCCGCTGCTCTCTCATGTTCTGAAAGAGGAAATGCACTGGGAGAGGGAGGAAGCCAAGAAGTTCAGAAGCAAGAGGCTGGCCGGAATCCCAAGGTCCAGACGACTTGCTTCTTGAGATGTGGCGGGCCAGCATCGCCCGTAAGAGCGGGGGCCTCCCACCTCCGTGTGCCTCCACGGGAAGAGCACAGACTTTGGAGTCAGATAGATGCAGCCCCAGAACTAAAGCTCCCTGGGGCCCTGTTCCCCCATCTGTGAAATGGGAATAAGAATCCCAATCTCCAGAGATGGGGCAGGCCAGAGCCCAGCTGGGGGCCTGGCACCCACCAGACCCTCGCCCCACCATGGTGCCCCCTCTCAGGGCTTGCTGGGCTCCTGAGCCAGGCCTGCCCTCCCCTCCCCGTCAGAGCTGACCTGGCACCTGCTGCACCCGAGTCTCCCTGTCGATTGGCTTGGGGATTTTCTTCGTTACAGAGAGTAAGCAGCAAACGAGAGAGGAAATAAAGCAGAGATGGCAGGTGATTCTAAGAGGTGGTTTAGAGCCTGTGAACATCTACGCTGGGCCCAGGGCAGGGGCCGAAGGGCCCTGCATCCTGTGGGCCTGAGTCTGTCTCCAGAGCCACACGTGGGAAGTTTGGCCGTGATGTACACTGAGGAGGGGAGAGTGGGGGAGCAGTCCCTGCACGTTAGCTCTCTGCCACCCTTCCACTCTGCAGGGTTCTTATTTGCTGGGATCAAACATGTGCCAGGCAGCCCCGGGGGTCAGACAGACCCAGCTCTGCAAACAGGTTTCTCCATTAGCGCTGTGGGGCCTGGGGCAGGTTATGTAGCCTCTTTGACCTTGATTCCCAGATCTGAGGACAGCTGAGAAAGACACTCCCCTACAGGGCATGGGGGTGGATCGCCCGCTGTGAGGTCCTGGCCTCCTCGCCCCCCTGAGCCTGAAGGCTCCCCTCGCTGCATCCCCCCCAGACCTGAAGGGGTTACTCTGGGGGGACAGGGCCCAGAACTCCCACTCCTCAGCTCCCACCTAAAACTCACCCATCCACATGCAGGATGGACACACTCAAGAGTGCCTGCACGCACTCGCACTCTTACACACACACAGACATAAACACACACTCACTCCCTGCACACTCTCCTCCTACATCATACAACTGTACACACTCACATGCAGACACATGCCCACACATACCACATAAGCTCACACATGCACCCCACACCCAGACGCACAGGCATGTGCACACGCACACACACATTCTCACCCATGAGCAGCACCCAGAGTGCCCACGTCCACACTCACACTCTGAGCAGGAGAAACAAACTGTGTGTTCACTCAGGCTGCCGCCTCCTCCCCAGCCCATGGTCTGGGCTGAGCGCACAGATTATTTTCTAAATAACAGATCACTTTGCCTGAATTCAACCGACCGTTTCTCACATCTGTGTCCCACATTTAAAGTTATTTTATTTCTGGTGTTTTTTTTTTCCTTTGCCTCACACCTGGCTGTGTTCAGGGGATGCTGAACAGGTGGACAGGATGCCAGCAAGACCTTCAGCCCATCTTCTGTCTACACAGGGCAGCTGCCACCAGGACACCTGTGTGCGTGTCTGGAGTCTTGGCTGGCAGTCCGGGGTGAGGGTGGGGGTGGGGTGCCCCCCTAGAAAGAAGGAAGAAGGCCCCCGGATCTGCCCCATCATCTTCTGATACAACTCACAGCCAGACACTGCTACACACATACACTTCACATACACACTCCAGGAACACACACGGACACATCTTCCTGATGTGTGTTACAGACAGAGCCATCACCACGTGCTCCGACACACCCACACACAGATGCGCGGGGGCTCTCCACCTGCAAGCTCCCTGGCTCACGTCTGCAGGTCCACATGTGCGCCTGTGCACACAAAAGCCCCCGCGTGGCCGTGTGCCCACGCCCCGCCCCCAGCACCACTTTATGATGTTTGCTCAGCCAAAGGCCCTGCGCCCTTGAGGCTCGTAAATAGTAAATGCCTCGCACCCCAGGTGTGTTGACAAGTTGGCTGGAGAAGTAAACAGCCCCCAAGAAGAGAGGCAGCCCCACAGGGGCTGAGCCCGGAAGCAGAGACCCGGGGAGGGGAGTGACAGCCCCCGAGGTCTAGGTGTAGCGGTCAGTGGGTAGGTCACGGGAGAAAGGCTGGGATGGGGCGGGGAGGAGTTTCCCAGCGCCTTCACTCACCGCTGCTGGCCAGGAGGGTGACGGTAAGGAGCTTCTTCATCCCCAGGCCAGATCTGAGAAAGGAAGACACCCCAGTCCTGAGTCTGCCCCTTCCACCTGCCTGCGCTTCCTGACCGGCGGCTCCCTCCTGGGCCTCATTACAGGCAAGGTCAAGGCCGTCCCTTGATGCCCCATTTCCTGCTGCCCCTGCCCTGTGATTACCTCCTCCAGGAAGATGTGAGCACCTCCCGTCTGCCTGCACCTCCCGGAGGAACAGCCCCAAGACGGCAGAGCCAGGAGGCACCACGAGGCTCCTGCCCTTCCGCCCTGGGCAGGAATCAGCTTCCAAGACAGGGAGCTCCTTGTCTCGTTGGATTGGACCACTGTCACCAATCAGAACCAATTCTTTTCCCTCCCCATATTGGGGAGTCATGCGACAAGCTGGTGGTGGGCTCTTACACCCAAAGCCAAGAGACCTGGTCTCTGGGTTCTCACTGGAGCTCAATGTCTAAAAGGCTGTGTGACCACCAACAGATTCCTTAGCCTCTCAGGGCCTCAAGGGCCTACAAGGCTTGGCTGGATGATCCCCAGGGCCCTTCTAGTGCTGAAAATGCAATGATCTGTCTCAGCTACCATCAGAGACTCAGAGCACTCCTTTTTGGAGAAACGGATTCTAGGGGCCAGTTCCCCACCCCCTTCCCTGCTCCTCTCCACCGAGGGCCTCCCCGCAGGAAAGTAGCCACGTACCTGGAGGTTCTCGAAGGACCTCTCCACCCAGAGGGGCGCCTAACCAGCGCCTTCTTCCTGAACCCTTTGGGGTTGGCCCGAGCCCCATCTGCCATATTCTGGGTTTTGAGCAGCCAGCGACATAGGTCGTGCAAGCCCTGAAATGCGCTCCAGAGGCTCCAGGGAACAGGCCCCAGCTTCTCACTGCCGCGCTGGCAGGGTAGTGCCGGGGCAATGCCCCTGGGCAGGAGGCTGGTGACACACGGCCTAGAAAAAGGAGGCTCCACCTCCTCCCTCCCTCCCATCGCCTGCCCACGGCTGCCTGGCGATGTCCCACCCAAGGGTGCTCGGGGCCGCCGGGGGCGTGGGGGTTGGTGCACCTTACCGGAAATTGGCCCTTCCCCAGGCATCTGAAGGAAAATTAGCCCAAAGTTCCCTCTCTTCCCATCTGAAAGCGATTATAAAGAAAAAATTATTCGGAGATACTTGTTAAAGCACAGCAAGGCAGACTGTTTATTCAAAGGGGCTGTTGGCTCGTGTAGGAAGTACTGCAGTGGGGTCTTGCAGCGGGGTGGAGGGATTAGACTCAACTCCAAATAGAACAAAGAAAAGTGGGAATTTATAGCCAAGGTGCAGGGTGGGGCCAGTGGATGGGAAATTACTAAGAGGAAACATCAAGGGTAGGAAGGGATTCCGACTAAACCCACCTAGTGAGATTCTTACTGAAAGCAGGCAGGGTGATCAGACATCACCTGGGGATGAGGGGGGGTGAGGAACCCCATCAGATATCGAGGCTGAGGGATCCTGGCTGATACTTGCTAATCTAGACAATGCAGAAATGAACATGGAAGCCGGGAGGCTGAAGCCTAAGAGAAGAAGAGTTCAAGGAGCCGGAGTGGGGTTGGATCAAGGAGAGGAAGGCTTTCTCTAGAATCTGCAGAGAACTCTCTACCCACATCTGCAAGCTCTTGGTGCCCACACCTGGCTAGGACTCGCACACGCACACACCCACACACAAGCATCCAGCAGGAAGCCCCCAACTCACATCTGGCAGGGTGAGCCTGCCTATCTGGAATAGGGGGGCTACTCTGCCCCTGCACCACTGTCACGTGACCTGACAGCCTCTGGTGGGGGCCATCCTTGGCAGCATCCCTCCCCGAGAGATGCCACGAGTGCCAGTGATCTCGCCCTCCCCGAGCTCCCCCCTGCTTCTCCTCCCTCCCACCCTCACTGACTTGATGACCAAAAATGTCTCCAGACATAGTCAAATGTGCCATGGCGGGGGCTGGGGGTGGGAGGCAGTCACCTCTGGTTGAGATCTTGGTGGCCAGGGAGCAGGTGCCGTTTGCCTCTTGTTGAGGGTGGCATGTGTGGGGGAGAGACGGGGCTGGGGAGAAGTAGAGGGGGCAGGAGCCCCAGGAGCCCCTTGCTGTGTGGGCAGTTGCACATCCTGCACCCTGATTTCTTGCCTCTGAGATCCTGGCAAGATAGTCCCCTTCCCTGGCCTCTGGCCTCTGTGGTAGGATGGATAAAACCAGCATCACTGAGGAAAGGTCTTGCTCACAGGTAATAACAGGTGTTGTGTGCTGTGGGGGCATAGCAGGTGCCCAAAGACCTGCTTGTTACCAAGCAGAGGCCTGTTCTCCTCCCTCTGGTGGGAGGGAAACAAGGCAGGGGATGAGAAGAGTACCACTGGAAATGAAAACATCAAATCATCTCCCCACCTTCACATTGGCCCTTCCCTACCAATGTCCCCAGACTCTCTGACAAGGGACAAAAGAGAGTGCCCTGGGGCTTTCCTTCCTACCCCTAGCTTTTCCAGCTTCTACTTCTGGTTCTACCAAACCAACTGGCTGGGCAACAACACCATGTACCATTTTCCCTTTCCCAGCACCCACATTTCCCCTGCCCAACTTCCTCTCTGTGGTCCAGGCCCTTCTCTTTCCCAGAAAGTTATCCTAGAAAAGCCCCTCTGCATCCGTTCACACATCCTTACAGGGAAGGTGTGGATTGGCAGTCGTTTATACAGTCCTTTCTAGGCACCTGTACATGTTTTGGTCTGGGGGTCTTGACACTGCCCTCAGACCAGAGATCCTGGAGAATAGGGGACTGTAATTTCTTCCCCAAAACCTGGGGTTCCCCATGGGACAGGGCCTGCCTTTACCATGTCAGACTGGAAGCTCCCTGGCAATGGAGCATGATGATGGGAGGATAGGCCTGGTCTCTGCCTTCACTTGCCTTTGCAGAGCTTGGCTTCAGTTCTTGCTTGATTTTTTGCAGATGCTTCTTAATGCTATCACTCACTCCAAAGGAGGAAGAACCAGGAAATAAGGCCCAGTCCAGGTCCACATACTGACAATACAACCACCAATATACAGGTAACCTGGAGCCACTTAGATCAATGCCAAGGAGTCTGGGGGTGGGGTGAGAGGGTGCTCTAAGAGCCTTGGAATAGCCTTGTGCCATATTTTCATCACACATTCCCACTGACAGTGCTGGTTGGACTGGTCCCTTGAGGGGCGGATTGTTGCTTCCTTCCCCCCCCACTCCCCTCCTCCAAGCACAGGATGCTCAGTACCAATGTCAATAATAAACTGGTCCACCCAGTAATTCCACTTCTGGGACTATAAACCGAGATACGAACCCTAACCCTGAAGAACTACTCATGGTTCCCAGAGACAGATGAAACACAATAGTGACTGGGGCATTCTTTAAGGTGCTTCCCCCCTCCGACTCAGAAGCACCTTAAGGAATTAATTAAGCAAATTATTAACCATCCATAATTACCTTTTCAAAGATTTAATGCCAAAAATCCTGGGTATTAAGGGTAACAGCAATTTTGTAAAAAAAGGTGCGGGGGGCAAGAGGTGTTAGTGGGCACATGCATAAAAATTATCTGGAAGGATATACAACAAAACACTAGCAACAGTTATTTTTAAACAGTAGAATAACTGGTAGTTTTATTGTCTTATTTGTAATTTCTTTGTATTAAAGTGGTTGCAAGGTAGTGCATTCAATGACTAAGTTGGTTAATTTCCTTGAACGACACAAACTCACTCAACTGGAAACAGTCCCTATAGCTATTAAACAAATTGAGCATGTAATTTAAAACCTTTTCATAAATAAAGTCCAGGTCTAGATGAAGTCACAGGTGAATGTAACCAAATACTTAAGGAAGAAATAATACCAACTATACTAGATTTTTAGGGCTGCCATAACAAAGTACCATAGACTGGGTAGCTTAAACAACAGAAATTCATTTTCTCACACTTCTGGAAGCTAGAAGTCCAAGATCAAAGTGTTGTCAGAGTTGGTTTCATTCTGAGGGCTCTCTCCTGGGCTTGCAGATGGCCGCCTTCTTGCTGGGTCCTCGCAGGGCCTTTCCTTTCTGCATGCACATCCCTCCTATCTCTTTGTGTGTCTGAATTTCCTCTTCTCATAAAGACCAGTCAGATGGACCACCCTAATGGCCTCACTGAAACTCAGTTAAAACCCTCTCTCCAAATACAGTCACATTCCGAGATATGGGGGGTTAGTTTCAACTTATGAATTTTGGGAGGACACAATCAGTTTATATACAGAAATTTAATTAATTTATTTATTCATTCATTTATTTGTCTTTTTAGGGCCACGCCCATGACATATAGAAGTTCCCAGGCTAGCGGTCGAATTGGAGCTACAGCTGCCAGCCTGTGCTGCAACCACAGCAACATGGGATCCAAGCCACGTCTATGTTCCGCACTGCAGCTCACTGGCAACACCAGATCTTTAACCCACTGAGCGGCTCCAGTGATCAAACCCGTGTCCTCATGAATACTAGTCGTGTTCATTACCACTGAACCATGACAGGAACTCCCAATACAGAAAATTTAAGTAGAGGAAATGCTTTCCAATTCATACTATTAAGTCACTA
The DNA here is from genome assembly GCF_054392235.1 of Sus scrofa. Taxonomy (NCBI): domain Eukaryota; kingdom Metazoa; phylum Chordata; class Mammalia; order Artiodactyla; family Suidae; genus Sus; species Sus scrofa. Next base: position 82,865,624 of record NC_139388.1, on the reverse strand, counting down.
TTATTTTGACACCAAAATCAGGTAAAGACATTACAAGAAAAAACTAAAGACTAATATCCCTCATGAACTTAAATATAAACATTTTTAATAAAATGTTAGCAAACAAAGACATTAAAAGGAAAATACACAATGATCAAGCGAGGTTTATCCTAGGGGTGAGAGTTTGATTTTATATTAAAAATCAATCAATGTAATATACCATAGTAACAGACTAAGGAAAAACTATAGTCATCTTATAAATGCAAAAAAATAAAAAACCCATCCATTTGACAAAATCTGATATCGCTTCCTGATTAAAAAATAACAAAACTGTCAGTAAGCTGAAATAGAAGGGAACTTCCTCAGCCTGAAAAGGGGCATTTACAAAAAACCTGCAGCAAATATCATATTTAATGGAAAAGGGCTGGTTACTGTCTTCTCAAATATTAGGACCAAGACAAAAATCTCTACTCTCACAAATTTTATTCCACATTGTACTGGTGGTTTTGGCCAGTTCAATAAGACAAGAAAAGAAGTAAAAGGCATTCAGATTGGAAAAGAAGAAGTAAGATGTTCTCTATTTGAATAAACATGATAGGCCATATTTAAAAAAAGAATCTTGTAGAACCTACCAAAAAAAAAAAAAAGCTGCTAGAACAAATATCTGAGTTTAGCAGCAAATTTGCAGGATAAGATGAAAATTTACTAGCAATAAGCAAGTGGAAATGAAATTGGAAAAATACATTTATAGTAATATCCCAAAAATGAAATATTTAGGGATAAATCTGACAAAATATATGAAACTGTTTCATGAAACAATGCCCAAAGAAATCAAGGACCAAGATAAATACAGGCATATACCATGTTCATGAATCAGAAGACTGAATATCATCGAGATGATATTTGCTCCCCATTTGCTCTATAGAGTCAATGCTCTCTCAATCAAAATCCTGATGGACTTGTGGAAATTGATAAGTTGGTTCTAAAATTCATATGGAAATGAAAAGGACCTAGAATGCCAAATCAACTTTGAAAAGAAGAACAAAGTTGTAGGATTTATAGGCTGATTTTAAGGCTTATAAATTTAATCAAGAGAGTATAGATTGGTATAAAGCTAGACAAGTAGATCAATGGAACAGAATAGATGATCAAGAATTAGACCTACACAGGAATGGAAACTTTATTTACTTATTTATTGTCCTTTTGCCTTTTCTAGGGCTGCTCCTGCAGCATATGGAGGTTCCCAGGCTAGGGGTCTAATCAGAGCTGTAGCCCCCTGCCTACACCACAGCCACAGCAACGCCAGATCCGAGCTGTGTCTTCAACCTACACCACAGCTCATGGCAGTGCTGGATCCTTAACCCACTGAGCAAGGCCAGGTATCAAACCCGCAACCTCATGGTTCCTAGTCGGATTCGTTAACCACTGCGCCACGACGGGAACTCCCAAGGAAACTTTATTTTTGACAGAGATGCAAAGACAATTTTGTGGAGGAAGGATAAATTTTCAACAGTGGTAATGGAGCAGTGACTATCTCCATATGAAAAAAAGAAAAGAAGGACAGGAGGGAGAAGAAAAGAAAGAAAAAAGAATTCTCTTCCACACTTCTCATCATATTAAAAAATTAATCAGAATGGATATTAGTTCAACAAATGTGCCAAGACAATTCAATCAAGAAAGAGGTCTTCAAAGAATGGTGCTAAGACAACTGGATATCACATGCAAAAGAATAAGGATGGTTTCTTTCCCCACACCATACACAAAAGTCAACTCAAAATGTATGATAGATTCAACTGTAAGGATTAAAACTATAAAACTCTTGGAAGAAAACATAGAAGAGTAGATCTTTGTGAGTTTGGGTTAGGCAATAGTTTCTTAGAGGGTACAACAAAAGCACAAAGTGACCAGAAAAAGATAAATTGAACATCATCAAAATTTAAAGTTTATGAGCTACAAACTATATCACTAAGAAAGTAAAAAGACAGCCTGCAGAATAAGAGATGAGGAGAAGATATGTGCAAAGCCTATGTCTGACAAAGGACTTGGGTCCAAGGTATATAAAAAAACTCTTGAAACTCACAATACAGATAACAAGTTGACTAAAAAAAAGACAAAGTAGGAGTTCCTGTCGTGACGCAGGGGTTAACGCATCCGAGTAGGAACCATTGTGGGTTTGATCCCTGGCCTCACTCAGTGGGTTAAGGATCCGGTGTTGCCGTGAGCTGTGGTGTGGGTTGCAGACATGGCTCAGATCCTGCCCACGTTGCTGTGGCTGTGGTGTAGGCTGGCAGCTACAGCTCTGATTCGACCCCTAGCCTGGGAACCTCCATATGTTGCGGGAGCAACCCTAGACAAGGCAAAAAGACAAAAAAAAAAAAAAAAAAAGACAAGGTATTTGCATAGACATTTCTCCAAAGAAGGTAAACAAATGATCAACAAGCACATGAAAAGATGCTCAACATCATTAGTCATTAGGGAAACACAAATCAAAGCCGTAATGAGATACCATGTCACACCCACTACAATGGCTATATATATTTTTAAAAACAAAACAAATGATAACTAGTGTTGGTGAGGATGTGGAGAAATCAGAAACATATATTGCTGGCAGGAATGTAAAATGGTGTGGCCACTTTGGAAAACAGTTTGACAGCATCTCAAAAAGTTAAATATGGAGTTACCATACAACCCAGCAATTCCACTCCTAGATATATACCCAAGAGAAATGAAAACATGCATCTACACAAAAATTTTCACATAAATGTTTGTAGCAGCATTACTCATAACCAAAAATCAGGAAAAAACCAAATGTCCATCAGTTGATGAATGGACACCTAAAAGGTGGTATAATCTATGCAGTGGAATATTATTCATCAATTAAAAGGAATAAAGTATTAATACATGTTATAACATGAATGACCCCAAAAAACGTTGTATGAAATGAAAGAGACCAGTCATAAGAGGCCACATATTATATGATTTCATTTATATGAAATTCCAGAATAGGCAACTTTATAGAGATAGAAAGTGGTTTAGTGGTTGCTGAAAGCTTAGGGGAGGGGGTGTGTGTGATAGAGATTGGGGAGTAACCACTAAAGTAGAAGGTTTCTTTGTGGGATGTTGAAAACGTTCTCAAATTAGATTGTGGTGATGGTTGCATAACTGCAAATACACAAGAGAAAATCAAAGTGTACATTTGAGGGAATGGTATGGTATGCAAACTATATTTTGGTAAAGCTATTGTTTTTAAATATCATATTATTGAGCTTTAAAAAGGAAGGAATGAATTTCTGACACATGCCATATGGATGAAACTTGAGGACATGATGGTAAGTAAACTAAGTCAGTTATAAAAGGACAAACACTATATGATTCCATGCATATGAGGTACTTAGAACAGTCAAATTCATAGACTGAAAGTAGAATGGTGGTTGCCAGGGACCTAGGGGAGGGGCAAATAGAGAGTTATTGTTTAGTGGGTACAGAGTTTTAGTTTTGCAAAATGAAAGGCATTCTGCATCTGGACAGTGGTGGTGGTTACACAACAGTGTGAATTTAACTTACTGTCAGTAAACTGTAAGCTCAAAAATGGTTAAGATGGTAAGTGTTATGTACATTTTACCAAAAAGTTTAAAACATATATATTTGAAAAAATGAATGATAGATTTAGATGTAAAACCTAAGCTTATAAAGTTTCTAGAAAAACACATAGCAGAAAATTTTTGTTACCTTGGACTAGGCAGATTTCTTGCTACAACACCAAAAGCACAATATATAAATTGGACTTAACGAACATTAAACTTTTGCATTTTTAAAGACTCTACTAAGATAAGCAGAAAATATTTGCAAATCACGTATCTGATAAAAGATTGTATGCAGAATATATAAAGAACTCTCAAAATTCAACAAGAAGAAAACAAGGCACTCAAGTTTTAAAAAGGAGCAAAAGATTTGAACAGATTCTTCACCAAAGAAGCTATAGCTTGACAAATCAGCCTATAGAGAAGATGCTCTGCATCATTAATTATTAGGGAAATAAAACTTAATACCAAACTTAATATCAGACATACCAATTAGAGTGCCTGAAATTAAAAAGACTGATCATACCAAATTTTGTGTAAATTATATCTCAATAAATTTGACTTTAAAAGAAATAAAAAATTAAAAAAAAAAAAAAGGGGGAGTTCCCGTCGTGGCGCAGTGGTTTATGAATCCGACTAGGAACCATGAGATTGCGGGTTCGGTCCCTGCCCTTGCTCAGTGGGTTAACGATCCGGCGTTGCCGTGAGCTGTGGTGTAGGTTGCAGACGCGGCTCGGATCCCGCGTTGCTGTGGCTCTGGCGTAGGCTGGCAGCTACAGCTCCGATTAGACCCCTAGCCTGGGAACCTCCATATGCCGCAGAAGCGGCCCAAAGAAATAGCAAAGACAAAAAAAAAAAAAAAAAAAAAAAAGAAATAAAAAATTAAGAAATATATATTGCCTCTACATTTAAGACAAAAATGTTATACACACACACACAAACACACACAGATATGTAATGACTATTCTCTAAATAACTCCTATTTATTAAGCGTTGACTCTGATGGAGGGAGGCATCAAAGGATAAATGGTTCCCATTTTATGGAGGCAGAAACTGAGGCAGCAAGCCAGGTGGCTCCACCTTGTGAGTCAGGGAAGGCTCAGCTACAGGCAGTGGCCTGAGGACCAGGTTAGTCCCTCAGACCGGGTCTCTGTACTGCAGGCACGGTGTTTGGGTGGACATGGCAGGGAGGGGAACAGAAGAGAGAGGGCAATGACGAACAGCTGCTCACCTCCTCCAGGAAGCCTGCCTGTGCATCCATTATTATCTCTGGACTCCCTTAACACCTGTATTAGTTTACTCAGGCTGCCATAACAAAGCACCACAGAGTTAAACAACAGTTTTATTTTCTCAAAATTAAAAGAAAACTTAACCAACTGTTTTATTTTTTCATAGTTCTATAAGCTGGAAGTCAGAGATCAAAGTATCAGTAGGATTGGCTCCTCCTTCTTTTTTTTGGCCACACATATGGCATGTGGAATTTCCATGGCCAGAGATCAAACTGGAGCAACAACCATGACAATACCAGAGTCTTTATCCCCTGAGCCACCAGGGAACTCCGGGGTTGGTTCCTTCTGCAGCCCTTCTCCCACACTTGCAGATGGCCCTCTCTCCCTGTGTCTTCACATGTTTGGTCCCTCTGTACCTGCCTGTGTCCCAATATCCTCCTCTGCTCCCCTGCCCCACCTCTGCAGCTGTTCATGGAGGCCTCAGCATCCCAAGGCTGCCAGCTCTCAGATGCCCAGTGGGGTCTCCCTACCTTCCCACACTGTGCTCTCTGCAGAGAAGGAAGCATGTCCCCAGCCCCATCCTGTACCATATTTGCACCCTTTGTCCTCTGTCCCCTGTCCCCTGCAGAACTCCTCCCAGTAACCACAGCCTGTGCCTGGAGCTCCTACAGAGCTCTCTCCACAGGGCTCAGGCCAAAGCCACCAGAGAAATATCTCAGTGCCCAGAGTCATCCTCCCACTCTGACTCCTCAGGCCGATAAACCCGCCTGCCTGCAAATCAACTTATGCAAATTGGTGTGAGGCCTCCACCCACACCCACCAGAGGAACAATCAAGGGTATACACAATCCAGGTTCCAATCATCTCAAAAGTTCCTGGTCACTCCAGGAACACTGTGAGTTCCTAGGAGGAAGGAACCTGTCTTACTCCTTCCTCCCTGTACCTTGCACAGTGTGCTGGGTCTGCCTCAGGACCAGCACATAGTAGGTGCTTGAATACCTGTTGAATGGAAGAATTTTTTGCTAGGTTCCCATGGAATTTCCCATGGACATGTGATTTTTGCCTCCCAGAAAGTAATACTAGTAACTAACAGTACCACCAACTACCGTAATTGGGTACTTACTGTATACAAGCCAAGGACCACGTGTGCCCCATGTCTAGGAATCCTCACAAGAACGCCAATAGCTGGGCATTCTCATGTTCCTTCACCCCATTTATTTAACAGATGAGAAAACAGAGGGAGAGCGAATCCACCTTAGGTCGGTCTAACCCCAAAGCCTCCTTCTGAACACCCAGGCTCTGCTGCCTCTTGGCACAATGTGGCCATGAGGAAGGCAGCAGGGGGCCAGGCCAAGTCTGAAAACAAGGAGAACCTTCACAATGACGATCTTGAAGCTGCTGCGTGGGGGAATTTTGAGTGATTTTGAAAGTACATTCTGTGGCTACTTGTCTGAGGGATCAAAGTGGAAATCCCCTGCTGTGTGACTAGTTCCGTCATTTAAAAACGAGTCTCTGGGCCCAAGATGTGGGGGGAGGTCAGAACTTGAGACTCTTTTCTCTCGGGTGGAGGGTCACCAGTTGCCATGCATTCATTCTAATTATGACCCCAAGCTTCAAAGGATGCATGATTAGCCCCATTTTCAGATGGGAAACCCAGGATTCAGAGAGACAAAGTAATGTAATCAAAATAATGCCATGAATAAGCTAGAATTCAAAGCCAGATTTGCCTGATATTGAGGTAGAAATTTCTTCCTGCTACCCAATCTCAGTTGTTCATAATCTAGAAGGATATCTGATCATCCAAAATGATATCTGATCACCTAGAAAGATATCTGACCATCTAGAAGGATATCTGACCATCTAGAAGGATATCCGACCATCTAGAAGGATATCCGACCATCTAGAAGGATATCTGATCACCTAGAAAGATATCTGACCACCTAGAAGGATGTCTGACCATCTAGAAGGATATCCGACCATCTAGAAGGATATCTGATCACCTAGAAAGATATCTGACCACCTAGAAGGATGTCTGACCATCTAGAAGGATATCTGACCATCTAGAAGGATATCTGATCACCTAGAAGGATATATGACCATCTAGAAGGATATCCGACCATCTAGAAGGATATCTGATCACCTAGAAGGATATCTGATCACCTAGAAGGATATCTGACCATCTAGAAGGATATCCGACCATCTAGAAGGATATCTGATCACCTAGAAGGATATATGACCATCTAGAAGGATATCCGACCATCTAGAAGGATATCTGATCACCTAGAAGGGTATCTGACCATCTAGAAGGATATCCGACCATCTATAAGGATATCTGATCACCTAGAAGGATATCCGACCATCTAGAAGGATATCTGATCACCTAGAAGGATATCTGATCACCTAGAAGGATATCTGACCATCTAGAAGGATATCTGATCACCTAGAAGGACATCTGAAGTACTTCCTGCTGAAGTTGGTGTCCATTTGCTTTTATGGTCATGATCCTTATTATCATCATCACTCAAATTTGTGGATGTATGCACAAAAATACCCAAATCAAAAGGGAACAGCTGTATGAATTTTCACAACATGAACACACCAGTGTAACCAATCCCCAAAGAGAGGGAACATAAGTAGCACCCATGAAACCCTCTTAGTAACCCCTCTAGTCATCATGCTGCTCAATGGGTAGATACTGTCTCAACTTGTAAAAGCACAAAATAGCTTGACTGTTTGGGAAGGTCATATAAATCTCTCTTAAAACCTGTACTCTTTTGCATCCAGCTTTTGTCATTCAGCATTACATCCGTGAGATTTTTCCATGTTGTCATATGTAGCTGTAGTTCAGTGGTGTTATCACAGAGTAACTCTGGTGCCATTTACCATTCTGCAGTAGACAGACATTTAAATGGTTTCTGGTTGTTGAATTCACTTGATTTAGTTCTGCCTCAGTGCCGCAGGAGAAAAGTGGGTCACTCTCCCACAGAGGAATCTCAAATCTCTTCCTCCCTGTCTCCCCCTGCCAGACCCTATCAGAGATAAGGCTCAGGAGACCCTGAGGAAGCCTGGCTTCTTTAACTTTCCTCTTCCCCTGCAAACCTTCAGTAATTCTGAGCTGCATGTCTAACTGCCTCTGGTAGGTTTCATCTCGGATGGAATCCAGTCAATGGGACCATTTCGGTAAATGGCTTTTGTGAGGAAAGATGTGTCAAGGGGAGGACTCCGGCCACTGGCTGAAAGATGTGCTCTGACACCATGGAGGTGTCTCTTAGGAGATGGGGGTCCACCTTCTTCTCTGTAGTGAGGCTGGGGGCCGCAGGCTCCAGGATCTTCCAGCTCTTCTCATTTCCACCTCCATCTATTTGGGGAGGGCAGGAAAGTATGGCAGAGCCCCTGGGTACAATGACTCATCTGTAAAATGGGGATTGGGACAGTAGCTACTTAAAATTTACTGTGTGTGAACCACTTAGAACCGCACCCAGAGATAATAGAGGCAGCTCTGGCAGACCTGTATTTTAACCCAAACTCTGCCACATGCCTACAGATGACCTTGGGCAAATTTCTCTGAGCCCCAGCTGATGGTAACTTCTGAATAGTCTCTAAGCCTCCTCCTGCTCCTTTCCATCCACTACTTGGAGATGTTGATGGATAGTGGCCTAACAATATCTCCAAGTGTTTTCCCACAGTTTCCAAGGAAATGAAAACACACAGACTTGCTGACAAGTCTTAAGAAATGACAAGGTCCAACTATTACATGCTGCTCATGGAGCCAGAAGCAAGGGGGTTTCCCAACTCTTTCCAACCTCCAGAAAAGGAAGAAGCTTGAGAATCTTTTTGTCCTTTGATTGAGTAATTTTACTTCTGGAAATCTACTCTAAAGAACTTCCTTCCCCTTTAAAAATAGACAAAGATTTATTATCACACTGTTTTCTGTAACAATAAACAGTGGTGACCTAAAAGTCATAATGAGAAAAAAATCAGTCAATATAAATCAACCTAGAAATGACCCAAATGATAGAATCAATAGCTAACGATATTATGACAGTTTTTAGAACAATATTCTATATGTTTAAGAAGATAGAGGGAAGTCTGAGCATGTTAATTAGAAACACAGAAGATTTAAAAAAAAAAAAAGACCCAGACCAAATTTCTAGAGAGAAAAAAATATACTGAGATGATAGAGAGGATAAAATGAACAGCAGATTAGACAACACAAAAGAAAAGGAGTTATTTACTCCATTCATTCTAAGCAGCAATGGTGCAGATGAAGATAATGATGATGGTGGTGGGAGTAGCCATAGCTAACACATATTGGTCTCTAGCTATAGACTGAGCTCTGCACACATATCATCTCATGGACTCCATGAAACTAGTCTATGAAGTAGGTGCTACTATAACCAAGCAGGACCCTTTGGGACTTTCCAGAACAGACCCCCCCGCCCACCCCATGTCTTCCTCCTGCCTAAAAACTTTAGTCTCCTAAGCTTTCCTCGTTCCAAAGAATAAATTCAATCAGAGAAGTGGGAAAATGCAAACACAAAGGAAAAGAGCCAAGTAAGACCAAATAGTAAGAGTGTAGCCATTCAACAAAGTCACGAATTTTAGTTCCTCCTCAAGGCCTATAGATAATATTCTGAGCCAAATTCTTTGAGCTGTTTTGAGAAACCCCCACCAGGTGGAAAAAGTTAACTGTAAGCTGTCCATAAGCACTTTGACACCAGACCCTTGGAACCAGAAAGTTGATGATGTTGACCTCCGGTTACCTCACCATCGAGCAATCAGAAGAATGTCCACAAGCTGATCACATACCCCACAACCCTGCCCCTCACCCTGTCTTTAAAAACCTTTCCCTGGGTGTTCTCCTGTGGCGCAGCAGGTTGAGTCAGTAGATTGGCTTTACTGCACCCAAGCAGGGGACCCAAGTTTGTTTGGACCCAAGCTGGTTTGGTAACACTATCATCACCCCATTTCACACACAAGGAAATGGAGGACACAGAGCTAAGCAGCTTTCTCCCTGTAAAGCAGCTGGAACACTGGGGAGGCAGTTTGGCTTTGAATCCCATCTGCCGGCCTCTTTATCTCCATGTGGGGCTGCATAACCTGTACTGTAGTCGCCATAAGGGCATTCTCTCTGCAGGTGAGACCTGGGGCAGTGCGCTGTATGCATGACCCTAAACTCCACAGTAAGCAGAGGAGGGAGGGGTTGTTGCCCCCACATCATCCCCATTATGCAAATGAGGAAACCAAAGCTCATGAGGTGATGTACCCAGGGTCCCACTGTTGGGAAGAGAGGGAGCCATAGTTTGAATGTGGTCCTTTTGATCTCAAATTCAGCCTTTTAGCTGTGCCCTGGGACCTCTGGGGGTGTCCTGGACAGCTATTTTTGAAGGTTCTTTGCGGCATTGAGATCATGTCTTTGCTTCCATTAGGGAAAAGCCTTCTGAAATCAGCAGAAGTCCTGGTTAGTTTTGCTCCTCCTAGTCCTTGGGGGAAGCTAGGGCTCTGGGAAGGGGAGGGAGCCACATGCCCCATGAAGAGCCCAGATCTAGAAGATTGTTTGTATAGTAAGATCCCACATTGGTAAGAGTATAGGGAAATGACGATTGAGCAGGCATGGGGGAAGCATGTCGAAGAAAATGCCAGAGACATTTCTTTTCCCTGCTGCTTAATTATTGAGCATGCAGATTCTCACACATAAGGAGACTGAGTCTAGGAACCACGAGATTTAAAAGGGAGAGAGGTGGGAGTTCTCTTGTGGCACATTGGGCTAAGGATCTGGCATTGTCACTGCAGTGGCTTGGGTGGTTGCTATGGCGTGGGTTCGATTCCTGGTCTGGGAACTTCCACATGCCATAGGCACAGCAAAAAACAAAAACAAAAACAAAAACAAAACTAAAAAAAATAAAAGGGAGAGAGGGGAGGGCTGAGAGAGGAAGAGGGAGGACTCCCAACAGTGACTGACCTTGGGGGATGAACTGATTAGCAGGCAGCAAAGAGATCAGCCTGTGCACTAGGTCCTTGAACAGCCCATCTGGTGGGCATGGGAACAAAAAAACAATTTCTGCTATCATGGACTCTCCATGAAACCTTGGGAGATTACCAGTGGAGACTTTGTGGCAGACTGTCCCTTTGTAATGATGTGCGTGTCCTGCCATTTGCACGTCCACCCTACTTAGGTGAGGTCCAAACCATTCCCCTCATTAGGATTCCCATTTTAAACTGGGGCAGTCTTTCTGCAGGGTAAGTTGTCGGTACACTTCAGTTGCTTTCAAATCATGTGTGTGTGTGTGTGTGTGTATGCTCTGACTCAGCAAATCCACTGAAGGAGTAGATCCTATAGAAACAATCCTGAACAGGAACTGAGATTTAACATCAAAGATGTCTTTCACTGCACCATTGTATGGTCTAGAAGAGTACAAACTTGGAAATAACCCATACGCCCATCAATAGTATAGTTGTATAATGGAATACAAGACTGCCTTTCAAAATGTTTCCGTGGGAGAATAGTTAACAATACAGAAATATGTTCAAGTTATATTAGTAAGTGAAAAGATGGACTACAAAGTGCTACCTGTAACATTTTCCTCATTTGGTCAGGGAAAACTGTGGAAAGACCCATATAGCAATAGAAGGACATACATCAAAATGTTAATGGTGGAAACAACTTAAGTGCTCATCAATGGATGAACAGATAAAGAAGATGTCATATATCTATGTGTGTGTGTGTATACACACACTAGCAAATGCGTGCACGCGCGCGCGCACACACACACACACACACACACACACGCACAGGAACATTATACAGCCATTAAAAAGGACATCCTGCCATTTGTGACAACTTGAATGGACCTTGAGGACATTATGCTAAGTGAGATTTCAGACAGAGAAAGACAAATACTATATGATATAAATTATATGTGGAATTTAAAATAGCCCAACATGTAAAAACCAAGAGTAAAACAGTGGTTACCAGGAAACAGGGGGTGGGGAGGGACAGGATAACTGTTGTTAAAAGGGACAAGCTTGCAAGTAATAAATAAGCTCTAGAGACTTATATCACAGTATAGGGAACATAGACAGCCATATTGTGTTACAATCACCAAAACTGCCAAAAGATTAGATCTTAATGATTCTAACCACCAAAAAGAAATTATAATCATGTGATGTTACAGGGGTGCTAATCATTACTACAATGGCACTCATAATACAGTAGATAAATGTATCGAATCCATATGTGGCACATCCTAAATTTGCACAATGTTATATGTCGATTATATTTCAATTAAAATCAATAACGATTAACAGATTCACAAGTGATTTGAAATTTCTGTCATTTGTGTCCGAAGCCCCATAGGTGTCAGCAATTTGAAATTTCTTCTAATTGTTTTTCAAGTCTTCTACGCTACATGTGTTTCTTTTGCAACCAAAAAGTTTTAAAAAACAGAAAGTGAAAATAAAAATATACAAAAAAATTCCCCTCTTCCAGAAAAGAGGAAACAGAAGGAGCATGGTGACGTCCACCAGAGCTGGTGCTGGGAGGGGTGGGAGCGGGCTCAGTGGTTAGGGGTGCATCTGATATAAGGGGCTGCCAGGATGGAAGGGGACTTCCAGCAGCTGCCTCCACTGCTCTGTGCTGGGACCATGGAACTTCCCCTGCTGTGCTTCTTGGTGGCATTTGCTGGTAAGTGGGGACAGGACCCAGAGCTGGGATGGCGGTGGGGGGAGGGGGGGAAGTGGCTATGCCCTATATCTCTCTCCTAGACTGAACTGCTGCTCTGACCTCCACTGCCCTGGCCTCCTAGTCCCCAACAATTTGGCTTCATGCAAGGAGCCATCATAGCTGTCAATCCCTGGGAACAGTGGCTTTGGCCGAGGAGCTCTGGGTGGCCAAGCCATGTGGCATGCGTAGACGGGAAACTAGGGGTTCAGAAACTGGGGTCATGCTGTTTGCTGACACCTATGGGGCTTCGGACACAAATGACAGAAATGGATCTGCTCCCCTCTGTCCCTTTGACAAGATAATAGCCATCTCTTCCGTATGCACAGCACGCTACATTTTTAGAAACCTTTTGCGTGCATTATCTCCCTTGAACCTGGGAAGAGAGTTCTGTTGACCACTGAGAAATGGGGCAGTTTCCATCGGATCTTTAGCAGATCAAAGGTACAAATATGGTTGCTCACAAACTGGCACTTTTGTCTCTTGATCCATCTCAGATGTGGGGTTTTAGAAAGGATTTGCATTTTTAAATGTGGTTTTATGTTATTTTGGGGACTCCCAAATTCTCAAAAGGAACCCATCTCCAGGGTTACAGTGCAAAGCATTAAAAACTGCAATCAAGCTACAGAAATTTATCTCTCAGTTGCAAAGAGGCAATACAGTGTAGAGATAAGATAGACAGATGAACCTGCATTTAGATGCTGGCCCATCATCTCCTGGTGATATGACCTTGGTCAAGTGCCCCCACCCCCCACCCCCACATCCTCATCTTTAAAGTGGGTGCAAGAGCACCTTTTTCACTGATGAGAAAACATACACAAAGTGTTTAGCAAGTGCAAGTAATAGTGAGCAGGCAATGGCTTCACACAGAGCACATGCGCAATATTGCCTTCTGCCACTGTGGCTAACCCTTGAGAGAAGGGGCTCCGTCCCCCTTGGTGGCAGCCAAGGATGGGAAAAAAAAGCATCCAATGTAGGAATTGCTGTCAGGCTAAGCCAGTGCACTGAAGTCCTCATAACTGTAGGTTGAGCTCCTCAAATTCTCAGGGCTGGGTGGACCTCCCTGTACTATTATAAGAACTATAAGACCACCCAAAACATTCTGAATCAAAGCTGAATGTGGTGTTTGCCTTGCGAGGGAGAGCTGCGTCATTTCAGGGGTGAGTTCATTTGTGTGGCTATGGCTAAGCTGAAATGGAAAGAGCTAGACTGAGGGAGGAAAGGGGGAGGGAGGGACACCAAAAAGGCAAGGTTCTGGATTCAAGTCCCTGGTTGGACCACAAGGCAGATGGTAACTCTCTTGGCAGTGGGCTGTTTTCAGGTGCCTTATCACTGAGTCCAGAATTCCAGAGGGCCTGGGGTCATTCCTCACCATAGTTAAAGCTTAGCGAGATTTCTCTTTAATATCTGAGTAGCTGAAGTGACGACAGGAGTGACAATGTGAATTCCCACACACTGAGGACATGACATGTATGTAAACAACCTGCGTGGTTGTTTCTTCCTGTCTTTTCAGGGCCACATCTGCAGCATATGGAAGTTCCCAGGCTAGGGGTCGAATCGGAGCTGCAGCTGCCTGCTGGCCTACAGCACAGCCACAGCCACAGCAACACTGGCTCCTTGACCCACTGAGCGAGGCCAGGGAGTGAACCTGCATCCTCATGGATACTAGAACTCCCCTCAGCTTACTACTTATTTCGTTCGCCTGTGGAGCTTTCATTGCAAGATCATTTACTTGAGGGTGGGAGGCAGGGTTCCAAAACTAGGGTCACCCGAAGGGGACTCCTCATCCCAGTCTCCCTGAGACTCTTGGCTCCAAGTGACTTCTTGGGTCATCTCCCGAGGTGGCACACAGGTCCCTTCCAGTGTCCTTCTTTCCTTGTCTGTTTCTCCTAAACTCTCCCTGAATTCATTGACTCCATATATTTTATTTCTCCTAACTCGACATAATGCATTCCTCTCTCCCAATAAAATAAATTCCCCTTATGATCAATTCTAACCTGAGAATATTATGACTGAAGTGAAAAATGTCCGTGAAAATCACTGATTTCTGAATCATGTGGAGAGCCATGCCCACTATTCTTTTTTTAACGTTTGGATTTCTCCATGGGCTGGCAGAGTTCCTATCATAGAACATGAACTCAGTGCCCAGAGACAGAGAGCAGAACCAGACTGCCTTGGGTTTCAATTCCGGCTCTTCCGTTTACCAACTACTCTGACTTGCAGCAAGGTACGGAGCCTCAGTCTGCTCATCTTTAAAATGGGTATTCAAAATAGTATTTCTCGGAAGTTCCTATTGTGACTCAGCAGTAACGAACCCGACTAGTATCCATGGGGATGCAGGTTCAATTCCTGGATTCGCTCAGCGGGTTAAGGATTCAGCATTGCCGTGCGCTGTGGTGTACGTCGCAGATGTGGCTAGAATCCTGCATTGCTGTGGCTGTGGTGAAGGCTGGCAGCTGCAGCTCCAATTTGATTCCTAGCCTTGGAACTTCCAAATGCCATGTGCAGCCCTAAAAAGACAAATAAATAAATACATAAAATTGTTTAAATAGTATTCCTTATACCAATGTTGGTTTCTTAGTTTTCATAAATATACCACAATTCTCTGCAATGATAACTTTAGAGACCTCTCTGTACAACCTTGGTAACTTTTATGCACCAAATAAAGTTTATTTAGGAGTTCCCTGGTAGTGCAGTGGGTTAAGGATCCAGCATTGTCATGGCTGCAGCTCAGGTCACTGTCACTTCTATGGTGTGGATACAGTCCCTCGCCCGGGAACTTCCACATACCTGAAGTGCAGCCAAAAAGAAAAAAAAAATTTACTTAAAAAGAGTATTTACTTCTGGAGATGGCTAGAATCAGTAGGTCACTACATGAAAAGACACGGTAAGCACACAACAGCTATCATTATATTTTCAGTAGCCATAATGATTGTTGTCATTTTATTATCCAAGGTCATTGCTTTGGTCCAGGCAGAGCAGAGGTGCCAGGCCTGTGGCCGACTGGCCTCCCCTGAGACTCATGTTCTTTATTTGTGACAGGTGTGATTCCAGCCCAGGGTGGGATCCTGAACCTGAACAAGATGATCAAACAAGTGACCGGGAAGGTGCCCTTCTTCTCCTATTGGCCCTACGGCTGTCACTGTGGAATCGGTGGCAGAGGTGAACCCAAAGATGCCACAGACTGGTAACTCCTCCCCACGCAGGCCCAAGGGGGGAATCCTGCCCTGCCCCCACCCGGGGGCAACCCCCCCTTCCTCCTGTCCCCTCTTCCTCTCCATCCATTTATTCATTTTGTACTATGTGCTAGGAACCCATAGAGCTCCAGTGCAGTTTCGGGGTTTCTAGAGGGCTCCCTGGAGACTCTGAAGGGCCCCTCTTGTCTTCCCACCCCTGATGTAGTTACAATACCTCCCACACTCCCCGCGGCCATTGAACATTGTTTTTAAAAAGTCCCACCTCTTTTTGGCAAAATCTCATTTTGTTTTCACGACAACCCTAGGTTTCAGCCAGAGGAGGGATGGGAGCCCGTCAAGACCCCGGGTCAGTGCCCTCCGTCCACCACTTACAGGCTGCGTGGTCCTGGGCAAGTGCCTTGACCTTCCAGAATCTCAGTTTTCTCATCTGCAAATGGGGATAATGCTAGTACTTTCACCATAGGGTGATGGAGAGGATTAAGAGAGAATTCATAGAGTAGCAGCCTGGTGCACCGGAAGCAATAGGTACTAGAAAGAAGACTAGACCCCGCTGGGCATGACCCTTCCAAGGTGGGCACACGGTTTCTGTTCTGGGGCAGGGCAGCCAGAGACCTGAGTCAGTCCGGGATTCCACCCACCTCCCGTCTTCTCCCTCCAGGTGCTGCCACGCCCACGACTGCTGCTACAGTCACCTGAAGGGCCATGGCTGCCGCACCCACTTGGACCACTACAGATACACCTTTTCCCAGGGGACCGTCCAGTGCTGTGAGTGCCCAGGACCTCGGGGTTGGAGGTGGAAGCCGAGGAAGAGAGTTCTAGCATGGCTTGCCTTCTTCACTTGCTGTGTGACAAGGCACAGCCTACACGACCTCTCTGTTTTTCTCATGTGTCCAGTGACAGTAGCTGAGCTGTGGGGAGGGGTAGGAATGGGGGTAGACATAAGGAGAGGTCCAATGGAGTCTTTGAGCCCTTCGGGATCTAGAAGGCTGGCAGACTCAGCTCAGATCCCAGACCAACTACCACTGACCAGCTGTGTGACCTTGAACACATTGCTTAACTGCTCTGAACCTCAGGATCCTTATCTGGACACTCAGGACGATAACAGTATTCCACCCATAACATTAATTCGAGGGCTAATCTGAGAGCCGAGAGAATGGGCCTTGCAGATGCCTGCTGCAGAAGCATGCTCGAAAAATTACCCCAGCGACTGAGGCTGCTGTGACTATTTTCATCATCGCTGGTCTTCATCGCAGCCCAGTCAGAAGGCAGAACTGCCCGGGTGATCTCCATGGTGCAGACACAGAAACTGAGCCTAGAGTGAAGTGTTTGCTTGGATCACACAGCTGCAAATGACGAAGCCTGGGCTGTAACCCAGGTCACCCAGACCCGGGGTCCATGCACAGAGAGGCGGCAGGTCCCAGGGCCAGGAAGCGAATGGAATCATCACAGCTGTTCCTGTTCATTGGCAGCTTAACCATTTATTGAGCACTCACTATGTGCTGAGAGCCTTGGCTTCTTTAAATTCTCACAAGAGCCCCGAGGCGACACTTCTTATGCCCATTTTACAGATCACAAAACTGAAGCACCATGGTCCCTCTTTGCGCAGCGTCTTTGCACATGCTGTTCCATCTGCCTGGAATACGCCCTCTCCTTCACTGTGGCTTTCCTGAGCAGACCCTTCTGATCTCAGCACAAACAGCTCTAGACACTGTGTCAGGTCCCACGGTTGACCATCTCGTAGGCCCTGCTTCGTGTTCTCACTTCCACATAGCCCAGCCCTGATCACTGCTGTGGTTTTTTGCTGCCCCCACGGGAGTGTGACCCTCACATGTCCCTTCCATTCAGTTCTCTCCCCCCACCCCAGGGCCTGCCACGGGAGGTGCTCAACTGTTTATTAAACGCATGAATAAAGAGACAAAGGAGCAATGGCACACAGGGAGGACATGGCACGTGCCCAAGCTCCCACAGCTAGAGTGGAAGTAGTGGGCAGGGAAGGGTCCCCGAAAACTGAGCAAGGGCTGTGCTGCCTTCAGAGGCTCCCTCCAGGGGCCTGTCCTGGGAAGAGACAGATGCTAAGTGCCTTCCTCCTCCACCCTGCAGCTGACAAGGGGAGCTGGTGTGAGCGAGAGCTGTGCGCCTGTGACAAGGGGGTGGCTTTCTGCATGAAGCGGAACCTGGACAGCTACAAGAAGCACCTGCGTTACTACTGGCGGCCGCACTGCAAGGGCCAGACCCCAGTGTGCTAGGAGGAGCCCACAGCGCTGTGCCTCACCCGTCCCTGCCCTGCCCCCCCATCTTGCACTCCTTCAGGACTGCTGAATTCTCCTCCCGCAACCCCCCAAAGGATCTAATCCTCAAACCAGCCTGGCTCTTTTAAAACACTCTAAGAAGAGGGAGGGTCTTGGCTTACTCCCATCTCTGAGATCCCACAGCACTTTAGGAATGGGTCTGCCACTTGCCAAGCTCTCCCTTGAGTGGCATGTAATTAGCCAGACTGCTCTGGCCTCCTCCGACCAGACTGGAGCTCCCAGAGGATGGAGGCCGCATCAGTCTCATCTTCATTTCCTCTGCTCCTCCATGTACCAGGTGCTCAAGCAATGCTTTTGGACCAGAGGAGCCCATAATGGAGAGATGGAAGTGGTGGCAGGTGGTATTGGTGCCCTACTCAGTTCTCCTCCTGGCCCAGGTCCCCAACCCCCAGCTAAGCCAGGTGTTTGCTGCCAAGTGCTCACAACTGCCACCTTCTCTTGAGGATTGATTGCCCTTGGCTGTTGGGAGCTACCATGCTCATCGGCCACCCCATGCCACCCACCCACCTCTAACCAATGAGTAGGGAGAATAGTACCACAGAGGGAATTATTAACCTCCCTCTTCCTCTTTCAGGACCATCTGGGTGGTACACTGCATGCCCCAGAGCTCCTTGTAGGATCGAGCTAGACGTCTTGCTTTGTCCACTGGCATAGCCTGTTTTCCTTGTTCCCTTACAGGTTTCTCCTGAAAGCACTCCCTCAATAAATCATTCACTTGCACAAGAATCCCTGTCTCAGGCTTGGCTTCTAGGTAAACTGCCTTTAGATGGATGGAGGAATGGATGAATTGGTGGATGGATGGATAGATGGATGATGGATGGTTGGATGATTGGATGGTAGATGGATGGTGGATGGACAGATGGATGGGTGGTGGATGGACGGATGACAGAAGGATGGATGGATGGATGATGGATGGATGGAGAAATGATATTTTCATATAAGGATGAACAATCTGTCATTCATATATAATTAGCCATGTTTCCAGCAATAGGGTTGGGGCATCTAGAGCTGCCCACACCCTCCAACCTGTGACACACATCTGTGAAACAGCTGATTGAGCAGTTTTCCTTCCACATGAAGCTCAGGGGCTCATGCCAGGTAGAATAATAGGAATTAAGAATTATGGGCACTGAATTCAAACTGCGGTGATACCACTGACCAGAGAGATCTCACTTTCCTCGTGTGTAAAGTACAGATGGGAATAAGAAGAACATAATATGACGTCAATGTAATAAACAAGATTCATGCATGCTAAGCTCTTAGCACAGTAATCCCCCTTAGGCACTTAGTAATCCCTCTTTTAAAGTTAACTGTATTATTATTGTTGCTGTTACACAGTGACCGAATCTGAAGTCACCCCCAGGATGAACCAGGAGGAGAAAATAGCTAATCAATAGTCCCTTATTTTCACCTAATTCTTCTCTCTTCTCTGCCCGACCATATAAGCAGTGGATGTTGGATCATAGTGCAGGATGTCCATTTCTTCAAGATACGTGGTCAAGAGCTGGCCACTGTACTCGCCCATCAGAGCTCCCATGTGCCAGGGTCTATGGCTTTGGGACAATATCAATGTTGGCAGACATGCACATTCTTATCCCTGTTTTATCATTAAGCAAGCTGAGGCTCAGAATGGGGACAGGAAACTTCAGAGATCCCACAACCAACAAAAGACAGAGCCAGGATCCCTCCACAGACTTTTCCTGCTCTACTCCCTAGCGCCTCATCCCACTTGTACTGGTCAGGAAGCTTCCTGCCCAAAATTGTGACTCAATGGGCTTCAGCCATGAGAGCATTTATGACCTCACATGACAAGACCTTCCCGGTCTTCCAGGAGGAAGGTGGCTCTTTGGTGCCTTGATGATGTCATTAGCACCAGTTTCTTTCCTTGTCTCGGCTGGGCTCCCTCACTGTGCTGGCTTTGCCCTCTGAGCAGCTCCACTCCCTGCTCCAGGATGGCAGCCATCATCCAGCCCTCAAGCCAGGACATGATAACCAGCAGAGAAGATGTTCTCTGTTCGACCTCTTTTTTTTTTTTTTTTTGCTTTGCTTTTTAGGGCCACACCTGTGGCACAGGGAGGTTCCCAGGCTAGGGGTTGAATCGGAGCTACAGCTTCTGGCCTATACCACAGCCACAGCAACGCAGGATCTGAGCCATGTCTGTGAACTACACCACAGCTCACAGCAACGCTGGATCCTTAACCCACTGAGCAAGGCCAGGAATCGAACCCATAACCTCATGGTTCCTAGTTGGATTCATTTCCACTGCACCATGACGGGAACTCCTTCTGCCTCTTTTTAATAAGCCCTGTCACCACCACACAGCAGACCTCTTGCTCAGGACTGGTCGCCTTCAACCATGGTAGCCCCAGACAATGGGATTACCCTGATGAGTTTAGATTCCTCAGGATGTATTTACCTCTGAGAAGGGACAGATTCAATGCCCCTAAGTGGTGGGGACCTGCCAGAACTGGGGCTATTGGGGTTGTTGGCAGGACTGGTGTCGGGTGGGCAGGTCCAGGGCTGGGTCAGCAGGAGAATTCTGCCTACAGGTTCCCTCTGTGAGCCAGGTATCTAGGGCAAGTGCTTGGGGATCACATGGTAGGTGAGCAATAGATTATTGAATGAATAAATGAAAAAACGGATGAGTCCCAGGTAGGTAGACATAGGACTTTGGAACAAGAGGTGGGATGGGCAGTGGGGTCTCAGGGAAGCCAAGAGTGAGTTTCCAAAGGAAGAGGGGAGCCTCCTGTCTTGTGTTCTCTCATTATGGGCCAATTTCCAACTACTAGGATTGGATGAGAGGCACAAAGGAAGGAGAGGCTCGGGGGCAATTTCTGTCCTCTGCCCCCGTTTCTCATGCACCCAGGGATGAAGGAAGCAGACAGAAGAACGCAGTCACAGTGCTTCTGCTCCCCTCCAGGTCAGACTCGTCAAGGCAGGGATGGGGCAGGGCAGACAAGGAACACCTGATATTGAACACTTGCCCACTCACCTACTCCTCTTAACTCCCTGGGACATTGGAATTGTCACCTGCATTTTCTGGCTGCAGAAACTGAAACTCAAGGATGAGTCACTTGCTGATAAGTGGCAGAGATGGGATTCAAACCCGGGTCTCTCTGGCTCCCAGGCCGTGTGTCACCCTTCCTCCCACACTCTTTGCTGGGACAGTTGATGACCCAGGTCTGGGTGCCCCTCGGGGGAACAGCTGCATCCAGGGTGAGGAAGTGAGGGCCAGGGTGTGGCACGGCGGGATCCTGGGGGAAGGTACAGTGAGTAATAATCATAATGACAATAATAGTTGCACTAGAATCAAGCCCTCATATTTGGAGCACATTATCCTGCACAAACCCCCTTCCCACCATTGGCTGATCCAATCCTCATGTCACCTGGATGCTGGGTCCCGTCTCTAGGGGGTGGGAGCCCTGTCCAGAGCAGTGATGGGCAGGTGACTTTGCCATGTTTCTGCCTGTTTTTCCAGCTGGATTCTGTTCAACTCCCTCCTGCTGGGATGTGCAGGTGGGGCCAGGACCCCATCCTCATCCTCATTTTGGCACCCCCTTGAGGGGGGAAGGGGCTGTTTGCACTTGGGGCCCTCTGCATCCTTGCTAAAATTAGCCTGAGAACCCAGAGCAGCCTGGATGACAGAGTCAGGACCTGCTGGCTCTCTCCAGCTTGGGGTCTTCTAATTTTTTTTCTGCTTGAAACAAGGAGAGGGAGTTCCCACTGTGGCTCACTCGGTTATGAACAGAACATAGTCTCAGAGAGGACGCAGGTTGTATCCCTGGCCTCGCTCAGTGGTTTAAGGATCCTGCATTGCTGCAAGCTGTGGCATAGTTCAAAGATGCGGCTGGGATCCAGTGATGCTGTGGCTGTGGCGCAGGCCTCAGCTGCAGCTCCAATTCAACCCCTAGCCTGGGAACTTCCATATGCCAAAGGTGAAGCAGTAAAAAAGAAAAAAAAAATAGAGTTTTTTGGGGGTTTTTTGGTGGTGGTGGAGGGTTTTTTTGGTTTTGTTTTGTTTTGTTTTTTTTGCTTTTTAGGGCCACTCCTGTAGCATATGGGGGTTCCCAGGCTAGGTGTCGAATTGGAGCTACAGCTGCTGGTCTACACCACAGCCACAGCAATGCCAGATCTGAGCCACGTCTGCAAACTATACCACAGTTCAAGGCAACACCAGATCCTTAACCCACTGAGTGAGGCCAGAGACTGAACCCACATCTTCATGGATACTAGTGGGGTTTGTGACCCACTGAGCCAAAATGGAAATGCCAAAAAAAAAAAAAGGAGATAGTTTCAAACAGTTTGTGCAACTCCAAGCTGGTCAGAGAAGCGTGGCCAAATGTTGCCTCTCTGTTCTCTGCTTTAGGTTCCAGGCCAAGCCTTGCCCGTCTTGGGTCCTCTTTGCAAGACTGCCCCTTTCTGTCATCATGTCTCCCAGAGCTCAGCTGACAGTCTCTCCTTCAGAGAAAAACACCCCTGCCCTCCCAACGTGAAGCAACCACCAACCCACCCTCTTCCTTCCTCCCTGTCTCCAACCTCAGTTTCATCCTCTGCTTCACATTTTCTGGTGGATTTCTTCATCACTTACTCATTCATTCCTTTATCTCTCACCCAGCGCTCCAGCACAGTAAACACCTTGGGAGGGACCACAGCCTTCCCAGGAGGATGCTGGGGGCGTGTGAATTATCTGTTGAATGAATGAATGAATAAGGATGGATAGGGAAGTCATCTTATTTCTCTCAACTGAGTCAGTGCCCAGCTGTGTGACCTTGGGCTAATGGTTTTACTTCTCTGATCCTCAACTTGGCATCAGTCAAACGGAGGTGACAACACCTACCTCTTCAGCTTGCTTATGAGTCCCATGAAAGAGGAGCTTGGCTGAGTGTTCTTCTCTTTCCTGGTGAGACTTCTGGTTGGTGAGGCGGTTGGCACAGAGTGAAAGGAGTAGGGTGGGCAAATTGGAAAGGGGGCATGGTTTTTGTTTTTGTTTTTAATTATATTGGAGTATAGTTGAGTTACAATGTGAATCAGAGATACACACACATACACACATCCATTCTTTTTTCCCATATAGATTACTACAAACTATTGATTGGATTTCCCCGTGGGTTCCCATAGGGGAAACCATTGTGGGGGAGGAGGAATTGGGATGGTGGAAATAATATAAAAATTATTTTATAAACAGATAATTAACAAGGGGGCATGCTTTATTACTTCCCTGCTCCCTCCCTTTGGACTATCAGAAACCAGTCCCCCAACTCCCACCAAGTGCAATCCCCTACTCAAAAGAAGCCATGGACATGAGGTCAGAGGTCATTGTCCATGTGGGCTGATTCATCTGGAGCCCATTCCAGGCTGGGCTGAGGCCAGCCAAAGTTGAGGCTGTCCCCTCCCCTCTAGGACCCCGCCCTGAGATGAAGTGGCCCCTGGTTCGGATAAGTGCCCCAAACACCCCACGTCTGGGAACCACAGAGCAGAAGAAAAAATTCAGCTGTGGGAGCTTCTGGCTTCCTAAAAGGCCTATGGAAAAAGGGCAATTTCTGGATTTCCCCGTGTGAAGGCACTTAGTATACATTCTCTCATTTACACATTATTACCCACAGCCCTGCCCAGTGGGTATTTTGACCTTATTTTACAGATGAGAAAACAGACTCTGATAAGATAAATATCTCACCGGAGGTAACCCACTCAGGAGGAAGTGGCAGAAGCTGGGCAAGGCAAATAAAGCCATCCTGGTGCCACTCTTCTCCAGCCCAAATGGTACACTCCTTAAGGCAGCGGTTCCTGGGAGTTCCCGTTGCGGCTTAGCGGTAACAAACCCAACTAGTATCCATGGCCTTGCTCAGTGGGTTAAGGATCCAGTGTTGCCGTGAGCAGACACAGCTCGGATCTGGCATTGCTGTGGCTGTGGTATAGGCTGGCACCTACATCTCCAAATTGACCCCTAGCCTGGGAACTTCCACATGCTGCAGGTGTAGCCCTAAAAAGACAAAAAAAAAAAAAAAAAAAAAAAAAAAGGCAGCCTTTCCAATGATCCTACTTCCAGGCATACATCTGGTGAAAAGATAATGTTTCTTGCAGCGGCACTATTCACAATAGCCAAGACGTGGAAGCAACCTAAATGTCCCTCAACAAAGAAATGGGCGTGACCTTAAGTAAGACACTTTCGTCTCTGTCTCTCTTTCCCATCCAGTAAAATGGGATGTTTTGAGGCTACTGGATCATGGATTTGAAAATGTTTTGAAGAGTGTAAAATGTTGAAAGGTCTGGGGTGTGGAGAAAGCCACCTGTTAAATGACATCACTTACATGTGGAATCTAAAAAGCAGAACAGATGAACGTATTTACAAAATAAAAACAGGCTCACACAGAAAACTAACATCTGGTTATCAAAGGAGAAGGGGGAAGGATAAATAAATTAAGATTATGGGGTTAACAGATACACACTGCCACCTATAAAATAGGTAACTGGCAAGGACCTACTGTGTAGCACAGGGAGGTCTACTCAATGTTCTCAAACAACCTATATGGGAAAAAAAAAAGAATGGATATATGTACATGTATAACTGATTCACTTGGCTGTACACCCGAAACGACTCCAACATTGTAAATTGACTATGCTTCAATTTTTTAAAAAATGTCTGGTGTGTTCTAGGTAGAAAGGGAGTCTATAAGCTGAAACGTGTCAGAGCTTTGACTGCTCAGTATGAGAGCACCACTGTCTCTAGATAAAGAGATCCTTAGAGAAGATAATAGCAGGTTCAGTGTTTACAACCATCATGTTTATTTGAAACCTGAGTAATCTCAGCGTCCGGCAGCCGGCTCACTTTAATTTATAGGAAAGCAATTATGCAACATTCCACATGTATTAAGTCAGCTGTTTAGAATTGATGACTCACAGAATTTTTGACATGGGGACCAGATAATTTTCAGACTCTCTAAATCAGGGGTTCTTGGAGTTGATAAATGGGTGGTTTTTTTTGCCAATTCCCAGAAGCTATCATTTTGGAATTGATGGATCAGTGAGTTTGAAATGTGATTTTTCTTTCTGTAAGATGCATCTGACTCTCTCCCCAGCTCCTTACTGGAATAGAAATGGGGAAGCTGAAGTGTAGTGGGAAGGTCAGTGCAGAGGAATTAACACAGTGACCAGGAATCTTCCAGAAAAGGGGTGAGATCAAGGATAACCAGAGCTGGACAGTGTTAAAGCAAGAAAGGCAAATTCTAACCAGGAATGATTGCAGTAGTGGAAAAGAAGCCTCCTACAAAACGGGGCTCCATTCAGAATACAGCATGGACAAGTGCGGATTAACCGCCAAGGAGCAGAGTGGGGTCTGCGTGCACGGAAAATTACCAAAAGGAAACATCAGAGATAAAGGGGGAGGGGGTTCTTGCTAAACTGACTCAACAAGATTCTTGCTGAAGGCAGGCCAAGGTGATCAGATATCACCTGGAGAATGGTGGGAATGAGGGATTTAATCAGATCTCAAAGGTGATCAGATATTGAGGGTGAGGGTTCTGGCTAAACCTCCTTGACTGGATTCTTATTCTTGAGGATGAGGCTTAGTCAAAAAAGTCTTAAAGGAGCATGGCTAAAGTTTGGTCAAGGAGAATCTTAGTTTCCTCTCTTGTTTGAGGAAAGAAGAAATCTTCCTTCCTTTGAACAATATAAGTCTATTTCTTGGAGTCCCCTAGTGGCTCAGTGAGCTAAGGATCTTGCATTGTCACTTCAGTGGCTTGAATTGTTGCTGTGGCATGAGTTCGATTCCTTGTCTGGGAACTTCTGCATGGCGTGGGTGCCGAAAAAAAATATTCTTATTTGCTTACTTGTGTTCATTAAGGATCAGCTAAATCATCTGTTGGGACTTGGTTGTAGAGGATATTTGCTGGATAGTGGGAGTAGTCAGGCATTTAGCAGGGAAATTTCTATAAAAAGAAAAGAAAAGATAGTAGCTGGGAACACAGTTTCTGAGTCCAGAGGGCAGTCAATAGCTGTCGATCTAGAAGCATCTTTAGATGATGGAGAGAGGTCAGCAATGACACTTTAACAAATTTCCTCACTTGCAGTTTGAAGGTCTTTGATAGGGACATCGGTGTCCCAGTGAACTTTCTCAGTGGCCTGAAGCATTTGGCATGAAGCGGCCCATACATAATCTGTTGCGGTGGTTTCTCTGAAGTTTATATCAAGTCTTCCAGCTTCTGCTGGCTGGGCTTTGGGCAAAGGGCAGATTTATTTCTCAATGATGCCAAGTCAGGAAGATGGGAGAAGAGCTGGAAACTTCAATTTGGAAAGTTGCATTCAGAGACTGGCGAACGCATTAGGGTGTACTGTAGTTTTCCACTGAAATATAAACATTTCTCTTTACAGTCATCCTTCTTTTTGATCAAAGATCATCCAAGTAAGGTTATTTCTGGTCACAAAATAAGTCTGGTCTCACTAGCTTTGGCATGATTATTTACATAAGGGCAGCAAGAAGGGTAACTGATCACACAGATCTTTTTGAGTTTGCTCTGCTAAAACTTTTCATAAGGTTATATACGTATGGATTTGGGTGAACTCCTCTTCTCTTGAGTTCCCCAAGATATCCCGTTTTTCCTGGGCCTTCCAGGAAGTGACCTTCCCTACTCACATGTAAGGCTAGGAAACCATAAGCCAGGTACCAGACCAATTTTTCCAAGAGAACCTGTAAGCCAGGTACCAAACAAGTTTTTCCAAAAGAACTTCATGAAGTAAAGCTTTGGCTTCACAAAGTCAAACTTAGAACCTTAAAACTGTCCAGTCATATCTGATTCTACACCCATCTTTTCAAATACGACATTCCAGACAAAGCTTTAGTAATAAGACCAACATTTCCAGTAGTTTCCTGTTGCAAGGAGAACAGAATCTTGCTGTACTTATGCAAATAATTATATTGCCAGGAAAATAAGAATAGTTGATAAGAGTTTCTGAACTTTGGAGGGGTCAGGTAAGGAGAAAACATTATGTGTACAGAGGTATCATCTACCCAACTGATATAAATATGGATAACTTAAGAGACAAAGGAGAAATGGTCTTTATACCTGGAAAGTAAAACATGAAAGAGCCAGAAATAGTT
Organism: Sus scrofa; assembly: GCF_054392235.1. Taxonomy (NCBI): domain Eukaryota; kingdom Metazoa; phylum Chordata; class Mammalia; order Artiodactyla; family Suidae; genus Sus; species Sus scrofa. The sequence continues at coordinate 82,838,516 of NC_139388.1, read as the reverse complement.
CAACCAAAAATCATAATCATCCTTCATCAGTTCATTCAGTCTCATGTCATTAATTATTCTTCTGCGGGATCTTGGGTTGGCAGGTCTATGAACCCAACAGATACTCCCTTAATTTTGGAAATCCTAACTTAGTCCAGTGACATGGGCTCAGTTATTTAAGCAATGCTATCACAAAGCATTCTGGCCTGTGGCTGAGTGCAAATATTTTCAGAGAAAAATCAGAATGAAACAAGAAGGAAAGAAGGCTTCAAATGACCATGGTTAAAAAGTTAATAGGTTCATTGGATAAGAAAATGTGGTTATTTCTGCGGCACCCCACATTTAAAAGGAACTGAAATTAGGACTGAGAACCTTCAATTAGGACATATGATGGACAGGGAGGACATCGAAAAATTTCTGGGAATTTTACACAATTTCTGAACTAATGTTTTACCCATGCAAATATAATCTCAGGAAGGTTAAGTATCCCTTCTTATTTGACAATGCTTTCCGTGAAATTTAGCAGGGTAAACAAATCTTTTTCAACTTCTCTATTTTTACTAGGTGAGAGAGTAAATCATTGAGAATTTTCAAGAGTCCTCTGGGAAACCTCAAGCTCAGATGTAGAACAAAAAGATTTCATCTAGTATTTGATTTGGGGAAGACTAGATTGTCAAAAATGTAAAAAAACTTAGATTTCTTTCTTTTTTTTTCTTTCTTTCTTTTTTTTTGTCTTTTTGTTTTTTCTAGGGCCACACCCGTGGCATATGGAGGTTCCCAGGTTAGGAGTCTAATCGGAGCAGTAGCCACTGGCCTACAAAACAGCCACAGCCACAGCAACGTGGGATCCGAGCTGCATCTACGACCTACACCACAGCTCACGACAACGCCTGATCCTTAACCCACTGAAGAAGGCCATGGATCGAACCCGCAACCTCATGGTTCCTAGTCGGATTCGTTAACCACTGAGCCATGACGGCTATGCCAAACCTTAGATTTCTTAAAAGTGAGAGTCTCATTCTCTTAAATAACCATAACAAAGGTTAACAAATACTACAGGAAATTATCCTAAGACAAAACCCTGGTTCCTAAGTAGATTATCTTCTACCCTCTCTTGTTTAAAGTGAACAAATATTCTAAGAAATCTGTCATTTTGACAGAGAGAAAACCAAATTCTAATTTTGCTTCAGTGTACTTTGGATATCAAAATGTATTTTTTAAAAGAAATCTTGTAAATAAATTAATTCAATCTTCCTAGACTGACTGCATATAAAAATCCACATTCTGCCCGCTTACAACTTTCTACATCCATTTCAGTTTATTTTATCTTTTTTTTCCTCTTTCTCATTCTGGAACAACTAGTCATCTTACTTTAAGACAATTATTCTCCTTTCTTTTTCCTTAAGAAAAAGAGACTGTTCATAGCTTATGTATTTTTCCTTACCAAAAACATTCCTAATTGCCCTGCACACATTGTTTCCTTTATTATTTTTAGTAGTTTTATCATCATATTTTGCTTACATTTTGTAGCCGCTAGTAACCTTTCTTTTACAGAGAAAACTACAAAGAAGAGAAATTTGATCTGTCGTATACCAGCATTCTGTAGCCGGAGCCAACTTTATGAATATACTTGATAATTTCTAGAGACATGGTTCTTTACAGATGGTTCTCAACTTATGATTGTTTGACTTGGGTTTTTTTTATTTTATAATGTTGCTACATGCATTCAATTGAAACTATACTTTGAATTTTGATCTTTTCCTGGACTAGCAATATGATACTCTCTCATGATGCTGGGCAGTGACAGCAGCTGCAGCTCCCAGTCACCCATGGGATCATGAGAGTGAACAACAAATACACTTGCAGCCATTTTTCTGGAGTACTGGTTTAGGGGGTCGAGCTCATCAAGGGACCCCCAGTCAATGATTCAGAAGTGAAGACTTAAAGTCTTGGGTGAGAGGTTTGGGGGTCCACTGATGAATCTGATTCTCTCTGGGTCTCAAGCACACAATTGTTCAAGAAAACCGGAGCTGGACAGTAGTCATAGCAAGAAAAGCAGATTTTAACCAGGAATGATTTCAGTGAAGGAAAAGAGACTTCATACAGAACTGAGGTCAAGTTCAAATACAGCAGAACAAGTGGGGATTGATGGCCAAGAAGAAGATTGGGAGTAATGGATAGAAAATTACTAAGAGGAAACATCACAGGTCAGGAGAGATTCTTTCTTTTCCTTCCTTCCTTCTTTCCTTCCTTCCTTCCTTCCTTCTTTCCTTCCTTCCTTCCTTCCTTCTTTCCTTCCTTCCTTCCTTCCTTCTTTCCTTCCTTCTTTCCTTCCTTCCTTCCCTTCTTTCTTTCTTTCTCTCTCTCTCTCTTTCTTTCTTTCTTTCTTTCTTTCTTTCTTTCTTTCTTTCTTTCTTTCTTCCTTCCTTCCTTCCTTCCTTTCTTTTGATTTTTAGGGCTGCATCTGCAGCATATGGAGGTTCCCAGGCTAGGGATCAAAGCAGAGCTACAGCTGCTGGCCTACACCACAGCCACGGCAATGTGGGATCCTAGCCATGTCTGCCACCTACACCACAGCTCATGGCAACGCCGGATCCTTAACCCACTGATTGAGGCTAGGGATCCCACCTGCGTCCTCATGGATGCTAGTCAGATTTGTTTCCACTGAGTCACACTGGGAACTCCTACTTCACTTTTCTTTTCTTTCTATTTTTCTTTCTTTCTTTTTTTTGGGGGGGGGCAGGGGGAGTTTCTTGCTAAAGGCAGGCCAGGTTGATCAGACATCCCATGGGGATAGTGGGGATGGGAAATCTGATCAGATAGCCCCAAGGTGACTTATGACTCTTGCTCTGGAGACAAGGTCTAAGGACAGGGCTCAGTCAAAAAAGGATTTAGAGGAGCCTAACTCATGCTTGTTCAAAGAGTCTCTGTCAGTAACAAAGTTATAGGTGGAAAAGGCAGAGAGGTAACGCACTTGAAGAGCATGTCCTGTCATAAAAGATGAAAAAAATTGTAATAAAATTTTAATTAAAAGAGAAAGTTATTAAAATATATATGCATTTGAGGGACATGGACGGTGATACATAATTCTGTTTTCATTAGGACAACACATCTTTCATCCGGACAGCACTGTCAGAAAATTAGAAATGCATAAAATCAGGACCAGGACCTACAGGTGCTCCCAGTCTCAGTGGTTGACAGGCTAACCCTACAGATACGTGTGAGAATATCAAGAAAGCTTTGCTCATTTTTTTGACCTATAAGCCTTCCAGGGTCTCCGCACAGGACCATGATTTGTATCCCCTGGAGAAATGGTTTCCAAATACAGATTTCTACTCTCCAGACCAGAAGTGCTGATTTGGCTTGGTGATGTGTTTTGTTTTGTTTTGTTTTGTTTTATTTGGCCATGCCTGTGGCGTGAGGAATTTCCTGGGCCAGGAATCGAACCCACACCTTAGCCGCTCAGTGACAATGCTGGATCCTTAACCCAATGGGCCACAAGAGAACTCCAGGGATTTGTGCTTTTCACTGCATGTGATTCTGAGACAGTCCTTCTACCTGTCAGTCCCTAGGGCAGCCTTAGAAAGCATCAGATTCCACCTGTACAGAGTTTCTCCTTCCCACAGGGAGGAAAGGCTTAACCTTTTCTATACTGGCAGAGACAATGCACAACACTGGGAAGCTGTAGTCTCTGAACCCGAGTCCTAAGGCGCCCTCTGTATTGGCAGGTGGGCTGAGTGACCTCGTCAGGCCTGAGAGTGGGGACCGGGTCCTTTACTCTCAGTGCCCGTGCTCTTTGCTGGCTCTGGTGGAGACGGAGTAGAATCTGTGGTGAGCAGGCTGGCCGTGGCATTAGTCCACCACCTTCCCACTTAGCTGACAGCCTCCTGCTTCAACTCAAAACACCTTCATCCATCGTCCGTCCTCATCACATGCAGAGCTTGTCTACAGTATGTCTGCCCCCTTCCCTCGACTGAGCTTCTTGAGAAAGAGATTTCTATGTTGTTGCTATTGAATCTTTGTGCCTCCTGGGACCCTGCCAGGCCTGACACAAGCAGGTGTTTCATAAATTGTGAGCTAATGACCAGCGTTTGAGACAACCAGTGACTGGTCCTCTATGGGATCCCAGAAGAGGAGTGATGCCCTCTGCTGGGGAAGCTGGGACAGGTGTCATCTGGAGGCAACATTTGAGCTGGGTCTTGATGATGGGAGGGCTGGGGAGACAAGCACGCCAGGCTCAGCATCCAGCCCAAAAACTGGAGGTGGATAAACGTGCAGCCCCTAGATTGGCTACAGGACCTGCTTGTCCCCGTCCTTGTTTGGGTATCTTCACGAGTGCTGCCTCACCCGCAACTGTGGCTACTCCCTCCTGAGAGCTCGCCAGTATCCCCCCAAATGGGACCCCTACAACCCCAGCATCACCAATGGCCACATCCCATGTGATGGCTTTAGGGGCAGCCCAGAAAGATGGAAGAGGGACCACCTTCTGCCCTGGACACTGACCCTGGCCCCTTGGGCTGGTGTTTGGAGTCAAAACTCTGGGGCTTGGGTTTAATGGTCCTCTCTCATGACAAGTGCCATTTATGAGTGCCTACTTCATGCCAGGCACTGTAGTAGGTAATTAATGTGCATCATGTCATCAAACATTCCCAAGAACTTAGCAAGGAAGGTGTTATTAGCCCATTGGACAGCTGAGGAAACTGAGGCTCAGATAATGAAATCACAGCCCTGAAGGCAGAGTCCCTACCTGATTCCAAAGCTCCCCATGACTGAAACTCAGTAGCTTGGATCTCTGTTTTCCAACGAGGGACCAAACATCTGTGTTTATGTCCTAGTCCTGTGTTGGGTAGTTACTGAACATTTAGGGACTGATGCCATCACGGGCTTGGAGAGCCACAGTCAAAGGCCCAGTTCTGATCTCATATTTGAAGAGAAGGCTGAGGCAGTCAGGCATGGAGCTCTATGGAAGCCTTTAAGGGGGTTCGTATCATTAAGGCTAAGACGCGGAAGCCAGTTAGAAGCCTGCAACTTCAGAGCCAGGAGGGCCCTGGAGAGGTCATGTCAATGAGAATTTTTCTCAAATTCTTTGGATGGCAACCCACAGAAGGTAATAAAATTGAAACCCAGACCCAGTTAACCCACATATATACTCCCAGGATGCAAACACAATTTGCTGAAGCAGCACTTTATGACTTGTGGTAGATCAGCAAACACAGCACACATGGAGCTCCCATCGTGGCTCAGCGGAAACAAATCTGACTAGTATTCATGAGGATGCAGGTTTGATCCCTGGCCTTGTTCAGTGGGTTAAGGATCTGGCATTGCCATGAGCTGTGGTGTAGGTCACAAACATAGCTTGGATCTGGCGTTGCGGTGGCTCTGGCATAGGCCAACACCTACAGCTCTGAATTGATGCCTAGCCTGGGAACTTCCATATGCTGCAGGTGCAGCCCTAAAAAAGGAAAAAAATGATAATAAGCATATGCACACGTGCACACACCAGATGCAACCCTCTAAACTCATGCTGTGAGGAGTTCTCATTGTGGCTCAGTGGGTTAAGAACCCAACATCATGTCCATGAGGGTTCAATCCCCGGCGTCACTCAGTGGGTTAAGGATCCAGTGTTGCTGTGAGCTGCAGTGAACAAATGAATAAACATGGCACAATCCCTACCCTGGTTCCATGCTCTCTCTTTTGGGGGCAGAGTTGAAAACAGTGGGACTATGATCAGAGCCAGAAGGTAGAACCAGGATTTTAGGTCTAATCCTACTTCTGGATTGATGTGCTGTGTGACTTTGGTTAAGTCACGTAACTTCTCTGGGCCTCAATTTCCTGGTAGATGAACAAAGGTTCTCCATGAGCCCTTCCAGCTCAAACCCATGTCAGCCCCTGCGGTGGCTTTCACGGCCTTAGAGCATCCTTCATCTGCAAATACCTGCCTAAATGCCAGGGCTCTGAGCTGGAATGCCCCAGGAAGAGGGGCCTGCACACAGCCCCCTCCTACAGAACTTACCAGCAAGACACAACATGCCTGACACCTGACCCTGATACGAGAAGGGAAAAGTCTAGGTTGAGGCCTCTTCTCCAACATCCAGAATGTCAGAATTGAAGAGAAGTGGCATTAAGAAAAGCTCCCCCATTTCCTCTGCATACCTATTTAAAATGGATTTGGAAAGTGGCTCTGATCAAAAAAAAAACTTTCATGAGCAAGTTGGACATGTGAGCAAAATTCTTTGTTCCAGTGTCAAAGGCAGACACGAGTCCACAGCAAGCATTTCTAAAACACTAGTACATTCAGAGTAATCTCATAAAATTGAATTTTATTTTGAAATTGTTTGACATTGGAGGTTTTTAAATATAGATCCCATTTACCATGTAGTTATTTTGGGGTTTGTCAGCATAGAGTATCCAGAGGTCCTTTCTTGGAAGGGACTCTCCTTTATTCGGGGATGTGTCCTTTCTTCCTGCAGTTTGGGTATTAGAATGCCCTTTCTTTTATGAATTGATAGATGAGGTGGGCTTTTTGGTGTCCTTACGTGGTAAAAATAAACCCACTGCTGGACCCTATTCCTTTAATGTCCTACTCTGTGAAATCCCAGAACCTCAGCATCCTTGGGTCGGCATCAAGGTAACCTTGGGATTCCCGATTTATGTTGCAAGAAATATTGCTTCTTTTTAAAAAAGATCAGAAATCAGAGAGGATTAGTAATGAGCCTGAGACCGCACAGCAGAAGCCAAACTGAGATTCCAATGTGACCCTCTTGGGACTGGAAGCCCCAGATGGCACAATTGCCAATTATCTCCCCATCTTCATCTGGGGGAAGAAGAAGGTCCCAGTGTTTGGCTCAAGAGGACCCGCAAGTAGCTGAGCCCAAAAAACTTGGCACTCATCCCAGGAAAGCTTCTAGTTACTAATCTGCACTTTTAGCCTCTGAGAGAACATGGTTAATGCTGAAGTTGGTGCCCCAACAGCAGAGAAGGAGATGCAGGCCATCCCCCCACAGTGGGGGAAATACCTGTGTGGTTATTACTAGTTTTAAGAGGGAATTTTATCTACTATCTATAGGGCAGAATTATGGGGTCAATTTTGCTTCTACTTGAGCAAAAATTCTCTACAGGGTTATGGTGATCATCCAGCTGCAGACCTGAACAGTAAAGGCATATCCCAGGGAAGCCTTCCTCCTGGAGAAGCACGGCTGTCTTCAGGACGAGGCGGGAGGGAAAAGCTGTTGGCACCAGAGCGGCCCATCTTGCAAGTGGAGGCCAGGGACCTTGACCCTCCCAAGTCCAACAACCAGAGTCACCCTCTTGGGACTCTGGAGGATGTCCCTGGGGCTCCTCTAAGCCCAGTGGTCCATTGAGAAGGAGTGAAGTCCAGAGCTAGGAGCCTCTCTGGGGAACCCAGCGGAGGGGGGAGCTCTGTGCTGCTGGAGAAGGGAGCAAAGGTCTTGGTACCAGAGGAGCTCACTAGTCACAGAGGAAGTTGGGAAAGTATTGGTAAAGAGGGTTGTAGCTCCTCCTGTTTCGCTTCAGGCAGTAGACGAACTTCTGGTCACAGGTACAAAGCTGCGTCTGGCAGTAGGACCCGCGTTCTGCAAATAGGACGCCAAATGCAGGATGAGGAAGGGAAGCGGGACTCTGTGACCCTGACTCCGGGCTTGCTTCGGTACGACCTGCTGCCAGCCTGAGCAGATTTCTCAGTCTCCTTCCTGCTCACAGGCTGATGAGGGAGGCGCAGCTTCTACACTGGGGATGGGTGTGTGCACCATCTGATGGAAGAGGCAGAGCTGCTGCTGGGGGGAGGTTTCAGCCCAGGGAGACACAGCCCCTGCCCTCAGGGAGTCCCCAGTCTGAGAACATTCCCTCCCTCCCTTGGGGGCTCCCAGTCTGATGGTAGAGACCACCCTTGCTTGGCTGAATGCCAGCTCTCATAGAGGAGTCTCCATCCACAAATTTAACTTTGAACTCAGAAGCGCCTGAACTTGAATCTCGACTCATTGTGGGTGCTAGCAAGCCTTTGAGTCTGTTTCCTCATCCGTAAAATGGGGACAGTAAATCAGCTTCACAGCAAGCAAAAGGAAGTATGCAAAACACTTGGCTCCCAGGACATGCTGCGTCTAAGATATTTCAGTCCTTCTCCTGGAGTTCAGATACAGTTGCAGTAATCCTGCCCCTCCTACCCTGGGCATGTCTCCCTAAGATATAGACTGGCTGACCTCTAGGGGTAGCTCCAGTAGCCTGAATGGAAGCCCCAGCCTTACCACAGGTGACCAGACCCCATGCGACTCTGTACTTGTACGACTGTGTCAAGGTGTTGCAGCCTTTCTCCTCCAGCTGTGCATAGCAGTAGTCATGTACCCAACAGCACCTGTCAATGCAAGAGACTTAGACCCTGAGCAGAAGGGGCCTGTCCCTTGAGCAGAGGTCACCATGGTGGGTGAGGTCTGACCAAGAAAGAATCTAATAATAGGGATGAGTCCTTCCTGCTCTTTCAATAGAGCTGCCCCACACCTATACCTGTTCATTGACCTACCTTTTCCCAAGAAAGGGTAGGCCCATGGTGAGACTACCTTTCCCAGCCTCCCTTGCAGGGAGATCACATGACCGCATGTGAGATCACATGACCAGATTGGCGGCCAGTGGCATATACAGCACTTCTAGACCTACCCATTAAAACCTCTCTCACACCATCCTCTACACTCTCTTCCTCTATCTCAGCTGGATGGAGATGCCCTAGTTGAGGACTGAGAGGCCATGGGGAGAGCTACAAGACAGGGGAAAGCTGGGTCCTGGAACTGATATGTGATTCACATTGTTAAATGAGTGAAAACTAAACTTCAAGTATGAGAGGTGTGGACAACTGTATTTTTAAATTTTTTTTTTTTTTTTGGTCGTTTTGCCTTTTCTTGAGCCGCTCCCACGGCATATGGAGGTTCCCAGGCTAGGGGTCGAATCGGAGCTATAGCCACCAGCCTATGCTAGAGCCACAGCAATTCGGGATCCGAGCCGAGTCTGCAAACTACACCACAGCTCACAGCAACGCTGGATCCTTCACCCACTAAGCAAGGCCAGGGAATCGAACACGCAACCTCATGGTTCCTAGTTGGATTCGTTAACCACTGTGCTACGCCAGGAACTCCTAAAATTTTGATTTACAGAAAAATCGAGAAGATTGTACAGAATACTCCCTTTTACCCCAGTTCCCCCTATTATCAACATCTTAAATGAATACAATACATTTGTAGCAGCCAACATATCAACATTATTAAAGAATTAACTAAATAATAGCATATCATTACCAATTCATTAATTGTAAAAGGAGTCCGTAGTTGATTTAGATGTCCTTAGTGTTTCCTAAATATCCCTTTTCTATTCCAGGATCCTGTGAAGGACACCATGTTACATAAAATCTTCCTGTCCCTTTAGGCTCCTCTTGGTTATAGCAGGTTCTCACACTTTCCTTGGTTTTGATAACCTTGACAGTTTTAAGAAACAGTGGTGGAGTCTTCTGCAGGATGCTCTACTATTGGGATTTCTCTGATGTTTTTCTCATGATAAGATGGGTTATGGGTTTATTTTGTTGCTTGCATTGTTCCAACCTGGGCCATTGGGAGCTCTTTCAGTTGGCCCCCAAGCTTTTGGTGTATCCCTATCAATGTGGGGTTGGGTTTGTTCTCTTCGAGCCCATCCTTAATTTTTGGCACTACAAGAAGCTCCAGGCTCATCTTGTGTCTTTCCTGCCCTAGTCCTGGAATCAGCCATCTCTCCAAGGAGCCTTGGTTCCTCTTACTGGAGAATGGGATCAGAAACCAGATCTGGGCACTAAGAGTTGTTTATTGCTTTTGGAGTATTGTTTCTTTTGGCTGACAGAACAAAAAAATAAATCTCTTTCTCTCTCTCCCTCTCTCTCTTTTATATACATATATATATGTATGTGTATATATATATATGTATATAAAATATACATATATATATTATATATCTATTAAGCTAAGTGAGTGTTCATACTGAAGTCTTCTAACTCTAATCCATGACCACATAGATCATTCTAGCTTCCTGTCCTTTGTTGTCTGGTCTGTCAGCTCCCCTTCCAATGTGAGTGGCTTGGCTCCAACCATCTACCATCCGTTCGTTTAAGTGCCCCCCTCCCAGTATTCATGTCTAGCTGTATAAGAATTGTTAACCCAGCAGGTTGTATCTAAAGAACAATCTCTCTCAACCCCCATGTTCATCTAGAACATCGACACTTCCCAATCAAGAGGTGGCAAGCAGGCCCCCTCTTTCCTAAAGCCTTGGTGACTGCCTTGACCAAGAGGACAGAGGAAGGAGTTCCCAGTGTGGCTCAGTGGTAATGAACCAGACTAGTATCCATGAGCATGCAGGTTCGATCCCTGGCCTTGCTCAGTGGGTTAAGGATCCAGTGTTGCTGTGAGCTGTGGTGTAGGTCACAGATGCAGCTTGGATCTGGCACTGCTGTGGCTGTGGTGTAGGCCAGTGTTGCTGTGAGCTGTGGTGTAGGTCACAGATGCAGCTTGGATCTGGCATTGCTGTGGCTGTGGTGTAGGCCAGCAGCCACAGCTAGAGTTGGACCCCTAGCCTGGGAACATCCATATGCCGAGGATGTGGCCCTAAAAAGCTGAAAGAAGGAAAGAAAGAAAGAAGAAAGCAAGAAAGCAGGAAGGAAGGAAAGAAAGGGCACAGAGGAAATGATGTGATAAAATTTCTGAGGTTGGATCATAAAAAGCCATACTCTTGTGTCATGCAGTTGGAACACTCGTTTTGGGAACCCAAGAGTCGCTGGGCTGGGAAGAAGTCCAGACAACCCTGGAGAGGCTCAAGTGAGAGAAACTGAGCTCCCCCCAAACCCTGGCCTCAGGTCCCAGCCAGCAGCCAGTGATACCTCGCCAGCAGTAGGAATAGCATTCTAGAAAGCAGATCACCCAGCCTCAGTGGAGCTGCCCAAGCTGAAGCCAGGTGGAGCAGAGACAAGCCCAAGTGGCAGAAAAGTAAATGGTTTTCATCGCTTTAAGCATCTGCATTTTGGGGTGATTTGTTATGTAGAGAAAGACCAATGGATGGATATACTAGGCCACTGAGATTTGGGGAGTTACACGATGTACCTTGGGCAAGTTAGTTAACATCTTTGAGACTCAGTTTTCTGATCTCTAAAATGGTGCTCTAATACTCATCTTTCAGAATTAACATTGAATCAAATGAGGTAGGCCAGAGCCTGGAGCACAAAGGGCAGTTGTGACAATTAGCTCACCAATCAGTACCGTCCTTGGGGGTCCCTTGACCCCCCCAGCCACAGTAACAGCCGTAGAAGCCGTAGTTCGTCAGGGCAGGTTTTCCAGTCACCTTCTCAATCATCGTGCTCAGGTCTAGCAAGCTCCCTGGGACAGCAGGCACACCTGAAAGAGAGCCCATGTCCCCAGATGAAACCCAGGCACACCTGCTCCAGGTCCCCTTGCCCAGCATCTCCTTTCCTTTCTCTCACCTTGGGGCTCTAAGTGACCAAGAGGCCTCTTTTTTTATCCTTCCCATTAGTGGGACAGGAACGAGAAAGGAGAAGGCAAACAGTATGGAGAGGTGGTTACAAGTTTGGATGTGGAGAATAAGCAGCTGGATTCAAATCCTGGCTCTGCCGCTAATTCGCAGCATGATGTTGAATAACTCACATCACCTCTCAGAGCCTCAGGGTCCTCACCTGCAAGATGAGGGGCTGAAAATGAACACCGACCTCTTGGAGTTGTCGTGAGGGTTGACATACGATGACGTGTATAAATTCCAAGCGCAGTGGCAGACACATAGTAAGTGACCAAGAAATATTAGGGATAAGGGCCATGGTATCTGTATGAAGCAGGCAGACAGGTGCTATCTGTCTCTCCTGATGGTACACCCCTCCCTCCCCACAACTGGCACCATGGGGAACCAGAAGTACCTCATCTGACAGCAGCATGGGGCCTGCAGAGATCTCCGAAGCCAGCTCCCTCCTCTGACAATTGGGAAACTGTAGTTGGGAGGGGAAGGTGCCTGGCCCAGAGTTTCACAGTGAGCCGGCAGCCCTCAGCCAGCACTAGGACTCCCTTTTGCCCTGCTGTCTCCAGGGATCTGGCAAGGCATCGGCTAGGACAGCCCATTGTAGCTTGTGTACATGGCTACAGGGCTGCCAGCTGCCTCGGGAAGCCCAAAGCCCAGCTCCAGGTAGGGAGTATAGAAAACCTCGAGAAGTCTGAGCAGAGAACCCCCAGGGATCATGGAATGGGATATTTACACAAAGGGGCTGGTTTTATTATAGCTTTATTTTATTTTTTTAAAAGCTTATTTATTTGTTTATTTATTTATTTATTTATTTTTGCTTTTTAGGGCTGCCCCCGCGGCATGTGGAAGTTCCCAGGCTAGGGGTCAAATCAGAGCTACAAGCCACCAGCCGACACCACAGCCACAGCACCGCGGGAACTGAGCTGCATCTGTGACCTACACCATAGTTCATGGCCACACCAGATCCTCGGACTACTGAGCAAGACTCAGTTTTCTGATCTTGGATACTAGCCAGATTTGTTTTCCCTGCGCCACAATCGGAACTCCTGTTATAGCTTTATTTTATTTTATTTGGCATTAAAGTGAAAAATCTGCCTTCCACATCTACAAGCTCCATGTCCTCCATATAGTACAATCTTTGTTTTGGTTTTTTTTTGTTGTTGTTGTTGTTGTTTTGTCCTTTTGCCTTTTCTAGGGCCGCTCCCACAGCATATGGAGGTTCCCAGGCTAGGGGTCAAATCCGAGCCATAGCCACCGGCCTACACCACAGCCACAGCAGCCTGGGATCTGAGCCGTGTCTGCAACCTACACCACAGCTCATGGCAACGCCGGATCCTTAACCCACTGAGCAAGGCCAGGGATCGAACCTGCAACCTCATGGCTCCTAGTCGGATTCGTTAACCACTGCGCCATGACAGGAACTCCAAGTACAACCTTTGCCTATTGTCTCCTAGACTCCTGCCACAGCCCGACCCGTTGGCCATGATCCTGTCACAGGTGAGGAAACAGAGGCTCAAAGATGCAGAGGCTCTTGCTGAAATCTACACAGTTAAGTGCAGGGCCAGGATTAAAATCGAGTCTCTATAACTTCCAAGACTCGTCTCCTTTCCACTACCCTATTGTCCCTAGAGGTGGAAGGTCACAAGTTCAGAGGTTTTGGGGCAAGTACTTACTACAAGCCAGGAACCAAGCCAGTGTGAGAAGCCCCTTCATCTTCAGAGTTCTGGAAAAAAAAAATACATCCCATGACCCACCAGTCAGGAGAGGCCCTCATGGCCTGTTCAGGCCCCACTCCTGGTTCCCCACCAGGCCCCACCCTCTCTGGGCAGGAAGCAGGCAACTGCAGCTGGAAAAGATGAGGCAAAAAAACCCTCAAGGAGTTGACTCAAGAAGTCCCAGGGCCAGGGGCGGGAGAGAGGAGGGGGAGTCGGCGGGGGGCGGGGGGGGACTCCATGGGGTGTTGCCCCAGTAGAGATGGGAGAGAATTTTCCTATCACCAAAGCCCCCAACACAATTGCTCCTTCCTCCCCAAATTCTTGTTGTTATATTTTACAGCAGTGTTGGTACAAAAACAAATATAGGCTGGATTCATTCTTATGCATTCACTGTATTGCATTCATTCTTTTTCTTCTGACTTTATTTTATTTTATTTAGGGCTGCACCTGCAGCATATGGATATTATGGGGTCGAATTGGAGCTGCAGCTGTCAGCCTACACCACAGCCACAGCAACACAGGATCCAAGCTGTATCTGTGGTCTACGCCACAGCTCATGGCAACACCAGATCCTTAACCTGAGTGGGACCAGGGATCAATCCCACATCCTCACGGATACTAGGCAGGTTCATTACTGCTGAGCCACAACAGGAACTCCTCTCCTGATTTTAAAAGAATTTAAAGTGGAAACATTCTCATGGGCCCAGACACTGTGTCTACCTAAAAAAAATAAGTCAACCCTGGGTGCGTACAGCAGCTGTGAGAGTAGGTATCACTGCTCTGGAGGGGAACAAAATTTGCGCCCCAAAATATGTCCCTTTGGCATAAGGATGCATTTAGGCTGATTATTTTTAAGGGACAGAAGTTTTGGGGAGTCTTTCTTTTACCTCCCCCTTGGCTCCCTAAAGAATTTAGATCAAAGATCTGTTCCCGGAATAGAGCTTAATAGCAGCAATATCTCCAAGGAATCTGGCAATAGGTGTGGTGGGGACTAGAGATCAGAGTCCACCCTGCGTTCCATTGTCTCTGCAAACATTTGCTTTTCCAACTCTATGTGAATTGGCTTCCTCCCCTTTGAAGTCCCAAACCACTAGCCCCAACTGCCTCTTCAGTATTTAGCTGAAGATGGTTATTTACAGTAAGGGTTTGGGCCATTTGGTTGAGTTCCCCAGTTTCCCTGAGGATACAGGCTGTTTGTTGCCCTTTTGTTTGATTTTTTTTCTCCTGGTAGTCTATCTCATGTCAATTGTATTCTTAGACCAGCCAGAAGAACTTAGAAGGATAGAGGAAAATTTCTTCCTCCCCAACAGGTCCCACTGTGCCAGTGCAGAAATGGAGGCTCAGAGAGCTCAAGCCACTTGCCAGAAGTCACACAGCTGGTAAAAAAGTAGAGGCAGGGTTCATACCCAGGCCTGTACGCTTCTCACTGCCCCTCACATCCCAGAGGGACGTGTTCTCCTTTGAGAACAAAAGTCTCTACCCTGTAAATCCAGAGGCCCCAGGTTCCCTCCCAGCATCTACCTTTGATAAATACATGCATCATTAGCCTGGAGTCCAAAAAAAATCATACCGAGAAGGCAAGAGAAATCCCTTGTGTCTCCGGCCAGTGACAGATTCTAACTTAGCCCCTTAGAAGTTCCTTACTGGTGGCTGCCTGCTTCCCTTTTTCTCTGGATCCCTAAGTCCTTGTTCATCCAGAGCTGCTCAGCTGGCCTCCAGTCTGTAGGGATTCCACGTGGAGGCCCTGCTGTCTCTGATCTCTGAGGTCAGTGGTCACTCTGCCAGCACTCTGCCAGGGCCCCTGGCACCTCCCAAAGCCTGGCTCCAAACACACAACCTCCCACTCCCCAGGGCTCCCGGCTACAGGGCTAGCCCCTCCTTGCCATCCTTTGTCCAGCAGCTCCTCTGAGTTCCAAGAACATTCCTGAGGGTTCTGTCCACCCAGTCTCCACTCTGAGGGCTCTAAAAAGCCAGGGACAATGGCTCCTGACCCTCCCCATCCACGCCAATCTTTCTTACTGCTTCCTGGAGCTGTGACAGGAGGAAGATACCAGCGGCCATGCCCTGGGCACCTATGACATGCCAGACACCATCTTCTGTCTCCTTAAACCTGCTGATGACCTGCCGATGACCCTACCAGGTGGGTATTTTCAAATCTGCTGGCACAGCATCTGCCCTTTACCATCATTGTTGAATGGGAGAATGGTAGTTGTTGATTTTTACAGATGGACAAATCGAGCATCAGGAAGGGCAGTGAGTTGCCCAAGGAGTCAACTCAGGACTCCAAACCTCTTCTTTGGACTGACCCTCCTCCACTACTTCTGAGCCACCCCTGTGCACTTTTTATACGTATACATATATATATATACACAATTTTGGCTACACTCATAGCACGCAGAAGTTCCCTGGCCAGGGATCAAACCTGTGCCACAGCAGCGACCCAAGCCACTGCAGTGACCATACTGGATCCTTAACCCACTGTGCAAAACAAGAACTCCCATTTTCTATATTTTATGATGCTTTGATATCTTGGCAAGAGGCAGCCCCTCCAGGACTAGCTAATTCCTAGATAAAGCAAAAGACTCTCCTGTGAACAAGCTTTTCAAATGCAACCTGTCATAAACTAAAGTGCCCAACCACTTCCTCTAGCTCACTCTCACACTCCAAGCCAATATTTCCCTTCGTCTAAATCACCCCAGGACCAGGACCAGACCACCAGGGATCACCCCCAAACCTGGAGTCCACTGCAATTATTCAAGCTAGCCAATCCTAATCTATTTACCGTGCCTGTCTTGTCTTCCACACAAGAAATACAATACAGACTTTGGGCCATGCTTGCCTTTATTTCTTCTGCCTCCTGATCAACCCTGGTGCTTCCCTGTATGACCCTGCAAGGTATGATGTGCACCACCCCACCCCCACCCCCCGCCTTCTCTTGGAAACTGTAAAGATTTAAAACTATCTTTTAAATGCAATCGTCTCCTGATCTGTTGGCCTCACCATACTTGAATAAAATCAAAATCCCAAGGTGCATGTGAGAACCCCTTGGGACATGGTGTGGGCCAGCAGCGATGGCAGGCCCCACCCGAAAGGGTCTGAAAGTGTGCAAAAGAAGTTTCACGGAGGACGTGGCAGAGGCATTGAAATAGCTGCAGGAAAGTGGACCTTCAATGAAGCCCAAAGCCGGCTCCCAGGAGAAGGATGTGGCATTGGCTATTTTTATCAAGCAGCCAGAGGGGAATGAGCCAGGCCAAGAGATAATTGTGGAGTGGAGCAGCGGCTGAGGTAATGAGAGTGGGTAAGGGTGGAGACCGACAGCTTGATGGAAGCATGAAAATATGGAGGCTGGGGAGTGGCTGCGTCACCGGGGGCACAAGCCCTCCAACTCTACGTACAGTATAACCCCCTGCTCCAAAGATTTCTCCCCACCCATCCCACCCCAGTTCCTGTCTCCTGGCTGGAGAAGATCAATAGCACCAAGCCCCCAGGATACAGAAGGCAGCGCTGAGATCTCCCTGTAGTCTGAGGGGGGGGATGGGGGGGCCAGGGGTCTCCTCTCACAACCCCCTCCCTCTCAGTGCCTCGCCCCACCCTCCTCGGGCCAGACAGCGCCCCCAGAATGAGATTCCTCACCAGTGACACCTGCTCTGCGTCCTCAGGTCTGGGGTAGAGGCAGGGGCTGGGTGCGCCTGGTTTTAAGAGCCTCTCTGCCCCCTCCCACGCCCCGTCTGGGCAGCTCCAGGACTCCTGGTAACTCACACAGGAAGTCTTACTTCACCCCCCCCCCCCGCGAGACCCCCCGGGGATTTTTTTTTTTTTTTTTTTTTTTTTTTCCTTCTCAGTGTTGAGAAGCAGCTATTTCCTGAAGCATGTCAGGCGCCTGGGCGACTTTCAGGAGAAACACGGAGGAGGGTCTGACCCAGGCTACCCACGGTCAAGGTTCTTCTGCACTTTCCCTGACTGGCCTCCCCCCACCCCACCCCCACACATACACACTCTTCTGAGAAGTTATGGCTATGACTCCTCCCTCTTCTGGCTCTTCTTTCTCTCTCCCACTTCCCTCGGCATCAGAAAGAAGCCCTTGGACCCTTGCAAACCCCCTCCTCTTGCCAGGACCCAACCACCAGGCACCCCTCAGAACCCCGTGAATTCGTTTCAATACAGAAAGGACTGGAGTTCCCGTCGTGGCTCAGTGGTTAATGAATCCGACTAGGAACCATGAGGTTGTGGGTTCGATCCCTGGCCTTGCTCAGTGGGTTAAGGATCCGGCATTGAGGTGAGCTGTGGTATAGGTCGCAGACACGGCTCGGATCCTGCGTTGCTGTGGCTCTGGTGTAGGCCGGCGGCTACAGCTCGGATTCGACCCCTAGCCTGGGAACTTCCATATGCCATGGGAGTGGCCTAAGAAATGGTAAAAAGACAAGAAGAAAAAAAAAAAAAGAAAGGACTCACTGAGTGTCTACTCCCTGCCGGGCACTGCTGGGAACCCACTGAGAACAAGATGGAGAACTGGCTTCCAGGAACGTCCCTTCCGGTTGGGGAAACAGATAGTAAAGCCATCACATAAATGTATAGTATGCCCAGAAATAAGAACCGCTGTGGGGAAATGTCCTCTCTGTCCTGCATTTTCATTTCTCTTTCTCGACCAGCAACTTCCTCTGCCTAAAGGTATCTGCAAGTCTTGCCATCCTAAACCAAACCAAAGGAAGCCAAAAAAATTTAAAAAATGAAAGGGGAACATGAAAAGATGTTCCTCATCACTCATCATTAGAGAAATGCACATCAAAACCACTCTGAGGTACCACCTTACACCAGCCAGAATGGCCATCATCCAAAAAGTCTACAAACAATAAGTCCTGGAGAGGGTGTGGAGAAAAACAAACACTAGTACACTGTTGGTGGGAATGTACATTGGAGCAACCACTGTGGCAATCAGTATGGAGATTCCTCAGAAAACTAAAAATAGAACTACCATTGGATCCAGCAATCCCACTCCTGGGCATCTCTCCAGAGAAAACCACGACTCGCAAAGACGCATGTACTCCAATGTTCATTGCAGCAATATTTACAGTAGCCAACACATGGAAACAACCTAAATGTCCATCGATGGAAGAGTGGATCCAGAAGATGTGGTACATACACACAATGGAATATTATTCAGCCATTGAAAAGAACAAAATACTGGCATTCTTAGCAACATGGATGGACCTAGAAACTATCATGCTAAGTGAAGTCAGCCATACAATGAGACACCAACATCAAATGCTTTCACTACATGTGGAATCTGAAAAAAGGACAGACGGAACTTCTTTGCAGAATAGATGCTGACTCACAAACATTGAAAAACTTATGGTCTCCGGAGGAGACAGTTTGGGGGGGTGAGGGGATGTGCTTGGGGTGTGGGATGGAAATCCTGCGAAATCAGATTGTTATGATCATTACACAACTACAGATGTGATAAATTCATTTGAGTAATAAAAAAAAGCAAAAAAAAATAAAAGAAAAGAAAAGGGGAAAACGTCTTTTGTTTTTGCTGCCCTCTCTCCAGCTTTCTTTTTCCTCTAGAAGCCAAAGGTCAAGACAGAGAAGCTTCTTCTTGCCTGTTACCTGTTCCCTCCTTTTTTTTTTTTTTTAATTTGTTTTTTTTTAGGACTGCACCTGCGGCATGCGGAAGTAGTTCCCAGGCTAGGGGTCGAACTGGAGTCAGACTGGAGCTGCAGCTGCTGGCCTTGCCATAGCCACAGCCACATCCACCGCCAGATCCAAGCCACATCTGCGACCTACACCGCAGCCTGCTGCAGTGCTGGATCCTGGCATCTTCGAACTCACATCTTCATGGATCGAACCCGCCTCTTCATGGATACTAGTTGAGTTCTTAACCTGCTGAGCTGCAATGGGAACCCCTCGTGCTCCTTCCTGAACCCCATGCTGCCTGCCCTCTGCTGCATCCCTAACCCTGCTCCCAGGGATCCTCCCAAGCCTAGTGTTGCCCAAACTTGGGCTTCATGCCCTTAGTCTCTTGGACACTCTATCCCATTGACCACTGCATCCTTCTCGAAATTCTTTCCCTCTGGCTTTCAAGAGACCACACTCTGCCATCTGCCCTCCTGTGGCTCACCCCCCATTTCTGTTGGCCCGCAAAGGCAACTGTTTTCAAGGGACCACCTTCTCCCTCTCTTGCCCTCTCTCGGGGTGAGTTATCCATGTTCAGGGATTTAAGTCTTATTTCTGTCCAGATGTCCCCAGGCCAAGCAGTGTGTGGCACTAACTTTCCCTCAACAATAACCCTGTGTGAAGAAAAATGATTGAATACTTGGAGGCAGAGAAGTACAATGACAGGTCACACAGCCTGAGCTTCGAGTCAGGCAGAGCGAGGGCTTCAGAGCTGGGTGTCACCTCTCACTACCCCTGTCACCTGACCTCTTCAGTCTCATTTTCACCATCTGGAAAGCAGGACAGTAACAGAACCAGCTTCACTTCATAATGGTGATAATTCAATGAAATGATGGGGGCAGAGGGGCTCGGTGCAGTGCCTGACACCTAGTAGGTATTCAGTGAAGCATAATTATTACAAGCATCATTGCTATTAGGTCTTTGCACTAAAACAAGAGCTCCACAAAAGTAGGCACTGGGTCGGCTTCATTTCTACACCCCCAGCACCTGGTGCATAGTAGGTGCTCAGGTAGGTAGGTAGGTTTGTTGAGTGAATGCACGACTCCACTGGCTCTAGCTTCATTCCCTCTGCACTCCTCCAACTCACAGTTCAAATATAATTATGACATGTAAATTTATAATTGTATAAATAGATATTTAATTATAATTTATATTTATAAATAAGCTATACAATTATATTTAATTAATAATAAATGTATCTTAATATACATTTAAGATATATATATAGTTAACATATTTAAATAAATATAATAATTGAAATTCAAATACCTGCTTGATATTCTAGCTTGGTATCCCACAGGAACCCCAGAACTAAACTCACTGTCTGGCCCCCAACCCAGCCCCTCCCAGCTCCCCTATCTTTGGCAATGGATCCAGTCATTCACATTTCAGAGTAGAGACTCTTGAAGGCAGGATTCGTCTCTGATTCATGTCTGACTCCAGCACCCAGAACAACATCTGACCCCTAGTAGGGTCCACAAGAAACATCTGGAATGAATTAAAAGCCCATAAGCATGCTTGTTCTCTGGCACTTGCTGTGTCTGTCTTGGGCAGGTTTGTCCCAAGGCTGAAGGCCTGTCTGGGTGCTCTGTTGCCCTGAGACCCTAAGTGGCTGGCACACTCCCGGCCTCATCAAACCATTTGATGCCCCTCAGGAGGCTGGCAACTAGAGCAGGATTGCCTGGGGCTCACTGGCAGAAAGTCTGCATTGAGACCCCCTGCTCCAAGAAGTTTTCCCTGATTGCTCCTTCCATGGGACGCGTGCCTATCTCTGCAGTGTTAAAGAACTCATCATACATACGTATACTCTGGCACTTCCTACTGGAGGGAATGATGAAGCTGATAGCCCAGGAAGGAAGGAGAGAGGATTTCGGTGTTCAGTGAGATTCAGTGGTGCCACAAGCACAAGCCAAGTTCAGAACTCATGATCTTAATCCTCCTGGAATTTCAGAGTTATCATCCCTTTCTGTAAGTAAGGAAACTGAGGGGCAGATGTTAAGGAGCTGGCCCCAAACCACACAGCTAGTCAGAGGTGGACCCAGACTCTCAAGACTGACCCATCACTCAAGTCCATGTTTTTTCCAATACACAAAGGGGTTGAGACCCGGTAAAGACATAATGATTGGGATTTTCCCAGGACATCCAACCAGAGTGTCACATAATTTCCCTATAGACAAGATGGAGAAGTGAAAAGCAGAATTAGCATTATAGCTCAGGATTCCCATCAACTGCTTGGTGAGTCAAACTGGATTTTTGGTTATAAACATTCAGCCCAGGGCCATGTGGAGGCTTTGGCGATGCTTTGCTCATCCTACAGAGTGCCTGTTTAAAAATGGAATTAGTAATGAATGTATAAACGTCAAGGGATCTCAGACAGAAATCCAAACAACCAACTTCTCTTTAAAAGATCTGGCAATCCTCGTTCTGGATTCCTACATGACAACCACCAGCTGTGCCCACA
The DNA here is from genome assembly GCF_054392235.1 of Sus scrofa. Lineage (NCBI taxonomy): Eukaryota > Metazoa > Chordata > Mammalia > Artiodactyla > Suidae > Sus > Sus scrofa. The sequence goes on along the minus strand of NC_139388.1, from coordinate 82,817,147 downwards.
GACTGGGCATGTGGGCTTAGCTCTGCCCTGGTCTTCCCCACTCCTTGTGGCCTTTTGCTCACCCTGCCTCACTGTGGCTCCTGGTCTGGAGGGCTCACGGGTGGCCTGCCGTAGAACTCAATCTTGAGTTTGATCCTCCCAACACGTTCATCAGTAATGGAGCCCTGAGAGCCGAAATCATCTCTTCCGTAAACTTGTGTTTCAAGTGCCATGCTCAGAACCGAGTACATAATAGTTGCTCAGTAAATATTGTATAAGCACAGGGAAGGAGCCCATCCCAGGATGAAGCGGGCCCTGAGGGCTTTCTGGAAGAGGAGGCACCTGGATTAAAAACCCACTTTAAAAACAGGTTGGAGGAGTTCCCATTATGGCACAGTGGAAACGAATCTGACTAGGAACCATGAGATTGAGGGTTCAATCCCTGGCCTTGCTCAGTGGGCTAAGGATCCAGCGTTGCTGTGAGCTGTGGTGTAGGTCGCAGACGCGGCTCAGATCCCAGGTTGCTGTGGCTGTGGTGTAGGCTGGCGGCTACAGCTCGGATTAGACCCCTAGCCTGGGAACCTCCAAATGCCAAGGGAGAGGCCCTAGAAACGGCAAAAAGACAAAAAAAAAAAAAAAAAAGTGGGTCAGAGAAATTGGAACCCTTGTGCACTCTTGTTGGGAATGTAAAATGGTATAGTTGCTATGGAAATCAGAATGGCTGTTACTCACAAATTAAAGGTATAATTACTCTACGACCCAGCCATTCCACTTCTGGACGTGTGCCCAAAAGAATTGAAAGCCGGGTCTCCAAGAGATAATTGTACAACCATGATGACAGCAGCATTCTTCACAACAGCTAAGACATGGAAGCAACCCAAGCGTCCACTGACAGGTGAGTGGATAAGTAAGATGTGATGTATATACACAACTGAATAGTACGCAGCCCTAAACAGGAAGGGAATTCTGAAATAAGCCCGTCACAAGAGGACATAGGCTGTGTGATTCCTCTTATGTGAGATACTTATCAACATCATAGAAACAGAAAGGAGAATGGTGGTTGCCAGGGGCTGGGGAGGGGCGATGGGTAGTTACTGTTTAATTGGTACCGAGTTTCAGTCTTACAAGATGAAAAGAGTTACGAAGATGGATGGTGGTGATGGTTGCACAACATTATAAATGTATTTAATGCCACTGAAGTATATATGTCAAAGGTTAAGATGGTAAATTTTAGGTGATGTGTATTTTACCACAATTTTTAAACAAGAGAGAGAGGGATTTCCCGTCGTGGCTCAGTAGTTATTGAATCCGACTAGGAACCATGAGGTTGGGGGTTCGATCCCTGGCCTCGCTCAGTGGGTTGAGGATCTGGCATGGCCGTGAGCTGTGGTGTAGGTCACAGACGCGGCTCGGATCCTACGTTGCTGTGGCTCTGGTGTAGGCCAGCAGCTACAGCTCCGATTGGACCCCTAGCCTGGGAACTTCCACATGCCGTGGGTGTGGCCCTAAAAAGACAAAAAAAAAAAAAAAAAAAGAAAGAAAGAAAGAAAGAGAGAGAGAGGATTGGATTTCACCAGGACAAGAATGTGAGGAAAGGCACTCCAGACAGAGAGAACGGCCCATGCAGGACTCATAGGCATGAATTATAATGGCTCATTCATGGAACTACAAATGGATGGGATAGCTGACGGTGTTAGCCAGTGGCATCCTAGTAAATGTTTAATAACTAATACTTCAGGGGGTAATAAAAAGCCTTGATTTTTAAAATTCGCCAATTTCTCATTCATTTTTCTTTTTTGGCTGTACATGAAAAGTTCCTGGGCCAGGGATTGAACTCATACCACAGCAGAGACCTGAGCCACAGCAGTGACGATGCCAGATCCTTAATCCACTGAGCCACCAGGGAATTCCCTACAATTTCTGTGTTGTAAATACACCAAGATTCCAATTTCAATGCTACAAATATTGTGTCACTGAATGCGGGGCTGGGAGAAAACCACTTGTTGAGGTAAGGATGCTTGTTAGTTAAAAGCCCACGTTCTGGAAGTACCACTTATTAGCTATGACCTTGGACAAGTGCTATGTGCCTCAGTTTACCCACCTGAATAATGGAGTGAATCATTTTACCTGCCTCATCCCTATGTTCTGAACTGATACATTGCAAACATTCAGAATTGTGTTAGCACGTAGTAAAGTCTCAATAAATGTTGGCTATTTTTTCTAGGAAGGTGAGACATGCCCTCACATAATTTCTCAGGAAAGGGCATTCCTTTAGGTGTGGTAGGAATTTAGGAATGGTGGGAGAGTCTAGCCAGAAAGATGCACTTTGGTGAGTCACAGAGAACCTTGAGCATTAGGCTAGGGAGTTTGGACTCTTCTCCTGAGTCTCTGAGAATGACCTCCATCAAAAGAGCAAGGTGATGTGAGTTCATATAACAAGAGATTGAATGGGTCCTACCCCAAGATCCCCCAACGGAAACACACAAGGGCAGGGTTGGGTAACAGAGCTCAGCCGTCATATGTGGGACCCCCGAGCCCAGCATCAGTCACGTCACAGAAGGAGCAGCTGTCTTGGTGGTGATGGCAGGAGTATGGTGCTCAGAAGGCGGTCCTAGCTGACCTGATCTGGAGGGATGTACTGGTTCTGAACCCCAACTCCAGGAGAGTTTCTAGAAAACGGGGAGGGAGGCGGGGGCTGTGGGTCACAGGATGCCTGTTATGGGAGGCCATGGAAAGTAACCAGTGTTTGGAAAGGGGCTTGGGGCACCCAGCCCCTGTCTCCAAACCTCTAGGGGGCATTCGGGAATGAAAGTCATCATTGTTGTCCCATGTGGTCCACCGCAGAGCAGGCACCAGGCGTGGGCGCTGCGAGGAGTGAGGTTTGGACTAGAGCCAGGAAAATTTCTTCTAGTAACTCCTGTGTCCTGGGGAAATAATGAGCTGTCTTGGGAGTGGTGAGTTTCCCATCCCCAGAGGCACTTTTTATTTATCACTTTTTAGGAACAGAAATATAGTGTGTGTGGGGGACCCAGAGGGGCGTCATGCCCCACCCCCACCCACTTAACTTCACCGGAAAGGGAGCTTTCTTGAAGAGTTGGAAACTTGAAAGTCTCATCGAAAACACATAGTGTCTGTTATGCCTGTTACAAAGATTAGGTTCATAGGTTTGTAAACATGTAAAAAAAAAAAAAAAAACTGCATTTTACCAAGATTTGCTTTAAAAAACAGGAAAATCAGGAGCCCCTCCGTTGCTTTATGGCATGGGGAAAGCTGTCAAATAATCTGTGCACCCCACCTTCTTAGAGGCCACCCCTCAACATTGACTCACATCCAAGTCATGTCCAGGGATGTTGCAAAGAGCGGCACTTATTCAGTGGGACGCAGGCTGGATAAGCTCCAGATGTGGCATTCCGTGACAGCAGCTGCTCTCATGATAACTGATTCTTCAGCTTTCCAAGCTTTTTTCCTGAGGGCTCTGGAACTTACTGCTCTCCTTGCCTCGAATATATGTATATATATAATACTTGGCAAGACTTGGCTCACTCGGGAGTTCCCACCATGGCTCAGTGGAAACGAATCTGACTAGTATCCGTGAGGACACGGGTTCAACTCCTGGCCTCACTCAGTGGGTTAAGGATCTGGCATTGCTGTGAGCTGTGGTGTAGGTCACAGATGCAGCTTGGATCCGGTGTTGCTGTTGCTGTGGCTGTGGCGTAAGATTAGACCCCTAGCCTGGGAACCACCATATGCTGTGGGTTCAGCCCTAAAAAGACAAAAAAAAAAAAAAAAAAAAAAGACTTGGCCCCCTTGATTCCTAGTCCTCCAGGTCTCATCTTAAACGCCCCCTCTTCCAGGAGGCCCTCCCTGACCATCCACTCAAGGTAGCGCCTCCTCCTCCTGCTAGTCCCATGGTATTCTGTTTTTTCCCTGCACAGCCAGCATCTTTTTTTTTTATGGCCACATCCATGACATATGGAAGTTCCTGAGCCAGGGATCGAATCTGAGCCACAGCTGCAACCTATGCCACAGCTGCAGCAATGCCAGATCCTTAACCCACTGCATGGGCTAGGGATTGAACCCACGCTGCCACAGAGACAACGCTGGATCCTTAATCCACTGTGCTGCAGTGGGAACTCCACCATCATCTTTTTCTTTTTTTTTTTTTTTAATTATTCAACAACTTTTTCTTTTTCAAACATACAGATGATTTGGCTACTTAGGTACAAATGATAAAAATTGCATATACTTGAAATTCTTTCATATTCTTTAAGATCAAACCAACAAATCATAGAAATATTCCAACACAGTTCAACAAACTACCAAACTGGATTTTTTCCTTTTTATAAACTTCTGCCAAATATTGACATTCGGCTAACATTAATTTCTCCCATGAACCTGGCCAAACCTATGTCATTTAGCAATTTCGCATGCCCATTTTACCTTTCCACAACACTGCAGCATTTACTATCATCTTTCGCTGTCTTTAATGTATTTCTTTACCGGTGGAGGGTATCTGTCTCCTACCCTTCCACTAAAGAGCAGGAAACTTGTCAGCCTTATCTTATCAGCTGCTACATATTTTGTGGTCAATGGAATATTACACAATGGAATATCACTCAGCCATTAAAAAGAACAAAATACTGGCATTCTTAGCAACATGGATGGACCTAGAAACTATCATGCTAAGTGAAGTCAGCCATGCAGTGAGACACCAACATCAAATGCTTTCACTACATGTGGAATCTGAAAAAAGGACAGACGGAACGTCTTTGCAGAACAGATGCTGACTCATAGACATTGAAAAACTTATGGTCTCCAGAGGAGACAGTTTGGGGGGTGGGGGATGTGCTTGGGGTGTGGGATGGAAATCCTGTGAAATCAGATTGTTATGATCATTATGTGATAAATTCATTCAAGTAATAAAAAAAAATAAAGAAAACTAAAAAAAAATTGTTTGTGGGGTAAGAGCATGATTGATTAGATGAATCATTGGTTTTAGAGAAACTGAGGTTTGGAGGAAGTGGCAACCTCACTGGATTTCAGCCCTTCCGTAGGTTGGCAGCTTGCTCTAAGATGCACACAGCCAACCTTGCCTTGGGCTCAGTCTGTTGGTACATAGACTCAAGGAACAGGCCTTTACTAAAACTTTTGCTAAAAACACAAGTCCAAACACCTACTTGATAGCAAGTACGTGTTTTGCTTTATCTTTGAAAAATCAATTCGACTGTTCACTCTCAAGAAACTCTCCCTGAGGAGTTCCCATTGTGGCTCCTCAGAACAAACCTGATTAGTATCCATGAGGAGGCAGGTTCAACCCCTGGCCTCACTCACTGGGTTAAGGATCCAGTGTTGCTGTGAGCTGTGGGGTAGGTTGCAGATGCAGCTCAGATCCCACGTTGCTGTGGCTGTGGTGTAGCCCAGTAGCTCCAGCTCTGATTCAACCCTAGCCTAGGAACTTCCAATATGCCAGTGGAGCAGCCCTAAAGAAGACAAGACAAGAAAAAGAAACACTCCCTGGACTAGCCTTCCTTTCTGCCTTTGTTTCTGTCTTTCCTTCCACCTGAAATGCTCTCTATTTTTCACCTGGTAAAAGCCTATGTGTTCTTCCAGGTGGTGATGTCACTTCTTTTTGGGAGGCCAGAGAAACCCTGGAACAACCTGTGGCTCTGACTGGTAAGATCCAAGACCCAAGATCCAAGGTTCCAGGCTCATGACCCTGAGATACTGACAATTCCAGGCCATTCCATTTGCTTTCCATCTGAATTTAATGCAGCCACCATTTCCTGAGCAATTCCTGTGGGCAGAGCTCCAGCGAGGCCCGAAGGAAGCAGATGCTAAGCTAAATCAAGAGGTCACGACCCAGCGCCTGTCTGTTAGGGGAAGGGATGGGAACAGCCCTTATTTTTTTAAATTTTTTTTTTATTTTTGTCTTTTTGCTATTTCTTTGGGCCGCTCCCGCGGCATATGGAGGCTCCCAGGCTAGGTGTTGAACCGGAGCTGTAGCCTCTGGCCTACACCAGAGCCACAGCAACACGGGATCCGAGCCGAGTCTGCAACCTACACCAGAGCTCACGGCAATGCCGGATCGTTAACCCACTGAGCAAGGGCAGGGACCGAACCCACAACCTCATGGTTCCGAGTCAGATTCGTTAACCACTGCGCCACGACGGGAACTCCGGGAACAGCCCTTAGACGCCCAGGGCACCTAGAACGTTTGAACTCCTCCCTGTGCTTAGGAGAAGATGCAGTCTCTTCCAGATACCATCCCTTTTTTGGCTGAGGGAGCATACCCATGGCATATGGAAGTTCCAGAGTAGGGGTTGAATCGGAGCCACAGCTGCCAGCCACAGCCACAGCCACAGCCACATCCACATGGGATCCAAGGCTCATCTGTGAACTACACCACAGCTCACAGCAATGCCAGATCCTTGACCCGCTGAGCAAGGCCAGGGATCGAACTCGCATCCTCATGGATACTAGTCAGGTTTGTTACCCACTAAGCCACAAGGGGAACTCCCCAGATGCCTTCCTTGATACCTGCCAGGCAGAGTCCATGGCTTCCCCTTCCGTTCTGGGTCAATGATCCCATCCTCTATGACAGCATGTGTCATGTGCTGCCAAGGTCAGCCTACCTGCCTCCCGGCAGGCATGTGGCCATGGCCCTGCATGTCCTACTGTCACTGGGGCCTTGGTTGGCCTTGATTTCACCCACAACCAGTTCACTGCTGGGAAAAGGCAGACGCCGGGCCCTTTCAGTTCCCAACACAGAGGCACACGCTCTTTCTCTCTCTCCCCTTTCCCCTCTCCCCTTTCTTCTTGTTACTCCCTCCAGATTCTTCTCTTCCTCCACCCTACTCCTCTTTCTAGACTTAGCATGCTTATCATTCAATGACTGTTTTGTGAGCACCTGTTAGGTGCCAAGCTCTGTTCTGGGGGAAAGCAATGAACAAAACAGATGAGAATTCCTTCCGTGTGGCCCCCAGGGACCTTGTATTCTGGTGCGAGGAGGCAGAAATAGACAAATTGATAAATAAAATACACTTACAGGTGACAAATGCTATGGAGAAAAAGCAGAAAGGGAGATGGGAGTGGGTGTGTGTGTGTGTGTGTTTTGAGAGGGAGGGGGCTGGTGGAGGGAGAAGCCAGTTTAAAGGATGGCCAGGAAAGTCTCACTGCAGAAGGGCCCCGAAGGAGGTGAGGGGCCGGCTCTGGGAATAGTCTGGAGAAGAAGTTTCCAGGCAAAGGAAGGACAAATGACCTGGAACAGGAGCATGTACGCCTATGAGCTGGAGACACACTAAGGAAATTGTCTACCTTTGGCAGAAAGCTCTCTTCTGAACACATCGTCCAGGCCAAACTGGCGAAATTCCCTTTCTCTGTCTTCTCCCGTTACTGGTGAGCTCCCACATCAGAGTCAATCATGTCATATTATAAGGTCTCCCCACCAGACTGGGAGAATTTGGGGACATTTATTTTGACATTCCAGCACGCAGTGTAGGGCTTAATATTTATGGACTGCCTAACCGAATCAATCAGTGCGTGAACAAAGTAGGCATTGAATCCTGGACAGTCTCTCATTCATCTATACCCCTGGCATATTCCTGCATGACACGGACTGGGAAAAAATGTTTGTCAAATGACTAATAGAAACAACTAATGCTTTTTTTTTTTTTTTTTTTTTTAGGGCCACACTTGAGGCATATGGAAGTTCTTGGGCTGGGGTCCCATCAGAGCTGTAGCTACTGGCCTATGGCCGGCCACAACTGCAGCCACAGTAACACTGAATCCAAACCACATCCCGTGACTTATGTTGCAGCTTGTGGCAACACCAGATCCTTAACCCACTGAGTGAGGCCAGGGATCAAACCCACATCCTCACAGACATGGTGTTGGGGTCTTAGCCCACCGAGCCACAACAGAAACTCCCAAATAGCTAACGCTTTTTAAGCACAGACACCACGCTAAGTTCTTTATGTCACTTATCCCATTTCATCCTTTAAATGATCCTATGAGGGAGGCACTATGGTCAGATGCAGTTTGCAGATTAGAACAGCAAGGCTCAAAGGAAAAGAAACGGCTTACCCACATCACACGGCAAAGCTCTGAGTTGAACGTGATCAGTTGACTCCCAAGGCCATGTTGACTTAGCCTATGGCTAAACTGCATTCTGGAGGCAGGCCTGGGAGTGGAGGGGGGAAGGCTAGGGAGAGGCAGAGGAGAGAAGACGGAGCTCCCTATAAAGGCCAGGAATGGCGTCCTCTCCATCTCTGCAAATTTCCATGTGCACCACACCATCTGGCACACGGAGGATGTTCAGTAAAAGTGAAGGAGCACTAAGATGATGCTTCCTTTTCCCAAAGAGGCATATTTTTGTGTGGCTTGAGTTAAAAAGAAATTCCAGCAAGGCCTCAGATTAACATGAACATAAGTCCCAACTTAAACCCTGTTGATAACCCTGCCCCGCTTTGCCCCTAATCTTGGGAACGATCTCCCTTTAGGTGTGGCCTTGCCTCCTTAAGAATGGCACAGCTCAGCAGGTTAAGAACCCAGCGAGTATCCATGAGGATGCAGGTTTGATCCCTGGTTTCAAGCCTGGGCATAGGTGGCAGATGTGGCTCAGATCTGGTGTTGTGGTGGCTGTGGTGTAGGCCAGCAGCTGCAGCTCCAATTCAACCCCCAGCCTGGGAACTTCCACATGCCCCAGTGCAGCAAGAGAGAGAGAAAGAAAGAAAAAGAAAGAAAGAAAGAAAAGAAGAAAGAAAGAAAGAAAAAGAAGGAAAGAAAGGAGAATGGCATAGCTCACAGGTCTTGATGTATTCTGAGTAAAGGACCCCACAGCCAGAGCAATCTACCCTAACTGGATCTGTGCCTGGCTCCCCGCTCCCAGGGACCCCTCTTTGCCCCCCTTTTGGCCCCCCACCCACTCCAGTCTCTCCACTCCAGCTGGTTGGCCACTCATTGGTTCCTGCAGCCCCCATGTCCATACTGACCTCTCTGGCCTGGCCTCAGCTCCTGCTCCCAAAAGCAGCCTCATGGGGCAGAGCCTGGAGCCTCAGGCCCTGCTGGCTCCCCACCTCCAGTCACAACATCAGGGTCCACGGGCTACAGATCCCAACAGATTCTAGTCTTCCAGAATCTTAAAGTCGTGAGTGTGAGCGAGCAGTGAAGGCAGGCCCGGAGGTGGTCAGAAGGAACTTCTTCCCCGGGTCCGCCCGAGCATCACCCTGCTCAGCGCCCCCCACCTCCACTGCCTTGGCAGATCAGAAGGTCCAGCAAAAACCTGGAGCCTGGGACCAGCTCTCCTGCCAAAGGGGCCTGGGCAGTCCGCCAGAGAATTCCAGTAGGGGTGGATGTGAGTCCTGAATTACCCAGGTCACCGCCTGACCCAGCTTCACAGGTTCCGCTAATCCCCTCGGCCTGGAGGGATCACCCCCACCGGGGCCCGGACCGCCGACCTTTCTTAAAGATCTGACTGTCTGCTGAGTAACTTGGCTGTTGGAGTTCCCATGGTCTTCAATTGTGACTGACACAGGAGCCTGAACACAGAGGCTGGGAAGCAGATGCCCAGGAAAACAGATGGGGAGAATCGTGGTCAGAGTGGGTGGTACTGGAGCCAGCGGGGAAACAAATGCACATCTGGAAGTGAGTTCTGAGAGCAGGGACCAGGAGCCAGAAAGGCGGTTGTGTCTTTCATTCAGAAGTTATTTCCTGTACACCTACTGTGTGCCACCTGCTGGGCTGAGAGGCAGGTACGGAATGAATAATGGAGCTGGGGAGCCGGTGCGGGGGGTGGGGGGCGGGGTCCTTGCTCTCAAGGAGTTTGCAGTTTAATGGTGGAGACAGTGCAGGAAAGCATACCACCAAAAACACTGCCGGAGAGCGGGGAGTAGATGCACCCAGGGCAGCTGCTAGGAGAGGGGACTAATAATAACTCAGCTGCCGCAATAATAATGGTGGAATTAACATGTGTGGGATGCTTACCGTGCACCAGACCCCATGCTAAGCAGAACACATGGTTTACCCTCATCTACCACAGACTTTAGCTCCACGGGGAAAGTGCTATTCAGACAGGGGTCCAGGAACTTGGCCAAGGTCACACAGTGAACCGGAGCCTCCCCTAAGCTTAGAAGGACTCCATCCTGGGAGTTCCCACTGTGGCACAGGGGAAATGAATCTGATTAGTATCCATGAGGATGCAGGCTCAAACCCTGGTCCCAATCAGTGGGTTATGGATCCAGCGTTGCCATGAGCTGTGGCGTAGGTCGCAGACAAGGCTCAGATCCTGCGATGCTGTGGCTGTGGCACAGGCCGGCAGCTGTAGCTGTGATTCAACCCCTAGCCTGGGAACTTCTACATGCTGCAGGTTCAGCCTTTAAAAAAAAGCAAAATAATAGGAGTTCTGGTCATGGCTCAGCGGTTAATGTACCCAACTAGTATCCATGAGGGCTTGGGTTTGAACCCTGGCCTTGCTCGGTGGCTTAAGGATCCAGTGTTGCTGTGAGCTAGGGAGTAGGTTGCAGATAAGGCTTGGATCCCATGTTGCTGTGGCTGTGACGTAGGCCAGTGGCTACAGCTCTAGTTCAACCCCTACCCTGGGAAACTCCATATGCCACAGGTGTGGCCCTTAAAAAAAAAAAAAAAGGACTCTGTCCTGACATGATACAGACACGATACAGATATTATCTTTTTCCCCCCATAATCAGAGAAGGAGATAAAGACTTAAAAAAAAAAACAAACCCACAAATGTAGCAAGTTGAAAGTAAACCTTCCCCATAATCCACCCAGGCTAGCCACTTTTCAGAATGATTTCTATTCCAATAAGAATAATACTTAAAATAACCATGATTCAGAAACGTATTTATAAAATATTCTTTAGATGTTGTCCATTTGGCTTACGCTTTTCTTTCAGTTTATTTGCTTTTATAAGAATTAAGTTTTTAAAGGGTCAGTTGGGGGAGTTCCCATCGTGGAGCAGTGGAAATGAATCTAACCAGGAACCATGAGGTTGCGGGTTCGATCCTTAGCCTCGCTCAGTAGGTTAAGGATCCGGCATTGCCATGAGCTGTGGTGTAGGTCGCAGACGCGGCTCGGATCTGGAGTTGCTGTGGCTGTGGCGTAGGCTGGCAGCTACAGCTCCAATTAGACTGCTAGTCTAATTGGAACTTCCATATGCCACAGGAGTGGCCCAAGACAAAAAAAAAAAAAAAAAAGATTCAATTGGAATTTTCCCCTGCCCTCTCTCGCCCTATTTCCAGCCTTCCTCCCCTGCCCAGAGGCAACCAGATCACAAAATTGATGTGTATCCACAGACAATATGTAACTTTATTTCCTGGTTTTTATTTCTACACAAATGGAATGGCAGTAAACTTAATCTCGCAATCTTGTTTTTTTTCACTCTATCCACACTGATCCCTACACCACTGATTTGTTTTAAAGCACATATTTGAAAAGGCAATACTGAGTCATAGGCAATCCATACTTTTCCCAAAATTTTATTTTGAAAAATTTGAAATCTACAGAAATGTTGCCAGGTTCATATACGTAACACCCATAAACACTTCGATTCACCCATTGTCCACATTTTACTATAATGGCTCTACTTCTCTCTCACACACACCTTTTTTTTTTTTTTTTTCGGTCTTTTTGCCTTTTCTAGGGCCGCTCCCGCGGCATATGGAGGTTCCCAGGCTAGGGGTCTAATCAGAGCTGTAGCCACCGGCCTACGCCAGAGCCACAGCAACTCGGGATTCAAGCCAAGTCTGCGACCTACACCACAGCTCATGGCAACGCCAGATCCTTAACCCACTGAGCAAGGCCAGGGATCGAACCCGCAACCTCATGGTTCCTAGTCGGATTCGTTAACCACTGCGCCACGACGGGAGCTCCACACGCACCTTTGAGGGTAAGTTGCAGATACTTCATTCTAAATAATTGGGCATCTAGCGTCTAAAGACAAACATTCCAGAGTTTCCTTGGCTCACTGGGTTAAGGATCCAAGCTTGTCTCTGTGAGGACACAGGTTCCATCCCTGCCCTGGCTCAGTGGGTTAAGGATCCCAAGTTGCCATAAGCTTCACTGTAGGTCGCAGACACAGCTCGGATCCCACATTACTGTGGCTGCACCTGTAGCTCCGATTCAACCCCTAGCCTGAGAGCTTCCATACATTGCATGTGTGGCCCTAAAAAGCGAAAAAAAAAAAAAAAAGACAAGACATTTTCTGACACAACTTAATACAATTAAGACACTCAAGAAATTTAACATGACAGAATACTAGTATCTAGTATACATTAAAAATATCTAATATTTTCCCCATTATCCCAATAATGTCCTTTATATACAGTTTCTTTCCTTTTTTTCTGATCCAGAGTCTTAACAATTGCAATTAATTGCAATCTATTGTCCCTCGTGGTCATTTTTAATCTAGAACATTCTTCGGTTTTTTGTTTGCTTGTTTTTCTGACATTGTTTTTTAATCCAGGCCAGTTGTCTTATAGAATCCCCCTCAGTTTGGATTTGCCTGATTGTTTCCTCATAGTTAATCAGGTTAAACTTTATCAGTAAGAATACTACGTAGGTCAAGGTGGGGGGTGTGGATGAGGGAGGAGTTAATTTGGTGTCTCCATAGAGAAGATTATTTCAACACCTTTTGTTGAACAGTCTAATCTTTCCCCTCTGACATTTTTTTTTTTTTTTTTTTTGGCTGTTTGTGTGTGTGTGGTGGGGGGAGGGGGTGTTAAAGGCACACCTACAAGCATTTGGAAGTTCCCAGGCTGGGGGTTGAATCGGAGCTGCAGCCGCCAGCCTACACCACAGTCACAACCAATGCCAGATCCGAGCCGCATCTGCGACCTACACCACAGCTCACGGCAACGCGGGATCCTTAACCCACTGTTCGGGGCCAGGGATCAAACCCACAGCCTCAGGGATCCTAGTTGTGTTTGTTACCACTGAGCTACAACAGGACTCCCTCCCCCCTGCTCTCTCTATCACCTAAGTTTCCAACTCCTCTCAGATCCACTTCTGGGCTTTCTTTTCCTTTGATCTGTTTGTCTACACTTACCCTAATATCACTCTGCCCAATTACTGCGGTTTTTGGGGGGTTTTTTTTTTAGCCACGGTGGGATCTAAGTTCCCAGATCAGGTATTGAGCCTGAGCCATGGTGGTGAAAGTGCTGAGTCCAAACCACTAGCCCATCATGGAACTCTCTACTATGGCTTTTAAGTCTTCACACATAGTAAAGAAATTTCCCTTCTTTCCCATTTTTTTAGAAATGTTTTCCTTATTCTTAAACCCTTACTCCTCCATGTGAGGTTTTTTGTTTTTTTGTTTTTTTGTTTTTTTTTTTTTTTTTTTTTTGGTCCTTTCATCTTTTTTAGGGCTGAACACTCGGCAGGTCTAATCGGAACTACGGCTGCCAGCCTCCGTCACAGCTACAGCAACACAGGATCCAAGCCACGTCTGCAACCTACACCACAGCTCATGGCAACACCAGATCCTTAACCCACTGAGTGAGGCCAGGGATGGAACCTGAGTCCTCATGGATGCTACTAGGGTTCACTAACTGCTGAGCCATAATGGGAACTCCCAAATGAATTTTAGAATCAGTTTTTCAGGTTCTATGATAGCTCTCATCCGGATTTTTATTGGGCATTTCATTGAATTTTATAGGTGACTTGATATTTAGTCTCGCCAACCTGCACATGACACGGTCTTACTCTCCATTTACTGAACTTCTTCTTATATATTCTTAAATAATTTTTTTTCTTTTTCTTCAAAAATGTTTTCACACATATCTATTAAATTTTGTACTATTTATTTTTGTGGTGTTATTGCATTGGATAAGACTTCCAGGAAAATATTGATGGCAGGTATCTATATCTTATTCTTAACTTTATTTGATTCATTGTTTTGTATATATTGAGTACCTATATATGACAGGCACCTTAGGTTATTGTCATGTCAAACTGCATTTATTTTTTCAAATTAAATTCCGCCACATGGATACTAGTCGGGTTCGTTGCCACTGAGCCACAACAGGAACTCCTAGATATAAACTTTTTTAACTTCTCAAACAAATAAAACTTGCAATGAAATTCTATCAATAATCAGAACTTTGTCTAATCATAAATATCAAAGTCATCTATAAATAACAGAAATAACTGAGAAAAACTGTCTCTTTTAGGAGTTCCCACCCAGATTTTTTTTTAAAAGAACCATAAGTGTATCTCCTATGTGAGTGGGGAAAATGTGAAAAATGAGATAAATTAAATAAAAAGAAAAATAAAATGCCAATATTTTACATATGTATACAAAAAAAAACCCTTCTCTAGTACATTAGAATAATCATTATACAGTAAAGTAATAGACCAACAGGGATGATTCAACAGAAGGTGAGTAGGAGGCAGGGGTGTGCCAGTAACTGTCTTACAAACAGTTCTCAAAACAATAACAACAACAAAAGAAGAACCTTGATTTTTAGAGTTTGCCGATTTCTAAAGTAAGTAGTCCCACTGTGGCTGATTTCAGGCTGCCAGTATGATGCCACCAAATGTGGGAATGGGAAAGAGGAGTTCCCATCGTGGCTCAGCAAAAACGAATTTGACTAGCATCCATGAGGACGCAGGTTTGATCCCTGGCCTTGCTCAGTGGGTTAAAGGATCTAGCGTTGCTGTGAGCTGTGGTGCAGGCTGGTGCGACGGCTCCTGATTTGACCTTTAGCCTGGGAACCTCCATGCTATGGGTGTGGCCCTAGAAAGACCAAAAAAAAAAAAAAAAAAAAAAGGAAAGAACTGTTAAGTTGGAGTTTATTAAACTAAAAAAACATCCGCTTGGAGTTCCCATTGTGGCTCAAGGGAAACAAATATGACTAGTGTCCTAGTGTCCATGGGGACACAGGCTTAATCCCTAGCCTCGCTCACTGGGTTTCGGATCCTGCATTGCCGTGGACTGTGGTGTGGGTTGCAGATGCAGCTTGGAGCCTCTGTTGCTGGGGCTGTAGTGTAGGCAGGCCCCTAGGCTGGGAACCTCCATATGCTGTGGGTACGGTCCTAAAAAGACAAAAAAAAAAAAAAAAAAACTTCTGCTTCGTGGAAGACACAAACTACAGATTGGGAGCAAATATTTGCGAAACACACATCTGGTAAAGGACTTGTATCCAAAATATACACAGAACACCTGAAACTCAACAATTAAACAAACAAAAAACACCCCATTACAAAGTGGTCAAAATATCTGAGCAGACAGCTCGCCAAAGATACACAGATGGAAAATAAGCATAAGAAAAATGCTCCACGTGATACGTCATTGGGGAATTGGAAATTAAAACAACCACCACACACTATTAGAAAGGCTAAAGGCAAAGCACCTATGCGACCTGGGCTAAGCAGAAGTTGGACCTCTTTTTCGTGGCGCCTCAGAGGCGGTCGGCTGCTTCAAGATGAAGTTGAGCTTCTCTTTCCCTGCCACTGGCTGCCAGAAATTCATTGGCGTGGATGAGGAACGAAAACTTCGTACCTCTTATGAGAAACACATGGCCACGGAAATTGCTGCGGACGCTCTGGGTGAGGAATGGAAGGGTGAGGTGGTCCGGAAGGGTGGTGGGAGTGACAACCAAGGGTCCCCCATGAAGCAGGGTATCTTGACCCATGGCCGAGTCCGCCTGCTACAGAGGAAGGGGCATTCCTGTTACAGACCAAGGAGGGCTGGAGAAAGAAAGCCAAAATCTGTTCGGGGTGGCATGATGGATGCCAGTCTGAGTGCTCTCAATTTGGTCGGCGTAGAAAAAGGGGAGAAGGATATTCCTGGACCCAATGGTACTACTGTGCCTCCTGGCCTAGGGCCTACAAGCACTAGCAGACTCCACACACTTTTCAGTCCCTCTAAGGAAGGTGATGGCTGGCAGCAAGCAGTGAGAAAGCCCCTAAACAAAGCCCCTTAAACAAAGAAGGTAGGAAACCTAGGACCGAAACACCCAAGATTCAGCCTCGGGTTACTCGCCAAGTTCTGTGACATGAACAGCTGCGTGCTGCTCTGAAGTAACCACGTACCAATAAACATACGGAAGAGGCCACAGAATATGCTAAATTTTTGACCAAGAGCATGAGGAGGCCAAAGAAAAACATCAGGCACAGATTTGCCAAGAGATGGAGGCTGTCCTCTCTGAGCGCGTCTACCTCTAAGTCTGAGTCCAGTCGAAAATGAGATGTGGTAAGAGTAGCAAATAAATAACATCAAATCTTCAACAACAACAAAACAGTAATAAAGAAAGGCTAAAGTCCAACATATCAACAACAACATGGAGTCCCCTATGGTGCAGCAGGTTAAGGATCCAGCAATTGCCATGGCTTGGGTGGCTGCTGTGACGTGGACTAGATCCCTGGCCCAGGAACGTCCACGTGCCTCGGGTGTGAACAAAAACCAACCAAACAAAAAAACCCCCACGAAATCTGGACAACACCAAATGCCGAGGAGGCTGGGAAACAACAGGAACTCACGTTTGTTGCTAATGGGAATGCAAAATGGTACAGCCACGTTGGAAGACAGTTGGCTGTTTCTTACACAACTAAATATAGTCTCACCATCCCATCCAGCAACTGCACGCTTAGGTATGTATTCAACTGAGTTGAAAACTTACACCCACACAAAAAACCTGTACACAAATGTTTATAGCAGCTTTATTCATAATTGCCACAAAATGGAAGCCACCAAGATGTCTTTCAGGAGATAAATGCATAAACAAACTGTGGTATAGCCATGCAGTGGGATATTATTTAGCAACAAAGGACATGAATTATCAAGTCTCAAAAAGGCATGGAGGAACCGTAAAGGTATATTACGAAGGGAGAGAAACCAGTCTCAAAAGTCTAAATACTATATGATTCCACCTGTGTGATATGCTAGAATAGGCAAAACTGTTGAAACAGCAAAAAGATCAACCATTGCCAAGAGTTTGGGGTGGTAAGAACCCATGAGTAGGTGAAACCTAGGAGATGTTTAGGGCAATGAAATTATTCTGCTAAGATATAGTGATGACAGATACAGGACATAACCCATTTATCAAAACCCAGAGAATATACCATACAGAGGAATAAATTAATGCAAACTATAGACATCGGTTAATAATAATGCATCAATATTGATTCATTCCCTATCACAGATGCACACTAACACAAGATGTTAGCAGTAGAGGAAGTTATGCCTGTGACCAGGTCGGGAGGAGGAATTTGAGAATTCTGCATAATTCTTCTATAAATCTAAAGCTGTTCCAAAAGGAAACAAACAAACATAAAGTCTGTTAACGTAAAAGGAACTATTGTGTTGGAGAACAGACTTGTGGCTGCCAGCGGGGAGGGAGAGGGAGTGGGATGAACTGGGAGCCTGGGATTAGTAGATGCAAACTATTGCATTTGGAGTGGATGATGGAGATCCTGCCATACAGCACAGGGAACTCTATCTAGTCACTTATGATGGGACATGATGAAGGGTAATGTGAGAAAAGGAATATATATCTGGAGTTCCCATCGTGGCTCAGCGGAAATGAATCTGACTAGCATCCATGAGGACGCAGGTGGGATCCCTGGCCTCGATCAGTGGGTTAAGGATCTGGCGTTGCCATGAGCTGTGGTGTAGGTGGCAGACATGGCTAGGATCCCACATTGCTGTGGCTGTGATGTTGGCCAGCAGCTGTAGCTCCAATTTGGCCCCTAGCCTGGGAACCTCCATATGCCATGGGTGCACCCTAAAAAGACAACAACAAAAAAAAGAATGTATATGTGTGTGTGTGTGTGTGTGTGTGTGTGTGTGTGCGCACGCGTGCGTGTGTGTGTGTGTGTGTGTGTGTGTGTGTGTGTGTGTGTGTGTATGACTGGGTTACTTTGTTGTACAGCAGAAATTGACAGAACATAGTAAATCAATTATAATAGAAAAAATTAAAAGCTTAAAAAATAAAAAAGAACTGTGGTTGCAATAAGTGCTTTTACAGGATGACATACATTTTTAAAAATTGAAATATAGCAGAGGTACAATATTATGTTAGTTTCAAGTGTACTGCAAAGAGATTTGATATTTGCACACATTGTGGAATGAACACCATGATGGGTCTAGTAAGCATCTGACCCACACCAAGTATTCCGATATCATTGATCGTATGATCTTATTCCTCATGTTGTATATTAAACCCCCCTGGCTTACTTATAAGTGGAAGTTTGTGCTTCTTAATTCCTTTCATCTATTTTTTCCAATCCACCACCTCTCCCCACTGGCAGGCACCCATTTGTTCTCTGTATCTCAGGTCTGTTTTCTTTTTGTCTGTTTTTTGAATTTCCCAATACATGGGATCATAGAGAATTTGTCTATCTCTGTCCGATTTATTTCGCTGAGCATAATACCCTCTAGATCCATCCATGTTGTCACAAAGGGCAAGATTTCATTTCATATGTTTGAGGACTCTCCCACTGCACACACACACCACATCTTTATCCATTCATCTCTCAATTGGCACTTGGTTTGTTTTCCTCTTTTGGCTTTTGTAAATAGTGCTGCTCTGAACATGGGGGTACATATATCTTTTTGAATTTGTGTTTTTGTTTTCATTCTGGTAAATACCCAAAAGTGAAATTGCTGGCTCATGAATTTTTCATTTTTTGAGGAACCTCCACACTGTTAGGCTGCACCGATTTCCATTCCTTCCAACAGTGTAGGAGGTTCCCTTTTCCCCACAGCCTTGTGATTTGATCTCTTTTTGACAACTGTTATTCAGACAGATGTGAGGTAGCATCGCCTTGTGGTTTCGATTTGCATTTTGCTGCTGACTAGTGGTGACTATACATTCTTTTTTTTTTTTGGACCACACCCATGGCATAGGGAGGTTCCCAGGCTAGGGGTCCAATCAGAGCTGCAGCTGCCAGCCACAGCCACAGCCATGGCAATGCCAGATCCGAGCCGCGTCTGTGACCTACACCACAGCTCATAGCAACGCCGGGTCCTTAACCCACTGAGCAAGGCGAGGAATTGAACCCGCAACCTCATGGTTCCTAGTTGGATTTGTTAACTACCAAGCCACGACAGGAACTCCACGCATTCTTGATTTTACAATGAAGTCATGGTAAATATTTTATTTTCTTTTTTTGTTCAGAGCCTGTTTTGTGTTTGACGGGCTTTCATGCTCTTGGGCAGTGCTTCTCAAACCTTATCATGCCTTCGAATCACCCAGGGATCTTTTCAAGATGCAGATTTTAATCCACAGGTCTTATGTGAAGCTGGAGATTTTGACATACAAGCTCCCAAGTGATCCCAATACCGCATACCCGAGGTCCATACTTGGAACAGCAGGACACACAAATAGACAAACAAGCCCAGAAGACGCAGTCTCTACCCTCTGTAATCTGGTTTCTAAATAAGGGGGGGAAGAAATGGCATATCGCTACTCAGGGTTTTTCTTGGTTCTTTTTCTTTCATACATCTTTAAAGAGCTGTTTGCGCTGCCCTTTCTTTCTGAATCACCTTCAGCTTCTCTTTCCAAAGACACCTGAGCTTCTGGCTTCAACTTAAGTCCGCTGAGATTGGAACTTCTTGTGTCTGTGTAAAAATCAACAAAAGGACCCTAACACTCCAAGGCTGCCCATAGAGCCACCAAAATATTTATGTTTGTATAAGTCAAGTGCATATCCTGTTCTAAAGACTGTGAAGGTCACTGCTGGGGTCACCCAGACAATGGCTACTTTGGGGCTAGTCAGAACATGCTGCTTACTTAAAGGAGAGCCTTAAGCCAGGTGGCAAACCTGAGGAGAGGGAGGTGGCTGTATTGCACAAACTTCCTGTTTCCAGATGGTGTAGCACGGTGCAGAGAGTCAGGGGATAACAGTCCCACGTCTGCCATGAGCTTCCTGAGCCTCAGTTTCCCCATCTGTAAAAATGAGATCATTGAGGAGTTTCTGTTGTGGCTCAGCAGTAGTGAACCCAATTAGTATCCACGAGGATGGGGGTTGGATCCCTGGCCCCGATCAGCGGGTTAAGTATCTGGCGTTGCCATGAGCTGTGATGTAGGTCACAGATGCAGCTTGGGTCCCGAGTTGCTGTGGCTGTGGCTGGGGCCGGTGGCTGCAGCTCTAATTCAACCCCTAGCCTAGATACTTCCATATGCCACCTGTGTGGCCCTAAAAAAAAAAAAAAAAAAAAAAAAAAAAAGGTGATTGTTGAGCACCAGTCTAGTTAAGGGTCCTTTTTTTCTTTCTCTTTCTTCCTTCCTTTCTTTCTTCATTTCTTTCTTTCTTTTTCCTTTTACAGCTATACCTGCAGTATATGGAAGTTCCCAGGCCAGGGGTCAAATCAGAGCTGCAGCTGCCAGCCACAGCCACAGCCATGGCAATGCCAGATCCAAGCCACAGCTGCAATCTATGCCACAGCTTGGAGCAATGCTGGGTCTTTAACCCACTGAGTGAGGCCAGGGATCGAATCTGCATCTAGTCAGGGTCTTAACCTGCTGAGCCACAATAGGAACACTTAGCTAAGGGTCCTTCTAATGCTGCATTCTTTATTTTTATTCTAAGCCTATTTATTCCAAATAAAAGCCTGGCTTTTCCCTTTCCAGGGCAAAGGTTTCAAGTTTTCAACTGCATCTCCCTCCCCCCACTCCACCATCTCACCTCTACCACCTCCCATGCTCATCGCACCTTTGGTCCATTAAGCAGTAGTCAGATGAGGCTCTGGCCCTCCAGATGCCTGACTTCACATCTCGAAGCCAAGGGGATCCAGTCCCAGGACAGGTGGTCTCTC
This sequence comes from Sus scrofa, assembly GCF_054392235.1. Classification (NCBI taxonomy): domain Eukaryota; kingdom Metazoa; phylum Chordata; class Mammalia; order Artiodactyla; family Suidae; genus Sus; species Sus scrofa. Next base: position 82,796,395 of record NC_139388.1, on the reverse strand, counting down.
CTGGGAAGACCCCAGGACACTGACGACAGATAAAATAATTCTTTCCCACACCTCTGATCACATTGTCCACTGGCCTCAGATGGCCTGGGGGACATCTGGTGGGAAAAGTCCCTGGCTCCATCCTGGAACCAAAGAATATTTTGCTGCAATTGAATAGATTCAGAGCGTCAACCAAGGAAATGACCGCAGGCAGCCAGCACAAACCAGAGTGCTTATTTGCCACAGGGAAAATCAAGTTCTTGATTGAAACCAAACACCGACTTCAAGAAGCCATGAGCAGGCGTTCCCATTGCGGCTCAGCAGTAATGAACATGACTAGTATCCCTGAGGACACAGGTTCAATCCCTGGCCTTGCTCAGTGGGATCTGGCATTGCTGTGGCTGTGGTACAGGCTGTCAGCTGCAATGCCTATTCAACCCTTGGCCTGGGAACTTCCATATGCTGCAGTGCAACCCTAAAAAGCAAAAAAAAAAAAAAAAAAAAAAAAAAAAGAGAGAGAGAGAATGAGGAAGTCATGAGCAGAGGCTTCCCTGAAACTTCTTTGGATCTTATCAGCTGTAGGGCCTGGGCCTCTAGAAATTTCAGACCCCAGTTCTGTCTAGTTGCAAGCCAACTGTGACCCAGATAGGCAGCTATTTATTTAGCTCAGAGCCTTCCTCGTGTGGGGTCTAGAGTTAATCTTGTTGACCTACTATTTAGTACCTGGGACACGTCCTCTGTACCCACGTACTTACTGTTCATGGATCCAGTCTTTCTTTCACTCAGCACATACTCATGGAGCCAAATTCAACAGGCCCTGGGCTATGCGTTAAGGAAATGAGATCACAGCCACTTCCCGCCTCACTTTTAAGGCCCATAGCGAGTTTGCTCTGAGTTTTCAGCTCAGGAGGTACTCAACCTGATCACCCTGATGCTGACAGAGCTTTCCCTCTGCACAGGACTTCTCTGTTCACACTTGGTGCTCCAGCGCTCTCCATGTGCTTTGCATTGAAGGGGCAAATGTCTTACCCCACTTTGGAGCATGACATGCACAGGTAAGAGGACTGTGAGATGCAGGGAGTTTCCATTCGAATGGGAAAGATCATTCCACACTCCCAAGGGGTCCTCAGTCTTCAGGAAAGTCACAGCTCTATGCTTGAGGAGCCCCCGGACTTTGAAGAGCTCCTGGTTCAGTGGAAATATTGGATACATAAATACTAATATCCAAAGATTCGCAGCATCTTATAAAAAAGCAGTGGGTGACTTATTGCTGAGGGAAGGTAGGGGAGGGTTTAATCCCTGGGAGAGGTCCTTTGACAGAAGAGAGGGGGAGAGAGGGATTCTTGGAGCCCCTACTCATTTCAGGACAAAGCCGAAGCCCACGTTCATTACCGTGCTGAGAGAGTTATGACATAAGGACCGCAGTCAGCAAATGTAAGAGGGCCACTCCGAGTGCCAACTTTTTAAAGTGGAAAAGAGAATGAAGTGTGTTCTCTGGAAAAGATGAAGAGGTGGTTTTATCTGGGTCCCTGGACCAAATTCCACAGGGAGTTCTGAAGCAATGGGGAGAGGCAGCCAGCCCAGAAGGGAGGAGAGGAGTCACTCAATTGCATGGTTCAGAGGGGTCATTCAGGCCAACGCCTGCTGCTATGAAAGACGGGCTTTATCCAGCTCCCAAATGGGCTCTTGGCCTCTTTCTAAAGATCATTCTCACGCTGGCCTCTTGTTGCCTCTGGGTCCTAAAATCATGTCCAAAATGAGGTTCGCTTCGGATTTATCTTTTTTTTTCCTTTGGTCTTTTTTGTCTTTTTTTCTAGGGCCACACCCATGGCATATGGAGGTTCCCAGGCCAGGGGTCAAATCGGAGCTGTAGCCGCCGGCCTACACCACAGTCACAGCAATACTAGATCTGAGCCGCGTCTGCAAACAACACTACAGCTCATGGCAACACCAGATCCTTAACCCACTGAGCAAGCCCAGGGATTGAACCCACAACCTCATGGTTCCTAGTCAGATTCGTTAACCACTGAGCCACACGGGAACTCCCCTTCAGATTTATCTTAAACACGCCACTATACTGTATTGCTCTCTCTCCCTCTTGAAAATACTGAATTGGGAGTTCCCGTTGTGCCTCAGTGGGTTACGAACCCAACTATTATCCATGAGGATGTGGATTCAATCCCTTGCCTCTCTCAGTAGGTTAAGGATCCGGCGTTTTGGCAAGCTGCAGTGTTGGTCACAGATGCAGCTCAGATCCCTTATTGCTGCAGCTGTGGCATAGGCCTGCAGTTGCACCTCCTGTTCAACCCCTAGACTGGAAACTTCCATATGGCCCTAAAAAGAAAAAAATAGCAAACAAGAAGAAGGAAATACTGAACTGATTAAGGATAAAGGCAGGTCAGTAATTCCCTCTTTTGGAGTTCCCTGGTGGTGCAGGGGGTTAAGGATTGGTGTCACTGCAGCAGCTCATGTTGCTGCTGTGGCATGGGTTTGGTCCCTGGCCCTGGAATTTCCACATGCCAGGGGCACGGCCAAAAAAAGAAAGAAAGAAAGAAAGAAAGAAATGAAAAGAAAAAAGAAGGCAGATAGAGACCAACATAAACACAGTTGCGCTCATGCTCCAATAAAACCTGTTTTAAAAGTAATAATAATTCTCGGAGTTCCCGTCGTGGTGCAGCGGAAACGAATCTGACCAGGAAGCATGAGGTTGCAGGTTCGAGCCCTGGCCTTGCTCAGTGGGTTAAGAATCCAGTGTTGCCATGAGCTGTGGTGTAGATCGAAGATGCGGCTCGGATCTAGTGTTGCCGTGGCTGTGGCATAGGCCAATGGCAACAGCTCTGATTAGACCCCTAGCCTGGGAGCCTCCATATGCCATGGGTGTGGCCCTAAAAAGACAGAAAAGACAAAATAATAATAATAATTCTCTCTGCTGCACCATGGCTTCAAAGTGCCATAGGTTGAGCCTAGAAGGCCAGAAAGCCTGCAGTACACTGGCCCCTTCTGACTGCTCCACCTTCATTTTACTCTCTGTGCTTTGTCCAACTGGCCTTTTCTAATTTCCTCCGATAGCACACTTCCCTCTGTACACAGTCCTAGTACTTAAAGCTTCCTCTGCCTGGAATGGCCCCAACTAACCACCGCTAGGGCACCACTCAGAGTTGTGGGTCTAGTTTATTTAGAAGGAAACTGCTTACAGACAAGCTTTGCATCCCACAAAATCATTACGAGTGGGAGTGTCAGAAAAGCAGGCTGAGTTTCCAGAAAAGACTCCCAGAATCACATCACAGAAGGGGTCGGCCAAGGAAGCTGCTGCTTCTGCCACCACAGGAAGCTGCTCATTAAATCCTGACCCTGTCAGAGTTCCTGTTGTGGCACAGTGGTTAATGAATCTGACTAGGAACCATGAGGTTGCAGGTTCGATCCCTGGCCTTGCTCAGTGGGTTAAGGATCCAGCGTTGCTGTGGCTGTGGCGTAGGCTGGCGTCTACAGCTCCGATTAGACCCCCTAGCCTGGGAACCCCCATATGCTGTGGGTATGGCACTAGAAAAGGCAACAAATAAATAAATAAAAATAAATCCTGACCCTGTCACCACAGCTTCCATCAGCAGAATCCTACCTCCACTACAGCACCATGCCAGCAAATTGATGCCTTACTTCCTGCCCCTTTTCCCATTCACTCAGTTCTGATTTCAAACCTGATAGGCAGAATCTTCAAACATAGGGACACTAACCAGCAAGGAAGTCTTATGTAAGTGTTCCAGCCTCTGAAGGACAGGAATGTACGCTGGAAGACGCTGAAATAGATGTTGAACAAGCCAGTCCATAGGTATCTTCCAGGCCCAGATGATTTCCAGGGCTTGGAAAGATAAAATACAAGATAAACTTGGAACATTTCAAGGGGCCAGAAAGGAAGTGCTAAGAAAACAAATGATGAGGGCACATGCTGAAAGGACATAGGTGTCAATTTCAAGGTGCTCTCCATAGTCAACACGGAATATCCGAGAAAAAAAATAATGGTGGTATTGAATTATAACCCATAGATGGAAAAAAAAAGTATATGCTCATTTAAATAATTAAACAAATAAATGTAAGGGAAAACTCTTACCTAGAGTAGAATTCAAATTCTTTTTTTTTTTTTTTAACTTTTTTTTGGGGGGGTGGTCTTGTTCAGCTGCATTTTTGACATAAGAAGGTTCCCATGCCAGGTATCGAATTTCAGGCCAGAGCTGTGACCTACATCACAGCTGTGGTAATGCCAGATCCTTAACCCACCGCTCCGGGCCAGGGATTAAATGGCACCTCCACCGAAACAAGGCAGATAGATCATTAACCCACTGAAGCACTGCAGGAACTCTGGAATTCAAATTCTTAATGTTGAAGGAATGCAGGAACCAAAAAAGACCAATTATTAAATTATCGCAAGCAAGAACCATGGATTCATGCTAAAATTAGTGAGTGGAAGGATGAGGTGAGGAGAAATGGTCTCAAAGTAACTCCCCCCAATGTACTTACCAATTATAAAAGGAAAAATGGTAAGTTTCCAGTGGAGAAACCTGAACCCAGTATTCAAGATGCATATCAATTGTAATGAGATCTGCTATTATGTATCACAGATAAGATTTCCTGAGAAGGGCACAATATCATTTCTGTGACATTCTTGCCAAAGAGGCATAACTTCAATCTGATCATGAGAAAATATCAGACAAATCCAAATTGAGGAACCTTCTATAAAAACCTGAGCAGTGCTCTTCAAAAGTCTCTAGGTCAGAGTTCCTGGCTTGGCTCAGTGGTTAACAAACCCAACTAGGATCCATGAGGGCACAGGTTCGATCCCTGGCCTTGCTCAGTGGGTTAAAGGATCCAACGTTGCCGTGAGCTACGGTGCAGGTCACAGACGTAGCTCGGATCTTGCATTGCTGTGGCTCTGGTGTAGGCCAGCAATTGGACCCCTAGCCTGGGAGCTTCCATATGCCGCAGGTGCCGCCCTAAAAAGTAAAAAAAAAAAAAAAAGAAGTCAAGTTCACGAAAAGCAAAGAAAAAGGAGTTGTCACAGATCAGAGAAGATGTAGGAAACCTAAAAGCTATATGCAATAGGGGACCCTGGTAGAAACTGGACCAGAAAAAAAGACATCAATAGGAAAACGGGTGACATTCACATAAAATCTAATATTAATTTTAAATTTAATCTAATATTAAATCTAATATTAATTTCCTGGTCTTCATAACTGTACCATGGCTATATGCAGGACATTAACATCAGAGGGATGAGGCGTGTACAGTAACTTTACCTTTGCAACTGTTGTCCTAAAACAAATATCTAGACTGCCAGATATTTCTCTAGCAGCGATGGATTTATTGGGGATCAACAGAGAGTAATTGGGTCTGCAACCATGGCGAGGCACATACAAGACCCTCCACAGGAAAGGAGGGAGCACTCTTTTAAAGAGGAGAAAAGGAAGCTGGAAGGGCTATAGGAAACAAAGAGTCCTTGGCTTTTCATTGGCTGAGGGCTTACCAGGAAAGAAGAGTCTTTCCCATTGGACTCTGCCATCCTTACAGGGTGTGAGGGCTCCTCCTTCTGGTGGCTCAACTCTATTTCGCAGAGGTTTCTGTTTATTTCTCACTCAACTCTCTTTTTCCCACTTTTTCAGGATTTTTCCCCAAGAATTTAAAGTCCATGATTTGGCTTCTTGTCCAATCACCTTCATCCAAAGACTAATATTAGCACTTGGGAGTATATCCACGAAAAAAACAAAAATTTTCTACTCTCCTGGCGATTACATTTTAGTGGAGAGAGACAAAAAATAAAACAAAAAACACAATAAGTAAAAGATACACAGTTGACACTGTGTAAGTGTAAATGTACTTCAAAATTAGAAGGTCTTTTTTCTTTTGGAGTTCCCATCGTGGCTCAGTGGGAACAAATCTGACTAGCATCCATGAGGACGCAGGTTCGTTTCCTGGCCTAGTTCAATGGGTTAAGGATCTGGCATTGCTATGAGCTGTGGTGTAGCTTGAAGATGCGGCTCGGATCTGGCACTGCTGTGGCTGTGGCATAGGCCAGCAGTTACAGCTCCAATTCAACCCCTAGCCTGGGAACCTCCATATGCTTAGGATGCTCCCACCCCCGCCAAAAAAAAAAAAAAAAAAAATAGAAATTTTTTTTGAAAAAAAGAAGAGTAATGAGTAAGGAAAAATTAGGAAAACAGAGAGTATAGAAAAATTTCGACCATAATCCTGATATTGAAAACAACCACTCTTAATAGGCTGAGTTTTCTAATTATTAATCACTTAAGAAAATATTTCTGCCTGCTAACTATGTTCAAAAAACACCCCAGGAGTTCACACTGTGGCTCAGTAGTAATAAACCCAACTAGTATCCATAAAGATGAGTGTTTGATTCCTGGCCTCCCTCAGTGGGTTAAGGATCTGGTATTGCTGTGAACTGTGGTGTAGGTTCAGATCCCACGTTGCTCTGGCTGTGATGTAGGCTGGAAGCTACAGTTCTGATTCTACCCCAGCTTGGGAACTTCCATATGTCAAGGGTGCAGCCCTAAAAAGACAAAAACAAACAAACAAAAATCCCATTTGAGCACATCCATCCTATGTAAAATTGCACCCCTCATTCCCCCAGTCACGCTCCTGCTGTCCCTTATCCATCTCTCTTGCTTCTTCCCCCTTTCTTTATCACCACCTAATATGCCACAACAACACAGCTTTGAATGGTGCGAGTCCATTTATACATGGATTGTTTTCCATAAATATGCACTAAAGTACGATATAATCCACAGGTGGTTGAATCGGTGTATTTAGAACCATGGATACCCAGGGCCCACTGTAAACTCATACTCAGATTTTTGACTATGCCCCTAACCCACGTGTGGTTCAAGGGTCAACTGAATATCACCTATTCATTGTGTCTTTTGTTTTATTGTTTGTCTCTCTTCACTAAAATGTAAGCCCCAGGAGAGTGGAGAATTTGTACTCCAAGTGTTATCTCATCAGGATCCTTGATTGCGGAGGCCTACATGATACCAGAGGCCACCAGGATACACCGGGGCAGGGTGTGTGTGTGTGGGGGGGGGAGGCAGTTTGCCTGTCAGAGAAATGACGGTATTCTTTTTTTTTTTTTTTTTTTTTTTTTGTCTTTTTGCCTTTTCTAGGGCCGCTCCCGTGGCATATGGAGGTTCCCAGGCTGGGGGTCTAATCAGAGCTGTAGCCACCAGCCTACACCACAGCTCACGGCAACGCCGGATCCTTAACCCACTGAGCAAGGCCAGGGACCGAACCAGCAACCTCATCATTCCTAGTCGGATTCGTTAACCACTGCGCCACGATAGGAACCCCGAGAAATGACAGTATTCTGAAAGCTGAGGTGGTTTAACAAAAAGTCAAGGTCTAGCCCATCACCTCTTATTCTTCATTTAGGTCTAAAACAAGTGTCCATGAAAGCAAAAATCTGTTGACTGAAAAAAAAAAAAATGCAGACTCTAAAAGTTGAGAGTTATGTTTTATGTGGCACATTCCTGAGGAGCTAAGCCCAGGAGACAGCCTCTCAGATCGCTCTGAGGGACCTCTGAAGAGAAAAGGGAAGAGCCAGGATATAAAGGAGTTCTTGCAAAAAAAAAAGACAAAAAAACAAGTCATTGAACATCAAAAGATTATTGCCAAATGAAAGAAAAAAAGATATCTCAAGTAAATGAATTTAGCACTTTTTTTTTTGGTTTCTTTTCTTTCCTTTTTTTTTTTTTTTTTAACTATTTTTTTTTTTCTTTTAGCACTTTTGTATGTATCTGGGAAGATGCGAGAGTCCAGGAATAATGAAATGCAATCCTTTGACACGCACCTTAACCTTAACTATCTAGGGCCAGTATCCTGTTTTTCTCCATCCTGAATTCCCTCAGGATGGCTGATGTGGCTGAGGGCTTGATGGCTACAAGAGCCAACATTCTTTGTCCACAAATCCCAGATTTCAGAGACCGCAGAGATCCTTGACGGTTGCATTAATTTGCTAGAAATTTCTACCAGCTACAAGGTACCACAAACAACAGAAACGTATGGTCTCACAATTCTGGAGGCCAGAAGTCTAAGATCAAGGTGCCCACAGGGTTGGTTCCTCTGAGGACCGTGAGGGAGGATCTATGCCAGGCCTCTCCCCTGGCTCTGGAGGTTTCCTGGCCGGCTTTAGCATTCCTTGGCTTTTAAAAGCCACATCCCAGATCCCGGCCCCAAGTCACCACCTTCACCTTCACAGGGGGTTCTTCCAGTGAAGGGGTGTGTGTGTGTATGTCTCCAAATTTCCCCTTTTTATAAAGACCCCAGTCATCCTGCATCATGGCTCACCTGAATAACCTTGTCTTAATAATCGTTTCCACAAAGACACAGTTTCCAAATAATGTCACATTCTGAGGTCCTAATGGAAGTCAGGACTGCAACATAAATTTGGTAGAGGAGGCAATTCAACCCAAAACCCAGGTCCTGCACTTCAAGGAAATTATGTCTTCAAGATAAAATCTGCCTGGGAGTTCCCAATATGGTTCAGCCAAAATGAGACTGACTGGCAGCCATGAGGCCCAAGTTTGATCCCTGGCCTTGTTCAGGATCTGGCATTGCTGTGAGCTGTGGTGTAGGTCACAGACACGTCTTGGATCTGATGTGGCTGTGGCTGTGGTGTAGGCCAGCAGCTACAGCTCCAAAAACACCTCTAGTCTGGGAACCTCCAAATGCCATGGGTATGGCCCTAAAAAGACAAAAAAAAAAAGGACAAATTGCCCAGATGACTGTTGGTCAATATAGATTAGGTTATTGTCATGTAAACCCTGACAGCTTGGGATTGGAGGGTTTGTTTGTCTTTTTGTTAATGTAAGTGCCTCCCTTAACTTTGATTAGTGCCAGACAATCTTTGATTGCCAGGAATCCACTTCAAAGAAGGTGATCTACAATAAACAGATTGCCAGCCACGTGACTTTATAAAGAGCCAGGCCGCCTTCCCTCACTAAGGTTGCTTTGATTTAGAAATTTGGGTTAATTTGACTACTTGAGCCACCTGTGTTTTCCCTTCCCGAACTTTACATTTGCACTCTCGTGTCTTAAATTCACCAATAAAGGGTGAGCACACAAACCGCTAAGCCCCCACCCTCAACCCCAATAAAAAGCAGAACCCCCAGGCCATGATCTGGTGATCTCTTTCCCCTTGACCTCACTGTGTGGACCCAGGTGTGCTCTGAAAGTTCCAGGTCCTATAAGTAATAAACCTTAATTTTGGGGGAAGTTTTCTGATGGTTATTGCTAAAGGACACCTTGCAATCATAACAACGGAAAGGGCTGGTGGTTATTGATAGGATGGAACCAACCCATGACAGTTTTGTTCAATAAGCAGCAGCTTAACCCAACAGAAGTGCATTTCTGGCTCACACAAGACCACCGAGGGTCAGTGGGACTCTCCAGGGCAGTGCTCCTCCATGCAGTGACTCAGGGATCCAAGGCGCCTCCATCTGCTGCATTCCACCTTGAGGGGCACTGAAGGACTGGGGAATGGCATGTAGTTTTCAACTTGTTTCTGTCTCACTGTATCTCTCTGTATTTCACCCATGCAGAACTCACAACTTGAAGACCCTCCTGCTATTGGCAGTGATCATGGCATTTGGTAAGGGTTGACCTTGACCTCAGGCCACAAGGGGGACAGTGCAGGGAGGGAAGCACCCTCTCCTCCCAGCTGCCCTTCCCACCACATCAGACTGTCTCCAGTGAGAGCAAGAGAGGGGCTCTTGTGGGGAGGAGAAGTAGCAGAGAGAGGCAGAGAGGGAGGACACAGGCCCCAGGCCCCATCACTGGACAATTTCCTTCCAGGCTTGCTGCAGGTCCAGGGGAATGTGCTGAATTTCCACAAAATGATCAAGTTGAAGACAGGAAAGTCACCCGTGCCCAATTACGCCTTCTATGGTTGCTACTGTGGCCTGGGAGGCAAAGGATCACCCAAGGATGCAACTGATTGTTGAGACCATGCCCACCTCTCCCCTCTGCCTGCTTGTGGCACCCCATGGGGCTGGGTGATGGAAGGCTCCAGCTGGTGCCCCCTCAGCACAGAACCCCAAGAAGTCCCAGCTGAAAAAGCAACCAGCATGTTGAAAACTCTGCTCAAGACCATTACAACGTCAGTGGTTCTCTGCCCAGGGTGAAGAGCATGAAACACAGGACACCAGCTCCCTGGAACTAGAAAAGGACAGCCTCAATAGCGTAGTCTGTCGTCACAGGTGCTGTGCTGCACATGACTGTTGCTACAAGCAGCTTAAGAAACGTGGGTGTGGCACCAAGTTACTGAGCTACAAGTTTGTGTTCTACCAGGGCCAAACCATTGGGGTAAGAAAGAGTCTGAGAACTCCACCCAGCCTCTTCTATTCATTTTTAGAGGCGCCATGGTGTCAGGCACTGTACTGGGCATCAAAGCCAGGAAAAAAGGGACTGCGTCCTTAAGTGGGAAGAGAAGAAAATGAAAACACAACTCTGATGGGAAGTGAGCAAAATAATGCAGCGTGAGGATCAGGGAGGGTTTCTGAGAATGATGACCTCCTAGGTGAGTCTTCAAGGCTGAGAGGAGTTGGGGGTGGGATGGGGGAGGGATGAGGGCATCCCAAGAAGAGGACACAGCAGCAGGGTCCAAGGCACAGGAATGAATTGTAACAATTCTATTCTGCTGAAGGGAAATGTAAGGATGAGACAAGTGGTGGGTGACCATGGCAGAGAGATGGGAAGGGGCTAGGTCAAGTCCCTGAGGCCATATTGTACTTAAATCATTGTCCTAAAGCAATAGGGAGCTCTTAAACATAGGAGTGATGTGATCAGACCTACATCTCGGGGGACTAGCTTTGACTGAGGATGGAGGGAAACAGATGGCAGTGGGGGTGGACAGTGAGAAGACCATTGCCAGTACACAGACCAGAGACAGTAAGAGCTTGACCAGTAGAAATGGTGAGCAGAATGGACAAGATGGCAAGTGACATGATGAGACATCGGGAGTAGAATCAGCAGAGCTTGGTGACTGACTGGGTAGGGAACTGGGAGCTGTTGGTGGCCAGACAACCATGAGGATGGTACACCTGAGGGGGTCCTGGTGGGCGAGGGGAGGAGCATGTTGAGTGGGGAGGCTTCCGAATAACCAGGAAGATGGGCAACAGGCAGCTGGATAAAGGAACTCACAGCTCAAGGGAGGGATCTGGCTGAGGGCACAGATTCAGGAGATAGCAGCAGAGAGCTGAGAGTTGGACCAGGTGCCCACCCACTTGATGCTTAAAGGCCCAGAGAGGAGACAGAGGAGGGATAGTCCGAGAGAGGGAAGAACCAGGAAGGTGGAGGAGTTGGCAAGGAGATGGTTAATGGCAGCCAGGTTAACAGAGGGCTCCTCCCAGATAAGCGCTGACCAGGCTCCTTGGATTTAGAGACAGGAAGACCATGGAGGACCTCAGTGGGAGCTCTTGCTGATGGGGTGCTGAGGAGAAAGCCAGAGTAGAGTGGGTTGGAAATTGGATGGCACGCGATGCAGGGGCAGGAGGTGTAGACAACCTTCTGGAGCAAGATTGGCTCTGAAGGGAAGCAGAGAGGTGAGCAGTAGCTGGAAGGGTTTGCTCAGTGCCCCCAGACAGCAGACCCACGAGTGGGGTTTTGAGAAAGCGTGGGCTCGTGCCCAAGAGCCTGAGTTCTCTCCGGTCAGAAATCAGGTCTCCCCATCGTGACCTCTCCTTAACGTCATGCGTCTTTAGCAGGCTCTGGGTGGCAGGCAACAAGATGCCCAACTAAAAGAGCCTCAGACAATGAGGAAGGCTGAACGAGGGCAGTGCCAGGGCTGGGGCAGCTTCTCAACTATGATGGCCAGGACCCAGTCTTTCCCCAACCTTCTGCTCTGCCCTGCCCTGTTGGCAGTGTGAGGCCAAGATACATGATGCGGCTCTAAGCATGATGGCCTCACCCTACAAAAGACGCTTTCTTTCCCTTTGGATAGCTGTCTTTCTGAGGGAGGAAATTAATCCTGCCCAGAAGCCCCAGAAGACTTCTACTTGTGGCTCACTGGCCAGAGCGAGGTCACAAGTGACCCAGAGACCAATCACTACAAAGGAAAAAGGGATGACCATCACTGGCTTGCACCCATCATGACCCATTCCCAGGCCTCAGTGTTCCGTGCTGGTGTCCCCATCAGGCTGGGCGTGGCCTTCCTGAGGGGGCAGGGATTCTGTCTCCCCATCAGTCAGAAATATCTGGAACATGGGTGCTTATCCCAGATTCAAAGCCCTGGGAGGGCAGGGGCTATGTCTTTTCCCCCAGAATTCCCACACAGAACCATAGAATATCAACAATCTCTGATCTTGTGTTTTCAGAGCCACAGGACGACTGTAGAAGACGACTATGTCAGTGTGATAAAATAGCTGCCGATTGTTTTGCAAGAAACCTGAGGACCTATAATGTAAAGCTCCAATATTACAGCAATCTGAGGTGCACTGGGACTGCCCCCAAGTGCCGAGACTCCCCTGGTTCTGGAAGCCTTGCCACCCAATGCTGAGTGTCCTTCCCTACTCACTACCCTAGCCAAGTTTCCTGGCAAACACCCTATTCACTACCCTAGCCATGTTCCCTGGCAAAGGAAGGAAACCCACTCTCCCGTCCTAGAGATAAGCCTGGAGCTCTTCTCTCCTCACATAGAAGTCTGGGCTTGTGTGACTGGCCTCTCCCCCCTGCTTCCTTTGGGCACCAGGAGAGTTCCCCATTTCCACTCTTCTTCAACTCCAACTTCATGCTTAGCAGTAGCAACTGTACTCCAGGTGGGCTCTTCTGAGTAAAGATTTCATTTGGCACACTCTATGTGAGTGTGGGTGTGTGTGGGTGTGTGTGTATGTGTGTGCATGCGTGTTCTCGCACATGCACTGCTCCAGACACTTCTAGCATGAGAACAAACTGATATACAAGGCAATTCAGTGTAAGGTGTTAAAAATACATATTTGAGAGTCAAACTGACTGCGTCCAATCCCCACCACCACTTCCCTCAGCCTTAGTTCCCTCATCTAAATGGAGACAGCTTTGGTACCAAGTGCATGAGCCTCTTGGAGAGGTACGAGATTATTACATAAGATAATGGATGTAAAGGGCAGGGGCTGTCGTGTCTGTATTATCACTACCAGTAAAACCCAGCCATCCACCTCGCCTTCCTGGGCACGAGCAGCTCCTGCAGGCCTGTTAGGGGAAAAGAGGAATGTTGTTCCTGATATTCTGGGGAGGAAGGAGCCACGCCTTCTGTGCAGTACGATCTTCTCCTATGCCACCCGCCTGGTGAAGGTGGGTCAGTGCAACACTGGCCACCAGCTGGACTCAGAGCATTCATCCCTTCGCCCTGGGTGGGCTTCCTCAGCTTGTGACCCATGCAGAGTCCCAGAGGGCGTGGCACCTAGTTTACTGCTCGGCCCCAGCCATCTCAAATCCTGAATGACAAGGAATCTTGCATTTTGCTTTGCACTGGGACCCACAAATGACGTAGCTGCTCCGATCCTCACCGGGATGCTTCTGCCCCTCCTGTCATCCAGGCTCCCACTAGATAGTCCCACGTGGACCAGCCACACCTAGTTCTTTAATACTCATCATCAGGGCTGCTGGATGGGGATCCCACAAAGGCACCCAGCTGAGCGGGCACGGATGGGAGCTGAACTTGAGCAGGCTCTCCATGCATCCAGAGATGGTGCCTTTTCTGTAATTCTTCCTCTCGGGTGGGCGTGCGTTTCTCTAATTCTGCATAGAGAGGCTTCGTTTGCTACCAGTAGCCCTGATCGTGGTCACTCTCCCTCATACTAAGAGAAATGCAAGTTAAAACTCCACTAAGACACCATCTTTATCTATTAGAATGAATTCAAAAGTGTACAATCTGCTCTATTGGCAAGTCGCATGGGGAAACCAGCCCTCTCACAGGGGGCTAGTGGGAGAGCAAAATGACCATAGAGGGCAAATTTATCCTTTGGCTCAGTAACTCCACTTCTGGAAATGTACCCTACAAAGGTGCGCACACACACACACACACACACACACACACACACGCACAATGATTTGGGAGCAAGTTTTGTTATTCCTGCATTGTCTGGACTTGGGTTGGAAATACCGCATGTGGCCATGCAGAGAGGACAAGTTAGATGAACAATGATACAGTCTCAAAACAGAATACAATACACCTGTTTAAGAGGGAAGATTCCTCTGCCACAGTGTAGAACAGCTCCAACACGTGACGGACGGCAAGTGAAAAGAGGAGACTGGAGGCGTGTAAACGGTGTGCTACACTGATGGGAGAAAGGATGGAAACTTGACGACGTACTCGCTCATATTGACAGAAAGAGTTAAAGAAGAGAGACGGGAAGTTACATTACTTCGTTATTTATAGGGAGCAGGGCTGGCAGGGAAATGCACTGGGCACAGATGGGGTAAAGGGAAATTTCCCTAGTTGTAATTTTTCATATTGTTTTGCTTTTTCAGCCCAATGAATGTATTTCCTACTCCAAAACATTAGCATCTTCAAACATATGGAAACATTTCCCTCCCTAAGACAGATGCTAAATCTCAGAGCCAATATAGCATAATCCAGGGTCTGGCAAACTGCAGTCTGCTGGCCAAATCTACCTATTGCCTGCTTTGGCACCGCTTATGAGCAAAGAATGGTTTTGACATCTTTAAATGCTTGAACAAAAGCAAAAGAAGAATATATGTGACACATTAAAATGAGATGAAGTTTAAATTTTAGTGACAAGACGTAAAGTTTTATTTGGTTTCACGTTGTCCATAACTGCTCGGATGCCACACGAGCAGAACCGAGTACTTGTGACAGAGAACATGTGGCCTTCTGCCAGAAGTCTGCCCACCTTTGGTCTAATCTGGCTCCTCCCAAGCTGCACTTGCCAATTGCCAAGAGACCCGTGCTTTGGGCCTTTGATCTGCTCAGATCACTACTTTTGCAAAATAAAATACACGCAACATATCAACACAAATATTTTTATTATTTGATTCAAAGAACATAAAATGACTCATAAAATTATCAATCGCCAGGACCAGATAGTCTCACAGGTGAATCCTACCAAACATTTAAACTCCCCTGGTAGTGCTTATCCTCCTCAAACTATGACAAAAAGTTGAAGAGGCGGGAATGCTTCTGAACTCATTCTACAAGGCCAAAAGCATTACCCTAGTACCGAAACCTGACAGAGACATCACCAAAAGGGACCATCTCAAGCCAGTATCACTGACGCACACAGATGCAAAACTCCTCACCCAAACATTAGCAAGCCGAATTCGGTAATACAGTTAAGAGATCACACACCATGATCAAGTGAGTTTTATTTCAGGAATGCAAGGACAGTTCGGTATTCACAAGTCAATCAATGTGACACACCACACTGACAGCGTGAAGAATTGAAATCATCCCGACAGATGCCGGAAAGTAATAATATTAATTTTTAAGTGAGAAATGCAACAATTTTTAGTTTTTAGTTTTCTATTCATATTTATTTATTTTGCTTCTTAGGGCCACACCCATGGCATATGGAGGTTCCCAGGCTAGGGAGCTACAGCTGCCAGCCTACACCACAGCCACAGCCACATCAGATCTGAGCCATGTCTGCGAGCCTCACTACAGCTCACAGCAACACCAGACCCTTAACCCAGTAGTTAACAAATCCTACTGGGAACCATGAGGTTGAGGGCTTGATCCCTGGCCTTGCTCAGTGGGTTAATGATCCCCCGTTGCCATGAGCTGTGGTGTATGTTGCAGACATGGCTCGTATCCCACGTTGCTGTGTCTGTGGCGTGGACCAGCACCTACAGCTCTGATTCAACCTCTAGCCTGGCAACCTCTATATGCTGTGGGTGAGGCCCTGGAAAAGACAAATACCTATAAATATATATATATATATATATATATATATACACACACACAAATATTTTATTATTTGATTCAAAAACCATACAATTATTTTATCAATTGCCAGGACCAGATAGTTTCACAGGTGAATTCTATCAAACATTTAAAGAAGAATTAGTACTTGCCCTTCTCAGACTATGTCAAAACATTGAAGAGGAGGGAATGCTTCTGATCTCATTCTGTGAGGCCCACAGCATTACCCCAATACCAAAACCTGACAAGAACATCACCAAAAGGGAAAATCACTAGCCAACAACACTGATGCCCATAGATGCAAAACTCCTCAACAAAATATTAGCACGCTGAATTCATTCATATATTTTAGAGATCATACACCATGATCAAGTGAGATTTATCTCAGGAATGCAAGGACAGTTCACTTCAATCAATGGGATACACCACACTAACAGCTTGAAGTATAAAAATCATATTATCATCTCAACAGATGAAGTAAAAGCTATTGGTTGATAAAATTCAACATCCTTTTATGATAAAAATGCTCCACAAAATGGGTATAGAGGGAACACACCACACATAAAGGCCATGTATGACAAACCCACAGCTAACTTCATACTCAACAGTGACAACCTGAGAGCATTTCCTCTAAGGCAGGCAAAACACAAATGTTTTCACTCTCACTCCTTTCATTCAACATAGTATTGGAAGTCTTAGCCATAGCAGACAAGAAAAAGAAATAAAAGGAATCCAAATTGGAAAGGAAGAAATAAAACTGTTACTGTTTGCAGATGGCATGATACTATACAGGGAAAACCCTTAAGATTCCATAAAAAAAAAAAATCTATCAGAACTAATAAATGAATTCAGTAATGTAGCAAGATACAAAGTTAGTGTACAGAAATAATATCTATACACTAATAATGAACTATCAGAAAGAATTTCAGACAACAATCTCACTTAAAGTTGCATCAAAAGAATAAAATACCTAGGAATACATCTAATCAAGGATGTAAAAGACCTGTACTCAGAAATCTATAAGACAGTGTTGCAAGAAATGGAAAACAAGACAAAAAAGAGAAAAATATATGATGTTCATGGACTGGAAGAATTAATATTGTTAAAATGACCATACTACCCACAACAAGGCAATCTATAGAATCAATTCAATCCTTATCAAAATGCCAACAGAATATTTCAAGAACTAACACAAAAAAATTCAAAAATGTACATAGAAACTAAAAGTCCCTCAATACCTAAAACAATTTTGAGCAAGAAGAACAAAGCTAAAGGCATGATGCTTACTGATTTTCATACTATACTATAAAATATAGTGTGTAAACACTATGTTTCCAAAATCTATGATAATTACACCCAAAAAAATGCATAGATCAACGAACAAAATAGAGAGCCCAGAAATAAACTTATACATTTATGGGCAATTAATATACAGCAAAGATGGCAAAGATATTTAAGAAGGAAAAGACACACTCTTCAATAAATGGTACTAGGAAAACTAGAAAGCTACATGCAGGAGTTCCCATCATGGCACAGTGGAAACGAATCCAACTAGGAACCATGAGGTTGCAGGTTCAATCATGGCCCTGCTCAGTGGGTTAAGGATCCAGCATTGCCCTGAGCTGTGGTGTAGGTTGCAGACATGGCTCGGATCTCGCATTGCTGTGGCTGTGGCATAGGCCAGCAGCTACAGCTCCAATTAGACCCCTAGCCTCCATATGCCATGGGTGTAGCCTTATAGAAAAACGACCAAAAAAATAAAAAAAGAAAGCTACATGCAAAAGAATCACACTGGACTAATTTATGACACGATATACAAAAAATAAACTCAAAATGAATTAAAGACTTAAATATAAGACCTGAAACCCCAAATTTCCCTCAAGAAAACATAGGCAGGATGCACTTTGCCATCAGTCTTAGCAATACTCTTCGGATATGGCTCCTCAGGCAAGAGAAACAAAAGCAAAAATAAATAAATGGGACTATAACAAACTAAAAAGCTTTTGCACAGCAAAGGAAACTATCAACAAAATGAAAAGGCAGTCTACTGACTGGGAGAAGATATTTTCAAATGGCATATCTGATAGGGAGTTACTATCCAAAGTATACAAAGAACACAAACATAGGCCAAATACTCTCTGACATAAATGACAGCAACATCTTCTCAGATCCACCTCTTAGAGTAATGACAATAAAACAAAAAATAAACAAATCGGACTTAATCAAACTTCAAATTTCTACATAGCAAGGGAAACCCTAAATAAAGTGAAAGGACAACCCACAGAATGGGAGAAAATATTTGCAAAAGAAGTGACTGACAAGAGATTAATTTCCAAAATTTATAAACACCTTCCACAGCTCAGTACAAAAAAAAAAAAAAAAAAAAAAAAAAAAAAAAAAAAAAGATCAATCCCATCTAAAAATGGGCAGAAGATCTAAACAGACAGTTCTCCAAAGAAGACATACAGATGGCCAAAAAACACATGAAAAGATGTTCAACATCACTCATTATTAGAGAAATCCAAATCAAAACGACTATGACGTGACTTCTCCAGAGAACACAGTTGCGTGAGTGAAGAATGGTATTTAAAAGCCAGGATATCGGGAGACGGGATTAAGATGGCGGAATAGAAGGACTGGAGCTCCACTTCTCTCCTAAAAACAACAAAATTCACAACTAAAGACTGAGCACTCTTCACCCAAATGGACCAGAAACCTTAAAAAAAGATACCCTACTCCAGAAGAAAAAGAGGAGGCCACATCAAGAGGTAGGAGGGGCAATTTTGCGGTATAAACAACCCCATACCTCCTGGGTAGGAACCTCCACAGACTGGAAACTAACTGGTTCACAGAGACTCACCTACAGGAGTGAGAGTTCTGAGCCCCACATCAAACCCTCACATGCTGGGATCTGGCACTGGGAGAAAGAGCCCTTGGAGCATCTGGCATTGAAGGCCAGTGGGGCTTGTGCGCAGAAGCTCCACAGGACTGGGGGAAATGGAGACCCCATTCTTAAAAGGCACACATGGACTTTCATGTGCACTGGGTCCCAGGGCAAAGCAAAGTCTTCCTAGGAATCTGGGTCAAAACTGACTGCAGTTCTTGGAGGACATCCTGGGAAAACAGGGATGATTGTGGCTTGTTGTGAGAGAGGGACACTGAAAGCAAAGCTCTTGGGAATATTCAGAAGCAGGGCTGTTCTCTGGAGGTGGCCATTTTGGGAAAATCTGGCCCCATCAGTCAGTCAGCTGCTGAGAAGCCCCATGGCAAACAACAACTCAGGTGGGATCACAGCCCCGCCCCTCAGTAAACAGGCTACCTAAAGACCCCTCAGGCCCACAGCTGCCTCTAATCCCATCCAGAGACTAAGCCCCACCCACCAGAGGGATTAGAATCGGCTCCACCTACCAGTGGGCAGGCATCAGCCCCTCCCATCAGGAAGCCTACAGCAAGCCCCCATACTGACTTCAGCCACAAGGGGGGCAGACACCAGAAGTAAGAGAGGCTACAACTCTATTATCTTTAAATGGTCACCACACCAAAAACCTATAAAAATGAAAAGACAGAGAACTATAACTCAGATGAGGGAGAAAGGAAAAACCCCAGAAAATTGGCTAAGCAATGAGGAGATGCTCAGCCTCCAGGAAAAAGACTTTAGACTGTTGATGCTGAAGATGATGCAAGACATTAGAAATCAACTGGGGGCAAAGATGGATAACTTACAGGAAACACTGACCAAAGAGATACAAGATATAAAACTTAAACAAGAAGACATGCAAAATACAATAACTGAAATAAAAAATTCACTAGAAGCAGCTAACAGCAGAATACGGGAGGCAGAAGAATGAATAAGCAAGGTGGAGGACAGATTAGTGGAAATCACAGATGCGGAACAGAAAAGAGAAAAAAGATTGAAAACAAATGAAGAGAGTCTCAGAGAACTCTGGGACAATGTAAAACGCACCCACATCTGTATTATAGGGGTGCCAGAAGGAAAAGAGAGAGAGAAGGAGACAGAAGAAATATTCTAAGAGATAATAGCCAAAAACTTCCCTAAAATGGGGAAGGAATCACTCACTCAAATCCAGGAAGCACAACGAGTACCATATAAAATAAACCCAAGGAGGAACACCCCAAGACATATACTAATCAAACGGACCAAAATTAAAGACAAAGAGAAAATCTTGAAAGCATCTAAGGAAAAGAAACAAATAACATACAAGGAAACCCCAATAAGGTTATCGGCAGATTTTTCAGCAGGCCAGAAGGGAGTGGCATGATATACTTAATGTGATGAAAGAAAAAACCTCCCACCAAGATTACTCTACCCAGTAAGGCTCTCATTTAGATTTGAGGGAGAAATCAAAACCTTCACAGATAAGCAAAAGCTGAGAGAATTCAGCAACAGTAAACCAGCCTTACAACAAATACTAAAGGAACTTCTCTAGGCAGAAAAGAACAAGAGAAGAAGGAAAGAGAAAAGAGCAACAAAAACAAATCCAAAGCAATTCATAAAATGGCAATAAGAACATACATATCAATAATTACCTTAAATGTGAATGGACTAAACGCCCCAACCAAAAGACACAGACTGGATGAATGGATACAAAAACAAGACCCATATATATGCTGTCTTCAAGAGACCCACTTCACTTCTAGGGACACATACAAATTGAAAGTGAGAGGATGGAAGAAAATATTTCATGCAAACGAGGATCAAAGGAAAGCTGGAGTAGCAATACTCATATCAGACAAAATAGACTTTAAAATGAAGAATATTTTAAGGGACAAAGAAGGACATTACATAATGATCAAAGGATCAATCCAAGAAGATGTTATAACAATTTTAAATATCTACGCACCCAACACAGGTTCACCACAATATAAAAGGCAACTGCTAACAACCTTAAAAGGAGAAATCGACAATAACACAATCATAGTGGGGGACTTTAATACCCCACTTACAGCAATGGACAGATCAACCAGACGGAAAATCAATAAGGAAACACAGGCCCTGAATGACACATTAAACCAGATGGACTTAATAGATATTTATAGGACATTTCATCCAAAAGCAACAGAATACATGCTCTTCGCAAGCGCACATGGAACATCCTCTAAGATTGATCATATCCTGGGCTACAAATCCAACCTCGGTAACTTTATGAAAATTGAAATCATATCAAGCATCTCTTCCGACCACAATGCTATATGACTGGAAATCAACAACAAGAAAAAAACTGCGAAAAACACAAACATGTGGAGACTAAACAACATGGATAAAACAACCAATGGATCACTGAAGAAATCAAAGAGGAAATTAAAAAATACCTGGCAGCAAATGACAACAAAGATACAACACTCCAAAACCTATGGGATGCAGCAAAAGTCCTTCTAAAAGGAAAGTTTGTAGAAATACAAGCCCATCTCAGGAAACAAGAAAAAGCTCAAATAAACAAGCTAACTTTACATCTAAAGCAGCTGGAGAGAGAAGAACAGACAAGACCTAAAGTTAGTAGGAGGAAGAAATCATAAAGATCAGAGCAGAAATCAATGAAATAGAAACAAAGAAAACCATAGAAAAAAATCAATGAAACAAAAAGCTAGTTCTTTGAAAAGATCAACAAAATTGATAAAGCCCTAGCCAGACTTATCAAGCAAAAAAGAGAAAGGACTCAAATCAATAAAATTAGAAATGAAAAAAAAGAAGTAACAACGGATATATCACAGAAATACAAAGGATCATTAGAGACTACTATATGCAACTATATGCCAATAAAACGGAAAACCTAGAAGAAATGGACAAATGCTTAGAAAAGTACAATCTGCCAAGACTAAACCAAGATGAAATAGAAAAGATGAATGGACCAATCATGAGAACTGAAATTGAAACTGTGATTAAAAAACTTCCAACAGGAGTTCCCGTCATGGCGCAGTGGTTAACGAATCCGACTAGAAACCATGAGGTTGCCGGTTCAGTCGCTGCCCTTGCTCAGTGGGTTAACGATCTGGCATTGCCGTGAGCTATGGTGTAGGTCGCAGACACGGCTTGGATCCCATGTTGCTATGGCTCTGGTGTAGGCCGGTGGCTCCAGCTCTGATTCGACCCCTAGCCTGGGAACCTCCATATGCCACAGGAGTGGTCCAAAGAAATAGCAAAAAGACAAAAAAAAAAAAAAAAAAAAAAAAAACTTCCAACAAACAAAAGTCCAGGACCAGATGGCTTCACAGGTGAATTCTATCAAACATTTAGAGAAGAGCTAACACCTATCCTTCTGAAATTATTTCAAAAAATTGCAGAGGAAGGGATACTCCAAACTCATTTTATGTGGCTACCGTCACCCTGATACCAAAACCAGACAAAGATACCACAAAAAAAGAAAACTACATGCCAATTTCATTGATGAACATAGATGCAAAAATCCTCAACAAAATACTAGAAAACCGCATCCAACAATACATTAAAAGGATTGTACATCATGATCAAGTGGAATTTATCCCAGGGATGCAAGGGTTCTTCAATATCCGCAAATCCATCAGTGTGATACACCACATTAACAAACTGAAGAATAAAAACCATACGATCCTCTCAATAGACACGGAAAAAGCCTTTGACAAAATCCAATACCCATTTCTGATAAAAACCCTTCAGAAAGTGGGCATAACGGGAACCTACCTCAACATGATAAAGGCCATATGTGACAAACCCACAGCGAACTTCAGTCTCAATGGTGAAAAGCTGAAAGAATTCCCACTGAGATCAGGAACAAGACAAGGATGTCCATTCTCGCCACTACTCTTCAACATAGTTCTGGAAGTCCTAACCACAGCAATCAGAGAAGTAAAAGACATAAAAGGAATCCAAATTGGAAAGGAAGAAGTAAAACTATCACTATATGCAGATGACATGATACCATACCTAGAGAATCCTAAAGACTCTACCAGAAAACTGTTAGAGCTCATCCATGAATTTGGCAAAGTCACAGGATACAAAATCAATACAGAGAAATCAACGGCATTTCTATATTCTAACAATGAAAGATCAGAAAAGGAAATTAGGGAAGCAATCCTGTTTACCATCGCATCCAAAAGAATAAAATACCTAGGAGTAAACCTACCTAAAGAAACAAAAGACCTGTACTCTGAAAACTACAAGCCACTGATGAAAGAAATCAAAGATGACACAAATAGATGGAAAGATATACCATGCTCATGGATTGGAAGAGTTGATATTATCAAAATGACTATACTACCTAAGGCAACTACAGATTCAATGCAATCCCTATCAAATCACCAAGGACATTTTTCACAGAACTTGAACAAAATATTTTAAAGTTTATTTGGAAGCACAAAAGACCCAGAATAGCCAAAGACATCCTGAAAAAGAAAAGTGGAGCTGGAGGAATCAGGCTCCTGGACTTCAGACTGTACTACAAAGCAACAGTCATCAAAACCACATGATACTGGCACAAAGACAGAAATATAGATCAGTGGAACAGGATAGAAAGCCCAGAATTCAACCCACGCACCTACAGCCAACTAATCTATGACAAAGGAGGCAAGAATATACAATGGAGAAAGGACAGCTTGTTCAATAAGTGGTGCTGGGAAAACTGGACAGCAGCCACATGGAAAAGAAGGAAATTAGAACACTCCCTAACACCATACTCAAAAATAAACTCAAAATGGATTAAAGACCTAGATATGAGACCAGACACTATCAAACTCCTAGAGGAAAACATAGGCCAAACATGCTCTGACATAAATGACAGCAACATCTTCTCAGATCCACCTATCAGAGTATTGACAACAAAAACAAAAATAAACAAATGGGACCTAATCAAACTTAAAAGTTTCTGCACAGCAAAGGAAACCCTAAACAACACAAAAAGACAACCCACAGAATGGGAGAAAATCTTTGCAAGTGAATCCACTGACAAGAGATTAATCTCCAAAATTTATAAACAACTTCTGCAGCTCAATACCAAAAAAACAAACGAGCCTATCAAAAAATGGGCAGAAGATCTAAACAGACAGTTCTCCAAAGAAGACATACAGATGGCCGAGAAACACATGAAAAGATGTTCGACATCACTCATTATTAGAGAAATGCAAATCAAAACCACTCTGAGGTACCACCTTATACCAGCCACAATGGCCATCATCCAAAAGTCTACAAACAATAAGTGCTGGAGAGGGTGTGGAGAAAAAGGAACTCTATCACACTGTTGGTGGGAATGTACATTGGTGAAACCATGGGAAACAGTATGCAGATTCCACAGAAAACCAAAAATAGAACTACTATTTAATCCAGCAATCCCACTCCTGGGCATCTATCCAGAGAAAACCACGACTTGCAAAGACACATGTACTCCAATGTTCATTGCAGTGCTATATACAATAGCCAAGACATGGAAACAACCTAAATGTCCATTGACAGAGGAGTGGATCCAGAAGACGTGGTACATATACACAATGGAATATTACTCTGCCATTAAAAGGAAAGAAACATGGATGGACATGCAGCAACATGGATGGACCTAGAAATTATCATGCTAAGTGAAAGTCAGTCATACAGGGAGACACCAACATCAAATGCTATCACTTACATGTGGAATCTCAAAAAATGACAAAATGAACTTCCTTGCAGAACAGATACTGACTCACAGACTTTAAAAAACTCATGGTGAGGGGAGAGGACAAGATGGCGGAGGAGTAGGGGGACACGCTCGCCCTCTCCCACAAACACAACAAAAAAAGCACATCTACAGAATAAATGACTCGCACAGAACAACAACCAATCACTGGCAGAAGAACCTAAACTCCAATAACGGCAAGAAGTTCGTGACATTACTGGGCAGAACAGGAGAAAAGAGGAGAGTGAGAGAAGGTGAATCCGAGCGGGACGGGTGCTCCCGAAAGGGAACTGCGGAGGAGAAAGGGATCCCGCACCCTGGAAAGTCACCTACATGGGGGAAAGATCAAACGAACTGGAGCAATCTCCAGATGCAGAGAAGAGTGTAGCAGTAAGTTGGAGTACGGAAAAGCCGATCAAGAACCAAACGGACCATCTGAACTACAGGCACTGAGACGCCTGGGTGGGGGCTGGGCACCAAGACCTTGCCTCCGAAGGTTAGTCCCTGGGCTTGGGGGGTGGGGCGGAGCAGAAACTGCTTGGGAGGTCTAGAACCATTTGACGGGGCAGAGACTTCCCCGCCCCAAGCCTGGGAGACTAGAAAACAAAGCTGTTGCAGAGGAAGGGAGCAATACTCTAGGGGCGGGGAAGTGGAAAGCCGCATCAGAGGGAACCTGGGAGAAGGGCCTGGTCTGCGCCCGTGCTGGGGAGGGGAGAGAAGAAGGGGTGGGTCCCCATAGAATACCCCCCACACCACAGCAAGCTTACAGGCCCACTAGCTAGCTGAAAGCTGTGCTTCCCAGTGCATCCCCTCCCCCCACCCCTGCCACGCCCTACGCTCTCGCCGAACCTGGGGCTGCCTGCCATCCGGGAGGGCTGGCCTCAACAATTGCCTGAAGCCTACCACTGCAGGGGCTGTCCCTGCACAGGCCTGCTTGCCCTTTGGAGGGGCTACACTTCCGCAGAGCAGCACCAAACACCATCAGCCCCCGAGAAAAGGCCTGCAGCCCAGAAAACCTAGAACAAGCCTAGCCAGGCCGTGAATAGATCTGCCTAATTCTCGGACGGTTTTTCTGAGTCGGGCTACCCCGGGGAGGAGCCTCTTCGGTTTCCAACAGCCCTGCTACCCACCCAAGCCCCCAGGGGGTGCCCTAGTGGATCAGCTGCATAGGACTGCCAGCTCCAGGCAGGACCTCCTGCAGCCCAGAAAAGCTGCAACAAGCTCGGCCGAGTCGGGAAAAGATCTCAGACGGTCTTTCTGAGTCGGGCTGCCCTGGGGAGGAGCCTCTTGGGTTTCCAGTGGCCCTGCTACCCGCCCAAGCCCCTAGGGGGTGCCCCACTCCCACGGAATAGCTGCTCAGCACCACCAACCCCCTGGAAGAGCCCCTGCAGCCCAGAAAAGCTGCAACAAGCTCGGCCAGACTGTGAAAAGATCCGCCTACATTCTCAGGCTGTCCTTCTGAGTTGGGCTGCCCTAGGGAAGAGCCTCTTAGGTTCTCAGTGACCCAGATAGCTGCTCCAGCCCCCAGGGGGTGCTGCACTACTGAGGAACAGCTGCCCAACACCGCCAACCCCCTGCAAGAACCCCACAGCCTAAAAACACCAGAGCAAGCTCTGCATGACCAAGTGAAATCTGCTACCATCGTGGTGTGGACCTCCCAGTCCTGTCTGCCCTCAGGAAGTCCTCCTTTGCTTCAAAGAAACACTGTTAGCCCCATCAACACTCCAGAAAAGCCACACTGCCTCAAAAAAAGATTGACCAACAACGCCAGCCCTCAGGAAATATTCCACGGCAGTGACAAGGCAAACACTGCCCGATAATGGAGAGTACAACTCCCTTAGGAGAAAGAAAACAACAAGCAAGATGAAGAAGCTGAGAAACCACCCCCAGTCAAACCAACAGGAGAACTCACCTAAAACAGTCAACAATGAAACAGATCTCTGCAGTCAGACAGACCTGGAGTTCAAAAGAGAAATAGTGAAAATACTGAAGGAATTAAGAGAAAATATGAACAGTAATGCAGATACCCTCAGAAAGGAACTAGAAAATATAAGGAGGAGCCAAGAAAAACTATAACATTCATTTGGAGAGATGCAAACTGAACTAAGGGCAGTAAAAACCAGAATGAATAATGCAGAAGAACGAATCAGTGATATGGAAGATAGAATAATGGAAATCACTCAATCCGGTCAACAGACAGAAAACCGAATCAAAAAACTGGAAAGCAATATAAGAGACCTATGGGATAATATAAAGTGGGCCAATCTATGCATAATAGGAATTCCAGAAGGAGTAGAAAAAGATAAGGGGATGGAAAATATATTTGAAGAAATTATCGATGGAAACCTCCCAAATCTAAAGGATACTGGGTTCAAGATACAAGAAGCACAGAGGGCCCCAAACAAACTGAACCCAAACAGACCCACACCAAGACACATCATAATAAAAATGGCAAAAGTTAGTGATAAAGAGAGGATCCTAAAGGCAGCAAGAGAAAAACAGAATGTTACCTACAAGGGAACCCCCATAAGAATATCAGCTGATTTCTCTACAGAAACACTACAGGCCAGGAGGGAATGGCAAGAGATATTTAAAGTGCTCAAAGGAAAAAATATGCAACCTAGAATACTCTATCCAGCAAGAATATCATTTAAAATAGAAGGGGAAATAAAAATTTTTCCCAACAAACAAAAACTTAAAGAATACAGCAACACAAAACCCAGGTTAAAGGAAATATTGAAAGGGCTTCTCTAAACCAAAAAGAAAGGAAGGAAAGGGAAGAAAAAAGAAAAGAAAAAAAAAAGAAGAAGAAGAGGAAGAACTAGGACTGAGGAAACCGCAATCAGAGAGCAGTCACTCAAATAAGCCAGCATACAGATTTAATCATGAACATGCCTCAAACAAAATAAAATTAAAAAGAAAAAAATAAAAAAGACATCAAAACCATAAAATGTGGGCAAGGGATGTTAGGAAGTAAATAACCCTTTTTGTTTGTTTGTATGTCTCTCTTCTTAATTTTAATATAGTAATGAAGTGTTTGAACTTACAGGACCATCAGGCTAAAACACACAATTATGGGAAGGGGTTAGCATACTTAAAAAACAGGGCAACCACAAGCCAAAAGCAAATATTGCATTTGCAAAAAATGAAAAAAAAAATACACTCAAGCAGATAATAACAGGAGACCATCCAACCAAAAAAAAAAAAAAAAAAAAAGAAGAAAGGAAGAATGGAGAACCATAGAATCAACTGGAACATGAGGTTCAAATGGCAATAAATAATCATCTATCAATTATCACCTTAAATGTCAATGGACTGAATGCCCCAATCAAAAGACACAGGGTGGCTGAGTGGATAAAAAGGCAAAAACCTTCAATATGCTGCCTACAAGAAACTCACCTTAGGACAAAAGATACATATAGATTGAAAGTAAAAGGGTGGGGAAAAATATTTCACGCCAATAGGCAAGACAGAAAAGCAGGAGTCGCAACACTCATATCAGACAAAATAGACTTTAAAACAAAAGACATAAAGAAAGACAAAGAAAGACACTACTTAATGATTAAGGGATCCATCCAAGGAGAGGATGTTACTATCATCAACATATATGCCCCAAATATAGGAGCACCCAGATACATACAACAAATATTAACAGACATAAAGGGAGATATTGATGAGAATACAATCATAGTAGGAGACCTTAATACCCCCCTCACATCAATGGACAGATCCTCTAGGCAGAAAACCAATAAAGCAACAGAGATCCTAAAGGAAACAATAGAAAAGTTAGACTTAACTGATATCTTCAGGACACTACATCCAAAAAAATCAGAATACACATTCTTCTCAAATGCTCATGGAACATTCTCAAGAATCGACCACATATTGGGACACAAAGCTAACCTCAACAAATTTAGGAGCATAGAAATTATCTCGAGTATCTTCTCTGACCACAACGCCATGAAATTAGAAACCAACCATGGGAAAAGGAAAGAGAAAAAACCTACTACATGGAGACTAAACAACATGCTACTAAAAAACCAATGGGTCAATGAGGAAATCAAGAAGGAAATTAAAAACTACCTTGAAACAAATTATAATGAAGACACAACCTCTCAAAATATATGGGATGCTGCGAAAGCAGTGCTCAGAGGGAAATTTATAGCAATACAGGCCTTTCTCAAAAAAGAAGAAAGATCCCAAATTGACAAATTAACCCTCCACCTAAATGAATTAGAAAAAGAAGAACAAAAAAGTCCTAAAGTCAGCAGAAGGAAGGAAATTATAAAGATCAAAGAAGAAATCAATAAAACAGAGACTCAAAAAACAATAGAGAAAATTAATAAAACCAAGAGCTGGTTCTTTGAAAAGGTGAACAAAATTGACAAACCCCTGGCCAGACTCACTAAAAAGAGGAGAGAAAGAACCCAAATAACCAAAATTATAAATGAAAAAGGAGAAATCACAACGGATACAGCAGAAATACAAAAAACCATAAGAGAATACTATGAACAACTGTACGGCAACAAGTTTGACAATCTGGAAGAAATGGACAATTTTCTAGAATCTTACAGCCTGCCAAAACTGAATCAAGTAGAAACAGACCAACTGAACAGACTGATCACTAGAAATGAAATTGAAGAGGTCATAAAATCACTCCCTACAAATAAAAGTCCAGGACCAGATGACTTCATAGGCAAATTCTATCAAACATATAAAGAGGAATTGGTGCCCATCCTCCTTAAACTCTTTCAAAAAGTTGAAGAAGAAGGAATACTCCCAAAGACATTCTATGATGCCACCATCACCCTCATTCCAAAACCAGACAGAGATACCACCAAAAAAGGAAACTATCGCCCAATATCACTGATGAATATAGATGCAAAAATTCTCAACAAGATCTTAGCCAACCGAATCCAACAACATATCAAAAAAATTATACACCATGACCAGGTTGGGTTCATCCCAGGTTCACAAGAATGGTTCAACATACGCAAATCAATCAGCATCATACACCACATTAACAAAAAAAAGTCAAAAATCATATGATCATCTCAGACGCAGAAAAAGCATTTGACAAAGTCCAACATCCATTCATGATCAAGACCCTCGCCAAAGTGGGTATAGAGGGAACATTCCTGAATATAATCAAAGCCATTTATGATAAACCCACAGCAAATATAATCCTCAAGGGGGAAAAACTGAAAGCCTTCTCACTCAAATCTGGAACAAG
The DNA here is from genome assembly GCF_054392235.1 of Sus scrofa. NCBI lineage: Eukaryota > Metazoa > Chordata > Mammalia > Artiodactyla > Suidae > Sus > Sus scrofa. Next base: position 82,766,637 of record NC_139388.1, on the reverse strand, counting down.
ACAGGGATGCCCACTCTCACCACTGCTCTTCAACATAGTTTTGGAAGTCCTAGCCACAACAATTAGACAAACAAAAGAAATAAAAGGCATCCATATAGGAAGAGAAGAGATCAAACTGTCACTGTATGCAGATGACATGATACTATACCTAGAAAACCCTAAGGACTCAACCCCAAAACTCCTTGAACTGATTAATAAATTCAGCAAAGTAGCAGGATATAAGATGAACATTCAGAAGTCAGCTGCATTTCTGTATACCAGCAATGAAATATTAGAAGACGAATACGAAAATACGATACCTTTTAAAATTGCACCTCACAAAGTCAAATACCTCGGAATACACCTGACCAAAGAGGTAAAGGACCTATATGCCGAGAACTATAAAACTTTAATCAAAGAAATCAAAGAAGATGTAAAGAAATGGAAAGATATTCCATGGTCCTGGATTGGGAAAATCAATATTGTAAAAATGGCCATACTACCCAAAGCAATCTACAGATTCAATGCAATCCCTATCAAATGACCCATGACATTTTTCACAGAACTAGAACAAACAATCCAAACATTTATATGGAACCACAAAACACCCAGAATCGCCAAAGCAATCCTGAGAAACAAAAACCAAGCAGGGGGCATAACTCTCCCAGACTTCAAGAAATACTACAAAGCCACAGTCATCAAAACAGTGTGGTACTGGTATCAAAACAGACAGACGGACCAATGGAACAGAATAGAGAACCCGGAAATAAACCCCTGACACCTATGGTCAATTAATCTTTGACAAGGGAGGCAAGAACATAAAATGGGAAAAAGAAAGTCTATTCAGCAAGCATTGCTGGGAAACCTGGACAGCTGCATGCAAAGCAATGAAACTAGAACACACCCTCACACCATGCACAAAAATAAACTCCAAATGGCTGCAAGACTTAAATATACGACAGGACACCATCAAACTCCTAGAAGAAAACATAGGCAAAACACTCGCTGACATCAACATCATGAATATTTTCTCAGGTCAGTCTCCCAAAGCAATAGAAATTAGAGCAAAAATAAACCCATGGGACCTCAGCAAACTGAAAAGCTTTTGCACAGCAAAGGAAACCCAAAAGAAAACAAAAGGACAACTTACAGAATGGGAGAAAATAGTTTCAAAAGATGCAACCGACAAGGGCTTAATCTCTAGAATATATAAACAACTTATACAACCCAACAGCAAAAAAGCCAATCAATCAATGGAAATATGGGCAAAAGACCTGAATAGAAATTTCTCCAAAGAAGATATACAGATGGCCACCAAACACGTGAGAAAATGCTAAATATCGCTGGTTATAAGAGAAATGCAAATCAAAACTACCATGAGATACCACCTCACACCAGTCAGAATGGCCGTCATGAATGAGTCCACTAATAACAAGTGCTGGAGGGGGTGTGGAGAAAAGGGAACCCTCCTGCACTGCTGGTGGGAATGTAAACTGGTACAGCCACTATGGAGAACAGTTTGGAGATACCTTAGAAATCTACACATAGAACTTCCATATGACCCTGCAATCCCACCCTTGGGCATCTATCCGGACAAAACTCTACTTAAAAGAGACACGTGCACCTGCATGTTCATTGCAGCACTATTCACAATAGCCAGGACATGGAAACAACCCAAATGTCCATCGACAGAGGATTGGATTCGGAAGATGTGGTATATATACATAATGGAATACTACTCAGCCAGAAAAAAGAATGACCTAATGCCATTTGCAGCAACATGGATGGAGCTAGAGAATCTCATCCTGAGTGAAATGAGCCAGAAAGACAAAGACAAATACCATATGATATCACTTATAACTGGAATCTAATATCCAGCACAAATGAACATCTCCTCAGAAAAGAAAATCATGGACTTGGAGAAAAGACTTGTGGCTGCCTGATGGGAGGGGGAGGGAGTGGGAGGGATCGGGAGCTTGGGCTTATCAGACACAACTTAGAATAGATTTACAAGGAGATCCTTCTGAGTAGCATTGAGAACTTTGTCTAGATACTCATGTTGCAACAGAAGAAAGGCTGGGGGAAAAATGTAATTGTAATGTATACATGTAAGGATAACCTGAACCCCTTGCTGTACAGTGGGAAAATAAAATAAATAAATAAATAAATAAATAAATAAAATAAAAACAATAGGCAAAAGAAAAAAAAAACAAAAAAACAAAAAAAAAAAACTCATGGTTACCAAATGAGACAGGTTGGGAGGGTGGGGAGATGCACTGAGGGTTTGGGAGGGATATGCTGTAAAATTGGGCTGTGATGATTGTTGTACAACTATAAATGTAAGAAAATTCATTGAGTAATTATAAAATATATATATATATACACACACACAAAGAACACATACAACTCAACATCAAAAAAAAAAGTCTGATTTAAAAATGGGTAGATGATCTGAATCGGCATTTTTCCAAAGAAGGTATACAGATAGCCACATCACTACTCATCACAGAAATGCAAGTCAAAACCACAATGAGATATCTCCTCACACCTGAAAATGGCTGTTACAAAACACACAACAAATAGCAAATGTTGGTGAGGATGTGGGGAGAAAAAGGGAACTTTGTACACTGTTGATGGGAAGTAAATTGTTGCCACGGGTGTGGCTCTGAAAAGACAAAAAGACAAAAAAAAAAAAAATGTTTCCTTTCCTCTGAGTTCCTGTCGTGGCTCATCAGAAACGAATCTCACTAGCATCCATGAGGATGCAGGTTCAATCCCTGGCCTTGCCCAGTGGGTTAAGGATCTGGCATTGCTGTGAGCAGTGGTGTAGGTCACAGACATGGCTCAGATCCTGCATTGCTGCGGCTGTGGCGTAGGCCAGCGGCCACAGCTCCATCTAACCCCTAACCTGGGAACCTCCATATGCTGTGGATGCAGTTCTAAAAAGACCAAAAATATATATATGTATTTCCTTTCCTCCAGGTTTCTTCTCTCCTCCAAAGATTTCTATTATCTGGATGTTGGCACATTCCTCTTCCACATCACTTAGATTTTATCTTCTATTTTCAATATTTTCTCTTTACGCTTTCGCCTGAGAGAATTTCTCAGTCCTGTGTCTCAAATCCCTGTGGCATTCTCCAGCTCTCCCATTTCAATGATTATATTCTTCATAACTAACATTTACCCTTAGATTTTGTTCAAATGATTTCTTGTTCTTTTCACGATGAGGAAAGTGTGAATGTCTTTCCTTATCTACATAGGCATGTTGAACATGCTTTTTTGAATTTCCTGCTCATCCATTCTGACCATTCTGTTCAGATGCTCTATGTTCTCAAGTATATTTCCTTTTCCTTCGTGGGTTTGGTCCCTGCGCCTCAAGGGGAATGTAGGGCCAGGGGAGGGGATGCATCCTAGATGTGATGATTGCCATCTGCGGCTGCGCCAGCCAGCTGCTCTGGGCGGGATTTGCTCATTAAACACCTGGAAGGGGCAGCACTGACAGGAAGTCACATCCCGAGGTTGAAATCAGCCATCCCTGGGATCAAGGGGTGCAGTGGAGGAGGAAGTAATGGAGGAGGAGATGAAAGAAAGCTTGCCTGGGAGGTAGGTGTGAGTGACACACAGGCCAGCCAGGCCCCCAGGTCCTAGTTTATACCATCCGGCCACAAGGAAATAGCCATTTCTCACCTATCTGCGCTCTCTTGGCTATATTAACAGAGATTGTACGTCATCCAAAATGCGGTTTCATTTTGCTTTTGTCTTCAGGTTTAACATGGAGCGAAACTGGCACATGCTGCCAGAGAGCAAGTAGAATAAAATAAAGTTCACACTGGGTGGAAGAAAGGTGACCGTCTGAGACTGGAAATCTGTCGTACATGATGCAGCGGGACATTAATTCAGTGCACAGAGGAATGAGTGGTAACAACTCAGGGATAGAAACCACACCTGCATCACCATGCGCTCAGGGCCTGGCCTGGATGTAGCAGCTACGGAGGGTCCAGGACACAGGGGGGGTTGCCAGAATCTGTGGACACACATAGATGGTGCCTACCACAGTCCACCCCTTGGGCCATTCAGATCCGCTCAGGGGCCTCTGCTGTCTCGTGATAACGAGATGCTCTCACTTCTACACTGAAAGGGAGGCACAAGGCCAGTGGGTCACAGCGTCCTTCAAATCCAGATCTCCTAAAAGCCTTTCATCAAGAGGGTTAGTGAAGGGAGTTCCCTGGAGGCTTAGGAGGGTAAGGATCTGGCATTGCCATTGCTGTGGCTCTGGTTGCTGCTGTGGCAAGGGTGGCATCCCTGGCCAGGGAACTTCCACATGCTGTGGGCATGGCCCCCCAGAAAAGGAGCAAAGAAAGAAGAAAAAAGAAAAGGAAAGGAAAAAAGAGGCTTAGTGAAATAGGCACAGTCCCTGCTGCTTCAGCTGCTTCTAAGCTCTGAGCTGGTATAGTCATCACAAACTTCCTCCAAACACCCATTTCAGATTTTCCTCATTCTCAGCCCACACTTTGGCTTATTTCTTGCTTATTTGGCAAATGTCACCTTCACTTAAACAGATGAACCTGGGAGGTCCCATCGAGGCTCAGTGGAAACAAATCCAACTAGTATTCAGGAGGTCACAGGTTCAATCCCTTGCCTCGCTCAGTGGGTTAAGGATCCAGTGTTGCCATGAGCTGTGGTGTAGGTCACAGGTGCAGCTTGGATCTGGCGTTGCTGTGGCTCTGGTGTAAGCCGGCAGCCACAGATACAACTGGACCCTGCTACCTGTCTCGGCTCAAGAAACTCTGAGATTGGTCTCAGGATTGGAAGTTGTCTCAAAGAAGAGGCTCTTTCTGCTAAACCTTTAGGGGAAAAATTTCAGCTCTTTTTCGAGTCACCGTCCCCAAAGCACATCTTACTTTATTTCCATGCCTTTTATTTGGCCAGTGAAGCAAGGAGGCTTCCACTGGTCTCTGAAGGTCTGGAAAATCAAATCTAGACCATCTGAGCTTCCCACATTTAGTTCAAACCTAGCCCAGGAGACTTTTCAAGGGCAAAGCTACTGATGAATTCCATCCCCTAAGGGAAATAAATCACCTCAACTGCTTTAGGCAGCCGGAGGAGATCAAAGAGCCAGCTGGCCGACTGAGGGACTCTCCCACTTTTCAACTAGGTCATGGCCGGGGAGTAATTTCCATTCAAATGAGAGCATGATGGAGACAGATGCTCAGAAGCCAGGCTACTGACCACGCAATGACAACAGCGGCAAAAACAATGTGTCTCAACAACTCCGACTTACTGGCATTTACTTGGTGGCAGGTCCTGGACCAAGCGTGTTACATGCATTTTCTCATTCAATCCTCTTTGCAATCCTCTAAGGGAGATCATTTGTTATTCCCACTTTCCATTCATTCATTCAAGCAGACATTTATATGAGCTTTCAACATTCCAGACAGAGAACCAGGGTCCCTGCCTCTTGGCACTTACAAGTCACTGGGAAGAGACAGATGCAGCCAGTAAAGAAGCTGCAAGGATAAAAAAGCAAAAACACATATTTAGTTTCAATATAAAGAAACTAGGGAGTTCCTGTCATGGCTCAGCAGTAATGAACCCAACAATATCCATGAGGATGTGGGTTCAATCCCTGGCCTCGCTTAGTGGATTAAGGATCCGGCATTGCTAGGTGCTGTGGTGTAGGTTGTAGATGCAGCTTGGATCTGGCGTTGCTGTGGTTGTGGCATAGGCTGGCGGCTACAGCTCCAGTTCCACCCCTAGCCTGGGAAATTCCATATGCTTTGGGTCAGCCCTAAAAAGACAAAAAGAAAAGAAAGAAGAAAAGAAAAGAAGAAAGGGAAAAAAAACAGAAGACTTAGCGATGGGAGCGGGGAGGCAGGGTATGTATTTGAGATAAGGTGTGAATTGGCCAGGGAAGGTGCTGCAGGGGAGGAGGCATCCGCAGTGCGATCATGCATGATATGAAGTCAGCCCTAAGATGATCAAAGAGAAAATTGGTCCAGGAAGAGGAGCAGCTAAGCAAAGGCAAAGAGGCAGGACCAAGCTTGACATATTTACAGACAGAGAGAAGGAAATTGTGGTTCAGAACAGAAACAAAAGGACCAAAAAGAGGATGCAGTTAGAAGAAAGCAAAGTGACTACTGAAACAAGATACCACTCTGCTGGCTCTGCAGATGGAGGAAGCGGCCACAGGCTGAGAAGCTGGAAAAAGCAAAGAAACAGAGTCTCGCCTAAAGCTTCCAGGAGGAACACAGTCCGGCCTACCCCTGGATTTCCATGCAGTAAGTCTGATTTTGGACTTTTGGCCTCTGGAACTATAGGAGAATAAACTGTACACGATTTTAAGCCACCAAGTTTGTGGTAATTTTTGAGCAGCCATAGGAAACAGAAGCAGAGACTGGTAAACAAAGGTACATAACGGAGAGCTTGGAGGCCCAGGAAGGAGGTAGGAGATGCCTGTGTTTGACTGGCAGCTGGTGCTAGAGCAGGCCTTGGGCAGTGGAATGCAAGGCCAGTTCCCAGTGGCTCAGTGCCTGCTGACTGCCATCCAGAATGACGTGTGTGGGGAGGTGGTGTTGGCGCTGGGGCAGATTCCTGGATAGGCAACTCAGAGATGGGGCTTTGTAGAGAAATGTGGCATCAGCACCACCACGACTGGTGGTGGACTGACCCATCACCTCGCCACTGTACAAAGTTCACCTGGTTGATTCCCCACCCCCACCCCTGCCCCTGCTCGGCCACCTCTTCTGCTGTCATCCCTGGCCTCATTCTGGTCTTGGGCATGGGCTCAGATTCTGAGTCCTCTGCCTTAAGGGTTGAGGAAGGACTCCCTGATTTCCAGGACTACTGAGCAGATTCCCCGGTGCCCCCAAAGTTGGAGTTGGTGAATCCCACTGGGGCCCCCAGGTGTTGCCTCTCCTCCCCTACCACACAGACCAGTTCATTCATCCTCCATCCTCATCAAAGAACTGGGGGAAATCTACCCCATCCCAAGGCTGGGCAGCCGGCAAACCCCAGGTCCCCTGACTCAGGGCAAGGAGGTAGTGGTGGATGGATGGATGGGTCCTGTCTGGTGCCAAGGGAGAGGCAACACCTAAGGTAGAAATCCAGTGACGTTTCTGGGTGACTTAAGGAATCTGCTCGGTCATCACGAGAATCAGGAAGCCTCTCTCAGACCTTAAGAAGACCTAAATTTGAGCCCTTGTTCAGGACCAGAATGAGATCAATGGTGATGAAAGAAAGGACAAAGCAGGGGGCAGGTTTGGTGACCAATGTGAAGGAGCCAGGCACAGCTAATGGGGAATCCACCCAATGTGGCAGCTGCCCCCTGAGAAGCTGGGGAACCTCATCTCAGCGGTTCAGCTGTGGTTCAGTGGTGACCCATCGTTGGCAGGTGGTGCCCATCTCCCAACCCTAAGACAGAACTATCACTGCTGCGTCTGTGATTTGGTTTTTTGTTTGTTTTGGGGTTTTTGGCCATCCCTGGAGCATGTGGAACATCCTGGGCCAGGGGATCAAACTCGTGCCACAGCAGCAACTCAAGCCACTGCAGTGACATCATCAGGTCTTTAACCCTCTATGCACCAAGGGAACTCCCACCCATAATTATTTCTTTCTCACACTCCTGATTTTGTGCTTTTGTTCTGTCCCTCTTTTTTCTGGATTAAACTGACTCATAGATTATATTATTAGGTATCTCTCCCCTCTTGAGTCCGTTCTTTAATTTGTCCATTCTGCTACTTTTCTTTTTTACTGATTACAACCTCTTCTTACCTCTGTTGTTTCCTTCCTACACTCCTTTCTGTGCACTTTGTCATTGTTTTTCTAACTTCTTGCAAAGGAGGCTTAATTTAGTCATTTTATTCTTCCTTCCTTAGGAATGTGAGGGTATCAATTTTCTGGGTACAGTTTCATCTGGAACCTGTAACTGTGAAATGTTGTTTTCATTATTTTGTTTTCGACATTCTGCAATATTAAAAATGTCTTTGTGTATGTGAGAGTCACTTGGAAAAATTATCTTTCCAAGTGATTGGAGGTTTTTCTTTCTTCTTTTGTTAGTTATTACTGCTTCTCATTGTGTTGCAGACCAAGTTTGTACTATTTCTACTTTTTTTAAAAAAAAAGTAATTGATGTTTTCTTTGAGCTCCAGCAACATATTGTCAGTTTCGGTTTGCATCCCACATGCACTTAACTAGGAAGGATAACTTCTATTTATCAGGCATAGAATTAGACCTATTAGGTTCTTTGTACAATCATTCAGTAAACATTTCTCAAGCATTTGCTATGTTCTAGCACCATTCAAGTGTTCAGATCACACCAAATAAAACAGAGGTCTGGCCAAGGTCCGTGCTCCAGGGTGGGGGATGGGTGATAGTCAATGACTAAGAAATATAATGAAAAGTGAATTAAGAGCTCCCTGGTGGCTCAGTGGGTTGAGGATCCGGCATAGTCACAGCTGTGGCGTGGGTGTGATCCCTGGCCTGGGAACTTCCACATGCCTCAGAAAAAAGGAAATTATATAGTGTGGTATAAGGTGACAAAGGCTTTGAAAATAGAAAAAGCACAGCCGGTTACAAGGAAGGGGTGGGGGAAGGGGTGTAATTATAAACAGAGGTGGGCGGGGCTCACTGAGAACGTGACATTTGAAAAAAGAATGGAGGGACATCAGGGTGTCAAGCCCACAGGCATCCAGGGGAAGAGCCTGCCAGGCAGAAGGACAAACCAAGGCCAAGACCCCAAAGTCAGGTTGTGCCTGGCATATTGAAAGTCCAGCCAGGAGACCCAGGTGTCTGGAGGGGACTGAGCAAGAGAGCACAACAGGGATCGGAAATAGGGCGTTGGACCATGCGGGGCTCTGCTGCCCACGGTGAGACTTTGTCTCTTATTCTGAGACAAAGTGAGATGAAAACTGTACAGAACGTGACCACTCTGGCCAGTGTGTTGAGAAGAGACTGTAGGAAGCAAAGGCAGAAGCAAAGACAGAAGCATGTTGCAGCCGTACAGGTGAGGGAGTCATACAGGTGAGGGAGTCATACAGGTGAGGGGAGGGACGGTGGCAGCTTGGATAAGGCAGGAACCATGGAGGCAGAGAGAAGGGGTCCGTTTCTAGAATATAATTTGAAAGGCTAAATGATTGGAAAGGCGAGGGAGGACTCAAGGATGACTCCAGAGTCTTTAGCCAGAGCACCTAGAAGTAGAAATTGCCATCGACTGAGACAGGTGAGACTGAAGGAAACCGTTTTATGGAGGCAGGTCAGGAGTTCTCTCTTGGTCGTGCTGACTTTAAGATGCCTATTAGATATCTATGGGGGATGTCGAGCAGACAGTTGAATAAGTGCATCTGCATTTATAACGATGCATACCTGGGCTGCAGGTATAAACTTGGGAGTACTAATAGATGGTACTTAAAAGCTGTGGGAGGAGTTTCTGTTTGTGGCACAATGGGATCAGTGGCTTCTTTGCAGTGCCAGGATGCAGGTTCCATTACCAGCCCAGCATAGCAGGCCAAGGATCCAGTGTTGCCACAGTTGTGGCGTAGGTCCAAACTGGAGTTCAGATTTGATCCCTAGCCTAGACACTCCATATGCCCAGGAGGGGGATGGGTAGAGGAAAAAAAAAAAAAAAAAAGCGGTGGGAGTTGATGGCATCACCAAGGAAGTGAGTGTGGAGAAGGGAAGAGGTCCGAAGACAGCCTGGGGCAGCCACGGAAGAGGCTGAGAAGGAAGATGAGAAGGAGTGACAAGGAGCAACCCCCAGAGAGGGTGATGGAAGCCAGGTAAAGAAAATGGGGAGTTCCCGTCGTGGCGCAGTGGCTAACGAATCCAACTAGGAACCATGAGGTTGTGGGTTCGATCCCTGGCCTTGCTCAGTGGGTTAAGGATCCGGCGTTGCGTGAGCTATGGTGTAGGTTGCAGACGCAGCTCGGATCCCGCGTTGCTGTGGCTCTGGCGTAGGCCGGCGGCTACAGCTCTGATTCGACCCCTAGCCTAGGAACCTCCATATGCCGCGGGAGCGGCCCAAGAAATGGCAAAAAAAGACGACAAAAAAAAAAAAAAAAAGAAAAGAAAGAAAGAAAGAAAATGGGCAAAGGAGGTGGAAGGATCAGCATGTTAATTGCTGCGACAGGTCCATGAAGGCGAGCGTGAAGAGTTAGCCATCGGACCAGTGACGTGGTCATTGCTGGCGACTAAAGGGAGGGCTGTGTGGAGAAGCTCCAGGAGTGAGACTGACGGCTCAGGGTGTGCAGCAAAGTTCCGATGGGAAAGAGGGGGCTCCTTCAATCTGCAGCTCAAGGAGACTTGAATAAAGGGACTCTGGCAAAGGCGTGGGCAGGTGTAGGGAAACCCCAAGGAATTTTTGCTCATGGGGTAGTTGCTACCATTCCACGCCTGGAAAGTCAAAGTCAAAGAAGCAGCTGCTGGGGAGAGAGGGAGGGGTGAGGAGAGGAGCCGGGGGTGTGGTCTTCAGTCAATGGGTGTACCCAGCCCACAGTAATACCCCTCCCCAGAGAGGGGGCCCCAGGGGAGGAAGCCCCCTGACCTCACTGCCCTCCCTCCTCTGCTGATTCTCTTGCTGGTCCTCCCTGCGGCCAAACTCCACAGGAAGCCATGGGTCAAGGGGTCAGCCTCCCAGGACGCTTGGAACAGAGCTGGAAGGGCAAAGGGAAAAACTGCAGGACACAGTAGTTTTAAGAGAATGATGTTTGCTGTGTTGGCATCCTCCCAGCATTTTTAATTCCCTTTGTGCCCAATATTTGCCAAAGCTGTAAGAGAAAGTATACACTATGATTTAAATGAAAGGAAAGTTTTTTAAATTAAAAATAAAGAGGTTATGAGACACGCTACATTTTTCTGTGGGATGAATCTTTCAAGGGGATGTTTTTAAAGAACAGGGATGAAACCGGGCAATAAGAGAAGAGCACAGTGGCCCTAAACAGAAACAAAGGGTTTCATCCTCTTTCTTCAAAAGCTCTCAGAGTGCCTGTCATGGCTCAGTAGTTAACAAACCCGACTAGTATCCATAAGGACGTGGGTTTGATCCCTGGCTTTGCTCAGTGGGTTAAGGATCCAGCGTTGCTGTGAGCTGTGGTGTAGGCCGGCAACTCCTGCTCTGATTCCACCTGGGAACCTGGAATCTGGAAACCTCCATATGTCACAGGGTGCAGCCTTAAAAAGACGAAAGACAGAAAAAGACAAAACAAAACAAACAAACAAAACCTCTCTCCTCCCTTTCGAACCACACTCTCCTGGTTTTTCTCTCATCTCCTTCTCCATTAAGGACGTGCTCTTTGCCTTGATCAGAGCTCCCCCAAACTTGGCCCTGGGCCCTGTAGACAGAATACAGACACAATGGCTGGCACTCAAGCAACCATATTTAACCATGATACGCTTAGCATACCAGAGCAGCAAGGCAGAAGGTACCCAGTCCTCGAAGACTGTGGACTCAATTTTTACTCTCAAGACTCCTTACTTCTAAACTTCTTTTCTGGGACAGGGAAATAAAATTCCATCTTGGTTAAGCCACCATTATTTGGAGTTTTTGTCATTCACAACTGACCCTAATCCTGATAAACCACCCCTAAACCAAAGCTGAAAATCCATTTCACGTTCTACTTCCCATTTCATATTCAGCCTCATTGTTTAGCACAACGGATTAGAGGTTCTGCAGTGAACTCAAATGACATCAGAAAGATACTCCAATAACGAATTCCAACCCAAAAGTTCCCATTATTTGAATCTTAACCCTCTCCCATAATCAAATTCCCAGAAAGTAAAATCTGAAAATTACTGTAATTCATTTATTCTAAAATGCACGTATCCCCCCACTCCATTTTAATGCATCCTGATTGAATGCAATTCAGATGCATCCTAAAATCAGTATCACTTTACAATCATCTGACAGGTAGAATTCTTGGTCTAGTTGTAGAAAAAGCTCCCACTGACCACCGTAGACAAGAAAAACTAACATCAAAGCATCTTCAGTTGAACAGCAGATTATTTTACCTTGCAAGCTAAAAGCCAAGGGCACTGTCGTTCAAAACTTACCCTCCCCAATTTTTCATTGGCTGAGTCTCAGCTAAAGGATTCAAGATCTCATTTTTCCTTTTATGTTTCTAGGCGGTTCCCAGTTTCTCAGCCTTTCTTCTTAAGGCAGTGGTGCTCCAACTGCAGTGAGCATCAGAATTACCTGGAGGGCTTGTCAAAATCAGTTCAAGGGTAAACCCCTAGAGCTTCCGGTTTAGAAGATCTGGGATGGAGCCTGAGAATTTGTGTTTATAACAAGTTCCCAGGTGATGCCAATGCTGCAGGTAAGAGTCCACATTTTGAGAACCACTATTCTAAGAAGATATCTCCCCTAAACTACTAACCTGCCTGTCTTCCTTGATTTTATTTTCCTCCTATTCAAACGAATAAACAAAAAGCCCGGAGGCATCCTTCTCAAATCATCCTGGCTCCTTTTTAAATTTCCTGAGTAATTGGACTCCTGTGCCGGCCACTTTAATTCCCTTAACCCTCAAGTTGCTAATAATTTAATTGCATCATTCCTGTGCCTCACGACAGGTAGATGGCATGTTCTATTTATAATAAAAATGTCTGTTCCTTTTCAAAATGTTTTTCTCTGTTATAAAATCTACCACCTTTCCATGGGTAGATCTAACATTTGACCATGGCCTGACTTCTGTCCTTCATAAATCCAGAGCTAAGTGGAGATTTTGTGTGGGCTGGACCGTCTAAATCCAAGGCAAATCCATCTAAGGCAGGGTTTTCTACCTCAGTACCACTGACATCTGGGGCTGGGTAATTCTCTGTTGGGACGTGCCCTGGGCATTGCTGGATCTTTAGCAGCACCCCTGGCCTGCACCCACTGGATCCCAGTAACACCCTCCCAGTTGCAACAGCCAAACGTACCTCCAGACGTTGCCACATGTCCCCTGGGGGCGAAATCACCTTTGGCTGAGAACTGTCCTCTGCAGTTTAGAGCCTTGGCTCTGAGGCCGTTCAAAACAATGTAAAGGGAAGGATTTCCATGGTCCCTCTATACCAACCACATTAGTCTTTAATGCTAAAAGCTAAAACCCTCTAGGGCAACATCTCTCGGAATGTAAAGTGGAAAAAAAAAAATTAGTTCAAGCTATTGTTTTGGTCTGCAACCTGGCTGAAGAAATACAGGAAAGGCAGCAAATCATCCTTCCGCCCCCAGGGTCTGTGGGATGTGCCTACAGGAAACCTCATTCTCCCCATAATGAATCCTTGCCTTAGCTGCGCATCCTGCCTCAAGCACCCACAGCCCTCGGGCATCTGGTAAAGACCTCTGCTATCCCACAGACAGTGCTAAGGCTGTCTCCCAGTTCAAGGTCAAGGTGAAGTTGCATCTACCACGCTTTTGCTAAGCTCCTTCTGCCCGTGTCTACTAAGAGTGTCTCCTGGAGTTCCTGTCATGGCGCAGCAGAAAAGAATCCAACTTAGGAACCGTGAGGTTGCAGGTTCGATCCCTGGCCTCACCCAGTGGGTTAAGGATCTGGTGTTGCCGTGAGTTGTGGTGTAGGTCACAGACACAGCTTGGGTCCTGTGGTGTAGGCCGGCAGCTGTAGCTCCAGTTTGACCCTTAGCCTGCGAACCTCCATATGTGACAAGTGCTGCCTTAAAAAGAAAAAAAAAAAAAGGTGTCTCCTGAAGCTCCACCTGTATGGGCACAGCCCCTTGCCTCAAATGCCCCCGGCATTTTGCTTCTCTAGCCCTGGTCCTTTTTTCCTTATGTTCTTCGCCGATATCGGATGTGGGTTTTGGAGAAAGGTCATTAAATAACATTTTTTCCTTCCCCACGTACATAGCTTTTGTAGTGAACTTTTCTCTTATTAACTGAGATCCAGGGCATCTCACCTGACTCATTGCCTTTAACATTCTGAAACGTTTTAACACAAATGCTGTAGAATTTTATCTTTCCTGCTCCTGTGACGCATATTACTTTCTACTGAATCAAAGTTATTTCTGCCCCTGTTCATCTCCTCTCGGGGACAAAGGCATCAAGAGGGTAGGTTACACATCTGGTTTGTTCTTGGGCCCAGACATGACCTTGCACATAAGAGATGCTCAATAAACATTTATTTAAGGTGTGATTGGGACTGTTCTGCTCGTTCATCTGTTTGATGATAAATTAAATAATTCTTCAACTCCTTCGAGACGTGACATAGAGCCTGGTTCTGTGTAGGAGCACTCTGATCGGACCCCCTCCCTCATGTCAGATCTCAAACTGTGCCCTACAGATCTCAGGCCATGGTGTCTAATTTGCTAATAGATTTTTCCTCATCTCCCGCTGGCCTTTTGTTCATGTTTGAAGTCACTTATCTTATTTGCTTTCATCTGTTCCTGGATGACCTTTGTTCCGTTATCTCAGCAGCTAAGGACGTGATGGACAACTTATCTCAGATCTTGATCAGAAAATGTTCTGTGTGTCTAAGATCAAAGCATAACAAGGTGACCCTGGGTAGGAAAAGCCCTGAAGCTGTTCTAGCCCTTGGTGAGGCAAAGTGAGAAAGGGATGGGCCTGAGCTTGGCTGTTGGTATTTCACACGTGGTATCATTCACCAGGGAGGGGTGTAGAGGTGGGAGTTGGGAGAATGGGGATGGTGACAGGTGGTAGGTGATGGTGATGAGGATGAAGATAAGAAGGAGGAGGAGGATAAGGGGGGAGGGAGGGAGTCAGCAGTGCGATCTTCTCTATGACACTCAAGTATATGAAATGTCACATGGCTTTAACTTAACAAATGGAATCAATTCGGCTCAACTGACTCAGGTTGGTGGGCAGTTTAAGTCATATTTCGGAAGATTCCCTTCCCCCTCCCTTGAAGTTGTACCATGGTCCTCAGGATTTATCCAGCCCAGGACATTTGGGAATGAGTCCAGGTCTGCCATGTCCTTGCCCATCTGAAGAGCTGGGGCTATTTTTGCTCTAAGCCATGGTTGAGCCCATGGATCTTTGCTGAGATTTCCAACCTCTGCGTCTAGTGTTCAGCCTCACCTTATTGTACCAGCCAGACACCCCCATCCTGGGGTATCCTGAGTCCAAGTAGGACCAGATTTCTGCTCCCCATGGAAACCTCCTGGGTCAGTCTGGATCTTCTTCAGTTTCAAATGGCAGAACCCAGGCCAAACTAGCATTAAGTCACAAGGAGAATTTGTTGGCTCACGTAATTTGAAGGTTCAGAGTGGAAGTCTAACAAGGTTCTCTCTCTCTCTCCCCCGCCTCCCCGCCTCCCTCCACCAGCATGTTGGTTTAATGCCATCCTCGACCTACACCACAGTTCACGGCAACACCGGATCCTTAACCCACTGAGCGAGGCCAGGGATCAACCTGCATCCTCATGGATACTAGTGGGGTTCATGACACCGAACCACAATGGGAACCCCTGTTCTTGGATATCTTGAGTCACAGGTCCACCCCAGTGGTGAACAATGCAGGGTACGTGACGGATGATTGTATAAGATTGCATGAAATGCAGGGGAGAGATGGTTTTTTTCAAAGTCAATGGTGGTTATTACTAACAAAATGGAGAAGAGGTGTTAATGGGGACCCCCCCACCCCCGACTACACTCCACACACACACACACACACACACACACACACACACACACATACACATACACACACACACTGACCTAAACACATATACACATATAGAATACCTAGTGCCTGGGCATCCAACCTCTCTATCCACAGCCATACCACTACCACTATACACTCCTAGGGGAAAAGAAAAAAAAAATCAGAGGACTTCTCTGCATTTCAAAACATTGTCTGGGAATAATTAGGGTAACCGATGTGGACTTTCATGCCAAGGATAAAAGAGCTCTTCATGCTGGCATAAAAGCTGGCTCCCTGTCCATCCACACGCTTGGAAATTTTTATTGTCTTATTCTTAAATAGCAGCAGACAATCCAGGACCACCAGAAATGTAAAGAAACGTTACACAATGAGGAAGGCCAACATGATCAAACAAGGTGAAGGAGATGACCCAGAAGAAACAGAGATAATTCAGGGAACAAAAGCCTTTTTTCTTTTTTATTCCCACCCCCCCGCCCCGCCAAAAAAAAAAAAAATATTGGCCACGCTTGTGGTATGTGAGAGTTCCCAGGCCAGGGATCAAATCTGCACTGCAGCAGTGACCTGGGCCACTGCAATGACAACACCAGATCCTTAACATGCTGCACCACAAGGAAACTCCCAGAAGATACATTTTTTTTTTCATCTCTAATTGCTATCCTCAGAAGGATTCAAGAAAATAATACATTCATAAAGCACCAGAAAGGTAGTTTAAAACAATAATCGGATACCAAGAAAGAAGTTTTTAAAAGAGGATAAAATTGTTGGAATTTTGAAAAATCAAGGAAGGGTTGAAAGATAAAGTCAAGGTATTTCTCAGAAAGTATAACCAAAAGACTAAAATAAAACAGAAAAGATAAGAGACGCAGAGAATCATTCCAGGAAGTCCAACAGCAGCATATAGGAAATCTACAAAGAGAAACAGAGCAAAAGAAATGCTCAGAGAAACATGAGAATTCCCCAAAGCTGAAGAATAACAGTGCTCAGATTGAATGACCTCGCTTTGAGTGCTTAGAAAATAAATGGTGAGGAGTTCCCGTCGTGGCGCAGTGGTTAACGGATCCAAACCATGAGGTTGCGGGTTTGGTCCCTGCCCTTGCTCAGTGGGTTAATGATCCGGCGTTGCCATGAGCTGTGGTGTAGGTTGCAGATGCGGCTCAGATCTCGCGTTGCTGTGGCTCTGGTGTAGGCCGGAGACTACAGCTCCGATTAGACCCCTAGCCTGGGAACCTCCATATGCCTCGGGAGCGGCCCAAGAAATAGCAAAAAGACAAAAAAAAAAAAAAAGAAGAAAGAAAATAAACGGTGAAAACATTCATGCCTAGCCATATCACTATAAAATTTTAGAACACTAAGGATGAATAAGGGATCCTAAAATCTTCTGAGAAAGAGGGGAAGATAAACAGATTATTGACAAAGGAATAAGAATCCAGCAAAGGGCTGGATCTGGTCCAGGGCTATAGTTGCGACCCCACGGCTAGAGTTCTACATCCAGAGAAAGTGTGAGACAACCAAGATATCTGGGGACCCAGAAGGATTAAGACCTTTGCTTCTGGAGTTCCCGTCGTGGCTCAGCTGGAACGAATCTGACTAATAACCATGAGGACGCAGGTTTGATCCCTGGCCTCACTCAGTGGCTTAAGGATCCGGCATTGCCGTGAGCTGTGGTGTAGGTTGCAGACACGGCTCAGATCTGGTGTTGCTGTGGCTGTGGCATAGGCTGGCAGCTGCAGCTCCAATTCCACCCCTAGCCTGGGACTTCCATATGCCGTGGGTGCAGCCCTAAAAAGAAAAAAAAAAAAAAAAAAAAAAAAATCCCATGTTGCCCCACCTGCAGTGTAGGTCATAGATGCATCTTAGATCCCGTGTTGCTGTGGCTACGGTGTAGGCTGGCAGCTGCAGCTCCAATTTGACCCCTAGCCTGGGAACCTCCATATGCCACAGGTGTGGCCCTGAAAAGAAAAGAGAGAGAAAGAGCAACCTCTCTAACATGCAACAGGGAGGGAGGCCATTAAGGGAAGACAACTTAGGCACATCTGACCCTGGATGGAATCTGACCTTTTGACCACTTATGGTCCTAACAAAGGCATCTAGAACATCTGTTGAAAACTCAAGATACTGAATGGCTCTTACTCTGAAACATCCCATGATAGCCATCCCTTAAGGACAAATATCTCCTTTCTTGTATCAGAGTTCGGCCCCATGGCTTTTGCCTCTGTAAGCCCCTGCCTCTCTTCCTCAGAACACTCTCTACATTTTACCGGAATCTGTCTCCCTAACTGCAACTTTTTTTTGCCTTTTTTTTTTTTTAGGGCCATACCTCCAGCACATGGACGTTCCCAGGCTAGGGGTCAAATCGGAGCTGCAGCTCCCAGCGTACACCACAGCCACAGCCAATCGAGATCTGAGCTTCATCAGCAACCTACACCACAGCTCATGGCAACACTGGATTCCCAACCCACTGAGTTAGGTCAGGGATCGAACCCACATCCCCACTGATACTAGCTGGATTCATTTCCACTGAGCCACAATGGGAACTCCCCCTATTTGCAGTTCTTAAGACCTCCACATAAATTCTTTTCCTCCCTGCAGCCTTCTGCGTTTTTTTGGTTGACACTCCCCCTTAAGACAATGAGTTTTGACTTTCCATGTGCTGTGAACCAGTGTGTGAATTCACCATCCCAGGCAACATTAGACTCCCAGAGCTGCCCAAATTAGCTCAGTGAATTGCAGAATCTTGGGCTATGGCATCAGAGTCATAAATTAACCTGATATAGCATTTCACTCTTGGTGGAGAAGCCTCAGCATCTATTCTCACAATTTCTCACCAGGAGTTTGTATAATATGAATTAGAAAATTTCTTCGATTCTTCCAGGATAGCTCTTCTATTCCTTACTCTAGAAATTCTAAACTTGAGCTTGCTCTTTAGTCTTGCATGCCTTTGTTCATTAAATACTTAAGTGCCTACTGTGTGCCAGGCATTGTTCTAGGCACTGGGGACAGAGCAGTGTTCAAGACAAAGTGTCTGCCCTTGAGAAACTCACATTCTATTAGGAGAGAAGGGACAGAACAAACAAACAAACCCTGACATATGATATGTTGGGTGGTTCGGGGTATGATAAATATCTCTCTCCTTAATTAATCATTGATGCCGTCAAAACAAGCATCCCATCATGAGGCCACTTCATTCCTCATCCCCTTTAAGCTGTTGTATGTCAGCAACCATCCAGGCCCCCAAGCCTTGCAGGTGAGCAGGTGGCTGTTTAGTAACTCTGGGGACAATGGCAACTAGTGTGCCAAATCGATGCCCATCTGTGCCCCCATAACCTATCCCAGATTCTCTATTTCCCTCAGGGCTTAATGCTTACAATCTTCTTGCTGGTGCCAATTTCCATATGAAATAAAGATCTTTGTTTGCAAGCACACTGAATCATTACAGAAACCTATTCTGGCTAATCAAAGCCAAAAAGGAATTTGGTGAAAGGAAATCAGATAACTCATGAAATGTAAGAGCTGGTCCAAGATGCAGAATCTCAGTAGCAAGACCTCATGAACAGTCTTTTTAGAATACTAAGGGCAGAAACTGGCTCTGCTGCATCTGCCTTAAGAATGTGCATCCATCTGCCAAAGATACAGAGTCTCAGAAGAGAGCCTGATTGGCTGGCTTGGTCATGTGCTCGCCTCTGGGGGTGGGGCCTCATTGTGATTGGCATTTCCATCAGGACCCTATAGAATGAGAGAAGGAAAAATGGAATGATGTTATCAAAGACAAGCTGAAGGGATTCTGAGCAGAGAAAAGCAAAGATGTCCACAGGACTTCTAAGCTGGTAGGCTTCTGTACCCATGGTTCCTACTGCATTTCCCTCTTTGAGGCTCTCACCAGCAAAGTCCCGTTCATACTTTAAGATCCCAATCCCAGGGACAGCTCCTCTTTGCAGCTCTCCTTAAAGGCCATCCTGGCAGAATGAATTATCTCTTCCTCTGTGGCGCCCTTGTGCTTTTTTCCACGCTCTGTTATAGCCGCTCACACATTTGCTTATCTGTCCGCTGGGATCAGCAGGAGTCTTTTCATCTTGGCAATCAACACAGTGTTAGAACCTAAATGTTTGCTAAATTGAATGTGTGGAATGCTTTTCTCTCTTTGTAAAGACCTGGTAACCATTCATTTGCACCTATTTTGGGTATCTCCAGACAAAACTGGGAGTCTGCTGCTGCTCTGGCAGCTTCTCTCTGACTTCTGGCAGCTCCTTTATTTGTGTTGTAAGACTTGCTGAGAGCCTCAGAGTTGCTTTGATTTGTTTTTGAGATGTGTTCTTTGTTCCTGCATCTTATCTTTCTGGTTTTTCTTGCTAGGGTTGTCATTTCTCTTTGTCTAAGGGCGTCCAATTGTTTGTTTTGTGTTCCGGCTGACAGGGAGGCACCTGGACCATCTTTAATAGGCTGACTTCCTGGACATAACCTGTGAATCTTCCTGACAATTTTTTTTTCTCTTTTTAGGGCTGCTCCCAGGGCATAGGGAAGTTCCCAGGCTAAGGATCCAACTGGAGCTGCAGCTGAGGCCTCTCCATAGCCACGGCAACACCAGATCGAGCTGCATCTGTGACCTATTCTGCAGCTAATGGCAATGCCAGATCCTTAACCCACTTGAGCGAGGCCAGGGATTGAACCCACATCCTCATGTGTTCTTATGTTGGGTTCTTAAGCTGCTGAGCCATAACAGGAACTCCTTCCCCACAATTTAAAACAACAAAATCCATATCTTTAGAGTAAAGCTCTAGGGCTGAGAGCAAACATCTCAAAATCTAGTGAGGGTTCATCTGGAGTTTCCTCTGGGAGTAGTTTCAGCTCCACAATTTTATTGAATTGGTTGGGAGTTGGTATTTCCCCCCAATCTCATAATAATGGGCCCTTCTATCCACTCACCTGCAATTAAATAGGCATTTCTGGAGTTCCCATCGTGGCTCTGGAGGAAACGAATCTGACTAGTATCCATGAGGATGTAGGTTCGATCCCTGGCCTCACTCAGTGGGTTAAGGATCTGGCATTGCCATAGGAGCTGTGGTGTATGTCGAAGTCGTGGCTCGGATCTGGCGTTGCTGTGGCTGTGGTGTAGGCCAAAGGCTGCAGCTCTCTTTCAACCCCTAGCCTGGGAACCTCCCTATGCTGCAGGCATGACCCTAAAAAAAATTAAAAGACAAAAAATAAAAAAGTAAGTAGGCATTTCTGAATTTATTCAAAGTGGTTTTAGAAAAATCCCCATTTCTGGAAGCACAGTAGTGACAGAGACATGCTTTGCATTTCTGCAGCACCCATTTGGCCTCTTAACACCCTCCTAACATCACCCAGGTTTTCCCTCAGGGGCCCACCCTTTTCAGGTGCACAGTCATCATGCAGTTGGGTTAAATACTCCGGTCCTTCAGACCCAAGGGTGAGCCTAAAGGATACATCAGTCAGCTTCTGTCTTATCCCCTTTGCAACAGAGATTATCCTCGGCAGCTTGTAGCAGAATAAAGCTGAAGACTTTTGTGCAGTGACTATGGGAAGCTGTGCCTTCTCTTTTTCTCCCAATGTGATTGAGGAGTAGGAATCCCTGTTTGCATTTAACCATCTTACAATCACTAGAGAACCCCGCATAAGAACAAAAGTGACACTGGGAGAGGGCAAGATAGAAAGAACTACAGAGGAAACAGGACAACAGCCATGATCCAACCATGCTTGAAAGCCACCATGCCTCTGGAATCTTCACTGACTTGAGCCAATAATCCATTTTATTATTTAACATGGAAAATTTGTTCCTTTGTTATTTCCAGTGGAAAGCACCAATATCTAAACATATATTGTCATATAAAAGTCAACATATATATATATATATATATATATATGACATAGAGAGAAAGATATTTTCTTTCCTTTATATTTATTCAACAAAATTTTATTGAAGACCTACTATGTGCTAAGCACTGAGGATACAATGATGAATATCCCACTCTTATGGAACTTAGAGTCTGCAAGAGGAGAAAGATAATCAGATAGTTATCAATATTTTATTGCTAATAAACTGTGATGAGTACTATCAGGGAAAAGAACAGAATACCTTAAAAATATAGACTAGACTTCCATGGCAGAGTCTGAACCTGAGTCCTGATCAAGCCTTGCCTGAAGGGAGATCTATGCATGGGCTCATTTACTTGAGCCAA
The DNA here is from genome assembly GCF_054392235.1 of Sus scrofa. NCBI lineage: Eukaryota > Metazoa > Chordata > Mammalia > Artiodactyla > Suidae > Sus > Sus scrofa. Next base: position 82,744,863 of record NC_139388.1, on the reverse strand, counting down.
AATTCACTGTAATGTCTCAACTATGGTTTTTTTTTATTCTGTTCCTTACAATCAGTAGAACATAAGTAAGCTCTAAGAAAGCAAGTGAACTGTTTGTCTTGCTTGCTCAGTGACTAGGAAAGTGCTTTGCACTTAGTTGGTGCTCAATTATATTTACTGAATGCACGAATAAGCTGAAAGTAATCTGAATGGCACTGCTAATGACACAGGTTTTAGGAACTTACTGTGTCTAAAAGCAGGGGCCACCTCCATGAAACATTGTTCCTGCCCTCAAGATGCTTCCAGGATAACCATCAATATGTGTGTGAGTCAGGGGTTGGCAAACTGCAGCCCACAGGCCAAATCCACTCTTCTGCCTGTTTTTATAAATAAAATTTTATTGGAACACAGTCATGCCTTTTGGTTTGCATATTGTCTATGGATGGTTTTGAGCTACAAGTGCAGAATTAAGTAATGGGACGGTCCATATATAACCCACAAAGCTTAAAATATATACTATCTGGCCCTTTAGAGTCAAAAATGTGCCAATCCTGGTATAAGTTAATTTGAGAGTAACCCTGAGGATGTTGCTTTTTCTAGCAGTCTGGGATAAATTGTTTGTTTTTCCTTTTAATGGCCATACCTGCAGCATGTGGAAGATCCCAGGATAGGGAAAGTAAGAACTACAGGTGCCAGCCAACACCACAGCCACAGCAAGACAGGATCCCCGCCGCAATGCCAGATCTATAACCCACTGGGTGAGGCCAGGGATCTAATCCACATCCTCATGGATACTATATCGGATTCTTAACCCACTGAGCCACAATGGGAACTCCTGGGATAGACTGTTTAATAGCCACACATTCTTCCCATCCTCGTGAATAGGGTCTTTGTAATATGACTTTGTCATCTTCCCATTCAGAGGTGGTCTCTTTCTCCACCCCCTTGCACCTGGACTGGCTCTGTGACTTGCACTGACTAGAAGGTGGCAGAGGGGCTGCCACAGGGGGGTCTCAGGGCCAGAGCCTCAAGAAGGAGCACAGCTTCTGCTTTTGCCCTCTTGGGACACCAGGAACCCCCACATAAGGAAGCTGATCAAGCCAAGCAAAGGATGAGCCGTCACATCGCTCATCCTGGTGGGGGAAGGGACATGAGGCGACCCAGCTGACAGCCGGCACCAACTATCAGATATGGGCACCCTTCCAGCCCGGAGGTCTCTCCAGCTAACGGAGCCCCATGAGTAAGGCCAGGAGAAACCAGCAGTGGAACCACGCAACCAACCCCCAGAACTGTAAGAAAGAGTAAATTGCTGTCGCTTCAAGCCACTGTGTCTTGGGGTGGCTTGTCACTAGCAACAGACAAAATCTTTCACATCCCTTGCTAAGAGTCCCATCAGCTCCAGGCTGTGGCATGAGTGTGGTTAGAACTGCAAGAATAAGAATAATAGAATAAGGAGTTCCCATTATGGCTCAGTGGTAACGAACCCAACTAGTATCCATGAGGACACAGGTTCAATCCCTGGCTTCGCTCAGTGGGTTAAGGATCCAGTGATGCCATGAGCTGTGGTGTCGGTCGCAGACATGGCTCAGATCCTGCCTTGCTGTGGCTAGGGCATAGGCCGGCAGTTGCGTTCCAATTCGACCCCTAGCCTGGGAACTTCCGTATACTATGGGTGTGGCCCTAAAAAGACAAAAAAAAAGGAAGAAGAAGAAGAAGAATAGAATAAACAGAGGCCCAGCAGGAGCAGTGGGTGAGGACAGAGACCGAAGTCTGGTCTCTCCCCTCCTCACTTGGGATTCTTTCCTCCAGCCTGCACTGCGGGCTGGTTTAGTTCTAAAGGAGCAGCTCCCTTGAGCATCAGGGCACTGGCAACATCCAATGACGGGATTTCAGGAGGGAGGAATTTGCAGAGTTTCAGGAAATTCAGATCACAAGCCAAAGAAACCTCCAGGATTGGGCCCTGGGTCCCCCAGTACCTCCAGGAATGGCAGAGCAGTAGGTTCCTGATGACCAAAGCACAGATGGTCAGAGGTCAGCTTCAGGGCATCCATGGAACTACCACCAATTCCTAGGACCCTGAACCTGGGAGCATCTGCATGAGCAAGGGACATCAGGCCTGTCCCTAAATTCACCACAGGGGGGCAGCATGGAGCAAGAGCATCAGACTTAGCGGGTGTCTGACCCATCCTGTGAATTGGGTAGCTGAGTGGCCTGGGCTGGTTACTTCCTCGGCGGGATACTGAGCCTAAGTTCCATCATCTGTAAAACAGAAACACTCCTACGTACTCCACAGGGTTGCAGTGAAGGTCAAATATAAAGTGCCTGGCACCACACAGGAGGCACAGAATGGATGGTGGCTTCATTACCACCAGCACTGCCCTGGAGGCAGGGAAAGGAGGCCCTGTGCCGGATCCCTCGCTCCAGAGGACGCTACACATCCACACACAGACACAGAATCACACACACATACACGTACACAAAGAGACTCACACGCACACAGAGACACAGAGGTGCACACAGACACACGAGCCGACGCACCATCAGGGGAACATGCAGACACACGTACAGTCAATTTATCCAAAGGCCCAGAAGTATCTCTGCCTCTTGCCGAGTCCCTGGCACTGGACAGGACAGTCCCCAGCCTTCAACATCCTCTCTCACATCCGACATTGCTCAGGCCCCAGGAAACCCCTTGCTCACATCGCCTGCCCTGTGTCCTCAAGACAAAAGGCAGCTGCATCCAAATATCACAAGGGCTGTGGGTTGTGCTGTGGCCACATCGCCTTTGGTCGCTGCTTCAAAGGGAGGCTGTGATTCCTCTCGGAGGGCGCGGCCGCACCAGGTCTCACCTAATAAAGTACCACTTCCCACGCGTTCCAAATAGCTGTTTCCTGTGCCTGTTCCTTTCCAATTCACAGGTCTAGAGATGCTGGTGAACTAGTGGAGTTTTCCCCAAGGAATCCTTGGCAAGATCAAACAATGCATAGTAGTCGTACATTTATGTAAACACAGGTCCACACGTAACACTGTGTCATGATAGCAATTCTTTTCTTTTATTTATGGCAGCACGTGGAAGTTCCCAGGCCAGAGGCCTATGCCAGAGCTGCAGCAATGCCACAGCCTTAACCCACTGCACCCACCAAGGGATGGACCCGAGCCACTGCAATCGATTTCTTAACCCACTGCACCACAGCGGGAACTCCCCTGACAGAAATTCTTTGTATTGGCAACTAAGTGACACTGAACACAAGAATTATGAACCGTCTTGTTTTTATTAAAACAGTTGGTGGAGGGAGTTCCTGTTGTAGCACAGCGGAAACGAATCCGACTGGTATCCATGAGGATGTGGGTTCGATCCCTGGCCTCAGTCAGCAGGTCGGGGATCTGATGGTGATGTGAGCTGTGGTGTAGGTGTGTAGACTCAGCTCAGATCCCAAGTTGCTGTGGCTGTAGTGTAGGCTGGCAGCTGTACCTCCGATTTGACCCCCAGCCTGGGAACTTCTATATGCCGCCAGTGTGGTCCTAAAAATGCAAAAACAATAAAATAAAATAGTTGGTGGAGTTCCCCGGTGGCTCAGAGGGTTAAAGATGCTGCATTGTCACTGCTGTGGCCCAGGTTCAATCCCTGACCTAGGAACTTCCACATGCCACGGGCACAGCCAAAAAAAAATAAATTTAGACACAGCATGAGGACCTCCTAGCCCCCACAAATGTTACAATTTTAGGGTGATCCCAATCACCACCAACAGGGTCTTGAGGCCTCAAGGAAAGAAGTGGGGGTCCAGGCAGGAAGCAGCTTTGTCACGGAGGCCCCCAAATCTGTGTTAACTAGTATCACCGCTACTAACAGCAATAGTCACAACGCTTGTGCTTGCAGGCTCCTCTTCCAAGCACTTGTAGGTACCGTTCTATTAACTCTCCCAACAACGTTTGTTTGTTTGTTTGTTTGTTTTGCTGTTTAGGGCCACACGCATGGCATATGGAGGTTCCCAGACAAGGGGTCGAGTCAAAGCTACAGCGGCTGGCCTTCATCACAGCTCCCAGCAACACCAGATCCTTAACCCAGTGGGCGAGGTGAGGGATCGAACCTACATCTTCATGGATACCAGTCAGATTCCTTTCTGCTGCACCATGACGGGAGCTCTCCCCCAACAATGTTATGAGATGAATATGTGAGTGTTTCCACTGTGCAGATGAGGCAGCAGAGACCACGGATAATGAGATCATTTGCCCAAGAGTGTCCAGGTAGCCAGCAGTAATGCCAGGCAGCCTGACCCCAGAGCCCACCGCATCATCTGGACCCTGTGGCACCAGGGAGCAAAGGGGCCCCTCACAGTGGCCAGGGCATAGATGCTCCCACCCCACCCCTGCCCAGGCACTTACAGTCACACCCCGACCCCCACCCCCCACCCCCGCAACACACACAGGTGCTCCTGCAACACACCTGCCTCACCTGCCTGGGCAGCCCTGCTCCCAAGAGAATCCTCAGTTTCCTCTTCCTCCTGACCCCCCACACCCACGAAGTCTCCATGAACAGGGTGGTGGCCCAATTTATTCGTCACCCCTCCACTCTCCACCTGCTGTGTCCCAGCACGGCCCCTCCCCATCACCGGCTGCGTGGGACCCGTCTGGGGCCCTAGGTACCCTGCTAACGGGCCTTCCCTCCTTTGCTGGAGTCCCCCCCAGTCAGTCACCTCTCAGCAGCCAGGACCATCTCGTCCAAACATATGAGCGGGCACTTCCTTGTGTCAAAACCCTGGACAGAGACCAACAAGGCGCAGCTGTGCCATTTGAAAGGATGCTGGTGACCTTATAAATGATGACAATGGCCCCAGCCAAGGATTCTTGTTCTTTACTCTCCATCACAAGTGGGAAAACCAACTGTGTGAGGACAGCTTTGCAAATGCTGTTCCCACTGGCGGGACGGGCACCAGGACTCAGGTTTGATTCCCAGCTCAGTACAGTGGGTTAAGGATCTGGTGTTGCCGCAGCTTCAGCATAGGTCGCAACAGCAGCTTGGATGTGATCCCTGGCCCAGGGGACATATGCCATGGGACAGCCAAAAATAAAATTAAAATAAAATAAACTACAAGGGACAGGCTCACACCAAGACAAAGACATCCTTGCTGAGAAACTGGGCTCTGTTCTCTCTCCTCTTCCTCCATCATGGAAGTTTTGTTTTTTCTTTCTTTTTTTTTTTTTCTTTTTAAGGCTGCACCTGCAGCATATGGAGGTTCCCAGGCTAGGAGTCCAATTGGAGCTACAGCTGCCGTCCTACACCGCAACCATAGCAATGTCAGATCTGAGCCATATCTGTGACCTACACTGCAGCTTGTAGCAATGCCGGATCCTTAACCCACTGAGAGGGGCCAGGGATCAAACCTGCATCTTCATGGATACTTCTTGTGTTCTTAACGTGCTGAGCCCCAACAGAAAGTCCTCCATCCTGGAAGTTAAAATCTGTCGAGCGGGGGGCAATAATCCCACTGAAATGCTGGGGGTCCCGGCTCCAGCGAGGCTGAGTGCTTTGAGCTCCCAGGCAGCAGCTGCCTCCTCTGTGGCCAGGGAAGGAGGGAGGCCAGGAGGGACCCACGTTTATGGGCTCCTCCAATGGGCATGACATCCTGCAAAGGACTTTACACATTTCATTTCCTTTTCATCTGGCCCCAAACTCTGAAATGCAGGTCTAATTACTCCCCCTATTACGTATGACAAATCCAGGCTCCAGTGGTGGCAGGACTGGCCAAGGTCACACAGCCCCTGAGTGGTGGAGCTGATACTCAAGTCTTGGTGATGCAAAGACGCAGCACTTCTGACCTGGCGCATTGCACCACTGGCGAGAAAACCATGACACCGACCACATTTCCCTAAACTCTCCTTCAAGTCCAAGTCCTCCCAAATGCCTCCACATCAAGCCTCAGTTTAGGACACCTCCGCCTAGAAGCCAACCTGGATTTCCTTGCCTGGCTCTGGCCCAACAGACCTCAGGTTTCTGCTGTAGGTTCCCCCTGGCAGGGCTTCCAGGGGCCGCATCCTGGCCAGGTTAGGGTTTGAAATGGCTCAGCAAAGGGATCCTCTCAGAAACCGGGCTGTGCCTGGGAAATGCCCTTAATGCTGCTGCAGGAAGGGCTGTGGGCCAAACCTCCCTGGGAATCAAAGCTAATTTTCTGTTGTTTAGGAGGTAGCTCCTCAGTGAGTCACTGTTTGGGCTCTTGTGACCCAAGCCAGAAGCCAGGGGAGGCCAGGAGGAGCCCTTGTTAAAATTAAAAGTCAAAAGTAAGAAAGGGGACACACACACAGCCCAGAGACCATGACTCAGTAATGCTGGGTGACCCCGGCCCAATGAACTCACCTCTCTGGCCCCTCCTACAGGTCTTCCTTAAGTGGGGTGAGCAGGAAAAGAGTCCCAGGAGGAGTTCTGAGCAGGAAATGGGAAGGGCTAGAGGCAGCCCCCCCCACCCCCACCCCCCACCAAGGGCAGGATGTGTGTCTGTGTTTACCCAGCTTTTCTCTCCTCTTTAAAACACCTTTAATCCCAAATCCCTGCCAGGGATCTCTGCCTCCAGCCCTCCCCCATCCACCCTGAGGTGACAACTCCCTAGGGACTCTCTCCCTGATGAGGTGGGGCCAGGAAATTTGTGTCAGGAGTCCTTCCTCTGGAGCGAGACCCAGCCTCTTCTTCCCCTGCAAAGGAGGCTGAAGCCAGAACCCAAATCAGCACTCGAAGGGACCATGACATGATTTTTGTCACGGACCCCAGCCACTTGCACTTTCGTGGGCCTTCTCCTCCATCAAAAGAAATCAACAAAGGAGTTCCCGTTGTGGCTCAGCAGGTCAAGAACCTGACTAGTTTCCATAAGGATGGGAGTTTGATCCCTGCCTCGCAGTGGGTTAAGGGTCCAACGTTGCCGTGAGCTGTGGCGTAGGTTGCAGATGCAGCTAGGATCCAAGGTTTTTGTGGCTGTGGCCTAGGCCGGCAGGTATAGCTCTGATGCGACCCCCAGGAACTTCCATATGCCACAGGTGTGACCCTTAAAAAAAAAGGACAAAAGGAAAAAAAAAATTAAAAAGCAACTGCTATGATTGCATTTATATGAAGACACATATAATCCAAGCTGGATTACAGTCACTCTCATGGTAAAGAAATAGAAACCTTTTGAGGGCCCCTGTTTTGAAAAGCCCTTTGAACCGCCTGGGCCCACGTTCTGGCTCACCCAACACTAGGCATATGCCTCGGTTTGCTTCTCTGTAAAATGGGCATGATGACAGATGCCACATCATGGGGTGGTTTGAGGGCTCTTTGAGACCTGCTGGAGGAGAGGTTGGCACGGTCCTGGCACACAGTAAGGTGAGCATCCATCCATCCTGTGAAGGAGGCAGAGGTGGAATGCCTTTTATCTGCATGGTAGAGACAGGAAAACCGAGGCCCCCAGCAAGAGAAAGGAGCTGCCCAAGGCCATCTAACAAGGGGTGGAATCAGGACTCCAAGGCCACAGACCAAGCAGCTCCCAGGCCCTGGACCCTGAAGGATGTGGCCGGTCAGGTTATCCGAGTTCCAGACCAGGAACAGGGTGCGCAGGAGCAGGAGGAAGTCGCAGGCCAGGACAGGGCATCCTGCTGCCAGGGCTACCAGAGTGGACTCCAGAGAGAGGCAGCAGCCAGCCAGTGAGGCCACTGTGAGGCCAGGACCACTGGGACCTTGACATTTCTGAGCCCGACAGAGCCAGGCCCTCTTCTCCATCCCTCTGACCTCCAGCCAAGCTCTGAAGCCCAGCCTCAATGTTCTGATCTGACTATGGGGACAGCAGCTCTCTCTGGGGGCCAAGCTGGACCAGGAGGCTACTGTTGCCCCCATCCAGGCTGGAAATGTCTATCTAGTCCATGCTAGAATGTGGGTTTTCCAGCCAGCTCAGATGGAGCCTATTTCTGCGGCAGCCTCACTACCCCAGGATGGGAGAGACTGAATTCACATCTGGCTGGAAGTATTTTCACTACCTGCCAAACAAGCAGGAAGCTGCCCAGGAAGGAACAATAGATAAAAATCCAAGCCCAGCTGGCTGAACTCCCAGCTCTTGGACAAAGGGTTCCCAGACCGCTGGTGCCCTGCCATGTAGTCAAGCTGCTGTCACTGCTGTCACTGTTCTCCATCTGGGGAACACGGGGGCTGGCTGAGGGGCAGGGCATGGAATGGGGCATGAAGTAGCCGGCAGCAGGGAAACAGGACAGACTTGCCCTTGGCACGCCCCAGCCTTGTAAACTTAAGTTTCTCAGCCTCTCTGAGCCTCAGCAGCTGCATCAGTAAAATGGGGATCAGAAAAAGACCCCAAGAGGAGTTCCCACTGTGGCAGTGGGTTAAGAATCCAACTGCAGTGGCTCAGGTTGCTGCAGAGGCACAGGTTAAAGGATCCGCTATTGCTGCAGATATGGTGTCGGTCACAGCTGTGGCTCAGACTCAATCCCTGGTCCCAGGAACTTCCATGTGCTGTGGCTGTGGCCAGAGAAGAGAAGGGAAGGGAAGAGAGGAGGGGAGGGGAGGGGAAGGGAAGGGAGGGGAGGGGAGGGGAGAGGAAGGGAGAAGAAGGGAGTTCCCTTCGTGGCTCAGAGGTTAAAGAACCCAGCTAGGATCCATGAGGACTCAGGTTCAATCCCTGGCCTCGCTCAGTGGGTTAAGGATCTGGCATTGCCCTGAGCTGTGGTGTAGGTTGCAGATGCGGCTCGGATCCCAAGTTGCTGTGGCTGTGGTGTAGGCCAGCAGCTGTAGCTCCAATTTGACCCCTAGCCTGGGAACTTCTAGCCTAGGAACTTCCGTATTCCTTCTGGGGTGGCCCTAAAAAGCAAAAAGAGAGAGAGAGAGAAGGGAAGGGAAGAGAAAAAGACACCAAGAATGAAAAACACGGCCCAGACTCACAGCTCCGAGGCAGGAGGAAGAGGGACAATTTGGGGAAAGGGGTGGGGTGGGGTGCAGTGGGAAAAGCAGTGAGAAGAAAGCCCACAGATTGGCTCCTCTCTTCCCCAGGCTGCCTGGAAACAAGGCCCTGGGCTGGCTCCTCCCCTGGGGATTTGGCCAAAGTGTCAGATCTGGAAGTATCATTGCATCACTGGGCATTTGGGGGTTAATGATGGGGAGTGGACAGGCCCTGAGTATTTAACTAATTGGGGAGGTGACTTGAGATCAGAGGCGCCACTGCTCACTCCCTTCTCTTGCATCCCAGCCTCTCTGCCCTCTGCTCACCTCCCCTCCCCCCAGGATGAAGCCTCCTCCTCTTTTGACCTTACTTTGCCTCCTGGGTAAGTGACCTCCTGCCTTCACCCCTCCCCTGCCCCAGCTCAGCAAACGAGCTCCCTGGAGGCCCCTGAGCCCGATCCTGGGGAAGGAGTGGCTGGTCATCCTGAGGCCAGTTCCATCTGAGCTGAGCCAGCACTGGCCGGTGGAGATGGGGGTGGGGGGTGGGGGGTGGAGGGGAGAGAGTGCAGCCCGGCGGCCTGGGGGGCATGGGAGAGGGGCTGGCTGGGATCAGCAGACAGCTCATGTGGGCTCCAGCCACTCTGATCCATCCCTCACCTGAGCCTCCACGTTTGGCTCCAACCTGCCCAAGTGGGCAGCCCCCCACTGCTGCATTGGCAGGTTCTGGAGGAATTCAGGAAAGTCCAGGTGGTTAGGAAGCTTGTCTACTGGAACCTAGTGGGACTTTGGGGGGACAGAGTGCTCCTGAGGGGGCGGGGGCTGACACCTGGGGAGATGATCACTGGGAAGCAGCTGGAGGATGGGGGGAGGGGGTTGCTGTGCTGACAGATGGAGGTGAGGACTTGGGGATGAAGGTGAGATGAGGTCACAGGAATCTTATTACTAATGAGCATCGTTATTATTGGGAGTGCGTTGCTTGGGGAGGCGAGGTTCCCTAGACAATCACAGGGATGTCTGGATTCAGATTTGAGAGGACATCGGGGCAACTGGCTGCAGGGGGGAGGATCTGATGTCCTCCACCCTTGCTCCCCACAGTGGCCCTGGCTGGCGGGAACCTGGTTCAGTTTGGGGTGATGATTGAGAGGATGACGGGGAAGCCTGCACTGCAGTACAATGACTATGGCTGCTACTGTGGTGTCGGCGGCGCCCACTGGCCAGTGGACCAGACAGACTGGTGAGCAGGCAGCCCAGCAGGGGGGCCCTCCCTGGGGATGGAGGGGCTGGGGGGAGCATCCTGGTGGTAGGGAGGAGCTGGGGACCCCTAGAAAGTAGGGGCTGACCTCCCCTTTGAGCCCCTGTGGGCCCCGGATCCCCAGGGCAGCACCTGGTCCAGCCCAGCCTGGCTCACAGGCCCCTCCAGGCTGACCGTGACCTTTACAGGTGCTGCCATGCCCATGACTGCTGCTATGAGCGTCTGGAGAAGCTGGGCTGTGAGCCCAAACTGGAAAAGTATCTTTTCTCTGCCAGCAGGCGCAATATCGTCTGTGGTAAGTAAACAGCCCGGGAGTCCCCCAAACACTGGGAGCAGGGAGAGCTTCAGCCAGGAACCTTCTCCTGTTGGTGACCTTTGAGCCTGGTCAAGGCCAGATCCTGGGCTGGAAGCATGGTGTCTTCCAATAGCCATGGAATTGGGGAGGGGCCTGTCCATCCTCCCAGATGCTCCAGTGGGACCCGGTCTAGAGACCCCTGACCTATCAGCTCCTGCCCTGACCCCAGGCACTTCCCCCACCCAGAGGTCTCTCAGCTCCAGCCGCTGGGGAGAGGAGGAAGGGGCGGGGCTGAGCCAGGCCCCAGAGGAGCTGTTCTCACACAGCCCTCCCCAGGGCTTGGGGGGCAACTAGAGGCAAGGTCCCCAGGTCAGAGCCTCAAGGGCACAGCCCCAGACGAGAGCTGGAGCTTGGACTTGGGACAGCAGTGGTCCCTGAGGCTGACTGCCCTGTCCTCATCTTAGCCAGGCCCTATGTCCACTCGGACCAATGAGCTTTCCTAGGATCTCCAGCCTGGGGAGGCAGCCTGAACCAAGTGGGTGGAGGGGCTCCACACAGCCCGGTCCCATGGAGGGAGCTCCGTTCAGGGAACCTAACTCTCTTCCAGCTACAGGGTCAGCAGCAGCCTGGGGGGAGGGCAGGCCCCGCCTGAGGGCACAGCAGGAACACCTGGGAGGGTCAAAGAAGACTCAGCTCAGTTCTCTAAGGTCTGTCGGGGGAGCAGAGGAGCAAGGACCAGAACCACCAGAGACCAATTCAGCTCAGGGTTTCTTGCCCCCCCCCTCCCCCACTTTCCAAGGCAGCTTTGACAGGTAGTGAGCTCCCTGTCCCGGGGGATTCGTGCAAAACTGGGGCAAACACTTGTCAGGACCAGCACTGAGAGGATGCGTGAGGGGAGGGGTGCGGTGAACAGGGACGTAGGCTCAGGGGTTCCCCTTGGCCCCCTGTGTGATTTTGGGCGATCGATGGCGGGCCTCAAGAGCCTCTGCCTCCTCCTCTATAAAACGAGATGATCTCTCAGGTCCCCAGCTGAGTTCAGCTCCTGGCAGGAACTACCCAAAGGAGCTCACGGGTCTATTGAGCCCTTTCCAACTCTGAGTTTTGCTGAAAGAGCCAATGTGCACAGAACCGCGAAGGTTCTGGAGAAGGACCTTTGGGCGGGAAAGTGAGAAAGGCAAACATTTCTTAGCTGGGAGAGGTTTTCATGGGGACAAAGGGAGTCAAAACCACAGGATAGACAGAGGCGGGGGCAGGGGACGGGGAGAGGAGGCTTTGGGGGCCCCGGCCCCCACCCCCCACCGTGGTGACGCGGGCTCTGCTCCCTGGGCTGGGCGGAGGCACACTGGACGGCAGGACGGGGGGGGGGGGGTGGGGGGTGGGGGGGGGCAGGTGCTAAGGGAAATGCCGGAAAAACAGGCCCCGCCCGCTTTGAGGGAAGCAGACCCCCCCCAGCTTTAGCCCCTCTGGGCTCCCCCAGGCCCAGGCCTTCTGCGATGAGTCGATGAGTCGCTGTCCTTCCTTAGCTTTCCTTTCCAATTGATGCCTGTCCTCCCCCCCTGCGATGTTCTCTGTGGGGGAAGGAGTTGCCTAGAAACGCTGTGCTCACCCCGGGGGCGGGGGCAGATGGTCTCCCCGTGGCAGGAGGGGGCTAAGGACCGTGGAGTGGGCTCGCACGGGGAAAGATAACGGGAGACGAGCTTCCTGGCCTCCCAGCGTCCTGGGCCGTTTCTCTCACCCGCCCCTGAAACATCCCCCTGGAGACCGAATGGGCTTCCTGCAGTTTGGGGCTGAGCACGTGGACTCCAGCGCAGTCCCCTGCGTGCGTCTGAGAGTGGTGGGTCCCAGGCGCCCAGTCCCTGATCCGCCTCGTCCCATCCAGCCGGCAGAACCAGCTGCCAGCGACAGACCTGCGAGTGTGACAAGAGGGCTGCGCTCTGCTTTCGCCGCCACCTGGGCACCTACAACCGCAAATACGCCCATTATCCGGACAAGCTGTGCACAGGACCCACCCCGCCCTGCTAAGTCTGTGTTCCCCCGCCTCCCTCCCGCCCCCACCCTCCAGCTGCTGACCTCAGGAACACTGTCACAAAGGCCCTCCCTCTGGAAAACTCCTTTGCTGCAAACCCACTCCTCCTTCCCACACTCGGGCCTGGACCCTCGTGGGCCTCCCCAGGCCACACCTCCCCCAGAAAGACCTGTGCCTGGGGGCCTTTCAGTACCCAGAAGACTCTGTAACCCGCCCCTGGGACCTCAGTTCCCTCTTCTGAATATATGAATAATGTCTTCCCACAATTCGAATACGGATCCTCGGATTCATTGTAGGGTTTAATTAGTCTACAGTTTCATTCATGCCTTGGTTTCTGAGCACCACTGTGTGCCAGCGTGCTAAGCACTGGGACACAGCGTGGGTCTGACACGGGTGGCCCCCCACCTGCAATTGCAACACTGCCCTTTCAGTTTCCTATTCTCATAAGTTTTTGTGACTCTTTTTCTAACATTATACAATCTTTTCCAAGACAATAATGGCAATCTCTAGAAGATATGTTTCTGGCCCGATGGTGTAATGTGAGAAGCACACAAAATACCAGCCCCAAAATATTGTCCCCACTATGTCACCAGACTCCAAATCCCTCCCATCAGAAGACTGGCTGAGAGTGAAAAGAAACTCTCGAGTCAACTTATTCCAGTCCCTCCTGTGACCGATGGGGGCCTGGCGGTCAGAGAGGGAAGTTCTACCTGAAGGCGTGTCCTCACGCCCAAGCCAGAGTGCCTCCATTTTTTCATGCATCAGCCACCTACACTCTGCCCCTCTGGTTACCATCTTGCGCCAGCCCAGAGGACCCGGGGAAGTCAGCTATGAGATGCCTGGGCCAGGTCAGGCTCCTGATACGGGGAGGGAAGAGGAAAGATTTCAACATCCAACATCCTGGGGCTTCTCTGGAGCCAATTTAATGCACCAGAAGAGTCCCATCAAATGGAATGCAGCCTCTCCTGGAAGCAATAGATCTCAGTAGATTCAACTCCTAAATATAGATAAAATATCTTCACTATATGTAATAGGCTGCTAAAGTCTTCCAGGATTGGGATGAGCCTATTCAGTGAGATAAAGCATGGGAAAAAGCATTGCACGAGCCAAGCTCACAACGGACGGGTGATAAACATCCACTCCATTCTCCTTTTCCGGGCGAGTGTATAATGTTCAAGACTTAAGCCTGAAGCAATCAAAAGGATGATCGCCATAAACTTTAAAAGGCAAAGAAGGTCTGTGCTAGCAAAACAAACAAAACAGGAAGAGGGGCAGATGTGCGTGTATTGCTGCTGTGAGTGACTCCTATCCTTGGTGAAGAATCGCTAGGAGACCAGATCTTAAAGCACCTGCATGTGGGTGGGTGGGGAGGAGAGAGCAGCGTGGGTGTGGAAGAATGGTCCTGAGGCGCCCTCTGGTGTCCACTTTTTTTTCAGGCTAATAGGAAATGAATTTGGCTTAAACCTGGATTTTCCTTCATGGGGACAAGGTGTGTTTCTGGGCTAGTGTAATCTGTCCGCTAACACTTTCAGTAATAAATATGGTGAGAAATAACAAGTCCTCACAAACATCTCAAATTGGTGGTGCCACTGCATGCAGAGAAACAGGAAGAAGGAACTGACTTGAGAGAGAGGGAGAGAGGTGGGGTTCTGGGGGAATGGATTCAAGGCATTGTTTAACCATCTGACAGTGAAAAGCGGAACTTAAGACAAGGCCCGGTGCAGCATGTTTTCCCAGGAATCAATAAATATTTGTTGAGTGCATCGATTTTGTTTAAAAAATCCTGTTTATGTGTGTGTCCATAGTACACACTTGATTTCCAGCTACAGACTGGGTGGACAGGACTGAAAAAAGGGAAAGGAAACCCTGAACTTGACGTCAGAGTTCCAGGTAGAGCCCTCGGCGCTGCCAGGTAGCAGCATCAGTTCTAAACCCTGCTGCTCAGGGAGCTTGTTAGAAATGCAGAATCTTGGCCCTGACCCCAGACCCGCTGATTAACGAGACCCCCAGGTGATTCATGTGCACATTCAAATCCAAAAGCACTGATACCACAGCCTCGGCTTCTGCGTTTGTGAAGTGGAACAGTGACATCTCCCTGGCAAGTTTGTTGGAGGAAGGTTTTAATAAATGAGCAGGTGAGAATGTACACAAAATAAATGTGCCCCGCCCATCACAAGCATCCTACAGATGAATGATAGTCATAACAATAGCTAACAGTTAGTAAGCATTTGGCACTTTTATAACATTTGATGTATATATATGTGTATATATATGTATATATGTGTATATATGTATATATATTATATATATACTATATATGTGTGTATATATATTATAAAAGTGCCAAATGCTTAATGTTAGCTATTATATTATAATGTCTATAATATGTATATACATTATATATAATGCATGTTAGGTATATATGTTTATATATGTATATACATTATATATAAATGTATAATATGTTACATCTATACAACATTTTATATTATATATCTTATAACATTTATTAAGCACCGGGTACTGTTCTAAATGCTTTATGTTTATTAATTCATTGAATGAATTAGTGAATGAATTAATGAATTAATGAGGCATGGGCACTAAATCAAGGCTGGAGAAGGGACTTTGCTACCTGAATGTTTCATAAATTGCTTCTCCAATTTGGATGACAGGATTTGAATGGTTTTTGCTTTTGTTCCCACTTAGCCCCTAACAAGAGCTATTAACCCAGTGTTCAATTAAATAACTTGCTGAGTAAGTGATTAGAAAACAAATCACATTGTAATTCCCAAGAGTCCAATTGTGACTTCATGGATATTCATCTGCTTCCTTGGCATTCTTTGCAGTGTCACTGCTGGAGAACGGATCTCCAGCAGTTCCTGTCGTGGTCCAGTGGGTTAAGGACCTGACATAGTGTCCATGAGGATGCGGGTTTGAACCCTGATCTCAGTGGGTTAAGGATCTGGTGTTGTTGTGAGCTGCGGTGTAGGTCATAGACGCAGTTTGGAGCCCATGTTGCTGTGACTGTGGTGTAGACCAAATCAAGCTGCAGCTGTTTCAAGCCCTAGCCTTGAACTTTCATATGCTGTGGGTATGGCCATAAAAAGAAGGAAAAAAAAAAAATGGGCATGGGACCACCAGCCTCATAGGGTTGTTTTAAGGTTTAAATGAGAACCTATTCACAGTGCCTGAAGCATCACAGATGCTCCATCCGTGCTAGGCCACTTTGCATTTTTGTCTCCCTATTGAATCCATCAGAGTGGGTGCTAAACAAACACCTGTTCATGCATCCACAGATACATGATAATTGCAGTTATTTTAGGGAAGTGGCATCATATACAGGATAAATACTATCCTAATTTATTTGAATAGCCCCTTGGCTCACTGCTCTGAGTGCTCATTCATCTTAATGGACAAGTGTTGGAAAATCATTAACCTTTAGCGCCCTGAACTAATGTCCCACAGAGGCAGTGAGGCTGAACTTGCAGGAGCCACCTGTGATGTGTTCCAAGGTCAAAATGCACACACAGGCCAACCCCGAGGCTGTAAGACATGGTCAGGGAGGACCAGGGGCGCCTGATCTTTGGAACTCATCCAGCAAGAAAAGCATTAGTCTTTTGGTAGCAAGAGGCATATGCCAAGTGTTTGAAGAAAGGAGTTCCTAGTCATTCTCCAAACGAAGGGTGTGCATCCTTCATAAACTCCATCCCAAACACATGGGACATCCCACTCCCTCTCTCGAAGGGAGTTGCTTCTGCTGGTCCTTCTGTCTCAAATACCTTAGCTCCCTATTTCCACCTCCTAGCTCCTCTTTCATGTCTCATCCACATGTCACTTCCTCCACTGAGCCTTCCTTGACTTTCCTTCTGAACCCCCGACCCTCCTATCAGTCCCTCTTTTTATGGCCTGTTTTCTCTTAGGTCATAGCTTCCTGTCTACTTTCACTGCAGGGCTGAAAGGTTTTGGAGGACAAGGTCCATGTCTGATTCAATGCCCAGAAATAAAGACTCTTACACAGCACGGGTTCAGGAAATGATGGATGGATTCTTGGATGGAACTAAACTGAACCAAAACTCAGTATCTTGAGATAGCTGAAGTCTCTGTCACAGGGAGGGTCAGACCAGTTTTTCGGAGGTGGAAAATTTCTCCTGCTGCCAAGCCAATCCATGAACTGGTCTTGATCCTATTCAACTCAAAAGGGTCTACAGAACAGACTGACCATTCTGCCCAACAGTCCCACCAACACCTATTTGAGCAGAGCATTTCATGACAAATTTTGGTTGTATCTCAAGGCCGACATGCACTTTCTAAGCATTGCGGGGAAGGGCTTGTGGTATATCTGGTGAACAGGTAACTTTAAACCTGGGTTTTCAACCATGAGCAGTTACCAAGAGGGGGACACGGGAGCAGCCGCTTTCCCCCTTGCAGTATTTCAATCTTTGGCACTGTAAACTGTCTCTCCCCCAGCGTTAACAAGGCTGTGTAGCCTGGAGGAAAATGTAAATAACCAACTGTGTTCTCTAATTATTTCCTGCCTGGCCTGAGGACACTTGTGTCCTTCCAGACTCATCCAATCTCACAGGTCACCGAGAGCAGGCAGGAAGCCCCTAGAACACCACCCAAGCCAGCAGGTGGCCCCTGGCCCACTTGAATCACTGTGGGTATGGAAGTTTCCCACTGGGGTGGAGACAGCACTCTGGTCCTAGCGGATCCTCCAGAAAGACTCTCAGTTGGGTAATGAGGTCCAGAATCTGGGCCTTGTAGGCTCAGGGACCGGATAGCATTTGTGCACCCAGAAGTCTCTGGGTTACGGAATGAAGCAAAAATCACACCAGGACAGTGACCAAGGGAGAGTGGCCTTGCCAGAAGCCAGAGTGCCAAGGACCGTGTACCTGTTGGTGTCAAGGTACCATGGAGCCAATTCAAAGGCCACCTGATGAGCAAAAACATAGAACAAGAGACAGCAGGAGCCTCAAGGCCAAAATCACGAGGATGCAGCGAGGCTGATGAGGCCACAGCAACTGTGACCGGAGCCCTGGAGGAGGCAGGGACCTAGGTGAAGTCCTCCTCTAGGTGAGCCCCGGGTCACTGCTGCCTACCTGTGTCTGGGGGAAGGTGCCTCCTCCCAGAATGGGGTCAAACCAACCCTTAGAGTTCTAGAAAATCCCAAGGTGGAAGCCATTGGACAGCTGCTCCGTGCTGAGACAACAGCAAACTATCAGGGACGTTCTTGGATACCAAGCAGCCATCATCGCAAGGACGGCCCTGTCGGAGTGTGCGGCACCCCACACACCTGGGCGGAAGCTAGGGCCAGCTGCTGCAGCTCCGTGAGATCCCAGACTGTACTGGGAGAACACGCATACCTCCCACACCACGTCTCCCGAAAGGACGTTTCCCACGTGCTCTGTCTCACGCACGCAAACAGTGGTCACACAGCAACAAAAACAACGTGCAGCTCTGTCTTCAAACTAGAATTTATTGGTATACAAAACTCCATTTCATAGATAAAGTGGCACATCTTTGCAGCTTCTATTGCACCGAGTATTGAAGATTAAAAACACAAAAAAAAGAAACATTTGGTTTTGAAAACACTGCAAATAGCCAAGTACAGTACTTTGGTAAATAAAAAACAAAATGGTTCAGAGTAACGCAATCTGAGGAAAGAAACACCTGGAGGACATGAACTACAGACATCAGACAACGGTCACGTTTCCCCCCGTCGAGCTCCACAGATAAGGCAAGACTTGCTAAGTCTATGGCTCATGACCCCACGGAGGCCTCAAACATCTCCAGAGTGCAGCGAGGACAGGTACAGTGCAATCAGAACAAGAGACGGCGCTGAGCCTGCGAAAGCCCCTGTGTTCTCCACAGACCCGCCCGCCCCCTTCAGAAGGGGACAAAGGCCCACCCCCACTGCGACATCAACAAGAGAAACATGGAGGTTTGCTGGCCGACTCCTGGCTCTTTTTCTCACTGAGCTCAGTGCTGGTGGAGGATGCTGGAAGGGGAGCCGGGGAGGCCGAGGGCCTTTCTGCCCTCGGAAAATGAACCAGAGAGGAGCCCTCACCCGTCTTCCTTAAGTGTTGGTGGTCGCGGGACCGGCCAGGGGACAAACCACAGGCCGAGGTCTGTGACTGAGCTCAGACCGTCAGCGAGGACCGGCAACAGTGACCTGCTGGATGTCGACAGGCGGAGGAGGAGGGGCTGACTGCGGAGGCTGCGCCCGGGATCTTGACCTTTGGTGGCTACCAGCACGGCGAGCACAAGCAGTTTGGGGTCACGGGCAGGCCCGGCTTAAAACCAAGACACCGCGCAGCGTTCGTGCGTTTCCAGACGTCATTCTTCACTGGTTCCAGTCCCCTGTCACATAACTCTGCGAGCACGCTGAGCATTTTAACTGAGCTACCGTGTAGTCCGAACTAGGAAAGCGGGGCTCTCCAAAGCAGTCCCCCAGAGGAAATGGTTAAGAGCCTGAGGCTTGCACAGGGAAGGGTGGCACGGACAGTCCACGAGGCCCCGCTCCCCTGGGGCTGGCTCTGGGCACCTTCTGGTTTCAGACCCTGTGTGCACCCCGTGACTGGTGTGGCCACTTGGAACCACTTACCCATTTTCCCCTCTAGTATGTGACACCAGAAGATCCCGTATAATTTAAATATGCCATCGAGACTTTCAACCTAACAACATCAGTGGGAAAATACGATTTACTTTAGAGTCAAAAAACACACCTTGTAAAGAGTGCCATCAAGTCGCCTCAGAACAACCGTCGGAAGGCCCCAGAGTTTGAGCAACACCTGCTCTGAAAGCTGAGATGAATAAAACAGTGAATAGTGAAAATGTCCAAACAAAAAAACTGCATCTGAGTCTAAAGGCTGCTACGGAAAGACAGAGCTTTGAGGTAAAAGGTGAGCAGCTACACGTCTGCCCAAGAGGGGAGTCAGAGAGGGCCAGAGCTGCGACACTGAAGCGCCACTGTCACCCTCCTGGTCAGGGGCGTGTCAATCGGCTCTGACTAGGAACCCAAGTTTCCCTCCACTGACCGCCCATTCGAGTCACACAGTTCTCGGAGGTAAAGTGACGGCAATTCCACGTGGACCCACTAAACAAACCCGCAGTGGTCCAGAGTGTCTCCGAAAGAGAGAAAATGCACACTGACAACAGGGACGCACGCGAGCACAGTTCAGGCCAAGTCCATCTGCTGGCCACCTACTTAACATGTGAGCAGCACGCCCTCCCCCACACCCCGGGACCCTGTCATTTCACACTGTCCAGGCGCCCCAGGAAGCAGGGCGGGCATCACCCCCACAGAGGCTCCAAGCCCAGCTCTAGCTGCCCCATGATGGAGATCCCACTTCACAAGCCCTTGGAATCAAAATGGGTTTGGAAGTGTTTTCAGAGCTTATGAAAGAAACTATAGACAATCTCAACTAACATTTAAGATTCTTCTTTCTGCCACAATTCGTCAATGATTTTTCTCCTGAAAGCATATGTTCCTATTACGGAAAAATAAATACACATAGACACTCTATCCATCTTAATATCTCCTGGTGGTAACTATATTAATTTAGAAGTTGTGGTTCTATGTTGTTTTGATGTATCTACCTCTCTAGTACAAATTGTTGCCACTAAAAGTTTATTTATTTTGACCTTTAAAAAAATCTTCTTTTAAAATCCATGAAACCTTTATATACAGTTTATAAGACTAGTAAGCAGCTAGGGACCACTGCCCCACCTCTCCCTCCTCGTGACTAAAGCTACAAAGACAACAACCCCAAGTGACAATCCTCTAACAGCCACAGAGATTAAGAAAGACTCGCTCCTGCTGTGGAGTGCACGTGAGCAACGGGGCAGGTGCCACCACTGCCAACAGGATCCCAGGACTAAACACCCCAGGCCTCCACTGTGGCTGCCAACAGAGTGGTTCCCCAGCACCCCCCAAGGCAACGAGGTACCACACGAGTCCATTCACCTCGCCCTTTGGTGAGAAGACTGAGGCAGTGAAGTCTAAATTCAAACCTGTAGCTAGAAGATAGCACTAAAGTTGGATACGTGTGACCCATTCCTAATACTAAACACAGACCAAACAGAGCTGGAAAACTACGAAACGGTAATAACGGAAAACTACTGAAGCCATTTGACCAGTTTCTAAAACCACTGTTCTTTTAGCCCAGAAATGCTGAAGCCTATTATCAGAATTAGGTGATTTACAAAGAAATGTGCCCGATATTCTTTAATAACATTTTAGCAACTTCTAAAACCCAAGAGGGCCCAAGGGCACCTGCATTAACCAAGGGAATAAAGCAATCCTACCACTTCTGACAATGGGTCGCCCTTAAGCTATTTCTGACGCCTAATTTTACTGAATTTCTGGTACACAGTCTTGATCTGTCTCTCACAGTACAGAAGAGGCAAGAAAGCGTTCACGCACAAACGCTCAGCCGCAGGCAGGAATGCGCCCAGGGTTGAAAGCCAAGAGAACAGGAGATCCTAAAGCACTGGATCTCACTCCCTTGGAGACAGTAAGGCAACGGAACCCTTTCACGTGTCTGGACTGAGTTCTAGAGGCTTGGACTCGGGACTCTGCAACATGCACAGAGAAAACGCTGTGCCATTCCCAAATCTGCACAGTGTCACGAGGTACTGCACCAGAACGTCCTGGGAGCGCCTCCCAGAGACTCCCGATGCTCCAAACACAACACGTTGCCAAAGTCAAACAAACAAAACATTAAAATACATCATTAAAACCAAAGAAAGCGAATCACCTGCTGATAAAGACAATCCGGTGAATCCAAGGCCAGTCCACCCACTGACATCTCTACATGTCAAAGCCTTTTTATAGCTTTCGCTTTGCCTCAGAACCCTTATAATTTTGAATTTTGCCATTGATTCAGCGTATATTATTTCTATTATTTCCCCAAATATCAGGTCCCCCAAAGGCAAAGTCTGTCCAAAATGGGCCACTTCATACATTACAGTTTTAAAGTTTACATCCACCTAAGTGATGGTTTCCATCGGTTTGGGTAATGGCATCACTCCACCGCCCAAATCTGACTATTTCAGCACTGTGGAGCCACTCAAAGGCCTCGGCCAAAGTAGTTCTCCGCCTTGCTGGTCTAACCTAAATCTCTAACAACTTCTGAAGGATTGCTAGAGTTTTTCCAACATCAAAACCCAAAACTGGGCTTAAATAAAAAGAAGTAAGTGCAGCATTTTATGGGATCTCTCTCCCTCTCTTTTTTGGGGGGCACCTCCGTGACATGCAGACACTCCAGGGCCAGGGATCCAACCTGCACCCCAGCAATAACCAGGGCCACAGCCATGACACCACCAGACCTTTAACCCACCACACCACCAGGACACTCCTGGGATTTCATTTCTGCAATACTAAGAAACCTGAGCAAGAGGTCAAGTTACCTTTTATTTCTCTGAAAGCATCCTTCTAAAGCTAGAATAGTAGCAAACTAACTTAAAATCTGAACATGAAAAACCTTAGATATACTTTCCGACACTCTACCCTTACAAAATCAACGAACTCTTCAGCCTCTTCCTGAGCAAAAACTCAGGACTCTTTATTTCTCCCTTTACAAATATGGGTTCTGCTCGCCATACTTGCAGAATCCCAGAGCTGCACCATAAATGGTGCTAAACCATCTTCTCACTGTCAAGAAACAAGTACCAGGAACTCAGCAACACCATCAATTTCCCAGCAAAGCCCAGGCCTCATTAACAGTCAGGCCCATATGGCTTGAGTGCAAACAAACCAACAGCACCTGCATCCCATCTGAAATAACATTAGCATCAGGAAGAAGAGAAACGTAGTTGTTTAACGTCCGCCCTGACTACAGAGGCCACAACCTCCATGTCCTATTACTTTGGGAAAACACTTCCTGAATTATTTTCTGATTAACTTGGATTAGAAGAAAATTAACTTTAAACATGTACCTGAGTTGGAGATCATTTATAAACTATCCTGCATGTTATTATCTGTTTGAAAGTGAAAGAGGAGGCAAAGGAAATCTGTCATTTTGAATTTCCTGAAACGTCTTCAGGAACAGTGACAGCGAAACTCAGCTCAAGTGTTAAGGAAAAATCCCAGGGTCACTGAACTCTGACTCTCAGGGCAAATAAAACCACACAAGCAAAAGGTTTTTCTTGACCTAACTCATCCACCCCTAAAACTCAATATTTGACTTACAGAACGTGAATGGCTTCCCTGCACTTTCATTAAATAAAACACATCACTGACAAAACTCTGAACGAAAAAGAGGCAGCTTGAAGGAAAGGAACTCCGAGTGTGATTCTGTGGGTTGCGTTTCGCTTTGGAAGAGGACGGCCTGACCGGACAGCCCGGCGCGCGCTCCACCTGGCCTTGGCGTCTCCCGGCTCCCAGGCGGCCAGAGTCAGATGTTGAGAGCAGCGAAGGTCTTCACCAAGGTGACCTGCGCGCCCGGCTCCGCTTCGCTTCTGTTGTTGTCCCTGTGGCTGCTCCTGCTCTCCAGGGCTTTGTGCCGGTGCCTCTCCTCCTGGCGCTTCTTCTTCTCCAGGCGCTGCTGTTCTCGCCTCTGCTTGTTTGTGACCTGTAAGAGAAGGCGGCCGGGTGACGCTCCAGCACGGCTGACACAGGCCGCACCTGCTGGAGGAGGACGGGGGGCTCACAGAGGCAGAGGACACAGACTGCCTCTCGACAAGAACACACAAAACCCACCTAACGGACGAAAAACGATTTATTTTCCATTACTGTTCAAATTTACTTTTAAATTTACACCCCCCTGCTGAGCTAGCCAACAAAACCAATTCCATTCTCCTCCTAAACCAATCCAAAATGACTTAAAGAAGGATTTGCCCTAGTCCAGCAGGAGATACACGCAACCATGCCGCAGGAAATTATTTCGGTAAATAATTTAATGCCCCCGGGAATCCCAACCAAAATCCTCAGAAGCTTTACTGCACGTAGCCTCAGTCTGTGGCGTTTACATTCTGTTGCACTTTGAGCTCCTAATTTCTTGATTTCTACACAATAAGCTCCAAATTCAGTAACATAAGTGGTGTCACATACCGCTTGTGGGAGTGGAAGCGGGGACGGAGAGGTACAGCCTTTCTGGGAAGCATTTGACAATTTACCAAAAGGCCTTAAAAAGATTCAAATGCCCTTTAACCTGCTAATTCCTCTGCTGGGACATGAGCCAAGCAAATAATGCAAAATACGAAAATTTCTACACAAAGGTGTTTACTAAAGACGATGGCATTTACAAAAAATGGGATTTGGTCCCATGGCTTAGCGCGGAAAGCACCCCCACAGGCGCAGCAATGTCAGGCGGAAAGAGGAGGCTCCCCGAGTGAACAGGGCAGGAGCCCAGGGTTCACTTCCTTCCGGTTGTCACCTCGAACTCCCAACAGGACAAGTGAGGTCTCGTTCTGCTTTATGCTACACGGCCACACCCTCCCCCATTCCCTACAACGACCACCTTTCTAAATCAAAGGAAAAACCACACAGTGAAATGAGCTCCAAGTTCCCTCCACTGCCACCGAATCAGAGCAGCCCACCACTCGCCCTTGCCGCCCCATCTCTCCTACCTTTGGTAGCTGGTTTTTATTTGCTTTGTTTTCTTCACTAGGGCTGGCCCGTGCCTTATTATTTTCAGTCCTGCCTTCATTTAAGCCCTGATTTCCACAGATTCTGGTGCCACTGCCACCCTCCTCCCATAAAGGGCCGCACTGCTTCAGCACTCGGCCACTGGACTCAAGGTTCTCCTCTGCATCTTCCAAAGAAAGATAGTTTGTTAAATTGAAAGCCTTCGATAGTTACACAAAGCGACTACTGTTAAATGACTCCAAAATGTCCCGAGTCCCTAGATCACTGTCATGTGGAGAGCAAGCCTCCTTGAGGCAAATTTCTAATACCAAGTCAACACAGTGGGGAACAGAAGGAAAAAACAATTGGTATAATTTAGAAGAAAAATTTTAAAATAACCTGTTAACCAGTCTTAACATCACCTTTCCACCAGGTGAGCGCTTTGTTTTATTAGATTTAACCATTTTCTTAACATGAATTTTTAGGGGGAAATCTTTCATCTGTACCCAAAAAACAGAAAGGAAACAGGCTCTAAAGCTGCTCTGTCCAACACAGTAGCTACAAGCCACATGTGGCTATATAAGTAAAATTAACAAAAGTTTGGAGTTCCCGTTGTGGCTCAGTGGTTAACGAATCCAACTAGGAACCATGAGATTGTGGGTTCAATCCTTGGCCTTGCTTAGTGGGTTAAGGATCCGGCATTGCCGTGAGCTGTGGTGTGGGTCGCAGATGCAGCTTGGATCCCGAGTTGCTGTGGCTCTGGCGTAGGCTGGTGGCTACAGTTCTGATGGGACCCCTAGCCTGGGAACCTCCATGTGCCACAGGTGCGGCCCTAGAAAAGACAAAAATAAAATAAAATAAAAATTAAATTAAATTAAAGAAAGTTAAATACAATTTAAATGTAGTTCCTCAGTCAGTCTCACTCAGCTACATGTCAACTACATACCACACGGGAGAGCACAGACACTGCACAGTGCTATTTCAAAGTCAGAAAGACCAAGATACCTACAGCTTTCAAAGGAGGCACAGCAAATAAAACACCCAATCAGAAAAGCATAATGCCAAGAAGAGTATCTGGCACATAATGTCTGGCAATAATTGCAATCACTTAAAATAAATAACTGGAGCAGTTCCCACTGTGGCTCAGCGGTAACGAACCTGACTAGTATCCATAAGAACGCAGGTTTGATCCCTGGCCTTGCTCAGTGGGTTAAGGATCCAGAGTTGCCATGAGCTATGGTGTAGGCTGCAGATGCAGCTCAGATCCGGTATTGCAATGGCTGTGGCATAGGCTGGCAGTTGCAGCTCCAATTCCTAGCCTGGGAACTTCCATATACCATACGTACGGCCCTAAAAAGCACAAAAAACATAAAACAAATAAGATAAAATAGTTAAATTTAAAACAAAATAAAAAACTTTTATTTACTTTTTAACTTGATGTTAACATCTTTTTTCCTTCCTCTGAATCACAGGGTTAAACTTGGCTCAAGAAAAAAAAAAAATTCTGAATTATCACCAGTTAATAGGTGCTAGTAATTAAATATTTCAATTAGAAAAACACCTTTTCTCTCCATTCCATCCAGTTATCACTTTGATATTATAATGAGACCTTATTTCTAAAAGAGTCAAGTCTTCCCTGACACTTTCCATCCCTTCAAAACTGGGCTAGGGGCCTTTCCATGCATTCCCCAAGCACCCTGTGCTTCCACCTCGTTATGTATCATTATCCAGTTTAGTTATCGTCTCCAGCACGCCTCCCCCGCAGCCCCACCCTGGACTATATTCTCCCCGGTAGGGCTAGCACCAAGCAAAAAACGGCTACATGTACAAAGTGCTCAATAAACAACTGCTGCATGAATGGGTGACTACAATGATACCCGTCATTTGATTAAAAATAAATATTTGGAAAATCACCAATGCAATCACTTTGAAAGCTTATAAATATCAATCATGGACTTACTATTTCTTTTCCCCTGGTTCATCTGGAGCATAGCAATTATGGCAGATTCAATATTATAATTTTCAGCTTCCAGGTTCTGGACTATCAAA
Organism: Sus scrofa; assembly: GCF_054392235.1. Classification (NCBI taxonomy): domain Eukaryota; kingdom Metazoa; phylum Chordata; class Mammalia; order Artiodactyla; family Suidae; genus Sus; species Sus scrofa. The sequence continues at coordinate 82,718,788 of NC_139388.1, read as the reverse complement.
TTAAAATCCTATAAAAGAAACAAAGGAACACTTCAAGATTCAATATACTTTTGCTACCTACCTCTCCTTCAACAATTTGATAAAAAATTTGATACAGCATTTGTAATAATGAAAATCGAGACAAGATTTTAAGATCTTCCATTTATAAAATATCTTAATTTTCAGTAAGATCAGTCACCTGAAATAACCATTTAATAAAATAAATATTTATAAAACTGGACTAGTCTGAAAAATAATAAATTCACAAATTCCTTAGGATTTTGAACAGTATTAGGTAAAGTCTAGCAAGGAGTAAAATGAATAAACAGCTCTCATTAAGTCATATCACATAACCTAATCAAATTACAAATACCATTGGACCTATTTTGGCCCATCAGGTGTTTGCAAGCTAGAGTGACACCACAAAAATCGCAGGTAGAGCAACGCTTGTTTATAAACCACTGTTACCGCATGACAAATACTAACTGAACACCCAGTTGCATTGCAAACTTTCTGGACAGCATCTTCTACTTCGTCTCTCAGGTCATCTTCAAAGTCAATTCCCTTTGTCTTGATCTTCTCTCTTTTATTTGATTCATCCTGATGAAGCATCTGAAACTAAGGGACATAAAAAGAGTAATGATCAATGGAGCTATGTCAGAACTTTCAACACAGGAAGACATTCTAACCTCAAAAACATTCCAATATACGAGAAACGATTCCATGAACAATCTTAAAGGAAGAGCAATCACTAGGCTACATTTTATCCTGACACTGGGATTCTAGGCCACAATTGAAGTATTAAAAAGAGAGGCCCAAGATACTGGATAAACTGTTCAGCAAAAACAGCACTGGAGCACCTAGTTTCTAGAGACCTATATTTTGGCAATGACTGCTGACTCGGACAGCACACACCTGTCTCGGTTGTTTCCAGAGCTGTGAGCTAGCTGAGTAACAGAATTGATCCCCTAGACTAGCACCCAATGAGCCTTTTCAGCAGGACAGCTCACCGTGAAGAAGCATACAGACAACTGTCATCTGGCGCCCTAGGCCCTATCTCATCATTAGCAAGCTTCAGTGTGCTGAAGGTCCCGACCCAACCAGAGTATCACAGGTGGGCATGACTCATCTCACCTCACCTGCTAACCCCACACTCAAGGGAACCTGTCAAGAGTTCTCTTGTGGCTCAGCAGATTAAGGATCGGGCGTTGTCACGGCAGTGGTGGCATGGGTTTGATCTCTGGCCTGGGAAGTTCCACACGCCACGGGCATAGCCGAACAAAACACACCAAACCAATAAAAAAGACATAGTTTGCTCTTCTAAAACATATTCATTCTCAAAGGAAGCTGTCAAATCCAAATGCTAAAAGCAGGAAGAGCAGCTCACTTGGTATCCACAGGCCTTTACAACCTAAGCCCACTTCAGAAAAGCTAAAACCATCCCTCTGTGGATCCCAATCGCTTTCTCCCTCCGCTTGCTATTAATGCAGAGAGAGGTGAAATGAGCAAGGGCGTTCCTAGCACATGCATGTAGAAGTGTAAGTGGAATCCAGCAATGTGCAGTGTATTCCTCAGAATGTTAGTAAAAAGCGACTCTTCTGACATTTTACCCTAGCCATTGGGCTATGTGTATCGACCGTTTTCGAAACTCATCCAAAGGAAATAATGTCAAAGTATAGAAAGGATTTATGCAAAACTGCTCATCGCAGTGCCATCGAGAGTGGTGAATAACCGGAAATGCCTAAAGGTGTCACAGCATGGGTGTGGTTAGATAACCACGGTAAACCCAGAGAATGCCGCTTCGTTCCCAATAAGGTAAGGAACAGGAGGATTTTCACTACCCCCATGATTACTTAACAGTGTCTTAGAGGTACCAGCAACGCAATTAGCCCTCCCAAAAGCAAAATTAGAGGTATAAAATTGAAACGAAAGAAGAAAAGTTATCACTATTTGTAGATATGATAATTCTATACCTTAAAAAGAAAGAGAGGAGTTTCCCATCGTGGCTCAGTGGAAATGAATCTGACTAGTATCCATGAGAACACAGGTTCAATCCCTGGCCTTGCTCAGTGGGCTGAGGATCCGGGGTTGCTATGGCTGTGGCATAGACCGGCAGCTACAGCTCCGATTCAACCCCTAGCCTGGGAACCTCCATATGCCGCAGGTGCGGCACTAAAAAAGACAAAAAGACAAAAAAAAAGAGAGAGACTCAACAAAAAAAAAATATTCCCAACAAAAAGAATTCTGGCAAATCATATATTTATAAGAACTTAGGGGGTTCCCGTCGTAGCACAGTGGAAACAAATCCGACAAGGAACAATGAGGTTGTGGGTTCGATCCCTGGCCTTGCTCAGTAGGTTAAGGATCCCGTGTTGCCATAAGCTGTGGTGCAGGTCGAAGATGCGGCTCGGATCTGGCGTTGCTGTGGCTGTGGTAGAGGCCAGCAGCTGTAGCTCTGATTAGACCCCTGGCCTGGGAACCTCCATATGCTGTGGGTGTGGCCATAAAATGACAAAAGACAAAAAAAAAAAAAAGAATTTAGTATCCAGAATCACTCATGATGGGAGATAATATAAGGGAATGTCTATCTATGTGTATGACTGGGTCACTTTGCTGTACAGCAGAAAATGGCACATTATAAATCAACTATACTTTAATTTTAAAAATGATTAAAAAAATTAAATCACAAGCATCCCAATTAAGAGATGCACAAAGGACTTGAACAGACATCTCTCCAAAGATACACAAATGGCTAACAAGCACCTTAAAGAGATAATCAACATCACTAATCATTAGGGAATGAAAATCAAAACCACAAGATGTTACTTTACATCTGGCAGGATGGCCATAATTTTGAAAAGAAAGAAAGAAAAATAACAAGCGCTGATGAGGATGTGAGGAAAGCAGATCCCTCAATGCACTGCTGGCGGGAGGGTAAAATGCTGCAGCTGTGCGCTGGGGCAAACAGTGCGGCAGTTTCTCAAAAAGTTCGAGATAGAATTACCTTCTGACCTAGTCATTTTACGCTTAAGTATACAGTTGATGGATCTGGACCACATGCGTCCACTTATACACAGACATTTTTCAGCAGTAAATTCTAAGGTCTTACACAAGTCACGATGAGCTGAATCGAGGATGCAGAACTACAGCTATGGAGGAGTCTCAGATATGGAGAGTCAACTGTTAAGTTATACTCAGATTTTCAACTAAACATCGTCAGCGCCCCAACCCCTGTGTTGTTCCTGGGTCAACTGTATATCCGAAAGGTTGAAAGCAGGTACTCAAACAAATACTGTACCCAAATATTTACAGCAGCACTATTCACAACAGCCAGAAAGTTGAAACAACTCAAATGCCTGTCAACAGATGAAAGGATAAACAAAAGGTGGTGTTTCAATACAACAGAATATTATTCAACCTTGAAAAGGAACGAGGTTCTGCTATGTGCTGTGACATGGATGAACCTTGAAAACATTATGTTAAGGAATGCCAGACACAAAAAGCCACAGAGTGTGACTCCATTTATAGGAAATGTCCAGAATAAAAGACAGAAAGTAGATTGGGGGTGGCTGGGGAAGAAGGAATGGGGAGCACTGTTTAAAGGGGCACCAGGTTTTCTTCTGGGTGTGAAATGTTTTGGAACTGGATGGAGGAAGTGGTTACAAAGCTCTGAGGGTGTATTCAGTGCTACTGAATTGTACACTTTAAAATGGTAGATTCTGGAGTTCTTGCTGTGGCACAGTGACTTAAGAATCTAACTGTAAAAAGTTCCACTCGTGGCTCACTGGTAACAAACCCGACTAGTAACCATAAGGACATGGGTTCAATCCCTGGCCTTGCTTAGTGGGTTAAGGATCCAGCACTGCCATGAGCTGTGGTATAGGTCACAGACTCAGCTCAGATCCCGCCTTGCTGTGGATGCAGGCTGGCAGCTATACCTCCGATTTGACCTCTAGCCTGGGAACTTCCATATGCCATGGGTGTAGCCCTAAAAAGATCCCTGGCCCAGCAGATGGGTTAAAGGAATCCAACACTGCCACAGCTGCAGCTTGGGTCACAGCTGTGGCTCAGATTCAATCTCTGGCCCGGGAACTTCTGTTGTAGTGGGCACAGCCACGAAATAAAAATAAAATAAAATAGTTAATTTTTATGTTATGTGCATTTATCTCAATTAAAGAGATTCTATAGGATAGCTAAGTATGTACACAACATTTTGTAAACAACTCTTATACAAATATAAAGGGAATAAAAGATCCTTCCTTACAGTAGGAACCAAAAACACCCAAGAATAAACTAAGCAAAAAATGGGAAAGATCTGTATGAAGAAAATGCTCTTGGAGATCATCAAAAAAGTCAATGAAACAAATAAGCATCTCAGGTTCTTGGCTAGGAAGATTCAACATCATAAATATGTCTATTTTGTTTGTTACTCTACTAAGTTTAATGATATCCCAATAAAAAAAAGAATATGTCTATTCTTTTTAACTAGACAAACTTATTCTAACACTAATATATAAAACAAAAAAAGCAAGAAAATACAGGAAATCATAAAAAAGAAATGATGAATGGAAAATTCTATTGGACTTTTTTTTTCCTTTTTCTCCCCCCACCCCCCTTTCGGCCACCCCGAGGCATACGGAGTTTCCAGGCCAGGGATCAGATATGAGCCAAGTTGCGACCCAATGCCCCTTAACCCACTGTGCCGGGCCAGGGGTCAAACCTGCATCCCAGCACTCTAGAGATGCCACCGATCCTGTTGCACTACAGCAAGATATCTGATTTTAAAATATACTCTTTCTTAACTAAAACAGTGAAAACAATAACACATGAACAGAAAAACGAGGGGAAAAGAACCAATATCTAGAAATAGACCCAACTACATCTGGGAATTTGGTATACGAGAAAAGCAGCATTTTAAAACCAGTGGAGAAAAGATACGTAACTAATAAATGGTTTGGGTACAACTAGGTACCACATGGAAAAATATAAAGCTGGATCCATATCCTCACACCTTTATATGAAAACAAACTCCAAAAAGAGATAAGATTTAATTTTCTTTTTTAAAAAATGAAAGGATAGAAGTACTAAAATAAACTATGGGAGAATTCTTGTTTAAATTCAGAGTGGAAAAGAGCTAATTATGACCCCAAACCCAGAAACATGTGAGAAAATGATCAATTTAACCCTATAAAAATCTAAACTCCTTCACAGCAAAACAATACGGCAAAGAATAAAAAGACAAAGGACTGAAAAAAATTGCAACTCATCCTAAAAAGTGGCTCATTTCCCTAAAATCTCCTAAAAATCATTAAGAAAACTAAATAGGCAGAAAATGGACAAAGAAAATGGGTAAGTTCACACAAAAAAATATAAATAAGTTTTAAACATAGGAAAAGATCCATAAACTCACTAATAATTCGAAATAAAAATTAAAATTATGTTAAGAGAACAATTTCCTCCCTAACAGTAACAAAGATTTTAAAACCTGATAACATGCTGTGTTGGCAAAGGAATGGCAAGAGACACATATTGCAAGTGGGAGTAAAACTGGGAAGACTTCTATAGAGAGCAATTTGGTAACACCTATCAAAAATTATAAATGCACACATCCTCTGACGTAGTAAGAACCTTTCAGGAATTTATTACACAGATATACTCACACATGTGTGAAAAGAGATATATATAAGAAAGCACTGTATGCTGTTTGTAAAAGCAAAGTTTGAAAGCCATCTAGGAGTTCCTGCTGTGGCACAGTGGGTTAAGTATCTGACTGCAGGAGTTCCCGTCATAGCACAGTGGAAACGAATCTGATGAGTACCCACTCATCAGAGGACGCAGGTTCAATCCCTGGCCTTGCTCAGTGGGATCCAACCTGGCATTGCCATGAGCTGCTGTGTAGGTTGCAGACACGGCTCAGATCTGATGGTGCTGTGGCTGTGGCATAGGCCAACAGCTGTGGCTCCAATTGGACCCCCAGCCTGGGAACTACCATATGCCTCCGGTGCGGCTTTAAAAAGCAAAAAAAAAAAAAAAGAATCTGATCGCAGCTGCTCAGGTCACTGCAGTGATGCGGGTTCAATCCCCAGTCTGGTGCAATGGTTAAAGGACCCAGCATGGCTGGGAGTTGTGGCTAGGATTCAATCCTTGGCCCCAGGAACTTTCCTTATGCCACAGGTGTGGCCATAAAAAAAATAAATAAATAAGTAAATGAAAGCCACCTCTAAGTCCATCAAAGGGACTATTCAAACATGTTATAATGCATCCATATACTAGAATACTATGCAGCCATTTTAAAAGATTCAGGAAGTTTGTTATGTATTGCTATGAATTAAACTCCGAGACACGTTCCATTTGAAAAGCGCAGTGCTTAACAGTATGTAGAGGATGCCACAACTGTGGATACGGAGAATGAATTCCAGCAAAAGTTGAACACATGCACATACTCACATATCTGCTTGATGTGTAAAATATCTCTAGGTAATTTTTTCATATACTAATACAGTGGTTGCATCCAGGGAGGTAAACAAAGGTAAAAGAGTGACTTTCATTTTGCTTTTTTTAATTACAAAGAAAGTGTCTAATAATGTGAGGAAAAGTTTTTGAAATAACATTAACAGAAAAAAGCAGGAAACAGCTATATAAATACAAAAACAGTATCAAAAGTTATTGACTTTGCATATTTTATTTTATTTTTTCTATAGTTTCCAATTTTTAGATACCAAGCATGGATTAATTTTTTTTTAATTAATTTAAAATTTTTATATAAATCATATTCCTGCAATTACAACCATTAGCTATTAGGGAATGCAAAAGAATGACAAGCAATTGTATCTGCTGCTCTCACCTGAGCTAACAAAGATTAAAAAATAAATAAATAAGCCCGAAGATTCCCTTTTTTTTTTTGGCCACTCCCACGGCATGTAGAAATTGGCCAGGGATCGAACCCAAGCCACGGTTGCTACCTGTGCCACAGCGCTGGCAACGCCAAATCCTTAACCCACTGAACCACACGGGAACTTCTGGCCCACAGATTCTTAAAGGCAACTTTCTGGAACAACATCTCTGATTTTCACCTCCAAGGGGCACAGAGCTCTCGACCTGGTTCCTGCAGGGCTAAGTATACAAAAGAACCTGGAGACCAAACTCACATCAGTCTGGAGATGTGCGGGTGCCTCTGAGTTGTCATTGATCCTCCGAACGCTGTCATAGTGCTCTCCATACCGATAGGCGATGTGCAACTCCCGCACGTTGCTTTTATCCGTGCCACGGATCTGCAGACAAAGGGAGATGCCAGTGAGGATCTGCAGCGTCAGTTTCAAAAGAGAAACACCACCCGACTGCCCAGGAAGCCCAGTCAACAGGCTCTATGCAGAATGGGCTGGGAATATGAATGGGATAGTCCTAAGCAATTTCTGAATTATGTATGTCTGCTTCAGTGTGCTTAATATGCAACTACATGGAAATAAAGACATACGGAAATGCACATTCAAAAACCAGGGGCAGATTTACCATGACGTTAAATATGCTTAAGTTTCTGCAGTGTTAATATCTCTCGGCCCCTCAAGTGCATTAAATCCCTTCCATGAGGGAAGGCCCAGGGGCAGATGTAGATTTGCTGGGCTTGAAGTTCAAAAAATTGGGGGCCCCCTTTGAGAAAAAATACAAAATTGCTGGAGTTCCCATCATGGCTCAGTGGTTAACGAATCCAACTAGGAACCATGAGGTTGCGGGTTCAATCCCTGGCCTTGCTCAGTGGGTTAAGGCTGTGGCGTTGCTGTGAGCTGTGGTGTAGGTCACAAGATGCGGCCAGGATTCTGCATTGCTGTGGCGGTGGCGTAGGCCAGCGGCTACAGCTCTGATTAGACCCCTAGCCTGATTAGACCTCCATATGCCACGATGTGGCCCTAGAAAAGACAAAAATATGTATATATAAAATTGCTAAAACCCCTCGCAAGATCTTGAAAGGAGGCCATAAAAATAAGGGCACTGCCATTCTATTGTCGTGGCTCAGCAGAAACGAAACCAACTAACATCCATGAGGATGTGGGTTGGATCCCTAGCCTCACTCAGTGGGTCAGGGATCGAGCGTTGCTGTGGCTGTGGTGTAGTGTAGCCCAACAGCTACAGCTCCAATTCAACCCATAGCCTGGGAACTTCTATATGCCACAGATGTGGTCCTGAAAAAAAAAAAAAAAAAAAATGAGGGCACTGACACTTATGCTTCACTAACTTCACAGTAAATCCACCCCATCTGTAAAACAAAAACAGCATTTTTCATCAACCACAGATTGAAAAACATTAACAACAAACTCAAAACCTCACACTTTTATCAGTTTCAAAACCACCACGAAGAATAGTGCTCCCTGGAGTCGGGCAATACAGCCACCCTAAGGCGGAGCCTGAGTGTACTCCCCAGACCACCACTTCCACAGAAACGCTGCAGTGGTGATGAATCTGTTCTTTAGAAAGCCCAGGAACTGTCTATTTGTTAAAACCTCAAAGTATTAGCACCTCCTTCTTGTTTTTGCTCAAAGGCCTAGGCAGTAATAAGCCTTTCAGCAAACAGCATCTGTGGTCTAAAAACAGCATAACCACGGAACAAAAGGAACCAGCCAGATCGAGAAGTCAGAAGCACTGAACGTTTCTCCAGGTAGAATATCTAAGTCTCAGAGCAGAGTCTGGTTTAGACACACACAAAAGAGAGAACCCCATTCACCGCCTTGCAAGGCTACTGGGAAAGGACCTTAGTTGACTAGAATCTCTGAATGACATAATCCCTAAGGTGCTTGGACATTTAAATGATAACACCATCACACACTATGAATAGGAAAAAAATAACCTGAGGAACAGCCATCAAACTGTTAGGCAAGGAAGATCACGGAGGCCTTTCACTTTCTATGTTACATACATCTATACTGTTTGCAGGAGCTTATATTTCATTTGTAACCAGAAAAAAAAAATTGCAGGTTTCAAGTATAAACCTACTCATTATTAATGCATGAGCTCTTACCCATGACAGGAGCAACCAATTCAGCTTCAATTTTCAAATTTCATAAGATGCTTCATTTGGGTCAGGAGAGATGGGGGAGACCTACTACTAGGTAGTTCTAGTACACAGAAAATGCACTCCTTTAAAAAAACATACCTTCGATGTTTAGCAGTCCATGAAAAAGGACACTACAGAAATAAATGTATTTGAAAAAAAAAAATTCTCACTGAAGAGAATTACTGTACACAGCTACCTAGAAAACTAAGAAACTTTAGGAGTTCTCGTGTGGGTGCAGCGGGTTAAGGATCCAGCACTGTCACTGCCACAGCTTGGGTCACTGCTACGGTGTGGGTTCAACCCTGGCCTGGGAGCTTCTACATGCCACAGGCACAGCCAAAATAAATAAATAAATTTTTTTAAAATAAGAAACTTTTAAAAAGTTATCGATGGAGGAAAAGGAAAGCTAAAGATACTAAGTTGGCACTGAGCATTCTCCTCCAAGAACAGGCTCCTTATGCTATATAGTCAAATAATTTTGATGATTTCTGCTAAGCAGTAAAGGGTTAAGGACAAAAAACTGGGACAAGGAAGCAGGTAAACAGTCTTCTTGGCTCAAAGGCACCCTTAGAAAGAAAGTGCCTCAGTAAAAATATGATAGCTCTCACTGGTGTTGGCACACCTAACCAACTACCCCAAAGAACAACACACATAGACCTTGTTTCCATCCTGTGGCTGTAGCCATGGACCAACCCACAGAGTATCCAACTTATTCTGATGCAGTGTAATTCTGTTAAAAGGACATTATGCCAGACATAGAATGCTACAGACCTCAGTTTATATGGCATTCTGCAAAGGCAAAACTGTAAGAGGCAAATCAGAATAGAGGTTACTAGAAGATGGGGATCGGGGGAGGGACCACTGACTGCAAAGGGGCAGGAGGTAACTTTCTAGGGGATTAGAAATATTCTGTATGTTGACAGTGGTAGTATTTACATGACTATGTTTGTCAAACTCACAGAACTATACACCAGGGAAGGGTGAATTTTGCTATATGTATATTTTGTCTTTATAAACGTGACTTTATTTTTAATGAGCAAAGGCTAGAAATATGCAATTTACAAAAGAATATATAAGCAGGTGGCATAAGAAAACAATGAGGAAAAAAAGCCACTGTCTGCCTTTATAATAATATAATACATGGGAAACATAAATGTGTGTGTATATATATATACACACAGATGTATCTGCATGTGTGACATGTCCCTTCCCAGTTCTATATATGTGTTTACAGCTAAGAGTATGTGTGAACAACAGGGATGCACACTAAAGTGTTAACAGTAATTACCTCTGAGCAGTGTGACTCTGGGCGATTTTTATTTGCCTTGTGAGCTTTTCCAAATTTTCAAATTATCCTATAATCATTATGTTTCACTTTCTACTTGAAAAAAAGTTAGAAACGGGGGAGCAGTATGAGGGCGGGGGACAGACTGTTAGGAATCACCAGGCCAGGCTCCAGGAGCAGAGCCACAGTGAAAAGCACTCCGAGCACAGGACAAGTAATGGATACAAGTCTGGGTACATTTTCGCCCTACCTTTGACTTTCCATGCTCTAGAATGTTTGGTTGGATGGATTGTTTGGGAGATGAGGTTAACTGAGAATACCAAGGGTAATCTGAACACCAAGGGTAAGGTGAGGGAGGGAGATTAAGCGTCACCAGCATGCTTTGCCATCCCATGGCACAAACTGAACACTTGCTGTAAAATCTTATTTGCTGTAAAGAAAAAAAAAAAAAAAAGAAAAAAAGAAAATCGGAACTGCAATGTATAGCTGAACAGAGCACAGAAATAAAGATTGACACCCTAGGCCATGAAATAAATTTTGTGGTTCAGAACATATTTTTTAACAACAGTTATTATAATGGATTTGGTCTTTGCTTCCCTTCACCTGAAAAACAAAAACTTGCAGTTCCTGCTGTGGCTCACCTGGTTAATGAGGATGCGGGTTTGACTCCTAGCCTTGCCCAGTGGGTTAAGGATCCAACGTTGCCGTGAGCTGTGGTGCAGGCCGGCCACTGAAGCTCTGATTCAACCCCTAGCCTGGGAACTTCCTTATGCCCCATATGCAGCCCTGAAAAAAAAGAACCCAACGTAGTGTCCATGAGGATGCAGGTTTGAACCCTAGCCTTGCTCAGTGGGATAAAGATCCATCATTGCTATGGCTGTGGTATAGACTGGCAGCTGCAGCTCCAATTCAACCCCTAGCATAGGAACATCCATATGCTGCAGGTACAGTTATAAAAATAAAGAAAATTCTTAAAATTTTAAAAATTACAAAATTTTTAAAATAAAAAACAGAAACATACACGTGGAACAGGTAAACTAGAATTGGTATGCAAATCCTTTAAATTCCCATTTAGATTTTTTTTTTGGTCCTTTTTTTGTCTTTTTAGGGCTGCACCCAAGGCACATGGAGGTTCCCAGGCTAGGGGTCTAATCAGAGCTGTTGCTGCCGGCCTACACCACAGCCACGGCAATGCCAGAGCCAAGCCTCGTCTGCAACCTACACCGCAGCTTACGGCAACGCCAGATCCTTAACCCACTGAGCGAGGGCAGGGATCGAACCTAGTCAGATTCATTTCTGCTGCACCACAACAAGAACTTCTCATTTAGATATTTTTACAAAATTATCTAAATTATTTCGACACTAGGTTCTCTGCCCCTAATTACCCAATTAACTGCTGAATAATATTTCTGACATTTTAAAGATTTTTGAATTGTAATGCAGGGTTTAATTCCAAGCCACCACAAGCTTCCCATCTTTGGTTAGGCTTACTGTCCAAGTTACCCCGCATTGTTCAATATCATAAGTCAAGCCCCATCATCTTAGGACAGCCCCAAAGCTAATTTATAAATAAGAGCTTACATAAATTCCTGAATAGATGACCTACCTGCCACAAAGGGGCATTAAGTTGATGAATCACCACGTTCAACTGATGATTTCTTGCAAAGGCTACAATCGCATCATTGCCAGCAAATGTTCCAGGTTTTGCCAAACTGGCCACTGCATGGAGAGAGGAGAGAAAGAAAAATGAAGTCTTTATAATGGAAAAATCCAAATGCAAACATACTTTGTTATTTATTTAGTTCCAAATAATGAGAAACAGGGGGGGAAAAACAAATAATGAGAAACAAAGGTCTACACCTGAAAAGTCCACTGGCTTTGTCAGAGTATAGGAATTTAAGCTGGCTGAACAGTATACAGACTGCTACTCAGAAGCACACCAATAAAGAAAGGATTCATTCATTCCTTCCTTCAGTAAATATTTTCTGAATGTTTCCTAAATGCCTAACTCCATGAAAGACACTGGATACGTAACAACCACAACAATCATGATGTTTGCCTTAATGAATGCTTATTATGTGTCAAGCACTGCTCTACTCCTCATATTCCTTCAGAGTTTATAATTTCTTCTCATAAATCACTTTTAATCCTCAAAACAATCCCCTGAAAAAGGTATTATCAGGAACACCACCTTATAGATGAGGAAACTGAGGTGGAGGGTAGTTTATAACTGTGCCCAAGGTCATGAGCCAGTCCACAGCAGAGCTGAGTTTCATCCCAGACAGCCTGGCTCCAAGCCTTCAGCTTCTGGCCACTCCATTATCCAGCCTGTCACAGTTTGCCCTCAAGGAGTTTATAACCAGTGAGGGGCAAACAACAAGAAAGTAGACATTACTAACATGTGAGTGTTTTAGGAAAGAAATGTCTAGTAAAGAATTTAGCCTTACCCAGAGAGAGGTCTGGCCTTTACCCCTGGCTCCTGGAATAGAACCTCTAAGCCCTTGGGATTTCCCAAGTGACAGGGGTGTCTCTGTTATCCACAGTGGGCCATTCAATCATTCAATCAACAAACGAGAGTGCCTTCCATCTGCCAGCCATTGTCGCAGTGGGGAACAGACACAGTCCCTGCCCTCAAGAATCTTGTCATATAACAAGGTAGAGATTCAAAACATAACTATAAGTTCTCCAATGTTCACTGCAGCACTATCTGCAATAGCCAAGAGATGGAAACAACCTAAATGTCCATCGACAAAGGAGTGGATAAAGAAGATGGGGTACATATACACGATGGAATATTACTCAGCCATTAAAAGGAAAGAAATAATGGCATTTACAGCAACATGGATGGACCTAGAAATTATTATGCTAAGTGAAGTCAGTCACACAATGAAACACCAACATCAAATGCTATCACTTCCATGGTGAATCTAAAAAAAGGACACAATGAACTTCTCTGCAGAACAGATACTGACTCAGACTTTGAAAAACTTAGGGTTTCCAAATGAGACAGGTTGGGGGATGGGGAGGTGCACTGAGGGTTTGGGATGGAAATTCTGCAAAATTTGATTGTGATGATTATTGTACACCTATAAATGTAATAAAATCCATTAAGTAAGAAAAAAATTTTTTAATTAAAAAAATAAAAACATAATTATAAGAGCAATAAATGTTAACAGGTGTAGTCCTCAAGTGACACACAAATAGAATGCACAGACTTCTGGGCTTCTTTTCATTTCTGCTACGGCAGCCAGAGCCACTTCTCACTTCTATGATACTCAGACTCTGACAAAGCTATGACCAGCCACCAGGCAGGCAGGGTGACAGTTCATGAAAACACCTTTCCCTGGACATCTAAGGTCCCGCCATACCCTACATCTACCACATGAACTTCACTGAAGATGTGCAAGTACAATTTCAAGTCACAAACTAAAAACTCACTTGACCTAAAATATTTTAATTGGATCAATGACACTACTCATTTTATATAGCACTAAACTACAAGACTCGCCCCACATGCCCACACTTAATTTGTAAACTGATGACTACCTGGCTATCTGGTGTCTGTTAGACAAAAAGTGATCCAGAAGAGGACCAAGGGAACTCAATGACTAGGTAGAATAAATTATTCAGAGCTCCCGTCATGGCTCAGTGGAAACAAATCTGACTAGCATCTATGAGGACGAAGGTTCGATCCCTGGCCTTGCTCAGTGTGTTAAGGATCCGGGGTTGCCGTGAGCTGGGGTGTAGGTCATAGATGCGGCTCGGATCTGGCGTTGCTGTAGCTGTGGTTGTGGTGCAGGCCGGTGGCTACAGCTCCAATTCAACCCCTAGCCTGGAAACCTCCATATGCCGTGAGTGCCACCCTAAAAAGCAGAAAGAAAGAAAGAGAGAGAGAGAAAGAGAAAGAAAGAAAGAATGGAAGAAGAAAGGAGAGCCATAAAATGTTAGCGTCTTCCCAGACTTTTCCTAGTGTGTGCCTGTATGTATACCTTTTAAAAAGAGGATCAATCTATACACACTATTTTATAAACCTGCTTCCCCTCCCACCCCCACCCTGAATAAGACATCACAAATGGCTTTTCAGGCCAGGTTAATTAACATCATCATTTTTATTAAGGGCATATACAGCTAGATTTACCGATTCCCAACTGCCTAGCATGCTGCCTATTACAGAGCAGGCAAATAAATATTTGTTAAATAAATGAAAGCCATAATGTATGTGCTCAAACCCCTGGCTGGCTGGGTGGGGACTGCTGACAGATTTAATTACCCAAGGCATTACATCTGGAGGATCCAGTGTCTCACGGTGAACCTACCATGTTTCTCAAAAGGAATGTCATCTTCAACAAAGGGTTCAAAATCTTCCCGCTGCTTTATCATGTAGTCCACTGTCTCTTGTCGGTGCCTGAGATGATTCCGGGAGTGTCCCTCCAGCTGATCACCAAGAGCTCTGAACAGGCAATTGCTATGAAAACAAAAACCATGGTCAAGACCTTTTAAAAGGGAACTTAGCTCATCTAAAACAATGATGCTTCAAGCTAGGCCATCCACGTTAATCTTTCACACAGAGAAGGGACAAAGCCTCAATTCAGACACTGGAGGAGAGCACTAGGGCATATGTCCAATCACAGTACTTTCTTGAGAGAAAACAAACAAGGATGCCACTCCCCACTTACCAGCTGGCTGACTCGAGAGACATACTCAACTTGCCAGCCGGCCTCAGGTGCTTCAAAGCAGAGTTGGTAACACACTAACCACCTGAAGACAGGGTCCAGACGCTATAAGCCATTGCACACCTAAAGGCTCTGACTCCCAAATCCCCTTCTAAATTGATAAATCATATTTACTGCCTCTTTTCTAAACATTTCACTGCAGCTGCCCAGCTAACTAACCATTCACCTAACAAAGAGTACCAAAAAGAAAGCAATTTGTCAAGCTCCTTGAGAGAAAAATCCTGTTTGAGTCCTAAGAACACAGTGGAGGAAGCCATGGGAAGGGAAGCATCTGGACAACAGGCAGGTGTTCTATGCGCTCCCTCCTTAGTTCCTCACCTCTCACCCAAGGAGCCACAATGCTGTTGCTAATCCTGCCAAATGAAAATTCTCCAAGCTTTCTTTTTGTTTCTAAAATTAAAATGCTGGTAATAAAATTTAAGAGTTATCTTTCCTTTCAAACCCCTTAGAAGCTTCTGAGATTCCTAACTATATTAAAAAGACAGAGCCCAGATACACAGAGACTGAAACAAGACAAACACAATCTGGTATCCTCAAAACTAAGGAAATAACCATTCTGAAGCCAAACAGTAGCCTAGTTTCGCACCCAACTGTTTACTCTTTCAAACGAAAATCTGTGATATTCCAATTTTAAAATATAAACTCATCACTGTGGGGAAGACTTCAGACCTAAATGTGTAGGTAACAGAGGCTTTTTGTTTTCCAACTCAGAAAAGTGAGTTTTTAAAAAGAAAGTTATAGAGAGGCAAGAATTCTTTCAAATGTACAAATTTAGTTTTGTTTTACAGGGCAGGGGAGAGAATTTAAGATGACAGATTCTATAAACCAAAATCCAAGAAACTTTGTATCAATCTGGGGCAAGATTCTAGAAGGGACTGGGGCATAATAGTTCTAGACACTAGAATGAGGTGTCTGTTATTAAAATCTAACAAGGGCCGTCATTTTTACAAGCACAGGAAAAAAAGTAAGCTAATGGATAAAATGTCCTCAATTTTAAGCTTTTCTCCCAAACTTTTCTTATACCTTTAACATCTGCCACCGCTAGTCTATCCTTGAATCCAATTTAAGAGGTGGTATGACTAGGAGTTCCCAATGTGGCTCAGCAGGTTAAGAATCTGACTAGTATCCAGGAGGATGAGGATTCAATCCATGGCCTCACTCAGTGGGTTACGGGTCTGGCATTGCCGTGAGCTGTGGCTCCAATCAGACCCCTAGCTTAGGAAATTCCATATGTCACAGGTACAGCCCTAAAAAGAAAAAAAAAAAAAAAAAAAAAAAAAAAAAAAAAAAGGAGGAAGTATGATTTAGCCCCAAATGACATATCTAGTTATTTTACATTTGATATGTCAAAATGGCATTCTACAGAAACAGGGGCAAATGTTCTCCACTCAGGCCAAAAAACTAAGTGTAAAACTAAGTCTTCTGCCTGAGCTCCGTCACATCGATCTGCACACCACATACACAGACACAGAAACGCACACAGATATATGCAAAGAAAAAGCACTGAAACCATCACTTCAACAGCTCTTACAGGAGTTCCTGTCATGGCTCACAGAAACAAACCTGACTAGCATCCATGAGGATGCAGGTTCGGTCCCTGGCCTCGCTCAGTGGGTGAAGGATCCGGCATTGCCATGAGAAGTGGTGTAGGCTGCAGACATGGCTTGGATCTGGCATTGCTGTGGCTATAGCGTAGGCCAGCGGCTACAGCTCCAATTCGATCCCTAGCCTGGGAACCTCCATATGCTGCGGGTACGGCCTGGGGCGGGACACAGGGACACACACACACACACCAGCTCTTACAAAGCCCTAGGGACTAGTCCCCATGCTTTATACATGCATCGAATGGGTTTAGTCCCTACAACTTTATGAGATGGGCATTGTTACCATCCGCCTCAGGTAGCCTACCCAAGGTCACAAAATCAGTAGGTGGTGCACCCAGGATTCAAACCCAGGCACCAGACTGTTAATGTAGTTATCCTTAGGTAATGGAATTAGGAGTAACTGTTAAACTTATTTTAATATGCTTTTCTATATTTACCAAACTTTCCTTGAGCACTAAAAATAAGCAGTCAAAATGAAAAATCAAGAGAGACAAATCACGTCCTTTCCTGACAGAGTTACCACACAGTGGCACAGGAAATGTGAACAAACACTATAGCCACCTGGGTCCCCTTAGCGCAGCAAGCGCACTCATGATCCTCATGAGAACAATGCAGCCAGGGCCCAAAGGGCCTCTAGGAGATGCCAGCTGTTTCCTGAGTCCACACCCTCACTCACTAGCTACAGCTGGGCTTCTCAGTCCCCACAGTGCTAAGGTTCCGGGACAATTCTTTGTCCTGTGCACTGGAAGATATTCACGACCATCCTTGGCCTCTACCGGCTAGATGCCTGTAGCACCACTACCACCACTCTCTCCATCTGTTGTGACAGCCAAAAATATCTCCAGCCATTGCCAGGTGCTCCCCTGGGGGAAAATCATCCCCACTTCAGAACCCGTGCACTGGAGTTCCCGTCATGCTCAGTGGTTAACACACCCGACTAGCATCCATGAGCATGCACGTTTGATCTCCGGCCTTGTTCAGTGGGTTGGGGATTTGGCATTGCCATAAGCTGTGGTGTAGATCGCAGATTTGGCTCAGATCCTGTGTTGCTGTGGCTCTGGCGTAGGCCGGCAGCTTCAGCTCTCATTGGACCGCTAGCCTGAGAACCTCCACGTGCCCTGGGTGTGGCCCTAAAAAGACAAAAAAAAAAAAAAAAAAAAAAAAGAACCAGTGCACTATAGGGATGTGAGTAAAGCCTTATTTGAATTAAAAAAAAAAAAAATAACCACTTACCCAAGTAGCACGTAAGGGTACTCAATAATTTAGGATGAGATGATACTGCAACACAGACTTTTTTAAAATGAATGGGCTCTTAGGCTGCAGTAATAGTAAACATGCAGAGAAGTGGCAGAGGGGGTAGATCCTGTTCTTTGAGGTCAGACCACAGCTAGAGTACTGGATATAATACTGGTTACTACACTTCAAGACATGGTCTGATGAGACGATGTGGCTTTAATTTATTTTTTTATTTTTTAGCTTTTTAGGGCCACGCCTGCAGCATATGGAAGTTCCCAGGCTAGAGGTCCAGTCAGAGCTACAGCTGCTGGCCTATGCCACAGCCAAGCAACGCAGGATCTGAGCCACATCTGCAACCTACACCATGGCTGACAGCAACACTGGGTCCTTAACCCAGTAAGCAGGGCCAGGGATTGAACCTGCATCCTCATGGATCCTAGACAAGTTCGTTAACCACTGAGCCATGAAGGGAACTCCCGAGGTGATGTGGCTTTAAACGAAATAATCTGAAGAACGTCAACGAGTAGTGACTTTTAGCCTAAAGAAGGCTCAGGTGGACACGACAATTGTCATGGTGAAAGGGATGTCATCCTTGCACAATCAAACTAAAACGTGGAAACTACAGAGACATAGATTTCAGCAAATAAAAGGAAACTTTATTTTAGCTCTATAGAGACAATGAACAGACTAAAGGTTTTATAAATTTCTACCAGGAAGCCACAGGAATTGTCTACACAGGTGCTATACAACACGGTCACCACCAGCCACAGGTGATTACTCAGCACTGGAAATGTGTTCATCCAAATTGATGTGTGCTGTAAGTGTAAAACACTGGATTTTGAAACAGTATTTTAAACGTGAAGTATCTTCCTCAAATTTTTACCTTTTTAATGTAGCTACTGGAAAAATTTTAAATTACATATGTGGTTCCCATTTTATTTGGACTGGACAGTGCGGGTCTTGATCCCTGACTAACACCACATCACCTGAGAACTTGCTCAAAATCAAAATATTCTGAGGCCCCACCCCAGGCCTACTGAGTCAGACACTCCGGGGTTGGGACCCAGCAATCTAGTCCCTCCAGGTGTTTAATTAGCCCTCCGGGTGATTCTGCTGTACACGGAACTTTGAGAATCACTGGTCTAAAATCCAGACTCCAAATCAACTACAGCTGCACATGAGAATCACATGTGGACAGTTGTAAAAATTATGACTAAGGAAGCCCCACTGCCTAAGACTCTGGTGTGGCTGATCCTGGGGACAGCCCAGGCACTCTATTTTTCCCAAAGTCCCCCCAATGATTCTATTGTGCCACCAAGCTGAAAACAACTGTGTTAGGAGTTCCCATTGTGGCGCAGCAGAAACAAATCCGAAAAGGAACCAAGAGGTTTCGGGTTCAATCCCTGGCCTCACTCAGTGGGTTAAGGATCCGGTGTTGCTGTGAACTGTGGTGTAGGTTGCAGACACGGCTCGGATCTGGCATTGCTGGGGCAGTGGTGTAGGCCAGCAGCTGTAGCTCCAATTCGACCCCTAGCCTGGGAACCTCCATATGCTTCAGGCGCAGCTGTAAAAAGAAAAAAAAACAACTGGGCTGGACACAAACAATAAGGCTACTGTACAAGTGATGCAGGTACTAATGGATAATTAGACAAGATGATGTGTAAATGCCCTTCCATCACTAAGATCCTGCAATGATTTAAAAAAAAAGGGGGGGGGTAAAAATTTAAAAACAACTTGCTTGAAACAGAGATAAATGGCTAAAATTAGTGATTTTTCAGTGCTTTAATATCAGAACACTATTGATTAATACTGTAATTTGAAGCTACATCTAGTGAGATACAACTGGATAGAGTCAGAGATGTTAATATTATACTGCCTCATCGATTAGTGATTCTTTTCACACTACAGCCAATCATGTTTTTAAGGACAACATCAAGGTTAAAACAGCTCCTGTTCTGAAACTGAATCCAATTTATCTGAGTCAACCCTCAAGACAACACAACAAATATGAAGGTGGCTCATGATGCATTACAAACCCCATAAGAAACTCCCTGATTAAGCTACGCTATACTGAGTCCACTCACGTAAAGGCTACATTAGAGAATATCAGCTAATTTAGTCCCAAGGTTCCAGAAGTGCCCAACAACGAATATGCCTAGATAGTGCGATGTTATCTCAAGCTACTCAGTACTGCAATCAGACCAGAACGGAAAGATGGGAAGAGTAGAGACTTTTAATGACCATAACTTTCTATTTCACCAAGAGTGCTCAATAAATATTAAGCAATAAGAGAATGTGTGGGTACCTACTAACGTGGAACATACACAGGAAATAGCATCCACTGCAGTGATAATGCCTGTCATCACCACATCCAAAAATGCCACACCACTAAAGAGGGCACCATTTCACGGCACCCATGGGCAGAGTTTGCGAACAGAATGGGGTTAGCTTCGTGGAGCCCACAAAAGAGGGATTATCATCACCTTATCCAACACTGGCCCAAAGAACAGGGACTCGGCAGTGAGACATGTGCATTGCGCCTCTGACCCCTGCCGTCTCACGGCCACTGATTCTACCCTTGAACTCTGTACTCCTGTCATCCTAACTTGCAGGTCTCACAAACATAATGTGCTCCTGTGCCTTTACCTTTATTACTCCTCAACCTGGAATGTTCTCTTGCTATATTTTTATTGACCTTCATAACCCAGTCTGAGTATGACCTCCTTTGAGAGGCACAGGGCAGGTGTTCATGAACATTTGCTGAATGAATGAGGTTTCCCCGACCCCGTCAGAAGTGTTAGCCACTTCCTTGTCAACAGTACCGCTTTACCAGGCACTGGGAAGAGTATATCAACCTGTATGTTAATTATTTATATCATCCATTCTCAAAGTGTGCCCAGTTTGGGAAGGGCCAGGGTCTCTGAGACCCTTTCAAGGTATCCATGAGTCCAAAACAAAGATGCTACTTATCTTTTTCCCTCTCATTCTCTCACAAGTGTACAGTGGAGGTTTCCAGAGACAACTGATATATGATACATGACGCGATCACTCTGAAGGTAACAGAATGTGTTTGCGTATTGTGTTTTAATTTCTGTTCTACTTTCTAGTATAGTAGAGTGACAACTATAACCCACATAAACAAAAGCTCTTTGGAGTCCTCAGTAATTTTTAAGACTGTAAAGGGGTCCTAAGACCAAAATGTTCGAGACCTGCTGTTATGCTTTTCTCTTACTAGGATGTACTCCCAGCACTGAGCTCAGCCAATGTTTGCTGCACTAAAGAAGTATGCTCTTGGAGTTTCCATCATGTCTCAGCAGAAGACTAGTATCCATGAGGACGCAGGTTCGATCCCTGGCCTCGCTCAATGGATTAAGGATCCAGCGTTGCTGTGAGCTGTGTGCAGATCACAGACTCAGCTCAGATCTGTGTTGCCATGGCATAGGCCGGCGGCTACACCTCTGATTCGACCCCTAGCCTGGGAACCTCCATATGCTGCAGGTGTGGCCCTAAAAAAAAATAATAATAATTTTTTTTAATTTAAATTTCCCACAGCATTAGGAAAACTCCTTCTGCTGCAATTCCTGCTCACAAGCAACCTTCTGGAGGGTACTTCAGTTTCCTGGACATCCTGACAGTGGGACTACCACACCAGGTACAGCAGATACAAGCAATTCAATCCCACCCCACCAGACCTCACTTCAACCCCACTGTGAAGTATTCAACTGGTATTTTAGTTTATATAGCAAGGTCTTGGGCTTGTGAGTTTGCTTAGGATTAAGGAAAGCCTTGAATATTTAATAAATTGTATCTGACAAAATCACCGTACTAGGATAAAAGACCCAGTAAAGCAAGCTCTTAACTGTAGCAACCCCACTAAGAAAACACTCCTGGAGTTCCCGTCGTGGCGCAGTGGTTAACGAATCCGACTAGGAACCATGAGGTTGTGGGTTCGGTCCCTGCCCTTGCTCAGTGGGTTGACAATCCGGCGTTGCCGTGAGCTGTGGTATAGGTCGCAGACATGGCTGGGATCCTGCGTTGCTGTGGCTCCAGCGTAGGCCGGTGGCTACAGCTCCGATTAGCGTGGGAACCTCCATATGCCGCGGGAGTGGCCCAAGAAATGGCAAAAAAAGACAAAAAAAGAAAAAAAAAAAAGAAAACACTCCTTTGAGGGACCCTGCTGAGGGTCTAGCTGGCCTTCCTTTATGATATTTCTGTCATTCATTCATTCAACAAAAATGCACTGAATACCTTCTGGAGTTCCCGCTGTGGTGCACTGGGTAAAGAATACGACTTAGTGGCTCAAGTCGCTGCGGAGGCATGGGTCCCATCCCTGGCCCAGCTCAGTGAGTGAAGGGATCTACAGCTGCAGCTCAGATTCAGCCCTGGCCCAGGAACTTCCATATGCTGTGGGTGCAGCCATTTAAAAAAAAAAAAAATGCTATGAATGCCTTCTGAGTATCAGACACTGTGCCAGGTGGTGGTGAATAAACTGCAATCAAGCTCTAAATCCAACCTGCCTGAAGCACTGTGCATACGTAGGAAAAGTGGAAAAGGTAACCTACAGCCAGTAACAATTATAAACAGTTATAAACAGTTTTGATTAGCATAAGGTGAAAGCCAGAAAATACTTGCAATATAAGGTGAAATCCAGAAATACTTTCTTCCCCCACGTCCATGCCTAACAGCTAAGGCAATTCTGCATGGTCTTCAGCTTCATTTTATTCTTCCCTCTGCCCTATTTGAGCCCCCAAATGACAGCTGGGCTGTTAATTCTGTCTCTTCCAGAGTGACAAACTCTGGCAACCAGACTCCTTTTATCTATCCCTACACTGGGATGCTAATTTATCTCCCCTACACTTTTCCTTTTGCCCTCCATGCTCCTGGGTCCACATGCCCTTTTCTGAGGCCATTTTTCCTTCCCTTCCCTCATTCCCTTCCTCCCATCCCATTTATTCATCCCATATTCTCTAAATAAACTGGATTCCAAAGCCCAAGCAAGCTTGGGGAAGTGTGGTTGCCTACAGAGGAAAAACTGAAGCCCACGAAGGTAAGAATTAGAGAAGCTGCTTTCAGCTCAGTAAACAAGAGGCCCTCACAGACCTCATTTCCCAAGTGTAAAAGGAGGGCAATACCCAACAGTAATAAGAACTCAAAGGAGGCCAAGCGTTATACCAACCGGGGCTTGCACCGCTTTCTAAAAGATCGTCATTATGACAGCTCTTCGACTGACTGGCTCCATCTCATTCCTTCAGATCTCAGCTTAAATGTCACCTTTCAGGGGAGCCTTCCTGGACATCGATCTAACGGGGCTCTCCGGACCCCTTTACTGTTTGCTTGGGGCCTTTGCCACTATCAAGGCAATTGGGGATTACTCGAGCATCTCAAGGGGAGGAGCCTGGCCGCCTCGCTCGCTGCTGGACCCCCCAGCACTGGGAAGGGGCTGGCGTTCTGGGCCGCCCGATGAATGGGCAGGCGAGAACCCGCGACAGTCGCCAAGCGCAGCGCCCCACCGCCCCTACGCGCTCCCGGGCCCGCCTCACCCGTCCCCCGGCACCTCCCGCAGCTTCAGCCCCAGGGCCTGCAGTTGGTTGGCGAAGCTAACGAACTCCTCTTCGCAGCCGCCGCCGCCGCCGGACTCCGGCCGGTTCCGCCGCTCCTTGGCTAGGGCCCGGCGCGCCGCGCGCTCGTCCCGCTTGCGCTCGGCCTCGGCTTTCCGGCTGCCGCTGCCCGGCCGGCTCTTCGCCGCCTGCTTCCGGGACATGGCCTTGGCCCTGCGGCCCGCAGCGGTAAGAGGAAAAGCCGCAGGACCGTCAGGCAGCCGCCTCAAGTGCCTAAAACCCGAAGCGGCGCGGGCGACAGAGCCCGGCGACGGGGACGCGGCGACCGCGCCTGCGCCGGCTCTGGGTACCTGGTCACGTGACAGAACGCCCCCCACCCCCGCCCCGGCTAGGAGAACAGGAGCCATAGAGAGCACTCCTGAGAGAGCTAGAGGGGCACCCGTCTTTGTTTGCTCCGCTCCTCCCCCTAGCGGTGGGTGGTACTCCAAGTGAGGAGCCAGTTGGACCCAAAAGAGAGCGCAACAGGAAAAGGTCAAGGAGATCGATCACTGCTTTAAAGCCCGTGGACTTTATTTAATCCTGTCCCTCTCTACCTCTCTACCTTCGCTCATAACGCAGGGAGAGGTAGCCCTTGTCCAGAACACTGTCTCCTCTGTAATTTTGATTCCACTCTGAAGTGACCAATCTAGGTTTGCCCGGATTAAGAGTCTTCCAGGGACGCAGGACTTTCAGTTTTAGAGCAGAGACAGCCCCAAGCAAACCAGGGTTGATGGGTGACCCTAAACGACATCCACCTACCCTGGAAGCTAACTCCGTCAGTAATCCCCTCTCTCCTGCATAATACCCTCTTCTCCTTTGTCCTGGTCCCTCTTTCTTTTCTTTTTTTTTTTTTTTGGTCTTTTTAGGGCTGCACTGGAGGAATGTGGAAGCTCCCAGGCTAGGGATTGAAACGGAGCTGTAGCTGCCAGCTTACACCACAGCCACAGCAATGTGGGATCCGAGCCGAGTCTGTGACCTACACCACAGCTCACTATAACACCAGGCTAGGAACCATGAGGTTGTGGGTTCAATCACTGGCCTTGCTCAGTGGGTTGGGGATCCGTGTTGCCATGAGCTGTGGTGTAGGTGGTAGGCACGGCTCGGATCCTGCATTGCTGTGGCTCTGGCGCAGGCCAGCAGCTGTAGCTCTGATTAGACCCCTAACCTGGGCACCTCCATATGTCGCGGGTGCGGCCCTAAAAAGCAAAAAAAAAAAAAAAAAAAAAAAGAGAGAGAGAAAAAGAAAGAAAAAAGAAACAATAGTGCAGCCTTGGGGCAGGATCCTGGTTCCTCTTCAGGGAATATACATAACAATATCTTTGAGTTATCCCACTGAACTAAAAACAACTGGGAGTTCCCATCGTGGCTCAGCAGTTAATGAACCTGACTAGTATCCATGAGGACCCAGGTTTGATCCCTGGCCTCGCTCACTGGGTTAAGGATTCAGTGTTGCCATGAGCTGTGGTGTAGGTCGCAGACACCACTGGTGTTCTGTGTTGCTGTGGCTGTGGCTTAGGAGCAGCTGTAGCTCAGATTGGACCCCTAGACTGGGAACTTCCATATGCCATGTGTGTGGCCCTAAAAAGACAAAAGAAAAAAAAAAAAAAAAAAAAAAGCCCCAACTAATGGAAGCCGTTAACTGCTTGATGAAGCATCCTTCACTCCGGAAAGGAGGTCACTGTTTGATAACTTTGAGAATCACAGAAACTCATCAGGAGACACCCCCCCCCCCAAGGCCAGATTAAAGAAATCACAGGAGGAGTTCCCATTGTGGTTCAGCTGGTTAAGAACCAGTATTTTAAAGAAATCACAGAAGGAGTTCCCATTGTGGCTCAGCTGGTTAAGAACCTGACCAGTATCCATGAGGATTCGGGTTTGATCCCTGGCCTCACTCAGTGGGTTAAGGCTCCAGTGTAAGCGTGGCATGGGTTGGAAATACTCCTTAGATCCAGTGATGCTGTGGCTGTGGTGTAGGCCAGGAAATTTCATATGCCACAGGTGCAGCCCTAAAAAAAAAAAAAAAAAAAAAAAAAAAAAAAAAAAAAAAAAAAAAAAAAAAAAAGGAATACAGGCCCCGAACACGACCTGATCCTTACCAGCAATCCCCACCCTTGAACCACTGATACCAGAAAGATGATACCAGAATCCGGGTTCTCGTTCACGGTAGTCAAAGAATGAACTCCGAGAACACACAGGCAGCAAGCAAGCAAAGTCTTTACTAAAGGAAAGCAAATAGCTCCCAAGACAGCTGGGAGGGGGGAGGAGAGCCCCCTTCTTTATTGTCCTATGGGGGTTTTTATTCCTTAAATGTGGCGAGGGTACCAAAGTGGGGTCCAGAAAGATGCGGTTTTCTCCCATTGGCTTTGTTCAATTACCTATATTAGTCCTTGTCCAATAGGGCTTTTAGAGTTGGAAATGTTCCATAAGTTTTATGGTTTCTTTGTCCTTCTCTTTCCTTAGATTAAGTCACCATTCCTCTCATTCCTTTTCTATCAGTTGAGGAGTGGGCTAGAGATTCGAATTTCCTACAGTAAACAAAGCCTGTGGGGAGTGCACATTTCCTATAATAAAACAAGGCCTGTGGAGGTGTTACTCCCTGGAGCCCTTAAGCCACAGAGGTTAATCAATATCCATATCAAGAGAATGTATCCAAACCCATTCTCCTACACTACCTACCTGAGTTAGTATTCTGTCTCACCTTTGCTATAAACCTCCTCACTAAATCATCCCTAGTGAGCAAATGGAACACACAGTTTTGGGAGGCATTGGCCTGCTGTGTCCTCCTTTGCCTGACAAAGCAATAAAGCTTTCCTTTTCTCCTTCACCCAGAACTCTTGTCTCCAAGATTCAGTTCAGCCACAGTGCACAGATGCTGAGTTCTGAGACCACGTCACCAACAGGATGAGGAAATCAGAAACCTCAGCACACTGATGTTGGGAGGTAAACTACTGTGGTCTCTGGCAGGGCAAATTGGGCAGTCTCGAGAAACCTTTTTTTTTTTTTTTTTTTTTAAAGCCTGCACCCATGGCATATGGAGGTTCCCAGACTGGAATCAAATGGGAGCTATAGCTGCCGCCCTACGCCACAGCCACAGCGACGTGGGATCCGAGCTGCATCCACAAGCTGCACCACGCTCACAGCAATGCCAGAACCTTAACCCACTGAGTGAGGCCAGAGAACTTCACAGATGCTAGTCAGGTTCATTTCCGATGAACTACGATGGGAACTCTTCGAGAAATATTTTAATGTCCAGAAATACCACATTTCTTTAACTATTCTTAAACAAACCTTACGCACATGCACTAGAAGGTCTGTCCAAGGATATTTAAGGTAGAGTGCTGTGTAAAAGCAAATAATTAGAAATAGCATAAATATTCATCAATAGGAAAATGACCTCTTCAGTAATGACTACTTCATTTATTAAATACTGCAAAACCATTTAAAAGAATGGGGTTCCTGTTGTGCTGTAATGGGATTGGCGGCATCTCTGCAGCAGCAGGATGCAGGTTCAATCCCTGGCCTAACAGAGTGGGTTAAAGAATCCAGCATTGCTGCAGCTGTGCCATAGATCACAACTGCAGCTCCAATCTGATCCCTGGCTTGGGAACTCCATACACTGCAGGGCGGCCAAAAGAGAAAAAAAAAAAAAATGATGAGGGAGAAATGAGGTAGGTCTAGATGAAGTCACGTGGATAGCTCTCCAGGGTGCCTGGTGGAATGGCAAAGCACCTGGCAAAGTGATCCATTCCAAGTAGCCTTTATTTACATAAAACAGAACAACAGCAACATAAAACAAAACAGAAGACTGTATGTTTTCTGCAGGTGTACCTGTAGACAGTCACTTCTCGGTATCCATAGAAGACTGGTTCCAGGACCAAAATCCATGGATCCTCAAGTCCTTTATATTAATTGGCTTGGAGTTCCCGTCGTGGCTCAGCAGAAACGAATCTGACTAGGAACCATGAGGTTTCGGGTTCAATCCCTGGCCTCGCTCAGTGGGTTAAGGATCTGGCGTTGCCATGAGCTGTGGTGTAGGTTGCAGATGTGGCTCAGATCTGGCATTGCTGTGGCTCTGGCATAGGCCAGCGGCTGTAGATCCAATTAGACCCCTAGCCTGGGAATCTCCATATGCCATGGGTGCAGCCCTCAAAAAGACAAAAGATTAAAATATATATATATATCTTGGCTATACAAGTCCACTCCTGGGCATATATCTGGAGAAAACTCTAATTCAAAAAGATACATGCACCCCAATGTTCATATCAGAGCACCATTTACAGTAGCCAAGACATGGAAACAACCTAAATGTCCATCAACAATGAATGAATAAAGATGTGATATATGCAGGTGATGACATGTGAGATATATATACACACACACACACACACATATATATATACTACTCAGCCACAAAAAAATAGCAAAATAATGCCATTTGCAACAACAGGGATCAACCTAGAGATTATCATACTAAATTAAGTCAGATAAAGACAAATATCATATGATATAACTTATATGAAGAATCTAAATACGACACAAATTGAAGTTCTCTTATGGCACAGCAGGTTAAGGATCCAGTGTTGTCACTGCAACGGCTTGGGTTACTGCTGTGGTGTGGGTTTGATCCCTGGCCCAGGAACTTTCCCCATGTGGTGGACATGGCCCACCCAAATGTATGACACAAATGAACTCACTTCCAAAAGGGAAATAGACTCACAGACATAGAAAACAAACTTATGGTTACCAAAGGGGGAAGGGATGAGGGGGCCAAGAGGAACAAATGAGGAGGTTGGGATTAGCAGATACAGAGCGACAAGTTTCTACTGTATGGCACAGGGAACAATATTCAGTATCTTGCAAATAACGCGCAATGAAAAAGAATGTATGTATATGTATAGCTGAATCACTGCTGTATACCAGAAACTAACAACACTGTAAATCAACTATACTTCAATTTAAATAAATACTTTCTTTAAATGGCTCTAGGACAGCTGGCCCTCGTTATCCATGGGTTCCTTGGATCCACCATGGGTTGAATCCATGAGTGTGGAGCCCATAGATACGGAAGGCTGACTGTTCTTAAACATATGGAAAATAGTCTGGAAAGATAAATACCAAACTGATGAGAACAAGGAGAGAGGAAAGATGGAAAGAGAACTTATCTTTATATGTAGTTTTTAATGAATGCATATTTGCATATTACGCATATAACAAAATTAATAAAAATTATTTTTACTAGACTTAAAAAAAATCTGTTCTTTCCTTCAAGTTGAAGCCCATAGAGAGCTTTGGGGGACCTGTTTTGTCACTAAGACGAGTTTATAATAAGCTTCTCCTAAGGAGTGGGTATTTCCTGAATCTTTAAGAACTCTTGGGAGAGTTCCCATTGTGGCTCAGCGGGTTAAGATCCTGACTAGTATCCACGAGGATGTGGGTTCAATCCCTGGCTTCGCTCAGTGAATTAAGCTGCCGAATAGGTCGCAGGCGTGGCTCAGATCTGGCATTGCTGTGGCTGTGGTGTAGGCCAGCAGCGGCAGCTCTGATTCAATCCCTAGCCTGGGAATTTCCATATGCCACAGATCCTACTGGAAAAAGAAAATAAGGAGCTCTTGGCACCTTGCTTTCTTGCCTCTCTCACCATATCACCCCTGGATCAATCTCATTTTCCTATTAATTTGCTCTTCCTGGGGAGATAGGGCTTTCTAAGCAAAATTAAATACCCACTCAGCCATGTCCAAACTGCCACAGATTCTATAGGACTAAAGGCGAGCTCATGGCACGTCACCCTGTTTGATGGGCATAAGGCACCGGGTAGACACCAAATACCCAAGGCAAAAAGCCTCACCTCATCCCAGCACCCAGGACCACTCTGCCTATTTACTCGGTGCACTTGATCAGCTGGCAGTCTGAGAAGTTCAGGGCAGGGAATACCAAGCCCAGGTCTTCAATTTCAAAATTTGTGAGTAATGTCATGAAAACACAACACAGTGTGAGTCTCTTCTGGGCTTCTCCCTGGCAGGCCACGGGAAGAATGTTATTCAACAAAAGTTCTTTTTTCCTTTTTCTCTCTCTCTCTCAGTCATTCTCTGTTTCTGCGTCTGGTGGTGGTGGTGGTGGTGTGTATGTGCACACACATGCAGGCATAAGTGCACACACATAAAGATTTGTCACTCCCTCACCTCTTTTTTCTTTAATTTCCTTTATTTTTTTTCTTTTTCTTTGTTTATGTTTCTTTCTTTTTTTTTTTTTAAAGCTGCACCTGCAGCATATGGAATTTCCGGGCTAGGGGTCGAATGAGAGCTGCAGCTGCTGGCCTACTCCACAACCACAGCAATGCAAGATCCAAGCTGCATCTGCAGCTCACGCTGCAGCTTGCAGGCAACATCAGACCCTTAACCCCCTGAGCAAGGCCAGGGACTGAACCCGCATCCTCATGGATGCTAGTTGGAGTCTTAACCCGCTGAGCCACAAAGGGAACTCCTCCATTTCTATTTTCTACCTCACCACTGTCCACTTTCTCCACTTTCCCTTAAATGGCTATAAAACTGAAATATTATAGATACCAAATTATCTTTATATGTAAAGTGCATCTTTTTATATCCTCCAATTATTACTTCTTCTGGCAACTAAATAAAACATTTTATTCTGCTCTCTAGGGAAGTCAAAGACATCAGTTTTTGTTTTCATATAATCTTTTTTTTTTTCTTTTTGTCTTTTCTAGGGCCATACCGGTGGCATATGAAGGTTCCCAGGCTAGGGGTCCAGTTGGAGCTATTGCTGCCAGTCTACACCAGAGCCACAGCAATGCCAGATCCAAGCTATATCTGCAACCTACACCACAGCTCATGGCAACGCCAGATCCTTAACCCACTGAGCGAGGCCAGGGATCGAACCTGCAACCTCATGGTTCCTAGTCAGATTCATTAACCACTGAGCCACGACGGGAACTCCCTGTTTTCTTATAATCTTAATTGATTTCTCCATTTCATCAATGGCCCTTGAAGGGAGAAAGAGGTGATGGGTGTGGGCACAAGCCTCCTATCCTGAGCTAGATGTTCATACCCATTCAAGATGACTTTGATAGTCCTTGAGCTGCAGGGCTTATCTTTACAGCTCCATAACAATTTCTTTGTTTGGTGTTTCTGTGCCAAAGATCCTAATTGCCCACAGTGTCTGTTGTCATCTTCCTGCATAAACCACCTGCAACTGCTCCATCAGCACGTGTGCCAGGGACCTCACCCTGCTGTGCAGATTGACTAACCCTGCAAGGGAAGGGAAGGGGTGCCCTGTGCTGTTGGGCCCACAAGGGGGCAGTAGAAAGACAGCTTTCTCTGTCTTCTCAAACTCGCCACATGGAAATTTTTCTGATATGAAAAATATAACAGGAGTTCCCACTGTGGTGCAGCGGAAACTAATCCGACCAGTATCCACGAGGATGTCGGTTCAATCCCTGGCCTCGCTCAGTGAGTTAGGGATCCCACGTTGCGATGACCTGTGGCCTAGGTCGCAGACGGGGCTCAGATATTGAGTTGCTGTGGCTGTGGCCTAGGCCATAGGCTGGCAGTTGCAGCTCCAATTCAGTCCCTAGCCCGGGAACTTCCATATGCCACTGGCGTGCTCCCCCACCCCAAAAAAAATGTATATATATATATATATATATATATATATAAAACATGTTCATGGGAGAAACCTGAAAATACATTAAAGAATTTTTTTAAATTGTCCATAATCACACTCTCGGAGATAATAATTGTTGCCATTTTAGTGTATTAGGTAGACCCATATAAAACTGCTGATAATCGACCATTATTTAATTTGCAAAAATGACAATTTCATGTGGTTTAACCTACTATTTCCTCCCAACTTTTCTCTATGATGAACATAAATGCATTTTTTTTTTTTTTTTACTTTTTGCTTTTTAGGTCCACACCCACAGCATATGGAGGGTCCCATGCTAGGGGTCGATTTGGAGCTGTAGCCCCTGGCCTACACCACAGCCACAGCAACACAGGAGCTGAGCCACATCTGTGACCTACACCACAGCTCAGGGCAACGCCAAATGCTTAACCCACTGATGGAGGCCAGGGATCGAACCTGCAACCTCATGGTTCCTAGTTGGATCCATTTCCCCTGTACCACGACAGGAATTCCATAAATGCATTTTTCTTTTTTTTTTTTTTTTTTGTCTTTTTTTTTTTTTTTTTTTGCTATTTCTTGGGCCGCTCCTGCGGCATATGGAGGTTCCCAGGCTAGGGGTCTAATCGGAGCTGTGGCCGCCAGCCTACGCCAGAGCCACAGCAACGCAGGATCCGAGCCGTGTCTGCAACCTACACCACAACTCACGGCAACGCCGGACCGTTAACCCACTGAGCAAGGGCAGGGATCGAACCCGCAACCTCATGGTTCCTACTCGGATTCGTTAACCACTGCGCCACGACGGGAATTCCCCCATAAATGCATTTTTAAATACAAAGTGGAGATGGGACGATACTTGCACATGTTCCCCTTTCGGGGGAGGGGAGGCACAGCACGCAGCCGCTTGATGTGGGCCAGACCAGAGATGGAACCCCGGCCACAGTGATGAAAGCACTAAATTCTAACCCCTAGACCACCAGGAACTCCGTGTGTGTGTGTGTGTGTGTGTCTGTGTGTCTGTGTGTCTGTGTGTCTGTGTGTCTGTGTGTGTCTGTGTGCGCCCATTTTTAAAACCTGCCTTTTGAAATAAAATACTACCAATTACAAATATGGATAAAGAATAAGACAATGTATACTAACATGCCTAATACTTCTCCCTTGGGAAATAAAATGTCGCATATACAGCAAAAGCCCCACCCACACTGCTCCCCAACAGCAGCCCCTCCCTAGCTCCTTGGGGTAACCACACCATAAATTTGGTGTTTACCATACACAGGTTTATATCACTATACAATATGCAGTATAAATGACACCAAAGTGAATGTATCATTTTATGACTTTACTGAGCATTATGTTTATATATATATATATTATCTTTTTTGCTTTTTTTTTTTTTAGAGCTGCACCTGCAGAAATTCCCAGGCTAGGGGTCAAATCAGAGCTGTAGCTGCCGGCCTTCGCCACAGCCCGAGCACTGCCAGATCTGAGCCGCGTCTGTGACCCACACCACAGCTCACGGCAACACCAGATCCTTAACCCACCGAGTGGCGCCAGGGATGGAACCTGCATCCTCATGGGTACTAGTCTGGTCTGTTACTGCTGAGCCACGACAGGAACTCCTATATATATTATCTTTTAATTGAAGTATAATTGATTTAAAATGTTGTGTTAGAGTCTGGTGTATAGCAAAGTTATTCAGTTGTACATATCTATAGGTATTCTTTTTCATATCCTTTTCCATTATGGTTTATTGTAGAATATTGAATATAATCCCCTGTGCCATATAGTAGGACCTTATTGTTTATCTATTTTATGTATAGTAGTTTGTATCTGCTAATCCCCAACTTCTAATTAATCCCTCCGTCTCCCCCTTTCCCCTTTGGCAACTATAAGTTTGTTTTCTATGTCTTTGAGTCTGCTTCTCTTTTGGAAACAAGTTCATCTGTAACATATTTTAGATTCCACATACAAGTGATACTATATATATTTGTCTTTCTGATTAACTTCACTTAGCATGATAATCTCTAAGTCCATCCATATTGCTGCGAATGGCATAATTTCATTCTTTTTGTGGCTATATATATATATATATGTATATATACATATACATATATATATACACATAAATATAATCACATCTTCTTTATCCATTCATCAGTCGATGGACATGTCTTGGCTATTGTGAATAGCGCTGCTATGAACACGGGGCGGGGGGGGGATGCATGTATCATTTTAAATTAGAATTTTCATCTCATCTGGATATCTTCCCAGAATTGGGATTTCTAGATCATACGGCAACTCTATTTTTAGGGGTTTTTTGTTTGTTTGTTTGTTTTTGCTTTTTAGGGCTGCACCTGTGGCATATGGAAGATCCCAGGCTAGGAGCCAAATCAGAGCTGCAGCTGCCAGCCTACGCCACAGCCATAGCGATGCTGCATCCAAGCCGATTCTGTGACCTACACCACAGCTCATGGCAACACCAGATCCTTAACCCATTGAGCAAGGCCAGGGATTGAACCCGAATCCTCATGGATATTCATAATCTGCTGCGCCACAACAGGGACTCCTATTTTTAGTTTTTAAGGAATCTCTGTACCATTGTCCGTAGTGGCTGTACCAATTTACATTCCCACCAGCAGTGCAGGAGGGTTCCCTTTACTTCATACGCTCTCCAGCATTTGTTATTTGTAGAATTTTAAAAGATAGTCATTTTGACTGGTGTGAGGTGGTACCTCATTGTAGTTTTGATTTGCATTTCTCAAATAATTAGCAATGCTGTACATCTTTTCACATGTTTAAGCCATCGTATGAACATTATATATTTTAGTTTATCTATGTAGATACATATAGCTTTTGTTGATTCACTTTCAATTTCTCACTATTAAATGTTCAGAATTGCTGTGTGCCTCTCTCCACTAGCCCGGGCTTCTCCATATTGGAACCCTGTCGTAGTTATCTATGGCCTTAGAGGCTCCATTAATAGGTATTGAGTGCCCTTCCACCACGGAAACCAAAATGCCCAGAGTTTTTTGGTTTTCTTTTTTCTTTTTTCTTTTTGCCACCCCACAGCATATGGAGTTCCCAGGCCAGGGATCATACCTGAGCTACAGTTTCGACCTACACCACAGTGTGGCCATACCAGATCCCTAACCCACTGTGCCAGACCAGGAATCAAACCTGTGTCCCAGGGCTCCAGAGGTGCCGCTGATCCCATTGCACCACAACAGGAACTCCAAAAGCCCCTGGTTTTAGATAGAGACATTGTTGTGTTCTCAGGATGCTCTGAGAATATATTTGCAATTTTTTGGACAATTAAGATGTATGATTTGTAGGAAATGGCATTGCTGAAGCCTTAAAGCACACACAACCAAAAAAAAGAAAAAGAAAAAAGAAAAAAGAGTTCCTTTAGGAGCCAAAATCTTCCTAACCCTGATGAGTTGAAAGTTTACTTATAAAATGAACTGAAAAACACAAGGATGACAATAAACCAGAGGAGCAATGAGACAGAGCAGCAGGAGTTTAGGGGCTCTGGAATCAGGCAGAGCAGAGTTAGAACCCTGATTCTTCCACTTCGTAAATGTGAGACGCTGGGTGAGTTAGCTCATCATTCAATTTCTGTCTCTTCATCTGCAAAATAGAGATTCTAAGGCCCACTTTTCAGCTGATGGGTGTAAAATGCCTGGTCTATACTGAGCATCTTATAAACGGGGGCAGCTTTTACCGGCAGGCCGATCTGGCAGAGAAGTGCTTTTGACCCTTGAAGCTGGACATAGTCATTGAGAAAGGAAACTTTTTGCAGTTACAAAAATACAGAATCTCATGGTGACAACTGCTACCAGCTACTGGTCCTGGAAAGCACGTCCTCAGCCCTTCTCCAGAACCTGTCTATCTGTCCCTTGAAGATGGTGCCCCTCTGACATCCCAGAAAGCTGCCTTTGTTTCTGTGTCTGTTTCTCTTCTTGGAGAAGATGAAGGGAATAAAAGGGTTTGTTTTAATAAAAGGGAATATACCAGTTCAGGAGACACCCTGACCTAGTGAGAGACTCACAAAAGGGCCAAATGTTGCCAAGCTTACCTAAGAAGCCCCGGTGATATCTCCAGGTGCAAAAGTACCAACTCAAAAGCATCCTGATAGGAGGTAAAACCTGGTGGTTCCACCTGCTACCCTCTTTCCTTTGTTCAGTGAGATAGAAAAGGGATTGCGGTGGGAGTTCCCGCTGTGGCTCAGTGGTTAATGAACCTGACTGGTATCCATGAGGACACAGGTTTGATCCCTGGCCTTGCTCAGTGGGTTGAGTATCCGGCGTTGCTATGAGCTGTGGTGTAGGGCACAGACACAGCTCAGATCCTGTGTTGCTGTGGATGTGGTGTAGGCTGGCAGTTATAGCTCTGATTCAACCCCTAGCCTGGGAACTTCCATATCCTGCAAGTGCAGCCCTCAAAAGAAAAAAAAAGGGGGGCGGGGGATCAGGGTCAAAATGACTCCCATGGAGTAGATCTATTCAAAGAAATGAGCATTTAATTTTTGTATTTACAATTAACCACACATACACACCCTTTATTTAAACTAACCTTTATTTTAATTTGTTCAGCTAGAGCCACTGGGACTTCTCTACTTTGCTGGTGAAGAACAAGACATGCTTTATTATTTTTTTTGCCACACCTGCTGCATGTTCCTGGGCCAGGGATGTCACACCAAGCCACTGCAGTGACAACACTGGATCCTTAACCCACTACACCACAAGGGAAGCCCAAGTCAGACTTTCAAATGTGCATACCATTTGACTCAATGCCTAGCCTCAAAATTAAAAATTTTTGGTCATGCCCACAGCATGCAGAAGTTCCTGGGCCAGGGATTGAACCTGTGCCACAGAAGTGACCTGAGCCACAGCAGTGACAATCTTTAACCCTTTGAGCCACCAGGGAACGCCCCCAAATAATTATTACAGCTCTGTTATCATGGGAAATGTGGTAAACAACCTAAATTGTAAACAACCTAAATTTCCACCCATAGTGGATTTTTCAAATAAACTAGGAGGTCATCTACCGTAGAATACCTGCAGCCATTCCAAATTGTGTCATCGAAGAAGATTGAGCAAATGAAATGCAATGGAATAATTTATACAATGTGTTATTAGGTGGAAAAAAGCAGTTTGAAAAGTGATAAGGATCCCTTTTCTGTAATAATAATAATTAATAATATTAATAATAATGACACACGCATACACACAGAAAGAAGGGAAGAGTAATGTCAAAATGCTAAGTTGATTATCTCTGGGCTCTTGAAAGTGGAGGTGATTTTTAATCTCTCTTTGGCTTGTATTGTATTGGTTTGGTTTGCATGTTTGTATCTTTTTGGATCTCAGATATTGAGACTTTATTACAAAGGTAATAAGAAAAACATGCCCCAAAAGATGTGAACAGTCCTTGGAAAACCTGGTTCTCTGCTTTTATCCTCTTCCCTAAAGCTTCCTGCTGACATCAGAACTCACAATGGCAGGACTGGGCAGCCTCTTACAGGCAAAGGTCAAATACTTCATCCTCCAGCAGCTGACCCTAACTTTGATTCATGACAGACATGTCATCTGTGACATTATTGAAACATATTCAGTGTATCAGAAATGCAGTAGCTGCCATACCTACTGGCTTGGTTTAGCCAAGAAGTAAATTGGAGAGTAGAAGCTTATTTATTTTTGTTTTTTCCTTTTTTGTAGGGCTGCACCTGCGGCATATGGAGGTTCCCAGGCTAGGGGTCTAATCAGAACTTTAGCTGCTGGCCTATGCCACAGCCACAGCAATGCCAGATCTGAGCCGAGTCTGTGACCTACACCACAGCTCATGGCAACGCTGAGTCCCCAACCCACTGAGCGAGGCCAGGGATCAAACCCACGTCCTCATGGATACTTGTCGGATTCGTTTCTGCTATGCCACAACAGGAATTCCAGAACCTTAGATTTTTAAGAAAAACATGGAGTACCTCTCCTTGGAGACATTCATGCTTACAGCTGTGACATTGGCATTGCTGTGACATCAGGAATTTAGATGGGCTGACCATCACCTGGATGGTTGGGCCATTTTATTTATAGGCTAAAGAAAGCTACGAGCCATTTGCTATGAATCTAGATTCTGCCCTTGGCCCTGTCTATGTGAGACAAGAAGGACAAGCCCACCTTGTCCTTTCGTGAGTCCATTCTCAACTCTTTATATTACAGCATTCAGGAGCTTTGCCATCACAAAGTGGTCACCAGGCTGGTCTCCTCACTGAACAATGGTAGTTTACAAAGCCCAGGGCAATAATGTATTTTGTTACAGAATCAGAGAAGATGTAAAAACGTCTAGAAAAGTAGTACAACACCCTATGCCCCAACTTTCAGTTAATAGTCCCTGCAGCTCCAAGATTACCACCTACGGGAAGCCTTCCAGGGTTTCAAAAGTTGCCTTTAGATCAATGACTATCATCTCTCTATCCTCAGATTAGACCCTGGCACTTAAGAAAGAGTGAATGAATGGATGAATGAATGACTAATACATGAGTGAATGAATGTGAGAATGAAACAAATAAATGCATCTGCACTTTGTAGTTATGCCTGTTCATCCATTTCATGAAAGAATTTATTGACGACTTACTGTGTGCCAGGCTCTGTAATGGGCATTGGGATAAAAAGTTAGCAAGATAAACAAGCCAGTTCCCTACTTCCAGAGAGCATATAGTCTAGTCAGGGACATTGTCAATCCACAGCAAACAGATATGGGTTTAATTTCAGACAGTGAGAAGGCTATGGAGAAAATAGACAAGGTTACACGAAATAAGAGTGTCTGCGTGTGAAGGGTGATTGTAGATAAAGGGAGCAGGAAAGACCTCTCTAAGAAGAGCATTTAACCCCTGTTTCGTCGTTGTTGTTGTTTGCTTTTTAGGGCCACACCTGCAGCACAGGGAATTCCCAGACTAGGAATCGAATTGGATTTACAGCTGCCACCCTACACCACAGCCACAGCCATGCATGATCGGAGCTGCGACTTACACCACAGCTCACTGTAACATCAGATGCCCAACTCACTGAGCGAGGCCAGGGATTGAACCTGCACCCTTATGGATACCAACAGATTTGTTTCCACTGCACCACAGTGGGAACTCCCTGTTGTTTTTACAGCCACACCCAAGGCATATGGAAGTTCCCAGGTCAGGAATCAAATTCAAGTCACAACTTTGGCAATGCTGGATCCTTAACCCACAGCACTGGGCTGGGGATTGAACACACATCTCCACAGAGACAGCACCGATTCTTAACCCACTATGCCACCGTGGGAACGCCAGCCCTGATTTTGAATGACTGTGAGAGCACTTGTTTCAAGTACACCTTTAGCTAAATTCAAGTGCTTTCTTCTTGAAAAATAAATTTTCAAGGGCATGCCTGACATTGTCTTCTTCTTGGAGTGGGAACTACACACTTTTTATCCGTTTACAATGGCAGGCACAGGGGCTTTGCAACTGGACCACCCAGGTTCAAAACCAGCCTCTACCACTTACCAGTTATGGACTTTGGCTAAATTATTTAAGTACCAGATCCTCAATTTTCCCAGCCAAAAATGGATAATAATGATGATACTTTTACAAAAGAGATGACTAGCTGTCCATCAAAAATCCATGCTTTTCTTTCACGGAGTGAATTTGTTTAACAAGTACAACCACCATCCAACTACAGATTCCATTTTCCAGTCCCTTTTGCACCCAGATGCAGCCAAAGACAAATTTTTGCAACGGAGATATAAATACAAGTGACATGTGTCTCTTCCAGGCCTGGGTCCCTGAGTCCCCATAAAGAGGAAGACCATCCATTGATCAGGAACTCCCGCACTGGGCTGTTAAGTGAGGGAAAAACAAACTTTGATTGTGTTAAACCTCTGAAATTTTAGGTTGTATTTGTTAAAGCATCTAGTA
This sequence comes from Sus scrofa, assembly GCF_054392235.1. NCBI lineage: Eukaryota > Metazoa > Chordata > Mammalia > Artiodactyla > Suidae > Sus > Sus scrofa. The sequence continues at coordinate 82,679,734 of NC_139388.1, read as the reverse complement.
TTATAACATTAACTAATAAGCGTAAGGTGTCATGAAAATTGAATGAGTGTCCCATGCAATGCCTCCTCAAAGTGGTTGCTGTGTGAACATAACTAAGTACAGGACTTTGAATCCTTTTTAAATCAGCTGCGTGAGATTTTGACCCCCTGCCTTTATCACTTTTCCAGGAGATGGTTTTTACTATACTGGATAGTTATTTCTGAGAAGCTTAGTGACGATGATAGGATGAGAAATATTGGGGCGCTTGGTCTCTGCTGACTTGTGAGTTTGTTTGTTGGTTGGTTGGTTGGTCTTTTTAGGGTCACACCCATGGCATATGGAAATTCCCAAATTCCCAGGCTAGGGGCCAAATCAGAGCTGCAGCTGCTGGTCTACACCACAGCTCACCATAATGCCAGATCTTTAACCCACTGAATGAGGCCAGGGATCAAACCTCCATCCTCATGGATACTAGTCAGATTCATTACCGCTGAGCCACAGCTGGAACTCCCCTGACTTATGTTATTAAAAAAAATTTTTTTAATTGCCTGGGGTTATGGGAGGAGAAAATCTTTTTTTTTTTTTTTAAACATGGCTGCCCTTGTGGCATATGGAACTTCTCAGGCCAGAGGTCAAATTGGAGCTGCAGTTGAGGCCACAGTCATAGCCACAGCAACATCCGAGGTGCATCTGAGCTTCATCTATGACCTATGCCACACCTTGAGACAATGCCAGATCCTTAACCCACTAAGCAAGGCCAGGGAATGTGCATCCTCACAGATACTACATCAGGTTCTTAACCCAGCAAGTCACAAGGGGAACTCCAGGAGGAGGGAATCTTGCTCAACAAAGTAATGTCTTTCCTCCTTGAGCTCAGAATTTGCAATGGAACTTGAAAATCTAAGATCTTAAACACCTTTTCTCTTTCTCCTGTCACTTCCTCCAGGGCAGTTCTGCTGAGATCCCTGGCAAAATTTTAGTTCTCAGTAAGTTCCCCATGACGGAAAAGAGAACTACATGCCTCAGGTTTCCCTCCACCTTAAAACAAGATAATAAATATAATGCTCCAGGCACAGCAAATGGTACATGGTAGGAATTCAACGAATGGCCTGGCCTCTCTTTAGCTCATTTAACTCCTATTGGCTCACTATCAACTATGATATGACTGGTAGTTTGTCTCAGTTTATACTTAAAATAATCCAATAGGTATTATTTTCTCCACTGGACCAAGACAACAACAGAGGCTCAAGGAGTTTGAATATATGGTGTTATTGTGTCAATACAGGTCTAGTACACATTGTTATCTAACTTAATTCTGAGAACTATATACAGGATGCATGAAATTGGTACTATTATACCCATTTTCCAGGTGAGAAAATTGAGGCTCAAAGAGTTTAGATGAATTTCATTCTTTGACACACATTTTTTTTTTGTCTTTTTAGGGCCACACCTATGACATATGGAGGTTCCCAGGCTGGGGGTCGAATCAGAGCTATAGCTGTTAGCCTACACCAGAGCCACAGCAACACGGGATCCAAGCTGCGTCTGTGACCTATACCACAGCTCACGGTAACACCAGATCCTTAACCCACTGAGTGAGGCCAGGGATCGAACCTGCATCCTCATGGATGCCAGTCAGATTCGTTTCCATTGAGCCACGACGGGAACTCCAACACACATGTTTTAATTGTTGAAATCAGCCTCGCTGAACTGTCCAGAGCACTTCAAAACAGGTGTTTTATTTATTTTCTTATTTAAATTTTAATGGAATAGAGGTGACTTACAATGTTGGGATAGTTTCAGGTTTACAGCAAAGTGAAGTGGTTATATATATACATATAACTATTCCTTCCCAGTTCTTTTCCCATATAGGTTATTATAGAATACTGAGTAGATTTCCCTATGCTATACAGGAGGTCTTTGTTGCTTATCTATTTTATATACAGCAGTGTTTGACACACACTTTTGTTTGTACTTATGTGTGTGCCGGGCTCTGTGCTGGGACGTGGGGGTCAACAATGAGCATTGCACACACATTTCTCACGCTCATAGACCTCACAATCTGGTGTAAGAAATAGCCAGAGAAAGAGGCAATTTCAGGCATGGTAAGTTAAAAAATCTGAGTAAGCTGAGGATGCTATGGGAGCAAAGAGGGGCCGCCTAACTCAGGAGTAGAGAGAGGAGAAGGACCATGTTCTAATTTACATAGACATAAAATAAGATGTAACTTGTAGGTAGGATTTAGCTAGAATGGGCTCTGTGCAAGAGTGTTCCAGAAATAGAGAACCCCTAGAGCAGCTTTATCATTAGGTGTTCAGATGTGAATTTCTATTTATTCTGCCCAGGGATTTGGGGGCTTCTTGTGTCTTTAGAAAAATGTATCCTCATCTCTGGAAATTTTCCAATCATTTTCTTCAAATATAACCTGTGCTCTGTTCTGTTTTTCCTTCTGGGAAAATATTATTTTCCTGAAACATCCAATTCTAACTTAGACATTAATCCTAACTTAGACATTCTGTGTCACTTACCTCCATGTGGCACTTCATCCCTTGATGAACATCCCATGATGTTAATTTTCTTTAGCTGGGTCTAATCTGATGTTAAAATGATCCATTGCATTCTTAGTTCTGGTTCTTATATTTTTCAGTTCTAAAATTTCTTTATTTCTTTCTTTTTTTTTAAGGGACACACCCACGGCATATGGAGGTTCCCAGGCTAGGGGTCGAATCAGAGCTGTAGCCGCTGGCCACAGCCACAACAATGCAGAATCCAAGCCACATCTGCAAGCTACACCACAGCTCACGGCAATGCCGGATACTTAGCCTGCTGAGCGAGGCCAGGGATCGAACCTGCATCCTTGTGGATGCTAGTCAGATTTGTTTCCACTGAGCCACAACAGGAACACCAGCCATTTGATGCTTTTAAAATGCTTTTATATTTAATACAGCTCACTTAAGTATCTCTAGCCTTCAGCCATTACTGAATTTAAAAACTGAAGGACAGAAGGTGCCCAGAGATCACAAAACTTCTGGGTTGTGTCAGATTGGAACAAGAGGTATACCTGTTTCAAATCCTAGATTTTTCCTTCCATACACTGCACTGCTCAGTTTAAAAGATAATGATATTGATAGGCAGATGATAGATAGATAGGTAGATAGACAGACAGAGAGATAGAAACTAACACATATCAAGACCCTACTCTGTTCTAAAAGCTTTAGATTTTTTAACTCATTCAATGGTCATAAATCTATGAGTTAGGTACTACCATTTTTCCTAATTTACAGGTGAAGAAACTGAGGCAGAGGGATATTAAGTACATTAGCCCAAAGCCACCCAGCTAGCAAGGGCTGAGCTGTGATTCAAACCTGAGAGTCCAACTCCAGAGTCTGTGCCCCTAACCACAAAGTTTTAAACAAAACTTTCCTGCTGCCAAGGGACTGAGAATCATTTATTCTACTACGTGGACTCAGGCACAAATATCAATCCTAGCCCAACTGGTTCTCCGAGACTGAGCTCCATACTGTTTCAACCTCCACCTGACAGTCTATTTAGAACAAAGCCTTCAATTCCAGGTATCAGGAAGTGTTCTGCTGAAACCTAATCTTCAGTTCTGTAAACTGCAACCATCTTCATCACTTTCGTTAGATGTTATTCTCCAAGGGAGATCAGAAGAGTTTACAGGCTAATCAGTGCTCCTGCTGGCCTCTTAAATTGGGACACAAGGGTGGAGCAATAAAGGGGAAAATGTTTTATTGTTCCCATTTTGCAAAAGCAGGTTTCAAGCCAGAGCAAGTGAGTCACACACAGAGATCAGAATACAACACCCATTCCATTCCACCTCCTGAATTCCCTCCTGCAGTGGGGGACTTTACCCCAGAGAGAAAGCCACTCTTCTGAGAAATATGCAAAGTAGACTCTGGACCGCCCGGGAGAGAGCAATGGGAGACAGATGCATGCCAGGTCCGTGGGTGTCACCTAAAGATTGGGCGATCCCATATCTTGAATTTTCAGGACATTAATAACCATCCAACTTGCTTTTTTTTTTTTTTTTTTTTTTTTTTGCTTTTCAGGGCTGCATCCACGGCATATGGAGATTCCCAGGCTAGGAGTCGAATCAGAGCTACAACACCACAGCTCACAGCAATGCCAAATCCTTAACCCACTGAGCAAGGCCGGGATCAAACCTGCAACCTCATGGTTCCTAGTCAGATTTGTTTCCATGGCACCACAACAGGAACTCCCATCTGAGTTATATTAACTGAGCATTTACCACTGTGTTAAAGTGCCTTTGTGCATTATTTTACTTAATTCTCACACACCCTGTAATGAAGCTTCTATCATGATCTTCACTTTCAGATTAGAAAACTGAGATCTGGCGAGATTAAGACATTTGCCAGAGCCATCTAGCTAGGAAGCAACAGGCCTTGGCTTCAACAGACTGAAGTCAGTGATCTTCCACTGCCTTCCCTTCCCCACCTACAGATGTGTTTCTAGATATCGAAAGACAAGTATGAACAGAGGGCTTCCCTGGGCCCAAGGCTTACTCAGAGTCATGGCTGAGGAAGCTAAAACCCACAGCAAATGACACCAGGAAGAGGAGAGGGTTTCTCTGAAGACAGCAGGGTAGGTGCCAACTGACGTGCTTGCCGACATGGCAACCTGGACACACCTGGAAACACCTGCTCCACTTGGGTCATGCTCTTTCAGTTGTTATTCTCTTCTCATTTCTCTAGAGTTGTTCAAAGGTCAAGTCCCATCAAGGGGGCTCCCAAGGATGTCTATTGCCATCTTATCTTAGGATGAAGCTTGGAGAATGTTTTCACACTGAGGCCCATGCATTGGAAAGGCCTCTCCAGGAACAGGTAAATGTTGCCTCAATTGCACGAGCTGAGTGGCTTTGGAAGGTGGACCTGCCTCCAAACAGATTTCTTATCTTGTCATGTCCCAATGACTTAAATTCTACAATTAGAGCTGCCCTTTTTGGGTAAAAGGAAATGAAACTTCTTTCAAAACATAAACATTTCCAGGAGTGTCCGTCATGGGGCAGCAGAAATGAATCCGACTAGAAAACATGAGGTTGCAGGTTAGATCCCTGGCCTTGCTCAGTGGGTTGAGGAGCCAGCATTGCCATGAGCTTTGGTGTAGGCTGCAGACACCGCTCCGATCTGACGTTGCTGTGGCTGTGGTGTAGGCCAGCAGCTGTAGCTCCGGTTAGACCCCTAGCCTGGGAACTTCCATATGCCATGGGTGCAGCCCTAAAAAGTAAAAAAGGGAAAAAATGTGTATATATATATATATATATATATATATATACACATATATGTAAACATATATATGTAAACATTTTCAGAAGGTTCTAAATTTTTGTTAATTTTAATTTTTTTCTCACAAAAATATTCTTTCCTCAGAATTTTAGAACTTACCACCGTTTGTCTACTGAAAATCTGACCCATAAAAAGCCCCTAATAAGTATAGCATCTGTTTACTATCTGATGAGTGCTCAAAAAGGCTAAACAAATAAGTAGCAACCTAAAATTAGAGGGGAATCTTGAAGAAAGCTATGTTTTATCCAGTCTCTCACTCTCTCTCTCTTTTTAAAAACAGAGTTGAGCAGATAGCATAGCTACACTAATTTGTTCTTTGGGGGCAGGGTATATAAACATTGTATAATGCTCCACAAAAAGCATAATGCTCCACAAAAAGTCATAGACTGACGGTGCTTTTGCACCTGAACAATGTTTTAAATCACTGGATTCAGGCATTATCCCTGCTAGCATTCATCCTTTCTGTAGATTAAACTATTTTGTGAAGCTGTCTTTCCTCAAACACCTTTCAGGGTGTCTCAGCATCAACAAGAAAGCATATCAAAAGGGCTGAACAGGAGTTCCCGTCGTGGCCCAGTGGTTAACAAATCCGACTAGAAAACATGAGGTTACGGGTTCGATCCCTGCCCTTGCTCAGTGGGTTAAGGATCTGGTGTTGCCATGAGCTGTGGTGTAGGTCACAGACATGGCTCGGATCCTGCATTGCTGTGGCTGTGGCGTAGGCTGGCGGCTAAAGCTCCGATTAGACCCCTAGCCTGGGAACCTCCATATGCCTTGGGAAGTGGCCCTAGAAAAGACAAAAAAAAAAAAAAAAAGAAAAAGAAAAAAAGGGCTGAACACAGAGGCTGGCACACAGTAAGCACAGACTATTTTGCAACCGGTATTATTGATATTTGGGGACTTGAACTTGGAGACTCTTTTTATTTATTTATTTATTTATTTATTTATTTATTTTGTCTTTTTGCTATTTCTTGGATGTTCCCAGGCTAGGGGTCAAATCGGAGCTGCAGCGCCAGAGCCACAGCAAGGTGGGATCCAAGCCAGGTCTGCGACCTACACCACAGCTCACAGCAACACCGGATCATCAACCCACTGAGCAAGGTCAGGGACCGAACCCGCAACCTCATGGTTCCTGGTCGGATTTGTTAACCACTGCACCACGACGGGAACTCCCATGGAGACTCTTAACATTAAAGTATTTTAGCACTGCCCAACTCTGTCTATGAAAGAGCAAGAACACTGATGCAGGGGATAGTAAACACCTCCACGCAAGATTCCCTGCAGCCTGGGCGCCCAGAGCACACGGAAACCCAGCAAGAAGAACAGCACCAACCAGAACCTTCTCTCACCACTCCAGGGTCATCAAGAGTGTGCACAGCTAGGAAGAAAGTAGGGGTGGAGTGGCAGGGAAAGAAAGGAAAAGAGATCAGAAGAAGTGGAAAGGATGGTAGGAAAGGCGAGAAGCTGCAGGTTGATGCTCCACCTAGAAGGTTGATGGGCAATGCTAGATGATTTTTAATGCCCCTTTCTGTACTCTATGATGGGATGGTAGTTTTTTAAGAAGGAAAAAAAATAAAAGGAGAAGGAAGAGGGTATGTAATGGTGAGGAGTGATCTATCACAAAAAGCTTAAAGTAAAATCCAAGCCCACGAGGGCTATGTTGTTTATCTCATGTAATGTGTCTAGTCTATGAATTGGTGCAACACAAAGAGCGGGAGGGGGAACAGCAACAGGAACAATACCATATTCTGTCATCTCAGCCTGGATGTCCCATGAAGACCTTGTCCGTTCTGAATTTATGCCAAGCAATGAACACAGTGTCCAGGACATGGTGAGAGCCCCGTAAACATTTGTTGTTTCCAACATTATTACGCTTTCACTTTAGAAAATATAGAAAAAGACCCAGAGTGCGAAGGGGAAAAAAATACGCATTGCTCATGAGCCTACCACCAAGAAATAGTAATAGAAAATGATAACTAAATTTCTTTGATCATCATGTGTTAAGGACATTACAGGATCTGCCTCATTTAGTCATTTACTTAACTGCTTTCTTTTCTTTTTGTTTTAACGTAACCACTTTCAATATTTCTGATTTCCTTCCAAGTTTTTTTTTCTATCATGATACATAAATATTTCCAACAGTTGTGCTAAGCCCTTCACATCTATTTTCTTATTAGCATTCTTCCCACTACCATTTCTTATAATCCTCACAACAAACTTGTGCGGTATCCGTTTTTTTGTTGTTGTTGTTTTGTTTTGTTTTTTCTCTCATTTTAGAGATGGAATCACTGAAGCTCAGGAGGTAAGTTGCCTAAGGTCACAGAGCTAATAAGTGGGATTTGAACCAGGTTGGACTGAGTAATGCCTATGATTTCATCCATCCTCTCTCTCTTTCACATTCCCAGATTTTCTTCACTATAGGATGTGAAATGAACAGTGATGGGCTGAATGTTTCCAGAGGGTTCTAAACACAGGTCTCTAATACAGTGGTACAAGGGTTAAATACATGTAAGGTGTGTTTATTGTTGTAAATGGCAGAAAAGACCCTTGATTCATACTGTCTTTCTGCCAAAGAGATAGCCTTGTGACATATCCAGGTATCCAACCAGAGAGGTGTGGGCAGTGCCAGAGTCCATCCAGGGCCTCCACTGTGGGAAGCAGAGACCACGTTATCAAGAATTCTAGTCTGATCAACATAGTTTTATGACAGTTTGGCCAGGTAGAGGAGAGAACTTACCAGCATCCTGAGTCTAGAATTGCCAGATAAAAATCCAGGATGTCCAGTTGAACTTGAATTTAGCCATTTTTAACTACTGTCAACATTATAGATATACTCGGAGTTCCCGTCGTGGCTCAGTGGTTAACGAATCCAACTGGGAACCATGAGGTTGCGGGTTCGCTCCCTGGACTTGCTCAGTGGGTTAAGGATCCATTGTTGCCATGAGCTGTGGTGTAGGTCGCAGACATGGCTTGGATCCTGTGTTGCTGTGGCTGTGGTATAGGCTGGCAGCTACAGCTCCGATTGGACCCCTAGCCTGGGAAATCTCTGCGTGACGCAGGTACGGCTCTAGAAAAGACAAAAAGACCAAAAAAAAAAAATTATAGATATACTCATATGTCTAATTATGGAGATTGATAATTTTAAAATATTATTTGTTCTTAGTCTGCAATTGAAATTTACCTGGCCATATTTGGACAAAGTTTTACTAAAAATTATCATTTTCTGAATTTTTAATTTAACTGGGTGTTCTGTATTTTTATCTGTAAAATATGTCAAATACGAAAAAGCTCCCTTTTTAATTTTGACTTTACTTTTTCCTTTCCCCTTCATCTTATATTTCCTTTTCTATTCTTCCCCACTCTAAGCACCCAAATTGATGTTATTTAAGTCCATCTAATTTACCATCCATTTATTTTGATATACGCGTAAATTTGAAACAGAATCCTACTGATTTTTTTATTCACATAAATGGAATTGTACTGTCAATCTCACTGGGTTCCTACTTGTTTCCTCAACACTTTCTTTTTGTTTGTTTTGTTTTGTTTTGTTTCTTTTTGGGGCTGTACCTGCAGCATATGGAGGTTCCCCAGGCTAGGCATCAAATTGGAGTGGCAACTGCCAGCCTGTAGCCACAGAAATGCCAGACTGAAGCCACATGTGCAACTTATGCCACAACTTGCGGCATCGCCTGATCCTTAACCCACCGAGAGTGGCCAAGGATCGAGCCCTCATCCTCATAGATACTATGATACTACCTGGATACTATCATACTACAACTCGGGTTCTTACCCCACTGAGCCACAGCAGGAACTCCAATGCTTTCTTCTTGAGATCTATCCATATTACTACATATACATCTAGATTATTAGTTCATTAGTTCTGGATTCTATGTGATATGTCACAGAATGCTTAGACCAGGTTTTACCTAATAGTACCCCAGTAGTTAACACCTAGGTAGCTTCTACCTCCTGGTTCCACAAAATTCTGGGTCAAACTGTGTGCACATTTGATAGATGTCAATCAACGATGTTGTGTGTATTTGCATTTTTCTGGTTATCTTACATTCATGCATGAAAGAGCTTCTCTGGGGGGCATTCTTAGGAATGAACCAGCTGGTTTGTAGGGGATAAACCTGTATGATATTCAAAGTATTTAACAATCAGTCACCAAGATGCAAGCACTAACCTCTCAGAACAAACATAGCCTGTGAGCCATATTGGTGCCCACAAACTGAATATCTGCCTCACATATCCACAAACATGGGTTCATGAGTCACCTAGAGTTGCTCAGAACCAGCTCTGCTAGTCTACACTGCTACAAGTAGTGCATGAAGCTCCTCTTTTTTTATATGCTGTCTCCATTTGAAACTTTTTTTTTCCAGTCTTTTTAGGGCCACACCACCCTCAGCATATGGAGGTTCCCAGGCTAGGGTCCAGTTGGAGCTGTAGCCACCAGCCTATGCCACAGCCACAGAAACGCCAGATCCAAGCCATGTCTGTGACCTACACCACAGCTCATGGCAACGCCAGATCCTTAACCCACTGAGGGAGGTCAGGGATCAAACTTGCATCCTCATGGATACTAGTTGGTTTTGATACCACTGAGCCATGACAGGAATGCCTTTCTTTTTACTTTGCTGTTGTTCCTGTTGTTTGTTTGTCTTTTTAGGGCTGCACCTGTGGCACATGGGTATTCCCAGGCTAGGGATTGAATTGAAGCTACAGCTGCTGGCCTATGCTACAGCCACAGCAATGCAGGATCCAAGCTGCATCTGTGACCTACACCACAGCTCATGGCAATGCCGGATCCTTAACCCAGTGAGCAAGACCAGGGATCGAACCTGCATCCTCATAGTTACTAGTCAGATTCGTTTCCACTGAGCCATGACGGGAACTCCCTCTTTTTACTTTTTTTTTTTTGCTATTTCTTGGGCCGCTCCTGCGGCATATGGAAGTTCCCAGGCTAGGGGTCAAATCGGAGCTGTAGCCACCAGCCTATGCCAGAGCCACAGCAACGCAGGATCTGAGCCGCGTCTGCAACCTACACCACAGCTCACGGCAACGCCAGATCGTTAACCCACTGAGCAAGGGCAGGGACCGAACCCGCAACCTCATGGTTCCCAGTCGGATTCATTAACCACTGCTCCACGACAGGAACTCCCCCTCTTTTTACTTTTTAAATGTGGCCATTAGAAAAAAAAATTAAGGAGTTTACTTTTTTAAGTAAAAGAAATATAAAGATTGTCATATGAATCAAAGTCTGTGTTTATATAATGTGTGTGCATTGCACTCCCTAGCAATCTGAAAATCTGGAGAAAGAAAATGCTCATTCTCTCTTCTTACTCTTTCATGCTTGCAGCATGAGGAAATTCCTAGGCCAGAGATCAAACCCTCACCACAGCAGTGACAACGCCGGGTCCTTAACCATTAGGCTGCCAGAGAACTCCAAAATGCTGACTCTCTAGTTCTACTAATGAACCCCGACCTGCCTGGCTACCCAGCAATTCCATCTCAGTCATGTTTGGGGAGGCCCTCCTCTCTCCAGGTTTTGCAAAAGTCTTTGGGACCTTGTGCAATCAAGAACATTTGGGGAGAGACTCTCTGATTATGAGCTCACACTGGTCTCCGCCAGGTCCACTGCCCCAGCCTGTCTTGATGGTGGCATTTATATTGCCTTGGAGCCAAGCTTAAGCACAGGGGGTCATGGCCCAGGTGGAACGTCTCTGTACCTGTGGGGCCAGAACTCTCTCTGCTCAGCCCATCCGAGGCCTTGCCAGTCCATTTATCTGGAACACATAACATCTCTCGGTCCTACCAATCCTAACCTCTGAGCAAGCTCTCAGGTCCTCCTCTCCCCTTCCTGCTAAGGGCTGCCCCTCCCAGCCCCAGGAAACCTTTCCTTCTTCGACCATCCCACTCTGATCACCCAGGAGAACCCAAGTCCTTGGGGCAGGGGTGGCTCTGATTTAAGGGGGCGTGGAAACTTCTGCTCTGGGCACCCTCACAGAATGAAGAAGGGGAAACTTCACAACGACGAGAACAAAACCACAAAATTAATATCTCACCAAATGATCACTAATACACACACCCTTCACACGCCTTAGACAAAGCTTTAAGGTGACTGAGTTTCATTTTCCTTTTAATTAAGAGATCCCATTTGTTCGGCCAGCAAATTGGGCCACCGGCAGACAACGTATACTGCCGACGGTATGCTCTGATCTCGGTCCCAACCCCCAAAGGACTAAGGTCTCCCTAGCTGCTGGCTTGGTTGTTTTAGGAGTCATTTAAATTCCTCGAAGATGAATCGGCAACACTGGCCCCATAGTGTGAAGACATTCCCGCAGAAGGTCCACAAAGAAAGGAAAATACTCCAAAGCCCATGCTTTGCCCCTCACAGTCTTTCTTACACTTGGAAAATATCCTTTCTCTCCTTCCTCCTCGTTTTGGGTCACAGCTGTTTATTTTAGAGCACAAGGTCACTGTCAAGGAACAGCGGAACAACCCTGGTGATTTTTCCTGTGACGTGGGGCCAAGGCTGGGGCCAAGGCTACAAACCAGGACTTTACTCTGAGATGGAAAGATGTTTTCTGGAGGCCTCTGTACAGAGGAGGGTGTCTTGATTGCTCAGGAGATGACTTTATGCCTTTTTTTATGAAAGAAAGGAGGAAAATCAAACTTGACCGAGAGAAGAGCAGGAGAAGGTGAGTGGCGTTCCCGACTGGAAAAACATGAATGCTTCAGGCTTGTCAGAGCTGGCCACGAATCGCCATCCAGAGGGAAACACAGATACACTGAAACAGGTCTTCGGGAGGAAAACGAATTGATACAAGAGGCTACCCCTTTAGAAGGGATGGCGTGGGAGCCATGGAAGGGGCCGTAAAGGTTGTCAAGGAGAAGTTAGGCTTATCTATATTACCTTAAGGTTCAGGATGATTATATTCATGCGATCCTTGTGTAATTAAAATTAATGTTTCAAAGTTTGATTTAACAGAAAAAACTCTGTGAGACTTGGAGTTGTAAACTTTGGCTTTTTTTTTTTTTTTTTTTTTTTTAGGGCCACACCCCTGGCATCTGGAGGTTCCCAGGCTAGGAATCAAATCTGAGCTACAGCTGCTGGCCTACACCACAGCCACAACAACGCCAGATCCAAGTCGCATCTGCCACCTATATCACAGCTCACAGCAACGCTGGGTCCTTAACCTACTGAGCAAGGCCAGGGATCACACCTGAAACCTCATGGTTCCTAGTCGGATTCGTTTCCACTGTGCCACAACGGGAACTCCTGGAGTTGTAAATTTTGGATTTGAGACTTATCTTTTCTACTTAGAGATGTTCTGCCATCTTTTTTTTTTCTTTTTTTTTTTTTTGAGAAACCATTGTATGCCAAGGAATATGCCAGGCACTGAATGTACAAAGATGAAGAAAAAGAGTCATTGTCCTAAAGTCTAAGAACATGACTTATGTAGATCTCAATTTACTTAACTCTAAAATGGGTATGATAATTTCTCCTTCAAAGGGTTGTCAAGAATATTAAATGAAAGTATGGAAATATACTTCTGTTAACTATAAAACACTACAGAAATGCTTTTTTTTTTTTAATTGGCTGCACCCGCAGTTTGTGAAAGTTCCCAGACCAGGGATCCAACCCGTGCCACAGCAGCAACCTGAGTCACAGCAGTGACAACACCAGATCCTTAACTTGCTGAGCCACCGGGGACCCCCACAAATGTTTTCTATAGATTTACTGCAGTCCTTGTTCAAAGGAGGGTTTGTGGAGTTCCCATTATGGCTCAGTGGTAATGAACCTGACTAGTATCCATGAGGTCATGGGTTCAATCCCTGGCCTTGATCAGTGGGTTAAGGATCCGGTGTTGCCGTGAGCTTTGGTGTAGGTCGCAGATTTGGCTTGGATCATGCTTTGCTGTGGCTGTGGTGTAGGTCAGCAGCTGCAGCTCCGATTCAACCCGTTAGCCTGGGAGTTTCCATATGCCAAGGATGTGATCCTAAAAAAAAAAAGGAAGGTTTGAGACCGTACTTTATGATTACATCTTTTCTTTTTTTTTGGAGTTCCCGCTGTGGTGCAACTGGATTGGTGGTGTCTTTGAACTCCTGAAATGCAGGTTTGAGTCCCCAGCCGGGCACAGAGGACTAAGGAACTCCATAGGCCTAGGGGATATGGAACAAAAAAGAAAAATAAAAACTTTTCTCTTTTTTAATTGAATAATTTTTGAAACAATAAAAAATTTAATAAAGAAGTTGGAAAGGAGCTGCAAAGAATGCCGATACCTTCGCCCTCAGAGTCTATGGTATGTGTTTCCCCCAAACACAGACATTTCCTCATGCAACCACATTAAAACTGTAAAATGGAAAATGAATACCACTACTCCAGAGACCCCCATGCGAGTTTCACCAATTGTCCTTTATACCAAACAGGATCCAGCTCAGAATCATATCCTCTACTTAGATGTCAAGTCTTATTAGATACCTTAAAGCTGGGACACTTCTTTGATTTTTCTTTTTCCTTTTTTTTTTTTTTTTTTTTTGCTTTTTAGGGCTTCACACATGGCATATGGAAGTTCCTAGGCTAGGGGATCAAATTGGAACTACAGCTGCCAGGCTACACCACAACCACAGCAATGCCAGATCCCAGCCACGTCGGCAACCTATACCACAGCTCACGACAACAGCAGATCCCCCATCCACTAAGGGAGGCCAGGGATCAAACTTGAATCCTTGTGGATAAGAGTTGGGTTTGTTTGCGCTGTGCCACCATGGGAACTCTGGTTTTTCCTTGCCTTTAATGATCTTGACATTTTTTTAAAGATTACAGGCCATTTATTTTATAGACTGTCCTCCCTCGATATGGATTTGACTGATATTTCCTCCTGATTCTTTTTTTTTTTTTTTTTTTTTGGTCTTTTTAGGGCCCAACCCTCAGCATATGGAGGTACCCAGCCTAGGGGTCGAATCAGAGCTGCAGCCACCTGCCTATGCCATAGCCACAGCCACATCAGATCCCAGCTGCGTCTGCAACCTACACCACAGCGCACAGTAATGCCAGATCCTTAACCCACTGAGCAAGGCCAGGGATCGAACCTGCGTCCTCATGGATACTAGTCAGATTCGTTTCCATTGAGCCAAGACGGGAACTCCCTCCTTGTGATTCTATCCAGGCTTTGCCTCATTGGCAGGAATACTAATGAAGCAGTGCTGAGTTCTCATTGCATCCTATCAGGTGGAGCATCATTGAGTTCTATCCCTTTATTGATGATGTTCACTTTAATCTCTTGATTAAGGTGGTGTCTGCCAGGGTTTTATTCTTTTTCCTTTGGTCACTGGTTAAGTATGATGTAGAGAGGTACTTTAACACGATGCTTCTCATGACATTTTCAAATTATTCTGATGTTGACTGAGATCTATATGGACGCATAGTTTCCCATTTGATTTTATTTTGTTTTCTTTTTCAAGGCCGCACCCATGGCATACGGAGGTTCCCAGGCAAGGGGTCGAATTGGAGCTGTAGCTGCAGGTCTACACGCCACAGCCACAGCCACGTAGTACCTGAGCCGCGTCTGCGACCCACACCACAGCTCACGACAACGTGGGATCCTTAACCCACTGAGTGAGGCCAGGGATCGAACCTGTGTCTTCATGGATACTATGCAGATTTGTTTCCACCGAGCCGCGACAGGAACTCAGCGTTCTTTAATTTAGAATAGTGTTTTCAAGGTGTATCCATGGTGCAGCGTGTGTCATGATTTTATTCATTGTTATAGTTGAACGATTTGCCATTGTGTGGATATTCCGCCTTTTGTCTAACTATTGACCTGTTAATGGACAGTTGGCTGTTTTCACTTTTTTGGCTATTATGAATAAAATGCTGCAACGATCATCCATTTATAGGTTTTTAGGTAAACATGTTTTTTTATTTTCTTGAGTACTACCTAGGTATGCAATTTCTGCATCATCGGATAATTCTGTATTTTATTTTTTGAAGAACTGCCAAAATGTTTTCCGAACTATCTGCATAATTTTCCTTTCTCACCAGCAAGGTAGCAGCAGGGCTTCAGTTTCTCCACATCTTCCCCAAACAGTTATTGTCTGTTTTTTTTGTTTTTTTTTTTAATTACAGTCAGAATGACTACAATAGTGGCTGTGAAGTGGTATCTCTGTCATTCTGGTTTATGTTTTGCTAACAGCTAATGCTATTAAATATCTTTTCATGTGCTTATTGGGCAGTTATCTATCTTTGGGAAAATGTCTATTTAAATCCTTTTCCCATTTTTTCGACTAAGTTATTTGTCTTTTTACTGTTGAATTACAAGTGTTTTGTCTGTTCTAGGTACTAGACCCTTATCAGATGTAGAATTTGCAGATTATTTTTCCTCTTCTGTGGGTTGTCTTTTCACTTTTGTGAGGTGTCGTTGAGAGAGGTATACTCTGAAGGCGCTCCAGCCTTACTGGCTGCCTAGCTGCTGGTTTTCACTGAGACTGTGAGCTGTTAATTTTCAAGGCTACCACAGCTGGAGAGAGAGAGATGAGGATAGTACATATTAAAACACCATAAAGCTTATTGTTCTTACCAAGATTTAGTCATTTTCTTTTAAAAAAAAAAATTTAGGACCACACCTATGACATATGTAAGTTCCCAGGCTAGGGGTCAAATTGGAGCTGCAGCTTCTGTCCTAAGCTACAGCCATAACAACACTGCATCTGAACCACATCTGCAACCTACACTGCAGCTTGCAGCAACACTGTATCCTTAACCCACTGAGCGAGAGACCTCATGTCGGGTTCATTACCACTGAGTCATGACGGGAACTCCCAGAAACCAATTTTAATGACGCCTTGATTCTAGCCTCCTAGCCTCCAGAATTCTGAGAAAATAAATTTCTGCAATTTGAGCCCCTCAGTCTGTGGTATTCTATTATGCCAGTTTAATATAACTTCTTTTTTCTTTTTTTCTTTTTTAGTCTTTTTATCTTTTCTAGGGTGGAACCAGAGGCATATGGAGGTTCCCAGGCTAGGCGTCTAATCGGAGCTATAGCCACCGGCCTACACCACAGCCACAGCAACGCGAGATCCGAGCCACATCTGGGACCTACACCACACCTCACAGCAGTGCCAGATCCTTAACCCACTGATCGAGGCCAGGGATTGAACCCACAACCTCATGGTTCCTAGTTGGATTCGGTAACCACTGAGCCGCAGCGGGAACTCCAGATTTTTTTTTAAAGATGCTCCTGGGAATGATCCAGAAGACAGCAAAAGGAGTGATGCTATAGAAAAAAAGAGAATCACCTGTGCAATGTCCCTGACCAGACCCAAGGGGATGGGCTCTTGTCCACAAGGGGAAGGGTTGGCAGAAACACAGAAGTTCATCCATGGAAACAAGATGGGAGGCAGAAAATGTGGGGGTAGATCCCGGTGGGTGGGAAGAGGGGTAGCAGGAGACAAGGGAAGTTCTCCTCTGATTGATTCAGTATCTCAATGAATGAGCAACAAGGGGCACAGTTGACAGTAAGGATAGGGAGGAGATGGTGGTTTAAGGAGAGAGCAGAAGGTGTGAACTAGCCATTCTGGAGGGGGAGAATGATGGACTAAGGACATTGCAGGTCCTTGCCTGGCAGCATTAGAGCCCCATTGGAAGATCATGGTCAGCATGGTGATATGTTTTTCTCCAGCCATGTTCAGCTTCACTGAAGCAGGCAGAGAATAGGTAGAGAATTGGATATTATCAAGGAGTCAAATGATGGTAATAACTGATCATGGAATTGGAGCTGGGGAAGGAGAGGGGTAAGGATAGGACATTAGGGGCCATGAAATGTTGGTAAGACCACGGGTGGTTCTAACTTCTAAGGAATGTCCCAGTTGGATCCAAAAGGGAGTGAGCTAGAGAACAAGAAATGGCAGCTAGAGAGTTGTATGCATGAAATTGATACCGTGGTTCATTGGTAAAGACAAAATGTGGTCAGGTGAGTAAGGGCTGAGATTGGGTGGAAGTCAAGATCATGGGAGGAGGTGTGGTCAGGAAACCAAGAGCCCTGGGGCTTGGAAATATCATCCACACATACGTTGCCATCATATGAACTCGGACTGAGTCGGAACAAGCAGCAGTGAGCCAGGAGCCCAGATCGCTGGGAAATGCGGGGCCATAAGCCAGAAGTTAGTGGGAGACAGTGGCCATGAGGAGCAGTAGAATGCAGACTGTGATGACACGAGGTCACAAGCAAAGGGGTCTTGGAGTTCCCATTGTGGCTCAGCAGTAAGGAACCTGACTAGGATCCATGAGGACATAGGTTCGATCCCTGGCCTCACTCAGTGGGTTAAAGATCTGGCATTGCCAGGATCTGACATTGCAATAAGCTGTGCTGTAGGTCACAGAGGTGGCTGGGATCTTGTTGCTGTGGCTGTGGTGTAGGCTGACAGCTACAGCTCCCATTCGACCCCTACCCTGGCAACTCCCAGGTGCCTTGGGTACAGCTCTAAAAAAAGAGAAAAAAAAAAAAAAAAGCAAAGAGGTCTTAGGATGAGGGGCGGGAGAAGGGTCTGCACGTGGCAGTCAGGATTCAGAGGAAAGCTGGAAGACGGTGGCTCCCTTCCAGGCCTGGCAGCATAAGGATGATGGGAGGAAAAGTAACCACAGGTCCAGAGGGCGGGCAGCAGGGGCAACAGTGTCCCAAGGGGGAGTGAGGGTCCTGTGAGAGCACGTGTGATGGGAGCTTCATGGAAGAAGTCAAGATACAGGGATTTTTTTTTAATGGCTGCACCCGAGACACGTGGAAGTTCTTGGGCCAGGGGTTGAATCCAAGCCACAGCTGCCACCTATGCCGCAACTATGGCAATACTGGATCCTTAACCCACTGCAGTGAACCAGGGTTCAAACCCATGCCTCCACAGCAACCCAAGCCACTGTAGCTGGATTCTTAACCCACTGTGTCACAGTGGGAATTCCAAGATAGCGGGATTCAACCATGAATTCCAGAAGGCACAGTGGGAGGTTTGGGGAGTTGGGGAGGGTAGAAAAGGAGACAGACTTGGGCATGAGAAAGTCTTTTGGAGACTGATGAGCCCAAGATGGGGGGCGGGGGGAACCTGGGAGTCTGGGGTCCCAGTGGTTATCGACAAACACCAGGATAAAGGGCCTTGGGGGATAAGTCCTGGGGCTCAAGGCAGATCACGGAGGCCAGGTAGGAAAGTCGAGAGAGGGGCAGGCCAGGTGTCTGGGGCTCCCTCTTTCTGAGAGGGCCAGATGTCAGCAAAGGAGGACTCTAATTCAGCATGGTGTAGTGGTTAGAGTCCTGCTTCAGGAGCCAGATTCCCTCAGATTGCCTCCTTGCCGCCCCCTCGCCAGCCTTGTAATGTCACTTCACCTCTCTGTGCCCTAGCTTCCCACTCACAGGGTAGAAATGATACTTATCTCCTAGGCGTGTGGTGAGGAGTGAGTGACTAACCCACACAAACCTGCTGAAAAAAGGTAGCTCTTATGAGAGCCACGTGCTCCAGCTCCCATAAAGCCAGGCCACCCCTGGACTGAAATCAAATCAAGAAATACTCTTTCTTTGCGGGCTGTGCTAGCTTAAGTTCCACTTTCTGACTCTTATGACCAAAAGATTCTGGCACGACACTATTTTTGTAAAAAGGAGGAACAAAGCTGACTCCATATTGGATCTATTTCTTTTTACTTTACAAGGTAATCACGAAAGGGATGTTGCCAATGGGCCTAAATTCTACAGAGTGGCTCATGTCTGCGAATTCTGCCCCCCAGATAATGAGCATCAAGCAAAAATACCTTTGTTTAGCTCACTGGAAATATCCCGACCAGGCTCACCTGTGAATGGCTATAGGAACTAAAAAATTAACACATCCCCTCTGGAGGCTGACTGGAACCAGGAAATGTTTGGCTTTACTCCCTCCCACCTACCCCCCATCCCCCCTTATCTTGTGCTTTTTAAGGCCACACCTACGGCATATGGAATTTTCCTGGCTAGGGATCGAATCAGAGCTGCAGCTACCGGCCTACACCACAGCCACAGCAACACCTGATCCCTGACCAACTGAGTGAGACGAGGGATTGAACCTGCATCTTCACGGATACTAGTCAGATTCGTTTCTGTTTTGCCACAATGGGAACTCCTCTCCCTCCCCTTTTAGTATAAAAGAAGCCTGAATTCTAACTCAGGGAAGATGGTTCTTTCAGACACAAGTCCACCATCTTCTTGGTCTACTGGCTTTCTGAATAAAGTCTCTATATTTCTTTTATTTTTTGGCTTTTGTCCTTTTAGGGCCGCACCCGCGGCATATGGAGGTTCACAGGCTAGGGGTCTAATCGGAATTGTTGCTGCCGGTCTATACCGGAGCCATAGCAACACCAGATCCGAGCTGCGTCTGCAACCAACACCACAGCTCACGGCAATGCCAAATCCTTAACCCACTGAGCGAGGCCAGGGATCGAACCTGCAACCTCCTGGTTCCCAGTCGGATTCGTTTCTACTGCGCCACGACGGGAACTCCTAAAGTCTCTACTTCTTACCCCAATATCTTGTGTTTCCTTTCATAGGCCAATCATGGGGCAAGCTTGTATTTACCAATCACTGAACTTAGTAACATTTGATCTCCACTAGGCAGATAAGGAAACTAAGAATCAGAGAGGTTAAGTTGGTTGCTCAGAGACACACAACAAAGAGTTGAACACGGATCAGTCTGACCTGCAGTCTGCTCAAAAACACCCAGACCCCCACTGACTCAAAGCCCAAGTGCCCAGGACTCTCCATTATTTCTAATGGAGTGTCTTCCCCCCGGGGGGACCCTGCAAAGCTAGGACTGGACATTTAGGGCTGGTTTGGCCACACCTTACCTTTCGGCAGAGCTCCCTAGAGAGCAGTTTAATGAGTCACAGGCCATGCCCAGGAGGTTTAATTTTCACACGGCCCAGTGGTCCAGATCCCAGGATCATGCTGGAATGTGGCGAGCAGAGGACAAGTAGAGAGGGATTTTAATAGGCACACGTTGTTAACAAGACTCCAGTAGCCAGGACAGCATGAGGCAAAGGAGGCAAGAGCCCCAGGATTTAATCTCAAGAAAGGGATGCCAAGTTACATGCCCATACTCTCCCCACCACCTACGACCTCCATCCTCTGCAGGTGTAACACATGATATTGCACTTTGGTTATGTGCTTCGCAGATAATTCATTTCTTAAAAATGGAAGGTTTGCGGCAACCCTGGGTCAAGCAATTCTATCCGCACCATTTTTCCAACAGTGGTTTTTCTGGGGTTTTTTTTTTTTTTTTTTTTTTTTTTTTGGTCTATTTAGGGCCGCACCCACAGCAATATGGAGGTTCCCAGGCTAGGGGTCAAATCAGAGCTACAGCTGCCAGCCTAGGCCACAGCCACAGCAACGCAGAATCTGAGCTGTGTCTGCGACCTACACCACAGCTCACAGCAACACTGGATCCTTAACCCACTGAGTGAGGCCAGGGATTGAACCAGCAACCTCCTGGTTCCTAGTCAGATTCGTTTCCTCTGCATCATGACGGGACCTCCCCAACAGTGTTTTTTGTTTCGTTTTCTTTTCTTTTTTTTTTTTTTTTTTTGTCTTTTTGCCATTTTCTTGGGCTGCTCCCGCGGCATATGGAGGTTCCCAGGCTAGGGGTCGAATTGGAGCTGTAGCCACCGACCTACGCCAGAGCCACAGCAACTCGGGATCCAAGCCGCGTCTGCAACCTACACCACAGTTCACAGTAACACCGTATCCTTAACCCACTGAGCAAGGCCAGGGATCGAACCCACAATCTCATGGTTCCTAGTCGGATTCGTTAACCACTGAGCCACCACGGGAAATCCTTTGTTTCGTTTTCGCTTTTTACAGCCGAACTCGTGGCATATGGAAGTTCCCAGGCTAGGGGTCAAAGCAGAGCTATAGCTGCTGGCCTACACTACAGCCACAGCAACATGGGGTCCGAGCCCCATCTGTGACTTACATCATAGCTCACGAGAGTACTGGATCCTTAACCCACTGAGCAAGGCCAGGGATCGAGCCTGAGTCTTCACGGATACTAGTTGGTTTCATTACGGCTGAGCCACAATGGGAACACCCCAACCGTGTTATTTTTTAATTAAGTTATGTGCATTGTTTTTCTTAGACATAATGCTATTGCATTGTGCTTAATAGACCACAGCAGAGTGTAAACATAACTTTTATACCCACTAGGGAACCAAAAGTTCATGTGACTCACTCTATTATCATATTGGTTTTATTACAGTGGTCTGGAACTGAACCCCCAATATCTCCAATTCTTCCTTTATTATTCTATCTTCATTTCTTTTCCTTTTTTCTTTCTACTTCTCCTCTTTCCACAAACATTTTGGAATCATTTACAGAAAATATATAAAAGTGAAGTATAAATACAAAGATAAAACAGCAGACTTCAGGACTAGGTAAACTGTTAACTAGACGTAGGGGAGAGGATGGTCTGCAGCACCACATGCCAAACGTGATATTCCACAGTTGCCATGGTTGAGATCCCTGGTGGCCAAAGCAAAATGGGAAACTGTAATTATGTAGTTCAAAATATCTGAGTCATGTGGACAGGCAAATGAGGAGACAAAGCTTTTCCTAGCACTTAGGCCCAAAAGAAAATTTTCATACATGTATACAAGTGACACTGACTAGTGTCATGCATAGGTGTCCCTGGCTACATCCTGGCTACATCCTTGAATGTACATGCAGTAAGAGGTTTCTTAAGTCTATTTCTTGGAGTATCCTTTGAAGAAGCCAACAAAACAACCCCAAAATACAACTCAGTGAAAGCCTTTAGAAAGCAGAGTCAGATACAGCTTTCTAGGGAGTTCCCTTGTGGCACAGGAAATTAAGGATCTAGCGTTGTCACTGCTGCAGCCCAGATTGCTGCTGTGGCACGGTTTCAATCCCTGGCCCAGGAAATTCCGCTATAGGTGCAGCAAAAAAATTACAACGTTCTAATGGCTTAGCTTGATCCAGTAGCATTTCCCAAACTGTGTTCCTTAGACCCCTAGACTTATGCATAGCATTAGTAAGTGTTCTGGAGTTCCCACTGTGGCCCAGTGGGTTAAGAACCTGCAGTAGTCTCTGTGAGGATGCAGGTTCGATCCCTGGCCTCGCTCAGTGGATTAAGGATCCAGCATTGCCACAAGCTGCAGCAGAGTTTGCAGATGTAGCTCAGATCTGGTGTTGCTATGGCCGTGGCGTAGGCCTGCAGGTGCTGCTCCAATCCGACCCCTTGCCCAGGAACCTCCATATGCCCAGGTGCAGCCATAAAAAAGAAAAAAAAAATTTAAATAAGTGTTCTGTAAGAAAAGAGTTCCACATAAATTGGAGATAAAATCAGGATTAACCAAAATCAAGCAAGTTTTTCTAGCAGCATGTAATACTCACACGTCTATGAGAATCTCTGGTTTCAGGTGAAGGATGCGTTATTTCCTAAATTCATCTATGGAAGTCGCCTCTCTGCCTACCCCCAGTTTTCTCAGGAGAACCTTTTAGAAACTCACAGAAAGCGGGACAATTTGAGAAATGTTGATCTGGTGGCATGGATGAGCTAAATTCCTCCAAATCAAACAGCTCTCAGCCAGGCATTTGACAAAGTTCACCATCTGAGAGGCTGAAGCCAATGGTAACTGACATGGCCCAGACTTCAAGTCTCCGTATACGCTCGTGGTGAGATAAGAATGCCTCTTCCTTCGACTCCTCTTTTCCAGGGCTCATATTCTTAGTCCCAACAACTAGAGGCCAGGAAAGAGCTTAAGAGGATGAAGATGAGACCCTTTCACAACCTGTGAGCTGTTCCATCTCCTCCGAGGGGACCAGGCATGGGCTCCCCGGGGGCCTGGACCAGCAGCAAAGGTCGGGTTCCCTGTGCCCACCAGCTCAGCCACCTGGAATCGAGGGAGCTTTTGAGGGAATGCAGTCTCAAAGACACACCAGATGGGTCCCAGCAGAGAGTCAGAAGGGGGTCAATGGAGAATTCCAAGTTGAAGGGTTACCTAGAGCTAGCCAGATGGCTGGGGGAGAGGGACAGGAAAGGAAGTTTAAACGCGGCAGTGAAAAACGGGTCTAGACTCTAGAATCATTCCAAATTCAAAGACAGTGTGGTCTTCAGGGCTCATTATCTGATTTCTATAATCCCAGGCATAATCACATTGGGATAATCCTGAGTCAGACAGAAGTGGTCTCATCTATTGCTCATCTGCTGATAGGTCCAAATTTCATGGCTTAAATCAGGTTCATAAACAACTCAGCATAGATCCAAGTTTGGGACCTGAACCGGTAGGCGCTCCTTAGCCAAAAAGGTAGCTTGAGAAGATGTCATATATACTGCAACTTCGAAAGGACCGGCTATAAAAAGTGCATGTGCAAGGATGCTGGTCATAGGACTGTGAGTAATGGTGCCAAATGGGAAAAAAAACCTTAAATATGCCATTCATAGAAACTGATTAACAAAAATATAATACATAACAGAATACCATACGACCTTCATGAAGGATTTGAAGTATGCTTATTCATCTGGAAAAAGATGTATGGAAAACCATTCTTTAAAAATGAAGATTACCAAAATATAAAGAGCAGGGTCCCATTTTAATGGGGCGGGGGGAACAGTTTTGCCTAAGTGTGCACAGAAAGAAGTCTAAAGAGAGATATCCAAAATTAAAACAGATTCTTAGGCGTTCCTGTCATGGCTCAGTGGAAACGAATCTGGCTAGCATCCACAAGGACGCAGGTTTGAAACCTGTCCTCTCTCAGTGGGTTAAGGATCTGGTGTTACTGTGAGCTGTGGTGTAAGTCACAGACGCAGCTTGGATCTGACATGGCTGTGGCTGTGGCTGTGGCCAGCAGCTACAGTTCCAATTCGACCCCTAGCCTGGGAACTGCATGTGTGGCCCTAAAAAGCAAACAAACAAAGCAAAAACAGAAAACAGATTTTCTATGGGCTGAGAGATTGTGGACAACTGATGTCTTTTTCTTTATGCTCAGCAGTGATTTCCCTTTTTTTTTTTTTTCACAATAAGCATGGATTTTTTTTAAATTCAATGGATTTTATTACATTTTTAGTTGTACAATGATCATCCCAACCCAATTTTATAGCATTTCCATTCCAAACCCCCAGCCCACCCCCGCCCCCACCTCCAACCTGTCTCCTTTGGAAACCAGAAGTTTTTCAAAGTCTGCGAGTCAGTATCTGTTATGCAAAGCATGGCTTTTTTTTACATAAGTTTTTTGGCTGCATCTGTGGCATGCGGAATTTCCCTGACCAGGGAACAGACTTACACCACACCAGTAACCAGAACCACTGCAGTGACGACCCTAGGTCCTTAGCCCACTGAGTCACCAGAGAACTCCCCATAATTATTTTTTTTAAAGCAGTGGGGAAAAGAGCTATTTTCAACCTCCTGTGGTTGGTGCCTGAAGCCCTCACTTTTTCCCTTGCACCATCTCTGCCCCTCTGTCCATATCTACATCATCCTGTTATTGTCATTTTGGTTCCAAGTCCTGTTTCCTCCCTCTGCTTGACCAGTCAGTCCACCCTCAGACACACAGACACTTTAAGAAGGATGGAGACATAGCCACTTTGGTTCTAGGGAGCCCAGAGGCAGGAATTCTGGAGTGAGAGTGTGAGCTAAGACATCAGCTACCTGGGACAAGGAGGGGAGCTGGGTGGTGATAGGGTATTTGGCTGGGACATGGCCCTCTGGGGCCACTGGAGTGTGGAACGAGGGTGAGTTGGCCAAGATCAGAGGCCAGGCAAGGATCAGGCAGTTTGACCTCATGACATCACTGCTCTCTTACACCTTCGCCTCTGAGGTTGATACACAGCCTAAAGCTCACATAGGAAATGTCTTTGGGAGTTCTTATCATGGCCCAGCGGAAACAAATCTGACTAGTATCCATGAAGCTGCAGGTTCGATCCCCAGCCTTGCTCAGTGGATTAAGGATCTGGCTTTGCCGTGAGCTATGGTGTAGGCTGTAGACGTGGCTTGGATCTGGCATTGCTGCTGCTGTAGTGTAGGCTGGCAGCTGTAGCTCCGATTGGACCCCTAGCCTGGGAACCTCTGTATGCCTTGGGCATGGCCCTAAAAAAAAAAAGAAAAAAAGAAAAAGAAACGTCTTTGTAGGACATAGGTTACCTGCACCGTGGGATTCCCAAGGTGGTCCATCAGGAGACCAGGCTCTGGTTTCCCCGCTGGCAGCAGGCTACGAAATTCTAACCTCCCTGAGGCTATGTTTCTCAAACTCCTTACACCCCTGGGGCTGGGCGAAGCCACAGGATGGAAGAAACTGCTTTTCAAAGGGAAAAAATAAAAAGTTCTACTGAATATTAATGAGTTCATATTTGTACAGTAATGAATACATTTTTGAAGATTTGGAAAAACTCTAAATTTTTGAATTCTAGCATCACAAGCACAAATATGACAGAAGAATGAATAACCTAGATGAAGGCAACATTTTTTAAGCTCCAGACACATTTCCTACCCCCCCCCCCATAGATCTGCCTCAGGCTATGCTCCAGATCCTGCCCACTTTCACTTCTCTTTCAGAGGCACTGGCTAAACACATCACCAGTGTCTTATCTCTGTGTTCCCAGCTAAGATCAATTACATTGAGGTCAGTTACATAGCAAGGTGTATAAATTACTAAGTCTCCCCTGAGCAGTGTCTTAGGTAATCTCCCACAATTTCCTACAGTGTAATTGTTTCCGTTTTATCAAACGAAAAACCAAGCTTCAGTGAAGTTGCAAAGACTCGCCTAAGGTGACTCAGTGAAGGGACAGGAGTGGAATGTCTAACTAAAAGCCAGTGCAGGAGATAGTTAAATCAAGTCATCTTTAAGAAACAAAGTAGCTGGAGTTCCTGCAGTGGCACAAGGGATTGGCAGCATCTCTGCAGTGCCAGGATGCAGGCTTGATCCCTGGCCCAGCAAAGTGGGTTAAATGATCTGGTGTTGCCCCAGCTGTGGCAGAGGTTGCAACAGCAGCTCAGATCTGATCTCTGGCCTGAGAACTCCATAGGCCATGAGGTAGCCAAAAAAAGAATAAAAATTGGGGTGGATTTTATATGTTATTATAACTTTAAAAGTCCAAAGAGCTCTGGCTTCAGGTATGGTTGGATCCAGGCATTCAATGTCATGAGGCCTTTTTCAGATACTTACTTTATTTTTCTTTTGTGCTGCATGCTGTGGATCCTAACAGCTCCAAGGTTCCATCGTCTATCTTGGAAACCCAGCAGTAAGAGAAACTTGTCAGTCCTTCCAACAGAAGACCCAGAATTAAATTTCATTAGTTTGACTTTGATCACATACCTATGTCGAAATCAATTTTCATAGCTGGGGGGGGGTGGAAGACGCTGATTGGTCTGCACTGAATCACATCGTCTCACCTCTTTCACAGAGCTGGGAACCTGGGAACCGTACAGAATGAGAGTGGGGAGCCAGTGGTTCTGAAAGGAGAACAGGCCACTGTAGAAGGAGAGATGGATGCTGGGCAGGGGGGGAAGACGGATGCCCAGGGATAGACCTGGGATGCCCTTCAGCTTGATCGGGGGAAAACAGAATGGAAAGAAACACCTGATTGGTAAGCTGAAGGCTGAGGAAGAGAAGAGAAGTGATGGTGGGGACAGAGGATGGGGAATTGGAGTTCAGAGATGGGGGGTCCAGGGAAGGGTAAAGCAAAAGAGCAGAGCCTACCCCTTGGAGTGGGGGAAAGTGCTGAGTCAGGAGAGCTAGGCTCTGTGGACCTCAGCAGGTGACAGGAGCAGCAAAGGATGGTGCAGATCATCCTTCGGGATTCAGTGTGGCCCCAGTGAGGCATTATTTTGAAGAAATCGACTGTGTCATCCCCCCTAGACATTCAGGGCAAGGTAAGGGAATCTCCTTTTCTTTCTTTTCTTTTCTTTTTTTTTTAATTAAGAAACTTTTTTTTTTTTTTCTTTTTTGACCACCCTGCAGCATATGGAGTTCCTGGACCAGGAATCAGATCCAAGCTGTAGTTTCGATCTAAGCAGTAGTTTGATCTGCGGCAACGCCAGATCCTTAACCCACTATGCCCGGCTGGGGATCGAATCTGTGTCCAGCGCTCCCAAGATGCCACCGATCCCATTGCACCACAGTGGGAACACTAATGTTTATTTTTTTATTAAAGTATAGTTGATATACAATGTCATGTTTGTTTCTGGTGCACAGCAAAGTGATTCATTTATATGTATTCTTTTTCAGATTCTTTTCCACTAGGGGAAGCACACTTTCCTAACCACCCCACCACGTATATCTCTCAGTCCCACATGAGTCCTGTTACCTGGCATGTCAGCTGCCTGAAGGCCAATCACCTCCACACCAGTGGATGAGACTGAGTTCCTGGGCCCAGGAGGCCAGGAACCTGACCTTGGACGCTAGCAGATTCCATGGGGTCTTGGTCCTACAGAAGGCCCGTTGGCGGCCACCAGCAGGCCTGCCCGGACCACACCCTGCCTTTGCTTCCATGCCTCGGCAGCACATTCCTTGCAGGGCTGTACCAGGATGCAGGGAGATGGCAGGTAAGGACTCTGTCATGTGGCTTAGCTCCTAGCAGGCCCAAATAAACAGCAGCTGTTTTTATTACAGTTGGGTATGCAGTGTGCCTGGCACACTATTATTAGGTATGTGAAGTGCACAGCAGGAGGGCAATGAGATGCTTGGGACTCGATAACGGTTAATACAAGTCTTATGACTCTAAAGGAACGGATGGCAGTAGCAGATGCTAAACACCTGTGGGTGGTTTGGGTTTTACTATGTGTGGCTGGACTTTCTCCCCCAGCTACTCAGGATACTTTTCCCATCACTTCTCTCTTCTTCACGAGGCCACCTGCTTGCAAATGTGTTCAAAGCCCAAATGAAATGTTTTCTGCCAATCCCGACATCCAGCTGGTTTTGTCTGAAACCCACCAGGGCAGGTCCACCTGTGTTCAAATCGTGATGATGTTTGCCAACTGTGCACGTTCTGAGATCCCATCCAGACCTTGCTGAATCTCCATCGCTGGGGCTGAGACCTAGAAATCTGCATCTTAAAAGGCTCCTGGGTGGGGTGGGAGAGGGGCGGGATTCTAAACATCCCAAAGCTCACAAGCCCTGGTCCCCAGGGCACTCATGAGGCACGGGCCCCAACAGGAAAATCCTGATTCATGCCCTGGCCCTGCCCCCTTGGCCCTTCTATCAGGCAATTCAAAGTCTCCAGGCCCGCAAGTTACTGATTAACCCTGGGTTTCAAGGAAAGAAATAATAATAACTGAAGGGACAACGTGAGCCAAGAAACAAGCTGAGCAGCCCTGGGAGAGTGGAGCCAGACGGCTGATGACGAGAAGGAAAAGAAGACTTGAGACGCCCAGCCTGAGGTCAGACCACATCCACGTCCCACGGACAGCAGCGGACACTCCCTGTCAATGTTCAGGCCCTGAGCTGCTGCGTCCCAGTGGCCACCGTACCCAGAATGGCCAGCACTGGGTTTCTGCAGCAGCCCCAGCTTCTCTCCAAAGAAGCCACCACCTCCAACACCGAGGGCCCCGCTGGGGGTCATCGTGGCTCCACAGATTGCGACCTGGAGTGCCTGGTGTGCCGGGAGCCCTACAGCAGTGCCCGGCCACCAAAGCTCCTGGGCTGCCAGCATGCTTTCTGTGCTGTCTGCCTGAAGCTGCTGCTGTACGTGCAGGATGACACCTGGTCCATCACCTGCCCACTGTGCCGCCAGGCCACTGCCGTCCCCGGGGGCCTCGTCTGTACCCTGCGTGACCAGGAGGCCGTGCTGGGGCGGCTGGCCCGGCCAGGCCCCGAGGTGCGGCTCTGTCCTCAGGGGCTGGCAAATGGGGCCACCTTGACTGCAGGACACCCCAGCTTAGCAGAAGATGAGCAGGACGTGGCGAGTGCCAACAGCATGGCAGCCCGGCGCCTGGCGGCACACCTGCTCCTCCTGGTCTTGCTCATCGCCCTCATCCTGCCCTTCATCTACCCAGGCGTCATCCGATGGGTGCTCAGCTTCCTCGTCGCCCTGGCCCTGCTGCTGTCTATGATTTTTTGCTGTCACCCCAACAGCCAGGGCAACTGCTGCTGGCCCTCCGCCAGGACCCTCTTCTGCAGAGAGCGGAAACACAGCGAGATCGCCTCCATTGCCTGAGCACGCTCTGACGGGTGGTCCCTGCACCACCTTCTGCCTCTGCGGCCCGCTTACTGGCACAGGGAACAGGGTAAGGGGCTACACCTCTGACCGGCTCCCTTGGGAGATGAAAGCAGGACTTGCAAGCAAAAGCCAGAATGGCTGTCTTGGGTCAAGAACTGTGTGCTTGGACGACAGACTTTTGCCGGCCCAGGCTACAGCACAGCTAGCTGGGGATGAAGGAGGGGACACAAGGGACTTGAATGCCTCAAGGGGGGAGGATCCTCTTCCTCTTCTTCCAATGCTCCTGGTTTGCACCTTGATGAAAGTATTGCAAATATTGATGTTATTGCAGAACAAATAGAACAGAACTTTTTTTTTTTTTTGCAATTTATGTATCTGGCCTTTTCTTGGTTTGCTTTGGTTTGGTTGGGGGGGGTGCAGTTTGTTATATTTCTGGCTGGTGCGCATTTCCCTCCTGGAAAGCCAGAGCCCACAGGAAGTCCTCCCGAGTCCCCCGATTCTGCCTGTCTCATGCCCATCCCACCTCCCCAAAGGTCCTGGTGGTTCAGATCTCTCTTTAGACTGCCCCCAAGGATGAAGGGAGAGAATTGTGTGCAGGACTGGTACCTCTGCTGCGGCGGGGTGGGTGACCACCTTTGGTTGGCAAGCTGGGGAGGACTGGAGAGGACACAAGTGGATCTGGGAATTTATTCCCAGCAGCTCCACCAGGATTTCTCAGCTCCATGTCATCAGAAAATCTCAGGGTTACAAGGAATCCCCCCACCCCCGCCCACCAGGGGTCCAGCTGCCCATCTGATGCATACAGCCCCACACTCTTGAACCAAAACTTTATGGGTGTTGATTTCTTCATTATTGCATCTCAGTGCCCATCTGAGCTTTTGCCATAAAGATAAGAGGCTCCATAAATGCAACGGTCCTCTCCAATAACCCCACCTTTCCTGCCTCCCCCTGAGAGTCCTGGTCATCTGAAAGGCTTATATGTCTTCTCTCCACCATTTCTGCTCCATAATAGAGAGGAAGCTTCTGCAAGAGG
This sequence comes from Sus scrofa, assembly GCF_054392235.1. Lineage (NCBI taxonomy): Eukaryota > Metazoa > Chordata > Mammalia > Artiodactyla > Suidae > Sus > Sus scrofa. The sequence continues at coordinate 82,649,224 of NC_139388.1, read as the reverse complement.
GATTGACCTTCTATGGCTGCCAAGGTCAGGCATCAGCCATGGGGGACCCATGGAGTGCAGGGGAGTGAAAGGTGAGAAATGTCACGTTTTTTTCTTCCAAAGACCCCATAATTGGGAAGCAGACCGGAAACCTCGGACAGGCTCGCTGGGCACACTCCATTGTCCCTCCCGCCCCCCTTTCTTTCTGGTGGAATGACAGGTGCAGGCTGGATGCTTGTTCAGGGCGATGGTACCTTTGCCAGGAAAGGATGGGAGAATACCACCACCACATCACGGGGAGGGAGGGATCATTGGCCCTGGCCCAGTGGTTGGGTATGTGTTGCTGAGCAATGCCTTTCAGCTCTCTGCGCCTCATTTCCCCAAAATGAGCTAGTAGGACTGGATTATTCCTAAGTCCCCTGAAGCAAAGAAGCTGAGGGCACTGCTGGGTCCCTACACAATGAGCATGAGTCACATCCCCTGTGGAGTCCCACAAAGAAAAGTCAAAATATGCCATTAGCTGTTCTTGCAATCTGAAAAAAAAAAAGGAAAAAGGTCTTACTTTTTTGGGGATGGGGGCTGCACCTATGCCATGCAAAAGTCCCCTGCCCATGCCACAGCTGTAACCAGAGCCACAGCAGTGACCACACCAGATCCTTAACCCGCTGAGCCGAAAGGGAACTCCTTTCTTTTTCCTATAAGGTACTTCCAGGGCAACTTTGTGACATCCACGCTATTGGCCTTACTAATTCCTGGTGCTGGAAGGGCGAGTGGCCGAATGCGTGTGGGCTTACCTGTGCTGACACTCTCAAGCCAAGGCCAAGGGGGCCTGGAGAACACCCTGTCTCCCTGGGATGAATAAATGATGAGAATTATTTGGCATTTCCAGACCTGGCCTCAGGCATGTGCAGTTTGGGATGGTTGCCAGCATGACAGGGAATGAACCTTCTCTCCTCGTTCCCCTCCACTCCCACCCATCTAGTTCTTGGACCCTCCAGCAAGCAGATAACTTCCACCGAGGTTTCAGTTACAAATGACAACACCCATTCTACCAAAGCAATGGTGGATTCATGTTTCCTGAGTGCTCACTATGTGCCAAGCATTGCATTAACCACTTTTTTTAATTTATTTTTTATTTTTTTGTCTTTTCTAGGGCCGCACCCGTGGCATATGGAGGTTCCCAGGCTAGGGGTCAGATTGGAGCTACAGCCGCCAGCCTACACCACAGCCACAGCAATTCAGCATCCGAGCCGCGTCTGCGACCTACACCACAGCTCACAGCAACACTGGACCCTTAACCCACTGAGCAAGGCCAGGGATTGAACCTGCAACCTCATGGTTCCTAGTCGGATTCATTAACCACTGAGCCATGACGGGAACTCCTTCTTTATGTCCATTGTCTAGCCAAGTCTTCATAACAACCTTATGACATAGAGACCATCTTGCCAATGAAGAGATAGGATCAGAGAGATGAATTCATCTGCCTAAGGTTACACAGCCAGCCACAGCCAGAGCCCCCAGGAAATCAATTCAGGGTTCTTTCTGCTCCAACATGCTGCCTCCTTTGTCTGCCATTCCAGAACAACCCGGAAGCTGGTCACTGCTTGGGGGCTTGTGTGGGAGAATAGGAGACTAACCTGAGAAGCCTGCAAATATCAGTAGTCAGGGGCTCAGAGAGGCCAAAGAATTCTAGAATCTGTTGTCTATGCTAAGAGAAAGAAAAGAGAGTGATGAAATGAAATGGCTTTCCTGATTTTTACCACCCCTTCCCAGCCTCCTTGAAGTGTGCCCTTTGTCCCCATGGGGCCAAGATGTTCTGACACTTCTGTCCCATTATCTTAAAGCCCATCCAGTCCCTGGGTACCTTCTGGCTCCTGCCAGTGCTGGGACAGAGAGCACCAGAGGCCAGTTTGGGCCAGGGCTGCCCTGGAGAGGAGCAGAGGAAATAGGCACTGCTGCAAACAGGTGCGAGTGGAAGAAACTAGAGAGGCAGGGAGTTCTCGCTGTGGCAAAATGGGATTGGCGGCAGCATCTTGGGAGTTAAATCAATGCCAAGTTTGCTCCCCAGCCCAGCACAGTGGGTTAAGGATACGGCCTTGCCACAGCTGCGGCATAGTTGCAACTGCAGCTTGAATCTGATCCCTGAACTCCTTATGCTGTGGGGTGGCGAAGAAAGAGAGAGAGAGAGGGAGGGAGGGGGAGAGAGAGAGAGAGAGAGAGAGAGAGAGAGAGAGAGAGAGAGAGAGAGAGGGAAAGAGAGAAAGAGAAAGGAAGGAAGGAAGGAAGAAAAGAAAGAAAGGAAGGAAGGAAGGAAGGAAACGAAAGAAGGAAGGAAGGAAGGAAAGAAAAAGGAAAGAAAGAAAAAGGAAGGAAAGAAAGAGAAGGAAAGGAAGGAAGGAAGAAAGAAGGAAAGAAAAAAGGAAAGAAAGAGCGGAAGAGAGAAGAAAGGAGAGAGAGAGAGAGAGAGGGAGGGAAGCAGGGAGGAAGGAAGGAAGAAGAGAGGCAGGCCAAGGTTCTGACTCAGTATGTGACCAGTAGAAGCCATAGAATTTCTCTGAGCCTTAATTCGCTCCCCAGTAAAGTGGGGGAGGATGCCACGCCCCTCCCGGGCCTCCACAAGGATTCATAATGCTACCGGACGAGACTCCCAGGTCCCAACAGGCTGCCTTTACCATCAGTCCTTAACCCCCTTGGGTGAGCAGGTTCCCCAGGGCCTGCAGGGTTTGACAGAGAGCAGGGGGCCAGCCTGGGGATGGGATGGAGAAGCCAGTGAGAGTGGGACCCTTGTCCAGGGTGGGCCAACGTGGTGGAGAACTCTGTGCTTAGGTCCTAAGGAGGGAGAGGAAGTGTGAGGAGAGCCCAAGTTTCATCCCCATCAGCCTCATCTCACTAGTCGTGGCCTTGGAGTCGGACTGAGTTGGCTTGAATTCTATTCTCACCGCTTAGAAGTCACCGTGCCTCTCTGCGTCTCAGATTCCTTGGCCATGAAACAGGTTAGAAGACGTATCTCATAGGGCTGTGGGGGAATTAGTGAAATAATCCCTGGAAGAGCACTTGGGATGCTAAGGAGGTAAAGAAGGAAGGGAGAGGACAAGGACAGAGAGATAGGCTGGGTTTTAGAAAGCCCTTCTAGGAATAATGAGAACAGACAGACCCACCCTATTTTATTCAATCTTTTTTTTTCTTTTTTTCTTTTTTTCTTTTTAGGGCTAGCACCTGTGGCGTAATGGAAAGGGGTCTAATCAGAACTGTAGCTGCAGGCCTACACCACAGCCACAGCAACACCAGATCCGAGCTGCATCTGTGATCAAGGCCCCAGCTTGCAGCCACATCGGATCCTCAACCCACTGATCGAGGCCAGGGATGGAACCCACCTCCTCATAGATGCTACGTCGGGTTCTTAACCCACTGAGCCGCAATAGGAGCCCCTATTCAATCTTATTAATAAGGAAACATTAAAACCTGGATGCTAGAATTTACCTGTTCCATCATCAGCTTCCACATCCGCAATGTCTTCAGTAATATGAGAAAACAATAGTGGCTAACATGATTTGAATGCACAGTGTGAAGTGCATTACATAGTTAACACATAAGTTATAAAGTAGGTTATGATTACCTCCAAATTACCAGCAGCGATGCTGAGGCACAGAGAGGTTAAGTAACTGGCTCAGCGAGGCAGCGCTGGCGCCAAGAGCAGACTGCAGAAGTCCAACTGCAGAGTTGAGACTTTGAGGCATGTTGCAGTGTCAGATGAAACAGTCCCAGCACATTGCAAGTGCTCACGGTATGTGGGCCTCCTGGCCTGAGGGTGCAGAATGAAGAAGAGATGGGATCCCCCCACTTTGGGTGGGAACTCAGAGAGTGCCTATGGCAGAAGGTCGTGGGAGTTCACCTGTCCCATGACCCACAGCCCTGTTCTCAGCTCACCCTCCAGCACCTGTTCATCTTTGGGACTTCTTTTCAAATGACTGGAGGAAGTTTTCCAGTTTTTGCTGGAACAATTAATTCTTTGTGGCAATGGAAAACATTTCCAGGAATAAGGGACCTTCTTGCAATCTCTCAGGCTCTGGGAAAGGCCAAGCGCACATTCAAAGAGAAATGAGATCTGGGCTCTTGAATCTGCCTGGAGCTATTCTTACGAATTTTAAATTATGGTCTGAGGAGTTCCCGTCGTGGCGCAGTGGTTAACGAATCCGACTAGGAACCATGGGGTTGCGGGTTCGGTCCCTGCCCTTGCTCAGTGGGTTAACGATCCGGCGTTGCCGTGAGCTGTGGTGTAGGTTGCAGACGCGGCTCGGATCCCGCGTTGCTGTGGCTCTGGCATAGGCCGGTGGCTACAGCTCCAATTCAACCCCTGGCCTGGGAACCTCCATATGCTGCAGGAGCGGCCCAAGATAGCAACAACAACAACAACAACAAAAAAAAAAAGACAAAAAAGACAAAAAGACAAAAAAAAAACAAACAAAAAAAAAACCAAAATAAATAAATAAATAAATAAATTATGGTCTGAGAAACCTGAAGTCACTTTTGTTTTCTTTTTAGGCACGAATCCAAGCCATATGGAAGTTCCCAGTCTAGCGGTCAAATTGGAGTTACAGCTGCTGGCCTACACCACAGCCACAGCAACGAGGGATCCAAGCCTCATCTGCCACCTGCACCACAGCTCACGGCAATGCCAGATCCTTAACCCACTGAGAGAGGCCTCATGGATACTAGTCAGATTTGTTTCTGTTGAGCCACAGTGGGAACTCCTGAAGTCACTTTATTTTTTTATCTTTAAATTTTTTTTTGTCTTTTCACCTTTTCTAGGGCCACTCCTGCGGCATATGGAGGTTCCTAGGCGAGCGGTCAAATTGGAGCTGTAGCCTCTGGCCTATGCCAGAGCCCCAGCAACGCCAGATCCAAGCCGTGTCTGCAACCTACACCACAGCTCATGGCAACGCCAGATCCTTAACCCACTGAGCAAGGCCAGGGATCGAACCCACAACCTCATGGTTCCTAGTCGGATTCGTTAACCACTGAGCCATGATGGGAACTCCCTGCAGTCACTTTTTTTAAGGGAGAATATTTCTTGGGTCAGGAGAGAACTCTGAAAAATTCAGGACCCCATGGAATCTAAAATCTAGCCATGAATTTATTCAACAAATATTTATTGAGGTTCTGCTCTGTGCCAGGTACTAGACAAGGTATTTAATCTTATTTGATAAAGAACCTTGATAAAGAAGGAAAATTAATAAGTGCAAAGCACTGTTATATGTCGCAAAAGCTATGTCAAAGCCTAACCCACACTATCTCAGAATGTGACCTTATTTGGAAATAGGGTTTTACGAAGATAATTAAAATGAGGTCATTGGGAGTGGGTCCTAATCCAATAGGACTGGTGTCCTTATAAAAAGGGTAAGTTTAGACGTATAGACAAACACATGTGAAGAAAGACAGCAGAAGGTACACAGCAAGAACACAGCCACATGAAGGTGAAGGCAGCAACCAGGGTTATGTTTCTATAAACCAAGGAATGCCAACGATGACCAGAAAACAACCAGGATGGAGGAGAGAGTCCCAGAATAGATTCTCCCTCAGGGCTCTCAGCAGGAAGCAACCTGGCTGACACCTTGATCTTGGATTTGTAGCCTCCAGAACTGTGTGAGAAAAGAAGTTTTTGTTGCCTAAGGGACAAGGGATTGTGACACCTGCATCTGCAGTCCTAGGAACCAATACAGCATTTATCCTATGCCGGTGCTTGCCCCAGGTCCCTTGGCAGGGCTACTTCGAGTTCAGGTAATAAACTTGACCAGAGTCTTGTAGCATATATGTAGCAATGTCAAGCTCAAAGTCAAGTCTGATTGATTCCCAAGATCAAGTCCTACTCCCATTTGGTAGATGTGAAATCGAGGCTCAGAAAAACCCTATGATTTCCCCCCAAACAGTGCCCAATGTAGAGTTGGAATCAGAGTCCACAGTTCCGAAATTATCCTTAGTCTTTGCAACAACCATGTGAGAATTACTGAATCATTATTCCCATTTCACAGATTAAAGAGTCAAAACCCAAGTCATTGAGATCCCTGGCCTTAAGGTTAGAAGCAATTGAGTAACGTACCAGAATTTGAACCTACTTTTTGACTCTAAAGCGGTGTCTGCATTTCCTACTGCCCTACGCTGCTCTCTGGCAGCCTGTCTGCATTGAGAAGCAGGAAGGCATGTCTTGAGGAACCCACCATAAGAGCGTGTTTGCTCAAAGTCAACGGGACAATAGTGAACATTCGTCTTCTTTCTTTTGACTGTCTTATATTTAGCTGTCCCCCCATGCCCCCTACCTCCATCCCCCTTACTGAGGAAACGGCCCTGTGGCTAATCTTTTCGAGGGGAGACTTCCACCACCGACCACTACTCCAGCTGGGAAACGTGGTCCTTCTTCTACCCACTTCTTCAGAGGCATCTCTATCTCATACATATCACCTCTTCAGAGGCATACATATCACATGCTATGGATTATATGATCTTTGCAAAAACTGGAATCTGGGGCTAGTGATAAAGGTGAGATGAAAGGTTTATCTCACCTTTATCACTAGGTTTTTTGGGTTTTTGTGTGTGTGTGTCTTTCTAGGGCCGCACCCGCAGCATATGGAGGTTCCAAGGCTAAGGGTCCAATCGGAGCTGTTGCCGCCAGTCTACACCACAGCCACAGCAACACCAGATCTGAGCAGCGTCTACAACCTACACCATAGATCATGGCAACGCCAGATCCTTAACCTGCTGAGTGAGGCCAGGGATCGAACCCGATACCTCATGGTTCTTAGTCGGATGCGTTTCCACTGTGCCACGACGGGAACTCCCAGAGATGAATGTTTTAAAGTGGCAGCAACAGAGCAGATTGTCCCCAAAGCTCTAGTCCTTGAGCCATTTATTCATTGAGTGAACCCTCAGGTCCCTTCCCTACAATTATTATTGTTTTTCTTTAGCCAGCCAAAATCAGTTTCTGTTGCTTGCAGCCCATATTCCTGATACAGCTGTATCAGGAATACAGAAGCTGTCCAAGTTTCTGGTTGCTAAAAATTCCCATGATGAATCTCAGCCCCTCCGAAGCCTGGGAAAGGAAAGCTGCAATGCCGCAGCCCAGGGAATGGGAGCCCTCTTGCACCCCTGCCCCCAGTGCTCCTGAGAGCCACCCTGACTTTGCAGTGAGGCTGCCCTGATGTCAGACCCCGGAGGGTGGTACCTGGGTCAGTTCTGCTCAGATAGGGGGGTCAGACAGGAAAACATGGCACTGGATCTCAGGCCAGCCACTGTTGGAGGAGGCTAGGCTCCTGTCTATTGACTTCATAATCCCCAGAAGAAACGAATTCTGATTTTGCAAAGACATCCAGCCAGAGGCCCTGCACCAGACAACAGCCCCCAAAGTGGCTGTGGGTGCAGCAGTTCCAAAAGAGCTACAGCAATCACGTTGGCTAATGTTTGTCAAGTTGCTTACTACGTTCAGGCTACGGTTCAGAAGAGCTCCCGGTGCCAACTTAACCCTTTTGTTCCTCACAACACGTTTATGATTCATTTAGCGAGGCATTTGACACGTCATCTCAATGCATCAACCCAAAGCCCCTATTCAGGTAGGAAGCGGAGGCATAAAGAAGGTAAGTCATTTGCTGAGGCATAAAGAAGGTAAGTCATTTGCTTGAGTGGCAGAGCTGGGGTTTGAAAGCAGGCAGAGCAACCAAGCTCTGAGCCTTCTCAGTCACTGCTCTTCTCAGCCCCTCCTCCGCCCTCCTCTCTCCCTTCCTTCCTCACCTTACCTGCACCCACTGAAACAAACCAGGAAAAAAACAGGGCCAAGTCTTACCATTTATTCTCTGCGTGACCTTGGGGGTGCTATCTGTCTTCCTTGAACCTTAGGGTCCTTGTTTGGAAAGGCAGGTTAATCAAGCCTACAGATAGAGGTTTTTGTGAAAATTTGATGAGATAATGTGCAAAACGCCTGGCATAATTTCCAACCCATGGTAGATTCTCACTCATCCCAGTCAACCTGTCAACAACACCCATCAACAGGTGTGTTTCAGCACCTATTATTCACCTGGCAAATGGGGGAGGCAAAGAAATACAGTGGAAGAAATGGTCCTTACCACTACCCCCTCCATCAGCCTCTGCCTAGCTAGGGAAACAAGATATACACATATACACTAGAACGACCCCAGCGGGTGGGCTCACACAATATCAGACAGGGGGAGCTCTAGAGGAGAAAGAGGTTCTGACTGGAAAGAGGCACCCAGTGGGGCTTCTGGAATGCTGGTCATTTCTTGTTTCTTTTTTCTTGCCCCCTCCTTTCTTTTTCTTTTTTTTTTAATGGCCACACCCACAGCTATGGAAGTTCCCAAGCCAGGAATTGAATCTGAGCTGCTTCAGCAAATGCTGGATCCTTTAATCCACCATGCCAGGCTGGGGATCAAATCTGAGCTGCTGCAGTCGGATTCTTAACCTGCTGTGCCTTGGCGGGAACTCCATGTTCTATTTCTTTTTTTTTTTTTTTTTTTTTTTTTTTTTTTTTTTTTTTTTTTTTTTTTGTCTTTTTGCCATTTCTTGGGCCGCTCCTGCGGCATATGGAGGTTCCCGGGCTAGAGGTCGAATCGGAGCTGTAGCTGCCAGCCTACGCCAGAGCCACAGCAACGCAGGATCCGAGCCGCGTCTGTGACCTACACCACAACTCACGGCAAACGCCGGAACCTTGACCCACTGAGCAAGGGCAGGGATCGAACCCGCAACCTCATAGTTCCTAGTCGGATTCGTTAACCCCTGCGCCACGACGGGAACTCCCATGTTCTATTTCTTAATTTAGGTGGCAGTTACATAGGTGAGTGTGTATTTTCTAATTATTTATCAACATTGTCCACATCTTACATGTGCCTTTCTGTACGTATTTCATAGTGAAAAAAAATATCACTTTAAGCCTCACCTAACAATGCTCTAAAGTCTAAGTAGCTTGAGGGTAAAGGCTGGGCATCAGACTGGTCCCCAGTGCTAATCTCACACTGGGATGCCTGCCCAGTCCACACCAAACTCAGGGTTTTGGAGCTTTGTGGGTTGCTCTGGAGGCAGTCTGTCTGTTTTGAATCTTGACTCTGCTACTTACTGGCTGCTACGTAGGCCAACCTCTCTGATCCTCATTTCTGCATCTATAAAATGGAGAAATAGTCATGGAGTTATGGGCATCGAAAGAGACCACTTGTAGAGACCCTTTAGCACAGTGTAACCAGCACACGACATGCGCAAGAAACACCCCCTGTCCAAGTTAGGCAAAAAGATGAATATATTGGCTTGTTCAACCAAATGGTGGCCAAAGCAGGTTCCTGTTGGGCCTTGGCAATGATGAAACGAAGGCATGTGCCTTCGTTAAGACGTTTTCTCTCCATTTCCATTTCCTCTCTCTGTATTTGGTCTCGTTCTCTCCAACCAGCTTCTTCCACGACTTTGGAAAGTTGACCAGCTCCTACTCATGTCTTCCTAGCTTCACCTCCAGAAAGAAAGGAACAGACTTTCTTCCTTTTGTTAAATGATTAAAAAAAAAAAAAATACCAAGGAAGGACTCTGATCACCTTGGGTCACATGCCCTCCTCTGTGACCAGCAGGGCTGTGATTGGCAGCCCCAGGAGAATCTTATGATTGGGCAGAAGGACCTCACACAAAAGAGGATGCAATTCACAGAAGAATGAGGGGCGATGAGCAGACAGAGAGTAGTTGATCACCCTGCAGAGAGGCTAGGTGAGAAGCAGGTGTGTGAACCAATCTCCAGCCCACCACAGCTAATTAGAGGTGAACTCCAACTTGATTGGGGCCCTCTTTGAGGGGCTTGCCTCCTCCCCACCCAATCTCAGTCCAAGTGGGTTCTGATAGTAATTATACTATTTTTGCCTTTTGTGGGTAGAGTATGTATCCCAAACCTGCTGATCAAAGCATCATGTCCCCTGGCCACAGAGTCTGGTTCAAAGCTAAACCAATGAGAGCTCTACCCAGGAATATTACTGAAGCTACCTGGAGGAAGTGTTTTCTCTGCCAGAGCTGCTAAACTGGTAGACTGTTTCGCTGGACTTTCCAGTGACCATCTTGCCAACCAAAGGAAGTCTTTTCCTATGGGTGAAGCCAACCCAGTGATAAGAGTTTCCTAATCGTATACTTTGAGTACCTAGATCTGGCCATGCCTGAAACCTGATTTCTTCTGGACTTTTCAACAGTTCCATGACTTAACAAAGTTCCTTTCTTTGCTTAAACAATTTTGACTGTGCTGTTTCATTTGTAGGCAAAGGAGCCCTGAACCATTTGTGGATGCTTGAGTCCCAAGGTCACATAGAGTGAAAGCTAAGATAGCCATTATGGAGCCAGCTGCATGTCAAAGCAGGAAGCTGGGTGTGAGCTGATACTCACAGAGGCAGACAAGAGGGTGGCCTTGTGGCCTCTGAGAGGCAAAGAGAGAAGTCTCCCAGGTCCTGACTCCCCAACTCACCAATCTCAGTGAGGTCTGGCTCTTTGCCTGTCCCACCTGTCCATGACGCTGCCTGTCACTTCCTTCAATATCCCTCCCTTAAATAAGCTAGCTACCCAGAGGATGCTGAGAGCTCCGCATCCCTTCCCCTAAGACCTAGTGCTCCATGGGGCTTACAACCTCCATTGAATGTTAAATGGAAGAGTGCCCCAGGGAAGGACATGGCCTCTGTGAATTCCTAGGGAAGACTCCAGGAAGGGGGTTTGGGGAGCCAGGGCAAGCCTCAGGAAGGATACAGGCTGGGTTCTGAAGCAAAGGTTTGATTTGAATAACCGGAAAGAACAGGATGAATGAGAGCATTGCCAGAAGAGTGGGGAAAAAGCATGGAAGTTGGAAAATGCATAGCAGGTTCCGGGGAAGAGAGTGGGCCTGTCAAGATCAGGAATAGCGAGTTCCCATTGTGGCGCAGCAGAAACGGATCTGACTGGGAACCCCAAGGATGCAGGTTCTATCCTGGTCTCTTCAGTGGGTTAAGGATCCGGCGTTGCCATGAGCTGTGGTGTAGGTTGCAAACGTGACTCAGATCTGGCGTGGCTGTGGCTGTGGCGTAGGCCGGCAGCTGTAGTTCTGATTCGACCCCTAGCCTGGGAACCTCCATACGCTACAGGTGCGGCCCTAAAAAGCAAAAAAAAAAAAAAGATCAGGAATATGTCAGGAACAGGGAAGAAGGCTGGGCCTGATGGTGGAGGGGTCTTATACGCCAGGCTGTGGACTCCCTCCTGCATGTGTGAAAGGCTTCGCTTGGAAATGTTCAGTTACCTAGCAGCCCTCATATTCTAAAATAGCCATAGCAGACTTGCCGGCTGATCCCGAGGGGGAAGCCTGTGGCTGTGGACAGGAAAAGATGTGTCCACTGGGGGTGGGCATGGCGGGGAGTGGGGTACAGCGGGAATGGTGTCAAGAGTTACGGGCTTTGCCCTATGATGGACCTTGAACAAAATTTCCTTGGGACTTGGCCTCAAACAGCTCGCATCCCTGTGTGAGGGGATGCAGGAGTTTCAAACAATACTAATAGAGATATGCATTCATTCATTCACTCACTCACTCATTCAATAACTATTTATTGAACACCTAACCCTATGGGGCCCTATATTCACTAGCCATTGGGTCAGGCCCCAGGGAGATGAGGGTCACTAAGATCTAAGACCCCTGGCCCTACGGAGCTTACCCTGGAGCAAACACCTGCTCAATGGCCTTTCCACCTCTGCCCTCAGAGAAACCTGGTTTTGTCTGTGCAGCAATGTGTCCAGTCAATACTGGTGAGAGTAGACTCTGTTCTGGGTCCCACCCTTTAGAGGGCCCTGTGGCCTCCTGCAGCCATGCCCATCCTGATGGATAGAGGAGTCTACAAGGCCAAGAGGATGGGCCCACCTAAGGCCTCTGCATGCCTAGTACCCCAATATTCCCTGTCCAAACAGCCCCAAGCCCACTTCCAGCCTATAGGAGGGAGCAACTTCCTTGACCCACATCCCTAAGGAGTGGCCCAGGGGCAGCTGTTTGCAAGAGGGGTAGGCAGAACCTGGATGCGTGGGCTGGAGTATCCACACACCTGCGTGTAAGACCTTAAGTGGCACAGGATGGAACTGGAGATGGGAAAGGAAGGAAGATGGCCAGGGAGCCAGGATCCACGAGCCACATGCTGGCGTGGAAGTCCCAAAAGCTGAAGGATTCTACATTCACACCTGATCTACCACAAGCTTTTAAAGGTGTGTCTGTCAGGCTGGAAGATCAGATTATGTTTTATTTACCACTTTGTGTTCTTGCCCCTATCTCTGCAAAGACCTGGACTGTTCCTGCCCGTGGGGATCTGAGCCAGTCCCCTCTGCCAAATTCCTGGCTTTCCCAGATTCCTTGCAGTCAGGGGTGGTCATGTGATCCCAACGTGTGGTCCACATTTCTGGGAAATCATTTGCACCTTGACCATGGGAGAGGAACCCAGGAGGCAAGGCTCATGAGGAGAGCTCCCCTTTTTTCTGCTCTTGAGCACGAGTGCTAATGGATGCTTGCCACTGAGGGAGCCATCCTTGGGCCATAGGATAATACGGTGAAAGACGACAGCCAACATGCTGGTGATGATGAAAGATGGAAGGGGCTTAGACCTTGCGCTTTGGGGCCGACTGGATTTTATGTGCCATAAATCATCATTGTCATTCCGATTTGGGCCACACATTTGACACAGCAGTGAGCAGTCATCCTAAAGGAAATGTGCCTTCTAATGACTAGTGGGGGAAACCAGTTTGGCTGGTGACCATCTTGCCAGCCAGGGGGAGAATTTTTCCACAGATGAAGTTAACCCAGGGGAAAATTTTTTGCTGTATTTACATACCATTTTTGCTGTATTTACATACCATTTTTACTATCACTGTTTTTTTGAAGTAATCTCATTTTGCTTCGTGTTTTTAATATTGTATCAGGAGTTCCTTTTGTGGCTCAGCAGATTAATGACCCAACATCGTCTCTGTGATGATGCAGGTCCAAACCTGGCCTTGCTCAGTGGGTTAAGGATGTGGCGTTGCCTCAAGCTGCAGTGTAGATCACAGATGCAGCTTGGATCCAGTGTTGCCATGGCTGTGGTGTAGGCTGCAGCTGCGGCTCTTATTCGACCCCTGGCCCAGGAACTTCCATATGCCACAGGTGTGACCATAAAAAGAAAAAAATAATAAAAAATAAAATAAAAGGAACCATATCACTGTCATAAATTTTTTAAAAGGATCATTTGCCATCATAGAAAGTAATAAAAGAGTTCTCTCATGGCACCGTGGGTTAAGGATCCAGCATTGTCATTGGAGCAGCTAGGGTTGCTGCTGTGGCGCAGGTTCTATCCCTGGTCCAAGAATTTCTACATGCTGCAGGTGTGGCTTAAAAAAAAAAAAAAGGTAGTAAAAGATATATATATATATATATATATATATATATACACACATATATATATATAATTTCTTTTTTTTTTAACGGCCACACCTGTGGTGTCTGAAAGTTCCCAGGCTAGGGGTCGAATCAGAGCTGTAGCCGGCCTACACCACAGCTACAGAAATGTGGGATCCAAGCTGAGTCTGCAGTCTACACCACAGCTCATGGCAACGCCTGATCCTTAACCCACTGAGTGAGGCCAGGGATCGAAACTGCATCCTCAAGGAGACTAAACAGATTTGTTTCCGCTGAACCATGACAGGAACTGCTAAAAGATTTTTAAAATGAAAACAAAAAATAAATAACACTAAGTGCAGAGTGGTATCCCAGACTGGATTCTGGGACTGTAAAAGGACATTAGAAGAAAAATCAATGAATAAAGTCTGTAACTTAGTTAATAGTATATACCAGTGTTGGTTTCTCAGTCTTGAAAAAAAGTACAATGGTTATTATGTAAGATGTTAACACTGGGGAGTTTAATTAACGGCCTTGATTTTTAGTTTATAAGAAACCAATAAAAACTGTACCTCAAAAAAAGGAGTTTTCTGGTGGCCTAGCAGTTAAGGACTTGGTGTTGTCATGGCTGTGGCTCAGATCACTGCTGTGGCTCAGGCTCAGTCCCTGGCCTGGGAATTTCTACATGCTGTGGGCACAGCCAAAAAAACCAAAAAAATTGTACCTCATAAAAAAAAAGATTCAGGGCATCGACCTGTGTTCTCAGTAGAATGAAGATGGAAGGGGGTAACTTTCTCATGTATGATTCAAGGTGATTTAATGTAAGTTCATGTACCAACTAAAAAGATATCACGAACCACCAGTGATATGGATTTCATGCATATCCATATCTTAGTTTTTGGCCATTCCCACAGCATTCCTGGGCCAGGGATGGGACCCATGCCACAGTACCCACCAGAGCCCTAGCAGTGACAATGCCAGATCCTTAACCTGATGTAGCACCAGGGAACCCCAACTAGAAAATATCAGATCAGGGGCAAGTGCCAAGCCTTCTCAGATGAGAAGCAGATAGGGGTCGTCACTCAAGTCTCATAAGAGATAAGGCAGAGAACTACAAAGTGATTACCTAACACACAAGAACAATGAGGGAAAATATTAACCCAAGTGGCTTTGACCCTAAATGGCTGTTGCTAACCCAATCCTAGTTGATGGTCCCATTAGATGTTCAGTTCTTTGGGTCAAAGACTGCCTTGGAAACACAAACAAGAAATTGCTCAGCAATGTAACAATATCCATGGCAACCAGAAACCATCCACAGCACTCTCCACCCTGGCCTTCCTCTGCAGGTGTGTCCGGTCTGTCCCCATGGTAGCCCTGTTTATTTCTGAGCGTTGTTAGGAAAGAAGTGACCATAAACGATCTTCTGGGTCATTCGGTCTCAAGTTCAGAACAACGGCATCACAAGGATACTCTACAGGAAGGGATGTGACACCATCCCCAGAACTCAGTACCATTCAACAAACACCCATGCCAGGCCAGCCCCAACTCACATTCTGGGAGAACTGACATTGTGTGACATAGAGAAGGAGTTTCTTTTGCTGGGGAGCCATCATCCAAACTCATCTCAATATCTTTGAACCTGTATTGATGGTTGAGCCTGTGGGATGGGAGGATAGCAGAATCATCGAGATCTGGGGTTAAATCCAGGCTCTGCCATCTTGTACCTCAGTGATCTTGGCCAAGTTTTTTAACACCTCCTGAACCTGAGTCCCTTCCTCTGGGAAGTGGGGCCAATAATAATATAAACTGGGAGCTCTCTTGTGGTGCAATAGGTTCAGGATCTGTCGTTGTCACTGCAGTGGCTTGGGTTGCTGCTGTGGTATGGATTTAATCCCTGGCCTGGGAACTTCCACATGCCTCAGGCACAAGCAAAAAAGAAAAAAATATATATATATATATACACACACATATATATATAATGCATAGGATTAAAAAGGATTAAATGGTATACAACAGATATGGGACATGAAGAGCCAGCCTCAAGGATAATAGTCCTTGAACAATATTTATGGTTATTTCTCTAATTTCTGGGAGAATCAAATCCAATCATTTAGTTGTTCCAAACCTGATTGAGGGAGTTCCCGTCGTGGCGCGCAGTGGTTAACAAATCCGACTAGGAACCATGAGGTTGTGGGTTTGATCCCTGCCCTTGCTCAGTGGGTTAACCATCTGGCGTTGCCATGAGCTGTGGTGTAGGTTGCAGATGCGGCTCGGATCCCACGTTGCTGTGGCTCTGGCGTAGGCCGGCAGCTACAACTCTGATTAGACCCCTAGCCTGGGAACCTCCATATGCCACGGGAGCGGCCCAAGAAATGGCAAAAAACAAAACAAAAACAAAAAAAAACCTGATTGATCATCAGAATCATAGGGGAACTTCTTAAAATTTAAATTCCTAGGCTTCCACCCCCCTGAGAAATTCTAAATTGGGTGGTCTGGGGCAGGATACAAGAACTTACGTCCTCACGAAACACTTTTATTGTGCTTAGCCCATAGCAGACGCTCCATAAATACAGGTCCCTTCCCCAGCCTGGGCTACTGGGACAGCTTCCTAATTGGTTGCCTGTGTCCACTCTAATCCCCTATTCTCCAACACCAAATCTCGAAGGCCTACACCCAGAGGGTAATACACTTCCTCCACCTCTCCTTCCCGTAGCTTTGCTTACAGATTGGGTCCTGGGTGCTGTTCAGTGAGGGGGCAATGGGGCGAAGTTTGGGCACTGAGCATGGCTGTAACTGATCCACTGTCCAGAGTCAAGAGGGTGTAACACAGGGTCTTTCACAGAACTAGAGATAGGGTAAGGCTGTTGTAGAGAGTGGTGCCTGGTCCCACAAAGCCTACCTGGCTGGAAAGGGCCATCAGACACTGAGCAAAGGAGGACTGCCTGGAGGTTTTCTGTGGGCATCCACTTTCATGCGGTTATTAAGACTATGTCTTGACAAGGCTCACGTGCTCAGATATAACACCCTATGCCCCTGAAGGATGAACTCTATTAACTCATTTGCCCCTCACAATGCCCAGTCGGTAGGTGGAACTGCACTTCTTGGTCCTGAGTGGCCAGTGGGGAGATGAGGACACTGTGGCCTAGAGCATTCCATGAGGAGTATGAGTTACGAGCTTTGCACTGGAAGCTGGTCTCTGACCCCGGCCTTGTCCGTTCATGGTACTGGGTTGTCTTCACCTGGAGGAAGAGTAATAACCTTTAGGCCACAATGATCCAAGCTCTGGCTCTGGCGCTTATCATTATTCGCTCTGTGGCTTCTGCAGCCGTGACCTGAGCCTCAGTTTCCTTCTCCTGTAGAACAGGTATGATGGAGGAGTTCCCGTTGTGGCTCAGCAGGTTTAGATTCAGACATAGTGTCCATGAAGATGCGGGGTCTATCCCTGGCCTCATTCAGTGGGAAGGAATTGGCAGTTGCTGCAAGTTGTGGAGCTGGGATCTGGCTGTTGCTGTGGCGTCGGCCTGCAGCAGCAGCTCTGATTCAACCCCTAGCCTGGGAACTTCTATATGCCACAGGTGCGGCTATTTAAAAAAGAAAAAAAGAAAGAAAAGAAAAAAAGTCTTTTTTTTTTTTTTAAGAAGAGGTGTGATAAAATTCAAAAGATTACTAGAGAAGTTACATCCATTCGTGCATTCATTGTGTGATCCTGAGCACCTACCAAGTGCCAGGCACAGTCCCTGGGGTTGGGCACACAGCAAAGCCGTCTCCAGGTTTTTAAACTGCAAACAGGATGATCAAGAAAATAATTCCGGAGTTCCCATCGTGGCGCAGTGGTTAACGAATCCGACTAGGAACCATGAGGTTGCGGGTTCAATCCCTGGCCTTGCTCAGTGGGTTAACGATCCGGCGTTGCCGTGAGCTGTGGTGTAGGTTGCAGACGCGGCTCGGATCCCGCGTTGCTGTGGCTCTGGTGTAGGCCGGTGGCTACAGCTCCGATTCAACCCCTAGCCTGGGAACCTCCACATGCCGCCGCGGGGAGCGGCCCAAGAAATAGCAACAAAAAGACAAAAAAAAAAAAGAAAAGAATTCCTCAGAGTGAGAAGTACTACCGTTGAAATAGAACCGAACTGGAGGCCTGGTGTGGAATTCCCTGGCATTTAGAACAGTAGTTGGCACATAGTAGGTGCTCAGGGAGTATTTTTCTATGACTGAACGTTCCCCGGGGGTCAGGGAAGACTCCTAGATGCCACCTTGAGTGAGTCCCAGGGCGCAGAGCTGGGGCACAGCGCCAGGCATGTCAAACGCAAAGGCGCTACCTCGGCGTTAAAGAAAGAAAACTCAGGGAGAACATGGATATCTCAACACCCTGTAAACTTCACAGTGCTGTCTGCACATGCGGGAAAGCTGGTTCTTTCACATAATTTACTTTTGACGAATTGCAGCCGGGTGACCGGTGGCGAGCAGTTTCCGCAGAGCCGAACCTGCCAGGGTGCTGGCGTCCCGGCGCCTTCCGGGAGGGCGAACAGACTCGTAAACTGAGTTTCGCTCCGGGCTGGCCCGGCACTTCCTGCGGCCGGCGCCCCTGCGGCGGGGTGGTGGCGGGGTGAGCGGGTTGGAACTCGCAGCTCGAAGAGAGGAGTCCGGAGCCCGGAAGGACCAGGCGCGCGTGGGGCGGGCAGCGCGGCGGCGGGACCGGCCTGCACCC
This sequence comes from Sus scrofa, assembly GCF_054392235.1. NCBI lineage: Eukaryota > Metazoa > Chordata > Mammalia > Artiodactyla > Suidae > Sus > Sus scrofa. The sequence continues at coordinate 82,631,153 of NC_139388.1, read as the reverse complement.
GGGCGGAGGGAGGGGGTGAGCGAGGGGCGGGGCCGGGGGCGGGGCGGGGCGGGCATTCGATCCGCCTTCGCCTTCGCCTTCACCTCCGCCGCCACCTCCAGGTAAGGGGCCCGCTCCGGCCCGGGCCGCTCCCCGCCGCCAACGCGCCGTCTCCGCGCGGGCAGCCCCCGCCCGGGCCGCTGGCCCTTTGCCCCCACCCCGCCCTCCGCGCTGACGGTCCCGGAGTCGAGGCCGCCCGGTGGTTGCTTATTTTCCTTGCGAGCCGGAAGTGCCCTGAGGAATCCCGCGCGCCGGGCGGCACATGGGGAAACTGAGACCAGCGTCTCCTGCCTCCCTCGAGAAGGGAGGACGCTGTTCCGGACCAGGGAGGGAAGGGACTTGCCCAAGGTCACAGGCCTGGGCTTCCCCTTGGCCCACGCAGCCCCTCCAGTGTCTCTTAACCCCCCTCCCTGCCCATACAGCTCCCTGAGCTCATAGCAGAAACTGAGAATTCCAAGGGAGCTGGGGGGATAACCTCTGGAGAAAAGCCCAGGCCCCAAGATTACAGGGTCTGCCCCCTCATCCTGACCCCTGGTGTCAGAGGAGGAAGTACTAACTGTTGGGGTGGATTTTACACTCAGGTAAGCAGAGGTTCAGAGAGCTGAAAGTATTTCCCCTAGACCACGCAGCTAAGAAGGAGATCAGCCTCAGACCGTGGGTGAGTGGCCTCCAGAGTCTGACCCAGTGCCTGGTTCAGAGTAGGCCTTCACCATGTTCTCTGCACAGAGTGGCGTAGGGAGTCAGCAGCACAGCTGGGCTGCACGTGGGACCTTGGTCCAGAGACTGCTGCATAACATGGAGTCAGTACTTCTCCTCTCTGTAACTCAGTGTTCATTTCAGGCAGAAAAGTGAAACCCCTTTAAGCTTTGGGGGCATCCATCCATTCATTCATTCTATAAATATTTATTGAATGCCTACTGCATGTCAGTATGTACACTGTTTAGGCTCTGAGGGTACAGCAGTCAACAAGACCAGCGCTGCCCTGGGAGGGTGAGGGGGTGGAGGAGGTACATTGCAGAGAGTGGAATGAAACACTGCCCTTCTGTCTGAGAGGGAGTGGGGAGGGCTGGGCCAAGAGGGAGACCATTGAAATCTTCCCAACTGGCGGAGCATGAGCAGAGGGCAGAGAGAGTAAACCTCGCAGCCTCAATCCCTCTGAGCCTTGGGCCCTCATGGGCCTTGTTTGAGATGTTCTGTCAGCCTGAGCTTCCCCCACCTTCACTCCTGGGCTAGGTGGGTAGAGAGTAGACCAAAGAAAGCCCTAAACTGATCTCAGAGCCTGGAAACCTAGCTGTGTGATCTTGGACATGTCATTCTGCCTCTCCAGGCCTGTTTTCTTATCATACAATGGGGGTTGTAATACTTCATGGCATTGATGATGCCACCATGCTTTGTGAATGGTAAAGCAGGATCCAGCGTGCGGCCCAAGTCAGAGGCCTTGCCAAATCCAGCATAAGCAAGGGTGCAGTATTTATTCAGAGCGTATTTATTTAGAGGCTCTAGTAAGCCTGTTGAAAGCCTGTGACGGCTCTCAGTAAGAAAATGTGCAAGGGACTTCTCTTGTGGCACAGCAGGTTAACGATCCAGCATTGTCACTGCAGCAGCCTGGGTCGCTGTCGTGCCATGGGTTTGATCCCTGGCCCCGGGAACTTTCACATGCTGCAGGTGTGGCCAAAAAAAGAGGAAATGTAAGAGGCAGAGGGAGGGTGGCTGAGTTCGGGGCAAGGAGCCTGAAGAGTGCTGGCATCACAGTCAGCATTTCAGCTTTTGCAACACCTGCCATCACGTGCATGTACTGCATCAGACAGATCTTGCTTTATGTAAAACTGTGTTGTCTTTCATTGAAAAAAACTGTGAGGGGTTCCCATTGTGGCTCAGCAGGTTAAGAACCTGACTAGTACCCATGAGCATGGGGGTTCAGTATCTGGCCTTGCTCAGTGGGTTGAGGATCCAGCGTTACTGCAAGCTGCAGTGTAGGTTGCAGATGCAGTTTGGATCCCACGTTGCTGTGGCTGGGGGTGGGCCCGGGAACTTCCATGTGCTGAAAGTGCAGCTATAAAAATAAAAATTAATTAATTAAAAAAATGTGGAAGCCACTTCTTAGTTGTGGGGGGAGGTGTTCATTCATTCTCTCACCTACTCTGCCAGGCACTGTTCTAGGAGACAGCAGAGAACAAGAGAAAAGCCACTGCCATCATGGAGCTTTCTCTATTGAGGGAGACAGACCACAAACAAATCTGTAATCCATTATCACGTGGTGACAAATTCGATCAAGAAAAGTCATGCAGGGAAGTGCCCATCATGGCTCAGTGGTAACAAACCCAACTAGTATCCATGAGGATGGGGGTTCAATCCCTGGCCTTGTTCAGTGGGTTAAGGATCCGGTGTTGCTCTGAGCTGTGGTGTAGGTCACAGACAACAGCTCTGATCCTTTGTTGCTCTGGTTGTGGTATAGGCTGGCAGCTGTAGCTCCAATTGGACCCCTAGCCTGGGAACTTCCATATGCAGCAAGCACGGCCCTAAAAAAAAAAAAAAAAAAAAAAGAAAAAAGAAAGAAAAGTCACGCAGGGTCTGGTGGAAGGAGGCGGTGATGGCACCTGCTATCTTGGACCTGAATGAATAAGACAGTTCTGCTGGGGAGGTGGGGGAAGCACAGATCACTGGAGCATCAGCCACTCCCACCCTGACCTTCCTAGTCGGGGAGATGGGCACATAAGCAACCAGCCCTTATACCTGAGAGGAGATGAGGCATCCCAGAGAAAGTGGGGGCTTCAGAGGTGCCAGGCTGGACAAAGCCAGGAAGCCTCATGGCAGCCCCTGAGGCCCTTTAGTAAAGTGGATTAGAACTTGGGTTTGAAGTCACATGTGCCTACGCAGGTCTGTTCTGATCCTGCCATTTGCCAGCTGTATGGCCCTCACCTCCGTGAACCTCAGTTTTCTCATCTGTGAGATGGGGACAGTGTCAGTCTCTTCTTCGAAAGGTTGGTGTGAGGCTGAAATGGGATCAGGAGAGAAAGCCCCCAGGAGAGCTTTACAGATTTTTGTTTTTTAAACTGTGCTTTTGAGGAGGGGCACCTCTTGGATATGAGGACCTACCCCGAGAAAAAACCAGCATGAGCTGAGGCCCAAGGCGGGAAAGCCAGCGTGGGCTAGAGGCAGCCGATGGTTAGTTTGGGGGAAGGCTGGCTGGAAGACGGGAAGTGGAGGAAGTAAGGTTAGAGGCAGGTTGGACCCATCCCAGAGGTAATTGGGGCTGGGGTCGTTCCAGAACCAAACTTGGGTCCATTTGCCACCACGTGACAATGGATTACAGATTTGTTTGTTTATGGTCTGTCTCTCTCAGTAGAGAAAGCTCCCTGATGGCAGTGGCTTTTCTCATGTTCTCTGCTGTCTCCTAGAACTCTGCCAGGCAGAGTATGTGAGAGAATGAATGAACACCTCCCCCTACAACTAAGAAGTGGCTTCTGTGTTTTTTTAATTAATTTTTATTTTTATAGCCGCACTTTCAGCACATGGAAGGTCCCGGGCTAGGGGTCAAAATCTGAGCTTCAGCTGCAGGCCCATCCCACAGCCACAGCAATGCGGGATCCAAGCCGAATCTACTGACAATCTACATCCAAGCCAATCTCCTGACACTGGCTTGTGGTAAAGGAAAGCACAGCACTCATTGTGAGGCTCCAGACAGGGAGTCCAGGACAGCCAATGCTCAAAAAAACCCAAACTCCCTGATGAGTTTCAGGAAATTTTTTTTTTTTTGTCTTTTTGTCTTTTTGGGGCCACACCTCCAGCATGTGGAAGTTCCCAGGCTAGGGGTCCCATTGGAGCTGTAGCTGCTGGCCTACACCACAGCCACAGCAACACAGGATCTGAGCTGCATCTGCGACCTACGCCACAGCTCATGGCAACGCCAGATCCTTAACCCATTGAGCGAGGCCAGGGATGGAACCTGCAACCTCATGGTTCCTAGTTGGATTTGTTTCCCCTGCACCATGATGGGAACTCCAAAATTTATCGTCTTAACCACTTTTAAGTGTGCAGTTCACTAGTGTTAGATATAATCACACTGTTTTGCAGGCCATCTCTGAACCATTTTAACTTGCAAATCTGAAACTCGGTGCCTACTACATAATGACTCCCCATTCCCCCCAACCCCCAGCCCCTGGCAACCCCGACTCAACTTTCTGTCTCTATGATGTTGACAACTCTTAAGTACCTCATAGAAGTAGAGTCTTCTGTGACTGATTGATTTCACTTAGCCTAATGTCCTGAAGTTTCATTCATGTTGTCATGGGTCAGAATCCTCTTCCTTTTTAAAGGCTGAATAATATTCCATTGTATACATAACACATTTCATTTGTCCATTCATCCATGGATGGACACTGGGGTTGCCTTCACATTTTAGCTATTTTGAATAATGCTGCTATGAACTTGGGCATACAAATATCTTTTTGAAACCCTGCTTTTGATTCTTATGGATATGTAGTCAGAAGTGGCATTTATGGTGGAAATTTGGAGGTATGGCATTGGTGGCTCCCCATAGTGTCTCCTCTGGTCCAGGAGAGTGAGGGAGGTCCCTGGGGCCCTGTGGAGCAGTTTACAGCTGGTGGGTGTCAAATGAACCATCAATGACGTTGCTATTTCTCCCCCTTTCTTTCTCAGACAGATTTGCCTCTTGATTTTTTGTGTGTGTGTGTTTTTTTAAGGCCACACATGCAGTATATGGAAGTTTCCAGGCTAGGGGTTGAATCAGACCTGCAGCTGCTGGCCTACACCACAGCCATAGTAACATAGAATCCTAGCTGCATCTGTGACCTACACCACAGCTCATGGCAATGCCAGATCCTTAACCCACTAAGCAAGGCCAGGGATCAAACCCACATCCTCTTGGATACTAGTTGGGTTCATTACTGCTGAGACACAATGGAAACCCTCTTGAATTATTTTTTAATTATCCCTAGTGGAAACCACCATTCATTCACCAAGTGTTTGTAAGTGCCTCCTATGCTTACATGTGGGGAGAGGAAGATAGACAATAAGCAATAAACACAAACAAGTAAAAGATATAGTATGTCAACCAGTGATGCGTGCTGTGGACCAAGCAGAAAGCCAGTTAAAAGGGATCAGGGAGTTCCCTGGTGGCATAGTGGTTAAGGACTTGGCATTGTCACTGTCGTGGCTCAGATTTTTGATACCTGGCTCAGGAATTTCCAAGTGTCACAGACATGGCCAAAAATAAAATAAAATAAAATAAAATAAAATAAAATAAAATAAGAGGGTTCATGATGAGAGGCTGGAGGCAGCCTGGCTTCCCTGAGCTGTAAAATTTGAGTAAAGACCAGAAGGAGGTAAGGGAGTTGGCCGTATGGTTATCTGAGGGAACAGCATTCCCAGCAGAGGGAACAGCCAATGCAAAGGCCTTGAGGTGGGAGCGTGCCTGGTGGGGTCCAGGAGCAGCAAGGAGGATGATGTGTCTGGAGCAGAATGAATGAAGGGGAGAAGAGAAAGAGGAGGGCGGGTTGCACATGGCCCAGTCACCATTGTAAGGACAGTGACTGTGAGTGAGAAGGGAGTGGCTGAAGGTTTGGAGCAGGGAAGGGACATGATCTGACTGTAGGTGGAAGTGGACCCTTAGATGCTGTGCGGCGGATAGATTGCTAGGGGCAAAGGCAGGAGGAAGCGGGAGGGGTGAGGGCAGCGTGCACTGGGATGCGAGTGGGAGAAGAAAAGTGCAATGGCAAATGTGGGCAAAATGTCACTCGGCCTGGGTATCCACCTGATAGCACACTGTCACCTGCCCCACCACCCCGCCCATCCTCCAGGCTGCTGAAGTGAGGTTGGGATGGGAACTTGCCCTCTGTGCCAACATCCCTTTTTTCCTTCTGGTCTAGAGTAGGATTGTTCAAAACCCTGTGGGTTCTTCTGTGTTGGAACTGCTGCCATGGAGACCTCCTGAGATGCTGCATTTACCACTGGCCTCCAGTTTAACTTCCAGATAGAGGTACAGAATGAATGGGTTTGTCTCCTAAAATGCTGAGAGTGGAGGGAGGGGAGTAAGCTGGGCCGGCCTAGAATCCCCCTTTCTAGGACCATGTCAGGATTGTCTTATCCTGTGGGTGTTAACTTTGGGCCACGATCTTCAGAGTTTCTGGCTCAAGAACAGTGCTGTAGCTCTATTTGTGATAAAAGAGTTCTTCAGCCAGATGCTTTTCCTTCTCGGTCCCAGAATAATTAGTCCTCCGCCTGCCTTTGACACTGCAGCTATCTCTCTAGTAATGTCTCTTTCACTGTACTGCAGACGCATTGAAATGTTCAGCAGTGGCCAGTTAACTGAGAAGAAGAGGAAGAGAGTGAGAAAAAGAGCATCATTCACCACTACCAACGTCTCACTCCCCCCGCCCCCGACCAACACACACACACACACACCCCAAATTTGACCCTGGCCTTTACTGACTACTCCAAGTTAAAAAAAAAAAAAAAAAAAAAAAAAAAAAAAAAAAGCCACAGCAGGCTGGTGTGTAAGCAAAACAAAAGAAGCTCATTATTACCCGTGACCTTCTAAAGACCCAGGTCATGGAGTTTTAAGGAGGAGTGAAAAGATTTTCAAGGATGACATTTAATTTTCTCCTTGGTGCTGACCTTGGAACTTTCATGTCCCCAAGAAGAAATCCCATTGTGTCATTTATGTTCAAAAGCAATGCAGGGGTTCCCATCGTGGCTCAGTGGTTAACGACTAGGAACCATGAGGTTGCGGGTTCAATCCCTGGCCTTGCTCAGTGGGTTAAGGATCCGGCGTTGCCGTGAGCTGTGGTGTAGGTCACAGACATGGCTTGGATCCCACGTTGCTGTGGCTCTGGCGTAGGCCGGTGGCTACAGCTCCAATTCGACCCCTAGCCTGGGAACCTCTGATTCGACCCCTAGCCTGGGAACCTCCATATGCCGAGGGAGCGGCCCAAGAAATGGCAAAAAGACAAAAAACAAAAGCAAAAAACAAAAAACAAAAGCAATACATACCTGTAGCATAAAATTGGGGAAATCCAGAAAAGTCCCTCCTGTCTCCCCTTTCAGAGGTCATTGTTGAGGCTATTCTTCCAGACATTTTCCTTCTCTGCATCTTTTTAACATGGTTGGACTCGTGGCTTGAGTCACCTGGTTTGTAGTCAGAGCACATTCTCAGGCCTCGTCAGTAGATAACACCCGGGGGAGGGCGTTATCACTGCTAACATTAAAATGGCACAGAAGCTTGAAGAAGCAGGAGCTATTCTAGTTCCTTGAACATGGAAAATGACGCTTTAAAATGGAGCTCAGATTATTTGAAGTTTGGGATTCCCTGGGTAATTCCAGACACTTGGCCCTTGTTCCATCTTGCTTCCCCATCTGATGCTTGATGAGAGTGTAAGCATAGGAGTGCCTTTCGGGAGAGAATAACCAGGAAAATCTAGTGCTTACTTAAGCCTGAAAACTAGTTCATCCATTTGTTCATGTCACAAGCACTCCCTCTGTGGCAGGTAAGGGGCTGGGCCCCAGCATACAGATAGGGAGGCAGTCGGGTGCCTGCCCTTTACTGCCAGGTTAACCGAGGAGCGGTTGCAGCACCCACAGCTCAGGGTACGAGAGCTTTGGTCAAACCATGCAAAGCACCAGAGCTGCACCCAGTGAGTGGTAGCTTCTTGCAAACCTGCCGGGGCAAAGGCCCAGAAGAGTGGAAGTAGGAGCTTGATGCCTCTGATGCCCCAGGCTGACCCATCCTTCTCCCCAACAGGCCTCCAGACCCCTATGGACCCACGGGGTTGGTTTTTCTGGTTTGCTCCTCCAGGGCAATTTGCGTAATTTTCTGAAGAACCTTCAAGAAGCTGAACAGCCTGTTTTCAGACTTAGAGGGGAGGTCCATGGTTGTTTCTTGAAATCTGGGTAAGTATTATTTATGATTTCTTTCTCTTCAGCACCCTCGTCATTATAGTAAATGGTCTTCATTTAAACATTGTGAGTTTATGGATTGTCTGTCTCCCCCGATAGAATATATCTCCTGGTGGCAGGTGGTGGTCTATCTGTCTTAGTCACTGCTGCCTCCAGCCCGTGAGACAGCACCAGGTACATAGTTATTGTACAAATCTGGTACATGTTTATTAAATTAATGAACTGCTTAGTTTGGGGTGAAGGCAAATAGTTACTTTGAGTTTACTTAGAACTTAAGGTTTTCAAATTCTGTAGAGACATCCCACTGCTTTTTTCTTTTTAACTTTTTATTTAAAAATAATTATAGATTCCGAGTTCCCTGGTGGCCTAGTGGCTAAGGATCTGACATTGTCACTGCCGTGGCGTGGGTCTTCTGGCCTGGGAACGTCTGCATGCCACAGCCATGGCCAAAAAATTACTTAATTAATTACAATAATTATAGCTTCACAGGCAGTTGCTGAAATCATACCGAGAGGTCCAGGGTACCCTCATTGAGCTCCCTGCATGGCCATTGCCTTCCTGGTTAAGTCTGGCTCCTTAGCTTCAAGGACTTGGTCCTACAGGGTGTAGCCCCTGGAAGCTTCCCCTTTAGCCTCATTTCTTCTCTCCCACCCTCCGCACCCACCCATTTCCCAAGCCCTGGCTGCACGGAGCATCCCTTTGGTTCTTCAGAAGCATCTGCTCCCTTCCCTCTCTGGGACTTGACACATGCCATCCCCTCTACTGAGAACATTCTCTTCCCAATCCCCCACCTTGGTCCAATGTCTCTTCCAGGAAGCCAATTCTGGGTTCCAGGCTCCCCTCTTTGTATCCCCCTATCTACATCTCCTCCGTCACAGCATTCATCCTGCTGGCTTGTCTTTGTCTGTTTACGTGTCTGTCTCTGCCACAGCCTTGGAATACCCTCTCCCATCCTCCTGTCCCCTTGCTTCCTGCAGGCCTCTGCTGGAATGGACCTTTCACCTGCATACCGCTGTCTCCCGTCTCCTACGTGATCACCTCATATCCTCTTCACCCTGATTGTCCTTCCCCATCGATCACTTCCCAGCCCAATGTGTATTTATTTATTTAGTGGCCCGTTAAGAGCATGGCTCCTACATCCTGACTGCCTAAGTTCTGCCACTTAATAGCGCTGTGATCTTGGCCAAGTTACTTAAATTATTATCATCACGATGTAATTGTGTGTTCTTGCCTGTCTCCCACCAGAATGTAAGCCCCTTGAGAGCAGGGCATTTGTCGGTATTGTCCCCAGATCTGCCCCAAGGCCCAAAACAGGACATCGCACATCATCTACCCTCTTCATTCATCCAGCCAGTAGTTATGGAATGCCTGCGACGCTCCAGGGCCTACTCAGAAAGCTAGGCTACAGCAGTGACAAAACAACCAGAAGCCTGCCTCGGGAAGCTCACATTCTACTTGTTTACACAAGTGAACAAGTAACTTTAAACTATATTTTTTAAGACAGGAGTAAGTATTATGGAACAGGGCGCTGGGATAAAGATGCAGTATAGCTTGGCCTGGAGGATCAGGGAAGGCCTTTCCGAAGAGGTGACTCTGAGGCTGAGGCTAGTACGATGTGAAGCTCAGGAGAAGAGTGTCCCAAGCCAGGGGAAGAGTAGGTGCAAAGGCCCAGAAGGAAGATCATCTTGTTTATTTGAAAGGCAGAAATGCAGCCAGCATGATTATAGTGCAATGACAAGTCCAGCGGGGGCGGGGGGGGGTGGTATGAGCTGCAGTTTAGAGGCAGGCAGGAGCCAGATCAGGACTCTGTAGACGATCATAAAGGGATTGGTATTCCTCCTGGGGCCGTGGGAGGCCTTCAGAGGCCTCTAAGTAGGTGAGTGACATGATTGCTGTATATGACAACAAGGCCACTTGGGCTACTGTGTAGAGAATGAATTATAGGGCATCAAGAGTATATTTTGTTGGGAGTTCCCATCGTGGCTTAGTGGTTAACAAACCCGACTAGGATCCATGAGGACGAAGGTTCAATCCCTAGCCTTGCTCTCTGGGTTAAGGATCCGGTGTTGCCATGAGCTGTGATGTAGGTCCCGGACGAGTCTCAGATCCCATGTTGCTGTGGCTGTGGTGTAGGCCAGCCGTTGCAGCTCCAATTTTACCCCTAGCCTGGGAACTTCCATATGCTGCGAGTGCAGCCCTAAAAAGCAAAAAAAAAAAAAAAAAATATATATATATATATATATATATTTTGTTGAATGAATGAGTGAATGACTTTGGCCTGAGCTGAGCTCTTTATGCACTCAGCACACCCACCCCCCTCCCCTGTGGTTAGAGACAGGCCAGCTTGTGCTTCTCTGATTAGGAGGCTGTTTACTCTTGACCTGAGAACTGCCAGGGGTCTCTCTAGATACCAGCCCAATGAAATACCATCTTGGGCTTTTCTGGGTAATAGGAGCAATTACCCCAGCTGCCAAATGGCACGGAGCTGATTAGAGATAGTGAAGCTTGCAAAGGCTGCTGACATCAAGGCTAGGGGCTGCCCGCAATGATGTCCTCAGTTTGTGGCTTGTTGCTGTCCCTTTTGTCCACTTCCCAGGTCTACACTGATCCTCTGAGCCAGGGGAATCTACTACAAACAGATCTCCAGCTTGGGTTCCTGGAGCAACTATTGGAACCCAGTCTTGCTGGGTGACATTGGGCAAGGTCTTAACCTCTCTGGGCCTCAGTTTCTTCATGTGAAACAAGAGGAGGAGACTCCCTGGGTTGGTGTAGAGGAGAGAGCATGAGGTTTGGAGTCAAACCAAAGTCTGACTGTGTCACTGGGGAAATCGCTTGGCCTCTCTAGCTTTCCCATGCTTATAGTTCTAGGAAAGAATCATAACACCTCACATCCTACTTAACCTTACATGGTAGTGAGAATTAAATGGATTTAAAATGTCTATAAACTGCCACATGCTGTACAGATGTCGGTTTGTTGCTTTTAACAACCTTGGGGTTACTTTGAGAAGCTGATGCAGTTAGTTATGAACAAACTTTTAAATTATTCCTCCATAGGGACTTCCTGTCTTGGTGCAGTGGAAATGAATCTGAGTAGGAACCATGAGATTGTGGGTTCGATCCCTGGCCTCCCTCAATGGGTTAAGGATCTGGTGTTGCCATGAGCTTGGTGTAGGTCACAGATGCGGCTCGGATCTGGCGTTGCTGTGGCTCTGAAGTAGGCTGGCAGCTGTAGTTCTGATTAGACCCCTAGCCTGGGAACCTCCATATGCCACGTGTGCAGCCCTAAAAGGACAAAAGACAAAAATAAATAAATAAATTACTTCTCCATAGAAGTAATATTTTGAGAACAAAAATTTTCATTGCTCAGCTGGGAAAGAACAAATTTATAGGCCAAAGTGTGGAATATGGATACTCGAGGAGAAATCTGTTGGCCATAAGACAAGTGTTTAAAACAGAGGGGTGGAGTTCCCTTCATGACTCAGCAGTTCACAAACTCGACTAGGGTCCATGTGGATGTGGGTTCGAACCCTGGCTGCGCTCAGGGGGTTAAGGATCCAGCGTGGCCGTGAGCTGTGATGTAGGGCGCAGACGTAGCTCAGATCCCGTGTTGCTGTGGCTGTAGCGTAGGCCAGCAGCTGCAGCTCTGGCAATGCCAGATCCTTAACCCACTGAGCAAGACCAGGGAACAAACCTACAACCTCATGGTTCCTAGTCGGATTCGTTAACCATTGAGCCGTTGTGGGAGCCCCAATAATGTTCCCTCTTATAATATTATTTATACACCTTTGTTGTAGGCCAAGCACTGTGCTGAGCGTGTTATTTGTTTGCTGATTTTTTTATGCATTTATTTTTTTAAGTAAACATTTGTATAACATGAGCCCTATGCCAGGCTTGTTCTAAGTACTTCAGAAACGCTAACCTGCACGGTCGTGTTGTTTGTTGCTAACACAGATCTTCCAGACATAGTCCCATTTGTAGGTGAAGGAATCTCAGTGCAGAGACAGTGAGCTGCCTGAGGTCGCACATCTGTTAGATGGAGGCACATGGATTCACACCCTGTCTGTCTGGTCCTGAGTCTGCACTGATACCCACAGTGTCCTTGGCCACGGCTGGAACCCTTCCCAGTGCCTGCTCCTAGGGCCCTTGGATGCCTGGCTAGGCTTGTCCCCTCCTCATGCTATAAAAGGGAGGGAGGACGGGAAGAGAGGAGGGAGCAAGGCCCTCTTTGACTCCTTCCTTTCACCGAAATCTAACTGACAGCGAGCACGCAAATCTTAAGTACATAACTCATGAATTTTTAAATATATTTATACCCACGTGATCACCACCTGCGTCAAGGTATAGAACATTTCCATCTCCCGGAAGCTGCTCTATACCCCTTCTGAGCCAATATTCCCTCCAACCAGCCACCTTTCCTCTGATTTTTATCTCTATAGCTTGGTTTGACCTGTTCTTCAAGTTGAGATACATTTAATCCTGCAGTATATACTCTCTCATGAATGACCAGCTGCTTACCATCGAGATTCACTCCTGTTGTGGTCGTTGGCCAAACTTCATTCTTTTTCATTGCTGTTTAATATTCCATAATGTGACAAGGGCATCGTTTGTCCATTCGACTATGTGTGAACATGTGGGTTGTTTCCTGGTTGGGGCTATTCTGAATGCAGCTTCCGTGAGCATTCGTGTACAGGTCTTTGGGTGGACATAAACCCTCATTTCTCAGGAGTAGGATTGCTAGGGCCTAGGGAAAAACCTCTGTTTAACTTTAGTGGATCAAGTCAAACCATTTTCCACCTGGTTGTACCAATTTACCCTCCCAGCAGCAGTGTCTGAAAGTTCTATTTGCTCCCTATTCTCTTAGTACTGTGAGTCTTTTTTGTTTTAACCGCTCTGATAGGTGAATGGTAGTATCTCATTGGATTTTTAATTTCCATTTCCTGATAACTAATTTACACTTGCACCAGTAGTACATGGAAGGTCTTTTTGTCCCTTATCTTCAACAACACTTGGCATTGTTAGTCTTTTTTTTTTTTTTTTTTTTTTTTTTTTTTTTGCTTTTCAGGGCTGTATCTGTGGTATATAGAAGTTCCCAGGCTAGGGAGCTGCAGCCCTCACCCTATGCCACAGCCACAGCCACACAGGATCCAAGCCGTATCTGCAACCTAGTCCACAGCTCACAGCAATGCCAGATCCTTAACCTACTGAGCGAGGCCAGAGATCAAACCCTCCTCCTCATGGGTTCGTAACCTGCTGAGCCACAATGGGAACTCCCTGTTAGTCTTTTATTTTTAGCTGTCTGATGGGTAAGTAGCTATGTCTCATTGGGTTTTTTTTTTTTTTTTACTTAATAAATTTTATTACATTTATTTACATTATGTACAACAATCATCACAACCAAACCCTACAGCCTGTCCATCCCAAACCCTCAGTACCTCCCTGCACGCCCCTCATTGGGTTTTAATTTCTGCTTCTTTGATGACTAATGATGTTGAACACCTCTGCCTGTGCTCGTTGGCCTTGGGATCTCTTTTGCGAAGTACCTGTTCGAGTAAATTTTCTTTTTTTCTCTTTGTTAGTGACTTGTAGGAGTTACTTTTATACTATGGATATAAATCCTTTGTTGATATACACATTGAGAATATCTCTCCCTAGTCTCTTAAAGGTGATCAATAGACATTCTTAATTTTTTTTTTTAAACGGCCGCACCCATGGCACACGGATGTTCCAAATCGAAGAGTCGAGTTGGAGCTGTCACTGCCCGCCTGTGCCACAGCCATGGCAACACCAGTTCTGAGCAGCATCTGTGATCTACACCACAGCTGAGCGAGGCCAGGAATGGAACCCACATCCTCACAGACACTATATTGGGTTCTTAACCCTCTGAGCCACCACAGGAACTCCTAGACATTCTTAATTTTAATGAGGGCTAATTTATCAGTTTTTGCTTTCATGATTGGTAGTTTTTGTGTCCCATTCAAGTAAGCTTTGCGTACCCCTTGAAAGCATTTTTCACAGGGATTTTTTTCCTGCAGCGCTGGAGATGGGCACACAGGACCGACTGAGCCGGAGGCTGCAGGTGGCCGAGCCAGGTGTGGAGGGGGAGCCACATCTGCCCACAGGCCAGGAGCTGACCGAGGCCAACCGTTTCGCTTATGCCGCCCTCTGTGGCATCTCCCTGTCCCAGCTATTTCCAGAACCTGAGCAAAGGTGAGTGCCTTTATTTCACAGAAGGAAAGTCAGGCTTCTTCAGGGAAACAGTTCTTGGCAGCCAAGCAGCCTGCCAGGTATCACCAGACACCTCAATGAGGAGAAAGCCATTGTCCTCACCTTAACGGAGCATACAGCCTGGTATGGGGATGGGACATCCCTCATGTAGTGCCCCTCATTTGTACCTTCACTAAGCATTTAAGGAACACCTCCTGTTTCACCAGGCACCATTTGAAGTACATGGAACGTGTTCATGAGCAAGACAAACAGGCAGACCCTATCCCTGCCCTGGAATATGACACCTCCTAATGGGGGGTAAAATACTATGCATTCAGACAACATGCATTTAGTGAGCACCTACTGTGTGCTGAGTGTGGTGCAAGGCACTGTGGAGAAAATAAAGAGGCACATGGCCTGGCTCCTGCCCTCCTGGTGTTTACAATCTGGAGCAGGGGACAGGAAGGGCAGGTCGCTCAGATGACTGGTTTTAGTGGTGATTGGATGGGCCACGTTCCATGATGGGTGGCAGGTTTGGTGACAGCGTTAATATCTGCCGCTGCTGAGACCTCGCATGGGCATTTCAATCACATCTTTGGAGTTGGAATAGTGGAGTTGCTAAGAGCTTGGGCTTGGCCTTCAAGGCCTTCAAGGATTCTGGGAGAGAGAGTTTAGAGGCCAGTTAGGAGGCTGGTGGAGTTGTTTGGAGAAACCAGGACAGTGACCAAGAGATAGAGGGACACAGGCATTCTCAGGGAGAGTGCACTTGACTTGGGGACAGGTTGGAGGCTTTGGACAGAACAGGGAGGGATTGACTTTGGCCCCCAAGTCTAGGTGGGGAGGAGTCTGAGGGGGACCGAGATGAGATGCAAGGGTTGGGGGGCAGGAAGTGACAAAAAGTTTTTGCATCTGCAGTGTTTGCAAGAACTGCCATCAACCACCTGCAATGGTCTCTAATGAGTAAACTTCCCGTGCCTGGGTCTTAGCTGTTTCTTGGTGTTTTTTAGACTTGTTTGTTTGTTTGTTCTATGGCTGCCCCTGTGGCATATGGAAATTCCCAGGCTAGGGATTGAATCCAAGCCACAGCTATGGCAACACCAGATCCTTTAACCCACTGCACCAGGCCAGGGATCAAACCCTCACCTCTGCAGTGGACCTGAGCTTCTGCAGTCAGACTCTTAACCCACTGAGCCACAGCAGGAACTCCTTAGCTGGGTTTTTTGTTTGTTTGTTTTTTAATTTGTTTCTTTTTTTATCTTTGTCTCTCTTTCTGGACTGAACACTTGAGAGCATTCATCTCCCTGGAGGTCACCTCCAGGGAGCCTTGCCCAGATCCTACTCGCCACCCAGACAGGGGGCTTCTCCTTCTGTCTGTCCGGTGGCCTGTCACCACGACCACCACACTACACTGTAACTCTTCTCACACCTGCTACCCCTCCAGTTTGAGCTCCTGTGGGGCAGGAGCTGCCTTGTTCATCTCTGAATTCCCAGTGCCTTGCACACAGCTTGGCATAGCAAACACACTCAGTAAAGTTTTGTCAAAAGAAGGGGGTGGATAAATGCTGGCTTTATTAGCAGACGAGACATTAAACTCCAAGGCTTTGAGCTTGGATTTGGGTTCAAATCCTACCCCTGCTCCTTTCTAGTTACATATTACCTTGGGCAGGTTATTTAACTTCCCTAAGTGTCGGTGTCTTCACTTATAGAATGGGGCTATGATACCTACCCTGCAGGGTGATTACAAGAATTAAACGAGATAAGTGTAGGTAAACCACATTGCATAGTGTTTGGCCTATGGTAGGTACTCTGTAAATGGCGGTACTTGCTAACTCCATGACTTATTTTATTTGTCTCAATTTCCTTATTTGTAGAGACAATTCTGGAACTTACCTCTACCAGTTAGGCTACTTTTGGGCTTCAAGTAGCAGGACATCATACTAAAAGATATTTAAACACTAAGATATTTGTTTTTCTCACTTAAGAAATTAAAAGGAAGAGAGTTCCAGAGTTGAAACAGTACCTCAAAAAGCCTTTGGATTGGTTTCTGTGGAGTTCTCTTGGCCTTCTCCCACCTAATCACAAAAGGGCTGCCGCAGCACCATACATCACACCCTTATAGAACAAGGCCTGAGGCTGGAAAGAAGAGGACAGGGATTCTCATCTTCTCTTCACATCTCATCAGGGAGAAGCTCTTTCCCAGAATACAGAAGGCTTCCCCTTTTGTGTCATTGACCAGATTCAGTCAAGTGCTGTAGCCTTGCCTACAAGGGAGGCAGGGGGAAAAATAGAGGCACTTGCTGTTTTCTGTCTCCATCATGGGAGGAGGTTTCTGCTGGCCATGAAGAAGGGACTGGGGAATCACCGTTGCTGGGAAACGGCCATCCATCAGAGAGGGTGGGCCCGAGGTAGGACCATGTTGATGGCCCCACAGAGCCTGGCACAGAGCTACGCCAAATGAACATGAGATGTTCTCGTTGTTAATAATGAACCACGTTCTCTGTCTAGAGGCTAGAATATATCTCGTTGGCTCTTCTGTTCCTGAGCCAGCCAGGTCCCCTTTCCTCTCTCCCTGCTCTGTCCCATACCTGTGCCTTACTTAGGAAGCCTCTATCTTTCCAGAAGCTTCCTGATAAATCCCTACTTGATAAGCTGATTGATAGAAGAGGGAAGAGCTTTGTGTACTTTGTTCATAAACAAATGTTAACGATTTGGACTTGGTGCCAGGTCTGTGCCGGACACCTCCTGGGCGGGCACATAGGACAGTTGTTCAGTTTTCCCCCCAAAATCCAAGCCTGGTCCCTGGCACTCCTGGCTGCGGCTTAGCCAGAAGCATTTACCCTGGGGCCGTTTCCTCCCTGAAGCTCCCGTGCGTGCGGTGTATGCTACCTCCTTCCACACGGTTGCTCTCCATCCTCTTAGACCCCAAACACGTTTTAAAACCAACCCTAATCCTAACCCTAACCCCAACCTCTTTTTCTGTCCCACGTATACTCTTGGTTTCAGAAATCTTTAGAAAACTGCAATGGTTTGTCTATATGGGGCATAAAGGCAAGCCTTTAATATATTTCTTTCGGAGTTCCTGTCGTGGTGCAGTGGTTGACAAATCCGACTAGGAACCATGGGGTTGCAGGTTCTATCCCTGGCCCTGCTCAGTGGGTTAAGGATCTGGTGTTGCCGTGAACTGTGGTGTAGGTCGCAGATGCAGCTCGGATCCTGCGTTGCTGTGACTCTGGCGTGGGCCGGCAGCTGCAGCTCCGATTAGACCCCTAGCCTGGGAACCTCCATATGCCATGGGAGTGGCCCTAGAAAAGGCAAAGGGACAGAAAAAATATTTCTTTCTTTTCTATGCGGTACTGTCACAGGTGCTGGTGCTTACAGTTAAGTCTTTATTAAACGTTGAGGTATTCATGGTGTGGAATAGGAGTCCGCAAACTTCCTGTAAAGGACCCGATGTTTTAGTCTTGCGGACCCTGTGGTCTCTGTTGCAGTCACTCAACTTAGCTGTCACAGCCTCAGAGCCACCAGGGGCCCGAATGTAAGGGGTGGGCTGCGCTGTGTCCCAGTAAAACTTGATTTCCCCTCAAAAGGGCTGCAACCCCCTGGCGTAGTTTCCTGACCTCTGGTGAGTAGGAGGAACTTTGGAATGGGAGTCAGGAGCCCCGGACTCCTGGTGAAACTTTGTGCTTTCCCAGAGAGGAGACCCCGGTGAGATATTTAATGGCCGAGGCCCAGGGGCTCCATCTCAAGGCGCAGCAAGGATGAGAGGGGATATTGACGCAGTGGCTTCGCTGTTGCCCAGCGCTCGGTGGGCGCCAAGGAACCTCATCATGGGAGAGAGGCTGGCTCTGCAGTGGTTAAGCACAGCCTCTGGAGTCACAGATGTGGGCTTGAACCCTGGCGCTGTCACTGAACCTCTCAGGGTCTGTGTAGAATGAAGGTGAAAATGGTACCTCCCTCCCCCGTGGGGCTCTAGTGGGAAGTGAATGAGTCTGTGTGTGTAAAGTATTAAGCACAGGGGCTGACAGATGGTCACTTTGTAATTGCCATTTATTGTCATTGTTGCTGTTCATGGTCATATATTTCAACTAGACCACCAACCGCCTTTGAAGCGCTCGCCACGCCCCTGCCACTTTACAAAGCTATTCCTTATTTAACAGATGGACCTTCTGGCACGTTACATATACACTTGTGAATTCATTTGTTCATTCAAAGAAACACCCATATAGGGCTTTATATGTGCCAGGTTTGGTTCTAAGTACATGACAGCTGTTCATTTAGTTAATCCTTCTGCAGCCCCGTGAAGTAGGTGTCATCATTATCGCCACCGTTTCACACATAAAGCAACTGAGGCCCAGAGAGGCCCCGTAACTAGCCTGAGATCCCACAGCTAGTGGCAGAGCTGGGATGTGAACCAGAGTTCATGCTCTCTACCCCTCCACTCCGGGTATGAGATGCTTCTCTGCACCTAAGGCCTTCCTCAGGGACACAGGGCCCGGCCATGCTGCTGCCCTTGGCCCTGAGCCCTTTCTGCATCTCCGTTTACCCCTAAGGAGCGCTCCGTTCCCTTAGTCATCCCTGTCCCCTGTACACGCCCACGTGTCATCCAGGTGATGCCAATAGTGACAGTGGGGTAAGTTAACAATAATTGTAATAGCAGTAGCTAACATTTATTGTGGGTTATCGTGTGCCAGGCGCTATTACCATGTCATTTAATCTTTCCAGCCAATCTGTGAAGCAGGGCCTATTATCATCCTCATTTTACAGCAGAGGGAAAGGAAGCTCAGGGAGGTAAAATAAGGGCAGGAAGCCAGTCTGGGAGGCGGCCAAGACTCCCCCAGGGGGTCAGACGGTGGAGCCCGACTCAGCCCCCTTCTCCACGGCCTCCCTTGGTCTCCTTGCAGAGAAAACAGTGATGCTCCCTAACATGAGTGGAGTGTCTACTACATGCCAAGCCCAGCTCAGGGCACTCTACAGGCATCATCCCATTTCTTCCTCAAACAGTTTGATGAAATTGGCCTCTTTGATGCATTTGCAGATCAGGACACTAAGGCACAGAGCGATCAAGTGACTTTCTCTGCCTCCCTCAGATGTCCTTCAGGAATGAAGGACGTTCCCTCAGCTGCCGAGAGGGCTGCCAACTTGGCTCTGCTGAAGAGGCAGCTCTCAAGGGTCTCCCACCCTCACTCTTCCTACAGGGTCAGCATCACAGCTCCACTGCTCCCCCACAAAGTCCCGCCTCCCCTCTGCCTTTTCACAGGCTTTGGCCCCAGAGGAATCCCCAGTAATTATATTGGAGCTGCTCCTGGGGACCTGGACCAAAACAGCAGTGGGGATAGGATTCAAATCTGGGTCCACCGCTGCCGTCAGGGCCCCGGCCTACAGAGATCTCTCCCCTTGGCCTTTGTCCACAGCAGCTCTAAGGAAAGGGTTGGGTGAGCTGCCTGGAATCCATGGGGACTGGAGCAGCTGGTGCAAGCAGGGAGCCTCCTGAGGTCACCCCTGCCGCCAGGGAGCTCTGCTTGTTTCTGGGAAGCCTATTCTCTTCACTGGTCTAATCACCCCCAATCTGACTCCCTCCTCTGTATCCCCCAGCCACCACTTGCTGTCACCAATGGTGGCTTTGAATCAAAGCCTGGTAGGGACTCTGTCAGAGTCCCCAAGATGCCATGTGCTCTCTGTGGCTCCTGGGGTCCCCTCTCCCCTGGAGAGCCCCAGTCCTCTTCCACCTAGGGACTCCCACTCCCATGGGACTTAACCCAAAGGCCTACTGTGGATAGAGACCCCTTGGTAGTGGTAAGCACGGCTGGAGGACAGACTTCCTTTTGCACTTTATCTCTTTCCACAGCAGCTGACGTGTTTCCAGAGAGCAGGTACTTGGCCATTTCCAACAGCAAATCTCCTTCTGTGGGAAGAACTTTCTAGTTGCTGCCCCTCCCCTCACAGTCCAGTTTGGGGGCTCCTTCTCTGGACTCATCAGGGTTCAGTTCCTGCCTCTGACCTAGGATATCCCTCAGCACTAGGGCCCTCCGAGTCTCTGTCCCACTGTGAGCTCCTTGAAGGAGGCCGTGTCGTGCTCATTTTATTTATTTATTTATTTTATGGCCACACCTGCGGTATGTGGAAGTTCCCAGGCTAGGAGTCGAATTAGAGCTGGAGCTGCCAGCCTATGCCATGGCCACAGCAATGAAGGATCCGAGCTGTGTCTGCAACCTATGCCCCACCTGGTGGCTATGCCAGATCCTTAACCCACTGAGCGAGGCCAGGGATTGAACCCACATCCTCATGGATACTATGTCAGGTTCTTAACTGGCTGAGCCACAACAGGAACCCCCTTGTTCATTTTTGATTTCCACCCCCCAGCACAGCCCTGGGTGTAGCCTGGGCTCAGGGCATATGGTCAGTAACTTCTGGTTGCTCTCGTTCCTGTGGTTTATCAGCCCCTGTGGTCAGTTTTGATGGAGGAAGAAGCTCAAATCCACACACCTGCCATCAGGTTTGGGCTCCTTCTGTGCCATGGCCGCAATCACTGTGGTTCTTTCTAAGTGCCAGCTCTTCGCATCCTTGAACACAACCCATCTCAATTTCCCAACAGCCTTGTGAGATGCACGGTGCGGGTTCTCAGCTGTGTCTGTCTTTCAGATCCTTCTGCTCGGAGTTCGTGGCCGGTTTGGTGAAGTGGCTGAAGTTGTCTGAAGCCGTCTTGCCAACCATGACTGCTTTTGCCAGCGGCCTGGGAGGCGAAGGAGCAGACATGTTTGCTCAGATTTTATTGAAGGACCCCATCCTGGAGGACAGCCCACTGCTGATCACTCAGGTACACCCATGCCCCGGGGTAGCTGCAGAGGAAGGAGAACAAGATTTCCTTTCCAAGTCACCCTGACAATGGCTTCTAGGGGGATCGGCTGAAAGATTAAATATTTCCCCATAACGTCACATGATGGTGATGATCCTAGCTAATATTGAATTATCATTATTGACTAGTTTTGATTTAATTTATTACTTAAACAGTGCTTATTATATGCTAGTACCTTTTTTAAATGTGGACTCAGGAGTCCCTGTCGTGGTTCAGTGGTTAACGAACCCGACTAGGAACCATGAGGTTGTGGGTTTGATCCCTGGACTTGCTCAGTGGGTTAAGGATCCAGCATTGCCGTGAACTGGGGTGTAGGTCAAAGACGTGGCTCAGATCCTGTGTTGCTGTGGCTATGGCGTAGGCCGGCAGCTACAACTCCGATTCAACCCTTAGCCTGGGAACCTCCACGTGCTGTGGGTGCAGCCCTAAAAAGACAAAAGATAAAAAAATAAAAAATAAATTAAATAAATAAATAAATGTGGACTCAATTCTCAAAGCAACTTTATTAGGTAAGTAGGGTGATCACCTCCCCCCCTTTCTTTGTCTTTTTAGGGCCACACCCGAGGCTTGTGGAGGTTCCCAGGCTAGGGGTCTAATCGGAGCTACAGTTGCCGGCTTGCACCACAGCCACAGCAACACGTGATCTAAGCCACGTCTGTGACCTACACCACAGCTTATGGCAGCACCAAATCCTTAACCCACTGAGCAAGGCCAGGGATCGAACTGGCATCCTCATGAATACTAGTTGGATTCATTTCTGTTGCACCATGACAGGAACTCCTACCCCCATTTTATAGATGAGAAAACTGAGGCACAGAAAGGTTAGCGTACTTGCTCAAGGTCACACAGCTGATTCGAACCTTGGCGGTCTGACTCCAGAGCCCGTGCTCCGGCCTGCTAAGCTGTGGTGCCTCCTTTTGTTTTTTTGGTTTTTTTTTTTTTGTCTTTTGTTGTTGTTGCTATCTCTTGGGCCGCTTCCGCGGCATATGGAGGTTCCCAGGCTAGGGGTTGAATTGGAGCTGTAGCCACCGGCCCACGCCAGAGCCACAGCAACGCGGGATCCGAGCCGCGTCTGCAACCTACACCACAGCTCACGGCAACGCCGGATCGTTAACCCACTGAGCAAGGGCAGGGACCGAACCCGCGACCTCATGGTTCCTAGTCGGATTCGTTAACCACTGTGCCACGACGGGAACTCCTGGTGCCTCCTTTTGGAAGTGGCAACTTTGCCGTGTGTCCCTGGGTGTGTCACTCACCTGCTCTGTGTGCATTTAAAGCAGACAGAAGCTTGACACAGCCTCTTGTTGGGTCAAGTGAGCAGATTTAAAACAGCCCTTCCCCTCCTTCCTCTGACTCCCTGACACTCTCACACGTTTATTTAGTTATCTGCTTCCTTGTTTGTCTGGCTCACCACCAGAATGTAGGGCAGAGGTATTTTGTCTGCCTCGTTCTCCCACTTATTAAGAGTCAATAAATATTTGTCAAGTGAGTGGGCCGGTTACATATCAACCTATTGCTAATTTCTATTGCTTTTCCCTCAGGACCTTCTGAGCTTCTCACTCAAGGATGGTGAGTTGATTTTCTATGTTCTGTAAATTATGGCCACACATCTGCACCAGTGGTCGGTGTTACCCCTGTGATCCCATCCCCCGTGACCTTTTTGGAAGAAAGGAAAGGGAGGAGTTCCTATTGTGGCTCAGTGAGTTAAGAACCCAACTAGTATCCAAGAAGACGTGGGTTTTATCGCTGGCCTCGCTCAGTAGGTTAAAAACCGGTGCTGCTGTGAGCTGCAGTGTGGGTTGCAGATGCGACTTTGATCTGGTGTGGCTTTGGCTGTGGCTGTGGCGTAGGCCAGCAGCTGTAGCTCCAGTTGGATCCCTAGCCAAGGAACTTCCATATGCCACGGGTGAGGCCCTAAAAAAACGTAAGAAAGGGAAGGGAACCCAGTAGAGCTGGGGAGCCGGGGAGCTCTCCGTTCATGCCAAGAGCATGCTTGGTGCTTCTTAGTGGTTTTACTCATTCCTCACAATGCCCTGTGGTTTCACCTTCGGAGTAGCTCTGAATCGGCTCTTGCCCTCTGACATGTGTGCTGATGGCAAGCAGAGAGGAGGAACACGAAACTGAAAATGAAATCCCAGCAGCCTCCACACCGTGTGATAAGGGAGGTCTCGCCAACTCCCCACCAGAGCCCTGGCTCGTGGGGAATGGGAGGGCTAGGAAGAGGTGGAAGAACTGAATTTTAAGAGCAGGAACAGCATGTGAAGGAGATGTGGCAGGAAAGAGCTCTTGGAGGAAGGTCACTGGGGCAGGAGCCTAGAGGGCTCAACGCGTTCACAAGATCCCAGGCGGTTCCGTGTAGTTTATCGTCAGAGAAGTGCAGCTCTAAGGCCCAAACCCCAACATGTGTTTTTGGCCAAACTCTATCCAAACAAAACATTTTAACTATCTCAGAGCTGAATGGGAGTCCAGGGGTGATGGCCCAGCACCTGCTTTCAGGCAGATGTGGCCTGAACTCACATTTCTGTTTCACTGACATGGCTGAGTTGCGGTCTGAGGATGCGGTGGGGCTGGTCTGATAATGCTCAGTTGCATCGCTCCCCCCTGCCCCCCGCTTTTTAAGGCCACATGCGCAGAATATGGAGGTTCCCAGGTTAGGGGTCAAATTGGAGCTGCAGCTGCTGGCCACAGCCACAGCCACAGCAATGCAAGATCCGAGCCATATCTGCGACCTACGCCATAGCTCATGGCAGTGCCGGATCCTTAACCCACTGAGCGAGTCCAGGGATCGAATCCGAGTCCTCATGGATACTAGTTGGATTTGTGACCCCCGAGCCACAATGGGAACTCCCAGTTGCATCACTTTTATTATTCAAACAAAAGTAAGGTAAGTATAACAATAGCCAGTCCTCCTGGGTGCCCTTGGAGTGAGGGGCAGCATTCACACAGAGGTCTAAGGCTCAGGTTGCTGGAGAACAGGGCAGCCTGTCGGCACTGACACTATCACCTTATAATCATTAGAAGGTCTGAGTGCTGGTTCTTGAGTGCTTGCTGTGTGCCCAGCCTGATGCCAAGGCCTGCACAGGCATAGAGCCCTCTTGGCCCCCTGAAGGGTGCTAGAGGCCATCGTTCCCATTTTGCAGACTTGAGACTCACATAGCCATGATCACCTTGGATGAGCTTCTCATATTTCCAGGTGGAGCAAATGAGGCCCAGAGAGGGGAAGGGGCTTTCCTGGAAGCACACAGCGGCAGAGGCAGCCTGGGACTCAGAACCAGGTCTCCAGCCTCCCAGGCCAGCTCTGTCCTGCTGCCTTACCACTGGGGAGAAGAAGTTACCACAGTGCTTCTGTGTCTGCCTGACTCTCCCTTTCCTCATCTAGAGGGTATAATTCATCCCAGCCTGCTTCCTGCCCCCACCTGCCAATCACAAGCCCTCCTGAGTTCCCATGAACACCCAGGACACCTTAACTTACCCCCCTTTGCTGTGGGCGACGTTGGCCTGGCTCTCGCAGAATAGAGTGGGTTTGAAACAGCCTAATGTCATCTCCTGAGCCTTCACGCCCTCCTGGGGCATTCTCATGAACAGCCTCTAAGCCAGCATTGCCTTTTCAATTTCTCTTGAGAATAGCCACCACTTATTAAGCACCTGTTAATGCTGGTTACTGTACCCAGCCCTTGTCACCCTCACAGCCATCCTTTAATATAGGTGCTCCCACTTGACAGATGAGCAAACTGAGACTCAGGGAGTTGAAATAGCTGACCTAAGCTGGTAAGTGGTAGAGCCACATTCTTTTTTTTTTTTTTTTTCTTTCACCCTCCTGCAGTATGTGGAAATTCCTGGGCCAGGGATCGAACCCACGCCATAGCAGCAACCCAAGCTGCTGCAGTGACAACACCAGATCCTTAACCTGCTGAACCATAAGGGAACTCCTAGACATCCTAAAACAAGTGCTGTTGATGAAAACCTTAGTAGACTTTACCTACGAGGGTTGGGGATGTAGAAGCATCCCCATGGGAATGATAATACCTCGTTTCTGTGAATACCGGTCTCTGCGAACATCTGAGGGTTGGCTCTGGTTTTTCTGAAAGCCCCACCAGGTGCCAGCATCTACAAACAGGAACAGTTTCAGGGGCAGACCAGGACCTAATGGGAGCAGATGTTAGGTCTCCAGTGTTCCCCAGAGGGTCAGAGGTGGGTAGCCCCTCAAACCATCTAGGCCACCCTCTCAGCAGACACAAGCAGAGCTCAGAGATATTGTAGGTTCAGTTCCCAAGCACCACAGTAAAGCAAATCACGATGAGGTGAGTAACACGAATGTTTTTGGTTTCTCAGTGCATATAAATTTATATTTATACCATACTAGAATCTATTAAGTGTACAGTAACACTATGTCTAAAAATATATACAGGCATTCCCATCGTGGCTCAGTGGAAACGAATCTGACTAGTATCCATGAGGACGCGGGTTCAACCCCTGGCCTTGCTCAGCGAGTTAAGGAACCGGTGTTGCCAGGAGCTGTGGTGTAGGTCACAGATGCAGCTCAGATCTAGCATTGCTGTGGCTGCGAAGTAGGCCAGCGGCTACAGCTCCGATTCGACCCCTAGTTTGGCAACCTCCATATGCTGTGGGTGTGGCCCTAAAAAGCAAATTAATTAATTAATTAAAATAAAAATATATGCATACCTTAATTTTCAAATAATGCTGTTGGTTGGACTAGACCGTGATGGAAGATAAGAAAAAGAATGTGTATATATATGTGTATGACCGAGTCAATTTGCTGTACGGCAGAAATTGGCACAACATTGGAAATCAACTATCCTTTAATAAAAAAAATAAATTTTAAAAATGTTAAAAAATGAAAGAATGCTGGTGGGAAAATGGTGCCAGTAGATTTGCCAGATGCAGTGTTGCCACAGACCTTCAGTTTTTTTTTTGTTGTTGTTGTTGTTTGTCTTTCTGCCATTTCTTGGGCTGCTCCCGCAGCATATGGAGGTTCCCAGGCTAGGGGTCTAGTTGGAGCTGTAGCCACCAGCCTACTCCAGAGCCACAGCAACGCAGGATCCAAGCCGCATCTGCGACCTACACCACAGCTCACGGCAACGCCAGATCCTCTACCCACTGAGCAAGGGCAGGGATTGAACCCACAACCTCATGGTTCCTAGTCGGATTCGTTAACCACTACACCACGACGGGAACTCCTGTTGTTGTTGTTGAAGTCTGTCTCTGCAAAGTGCAATAAAACAAGATCTGCCTGTAGATGAGAAAATGAGGCCTAGAGTGGGTGTGGCTTGCTACCAGTTGTCATGTCCAACCTTATCCTTATTAATGAAGAACCAGAGACCAAGGACTGGGGGCGTTGGGAGATCAGCTTGCCTGGTGATACAATTCAAGCTCTACTTGGCAAGTTGCCGAATGTCTCTGGGCCTCGGTTTTCTAGGGTATCAAATGGGAACAACAGTACTCCATGTCTTAGGCCAGTGGTGAGGATTAAACAACTCCCGATAAAGTGCTCAGAACAGAGCTGGCCCGCAGGAAGCAGGCCGTGAGTGCCCCAGGCCATGTTGGTGGTGGTGAAATGGGAACACTCTGGGAACCAGGTAACCAGATTCTCATCCAATCCCTGAGGCTCTCAGTTGTGTGACCTCGATCGCGTCACTTCACTTCGCTGAACTGCAATTTCAGATACACCTGAGAGAGGCAAGAGCCAGATGCTGCTTGAAAGCGAAGCAAAACAGAACTGTCTCTGGTTCTAAGAACACAGTTCAGGATCTTGTAAGGAGAAAGTCAGTGTCATAGTTGGGCCAATTTTTCAAGTCCTTTTCCAGAAGCTCTATGAGGGTAGGGCCCTTGTCTGGCTTGTTGACCCACCACATCCCAGCGTCTAGAACACCGGTGGACACGTGGTGGGCATATGGTATGTGTTGGGTGGTGGATGGAGGGAGGGAGGGAGGGACAGATAGAAGGAAGGGTGGAGCACGAGCCAGATACTAGCAGAGTGGTCTGTCCGAACTTGAGGTTTAGACTCTCCTCGTCCACAGAGACCAATGGAGTAGGGCACAGCAGCGGAGGCGGTTCTGTCTGCGCTGCTGGATTTCTCTCTGGGTGTGAGGGTGATTAATTAGTCACAGAATCAGCCTGAGAAATCAACATGAAAAGCTGCATTTCGCAGAACTTCCTGGAAGGCTGACCTTTACTGACAGCATTGGGATCTTAGTCACAAAACGATGCCAGCTGGGTGGAATTTTTTCTGCGTGCTAATCATTTTCTTCTCGTCCAATAACAACCCATCAAGCTTCTTGCCCACGCAGCTGGAAAAATAAGCCTTTGATATGTTGAAGCTTAAACTGAATCTGAGCTGACTCTAAACCAGCTTTCTCCGAGTTCCCTGATGGCAGGGTAGGTTAAGGATCTGGTGTCACTGCTGTGGCACGGGTTTGATCCTAGGCCCACGAACTTCCACCTGATGCAGGTATGGCCAAAAATATGTAAAAAATAAAATAAAATAAAAATACACCAGACAATGCCATTTAAAAAAAATTTTTTTTAAATAAACCAGGTTTCTCAACCAGGGCACTATTGACATTTAGAATTGCCTGATTCTTTGTTGTGGGGCCACCTGGGGCCTTATAGGAGGTTTAGTCATATCCCCAGCCTCTACTCACGAGATTTCAGTAGCACTTCCTGAGTTGAGACGACCAGAAATGTCTCCAGGGAGTTCCCATTGTAGCTCAGTGGTTAACGAATCTGACTAGGAACCTTGAGGTTGCAGGTTCGATTCCTGGCCTCACTCAGTGGGTTAAGGATCCAGCGTTGCCGTGAGCTATGGTGTATGTTGCAGACTCAGCTCAGATCCCACGTTGCTGTGGCTCTGGCGTAGGCTGACATCTACAGCTCCGATTTGACCCCTAGCCTGGGAACCTCCGTGTGCCATGGCAAGCAGCCCTAGAAAAGGCAAACACACACACACAAAACAGAAATGTCTCCAGATGACATTGCCAAGTATCCTCCGGGGGGAAAACGTCCCTGGTTAAGAACCATTGATCTAGGACCCCAGATTTGGGCATGGCAGGGGAGGCCGGTTTATTCGTAGTTGGTAATCTTTCTAAGTTACCTCGTTGCTTTTCTAGGTCTTATACAGAGACTGTTGATTATTGCATCATATATAAATCCTCAGAGCAACTGCTGGAATAGATACTGTTATCCCCACTGATAGGAAATTAGGCTGAGGAGGTTATGTAAGTATCCCAAGGTTACACTTCAGAGTTTCGAAACTCCATTTAAGGCAGCGAGTCTCAGGGTGAACTCTGCATTGGTGCCCAGGAGGCTTAAACAGAATCATGGTTCTTGCCCTCTGTACTCTGAATCCAAAGATAGCATCAACTCCAGGCCTCGGAGCCCGAGGAGGCACAGGCCGCGTGAGGCACAGCAATCTCCACCGCAAACTTGGCTCCACTCTCTGACCTGGTCTTTATTACTGAATTGCAAACCCTACCACCCCAATGAATCAGGAAGTTCTGAGAAGTTGGTCTTTGGCCGCAGTGAAATGCAAACATTGTCACCAGCTTCCTAGTTCTCCATCAGAATCCTCAAGATTCATAAAGCCTGTTCTCAGTATTGAAATTGGCTCATTCCTCCATTCAGCAAATAAGAATGGAGCCCACCATATGTGCCAAGCCCTCTGCTTTGAAAGTTTCTTACTCTGCCTACACCCATTTTTCCCTCTCGTGCAAAATGAGGCATCATACGGAGTTCGCACTATAGCACAGTGTGTCAAAGGTCTGGCATTGGCAGCTGCAGCTCAGATTCGATCCCTGGCCCAGAAACTTCCATAAGCTGCAGATGTGGCCAAAAACAAAGCGGAGCGGGGTCGGGGAGTATAATACCAGCTTCCCAGGACTATTGGGAGAATTAGCAGTCTCGAATGCCAACTTCTGGAGTGATGCCCAGTGACTGGTAAGAGCACTGTGGGTGCTGGTTTCCTTCCATGCAGAGGTGATATGAGGAGGAGTCATTGTAATCACATCACTCCAGGCATGAGTGCACCCAGACCTACTCAGACCAGGACCTAGCTGGTTAGAACAACAAGTGCAAAGGCCCTGGGGCAAGAATGAGCTTAGCTTCTTAATGAGACAGATACTCGTGCATGAAACAGGGACCAACAGAAAGTGAGA
Organism: Sus scrofa; assembly: GCF_054392235.1. Taxonomy (NCBI): domain Eukaryota; kingdom Metazoa; phylum Chordata; class Mammalia; order Artiodactyla; family Suidae; genus Sus; species Sus scrofa. The sequence continues at coordinate 82,601,972 of NC_139388.1, read as the reverse complement.
TGGGAAAGAGTGGCAGGAAGGGGTCAGATAATGAACAGCCTTGCAGACCAGGGGAAGAAATGTGGAATGAATTCTAAGGGCACTGAGGGGTTTTACGATGGGGGAGAGAACCCCAGTCAGATGTGTGACTTTATCCTTCAAGCTGCTATGTGGCAAATATAGTGTGGAGGCAAGAGCGAAAGATGAGAAGCCAGGGAGGTGGCTGGTCCTTGAAGGGCAATGGCAGTCGTGGTGGCTGTGGCCGGCGATGGCAGCAAAGATGGAGAACCATGGCCTGACTCGGGGTTCATGTTGGAGGTGTGGCTGTCAGCGTGAGCTGGTGAATTGGATGTCTGGGAAGGGGTGGCAGGAAACAGGAAAGATGCCCGGACTTTGGGCCTGAGCCCTGCCTGCCTCACATAGCACCGCAGCTCCAAGTGCAACAGCCGGCTGTCAAGGTCCTTGAAATGACCCTTAAATGAGGCTAACGTTCCAGAGTCCTGTGCCTGCGAGTACGTTGGAAGCTTAATCACCTGTGTACCTGGCAGTCTTTTTCCCGAAACTGAATCACTGCAGCCTTGACCAATGGAGTATGAATTAGTGGCTGATTAGAATTGCCACCAATTAATCACCATGGCCAAGGCTTATTAATTTCTACAGCTCTGTTATGACCTGCATGCCGTAGAATGATCCTGAGAGAAAGCAGGTGCCTTTGTTCATGGCCCTTTAGCTCCACGTGTCCCAAGACACGACACGCTGTCTGTTTCCCTGGCACGTAGACAGTGCTTCATCTCAGGACGCAGCGAGGGCAGCCGGGCAAAAGCTGCCCTATCGCGGCTCACTCTGAGCCCCTAGTTCAAGAAAGGAATTGATTTATTTTGCAGAAGCTGAGGTAGTTGAAGCCAGTACAACTTTAGTATAAAATTATTGTACAGCTTTGCAGACACCCACCAAAGGAGGCCAATTCTGCAGTGTCCATTAAAGGCCTGTCGTGGGCCCAGAGCCCTCTGCTTTTTTTTGTTTTTTGGGGTTTTTTTTTTTTTTTTTTTTTTTTTTTTTTTGGCTACACCCACAGTGTACAAAAGTTCCCAGACCAGGGATCGAACCCCAGCCACAGCAGTGACAATACTGAGTCCTTAACCCCTAGGCAGCTGGGGAACTCCTTTCTCCTTGAAACTTCGAAAGGTGGCTCTTACGATTTCCACTTCCACCCAAGCAAGGATGAGCTCTGCCCAAAGTTAAACACACAAATAGAATTCATACCCAGGTATGCTGGGTTATTGATTGAACATTTATTCTTTGTGCCGCGTGCTCTTCTAAGGACTGGTGTTTATACTTCAGGGGAAGAGACAAACAAAAGTCAATAGATACGATATCAGAGCAGGGCAATGTGGAATGAAAGGCAGGGTGAAGGGGTCAAGTGCTGGGGCAGGGGGGTGGGGTCAGGGAGGCCTCCCTGGGCAGGAGGCATTTGTGTGGAGACTTGCATGAAGAGGAAGGGTCCCACAGGAAGATCTGGGGAACGAGTCTTCCTGGTAGTGGGAACAGCAAGGGCAAAGGCTCCAGAGAAGGAACATTCTAGAAGGCAAGGTCACAGCGTTGGCCAGGGGCCCTTTGAAGGTCGTGTTGGAGTTGGATTTGGTTCTGATCAGGACATCACCTCCTTAACAGCTTTGGGATGTGAAAAACTGATCTTGCTGATGTGGCTGGTGACAGACGCCGCCTTGCTTCTGATTCATCTTTTTAATGGTTGCACACTGTTCTGTCTGGGAAGCTGTGCTCTTGTTCAGCTGACTGTGCTCAGGGGCTTGTGCATCGAGGGTATGGGTTATGGTTATGCTTCCTAGGGTTTGGGTTACATCTGTTGCCCTGCTGTTAACATCTGTCTTTCGACCCTGAACTGATTCCCTGCTCATTCTCTCTCTCTCTCTCTTTCGAGGGCGCTATGACGCACGGGCCCGTGTCCTCATTTGCCGCGTAACCTCCCTCCTCCGCGTGCCCCTGGAGGAGCTGGATCTCCTGGAAGAGACGTTCCTTGAGAGCCTGAAGGAAACCAAAGAGAAGGAATCTGAGTAAGGGAGCCCTGTGACCCCGGCCCCGCCCATCTGGAATGGAGGATTTCCACTTTTCAGATGCCCCCACCCCACCCCCCATTTAGAGACAGCGCAGTGCCCTTGTGGCTCAGCAAGTTAAGAACCTGACTAGTACCCATGAAGATACAGGTTCGATCCCCAGCCTTGCTCAGCGGGTTAAGGATCCGGCATTGCCGTGAGCTGCAGTGTTTGCAGATGCAGCTCAGATCCCGTATTGCTATAGCTATGGTGTAGGCCTGCAGTTGCAATTCCAGTTTAGCCCCCAGCCTGAGAATGTCTGTAAGCCGAATGTGCAGCCCTAGAAAGAAAGAAAAAAAAGAGAGAGAGAGAAATGGTGCATTGAGATGATATGAGCGCTGCACGGAGAGTCCCAGTGCAGCCCTGATTCGCTGTGTGGCCTTAGCTAGTCACTTCCCCTCTCTGGGTCTCCTCTTTATTTGTAGGAAGAGATTGGATGATTGCTAATGGCCATGAGTCTGTAACTTTAACATTTTGTGGCCCCAACGCCTCACTCCTCTTTAGCTCCTGTGACACCTTGTCCATGGGCCAGAGTGGCCTGGGTTCAAATCCCACCTCTGACCTTTTTGACCTTGGGCAGGTGTTCCCCCTCTTCTCTAAGCTACAATATTCTCATCTGTAAAATAGGAATAAGAGGAGTTCCCATTGTGTCTCAGCAGGTTAAGATAGTCTACATAAGGATGCAGGTTCAACCCCTGGCCTTGCTCAGTGAGTTAAGGATCTGGCATTGCTACAAGCTTCAGTGCAGGCTGCAGATGCAGCTGGGATCTGGTGTTGCTATGACTGTGGTGTAGGCCACAGCTATAGCTCCAATTCGATCCCTAGCCTGAGAAATTACATAAGCTGCAGGTGCGGCTATATAAAGAAAAAAGAAGAGGGAGGAGTTCCTTTCCTTGCTCAGTGGAAATGAACCTGACCATGAGGACGCAGGTTCTATCCCTGGCCTCACTCAATGGGTTAAGAATCTGGCATTGCCATGAGCTGTGGTGTAGGCCAGCGGCTACTGCTCCGTCCAATCCAACCCCTGGCCTGGGAACCTCCATAGGCCTCAAGTGCTGCCCTAAGAAGACTAAAAACAAAAAACAAAGAAAAAAGAAGAGAGAGAGAAAATGAGAAGAGCATCCTTGGAAAGCTCTCTGGCAATCTAGTGGTTAGGACTCAGTGCTTTCACCACTGTGGCCCAGGTTCACTGCCTGTTCTGGTAACTGAGATCCCACATTAAGCCACTGCACCCTATAGTGGTAAAAAAAGAATGGCTTCCTCCTAAGATCATTGTGGAAGACAAATGCCGTCATATTAACAGGCACTTGGCCCAGGGCTGGCACGTAGCAAGCGCGCCGTACGAGTGAGCCCTTCCCTTCCCCCATGGGCCCCCGCACCTGCCAGTTGGCCAGCAGCTTTGCTGTCGGTGTATGTGAGGGAAATTGTCTGGGTAACTTGGTCAGAGCTCAGCTCTTTGCAGAACACTTCACACAGCATCTAATCCCTGGGTAATAAATCGATCCCAGTCACTGCCTAATTGCATCTCCCGGCCTTGGGTTTTGTTCCGGCCACACAGGCTGTCTTTGAGCAGCCAGGCTGGGCCAGTTCAGCCCAGCTGGGAATTTAGCTCTGAAGCCAGACCTGGAGCCGCCCTCGCACCAGGGTTTGTAGGACAAAGGGAGGGGGTGGTTTCCTTGAGAAAGGAGGAAACTTGATCTGTTGAAATAACCTGAAAATAGTCTTGTTTTGACTCCCAGAGCTGTGTCAATAAAGAGACACCTGGGTCCAGGCCAGTTAACACAGTCACAGGGACTGCCCAGGACCTTGGTCTCTACTGGACGTGTGTGGTATTTCAGGTATGCCTTGAAATGAAGGAGAGTATTGTTTGGAAATCGATTGTCAGGAAGAAACACGTTTCCCAGAGGCTGTGTTCTGCTGTCACCAGTAATGCCAGATCAGGGAAGATGCAGAACAGCCCAGCTCTGCCGCTGACCCAGCTCTGCCCATGTGCTCCTAAGTCTCCATGTGGTCCTGGGCACGTTGCTTTCCCTCTCTGGGCACCTGCGTCAGGTTTTTCACCTGTGCAAGTAGAGGATCAAATTATACATAGGTTTCTTTTCACTCGGGTTTTATATTTCTGCAAGGTGAGCTTCTCACTCAGCACCCCAGGGTGATCCTTTGCACCTGGGATTCTGGGTGTGATGTACCACCTTTCTGTTCTCGGGTCCCCACATGAGCCCGGAGGCCACCTGAGCATCTCCTATGTCTTGGGTGACTTCACTTCTCCGAGCCTCAGCTTCTTCATCTCTAACCCAGGGAGAGTGGTGGTATCTCCATCAGAGGGCCGCCGAGAAGATTAAATTAATCAATACATATCAAAAGCTTGGAACAGGAGTTCCCTTTGTGGCTCAGGGGAAACGAATCTGACTAGTATCCATGTAGGACGCAGGTTTGATCCCTGGCCTCACTCAGTGGGTTAAGAATCCAGTGTTGCCGTGGGCTGTGGCGCAGGTCACAGACATAGCTCAGATCTGGCATGGCTGTGGCTGTGGCATAGGCCAGTGGCTACATCTCCGATGGGACCCCCAGCCTGGGAACCTCCATATGCTACGGGAGTGGCCCTAAAAAGACAAAAAAAAAAAAAAAAAAGCTCCTGGTACGTCATAAACACTAGCGAATGTGGTGTTGGAGGTGGATACCAATCCTGTCGTAATAACACGGTCAGCATCTCGCCTTCATTGAGTGCTTTCTAGATTCAGGCACAAGATGTCATCTCATTTGGTGCTCGTTACAGTCCCCTGAGGCTTTTGTGGAGGAAGAAACAGAACCTCAGGAGGGTGACGTAACTCGCCCAGGGTCACCCAGCCGGTCCATGGCACCGTCTGATTCAACCATCTTACCCAGTCTGAACGTCACTTACCGCAGCCCACAGGCATGGTTGGCCATCCCAGGTCCCCTCCTTAATTCTGAAGAAAGCAGTAAAGATAATTCTTTTATGGGGCTTTCTGAACTTTTCTTCAAGATGTATCTCTAAACTCCTCAGAGATAAGAGTGCCCTCTCTACCACTGGAGAAGGCAATTTAAAAAAAAAAAAAAAAAAGATAAGGGTGGTGGTGATGACGTAAGGGCAAGGAACACCCTCTCACGGGAGATCTGGTGACAGTGATGGAAATTCCTTCATGGAACCATGAGCTGGGCAGTGTGGGTGTCTTTGCTCTTCACGGGGTATCTGTGACTGCAGCCTGGGATTTGGCCACATCCACATTCCTGGCTTCAGCCTCTGCTTTGGAAGGTTGACACGGAATGCCAGCTCAAGGTCACTTCTGGCATCCTAGGTCATGAGGGTGGTGCTGGGTCAGCAGGCAAAGTCAGTAACAGGATCGGGGCTTCATCTGAATTTACTGTCATGCTCAGAATTCTCCCTTCCAGACATAGGAAGAAGTGGCATCGTAGATGTCACTCAGAACCAGCCTCTCCTCTTATGCTTTAGATGTTAAAATTCAGTCAGACAATTGAAGTTATTGCAGGAATGAAATGTTGTGATAATTAATGATTAATGAGAAAGCTATTCATTTTATGTACAAAGCAGTGATTAAGAGCATTCAAGTACTTAAATAAATAAGGAGAGTGATTGGCAGTTCAGATATACATTAAGAGAAAGCACCTTAGCTAAATGCTCTAGGGAAACTATTGTATTGTTTTTGATTCAGCAAGTGTTTATAAACATAAATAATGACACAAAGCAGAATACTAGAGATTAGAGTATATCACCCAGAGTTCCCCTGTTGGCGCAGCAGGTTAAGGACCTGCGTTGTCACTGCTGTGGCTCAGGTCACAGCTGCGTCGTGGATTCAGTTCCAGTCCTGGAACTTTTGCATGCCATGGGTGCAGCCAAAAAAGCAAAAAACAAAAACAAACAAACCAAAAAACAATGCTAGAGTATATCATCCAAGCTTTGTAAAATTGATCTGATATACTGGCATTCATCCCTTTCAATAAAACAGCTAAATTTACTCTTTAGTTATTTTATTTCCTTTAGGTTATGAGTTTCCCCTTCCATGAACACAGCGAAAAGTGATGTCTGGCATCACAGATGTGCAGGTGTCACTGCAGGAACAATCTAGAAGCCGACAATGCTAATAAACATCAAGGATACCAACCCAAGAATTTGACTATGTTCTTAGTAATAAGTTTCTACTAATCATGAAAATTTTATGATATTCTAGATTTGTTCTAATATCCCGGAAGTTTCATTCTTGGTGGTGATTGACCTTGACCCTTGCTAATATTTTATTTCGCCAAGATATCTATTTCATCCTCTGTTTCTACATAGAAATGGACAGTGAGTGGGAGACTAGATCACTGCAGCTAGATGTTCACTTCCAATCCTTATTGGAATAGTAGATTTTTTTTGGTGGTGGGGGGATCACACCCATGGCATGCAGAAGTTCCTGGGCCAGAGATGGAACCCAAGCCACAGCAATGACAACACCAGATCCTTAATCACTAGGCCACCAGGAAGTCCAGGTGAGTCTTTTCAAGAAATGTCTTCTGAGCCGCATCCAGGTGCCAATCCTAGGGCCACCTGCTGCAGGTGGCGTGCAGGAAAGGCTTGATCTCTGTCCTGAAGCTTCGCCCCTGCCATTCTCAAAGTTGAGATAAACTGGAGAGCTTGTTAAGGTAGTTTCCTTACTCTTATGCCCAGAGCCTCAGGCCCAGGAAATAGTGCTTTTAACAGCCATCTCCCTGGGGATTCTGATGCACTTGATCCAAAGATCAAGTTCCCCTCATGGCTCAGTGGTAACAAAACTGACTAGTATCCGTAAGGATGTGGGTTCGACTCCTGGCCTCACTCAGTGGGTTAAAGATCCAGTGGCTACAGACCTGATTCGATGACCCCCAGCCTGGGAATTTCTGCAGGCATGGCCCTAAAAAGCAAAAGACAAAAACAAACAAGCGAACAAACAAAAAAGACTGAGAGATCAACTTTGAAAATCAGTGGTCTAGAATTCCAGGCTAATAACAGTACAGAGGGTTAGAGACTCCTGGATTCAGGGCCCTTAGGCAGGCTTGGGGCTCAAGCAGGCTTCCTGGAGAAGAGAGCTCCGGAGGTGACTTGGGAACAATGAGTAATATTTAGCCGGATAAAGGAAGGCGAGAAGGTACTTGGCAGCCAAGGGTCAGCAGGAACACAGGACTGAGGTGCAGACAATGTGCCTGTCGCTGTTCAGTGTTTCTGGAGGGTGATGTGTCACGAATTGTTGTGTCACGATGAGACCGTGAAGGGGCCGGCTCCCAGGGGGCCTGAGCGTCCTGCTGGAGAGGTGACCCTGTCTTCAAGCGAGGGAGGGCCAGAAGCGAGGGAGAGAGGGAGGCAGGCAGGCAGTTATATTTTCCTGCTTGACACTGGTCACACGGTGGTGCTGTCGTCATCCTCCCTTTTCTGGTGTCCAAATGAGAAAATTGAGGCTTGGAAAAATCAGGTGAGCCAGCAAGCTCATGGCAGAGCTGGGCTCAGACACCTCTACCCCAGATGTGCAGACTCCTTCCCAGGCAGTGCTTGTTGCGTGAGACGCTGTTGCTTCACGGAGCCAGCTGCTCGTGGGGCCGCGTGTTCCTCTCGGGTATAGCCCTCAGCTGGAATTTTTCCCTCAGGCCTTGAACTCTGCTGAAAGCAACTGATTTCCAGCTTTCCTATTTGCCCTGCATGGTGCTAGCAATTAAGGGCCAAAGTATGTCTCCAGCCCGTACTTAGGAGGAAATTATCGTAACCATGGAAGGAATGATAAAAGCAACAAACAGACTGAATGATTACAATACGCCAGTCATCACGTGTGGACTATCTCACTTCGCCCTTCCGATAACCATGGAAATTCAGGGCTATTTTTTTTTTTTTTTTTTTTTTTTTAATGGCTGCACCCACACCATATGGACGTTCCCAGGCCAGGGACTGAATACAAGCCACAGCTGCAACCTACACCACAGCTGTAGCAACACTGGATCCTTAACCACTGTGCCACAGTGGGAATTCCCAGGGCTATTATTATCTCCACTTCATGGATGAGGAAACTCACAGACGGGGCAAGTAATTTGTGCAAAATCCCAAGGTTAGTAAGTGGCTCTGTCCAACAGGACAAGCTAAGTTTCACTGCAATAGCAAGTGACCTCCATGTCTCAGTGGCTTGCAACAACAAAGGCACAATTTCTTGCAGATTGGCTGTGCTTTAGACCATGCTGTCTTCGTTCTGGGTCCCAGGTTGACAGAGTGACTGCTATCAGGAGCGTTGCTGGTCTCAGGGCAGAGCAAAAAGAGGCTTATCAGGCCCCTGTACCAACTCTTTTCAAAATTTTGCTGAGGAGGCGTTCCCGTCGTGGCTCAGCGGAAACAAATCTGACTAGTATCCACAAGGACGTAGGTTCAGTCCACTCAGTGGGTTAAGGATCCAGCGTCGCCGTGAGCTGTGGTGTAGATTGCAGACATGGCTCAGATCCCATGTTGCTGGGGCTGTGGCATAGGCTGCAGCTGTAGCTCCGATTTAACTCCTAGCCTGGGAACCTACATATGCCACAGACACGGCCCTAAAAAGACAAACAAAAAAAATATTTTGCTGGAAGTGACAGGTGTACCTTCCACCTACTGGCTAAAGGCAGCCGTGGGGCCACTCAGTTCAGTAGGACAGAGCTGGAGAACCTTTCCATAGGGAGGCCCAGTGCAGGAGGGATAACCGGACGTTGATCCAGTGGATGGTGACACACCGCCACAGCCGAGGGAGGATTCAAGCCTTGTTTACAGGGTTGGTATCGTCAGAACCCTCACCCTCACCACCATCCTGCCTTCCGCCTTGCTAGATGCATGTGATTCGGCCTCATCCCACACATCTGATGGCGTGGGTTTCCAGCATGGGAGCAGCACCTGTGATCCTGGACCACTGGCTTCCGCTTCTCTGCAGTGAAGCCACTGAGAAGGGCTGAGGGGTACCCCCAAGACGCGCTTAAGGAAAAGTTGGTTGAGGGGAATAGGCAGACAACCAAAAAGCAAAAATGGTCCCCGAATGCCCATCTTAAATTCCCTTGCTTTTCAGTACCTGGAGGATGAATGTTTCACTGTCACATGTGGCTCAGGAGGGGAAATAGGAAGGAAACAATTCTGGTTGAATACTGCCTTTTCTGCCCACTGACACACAGCACCCACTGCTATTCGTGCTCCATAAAAGTTTGTGGATTGCGTGGATGAAGAAGGAATGAATTTAATCTTTTTTTTTTTTTTTTTTTTTTTTTTGGCTTCTGTAGGCCACACCCACGGCATTTGGAGGTTCCCAGGCTAGGGGTCGAATTGGAGCTACAACTGCCAGCCTACACCACAGCCACAGCCACACCAGGTCCAAGCCACGTCTGTGACCTATACCGCAGCTCATGACAATGCCAGATCCTTAACCCACTGAGCGAGGGCAGGGATCCAACCCGAAACCTCATGGTTCCTAGTTGGATTCATTTCTGCTGCACCACAACAGAAACTCCTGAATGTAATCTTTACCAACCAGCAGCCTTCTGAGGGAGATGTTATTATCTCCATTTTACAAAAGGGGGAATTGAGTTTCCAGGAAACTGAGTTTCATGGTATCAGCCACTGTTTTGGTCCCCTCTCAAAGAGCCAGCTGTCATGCTCTGTGCTCATAGCTGACTAGTATCCCTGAGGACGCAGGTTTGATCCCTGGCCTCGCTCAGTGGGTTAAGGATCCAGCTTAACCCACTCCTTGCTGATCCCCACAACCACTCGGGGTGGGGGGTACTGTCAACTAAAAAAATACAACCTGAAAGTTGAGAGTTAAGTTTTATTTCGGGTGAAATTAGAATTAAGCTCGGGAGACAGCATCTCAGGTCATCCCGAGAATCTGCTCCGAGGAGGCAAGGGGGGAAGTTAGGATATAAGAGTTTTTGCAACAAAGGGAAGGTAGTAGGACCAAAAGATTTACACAGAACTGGATTTACCGAAGAAGATTTACAGAAAACCCGTTTCTAGGGGAAGAGGTAAAGGCTGGGGGGCTTACCAGAATCACTCCTTTGACAGGCACCTCAGCTGTGGGCCAGTTTTCTTTGTTTCTTCCCTGAGTTCCCTCAGGGCTCACCGGCCCACCCTTGGGAGCGGCTGTTTTCACAGAAAACCGTGACATCTATTGTTTTGCCCACTAACTACAGCCCGGGAGGCAGTATTTAGATGGCTCTGAAATACCGCCCCAGAGAGGAAAGGGGGAATCTGACGCTGTAAGTGATGATGGTGAGGGGAGGTGCCTGCAGCCATGTACACACTTTGCAGAAGTTTGCTGCTGGTTTCGTGAAGGTTACTGCTAGTCACAGACACTAGTCATCATTGACGGATTTTAGTGTTTTTCTAGATATGAGGAGATGCACAAATTGGGCTCATAAAATCTCCTAAAAATATCTGACTATCTGAAGACCTGTTCTGCCCGTTTTCCAGGAGCACAGAGTACCTCCTTGCTGGTCTCCGCCTTGAGCTCCGCTCAGGGGTTTCTGTGGGTCCCCCCAGGTCGGAACCGCAGTGGCTTGTGTTTTACTCCATGTAGAGGCGGATGGCAAGTGCCAAACTTCAGTGCACAGTACTGACCTCGTCTGTGATATGCAGCAAGGAATAAAACTGCTTCTAGGATAAGATAACCCATATGAAGCGCAATGCACAGTGGCAGGGATGTTGGAAGTCCGCAATAAATATTAACTTTTATTATCATCGTCATCTGGCATCACTCTCTACATCGAGCCGTTGTCCAAACTCCAAGTTCAGTTCAGAGTTCGCAGTGTTGATCACCCCACCGTCCCGCCCTCATCTGTCCCGCTCCTGATTGCCCCAATGCATTTGAGGGCCCAATCATCGACAGATCGGAAAACTGGGCTAACTCCCCTGGGCCGTTCTCAGGACTCTCCTTACCTCAGTTCACTCTGCTTCCCTTCTGCTCCACTTTATCACTTTTAAACTTCAAGTCTAAACAATTCTGGCTGTTGCCTCACAGTATGGACATTTCTCTAGTCCATCTTTGAATGGATTATTCTGAAGGAAGCTGGTTTCCAAATGTCCCGGGGGAGGGGGGGAAGGAGATGAGCTCTGGTGGGGGAGGGAAAGGAAAGGAAGGCGTGAGAGGATAGAGCCTGTGACTCTTATCTGCTACTCATTCTGGGTCCATCTACGTAAAGATACTTTTGTGCTTCTTTTGCCATTATTATTATTATTTTTTTTTTGTCTTTTCATTATTCAAATTGCAACCCTGTTAGGATGGATCCGTTGGGTAAGTAGCACATCCCACCTACTGGGATTCCCCAGCCGGGTTTTAGAATGTTTTCAGCTTTTTAAGACCGTCGATGGCCCCAGGGTAACCCTGGTACCTTGTGACAGAGAACCCAGCCCTGAGCGCAGCTTGGGGGTTGGTGAGGAAAGGAGGTGTCGGGAGACCCCTGGCCCAGCCAGCCCTCAAGGTCAACAACCTCTCCTCCCCCAGAACGGCCGAGGCCTCCCGGAAGAAGAGAGAAAACAGGCGGAAGTGGAAGCGCTACCTCCTGATAGGCCTGGCCACCGTGGGAGGCGGGACAGTGATCGGTAAGGCCCACTTGAGATGAGCTGGTGGCACACGGCCAGGGCAGGGGGAGGGAGGGCTGATTGCCAGGCTGAGAGGGACAGTGGGGAGAGTAGGGGCCTCAGTGGGTTGGGGCCCCCAGCAGGCACATGGTAGGCGTGTTCACTCGTGTCATCAGGAGGCTCCGTGGAAGGCAGTGGGCGGCTGGTGAAGGAAGAACCCGAGCAGGCCACGTCCCCACTCCCTCCTCTACCCACCACGGGCTGCTTTCCTTACAGGCGTGACCGGGGGTCTGGCTGCCCCTCTTGTGGCTGCTGGAGCCGCGACAATCATTGGCAGCGCCGGGGCAGCGGCTCTGGGCTCAGCGGCTGGCATCGCGGTCATGACCTCGCTGTTCGGTGCAGCTGGAGCTGGCCTGACAGGTACGGCTGCAAAGGAGGGGTGGGCTGTGAGGGGCTTTCAGCCTGGGTAGCCCGGCTCCTTAAGGGACAAGCCCAGATTCTCAACAGTGATGACGCCCCAGGGGATGGAGGAGGAAGACGAAGGCTTTTCTCGCTCCAAGTCCCAGCACTGCCAGCACTTATAGCCGGCTTTCTAGAGAACTGGGTGGATAGCCTGGCGTGGGTGAGGGAAGGCCGAGTTTGAGATGACTTCATCCCACATCCATCTTCCCATCCATCTGCACCTGGTGTAGACTTCTTAAGAAGGGTCTGATCCAACTCATTGCCACCATCTCGGAAGTTTCCAGGCAGGCCACCTCAGAGACACTTGAGCTTCCTCATGTGAGAGAACACATGGCTACCCTGGCTTTACCAGTGTCACCTGGGGGAGCTTTTCCAAATCATATGTGTCGGTAGCCCCCCCCAGTCACACACAGAGTTTCCTGTTCTGCTCCCCAAGTGGCAGGTTGTTTCCCACAGTGAGAATCTTGGTCAGTTCAAACCACTTTAACCAAGAGGGGTGTGTTATACTCAGGAAGTTTATGGGCCTGAAAAAGAGATAGTGCCCACTGCACCAGGACAGAGCAGTGGTTATGAACTTGGGCTCTGAGTTCCAGCCCCAGCCCTGCCCCTCGGGGACTTGCCAGCCCTTGGAAGCCTCTTATCTTCATCTGTAACCAGGGACAGTAATGGCACCAACCAAGTTTGTCGAGGGACAGGGTGTGTGGTTGGCATTGACAGTGTGTGAGTGCACAGAGCCACGCTGACTAACCCAGGGTCCCCAGTCACCCCCGTTCTCATTTTTGTACCTGGGTCTTTAGGCTACAAGATGAAGAAGCGCGTCGGGGCCATTGAAGAGTTCACATTTCTGCCTCTGACGGAAGGCAGGCAGCTCCATATCACCATTGCCATCACGGGGTGGCTGGCATCCGGCAAATACCGTGAGGACCAGGGGCAGAAAAGGATGAGGAGGGGGTGGGTGTTGGCCAAGCTGGGTCAGATCCTGGCCTAGGCTTTTGCCTGTGTATGTCTTTATGGGCTGGGAGGAGAGCCCCATTTTTCAGAGGAGGAAACTGAGGCTCAGAGAGGTGAGACAACTTCATCCCACATCCGTCTTGCCATCCATCGTCTCTCCATCCACCTGTCTATCCACCCACCCGCCCATCTATCCCTCCATCCATCCAGTCACCCACCCATCCACATCCACCTGTCTATCCATCCATCAGTCCACCCACCCATCCACTCATCAATCAGTCCATCCTTTCATCAGTATTTACAGGGTACTGTGCATAGCGAGTGCCAGATACTGAACCAGGCCCTGGGAATTCAGTGGTGAGCAGCACAGTCACGGCCTCTGCTCCCATGGAACATATGGTCCAGGCAGAAGACAGATCATTGAGCACGTAATCACAGGGGAGCTTTGTGGATGGCACAGTAGGGGAAGCCCAGAGCGTTTGGGGATCGAGGGAAAAGTTCTAGAGGAAGAAACATTTAGGCTAAGGACTGCCTGGGGATTAGCCAGCTAAAGGAGAAAGCAGTGAATACGAAGCCAAAGAGCAGTTCCTAGAAAAGCCTTCTGTTGCAAAAGAAGCACAGCAAAGAGCTGGAAGGCAGGAGTGGGCAGGGCCAGATCACACAGGTACACGTGAGCAAAGAAGTTTAGATTTATCCTCAGCACTAGTTGACGATGGCAAAGGCCTTTCAACACGAAAATGAGAAATTAATACCTCTTGGCTGTGTAACCTCAAAGCAATCTGATTCACCTCTCTGTGCCTCGGCTGCTTCATCTGTAAAGTAGAACAAATTATTCTTGCCTTTCAGGGTGCTTCAGGTAGTGTGTCGGAGGCACCTGGTTTTGAGGGGCATTGCACAGACATCAGTTCCCTTTGCTGCTCTAATTTGAATGTGTGTTCTTTGGGGGGATTCTAGCCAGGATGGCATCGAGGACTAAGGTCATGTCTGCTTCCTGCCAGCTCACTTTTGCAAGTGCCCAGTGTGAGGCTCAGCAATCAGGTCATCACTCAGAGAGAGGGCAGGGTGGTTCTAAATGACTCAGAAGGAAGCAAGTGAGAAAATGCCCAGGCTCGACAAAAAAAAAAAAAAGTTCCCGTCATGGCTTAGTGGTAAGGAACCTGACTGGTATCCATGAGGATGTGGGTTTGATCCCTGGCCCTGCTCCGTGGGTTAAGGATTCGGTGCTGTCATGAGCTCCGGTATAGGTTGCAGATGCGACTTGGATCCTGCATTGCAGTGGCTGTGGTGTAGGCAGGCAGCTACAGCTCCAACTTGTTCCCTAGCCTGGGAATCTCCATTGCCACAGGTGCAGCCCTGAAAAGACAAAAAGAAAAGAAAAGAAAAGAAAAGAAAGAAAAGAGAATGCCCAGGCTCAGTTTAGAGGCCAGAGTCTTACTGGCATGTGCCCGCCATGGCTTCCCTGTGCAGCGGTCCCCACCATTGACTGAGCACCGAACACATGGCCACCCCACGTCAGGCATTTCCCCCCACACTAGGAACTTGATGTACGTTCGCCCCCTATGACCCTCACATCCTCCCCTGAGATGGGGGCTGTCCTGATCTGGCAGAAAAGGAAACCTAGAGGGTCACGTGGCCTGACAAGTGGCAGGTATAAGATTCGAACCGAGGTCTCCTGACTCAAAGTTCATGGGTCTCTTCATTTGTTTCATGACACTGTCCACAGTGTGGAACAACCAAGACAGAAGGAGGGGAGTCTAATTGAAGGCATGCGCAGTCCTGACCAGTATGGAAAACCAGTGTTTAAGCCCCATTCCTGGGTTGGCCTCAGGTCAAAGTCAAGTTCATTTTGGGGGAGAGGAAATTGTCTTCAGGATTCACTCCCCAGGTGGAAGGGGTGGTTACGAGGAATGTAACCCAGCTAGGTGAAGTTCAGGAGGGAAGTGAGTCACCCGTCCTGCCTCCTTGACATCCAGGAAAGAAGCCTTGTATCATCCCAGGCCAGCTTCTCATGTGACAGGAATAATTGGACTTTCTTCGGTCCACCCTTTTATTAAATAGGATTGTGTGTAATAATGATAATGACTTTGAAGCGCACCACTAACCCAGGCACTTTGCAGGCATCAGCTCACTTGGTCCCTCACTCCAAGCTGCCAGGTGGGTGATCACCCCCATTTTACAGAGGAGAAAACTGAGGCTGATGAGGGCTGCCAAGAGTCAGGCGGCTGGCTTGTCAGGGACTGGGGCACGACTCAGCCCCCTTCTCTCTGGCTCTATTGCCCATGTTCCTGGCCACAGGGTGATAGAATGCAGTACAGCACTTTACAGTGTATAGAATGCTTTTCGTGCAGCCTCTCATGTGATCCCCACGGCACCTGTGAGTCACATGCCACTGTTCCTTTCTAAAAATTGGAGAAACAGAGACTCCAAAGGGCAGCATGCTTTGCTGTGAGTCTTGCAACCAAGAAGCTGCAGAGCTGGGTCCAGAGCCTGGGCCAGCATCACAGACACACACACACACACACACACACACACAAACAACACACACACACAGAGTCTGTGCCGGCCGGCATCCTCTCCTGGACACATATGCACACACACACTGTGCCCACATCCTCTCCCAGGCACATGCACACACGTGCACACACACACACACACACACACAATCCGTGCCCACATCCTCTCCTGGGCACATACACACATACAATCTGTGCCCACATCCTCTCCTGGGGCTGGACGCCTCCTCCCCCATCCCTAGAGACAGTTAATCCCTGAGCTGCCGCAGAGCAGTGACAGGCCCGGCAGAAGGGAGAGCAGTCCCTGGTCCTCTGGCATCAGCAGCGCACCCTCAGGTGGGGTGAAGCCTCTGGGTCGGGCAGGTCAAGGCATCTGGCTGAGCCAGAGCCCCAAGGCCCTGGAAGTGGATTCCACTCTTCATTCATTCATCCTGTTTTCACGAGGCTTTGGGAATCGAGCACTTGGCAAGACAGACTTTGGGAGAGACATGCGCTAAACAGACAGTGCAGAAATAAAAGGATAATTGCAGACTGGTGAGGACTCGCGGTGAAAAGTGCAGGGTGCATCTGACCCATCGGAAGGACCAGGAAGCTTCCCCATGGCTGAGGCCCGTGAGCTAGAAGCTCAGAGACAGGTCAGGGTGGAAGGTCAGGGGGGCCACAGGCAGAAGTGCACGGGGCCCCTCCGTGCTCCCACGGCCCAAAAACAAAGGGCTCCATGGTGTTTACCCAGCCTTCCCCGGCCTGAGAGCTCTATCTGTGTGGCTTAGTCTTTTCTGCTATAAAATGGGGGCTAATTGGGAGCCCATTTCAGAGGCTGAATCAGAGACTCTGTGGGAAAGCCCTTGGCATGAGCTGCTCAGCCCTTAGAAGCTCCTCACCAAACATTTCCTGCAGTGATCATTGTCTGTGTCCTCAGGGTCAAGCTCCAGGCCTGACATAGTCTAGTGCCCATTTAGTATTTGTAGATCACATGAACGAATGATAAATATTAGTCTCCCCACTGCATAGTGACACAGAGTGGAGCTTAGCATGGGATAGTGACCAATGGTGCCCAAGGTCGCCCAGCTGCTAATAAATACAGGAGTTGGGTCTCAAACCCCAGCCTGCTGACTCACAGGGCAGCCCTGTTCTCCGTCTGGGAGCCCATCTGCCCTGCTGTCAGCTGCCACTCATGGCAGGGGATGGATGGGCTTCTTGTCTCCCCCAGGGTGAGTGGGCCCCGTCGCTGTCTGGGAAGATGGGGTGGAGCCTCCTCTATCGCAGACAGGAGAGACCCCAGCTCCCTGTGTTCTCCGCAGGCACCTTCAGCGCCCCGTGGGCTGCCCTGGCCCGCAGCCGCGAGCAGTACTGCCTGGCCTGGGAGGCCAAGTACCTGATGGAGCTCGGCAATGCCCTGGAGACCATCCTCAGTGGTCTTGCCAACATGGTGGCCCAGGAGGCCCTAAAGTACACGGTATTGTCCGGTAAGCCTCCCCTCTCCCCCCCCCCGGCAGCATCCCCACGGCTCCTTCACATGCCCGAGGGCCCCAGTGAGCCAGGCACTGTGCTGGTCCCTAGGAACACAGGTGAAGGCTGCATGTGGAAAGTCCATGGTCTTTGTAGGGAGGAGACAGATAAACAGCCACTCGCAGGATCACCTAGTGTATGGGTCAGCAATTGCTGCATAACAAGCCACCCCATCATCCAGTGACTTAAAATAGCATTCATCAGAGTAGCTCGGGAGTGTTGAGGCTTCACTTGGCTAATCTTTGCTGGGCCTGCTCACGCATCTGTGGGTCAGCTGACTATCCACTGATCCAGGCCAGCCTTGCCTGGAGCAACGAGGACGACTCAGCTCTGCTCCATCTGCCTCTCCTCCTGTGGGGAAGGCAGGCTAGCCCACACCCATGGTAGACGTGCATAGGAGACACAAGGCCATTTCAAGCCTCGCATCCAGTAACATCTTCCTGGCCAAAGCGAGTCACATGGCTGAGCCTTGCATGGATGGGCCGGGGCAGGGGCACTGCAGAGTTAGGAGGCCAAGTAGAAGGATGCAGGATGGAATGACACATTGGGGCCATTACTATTTAGCAATTTGATAACACTTGGAAGTCCTACAGATTCTTAGAGACTCTGCCTGCGTTCGCTGGGGCATCCATTAAGCAGCCAATCACTTCCCTAGAACGCCCTCCCCACTCCCCGCTACCATTGCCTTCATCACTGATGCTCTTCTCCCCAGGCATTGTGGCTGCCCTGACCTGGCCAGCCTCACTCCTCTCTGTCGCCAGTGTCATTGACAACCCCTGGGGCGTGTGTCTCCATCGGTCAGCAGAGGTCGGCAAACACCTTGCCCACATCCTGCTCTCCCGGCAGCAGGTACCTGGGAATAGCGGGGGCTGGGCACGAGGAAGCAGGGAAGCGAGGGGACTGACCTGTGCACAGACGTCATACCTAAGACTGACCCACATGGAGGTGGCCCAGGGGCTTTGGGGGAGTGCATGCTCTTCACTGCTCCTCCAGTTCAAGTTGCAAGTGTCCTAGGATGGACCAGTAGGAATTAGAGGCTATGTGCATACGGGGATGGAATAGCAGAGTATCCACAGGTGTGGATGAAGCCAGGCGTTAGGGCTCCCCTCTGAGCAGATCTCCCGTGGTCCAAACACCCTATAAAATGGCTAGGGGTCCATCCACATTCCAGACAGTCAGTGGTGGGAAAGTAGAAGTCAAGGGCCTTTCAGATCCCTTGGCCAAGACTCAGCCTGGTGGCCAGACTTGGCTGCAGGGCAGGTGGGGAGACTCCGTCTCTGGCGGGGTAGCTGTGGGCCCAGCAAAACTCAGATCTGTTACCACAAACAAAGGGAGAATGGGTGTTGCGTGATGCCTGACAGCGTTTGCCACAGAGTTTCTGCAGAACTGGGAGGCTGCGGAGTGGAGGGTTTCCCCCCGGAGTAATGGTACAGGCATTGGCACAAAAACAAGGAAAAGGACTAGAGCGTGGAGACCGCCGGGAGCTTTGGAACCCACCTGCCCCTGCCCTCTCCCTCCACGTAGAACTTGTACCCAAAGACCCCACGTGACTTTCTCTATAAGTTCCTTAGCCAGGACGTCCGTCTTTACTTCAAACTGGCCTCCTCCTCTTATAGTTTAAGGCCAATATTTATGTCCCCCCTTCCTGTCTAGGAACAGAACAGTTGTCTCCCCTCTCACCCCCATGTCACTCCTTGCCTTCTTCTGTAGCACACCTGGGGGTACCTCCTGGCTCCCGAAGGGCCCCACTTCACTGCGGTCATTTGCCACAGGTAGATGGGGAAGGAGAGACGACGGCCAGGTAATAGTTGGACACGAAAGGGAATTAACCCAGCCAGATGCTGCCCGAGACCTTGGAAGCAGCCAGTTCCCGAGGCAGGTGCCCTCCTGCATAAATGAGGGCCCTGACTCTCGCGACTGAGATGTTTTTCTAGAATTGGCTCGTACCCAGCCCCCAATACTTGTGTCCTTTCTCCCACAGGGCCAGCGGCCTGTCACCTTGATCGGCTTCAGCCTGGGAGCCAGAGTCATCTACTTCTGTCTGCAGGAGATGGCTCAAGAGAAAGGTAAGGCTGGCTTATTGTCACAGCTGAAAACCCCTCCCAAGTCTGTCCCCTGGGCCAGAGGTTCTGCACCAGATGTCTTGAGGCTTGTGACTGTTCCCAGCTCTTAGTTAAAAGTTTAAAATAGTTTGAAAAAAGGAGTTCCTGTTGTGGCCCAGCAGGTTAAGGATCCAGCGTTGTCACTGCTGTGGCTGAGGTCATTGTTGTGGCGTGAGTTTGATCCCTGGCCCTTGAACTTCCATGTGCCACAGGTGCGGCTGAAAAAAAAATTTTTTTTTAAAGAGAGAGGGAGTTCTCACTGTGGCTCAGTGGGTTAAGGACCCAGTGTTGTCTCTGTAAGGATGTGGGTTTGATTCCTGGCCTTGCTCCGTGGGTTAAGGATCCAGCCTTGCTGCAAGCTGTAGCATAAGTCACAGATGGGGCTTGGGCTTGGATCTGGTGTTGCTGTGGCTGCAGCTCCAGTTCCACCCCTGGCTTGAGAATGTCCATATGCTGTAGGTGCGTTCATAAAAAGAAAAAAAAGTTTGAAGAATACACAATAGTTAAGTAATTTGGGAAATTGTTTATTTCTTCTATGCCTAAATGGGAGTGGATGTGAGACAGTCCCACAATAATGACAATGGCCTTTGTGTTCCAACATGAGTTCTTGGGTGGGGGGGTGAGGGAATGGAGGAGTCTGAGATTGGGGTGTTGGCTGGGCACGTTCCCTCTGAGGTTCTAGCTGGGTAAAGGGCCTCTTCCAGCTTCTGGCAGCAACCGGCATCCCCCGTGTTCCTTTGCCTACAGATGCAACACCCCAGTTTCCACCTTCATCTTCAGGTCACCTTCGCCTTGGTATCTTGTCACCCTAAGGACAGTGTCCAGGATGACCTCATCTCAGAATCCCTCACTAATTACATTTGCATAATTTAACTCCATCTGCAAAGATGCCTGTTAAGGTCTTTGTAAGGTCTCACTCACAGGTTCCCAGTGGACCCATCTCTGGGGGGAGCCAGCATTCAACCGACTATAGACACCTCGGGGAGTGTGTGCCATTTGAGTGTACACTTTCAATGTGGAGGCAGCAGCAGGCTTGATGCCCCTGCCCTGGGCTCAGGTGGGTGAGCCTCTGGTTCAGAATGCCAGTTTGGGACAGATGTGTCAGCAGGGGGTACCACCCATAGGAGGCGGGGAGGGGCAGAGCTGGGAGCATTTGGGGTGGTAGAGGCTCACCCCTCTCCTGCTGGAGCACAGAGCAGCCCTTCTCTGGATGGGAGGAGTGACAAAGAATTTCAATGGTCTTTAATCTTCCTCACATTCCACTAGCCAAAGCAGGTGACAGCCAAGCCCTGGGTCCATGGGTGGGGCAGTGCATCCCGTCCACAGTGGAGGAGGAGGGGAGCAAGTACTTGCCAAATGGTGATCCAGACTCTGACTCTGGGGTAAAGGAGGGCATGGGCTTTGCCGTCAGTAGAGACCTGGGTCTGAGTCCTGCCTCTGGTCAGATGGGCAGCCTGGGTTGAGCAGGGACGCAGCCTCCCTGGGCATCTGTCTCTCACTTGCAACAAGAGGTTCACGGCACCTCTGGGCAGTAGCAAAGGCCAGAGAGCGGGGAGGTTGCAGCGGCTCAGTGCTGGGGCCCAGTCAACGCATCCTCTGGTGGACTTCAGGCTGGGGTATCTCTGCTGGTTCTGGGGGGGCTGCCCACACCCCTGCTCTCTCAAGCTGCTCCTTTAGGAGGCCCCTGGGAAGTTGTCATCCTTCGTGCTGTCATCATTGTGCTCCTTCGCTCGTCATCCTCCCGCCTCCACCACCACCCAGGCAGCAGACCACCTGCCAGGATCCTCCTTACCTGAATGGCGGGGTCTTATTCACCCGACCAGCTCTCAATTCAGAGGAGGAAGGCGTGTCTTTGGCTCTAATTAGCATAAATTACATGTTAACCTCAGGTCATTAATACAAGCCAAGGCTTCAGTTCCCCTCATGAACAAATCGAACTAATTACCATCGACCATGTGGACATGACAATCGCAAGTGAGGTCGCCCATCAGCTGCCTCCAGAATGTGAGGCTGGAAACTGGTGCGAGGGAGGCAGGTGGTTGTGGAGACACGGAGATGCTCCTGCATCATGGCCTTTGGGGGGATGGTTCCCACAGCAGCGCCCTTCCCGCCTCTTTCCTGGTTACTGCTCCCTGCCCTGGATCTTTAGGGCCCACTGACAAGAGCTGGGGCTTTGGTATCAGGCAGACCTGAATCTGGGTCCCAGCTTTGTCGCTGATAAGTTGTGGGACCTTAGGCAAGTCACTTAACCTCTCTGAGCCTCAGCTGCCCACCTGAACATTGGGCTTCGTACACTTACCTGGAAGGCTTTTCGAGAGATTAAAATGAGGCAATGAAGAGTTCCCATCATGGCTCAGCAGAAACGAATCTGACTAGTATCCATGAGGATGTAGGTTCGAACCCTCGCTCAGTGGGTTAAGGATTTTGTGTTGCCGTGAGATGTGGTGTAGGTCACAGATGCAGCTCGGATCTGACGTTGCTGTGGCTGTGGTGTAGGCTGGGAGCTACAGCCCCAATTTGACCCCTAGCCTTGGAACCTCCATAGGCCACAGGGGTGGCCCTAAAAAGCAAAAATAAAATAAAATAAGGCAATAAATATGAAAGTACCTGCCACAGTTTGGGTTCACCAGTAAACGCTTCTTCCTCTAAACTCTA
The DNA here is from genome assembly GCF_054392235.1 of Sus scrofa. Classification (NCBI taxonomy): domain Eukaryota; kingdom Metazoa; phylum Chordata; class Mammalia; order Artiodactyla; family Suidae; genus Sus; species Sus scrofa. Next base: position 82,580,125 of record NC_139388.1, on the reverse strand, counting down.
TAATCTGAAGACCTACTATGCACAGGGAACTATGGTGAGAGTTGTTTCGAGAGAGGCACTTGTCTGCTTTCTGGCCCACACATTAGACCATAAACTCCAGGTGGGTGGGGTCTGCCTGTCCCCTCCTCCCCCCATCTCCCTGGCACCCCAACCGCATATTTAGGTCTCCCAGCGACCCCAGGAGGCTGTTATTCTCCCTGTTTCAGGGGTGAGAAAGCTGAGGCTTCGAGAGGCAGCCACCTGGGTCCAAGGAGCAGAGCTGGGATTCTCCCCAGGGTGTCGAGGCTCTAGGGCCCTGACCGCTGTGCTATACTTTGGGCACAGGATGCAGACCTTGAACAATGGGCAGGATCATCTAGAGGACCTCGAGGGGAGGGCATTCCAGAGGGTTCTCGGGGGGAGGGCAAAGGGAGGGCTCTCGGGGTGCCTGGAAACGTTGCCTCTAGTGTTTCTGCAGCCCATGAAAGGGGGCCAAGGTGGAATGTGGGAAATGATTAGGGCAGGAGCCTGGCACAGGTCTCTAATGCCAGGCTGGGGTGTTGGAACCAACTAGCTAAACGCTTGCCCTCTGAATTGTGCAGCAAATGAACAGTTGAGCAGGTCCTGCCGAGGGAGCCGCTGGGGTGAGGTCAGCACTGGGTCTGCCTGAGTGCACACACGTGCACACCGAGATACCCCCCACACACACATACACACTCACACACATACACACTAGCACACACGACAGCAGCTCAGCCAACCTCAAGGGCCTCTGACACCCCCCACCTTGTTTTCTAGATCAAGTGCAGATTTTGAAAATAGAATAAAAGAAACTAGAATGGGAAAATTCCCAAATAGTAAGAATTTGGTAGGAATCTGAATAGAAGTCCAGCAGTCAAAGACACAGTTGGTTTTCTACCCATGCGTTCACCTTCCAGAGGAGGCCAGAAGATTCTGAACAAGAGTCTCTCTTCCTGATCAGCCTGATAGTTTTCCTGCTTAATGACATTCTGTCCCACCAGCGTCTGCACAGTAGGTGAGAGAGGACTCTCATAACCCTTTGCCTTGGCTTTCTTCGAGATACTTCGAGAGGAGTCCCTGCTGTGGCTCAGTGGGTTAAGAACCTGACATAGTGTCTGTGAGGATGCAGGTTCAATCAGTAGGTTGAACTTCACTCAGTAAGTTAGGGATCCAGGGATGCCGAAAGTTGTGGCATAGGACACAGATGTGGCTTGGAGTTGGTATTGCTGTGGCTATGGTATAGGCCCCGGCTGCAGCTCAGAATTGGCCCTAGCCCAGGAACTTCCATATGCTGCAGGTGCAGCCATTAAAAAAATTTTTTTAATAAAATAAATTTTAAAAAAAGAAGTTCCTATTGTGGCTCAGCAGTAACAAACCTGACTGGTATCCATGAGGACGTGCATTCAATCCCTGTCCTTGCTCAGTGGGTTCAGGATCTGGTGTTGCCATGAGCTGAGACGTGGATCACAGATGTGTTTGGATCCCACATTGCTGTGTCTGTGGCGTAGGCCGGTGGCTACAGTTCCAATTCACCCCCTCGCCTGGGAACTTACATTTGCCATGGATGCAGCCCTAAAAAGACAAAAACTAAAATAAATAAAATAAAAACACAGCACAGGCCAAGCCATTTAACCCTCTCCACCCCGCCGGCCACCTCCAGCTGGAAGGGGAACCCCTGGCACCAGGCCTCAGAGCCGTTTGTATCCCCCCGTTTCCCTTTTCCTTTCCAGAGAGAGAGAGGGACCTCCTGGTGGTTCATAGAAATGAGAAGCTGGAAACAAAACACTGACCCAAAGAGGGAACTGAGAGGTCCTGAACCCAGAGAGCTGGGCCCTGGGGCAGGCCTCCCTGATGATCCCTGGGGGCCTGGGCCCAAGACCACCCGGACCGAGTAAAACAAATAGAAACACAGATACACACTCACACGCCTGCGTGTTGGCACATTCACCCTCCAGCACGGCCCTCATCTGTTCCCATGTCCTCTTTCCAGCCACGCAGTGAGCCTCTGGCCTCCAGAGCTTTACAACTTACCACCCAGGCCCTACCCATCAACAGGTGGGAGCCAGACACAGCTGGAAGGACGTCACAGATGCAGGCCTTTGCGGTCACCAGGGGATGGGCCCACACCGCTCTTCCCCCACCCAAGATGATCCCAGCTCGGATGCTGCAGATATGCAGGCTCTGAAGTCAGGGCATCTGGTTTGAATCCCACAGCCACTGCTAGGGGAGTCACCGAACCTCTCTGAACTCAGGTGACTCGTGTGAACCACAGCAAATGGTGATAGTATTGCCATCAGGGTTTTAAGACTTAAATGCAATAGCGCATATAAATGCTGGCATGTAAGAGCCTGGTAATTCTTGCTGTGCATGTGTACTGTGCTAAGCTCTGCCTCAAGCTTTATAAAAGGGAGCTGGACCTAGTGGAGGAAAAATCAGCCTCCCACCAGAGTCGGGGCCCACAGTTTCTGTTCCTTTCCATTCCTGCACCTGCTCCCCACCCCTTCTGTGACAGCCCCCTCCCAAGTCCTGGCCTTGTGTTACTGACAGGGCACCATCAGGTCTCCAGCTGGCTGTGGTCATAAATGAATTACTCACCCTTTGCCCGGAACTGCTGTTTGACATCTAATTCACTCCAGCTCGGCTCTCTGGTTTCAGGCAGCCCTGCTTGCTTAACAACTAATTAATCTGCAAGAGGAGGAGACCCTCTCCTCATTGCAGAAAAGCTGTCATTATCTGAGGTAGGGGAATGGAAAAGAGGAATTACTCCAAGGTGGATGAATCCACCAATTGTTTTCTGGCTTCCCTTGAGATGGAGTAATGAAATGTAGCAGAGTTACCCAGGGCATAGAAGCCTCCAGCCAGCCTCCCCACCCCACCCCCATCCCCCACTCCCTCCTAGCTGCAACCTTCCTTTATCCCCGCCCCCCAAGAAAAACTGCCTGTAGCATGTACTGTTCTTCATCTTCCTTTTTGGGTGGTGTCGCAAACAGCAGAAGGTTCCTGCTTGAGGGATGTGCCACCTTTCACAAGCTGCCCCCCATCCAGGCCGGCCTTCCCTCGGGCTCAGTGTAGGCAGCTTCCCTTTTAATAGGTGTCTAGACTGCAAGCCCCTCGAGGGCAGGGATCGTACCTGACCAGCCTTGTGCCTCCTGTGCCTGAGATAAAGCCAACAGAGAGTGCATGCGCTATAAGTGAATTGTCTGACGTTATACACAGTAGCAGTCAGGACAGGCTAGGTTATGCTGCAGTGACAAAACAACCCCCCAAATCTTAGCAGTATAATGCAGCAAAGGTTCATTTCTCACTCATGCTGCCTGTCCACTGTGGGTGCGCAGGGGGCTCTGATGTCTGTAGTCCCTCAGAGATCCAGCCCGATGGAAGCTCTCTCAGTAGAAGATAGAGATTGTGGTGAGTTGCACACTGGTCTTAAAACACTTTCACCTGGAAGTAACACCTCCTTTTCAATTTATTGGCCAAAAGCAAAGCACATGGAGCTGACCATCATCCTGGAAGGCCAGTGAATGTATTCCTACCACGTGCTCGGAAGGCAGAGCGCCAAACTTGGTAGGGAATAGCCCCCGCGACTGCCATATGCACCTTATGTCCACCGCAGGGGCTTCATGTATCCATAAAAGTAACCCTGAGTAGCAGGCTTCATTCCCCAAGCACACTCGGTTCGCAGACAGGAGACCTTACTTGGATTCTGGCCTCTGTGATTAGTTCTCAGCTAAAGCCTCAGGTTCTTTTTCCACAAAATAGGGACCTTCCAGTCTTCTCCCTACCTTGCCTCTCAGCCTGGAGGCCAGAAGTACACCTTGAGGGAAAGCCAGGGTGGGGCAGGCCCTGAGGATGCTGGGGTGAGGGCCCCAGTGATGGATAATGCCCAGGAGCTCGGCCAAGGGGCCCCACACAGACAGAAGCAGGAACGCTACCCAGGAAAGCACTAACCTGCAGAGGACCAGAGCGGAGGGCAGTTTAGAGCTGGGTCCAGTCTGGCAGGAGCAGGCGCCAGGCAGACAACGCTCTGAGCCGTGTTGATGGCGATTGGCTCCAGACCGTGTCCAGGGCCCAGAGAATCAGGGGAGATGACCTGGTGAAAATGCCTTGAAAGCATAGAGCTGTCCACAAATGCGAGTGACTGTCACAGAGATGGCAGTGGTAGCAACAGCCACCCCCAGCGAAAGCCCAGCTCTCTGCCTGTTTCTTGCTTAGGGATTTACATTCATTCTCCTCAGCCCTCACAACAATCCCATGAGACAGGTGATCCTGCTCCCATTTCTCAGATAAGAGTGAAATTTAGAGAAAGGTTGAGTCGGTTTCCCTAGAGCTAGGATTTTGATAGCTTTCTCTGACTCCAGAAGTCCTATTTATATTATTTTGGGCCCCTCCTGGCTGCATGTTTTTCAGATCGAACTTTCCCAATTCAAAATCAAATTCACTCCATTAATTTGTCTTCACGGAGTACCTACTGTGTGCCAGGCACAATGCTGGGCTTTGGGGAGATGGAAACAGACTAGCCTCTGGTACAGCCCCTGACCTCATGGAGCTGTTTGTTAAATAATCTGACATGAGTTGGGGTCTTGCAGAATGGCTGTGAGTGTCGGCGGGGATGGAGGTCGCACAGAGTAGAGGCTCAGTAAAAGGACCTCTTACTGTTCTTTCATGCCAAGTTCTAGGGCAGCTGCCCGGTTGAGGCCGTCATCCTTAATCTGAGCATCCTGCCCATAAGTACTTGGCTGAGGAAACAGAAAGAGTCCCAGGAAGCCAGCCCCCCAGGACACAGTCAGATGCTCAGCAAAGCTTCCATGCCTGCTCTGCTCCTCCCACAGCCCAGGCAGGTGGTTTGCGTTTGCAGGGGCACCTGTGGGGGGGGGGGGGGGCAGAGGGCTGGACCTAGTTCTACCTGAAATGCGTACATGCGTGTGTGTGTGTATACCTGTGCATGCGTGTGTGTGCATCTTCCCAGATATCGTCACGGCATCTGCCGAGCTTTCTCCATCAGTCATCAGATTCTCAGAGCAGTCTTGCGACATGTTCAGAGGTGCCCAGGCTGGGTGGGAAGGACTGACTTCCAGTGGGAATCCCTCGCCTTCTGGCTGAGTATTTGAATGCTTTGCATGGCTGAAGAATCTTCTCTTCATGCAGAAATAGACTCAGATTCAACTGGGGTTTGCTGAGACTCCCTCCTCCCTGCTGCTCATGTGATTGATGCAGTCTAATCATCAGGCTTATCTTCAGTCATCTTTCCAGCTAACAATCACTAGGCACGTTATGTACCAGGCACAGCTAAACACCTTACACGCCTCATTTTATTTAATCCTCACAATAATCCTAATCCATTTTGCAGATAAGGAAACTGAGGCTTACGAAGGGGAAGTAATTAGCCCATGGTTATAGGATTAGTAATGGTGCAACTGGAATTTGGATCCACAATGCCTCACCCATGCTCTTTTTCATGGCATGTTCTCATTATTACATATGCCCCAGGATGGGACAATGATCTCCATTTTACAGCCAAGGCTCAGCGTAAAGCAAAGCAGTGGCCCAAGGGGTCCATTCGGATTTTTTTTTTTTTTTTTCTTTTTGGAAGTTCCCAGGCTAGGGCTCAAGTTGGAGCTGCAGCTGCCGGCCTGTGCCACAGCCACAGCAACTCAGGATCCCAGCCACATCTGCATCTTACACCACAGCTCACGGGAATGCCAGATCCTTAACCCACTGAGTGAGGCCAAGGACTGAACCTGCATCCTCATGGATACTAGTCAGATTCGTTTGCACTACACCATAACGGGAACCCCCATTAGGATTTTTTGGTTGCAGGTCCTGAGATTTCCACCAACTGCTCTTCCTTCAGCCAGAGCTGCTCTCTGCCCAGGAAGGAAGACGGGGGGTTCAGGGTGACTCCTGTCCACTTAGGTCCGGCATCCTGTGCCTTTACCCCTCTTCTCACTGTCCAGAGTGCTCCCCCACTCCCGCCCCCAGGCGTGGAGCCAGCTCAGATCCGTCCCTCACCTTGTGGCTCGAAAGTTCCCTCCTCCTCCGCACTCCGCACAGAAGGGAGACTCACACTCAGGAGCCTTTAGGAAAGAAAAGCTGTTTCTTACAAAAAGGTGTGTAGACTAGGACTTCAGAAGGCCTAGCTTGCCAAACTACACACACATACACACACGTGCACACACACAAACACACACGGAGTTCTTAAAGGGAAACACACTCAGTATCACCAAGGTTACTGAGTTTTCATCACTTCATCAGTCTGTTCTTGATGGAAAAGCAGCCATTTTTCTCCTGGGGTTATTATTTCCTTTTTTTTTTAAACTCAATGAATTTTATTACATTTATAGTTGTACAACAATCATCATAACCAATTTCCTAGCATTTCCATCCCAAACCCCCAGCCCACACTCCCCCCACCTCCACCTCCCAACCTGTCTCCTTTGGAAACCATAAGTTTTTCAAAGTCCGTGAGTCAGTATCTGCTCTGCAAAGAAGTTCATTGTATCCTTTTTTTAGATTCCACATGTAAGTGATAGCATATGATATTGGTGTCTCACTGTCTAACTTCACTTAGCATGATAACTTCTAGGTCCATCCATTTGCTGCGAATGCCATTATTTCTTTACTTTTTATGGCTCAGTAATATTCCATTGTGTATATGTGCCATATCTTCCTTATCCACTCATCTGTCAGTGGACATTTAGATTGCCTCCATGTCTTGGCTATTGTATATAGTGCTGCAGTGAACATTGGAATACATGTGTCTTTTCGAGTCATGGTTTTTCTCTGGATAGATGCCCAGGAGTGGGATTGCTGGATCAAATGGTAATTCTATTTTTAGTTTTCTGAGGAATCTCCATACTGTTTTCCATAGTGGTTGCACCAGTTTACATTCCCACCAACACTGCAAGAGAGTTCCCTTTTCTCCACACCCTCTCCAGCATTTATTGTTTGTAGATTTTTTGATGATGGCCATTCTGGCTGGTATAATGTAGTACCTCACAGTAGTTTTGATTTGCATTTCTCTAATAATTAGCGATGTTGAACATCTTTTCATGTGTTCTTTTTGCCATCTGTATGTCTTCTTTGGAGAATTGTCTGTTTAGACCTTCTGCCCATTTTTCTATGGGGTTGTTTGTTTTTTTGGTATTGAGCTGAAGAAGGTGTTTATAAATTTTGGAGATTAATCCCTTGTCAGTTGCTTCATTTGCAAATATTTTCTCACATTCTATAGGCTGTCCTTTTTTTTTTTTTTTTTTTTTTTTTTTTTTTTTTTGTCTTTTTGCCTTTTTTCTAGGGCTGCTTCCCTAGGCATGTGGAGGTTCCCAGGCTAGGGATCTAATCAGAGCTGTAGCTGCTGGCCTACGCCAGAACCACAGTAACGTGGGATCCGAGCTGCATCTGTGACCTACACCACAGCTCACCACAATGCTGGATCCTCAACCCACTGAGCAAGGCCAGGGATTGCATCCGAGACCTCATGGTTCCTAGTCAAATTCGTTGACCACTGCGCTACGACGGGAACTCCTGTGGGCTGTCTTTTTGTTTTGTTTAGGGTTTCCTTTGCTCTGAAGAAACTTTTAAGTTTAATTAAGTCCCATTTGTTTATTTTTGTTGTTGTCGTCATTACTCTAGGAGGTAGATCTAAGAAGGTGTTGCTGTGGTTGATGTCTATGTTTTCTAGGTGTTGAGTCTATGTTTTCCTCTAAGAGTTTATAGTGTCAGGTCTTATATTTAGGTCTTTAATCCATTTTGAGTTTATTTTCATGTATGGTGTTAGGAAGTGTTCTGATTTCGTTCTTCTACATGTAGCTGTCCAGTTTTCCCTGGACCACTTATTGAAGGGACTGTATTTCCTCCATTGTATATTCTTGCCTTCTTTGTCATAGATTAGTTGACTATAGGTGCATGGATTTAATTCTGGGCTTTCTATCCTGTTCCAGTGATCTATAGTTCTGTTTTTGTACCAATACCATGCAGTTTTGATGACTGTAGCTTTGTAGTATAGTCTGAAGTCAGGGAGCCTGATTCCGTCCTGAGGTTATTATTTCTCATGAAGCCACAGGGACGCAGCATCTCCAGACATCAGGACTCCAAACACTGGGAAAGGCATCTCAGGAGGGAGTCAGCAGCTTATGGGAAACACTCCTTCACGGAAGGAACTAGTGCTGGACAAGGTGACCCCCTTCTTGCTTTATCTCACAGGGTTGAGCATGAGTTTGGGTTTGGCATGAGTGTCGGTCACCACAGATGGGATGTCCCTGCTGATGTCTGATGGTGACAGTTTTATTAACTCTGATCCTCACAACATCCTCATGAGGCAGGCATTCGATTCGCCACATTTGACAGAGTGGACAAGGACACTGAGACCCAGAGAGTAGAAAGGATTTTCCCAAAGTCAGCTGGGAGGTGGCAGAGCTGAAATTTGCACCCAGCCTGACCCTCAGTCTGGGTCCCTCTGCTACATTCGGCCACCCCCTGCTCCTTCCCCACCCTTTACCCAGCTGTCTGTCTCTGTACTCATGGCTTTGGCTCAGGCACTGTCTCTTTTGCTCACCTCCATGTCACCAGCTCCCAGGACTTGGCACAGATGAGGTACCTGATGAACATCAGTAGTTGATTCATTAGCAAGGGACATGAAAGCCGGGAAGTTAGCTCCAAGTGCCACCTGCAGAGACCAACGCCGAGGCTTTTGGGTGGAGAAAGGCTTGAGCCACCTCAGCACTGTGGATCCCACAGCCCCTAAGACCTGGGCCAGCTGGGCATCCTGTTACCAGACCTTCTGGTACCCCAGGACCCTCCACTCCCAGACTTCTGGCAGGCGTGGTCAGCAGTGTATGCACAGCCATGCAGTGGCCCTGCCCACCCAAAACCAAGACAAAATCTACACCTGCCAAACGCTGGGGCTTTTGGGCAGGAAATGAACGTGGCCAGAACTACCAGCGATGAACCATCCACTTCCAGCAATGGTCCACCTGCCAGCCGACCAGATGCATTTGCTTTGGGAGTGACCGGTCCTCTGACCAAGGGCGTTTCTGGCCCCAGGAGGTGGCAGGAGAGGAGGGGACCATGCCTGATGCCAAGTACTCACTGAGAGACTCTGGGCCCACAGTGCAGTGTTCATTTGTCCATGTGTTTCCTTGAAAAGGTTTCCAAAATTGAGTCGTTGGACAGAGAGCTTAATTCCAACTGACTCTTAGTAGCAGAGCCAGGAAATGGCCACACGAACTGAGAAATCAGTTCTGCTTCAGTTATGTGTGCATCGATTCTCCTCTTCATTCCCAGAAGATGTGAGGGGAATTAATTAGTGACATCACCTATGGTCTCTGGCTGGTGGCCCTGTCCATGCTGTTGGCGAGACATCACGAGAGAAGGCAGCTGACCTGTTTGCGTTTTCACTCAGCTGCTAAAAGCCTGCAGAGCCTGCCATGCTCTGAGCCCCGGGGCCCACTCATTACATCAGTCCCGGCTCCCCCGTTCCCTCTCCATCTATAAGCAGGCTCCATCTGGTTACTTCTCCTTGTGTCTTCAAGATGCAATGGATTGTGACCTGAGTTCAGATCCAGGCTCTGCTAGTTACTGTCTAGGTGCCCTCAGGCAGACCACTTCACCTCTGAGCTTCAGGCCGATTAATAAAATGGGGACTGAGACCCCTTGGGCTGGCTCTGGACTTAATCATTACCACTTATTAAATGCTTGCTGTGCACCAAGCACGCTGCTACATGGTTTGTGTATTTTCTCTCCTCTAATATGCAGACACCCCTAAGAGGTTGGTATGGAGGTTCCTCTTTTGCCAGGGAAGAGGTTGAGAGCAGGGACTGTGTCTATTTTCTCCTCCCTTGTGTCAGCAGCACCTGGCCTGGGACTTGGCAGAGAAGATGTATGTATGGAGGGCCCGGCACCCAACTCCAGCCGGTCTGGCCGCACAGCTGGCCTCTCAGTCCAGTGCAGGTGACCACACGGTGCTTGGCATGACATGGGAGGCCCTTTCTCCCTCTCTCCGTCAGCTTTTCTGGATGGATTTTCCAGGGCTGTGGTGTTCACTGCCTTTGAGCTTACTAAGACTAACATCTTCAGATCGGCAGCTCCCAGGAGAGGAATGGAGCAAAACATGGGATTCATTTGCTGCTTTAATCTAAACTAATAGGGTTTGGTTTGGGGGTTCCTGTGTGGCACACCGGGTTAAGACGTGCTTGGTGTCTGACTGGCTAAGATCATTGTTCGGCAGTGGCTTACAGTCTTGAAAACATGAGACAGTTGTAAAGGGTATTAACACTCAGTATAATCCCAGTGTGATGATCAGAGGCGCTCCTGAGACATCACCTTGGGATCAGAAAGTTCATCTTTTGTCCCATAAACACGGGACATTGTGGATTCCTAGACTGAGGGTTCCGATGGACACGTGGAATCACCTGGTGCAGACCTTTACACACCCAGCATCGCCTTGACATCCTCCATTAGCCGCCTCTCCTGGCACCTGCTTACTTGCTTCCAGGGACAGGAGACTTACTACTCTGCCCAGGGTGGTTAGGGACTTAGGAACGGATGGATTTGATCTGAGAGTCGGTGGCTCATGGGCTGTGCGACATCAGGCCCTGCTCAGAGAGTCAGTTAAGGATGCTTATGTTCACATATTTCCAGGGAGGCCCCTAGCCCCTCAGCAGAGCCCCCAGGGCTTCAGTGCCTGGGTGGCCCAGGTCTGCTCCTAGGCTTTTCAGAAACATGATTTTACCCATTTTGAAGCCAGAGCCGATCAGAGTCCCATGAAGCAGATTCACAAGAGATGGTGTTGGGAACGGAATGCTGATTTCAGGCCATCAGTAATTGTCACTTTCAAGGAGATGCAGTTGCTGTCCCTGCTCACTGTCAAGAGCTTGTGGGGAAGTAAAGTATCTGCCTAAGCTTCTCTCCACAGAGAGGGGAGGGCATCCTTCTTTCCCTGGCCACGTGAGCCCTGATGGCCATGGGAGTCCCTCCCAGTCTCACGGACAGATCCCCTCTCCAGAACCCCTCTCAGCCCCCGCCCCCTTGACCTCCCCCTCCCTCAGAATTTTGTATAAACAGGTCCTGTCAGGAGTTCCCCTTGTGGCTCAGCAAGTTACCAACCCGACTGGTATCCATGAGGATGGGGGTTTGGTCCCTGGCCTCTCTCAGTGGGTCAAGGATCTGACGTTGCCGTGAGCTGGGGTGTGGCTGTGGCCTAGGTGGGCAGCTCCACTCCAATTCGACCCCTGGCCTGGGAACCTCCATATGCTGCAGGTGTGGCCCTAAAAAGCAAACAAACAAACAAAAAACACAGGTCCTGTGCTAGAGAAATCTAGACCCTCTGCAGGGAGGGCACACCCCTGTGGGGTTTGGGGATTCCAGCAGGGGGAGAAAGCACCCCAGCTCTCCTTAATTTACGTATTAATAAGCCTTCTCAGTTCACAGCCTTCTTGTGATGGAAACTGTTGGGGTTTTTTCCTTGTATCTCAGATGTCTGTGACCATCATGCCTGCTTGGCCAATGTGACCAAAACCGTTGTCTTTTAGAACATTGCCAGGCCTGGTTGGCAGAACAGAAGATTAGAACATTCCTGCCCTGTGGGTCCTGTGTTCCCCCACTATGTGTTTCAGTGACAGCATCTGAGTTGGAGGCCCCCGGTCCTTGCCAACCCAGCACAAATGTGCCCTTGTGAACTCTGACCTTTCAGGTCTTTAATACATTCTTTTTTTTTTTTTTTTTTTTTTTTTTTGCTTTTTAGGGCCACACCCTTGGCATATGGAGGTTCATAGCTATAGCCACTGGCCTACACCAGAGGCACAGCAACACTGGATCCTTAACCCACTAAGCAAGGCCAGGGATCGAACCCACGTCCTCATGGATGCTACTAGGGTTCGTTAACCACTGAGCCACAACAGGAACTCCAATGGTTCTTTATCCTTTATTTCTTCCTTCTTTGGTTCACTCATTTACCCAGACATGCATTTATTTATTTAGGCAAAGCCCGTTTGCAGGACTTCTCAGGAAATACAGATAAATATCAAACATCAGGACCACACAGAAGGCATGAACCATTTGGGAAGCCCCAGTGAAGGGGAGTGGACCCTGCAGCCAGGCCTGGACCTGAATCCCAGCTCTGTCACTTACTAGCTGAGCACATGTACCGAAGTCCCTGTGCCTCAGTCTCCTCATGTGCGAAATGGGTCTAGTAATACCTTCTTCAGTGGATGATTGAAAGCATTAAGTAGGGAACTGTGTGGAAGGCACTTAGCAGAAGGCTGGTGAATAGTAGGCATTTATCAACCGCTGTCTTTGTCACTGTCACTGTCATTATCGTATTTTCCCTTATTACCCAGTTGCTATAACTGAGCCGTGAATTTAGCCACCCACGTCCTAGCAATCAAAACAAAAACAGCCTCTCACTTCCCTGAGGGGACCTGGAGATGCCAGCACCACAGGTAACGAGGCCTTCCATTTGAGCCTGACTCACTTTCTGAGGGTTGTGCCCTCTCCTTTCAGGAGTTAAGTGCTCAAGCTCAGGCTTAATTAGCCATCCGAGCCTCAAACAGCTCAGCCTTTGCTCAGCTAGACAAGTTACCTACCAGGAGCCGTGGGCACGGCCTCGTGGCTGGGAATGACCTTTCCAGGGTGCTGCCTAATTGTCAGGAAGGTGGTGGCAGGGGTGTCAGCAGGACACCCAGGCTGGAGATAATGATTTCTTTGGCTTTGAGCACCTGGGACTTGGAAGAATGTTAATTGGGCGACAAGTCCCAAGTTGGGTTTTCATTTGGGTGATTTTACATTCTCTCATTTAGCAGTTGCTGGAGATTGAGGCTCCAGGGGACTGTTGTCGAACCTGGCTCATGCCTTAGAGAGTGGTGGAAAACGTGGTTTTAATTCATCCTGCCATATTTCTCTGCAGAAGTTTAAGGGAGAATAGCTGCTCATCTCCAGAATAAGAAGCCATCCTTCCAAGGTGGCAATGGGGGTGGGGGGGGTGGAGCTGTTTATTGAGCACCTCCTATGTGCCAGTTTGGACCAGAATCCACCTCAGTCTTCCCAGTCACCTTGGGAGGTGTGGCATTATGACACCTGGAAGCAGGTGCTGCATTTTCCACGTTTACAGAGGGAGAACCAGATGCTCAGGGAGATTATATGATTTGTTCAAGGGCACACATAGCCAGGAATGAGCAAATCTGGGATTCTTGTCCAGGTGCGTCTGACTCTGAACCACTTCCCACTGACCCTTCTTTTATGCTGCCTCTTATGATAAGCTTGCTGCCCTCGAATTGCCTATAATCTAGGTAAGAGAATGGCTACCAACCTTAATACAGGTAGAGAACAGTGTCAAATGCTTCACTGCAAGGGCCTAGACATTAAGCAGTTCAGAGGAGGGAGCTTTTCCCTCCAGGGGGCAGGGCAGGCTTCAAGGAAGAGGCAGCGGGCGTTAAGGAACAGATAAGCCTTGAGAGGCTGTGAGGAAAACAGGAGGCCTTAGAGCCAGGAGCCGGCAACAACAAAGATCCAAAGAGGAAGGTGAACTGTCGGGTGCGGGGGGGGAGCATGCAGGCAACCTGAGCCGAGGTTTCTGCTGGGAACTCGGGAGAAGTAAGATGGGAGAAATGGGACAGGGTCCAGACAGAACTCAGGGCTTGACCTGCCGAGCAGAAAGCAGAGACTTGGCTCTGACTTGAGTCTTTCGTGTCAGTGTTTTCACTTGGGGTATTTATTTATCCATCGATCTGACCATCTAGCCATCGCTCAGATGTCTGCTGAGGACCTGCCATGTGCCAGGACCTGTGCAGGGCACAGAGGGGGCAGAGGTCAGCCAGACCCCATCGGCACCTGCCAGGATCTAGGATGGAAAGGGACGCCCTTCTGAGCATGTTCCCTGCTCCACCCCCAGCACCCTGCCTGCAGCTGTGCAACCCCCCCCTCACCACCTCTGCTGGTCCTGGAGGTCTGTCTTAGCTCTCATTCGCTTCCCAGAGGCCAGGGTCTCCAGTCCCCAGTTCAGCCCAGCCTTGGACGCCAGACGACAGGGTTGGTTGAACTGCACCCAGTGAAGCCAGTTGATGGAGTGCCCTTCCTGCCAGGCCCTTCCCAGGAAGTGTCTCTTTGATCATCACAGCCAACCTGCATGGGCCTGAGGCCTCCCTGCCCCACAAGGAGTCCTGGACCCATTAATTTTACAGCGAGTGTTTCCCCGGCTTGTCCAGGCTGTATGGCTAGTAAAAGGCAGGGTCAGGGCTTCCCTCAGGGACCCCAGGGAGCAGCGGGTGCTCGGAGGTGTGGTGAGCCCACCCCTTCCTGGAAGGTGGCCTTCCAGGAAGGCCCTGGAGCATTTGGGGTCGCCACAGCACCACCTTGCGGTGACTTTCTGGGCGCACATTTCGCAAGCCCAGCATGGAGTGGGTTTCCAGCAAGTGCTTCCACCTGCTGCCTTTGCTGCCTTTCATTGAGGACTTATCAGAACTGAGCAGCTGCTCCCGCTTCCTGAGAAATTTCCACATCACCAGCTACATCCTTTTTGTTTGCATTTATTATGCGTCAAAGACACAAAGAGGGGGAGGAAGAAATATTTACCAATTACCTGCTGGAACGGGGTGTTTCCAGGCATCATCCCATGGAACCTTCTCAGCAGCCCTGCAGGTCAGCAATTCTTGGGCCATTTTCCAGATGAGGAAATGGAGAGGCATGGTCTGGCCCGGCTCCCATGGCCAGGTAATGCAGGGCCCCTTCCGACCCCTGTTCGCATCAGAGCAGAAGCTCTGCCCTCCGAAGCATGGCTGGACTTTCTGGTAGCAGCTGCCTAGAGTGTGCGGTTATTTCAGTGAACTTGCTTTTCCCAGATGAAAATCAGGAGGAAATGGTCTGAAAAAGAATTTCTTGTAAGAAAAGAAAGAAAAATTGGATCCCATTAGTGATGTCACCTTTTTTCTTAATGACCCAAACTGAAAAGATCAGGCTCCTATGGCACAATTTTCTAAAAGATGGAAGGGAACTTGGATGGGATTGTCCTTGAAAATGCCACCGCCTCCCAGAGGTCCCTGGGAGGCCCCTGCCGTGTAGCAAACCCATGTGGAGAGTGTCATTGGCAGAGAAGAGGAAGAGCAGTGACCACATCTGTGATGTGTCTCCAGTTATCCCACCGGGAACCTGGGCTCAGGAGCTCCATGGACGCACATTCATGCTCAGAGGGACATTCAGAGATGCAGGCTGCTGCCAGATCCGGGCTGCTTCACAGTCTGGGGCTCCACCTTTGACGGGGCTCTTCATGCAGGGAGATGGCGGAGTTTGTCATCGAGGCTGACTACCACCTGCAGCTTTATCAGTGAGCTTTGCCCGGCCTGTGCCTCACCTGCAATCGCTGTGCCATCTGTTTCAGGAATGGAATGAGGAGTTGTAAAGCTTGGGAGGAGGTAAGAGGAAGCAACCACAGGGAAATTTTATTTTACACCTAGACCCAGTCACATTAATTACCCAGGCGAAACAGGACCACCTTTTCAAAGAACTGCTGTCCAGAAGCAAGCCTGACGTTGCAGTCCAGAGACCATCAAAAGCACACTGGACTCAGACTTGCTAAACTATAGCCAGTGCCGTGGACACCGGCACGTTGTGACCCTTAGGAGGATGATAATGACCCCTGTGGATTGATGGTCAGGTTCCCGACCATAGGCATCATCACACAGGTTTGTTGGTCGGGTCATTTCCATGTAGCGTGGGGATTCCAATTTCATGTCGTTACTTAAATTTATTTTATAAGGAACTATTACCTCAACTGGAAACTCAGTATTGTCATACATGAAAGGAATCATTAAAAAATTAAAATAAGAGTTCCCATTGTGGCTCGGTGGGTTAAGAACCTGACATCGTGCCCATCCAGATGCAAGTTTGATCCTTTGCCTCGCTCAGTGAGTTAAGTATCTGGCATTGCCGCAACATTGGGTGTCGATACGGCTAGGATCGGCATTACTGTGGCTATGATATAGACTGGCGGCTGCAGCTCTAATTCAACCCCTGGCCCAGGAACTTCCATATGATGCAGGTATGGCCCTAAAAAGGAAAAAGTAAAATAAAACATAAAACAGTGCAGGGAGTTCCATCATGGCTCAGTGATAATGAACCTGCCTGGTATTCATGAAGACTCAGGTTCAATCCCCGGCCTCTCTCAGTGGGTTGAGGATCCAGCATTGCCTTGAGCTGTAGCGTAGGTCACAGATGTGGCTCAGATCTGGTGTTGCTGTGGCTGTGGTGTAGGCCGGCAGCTGCAGCCTCTGATTCACCCCCTAGCCTGGGAACTTCCATGTGCCACAGGTGTGGCCATAAAAAGACAAAAAATAAATAAATAAAATAATGCAATTAAGATCTAACATGATGATATTCTAAGCCTGGGAACAGGCTTTTCTTTTTTTTTTCCCCCACTCTTTAAAAGCCATTTATTCATAATTATTCGGCACTTATTACCTCTTACTCTTAGTTATTTTCTGTGAATAAGCTGAAAGACACTCCCCAGTGGGTGACATAGACAAGTAAATTAACAATAGAAGCTTCCACAGAGTTCAATGAAAATAAAGTGTAGAGCCATCCAGAAGAACCTTCAAATGAGTCTTCACTCCACCACTCCAAGGTGATAGGAAGAAAAGAAAACTGAGTGCCAAGACGTGTATAAGTGCCTCGGCGTTAGGGATCCTAGGTCATGAGGAACTGCAGGAAGTTGGATATGATTAGAAGAATTGATATGATTAAAAGAACTGATATGGTTAGAAGAATGTGTGCAAGATGAGTATCAGTTGATAGATGAGCCCGGAGAAGTGCTCAGGACTTATCTGTATCTCATACAACAGAGGTCAAGGTTTACATCAAGGACAGGAGCCAGTGACATCTTTTTGTCAAGGGAGTATCAGTCCGAGTTGTAAGAACAGGCTTTTCTTTTTAAAAGCCTGTCCTTTTTTCTTTTAAGAGGGAGATGACTCACATACAATGGAGAAACATTAGAATTATACTAGCAATTTCTGGAGCAGTCATAGTGTGAACTAGCCTGAAAATTCTTCCACTACAAATACTCCAGAAATGCTAAATAAACTATATAGCAAATACCTCTTTAAATGCTTAGCTGAGCTCCCGAAAAGTAGAGGAAATCAGAGGAACCAGGAGAGAGCAGAAGGGCGGAGTAATGAGCATGTTGCCCTGACTGGAGGGGGAGTATGTCTCCTTGGGGGGTTCCCAGACATGGAGCCATACCTCACTTGGGCTTAGGGTTCAGGTTTTTTTTGTTTGTTTGTTTGTTTTAATTCTCAACCACCCCGCGGCATGTGGAGCCTAAGCCAGGGATCAGATCCGAGTGGCAGTTGCCACCTACACCAGAGCTATGGCAACACCATATCCTTTAACCCCCTTTGCTGGGCTGGAGACTGAACCTGCATCCTAGCGCTGAAGAGTCGCCGCCAATCCTGTTCCGCCACAGCGGGAACTCCTCAAATGTATACTACCTGCATGATCTAAGAATTCCCACCATCAAAATATTGACACCAGACTACTCCAGAGAAAAATAGATCCTTAATCCAAACCACACAGATTCCCACTGAAGAGCAGCTTGAACGATGAGCTCAAATTCTAGACTTAAAAGACACGGGGTGGGGGAACACAGCGGGGGAAACCCACCATGTAGGAAAGTTACAGACAAACATCAGGATTAGTCCCTCAGTCTAAAAGAGCAGCCTGGAGAAGCAGCCCCCTCAAAAAATAAGGTTTGGAGTTCCCACTGTGGCGCAATGGGACCAGCAGCTTCTCTGCAGCACCAGGACTCAGGTTCTGGCCCCAATCCAGCATGGTGGGTTAAAAGGATCTGGTGTTACTGCAGCTGTGGCATTTACCCTCAGATTGGGAAGCTGAGGTTATGTGCTGGGATGTGGGCTGATTGCCACAACTCTCCATCAAAAAAGAAGAGCGGCATGTTTCACGGGGACCCCTCTTTCCTTTTCTTTGCAGTATCATTTCATGCACTTGGTTTGGTAGATGGTCCCAAGATTACCAAAGCAGAAAGCCATGCGCCTGTGGCCCAGTGCACACGTCAGAATATTAATCTATTTTAGGTGTCTCTTGGATCAACCAAATTGGAACTATTTCATCTTGGCAAGTTGTATTGTTCTGATTTTGATATACCATTTTAGAAGATGTCACCGTTATCAGGGGTTTTGACTCAAGATTATATTTGATCACAAAAGGAAGTGGGACAGAAGAGGAGGAGAGAAAATGTAGGAGTAACTGAACTCCACTCTGCCCTTTAACTATGTGTAACCTTGGGCAAATTACATAATGCCTTCCCATCATAAAATGGGAGCAGTCATGCTCCCCTCCTAGGAGCATCCTGCAAAGTAAATGAAATGAAGCCCCTTGTGATGCAGCAGGTTAAGGATCCAGCATTGCCACTGCAGTGGCTCAGGGGGCTGCTGTGGCCCAGATTTGACCCGGGGCCCGGGAACTTCCTCATGCCACAGGCATGGCCAAAAAAAAAAAAAAAGGTAAATGAAATGAGATATGCATAAAGCACTTAGCCTATCCTGGGGTAAGCCGCAGTGATGCTGCTGCTGCTAAAGAAAAGGAGGGGGATTAAGAAATAGAATACCAGAACTCGGCGTTTAAAAACAAAAGCAAAAACCACTTTTGCAGCAGGATCTCTCTCTCCAGTTTCATTTCCAGCCCCTTTGAAGTTAGACCAACATGACTGCCCATGACATTTGAAGAATAAAACCAAGGCAGAAGAGTTTGTCAAGGGAGCTCCCATTGTGGTTCAGCAGTAGGGAACCCGACTAGTATCCATGAGGACACAGGTTCGATCCCTGGCCTCTCTCAGTGGGTTAAGGATCCTTCGTTGCTGTGGCTGTGGCAGAGGCTGGCATCCACAGCTCTAATTTGAACCCTGGCCTGGGAGTTTCCATGTGCCACAGGTGCAGCGCTAAAAAGACCAAAAAAAAAAAAAAAAAAAAAAAAAGGTTGTCCATAAGCTCAGATATGTTTGGACATCCTGACCCTTGAATTTCTAAACTCCCACTTGGCTGAAAACTATTTCTGGGCTGTCACTAGATGTCGGCTGAAATGCAGAACAGATTGTCATCCGGTCAACTGGCTCTTTCATCTCTGTCATTGCAGGCACCCCATTTGATGTGATTTCTTTTCCTTCCATGGAATCGCTTCTACATGCTTTGTCCTCAGACAGACCCGGCTTTAGCCCCCACACCAGAGAGAGGGGTGGAAGGCGAAGAGAGGTCAGGCATGCAGATTAATTTCCAGGGTCCTGGGATGCTAGTAAGAGCCTTACCACTTGGCCAAATGAAAGCCACAGAATCAAAAGGAAAAGATGAAGGCTTCTGCCTTCCCTAAAGAATTCATCCCAACTCCTTATAATATAAACAGGTTCCCTTAAACGATTCTTTCCAGTGTAAACCTCATTGCACTGGGGGACCAGGGGGTGGGGGACAGTCAAAGCTTTTCTTTTTCCATCTTCCTTTCCTCCTGGTCCTCCCACCCCTCCTCTCCCCCCACCCCGGCTGCTTCTGGGTGCTTATCATGCGTGCGTATGTGTATCTTTGGAGTGGATTTTGCTTAGATGCAGGTCATATCATTTTCTTCAAGGTCTGTTTTCTGGACCCGTAGTCAGGAGATAATTTCCACCTTCGTTTCCCACCTTATCACTCGCTGCACACACGACCCCCCGCCAGGAGGGGGAAAATCCTCCTTCTTTTTTGCCTCTCAAACTTTGGTCCTTGCAGCCCAGGAGCATCTCATTATTGACAGTGCGATAGGCCTGCGGGAGTGTGTGATGCTGCCTTTCCAGCCGTTGAAGGAGATTTTTGTGTAACTCCCAGAAGAGGCTGTTCGGAAGTACCTGGGAAGTGCTGCCTGGGTCTGCCTCACTCTCAGAAAGCTCACCAAATGGAACAGACAAAGTGAAGCAGGGCCAGGGGGCGGGGGTGGTGTTTATTCCCCGTGACAAAGGGTCCCCCCTCCTTGTACACAGGGATTCTCTGTGGGACTCTGAAAGCACCGGCCATACTTGGTATATTTTAAGAATGTGAAATTTGACGAAAGCTCAATTTGTATATAGTTTTCAAGACCAAGGCTGTTGTATAAAAGGGATGCTTGCTGTCGTGAAGAACGGCCCGTTCTCAGCCCATGTAGGGATTTTTGTTTGTTTTTGCTTTTAGGGCTATGCCCGAGGCGTATGGAAATTCCCAGGGTAGGGTCGAATCGGAGCCACAGCTGCCCTCCTATACCACAGCCACAGCAATGCAGGATCCGAGCCAAGGACCTGTATGTACCACAGCTCACAGCAATGCCAGATCCTTAACCTACTGAGCGAGGCCAGGGATCGAACTCACATCCTCATGGATACTAGCCAGATTCATTTCTGCCGAGCCATGACGGGAACTCCCTGTTTATTTGTTTTTAAAAAGCCTAGACAGTCTCCAGACTGCAAGAAGTGCAGGTGGTGAAAGTGTCTTGTCAGAAATCTGGCATGAAGTACTGAAGGCATGATAAGAGCAGTTGACAAGATAGAAACTGATTTATCTAAATTCTGACTGATAAAAGTGAGGATGGTTGCACAACAGCGTGGATATACTTAATGCTACTGAACTGTACGCTTCGAAGTAGCTATGATGGAGAGTCCTCCACTATGTGTATTTTATCACAAGTTGAAACATTTTTAAGTTGAGTGCGGAAAATGTTTAGCCATCGTTCACAGCTCTGCAGCTGCTTCTCTCCAGAGGCTCTGCTCTGAAGGGGACCAGTGCTACTGCCTACCACCACCACGTGCCTGGCATCACCACTTTTCAGCACTAACTCCTGCAATAGTGGCTACAGTTAGTGGCCGGCTAGCAGTGGGCACAGTGACTATAACGGCCGCGCCACCGCCAAAGACAGTGCTTCATGCTACCATTTCTACCCCGTCGCCAAACCGATCATCTGCCTGGTCATAACAGTGGGCACCACTGGCCAAGCCGTGGGCCAAACCCCACCCTGAACATACAACCTCACTCCAGCCCTGGGAAATCGTATTCCTGTCCCCATTATACAGATGAGGAAGCTGAGGTTCCAAGTTATTAAATAGCTTACTTCAGTTCACCCAATGGCAAAAGCAGGATTTGAACACAGATTTCTCTTGTGCCAAAGGTCAAGCCACTTCTCCTGGATTGCCAATTCCCAACCTTTTGTGCAATGGGCCCTTTCTGTTGTTGTTGTCGTCGTCATCATCTTTTTTGGCCACACCCAAGCTGGTGGAAGTTCCTGGGCCAGGGATTGAACCTGTGCCACGGCAATGACCCAAACTAATGCAGACTACACCAGAACCTTTTTTTTTTTTTGCTTTTTAGGACCACACCCAAGGCATATGGAAGTTCCCGGGCTAGGGGTTAAATCGGAGCTGCAGCTGCCAGCCTATACCAGCACAGCAATGCCAGATTCAAGCCGCATCTGTGACCTACACTACAGCTCATGGCAACACCGGATCCTTAACCCACTGAGCAAGGCCAGGGATTGAACCCTCGTCCTCATGGATGCTAGTTGGGTTCCTTTCCGCTGAGCCACCACAGGAACTCCTACACAGGATGCTTAACCCTCTGTGCAAGGGAACTCCCACACAGGTCCTTTCTAATGGTGAACATGTCACAGCCTTGCAAATGGTAGTCACACTCTCAGTGCCTCCTGGTTGAGAGAGTAGATAATGAACAAAAGCTACCTGAATGCAGGAAACCTGGGAGTTGCAACAGCACCTGATACAGTCTTAGAATCATGACACCAGCTGTGTGAGACAGGAGGCATTTAATTGGCTGACAGTGGTTTATACTCGTGCAATTTCTGAGACCCTCAGAGTCGCTCTGGATCTTTGCCCCCAGAGGTGGCACACCCTGAGCTGCCCCGTGAAGCATCGAGCCTCCTGCTATGTAAGCCAAACCCAAGGGATTCTGTTACTGCAGCTGATGTCAGATGCTTCTTAGCAGATGTCTCCATGAGCCTCTGGCCCTGCCCTCACTGAACCCAGATGTCAGAAGAAGAGACAGACAAACAAGTGGCATGTGGGACTTCTTGCTGTGGCTCAGCAGGTTAAGAACCCGACTAGTATCCTTGAGGGTGCAGGTTTGATCCCTGGCCTCGCTCAGTGGGTTAAGGATCTGGTGTTGCCACAAGATGTAGCATAGCTCCCAGATGCGGTTCAGCTCCCACATTTCGGTGGCTGTAGCGTAGCCCAGCAGCTTCAGCTCAGATTTGACCCCCAGCCAGGAGACTTCTATATGCCAAAAAAAACCAAGTGAGAGGTGACCAGAAGAAAAATACAGCCGGGTCAGGGGGACAGAGTGATGGAGGAAGAGGATGCAGTGCTTGTGCCCCACTATTCTGTGGGTCTAGAACAGTGCTTCTCAGAGTGTGGTGCTCCCAGCTGTCCGTGAACTGTCAGTTACCAGTCTGCAAGGAGATCAGAGAAACGCTGGTTCTCTGTTTCTGTCCTTACAGGACAGACAGCCCATGGACCAGCCCTCATCCCCTTTCTCCCCCTTCTCCTCTCCACGCCCCCCTTCCTGCCAGGCTGTGCAGACCCCAGGAAACCCATTGCAGAAGAAGGCTCTGGTGTCTCCTGCCTGGCACATGCAGTGAGCCAGGGACCTTCAGTTCCTTCTGAAGGGAGACACCCCATCTGAGTTCACGGCCAGTTGTGAGCTTCATGGTTGTTGGAAATAGACCTGGTTTCCACTTTGGGCTGTGTCACTTACTAGCCATGTGATCTTGCAAATGTCTTGGGTTTTCCTTAACTCTAAAATGGGAGTAATGGAGTTTCCGTCAGGCTCAGCAGAAAGAAATCTGACTAGCATCCATGAGGACACAGGTTCCATCCCTGGCCTTGCTCAGTAGATTTAGGATCTGATGTTTCCATGAGCTGCAGTGCAGGTCACTGACATGGCTCAGATCTGGCGTTGCTATGGCTGTGCTGTAGGCCAACAGCTACAGCTCCGATTCGACTCCTAGCCTGGGAACTTCCATACGCCACAGGTGTGGCCCTGAAAAGCAAAAAATAAATTAAAATAAAACAAAATAAAATGGGAATAACGATGGCACAGCCAGTTAAGGATCCAGCATCGTCACTACCATGACACGGTTGTGGTTCAGGTTCAATCCCTGGTCCCAGAACTTCCTTATGCTGCAGACGCAGCCGTAATGAATGAATGAATTAAAATGGGAATAATGGTGCTTTGTAGAAATAGATCAGGTGCCAGAGAGCTGGACCTGGGGCCTGGAGCTCAGTAAATGGAAGCCGTTGTGACTATGTGTGCATGAGTATGTGTTTGCATATGTACACGTTTGTGCCCATGCCTGAGTGTGTGCCCGTCTGCGTGACATCCATGTCCCCTGCTGCTACTGCAGAATCCCTCTCGGAGCCCACGGTGGCCAGGGCCGCTGATGGTCTCTTCCGGGTCTCTCTCCAGATTGTCACGGGATCATCGAGGATGTCGTCCTGCTCGGTGCGCCCGTGGAAGGAGAAGCCAAGCACTGGGAGCCTTTCCGGAAGGTGGTATCTGGAAGAATCATCAATGGCTACTGCAGGTCTGTCCATTCCCCGTGCCCCTGGGGAGGTGACAGCCCTCACTGAGCACCTAAAGTGCCCCAGTCCCCATGCTGGGGACATGGGTGTTTTGAGGCCTGGCCCTCATCCTGGAGGAGCCCAGGAACTAGTGGGACACTGGCTCTGTTAGGAGCAAGCCCTGGGCCAGGTGTTCTGACCTGGGCAGCATCTGTCCCCACAGGGGAAAGAGCCTGAGCAGGATTCCCCGTGTCTGGCCCGAGACCCATTTATAGGATGACGGGAGAGGCCAGGCTAGCCACCCCGATCTGGGGGAAGAGGGACGTGGGTGAGAGGGATGGGACTGAAAAGCAAAGATTGAGCTCTGCACCCTGACTAAGGTGCTCGTGTTGTGCGTTATTTACCAGCACAGGAAGGGAGGGTGGGAACGTCCAGGCCAGGCTCGGAGAGCCATGTCCGGGGCGGGGCTGACAGTCTTGGGGGAGCCAGCACCCACATGAATACTAATCGGGTTCGTTAACCACCGAGCCACGATGGGAACTCTTAATTTTTTTTTAAAGGACAATTTTTAAAAAACAAAAAGAATGGACACAAGTTTGATATCACACGGTCCTCGGTTAAAATCTTGGCTTCCCCATTTACCTCTCTGTTTGTCTTTGGGCAAACAAATCTGTTTTTGTGTTTTTGTTTTTGTTTTTTTTTTTTTCTTTTTAGGGGCGCACCCACGGCATATGGAGGTTCCCAGGCTAGGAATCAAATCAGAGCTGTAGCTGCCAGCCACAGCCACAGCCACAGCAACGCGGGATCTGAGCAGCGTCTGCGACCCACACCACAGCTCATGGCAAGGCCACATCCTTAACCCACTGAGTGAGACCAGGAATCGAACCCACAACCTCATGGTTCCTAATGGGATTCGTTTCCATTGCACCATGATGGGAACTCCTGGACAAACAAATCTGAATCTCAGTATTCTTACGTATAAAATGGGAATTTTCCCTCCTGCACAGGGATTCTAGGGAGATGAAATGAGATTAGAGAGGCTCGGGGCTGGCACTTAGTAGGTGCCCAATAAACGAGAGCAATTATAATTATTATTCCTGGGCACACTCACAGCACACGATTTTTTTGGTGCCATTGTAAACAGCAAAGGGAAGGAATTAAAATTGCATGTGTGTCATGTGAAAGCAGTGAAATCTTATTAAACCCATCCGTTCTGCTGAGAACCTAAGGCTAATAAGCTTGGTTTGCCATGATTTTGTGAGAGCCTGAGCCATCTCTCTGGAGAGAAGGGGGGAGGAGGAAGGAGAGAAGAGGGGAGAGAGGTACAGACCAAACAATAACTATAATTTAATGTCTTGGTTAAATTAAGCACCAACCAGGAATCCATATTCTTGGCCCCCAAAGAATATGGTTTCATTCCATGAACCTACTTAAAGGTAAAAAGTGGAGTGAGGGGTGGGGGAGCTTCAGGCCAACACCCCCAAACTATAGACACTTGTAAATTTATAATGTACATTAATAAAGCTCTTTGCAAGTCCATTCACTTTCTTGGGCTTTCACGAATTCCCCGGAAACCAGCCCCAGTGAGCGGTGCTGTGCCCTGTTGTCCTTGAGGAAACCGAAGCTCAGAGAAGGTCAAGTGCCTCACCAAGGTCACACAGCCGAGCCACGAGGTGAACTCAGGCGCACCTGTCTCCCTCCGCAGTGGGGACCTCATGGGGTCCTGCCGTGGTCTCTGCTCCAGTACCATGCAGCGTGGGGGGGAACTCCTGCCCACAAGTGGCCCCAGGCCCATGAGCAGCCAAGACACCCCTTCAACAGGCCAAGTTGTGTGGTTCGTGCATCAGCACAGCCTGGAGGGAGGGCCGTGGTGGCCTGGCTTGCAGGGCACCACCCCCAGGGGGTTCCTGCTTCAGCACAGGCTGTAGGATACAGGACTGAGGCACAGTCCTGCCCTCAGCAAGCTCTCTGCCTAGAAGAGGCCAAGACTCGGGAAGGGACACACAGGGACATGGGGCAAATGTCACAAAAGGAGCACACACCAGGGAGTTCCCATTGTGGCTCAGCAGGTTACAAACCCAACAAGTAACCACAAGGATGTGGGTTCGATCCCTGGCCTCTCTCAGAGGGTTAAGGATCCAGCATTGCCGTGAGCTTCCGTGTAGGAGCGGCCCTAAAAAAAAAAAAGAACTTCAGTTTCCTCATTCATTCATCAGCGGATATTCATCCATCACTCCCCAGCACTGTTCTCTGCTCCGAGAGCAGCAGGGAAGAAGCGGCCTCCCTGGGGCTGCCCTGGCCCCAGGCGGGGCTCCCACCATCGAGCATGTGTGCAGTTAGGCCCCGGTTTCCCGCAGAAGCTCCAGCCCCAGCAGGCTTCCCGGGGCCAGCAGGGCCCTCCTGGCATTCGGGCTCTTCCGAGGCCCACGTCTTCCTTCTTCTCAGGTCCGTCCCTTCTCCACCCGCAGGGGGGACTGGCTGCTGAGCTTCGTGTACCGCACGTCCTCCGTGCAGCTCCGCGTGGCCGGCCTGCAGCCCGTGCTGCTGGACAGGAGGGTGGAGAACGTGGACCTGTCCTCCGTGGTGAGTACTGCCTGTGCCTACTGAAGCTGGGGAGGTGGCACTTGGTTACTCCAGCCCAGCGACCTGGGTGCCAGGGACAGTGGCCCCAGCCCAGTCCATCCCAGAGGAGGGAGATGGTAGAATTTGCTTGGGAAGCGGTAACTCCTATTCACAGGCACCATCCTTGACCCAGGGCATCGTCACCAGGCCCTTTGCACACATCATCTCTAACCTACACACAGCCTCTGGGACAGGCACTGTTATCCCCATTTCACAGATTAGGAAACTGAGGCTTAGAAAAGTTTCCATCACACAACTAGCAACTACTAGCCTGGATCTGAACGTCCAGAGCCCCTGCCCTTGCCCCTCCGCTACAGCCCTCCCGCCACTCCTTTCCCCACTGCCCCCCCGCCCCCGAAACTCTCCCAGTGCAGATTACAAGTCAGAACAGTCCGATTCTCCTGAAAGTAACCGGAACAACCAGCAGACATAAATGGAGGCTTTCAGGCTGGACCAGAGCAGAACCCCCTGATTGCCAGGCTGTGAAACCATGGGATACAGAGCAGAGAAAGTGTGTTCCAAGGTCCCCTGCCTTGGAATCATCTGGAGAGTTTGTTGAAAAGCCAGATCCCAGGGTCCCCTTGCCCAGACCTCCTAAATCAGACTCTAGGAGTGGAGCCTGCAAGTCTGCATTTTAAACGTACTTGTCAAGGATCCTCATACATCACAGACCAGGCAGAGCTGCAGATGCAGATGCTAAAGAGAATTCTTCTTGAGGATGGGGTGGAAGGGGGGCCCACCTAGGCAGACAAACAAACCTAGTTTGAGTTTCTAGATCCATCTGTCAGGCTTGAAGGAATCTGGTCCATCTGCCACACATCTGTCATAGGGAGTTAATAGCTTCGTGTATGGACAGCCACCTGATACCATGCTCTGCCCTAAGCTTTTTGCAGCATCCATGTCCCCACTGTACAGATGAGGACACTGAGACTTTGAGAAACTGAGGGACTTGCCCAGAGCCACACAGCAGGAACACGGCAGAGCAGGACTCAAACTCGGCCTGAAGCCAGCGGGCATCGCCCCTGGTTGGGTAGCTGTGAGAACCAATGGGACAGGTGCCTGCTTCCAGGAGGGTGAGGATGGTGAGAGCTGCAGTTACGTCCTCAGGCAAACTCAGCCAATGTAAGTCCTTGTGATGCAAGGTCCCGCAAGAATAGGAACTTGGGTTTCCGGTTATCACAGTACTGGCGGCCGTTTATCAAGTGCCAGGCACTTCCCAAGCGTAACCCAGTTTCCCCAGATTCCATATAACCATAGTTTGGGCCAGCCACACCATCCAACCCGAAAGCAAACAGACCAGGACCCTCCCTTGGACCCCCAGGCTTCTGAAAACTCCCCTGGGGAGGGGCACTCTGAGGATCCTAGCTTCTCCCTTCTGCTGCAAGAGCAGCCTAGCCCAACGACCCCTCCCTACACACACAAACACACACACACACATGCACACGCACACACACTGCACCTTGTTATGGCGGGGCTGGGGGAGCTGGGTGCCCTGACCCACCCCCACCAGCACATCTAACACCAGGTTGCATGTTTATTGAATCTTGACTGAGGGTTGAAGAGAGCACAGGGGGATTCCAGCATAAAAACTTAAAACCTGAACGTTATTAGGCATTGCAACCACTGAAGCCCATGGGCCATGACCTTGCCTCAAGGGCCCCTGCCGCTCATGCTGCTTGTCACCATATGGCTGAGGCCAGCCTGTACTCGCTTATATCTTTGCTCCTCCAGACTCCCAGGACCATAGCTCACAATTCCTAACCCACCAGAGGAACACAAATGAGGCGGCCCTGTGCCTTCCTAACTGGCAGCTTTGGAGGCTGGTGTTGGTCCAAGAATAAGAGTTTCTAGATTCATCCACCCATTTAACTCCTAGTTAAACAGGCAGTCTTTCCAGGGCAGAAAGGAGCTTCAACCTCTAGAGCCATCTCTTTAGATCATCCTTGTCCCTGATAGATGTGCTTCGTGTGGTGACACCTCCTAGCCGTGCTCCACCTACTGTGCAGCATCCCCAAGTCACAGACGGGAAAACTGAGGCCGAAAAGAATAGACTCACCCAGGCAGAGAGTCATGGATCCGGTCTCTGGAACCAGGTTCAGAGCCTTGCTGTCCACCTCCTGGGGGTGAGGAAAGCCTGGTAACAAGACCAGGAAACCACGGGATTCTTCACCTCCTGGCCCATATCCGGGGGTCTCTATCCTATTTGAGGGTCCCTGTGCCCTGATGGGGTGAAGGGGAGAAGTGGCTTGATGCCTCACCAGCACAAGAATCACCCTCCACCACAGAACTCAAGGGTGAAAAGGAACAGCTTGAAAGAAAGTTTTCACCCTGGAAGCCCTGAATGGGGTACGGTGGAAAGAGTACGGCCTTTGGTGCCAGAGAGGCCTGGCTTAAAATCCCGCCTCTGCCGCTGGTATACTGGCTGTGTGACCTTAAGCCAGTGACTTAACTTCTCTGTGCCCCAGTTTCCTTATCCTAGAAACAAAGGCAATCCCTTACCTTCAGGGCTGCACAAGCGCTGTGCTTGGTAAGCAGTAGGCCCTGGTTGAGTGCTCCTTGCCGCCTCTCCTGCCCGGGTCTCTACCTTCAGTTCCGCATCCAGGGCCCGCAGCTTCAGGGATTCCTCTCCCGCTCAGGCCGCCTTTCTGGCAGCTTCCCAGCATTTGCCTAATCATAGCTCTTTATCATATTAGGAGCACATCACAAAAAGCAGTGCTTTCCTCTTCTGGGTAATTAGAGGTAATTAGCAGTGCCTTTGTGCTGCCCTCCTGTTTTCCTTGAAAATTCTTGCGGGAGGAGAGGTTGCTGGCAAGAGAGCCCCCATTGCTGCTGTCTGGAAGCACAGACCGGAGACTGCAGGGCCTGCCCCTCCCCACTGGACCGCCATGAGCGGGGCCCTCTGGGCTTCAGAAGCAGCCACTTGACATAAACGTAGTCTGCGGTGGCTCCTGGCCTCAGGACAAGCCTGAGCAGGAGTGAGCCAGGGGCAGGCCCTGTTGCAGGCAGAGGGCATCTCAGGTGAACGAAGCAGGCCAAGGCCAGACTGCCTGCCTGCCTTTTAGTCCCTCCTGTGTGGGGCCTGGGTCGCAACAGGTGGGGAATTCTGCCCCCTCAGGGACCAAGTCATGAGGCTTCTTGGGGGGCACCATCTTGGTCTCCCAAAAAACATGCCAGTTGGTGTCTAGAAATTAGCACCAAATTTGGCACAATAATAATAACAGCAAGAGCCCACATGCCAGACACGATGCATGGCTTATAGATCTTATGTCCCTTGATCCACTTAGCCATCCTGTGAAGTAGGGTTAATAACCCCATTGTGCAGATACAGAAACTGAGGCTGCAGGAGGGGTGTTGCAGGAGGCTGCAGGAGGGGTGAGTGGCAAAGCCCGATGAACCCGGGCACCTACCTCCGAGCCTGGGCTCTTAACCATTGCATTCACACTGCCTGCATTTACACGTCACTTTGGCTTCCAGTCGGGGACCTCCAGCTCAAGGACAGTGAGGCTGTGACATGTGTTATCCCATTGCATCCTCACAACTAGCCCACGTGGTGTACCTATCTTTACTAGCCCCATTTTACGGAGGAGGAAACTGAGGCCTGAGAGATAAAGGCACCCCAAGGGGCCTGATCAGCTTGGGAATTGTTGGGCAGGCAGAGGCGGGTGGCAGCAGCCTTGGTCTGGGCCAGTTGAAGTGTCCTGCATGGCTGGAAGCGGGAAGTGCTGAGGCCCCTTCATCCCGGGCAGATCTAGTAACCCTGAGCGACCACAATGTGTGGGGGCTGGACAAGGGGAGGAGGGTGAGTTAGGAGTGGCCCCTGTTCTTCCTCAGCTCACACTCAGAGCACAAACAGTGAGTGCCACCAAGGAGAATCCCCACAGAGGGTCCCTAGCCAGCACAGGGAGGTCAAAGTGGCTTCTCACCACCAGGGGACATCTAGCTCACATCTGGGCAGGTGTCAGATTTCAACCAAAAAAAAAAGCCAGGGAGATGGTCTTGGGCTGCAATCGTTATCCAACATCAGCCACGCCAGAATGTTCCACTGCTAAGAGATTCTTTTCCTACCCATCTCAGTCCGGCTCTCCCCTCTCTCTGGCTAACTGTAAAATTGGAATTCTGCCAGCCAGTTCTCCCTCTGGGTCTTTGCAGAATGGCAGCTCAGAGGCTGGGGTTGGCTAAGACCTGGACCAAGTCATAGCCAAGAAGGGCCAGAGCAGCGCAGTCTAGGGCAGCTGCCCAGTGGAATTTCCGTCTGGAATCAGCTGTAACCAGTGGCCGCAAACACCTCCCTTCCTTCCTGTCCTGTCTGCCTCCACCCAACCCCAGTACCAGCCCTCTACTAACATTAAAATGGTATAGGGAGGCCATCCTTGTCTGTCCCTGTGTTTCTAGGTTTCTGCTGGCCGGAATTCAGATGTGATGGCTAGAGCTTCAGCAGCCATCTTGAGTTCACAAATGGGTCAGCCAGGCTAACTTCCTACCTTCTATCCCTCCTTCCAAGAAAACTAAAGGAATTCATATTTATGGAACACCTACTTTGTGCCAAGTGCCATGGCTTGTGGTTGTATTATTTCCACCAAGCCAGTGAGATGGGTATCACTAATTCTAATTGGCTAATGTCCCTATACAAGTGTTTTGGGTCATAGAGTGGACAGAATCATTCCTACGAAGTCCCAGGCTCCAAACCTCTTGTAGTGGACACTCGAGGTATGAGGTGTCATAATCCTCACATTACAGATGGGGAAGCTGGGGTTCAGGACTTTGTAAGGACTCGCCCAGTTACTATAAGAGACAGAGCCAAGGCTGGGACCCCCATGTCTCTGATTCCAAACTTAGGTTCTTTCTAGCACCAGGAGGCCACTAACGTCTTGGAAGGATGCAGCCCCACCTTGACCTCCACCTTGAGCCCAGGGAGCTGCAAAGTCCCGTATATGTGCATACATGCGTCTGTTTTTACTGAACCCTGTTTAAAAATATTTGTAAAGAAAGGAACAAGAAGGAGGCAGGTTCTGGTTGTGAGAAGATAGCAAAACTGTACAGGGAATTGCCTTTTGTGTTCTTGAAAGGTCTATGGAATAACCCATAATCCGGTATGATTTGTGATTCAAATGGAAATGCAGATGTTCCCAGCCGAGCTTTTGTGTTATTTCCTAAGATTGCAAGCACAAGCCTCCCCAGCATTTTCCTGTCTTTTTGAACAACCACTTTCCTCTTCAGCCTTGGAAGATTGTTCTGTCTTGTGCTTGGCTTTGGCACTAAAACAGGCCCCCTAGGCTGTCTTTGGAGAGCGCAAGGCTCCACTTCAGGGAGGAGATTAGGGCGACACAGCCTCCACACTCAGCATCTCAAGCACAGCACCCGAGTCTGCTCTTCACAGGCTGTGTGTCATTAAACCAGCATCCTTCTCTGGGTGTCTCTTTCTTCATCTCTAAGATAAGAATGATTTTTTTTTCTTTTTTTTAGGGCCACACCTGCATAATGTGGAGGAGCATATGGAAGTTCCCAGGTTAGGGAACTAGTGCTAGCCTCTGCCACACCCACATGGGATCTGAGCCACATCTGCTACCTATGCCACAGCTCACAACCACAATGGATCCTTAACCCACTGAGTGAGGCCAGGGATCAAACCTGAATCCTCATGGATACTAGTCAGATTTGTTTCTGCTGAGCCACAGTAGAAATTCCAAGAATGATTTTTTAAAGTCTCCTTCGCCACACACCCAATTTTCTCTGAGGAGAACAGGCGTGGGTTCAGATCCCAGCTCTGACACCTGTGGGACCTTGGCCAGGTCACTTTACCTCTCTGCCTCAATTGCTTCACCTCCTGTCAAAGGAGTTTATCCGATAAGTTCATTTCCTACAATGTGTTGAGGACCTACTATGTGTCACAATTGTCCATTATCACAGTCAGACATCAGGCATTCTAATCACACCCCTATTTTTCACTCACTGACGCATAGCCCAGCATGAAAATAGAGGAGTCTCTCTTCTCTCAGGAAGAGGGCCGGCACTTCTGAGTTCTTGACCTTTGTCTTAGTGAAGATTCTGTCCATAACATGAAGTGGCTTAAACACACAAGAGGTGATGCTGTCCCATAGGGAGTGGCCAGAAGAGGCAGTTCAAGCCTGATGTGGTGGCTCTACCGCATTCAGGGGCAAAATTCCTATCTTGCTATTCTGCCATCCTTCATGAGCCAACTCACGGCTCATGATGGCTGCCAAAGCCCTGGCCATCTTGTCTGAATTCCAGCCAGCAGGAAAGAAGAAATGGGGTGAAAAGGGAAGCACTCCCCCTTTTAAAAGACTTCCAAGGAGCACCACATAACACTGCCGCTTCATCTCATGGGCCAAAACTTGTCACAACACTGCACTTGGTAGCAAGGGGGCTGGAGAATGGACCTAGCTATAAATTGGAGTTCTTCTGACTGAGGAGAAAGGGGAGGAGTGAATTATAGAAAGTACCTGGTAGTCTTTCTAGCTGTAGCTCTATTTTCAATTTGGGGGCTTTTCCAGGGGGACCCCTTGCAGCAGCCCTCTGATGTAACTACTCTTATTGTCCCCGTTTTATAGCTGAGGCAGGTAGAGGTCAGAGGGAAACAGGGGCTGGCCCAAAGTCCCACAGCAGGTGAGCCGCAGGGCCCTTCCACTGTAACCTAAGGCTGCAGGCAGAGAATGGGAACATCCACTCCCACTTTCTATCAGGAAGCTCTTCCTGCCCCAGAGGAGCCAGATTTTGTAGAGAAGCTTCTTTATTTAATAATTTCTAGATGGAACTAGAGACGCTCATACTAAGTGAAAGAGAAAGACAAATACCGTATGATATCACTTATACCTGGAATCTAATATATGGGCACAAATGAACCTTTCCACAAAAAGAAACTCATGGACTCGGAGAACAGATTTGTGGTTGCCAAGGGAGAGGGGGAGGGGGGAGTGGGATGGAGTGGGAGTCTGGGGTTAATAGGTGCAAACTGTTGCCTTTGGAGTGGATAAGCCATGAGATCCTGCTGAATAGCACTGGGAACTCTATCTAGTCACTTATGATGGAGCCTGATGGAGGATAATGTGAGAAAAAGAATGTATCTATGTATGTGTGACTGGTTCACTTTGCAGTACAGTAGAAAATTGTCAGAACACTGTAAACCAGCTATAATGGAAAAAATAAAAATGATTTAAAAATAATAATCATAATAAATTCTAGAGCAGCCTTGAACCCAGAGGCATCTCACCCACCTTAGACTTGAGAGTCATTGAGGGTTGGAATCATGGCTGAAGTCATTGGTGGGCTGAAGGTGCCGAGAGAGGGAGAGGGACAGCTAGGCTCTGTCCACCCACCGTGGTCCTCACCCACTGTCTTCCTGCAGGTCAGCGGCCACTTGGACTACGCCAAGCAGATGGACGTCATCCTGAAGGCCGTGGGCATCCGCACCAAGCCAGCCTGGGACGAGAAGGGACTCTCGCTGGCCCCAGGCAGCCTGTCCCAAGAGAAGCCTCACCAGGCAGCAGCCACCTCCTTATCAGATAAGACCACCAACCAGGATGGACAAACCCAGGGTCCTACACCGGGAGACACCCCCAAAGCAGCCACATCCCCTGACCCCAGCCAAGCTCAAGTGCCAGAAGGTCTGGACGAGTCTGAAGGGGCCTCCCTTCCTGCTGCTGCCAGCCCCACTGAGAGCCCCCATACCTGCAGCCATGGCATGGGCCCCAACCCCCTGGGCTGCCCTGACTGTGCCAGTGAGACCCAGGAGCCCTGTCCAGGGCTGGACTGACCCCAGAAGAGTCACTGTCCCAGATTCTACATGCAGCACTCTCTTACCCCACTCTGCCGGGCTCCTCATGTGAGCTCTGGAGATGCACAGTGTTGGCCAGTGCCTTTCCTTAATTGGAGAGACTGGTATTGGAAGGAGGGGGAGTTATTAGAAGACACTGTCCCCTCCCTGAGGAAGCGAGGCCAGAGCTGTGCAGAGAACCAAACCCCGGGCCTCCTGAACTTTGGGTCAGAGCTGTGGGGTCTGGTTGCCCATAAGGAGGCCCAGGGGCTCTCTGGAGCCTGAGGCCCCCACCCTGCCACACCCCCCAGCCTCAGATGTCTGCTCTTCCATCCACTCTCCAGGGCTGCTCACCAGCCCACAGGCCCCACTGATGCACCTAAAGAGCAGGTACAGGTGGGGAGCGAGCAGCTTATTCCCTGCTCTTAGGAGGCCAGTGAGATCTACCACGTACAGCTGTGCAGGCTGTGCACTGCCCAACTACAAGGCATCCATCAGGTAGCCGGAATGTGAAGGGTGCCCCTCAGAGTTATGCCACCTGGTGGCCCTGGATATAATTGTTTCAGAGCATGGTGGGAAAATGCTGAATCAGCATGCAGTGTGGACAAAGACTGAGCCTGGTGATGAGAATGAATTATACAGGGGAAGGATTTCCTGCAGCAGGAACAGAGGTTATGATGATTATAATAATAATAATAGCTACCATTTATTGAGGGCTTACATGGATTGTCTCAGTTGATCTTCACAACAACCCTATGAGGTAGGTACTATTATCTTCATTTTCACTTGTAGGCCCAGAGAGGTTAGGTAACTTGCTCAAGATCACACAGATGATCAGTCTCAAACTCCAGTCAGTCAACCTCCAGAGCCCAAGGTCTTAATCACAGCATCTGCACCCATGGGAACCTTCCCCTTTGGGCCTCCCACTGTCCCTGAATGACAGGGCCAGAGGCAGTCTTCCCCCCCCCCCCCCATTGTGCAAATGGGGAAACTAAGGCCCAGGCAGGGGACATATTGACAAGTTCCAGAGGAGGCAGTGAGGAGGGGTGGTGGCGGAGGCAGGGCAATTAGAGCATTGGAGCCAAAATGGTTCTCAGGGGTACGTGTGTTCACTCAACAAATATTTACAGAGTACGTGCTGCTGCTGTTCCAAACAGCTCATGTCACCCATGGAAAACTGAGGCCCTGGGAGAGGAAGTGATGTTACCAAGGTCCCAAAGCAAATCCAGGACAGAGTCTGGACTAGAAGAACCAGGACACCTGCATTGAGTCTCTTCCCGCTCTGACCCATCAAGCCGAAGCCA
Source organism: Sus scrofa (assembly GCF_054392235.1). Lineage (NCBI taxonomy): Eukaryota > Metazoa > Chordata > Mammalia > Artiodactyla > Suidae > Sus > Sus scrofa. Next base: position 82,544,877 of record NC_139388.1, on the reverse strand, counting down.
CAGAGTGGTCACTGTCTTAGCTGGTGTTTACCGAGAGTCCACTGGGGTGGGCCTAGGCATAGGCGGGGAGCCCCATCAAGCACCGTGGTCCCTCTACGGCCAGCGGCCTGGTCAGAGTGGAGTCTAATCAGCACCAAGGAGAGCGCAGGGCTGCCAGTAGAGCCCCTGGGCGTTTGGGTTGATGGAACTTGGGGAAGGCGGGTGATGGGGCGGGGTAAAAAAAACCTCAGGCTGGAAAGGAACCTACGGCAAGTAAACTAGGGAACCAAGAGTCCTGCCTCAGGAAAAAAAACAAAAAAAAAAAACAGTGCCAGGGTCCACCTGCCTGCCGAAGGGCACTGGTTCACACTGGCCCACACCAGGGACAGCTCCTCTACCCTCTGCTGACCCAATAGCTACCACTCCTGCTTCCCTTACTGACCCCAGGGGAGGCCTGAAGGAGGGGGGTGAGGTGTTGGGTCTCCCCATCAGCAGGTTCTCTTCTAAGCCCAAGGAAGCCTAGGGTAGAGAACCCCACCCCTGGTGTTGAGCAAGAACCCACCGGCTGCCCCTTTGCCCCCAGGAGAGACAATGCAGCAGCCTGGGAGCCAGGATGGAAGCCACAGACATCTAGAACAGGGAGCTGGGGAGCCAGAGGCAGGTTGTGGCATCTGAGCAGGGCTGAAGAGGAGGAAAAGAACAGCCAGAGGCCAGGGAGCCAGATGGCCAGGAACTAAAAGCAGGGACCACCCAGTGACCACCTGCCAAGTGCTGGGCATTCTGTGCCCATTATTCTAATTCTCTTGACACCCTTTGAGGCAGGCATCATTAGCCACTTTGAACGTGGAATAACAGGCTCAGAGAGGTGAAGAAATTTGTTTTAGGGCTGCTATGTAATGAAGCAGAGGTTCAGATTTATGCCTGCCTGACTCCCAGGCCAAGATGTTTTCTGTGCAGCCAGAGAGATCCTGGGAGGCTGGCTGGTCCAAAGACCTTCTCGCAAACCATCCTCAGGGTTAAGATCACCCTGAGCCAACGCATCTCAAACTGTCAGGTGCACGCGATTCACTTGGGATTCAGCAGGTCTGGGGTGGGACAGAGGTATGCTTCTTGAACAGATTCCCAGGATCTGGTGCTGATACTGGTGGCCCATGGACCCCCCTTTGAGGGGCAAGGGATTTGGCCCAGCACTAAGCCACCTCTGTGGACAGAGGCATCCCTCCCATGCAGTCTGACAGAACGGGCAAAGGAGCTGATCCTCTTCATCCCAACCTGGACCAAGAGGTCCTCATCTCCACTCCCGGGAGCCCTCCAAGCTCTACATGCTTCCACAAGTTACGCTCAGCAGTGGGGCGTCCTGGAGAGACCTGTGTCCAAGCCCGCTATTACCCCTCCAGGTAGGAGGCCTGCAGTGGGCAGGGGGAGCTGGCTTGGGGCATTCCCCCGGAGCTCAGGGGCTCCCGAGAAACCTGGAGCCTCCTGGCTTTAGCCAAGAGCTGCTCCAAGGCCTCAAGGACTTGGTCCCATCCTGTCCAGCTCCCTGCAGACCAACTCCCAGTCCAGGTCAGTTCGTGGGGGAACCCCGCGGATGTAGCCGCAGCTCAGGCTCCACGGGGTCCACGTTGAAGACGTTGACTGCGGTAGTGGCCTTGGCAGGCAGTGGGGGGTCCCGGGCGGCCTCTCCAGGCAGCAGCAGCTGGGCTGTGAACTGCGGGCCTGAGGAGCCACCTGTGCCTGAGTCCGAGTCCAAGTCCAAGTTCGTTGGCAGGGGCAGTGGCAGCACGTGCTGCAGGCTCAGGCCCGGCCGTGGGCCGCTGTGAGAGGTGCGCATGGAGGGCGAGGCAAGGCTGGCCTGGTGCTCCCGGGGGCAGCGGGGACATGGCATGAACCTGCCCAGGGCCCGCTTGAAGTCCCGCATGAAGAGTGGGTAGATGATGGGGTTCATGGTGCTGTTACAGTAACCCAGCCACGTGAGGCCATCGAAGAGGCCTGGGGAGACGCAGTCACACACGGCCTAGATGGGACAGGCACATAAGCACCTACACCGTGAGAGGCAGCCCGCCCTCCTCCCTCCCGGCTCTGGGCTGGGGTGGGGTTCAGGGCCTCCCCAGCAAGGCATGGACTCACCTGCCCCCTGTGGTGGCATTACCTGGGCTATGTTGGCCACGAAGAAGGGCAGCCAGGTCACAAAGAACATGCCCAGCAGGATGCCCAGCGTCAGGCTGGCCTTCAAGGCCTTCCTGCTGTGCTTGGTGGCCAGACGCCTGCTGTCAGCTGACTCCACTCCTGGGCGTGGGGTCCTGGGCACCTGTTGAAAGGAAGGCGCATGAGTCAGTGAAGGAAGAATCGCTGTCTGATCCTATTCCCCAGCCACAGACTGAGCCTAATCTTAATTCTAGACTGAGCCCTAGTACCAGTAATAAACTGAGCCCCGATCCTTGAATGAGCCCCGATTGCAGTCCTAGACTGAGGCCTGACCCTAACACCAGACTGAACCTTGACCCTGGCTCCATACTGAGCCTTGCTCGTGACCCTGAGCCCTGATGTCTGGCAGAGATTGAGCCCTACATAGCCAAGGTCTCAAATTGAGCCTCAACCCTGGACCAGACTGAGCCCTGATCCCAGAAATAGACTGAGCTTTGGTCCTGATCCTGCACTGATCCCTGACCCTTGACCCAGCACTTCCCAAGGAGCTCTAGGAAGTAGGTGAGATGTCCTAGGTGCTGGTACTCGGTCATGTGTGTTGGCCAATATCAGATATTGACCTTCACAGGGAGTGTGGGTCTTGGATTTGTGTGTGAGGCAGTGTTGTCCTGCACTGCACTTTGGCACCGCAAAAACTAGCTGCAACGGAACAGTACTGGACAAGAGGACAATTGTTGTGCAGCGCTTGGCACTCTCTTTGCCTACAGATTCTCTTCGTATTTTGGAGTGATGGTTTTGCCTGCACCACTACTCTCATGCTCCACAAAATAAAGTGCATTTTTTTTTGGTCTCTTTAGGGCCACACCCATGGCATATGGAGGTTCCCATGGGGTCAAATCAAAGCTGTAGCTGCCGGCCGACGCCAGAGCCACAGCAACGTGGGATCTGAGCTGCGTCTGCAACCTGCACCACAGCTCACGGCAACATGGGATCCTTAACCCACTGAGCAAGGCCAGGGATCAAACCTGCATCCTCATGGATACTCGTCAGATTCGTTTCCGTTGAACCACAACGGGAATTCCAATAAAGTGCATTTTTAAAAATGTGTGCCCCAAACAAATGTCTGCAATTAAAATATTATAAATTACTATGGATGCAAATGACCTTGACATTTTATGAGACTGAAGTGCTACCTATTGTGCTAGTGAGGCATCTGACCTTGGCATTTTAAACAGATTTTGCCATGGACTGACAGGCATCTGCTTTCCCACATGTGGACTCCATAGGCAGGAGCTGGGGGACAGGAGGAGGAGAAAGGAGCTGCCCCTCGGGAGACATGGCCTGGGGGTTAGGATGTGCCTTTGCAAATGTCTTAGAGACAGGGAGTCCCAGGATATTAAAAAGCTCTCTAAACCAGGTGGTCTGTTAGCTCAGCTATTCCTCCTAACTTTTTCAATGTCATGAGCCTGTTGAGACTCTAATGAAATCTACAGAACTACTCTCCAGAAAATAAAAACTTATAAATTTATATACATACACACACACACACACAGAACAACGTTTCCACGTGTCCAGAGGGTTCAGAGACCACCGTGAAGTCCATCCATTAAATCCCTAGGGGTCCATGAAAGCTGCAATGTGAAGCCTTCCCCAAACCATGTGCTGTAATCAATTTGGATTTTCATATATCTGACTTACAAAATCAAAATTCACCTATATTGACAATTTAAATACTAGTATGTAGAAGTCCACACAATTTACTGAATTATGGAAATGTGTGTGTGTGTGTGTGTGTGTGTGTGTGTGTGTGTGTGTGTTCCCTGGGGAATACACCCAGTCTTTGAAAGCCAGGCATTTCCCCCGAATATTTCCTTTTTTTTTTTTTTTTTTTTTTTTTTTTTTTTGCTTTTTATGGCTGTGTCCACATACATAAGTTCCCAGGCTAGGTGTTGAATTGGAGCCCTAGTTGCGACAGCAATGCCAGATCCAAGCTGTGTCTGCAACCTACACTGCAGCTCATGGCAATGCTGGATCCTTAACCCACTGAGCAAGGCCAGGAATCGAACCTCATGGATACTAGTTCAGTTCATTTCCCCTGAGCCACAGTGGGAACTCCCCCCAACCCCAACATTTCCTAAGTGGCGTGAGAGCTCAGCTTAGCTTTTGAGACAACCAGAGGTAGACGGGGCAGGGGAAGATGTAACAGTCGGAAGGAGGCAGGAAGGGAACCAGATGCCCAGGCAACCCTCGCAGATGGAAAGGGGGTGGAGGAAGCAAAACCAAGATATGTCAGGCCCTAGAGCACTAGAGTCAAACCCCCACCCTGCTGTCAAGCGTGGGAACTCCCCTCCCAGCCCTGTTCTCTCCCAGCCTTCTCAAGGTAGCAGGCTTGGTTCCTGTCCATGGTGCTGAAATGCCAGCTGCACACTATCTTTCTATAGGATCTGGAATGGTGGTGGGCAACAGAGGGGAGATGAGGCCCACTGTAACTCCCATCCTTCATGTATATGTCCAGGTAAAATCTGGTTGGACAAATATCAAGGACAAATTCATGCCAAGCATCCTAAAAGAGGCCCTTGATGTCTCCCCTCTGTCTTGGTGGGACAGCATTGTGCAGAGGCAAGAGCTAGGCTTTTAAGACAAGTAATCTGGCTTCACATCATGCCTCGACCTCTTACTCACTCGGTGATCTTGAGTCTGTTTCCACGTCTGTAAAATGAGAGAAAATACTCAGCTTACGGAATTGCTCTGTGGCTGTGGAGAATAAATGCATGTGCGGTGCCCGACATAGAATAAGTGCTAGTTATATAGCAGCTGTGATATTGACTCAGTGTTATGTGTATGAGGTTGGGGAAGTTTTCAGCACCCTCAAAAGCCCTGTCCTGGAGTTCTCTGATGGCCTAGCCAGTAAGAACCCAGTGTTGTCACTGTTGTGGCATGGGGTTGATCTCTGGCCCAGAAACTTCCACCTGACTTAGGTGCAGCCAAAAAAAAAAAAAAAAAAAAAAGCCCTGTCTTTCTGCCTCAGCTCAGGCTTTCTGAAGCAGCACGGAGTCAGGAAGGACAAATGCTCAGACTCACTATGCTGCAGCAAAGGAGAAAAAGAGGATCTGTTTTTCTATCTCATTTTCTCTTCTCCAGAGGGGACTCTATATGGTTTCTATGGCCCCACCATGGTCAACCTGGAGGGAGATACTCCTGCTTCCCCAAAAGAATCTCCTAAGATCTGCCATGACTTTGTCTTTTTGCTAATTCTTTGGGCCGCTCCCGCGGCACATGGAGGTTCCCAGGCTAGGGGTCGAATCGGAGCTGTAGCCACCAGCCTACGCCAGAGCCACAGCAATGCGGGATCCGAGCCGCATCTGCAACCTACACCACAGCTCACGGCAACGCCGGATCTTCAACCCACTGAGCAAGGGCAGGGACTGAACCCGCAACCTCATGGTTCCTAGTCGGATTCATTAACCACTGCGCCACGACGGGAACTCCTGCCATGACTTTGAATTGCTGCCACTAATGGGGATAGACATACGGGAAGGAGGGAGATTATGTCCCCAGAAGGGCCCAGCCACACAAGTACCCCATGGCCCCTAATGACCTGGGGAGGGGTAAGAGATGGCTTCCATCTTGCCAGAGCTCTAGGGCACCAAGGCCCTCAGGGAGCTATGTTGGAGGCAATTATCAGGGAAGGGGCTCCAGAGGTGTTAAAGATGATCTGAGCATCCCTCTGTGGTCTTCCTGGGAACAAACTCGCATTTTTCTTTCTCTTCTCCCCCAAAGACTTGACCCAAGGGCATAGAAAAGAAGGAAGAGAGAAGGAATTGAGGCTCAGAGAGGGTATGAGACCTTCCCAAGATCATTGTGCCAGTACAAGTCCTTGAAGCAAAGCACTAGTGATCACAACTTATCATCATCACTTACTGAGTACTTACTATGCGTCTGCACCTGATATTCATTCTGCCATTCAGTCTTTATGGGAGGAAGGTATTATGATCCCCATATAGCTGATGAGGTTCAGAGAGGCACAGTAAGTTGCCAGGAGTCACACAGCAGATAAATATCAGGGAATCAAAGTCATCTCTGGCTCCCAGAAACTGCACTTTTTTACTTCACTACGCTGCTTCCATTTTGGAGGATAGCAACCCCAAGTAAAACCCCACCACTGTCACCAAGAGGCCTTCATGGAACAGAAGCCAATGGCAACCACCAGCACATACCCCAGGGTATGGCTGAAGCCAGCCTCACCCATCCCACTTCTCTTGGTTCTGTAGCCACCTCATGGCCCCTGATGGCATGTTCTGTACTTTTCATGTCCCTTATATATGTCCTTGGCATTTGCCACTGTCAGAGGGCAGTCACTGGAGGACAATTGGGCAGTGCCCTTCCCAGGAGGCAATTCCCCTTATAGGTTCCTGTATTCATAAACACACTTACCTGTGTCTGTATACTCAGCACAGACAAGAATGTGCACCACAGCACCATTCGTGACAGGAAAAAAGAGAAATGGCCCAAAAGTCCATCAAGAGGAAAGTGGTTAAATCAACTCCAGGATGTTCCCACTATAGAATTCAACACAGATGTTTAAGAGAATGAATGAATTAATCGAATGGAAAGATCGCCATGACACATTATCAAGTGATAACAGCAGGTTTCAGTTCAAGAGATACGGTGTAATTCCCTTTGTTTAAGAGCAAAGCACTAAGTTTCTTTAGGTACATAAACAAACATGAAGACACACAGAAAAAGAACAGGGGAGGCATTAAGAAGAGTGTCTCTGGGAGTGGATTAGATGGGTGTCTGGGGTCTTTTACTTTATTGATCCATTTTCATTTTTTTTAAAATTTTTGTGTTTTTAGGGCCGCACCTGTGGCATATGGCAGTTCCCAGGATAGGGGTCAAATTGGAGCTGCAGCTGCCGACCTACACCACAGCTCACAGCAATGTCGGATCCTTAACCCACTGAGCAATGCCGGGGATAGAACCTGCGACCTCATAGATACGAGTCAGATTGCTTCCGCTGAGCCACAACGGGAACTCCAATACATTTTCATTTTAAAGTGTACTTATGTATTCCCTTGTGTAATTTCAAATGTGTACCATCACCTAATCATAGTCATAAGGGCTGTAAGATAGACTCTGAAGCCAAACTGCCTGGTTTAAATCATGGTTCTGTTATTAACTAGCTGAGTGACCATAAGCAGGGCGCTTCACTTCTCTGTGCCTCAGCTTTCTCATCTGCAAAATGGTCATTATCATGGCATCCACCGTGTGGCATTGTAGTAAGGATTAAATAAGATCATAGGGATGCCCTGGTAGCCTAGGAGGTTGAGGATCCAGCTTGTCACTGCTGTGGCTCAGGTTTGATCCCTGGCCTGGGAACTTCCATGTGCTGAGGGCACAGCAAGATGGATAGATAGATAGATAGATAGATAGATAGATAGATAGATAGATAGATAGATAGATAGATGAAAGTTACTTGAATAGTGCCTGCCACATAGGAAGTACCATATGAGTATTATTGCTGTTTGTTTATGTTCACCTCAGCTCTTTGATAATGATGATGAAGCTGCTGATGGCAGCGAGGGTGATTACACCCCTAGAAAGCTTCAAAGGGGTGGTGAGCTCCCCTGAACCATGCGTTTTACCACCAAGCAGACAGGACAGGAATGATCATTTGTCCAGGGGCTACTGTGTACCAGGTTTACATAAATCATCTCATTGATTCTTCGAACAGCCTGGAATGATAAATAGCATTATCCCCAGGTGGAGAGAGGTGGATGACTTGTCCAAAGTCATCCAGCTGCGATGGGAAAGAGGCAGGATGGGCACCCATGCGCAGCCATATGCACAAACTCCTACACCCTGCCCCGGCTGCACCAGGCCGCCTCTTTCTGAGCAGCAGCCAAGGCTGTCATGCTCGGCTCTGCGCCTCTGCCAGCAGCTCCCGCTCAGCCCCCTCCTCCCCCTCCGAGATATTTCTGTGATCACAGCCTCCTCTGAGGAGGAGGAAGCAGAGATGGAGGGAAGATGGATCGCTGGGACAGCATGATGCAAAGCTGGGTGACGGAGGGTGAAAAAAAAAGCTGGGGGAGGAGGACAAGGAGGAGAAATTGATGGGCGAGAAGGAAGAGGGGGATGGGGTACAGAAGGAAGGAAGAGGGTGGGGAGAGATGGCACCGAGGGAGCAGGGAGGCAGGGGGAAAAGATGAGATGGAGGGGAAGATGATGGGGAGAGGGTTCTGACCACAGAGACACCGGAGTCCTGGCAGAAAGAGAAAGAGACCAAGAAGCAGACACTCCCAGCTGGGCCTCCTGCTGCTGCTCCCCATCAGGCTGAGCTCCCACACTGGTCCCTCTGGATTCCCCCAAGGATGAGCTACCATCCCCACCTGGGCACCCACTTTTCACACACACACACACACACAAAACACACACCCTGACACCATCTCACTGACACCACCACCACCTCTCATGCCCCCTCTCCATCCCAGCCCACGGCTCCTGCCTCCCCTCTAAGCACCACCCCTTTCTCACCAGCCCCTGGGACAGGAACCCCTGGCCGAAAGTGCTAAACCAACCAGAGGCTTTTTAAAAGCCTGTTCAGGAATTCCCCTCATGGCTCAGTGGAAATGAACCTGACTAGTATCCATGAGGATGCAGGTTCAATTCCTGGCCTTGCTCAGTGGGTAAAGGATCCGGCGTTGCCGTGAGCTGTGGTGAAAGTCGCAGATGTACCTTGGATCCCACGTTGCTGTGGCTGTGGCGGAGGCCGGCGGCTACAACTTTGAGTCGACCTCTAGCCTGGGAACCTCCATATGCCACACCTGCAGCCCTGAAAAAAAAAAAAAAAAAAAAAAAAAGGCTGTGCACATCAACAGGCAGATGTGGTGGGGAGAGGCAGAGTAGGACGCTCCGGCCGGCTCAGTCCCCATGTTAACGCCCTAGAGGAGCCAGGACATCAGGTGCCCAGCCCCTAACCCTCCACAGGGATGCTAGAGGCTGGATCTGAGAGGGAGCTAAGGGTTCGGTGGGGCTAAGAAGACAGGACAGGGTCCTAACACACCCCAAAGCGCTGTTCCTTCTCATCAGTTCCTTTAGGTCCAGGCCTTGAGAGCACCTCCTCTCTAGGCAGGATGCTGCTGGCCTCCGAGGCAGACCTCCCCAACCCCAGAGGCTGAGGCAGCCTCCCAGAAGCAGATTCCCCAAGTGCAGGCAATTCTCTGGGTAACGAGGAAATGAGGCTGCATAAAACTCGCTTGGGATCCTGGTGGGTTTAGACGCAAGGGTAATGGTGGAATCTGACACCTCCTCCTTCCGACCAAGAGAAAGGGCTTTCCAGAAAAGTGGGAGGTATTCGCACAGACACAGTTCTGGCTTGAGAGGCCACCAGTCATTCTGCCTGAGGCAGAGCACTGGCTAAGTGGTCCATGAAGACTTCCCCAGCTTTTGGTTCTGTGACTTCCTTGCTTCAGTTTGCAAATGTGTGCAGGGAGTGATAGACTGAGAATGTTCACCAGGGGAGGCTCTGTAACCCTCATCAAGATAAAATTTCATGAGCAAGTTCTCTCTCTCCAACTAGAACATAGACCCCAAGAGGGCAGGACCTTCTCAGACCCACTCAGCCCCATGCCCGCAGCCTAGCACAGCTCCTATGCAAGGGAGTCACTCGACACACTACCAAGAAAGGGAAGCAACCACAGATTAAAAAGTGCATGATCCCGGAGTTCCCGCCATGGCTCAGCAGAAATGAATCTGACTAGCATCCATGAGGACACAGGTTCGACCCCTGGCCTCACTCCATGGGTTAAGGATCCGGCGTTGCCGTGAGCTGTGGTGTAGGTCGTGTTGCTGCGGCTGTAGCGTAGGCCAGTGGCTACAGCTCTGATTCGACCCCTAGCCTGGGGACCTCTCTATGCCCTGCATGCGGCCCTAAAAAGACAAAAATAAATAAATAAATAAAAGGGGCACAATCCCAACTATATACTTCATTAAGACTTATCTTAAATAACTAATAAGATAAAAATCACAACTTTCCCTAAAAGGGAAGGATCCATCTGCTACAAGAACCACAGCTAAAAGAAGAGGGAGAGAGAAAAGAGAGCAATGTGGGCTGGACCGTCAGGGCTCCATGAAGCACCATGCGCCGTGCCCTGAACACACACTTATGATGCACCAGGCACTGTTTCAGGGGCTGAGGATACAGCACTCGACACAAGTCCTCACCATCATAGAACCTACTTTTCAACAGGAGGAAATAAACAATCACTCAATACAGGGGAAAGACTGTAATATGTCAGGTAGTGGGACTTGCTGCTAAAATAACTCAGGACGTTAGGACTGAGGGGATCTGAGAAGCGTGGCCCTTGCTATTCTTGACCAGGTGATTCGGGAAGACAGCTAAGCAGAGGCCAGAAGAAAGTGATGGAAGTTTGGGGGAGAACCATGCAGAAAGTGGGGAAAGGGCACTCCAGGCAGAGGAAGCAGCAAGTGCAAAGGCCCTGAGGCAGGCGTGTGCTCCATGTGCTCAGGAACAGCAAAGGGGGCCGGCACAGCTGAAAGAGAGTGAAGAGGGTGGCAGAAGGAGAGGAGGCCAGAGAAGGAGTGAAGTAATGACACTACTGGACCTGCATCTTAAAGGGATCTCTCTGGCTGCTGGGTAGGGTTGAAAGGGAGCAAGAATGGGCTCCAGAAGTCAGCGGGTGATCACGGCAATGACCCAGGCATCGTGTTCATTGCAGCACTATTTGTAATAGCCAAGTCATGGAAACAACCTAAATGTCCATCAGCAGAGGAGTGAATAAAGAAGATATGGTACATATACACAATGGAATATTACTCAACCATTAAAAGGAAAGAAATAACAGCAATTGTAGCAACGTGGATGGACCTAGAAATGATCATGCTAAGTGAAATCAGTCAGACAATGAGACACCAACATCAAATGCTATCATTTCCATGGGGAATCTAAAAAAAGGACACAATGAACTTCTTTTCAGAACAGATACTGACTCAAACTGAAAAACTTAGTTTCCAAATGAGACAGTTTGGGGGGTGGGGGGATACCCTGAGGGTTTAGGATGGAAATGCCTTAAATGTATAATGTATTAATGTATAAATGTAATAAAATTCACTAAGTAAAAACAAACAAACAAAAAAAACCCAGGTATCCGACAAAGGGGCTCAGCTCAGGGTCGAGGGTGTGGCGAGGGTGGGGGGGTGCGGCAGCAATAGAGACAGGACAAGTGGTCAGAGCCCTCAAGTGTCTTGCAAGTAGCGGTGAGAGGATGTGCAGTAGGACTAAAGGGGGGTGTCCTGGCTGCCCCCAAGTTTCCTGGCCTGGGCAACTCAGACGCAACTAGATGACATGAGGAAGGCAAGGGCTGGACCCTGTCTGGAGCCTGAAAAATCTGGAGTTCTGTCAGAGGCGTGGTAAGTACTCAACCCAGGCTGGAAGTCAGCAGTGTGTAGCTGGCACCCTTAGTCATGGGATGAGATGAGCTCATGAAGGGAGTGGATGCAGAGAAAAGAGCGAGGGGGTTCGAGGACTGAGATGGGGGAGCTCACGGATGTGGCAGGGCTCTGACCCAGGATGGTGTTCCTGAAGCCAGGACTTTTTGTTGTATTTTATTTTTTTTTCTTTTTTCCCTGCACCCTCAGCATATCAAATTCCTGGGCCGGGGATTGAATCCGAGCCTCAGCGGCTACCTAAGCCACAGCTGCAGCAAGGCTGGATCCTTAACCCACTGCACCAGGCCAGGGGTCAAACTGGCGCCACCACGGAGATAAGCCCAATCATTAATCCTGTGCACCACAGTGGGAACTCAAAGTCAGCATTTTAAGAGCGTGTTACCACCCAAAGGCAGAACGACGCTGACACAGGCCTTGGCATCAGCCAGATATGAGCATGAACCTCCCTAGCCAGCTATGCGGCCTTAAACTAGTCGCCTCCCCTCACTGACCCTCAGTGTCCCCAGCTGTCAAAGAGAGACAGTAAGTCCTTGCCTCATGGGGTGTTTGGGGGGATTCGCATATGCCTGGCATATGGTGAGCACTCAGAGGCTGTGGGGCTGCAGCCCTGAGCACCTGGGGGACACCTGCCCAGGTGCTAAGGTCACAGTGTAAGGTTCGATCCTGGTACTGGCCAGTTAGCTTCATAGAAAGAAAATCCATGTGTCACAGGCACCATTGGAACTGAAAATCCAGACCTCGCCCACCCCAGCCTCCCAAGGCCGGCCAACCTCTCCCCTCAGTCACCAGGGCAGAGCTTCCCGGAGTGTGAGCAATGGAGCTGACCTTGGGTGGTAGATGGACACCCCATCAAATAACTGAATCACAGAGCAGGGACACAGGCCTTTACGGCTCCCTCCCAGCGCCCCAGGCTATGTCAAGAGAAAGTCATGTGTCCATGCTGCTGTCCTTAGCATCCCTCCAACATCTAACACAGAGGAAGCAGGCCTCAGGCTCAGCCTCGCCAGCCAGCCACGCCGGACCTCAGTCCCGCTGCTGGAGCTCCTGCAGCCTCACTGAGGTCGTGTTTGTGATCACTTCCTATTTGTGACAAGGACACTGATAAGAAGTTCCCTTTCTAAAGAAGTTCATGGAAGGAAAAGCAGTCAGTAAGGTGGTGTTAGGGAAAGGTTAAGCCTCTCTGCACGTGGAGGCCTGAGGGTGGGGGGAGGGGCAGCAAGGCAGATGCCACAGGGTGGTTCCCAAATGCCCGACTTTGGGGAAACACTCCTTTGCAAGAGTGAAGCCAAAGAGAGAGTGTCAATGGCCCAGGCCAGCCGTCCTCCAGCTGAAGAACCAAGTCAGGGTCATGGCCACCTGCTGGGATTCTAGAAGGTTCTCCAGTGAGTATAGCTGGGGGAGGGAGCAGGGCTGCAGCCAAGACCTCCTGTCTACCCAAGACCCTCGTCATCCTAGTTTATGGGCCTCACTGCTGGGGTGACAGGGACAAGCTGCTTTGGGGGATGGCCCACCAGGGTGTTAGCCTCTCAGCCCCCATCCACCCAGTGACCCGAAGGGCAACCCCCTCCTGCAGGTACCTCCTCTACCTGAGGCTGCACTGAGATGAGCCAGGAGAGGACCCCCCCACGAACCCCCCGTCCCCCCCGGGACCTGTGACTTAATTCTCTGGGGCTCAGGCCTGGTCAGTCTAAACCTCCATCCCTCGGGGGGACAAGAGGACTCGGGCCCCTTGTGACCCCATCCACTCTGGACACTGCAGGGCCGTGACCTAAGAGCACCTACATACACACAAGTAATCAGTAAGCACCTACTATGTGCAGGGGAGGGATCAAAGCCAACTCAGATACACCTGCACTCGTGGGAGTTTACACTCTGGGGGCGGGGGGGGGGTACAGTGAACTAGGGGTCTGAGAGCAACAGGGTGGGGTGGGATGGGGAGGTCTGCGGACAGGGTGGTTAAGGGTGGCCCCTGGGAAGCCCTGACCTGTGAGCTGAAGAAGAGTCAGATGGGCAAGTGCAGCTCCAGGGGAAGACCATTCCAGGCAGAGGGCACAGCCAGTGCAAAGACCTGAGGTCAGCCTGAGGGGCGTCCGAAGGGGTTGGGGAGGCGACGGGGTGCATCTGGGGAGGTTGGCCAGCCCAAGACCCTGGGCCAGATCCTGACACGAGGCCTCTCTTTCACTTGAGAGCAATGGGGAGCCACTGCAGGGTTCGAAGCAAGGGAGTCATGTGATGACATTTTTGGTTTTGTTTGTGGAGAAAATGAATAGGAAGGTGTCTGGAGTGGAGGCAGGGGGAGCCAGCAGAAGACAGTCGAAAGCTCCCAGGTAAGAAGATGTGGTGGGAGTTCCCATTGTGGCACAGCAGAAATGAACTCGACTAGTATCCATGAGGTTTCAGGTTCGATCCCTGGCCTCGCTCAGTGGGTTAAGGATCCAGCATTGCTGTGAGCTATCATGGCTCAGATCTGGCGTTGCTGTGGCTGTGGTGTAGGCCAGCAGCTGTAGCTCCAGTTCGACCCTTAGCCTGGGAACTTCCATGTGCTGCAGGTGCGGCCCAAAAAAGAAAAAGAAAAAAGGAAAAAAAAAAAAAGACATGGTGGCTTGGGTCAGGAAGGTGGCACTAGAGATGACGCATGTTTAGAAGGCAGCCCCAATAGGCCTTGCTAATGAATCCCATGAACATGAGGGAGAAAATTATTTGTAAGTTTCTGGCTTGTGATGCCATGATGGTGCCATTTGCCATTATGGGGAAGATGAGGGGTGAGCAGGTGGGAACAGCTAGGACACCCTGAATTTGCTGTTGCACATGCTACCTTCCAGAAGTCTGCCCCACATCCTGGAGCATCCTGTGGACAGTTGGGCATCGAGTATGGAGTTCAGAAGAAAGGTGGCAACTGGGAATGGCCACTCGGGGGTCGCCAGCAAGTGTGTATTGTGATAGATGCCCAGGGAGCACCCAGTGGCTGTTCACTCCTCTCTATCCCACAAGCCCGGCTCTCCCTGCATGCCCCAAGTACCTGCAGCGTCTCCAAGGCCTGGCCGGTCATGGCCGTGGTGAGGGAGGCCACCTGCACGGCCTGCTTGCGGGCTGCCAGCAGGATCCTGCAGTAGGTGAAGCAGATGGCACCCGAGGGCAGGAAGAAGGTGAGGCCAGATGCCACGAGGACGAAGGGCAGGCTGGCCAGCAGGCGGCACTGACCTGGGGCGGGTGCCCGCACGCGACCCAGCTCGTGCCAGCCCAGCAGCAGGGGCAGGAAGGAGGCGAGCGCGGCCAGGCTCCAGGCGCTCAGGACCAGGGCCAGGGCGCGCGGGGGCGTCATGCGCAGCTTGTAGCGCAGCGGCGAGAGGATGAGCAGATAGCGGTCCAGGCTGATGAGGCAGAGGTTGAGGATGGAGGCGCTGCAGCACATCACGTCGAAGGCAGCCCAGAGCAGGCAGAGGCCCCGCGCCAGCACCCAGCGCCCATACAGTGCGTTCAGCATGGCCGGCGGCATCACCACCAGCCCCACCATCAGGTCCGACGTGAAGAGCGACACCAGGAAGAAGTTGGACGTGTTCCGCAGCGCGGGCTGCGTGCAGATGAGCACGATGAGCAGTGAGTTGGCAGCCGCCGTCAGCGCGATGACCACACACAGCGCGGCTGCCACCCAGCCGCTGCCCCCCGGTTCCGACGGTGGCCCCGACTCCCAGTCGGGGGTGCTGTGGTTGACGGGGCCCTGCGCTAGGACCATGGGGGCAGAGGGCAAGGACGTGAGGCCCAAGAGGGGTCTGGAAGTCGAGTCAGGGTGGGCGGCAAGACAGGGTGAGGAGTCAGCAGGAGCAGAGGCTGGCTGGGCGTCGGCGGTAAGAGACACCCAGGGCGGCAGATGGGAAGACAGGGATGGGGGCTCTGGGTCAGGGGGCGGCAACCCGCGGAGGATGGAGAGGGGTTCTTTGGGAGGTCGCAGGTGTGAGGTAGAGTTGCCTGGACCAAAGGGCTAAGAAGCTCAGGAGGGGCCACCCGAGGAGCAGACTTCCCTAGAGAGGATGGGCGGCAAGACTGGGCAAGGACGCTGCCGGGGGCAGGGACCTGGGATGTGGGAGCTGGAGTCGAACGGGCGCTTCCAGGCCGTGGGAGTAGGGGGGCACCAGGTGGGGAGCCGTGGTGCTGGGAGGTCGCAGGGTGGGGGCCCAAGGGCCAGAGCAAAACCCCAGGTGGGGATGTCAGAGCCAGCGCAGAGGCACCCCGGGCTCGGGAGGACGCGGGCCGGCTGGTTGGGAGAGAAGGAGCAGCGGCCGCGCCTCCGCCCCCTCCCCACCCGGCCAAGGGTCGCCGGCCCGGCTCCGGCGTGCGCTCCGTACCTGGGGCGCGGAGCGCTGCTCCGCCGCTGGCGACTGCGGCAGGCGCCGCGGGGCCGGGAGAAGAGGAGGCGGCCACCGCCCGGGCAGGCGCCCAGGAACCCGGGAAGCGCCGCGAGGGGCCGATGCGCGCTGAGGAGCGGTGGCTGCTTCCAGGAGCGCGCGGTCCCCACGCCGCGGAGCCTGCGCCCAGCCCCGCGGTGGGCGGGGAGAGCCGAGCCCGGGCCTTGCAGGCGGGCGGGGTCCCTGGTACCCCGCGGCCTGCGGAGGGACGATCGGAGCGCCCCGGCTGTGCCAAGTCGCCTCCCTGCTGTAGAAACCACCCCGCCGCCCTCCGCATACCCCTCCCAACCCACACGTGGCGCAGGAGGAACTCAGAGGAGGGGGCTGTGGCCTCATCCAAGACTGCTCTCCAGTGAGCGGCTGCCCACCGCAGCGGGGTTACTGCGCTACCAGGAGCCTGCTGGGAGATACTGGGCAGATTGCTTGATATATATGTACATATATACAATATTATGCATATGTACACATATATAATAATATAGAATAACCTACATAATACTTGCTGCAGACCTTTAGTTTAAACAGACGGCTATCTCCTTCTCACGGTCTTTCTGAGCAGAAACCATGGGATCCCTAACAGCACCAGGCTCTCGGGGTGAAGTCCCCCAGCTGCTGGCACTCCCAGTGAACAGACTGGGACTCCCCCAGGCCAGGTGGGATGGAGTAAACGGTCCAGGCGTGGCCCACTGCCCACCCCACCCCCCACCCCAGAAGAGCCTCTGCCTGATTCTTCCCAGGTTGATAAGGTGGATTCAACAGACATTCCTATTTAGCCCCTACTAGGTGTCAGGCACTGCTCTGCCCAATCCGGACACTACAGTGTAAGTAACCAAGACCAATATCCACCTTCGCTGAGTGTACAGTCTACTGAAGGAGATGCATATTAATAAGCATAATAAAGTAGAGTGATAATTGCTGTAGAAAAAAGGGAAATGAGGAAGAATGCAAAGGGAATCTAGAGTGGGACAGGGTGGAGTTCCTGTTGTAGCACAGCGGAAATGAATCCAACTAGGAACCGTGAGGTTGCCAGTTCGATCCCTGACCTTGATCAGTGGGTTAAGGGTCTGGTATAGCTGTGAGTTGTGGCTCAGATCCTGCGTTGCTGTGGCCTGATGTAGGCCAGCAGCTGTAGCTCTGATTCTACCTTCAGCCTGGGAACCTCCATATGTCTTGGGTGCAGCCCCTAAAAAGCCTAAATAAATAAATAAATAAATAAATAAAAAGGTGGGATGGGGTCTTTTTCCTCCACAGTAACAGAAAAATAATACCTCCCATAGTTACATTTTCTGCTATGCTCCAGGGGCTTTATTATATTATTCCTACTGATACAATAATGCTAAGAGGTAGTTGTTAAACTGGGGCTCGAGAGGCCAGAGCCTCACCCAAGGTCACCAGCAGCAAGTGATCAAGTGGAACTGAAACTCGGGTCTGCCCAAAGCCCAAAGCAGAGAAACCTCACAACCCTGCACCCCCCACCACACCCCCACTAAGCTGCTGTGTGGTGCAGAGTCCCAGCCTTGCCTGCAGATGAGTCTATGCAGCGGGAGAAAGAGGCCTGGCCTCCTTTCAATGCCACCCGCACCACTGTGACAACTTCTGTGGTGCCTCAAGGAACAGGATACCGAGCACTGGGCCAAGGCCCAGAAAGACCAGACATGGGACCCTGGCTCCGCTGTGAAGGAGCTCCGTGGACTTAGGGCCCGCAGCTCTACCTCCTGGGGCTGCAGCTTTCTCCTCTGCGGTAATCAGCAGAATGAAACAGCGCCCACCTTCCAGGGTTGCTGAGAGCATGAAAGAGCACAGGGGTAATCTGAAAACTTTGCACTGCTGTGTCAGTGCTGGCTGTTGGCCTCAGTGTTCCCATCTGTACAACAGGAATGCACTCAGTTCTGCGGTACCTCCCTTAGCCCAGGGATTCCTGACACGAGCCAACAAAGCTGAGAAGGACTGCATAGAATGCACTTTGGAGCCCAGTGACCCAGGTTCTTAACCCTGATCCTGCAACTTGCCCTGTGAGCTGGGAAAAGCCCTTCACTTCTCTGCCGCTATGATACTGAGGTAGTGGAGATACACACAGGGTGAGTAATTAAGCCATTTTGTACAAGGAGCTGCCTGATAAATTTTAGCTTTGTGAAAATAAGTAGTGTGTTGTGGAATAGAATATTTGTCCTTCTGCTCTAGCTTTTTTCAGTTTGATTCCTTTATATTTATTTATTTATTATTTTTACGGCCACACCAGCAGCATATGGAAGTTACCAGGCTAAGGGTTGAATTGGAGCTGCAGCCACCGGCCTACACTGCAGCCACAGAAACAGGGGATCTGAGCTGCATCTGCGACCTACAACGCTGGATCCTTAACCCACTGAGCGAGGCCAGAGATTAAACCTGCATCCTTATGGATATTAGTCAGATTCTTAACATGCTGAGCCACAACAGGATCTGCTGATTCCTTTACTTTTAGAAAAGGTCTAAAGAAAATATGACCAAAAATGCTGGCATTTGTTCATCCTGGGTGATACATTCACAGATGCCTATTATATTATGAGCTGTACTTTGCTATAATTAAAAAAATAATAATTTTTCAAGATTGGGTCTGGGTGGTGGTGCCACCTTGTGGCCACAGTTATTATCTTGCATTTTAGAAGTTCTGCGGGTGCACCTGTTTGTCATTTCAGTCATAGAATAATATGGTCTTAGATGTCCTTAACATTTTGGGGTAGAGACGGACCTTCAAGGATGCTCCGAGTTTTTCTGGCCACGGGGTGCTCTCTCCCGAGAGGAGAAGTCTTGTGTGGCAATAGGACAGCTGAGTCCTAGGAAGTCCTCTGTCCTAGACATCCATGTCCGCCAGAACAGAGGGGCTCAAGGAGAGGTCTAAATGATACAGATGGAGGTTGTGAAGCTTGCCCAGAGCTTCTCTCACAGGAGGCATTAACTGAGAAAAGGGATTGGTTAGTTTTGTTCACTGCTGTATCCTCAGCAAATATTAGGCTGCCAATAAATATATGTTCAATGAATGAATGAACAAAACTATTAGCCCAACCACCAGTGGTTGTGAGCCGATCACCCATTCTCAATAATGATTATTATAGGAGTTCCCTGATGACCTAGCAGTTAAGGATCCAGTGCTGTGGCGCAGGTTCAATACCTGGCCTGGGAACTTTCACATGCTGCAGGTGTAGGCAAAAAATATACATATTATTATAACAGCTGATGTTCACTGGGGTCCTGCCAGGCACCGTTTCAAGCTCTGCATGTACACTGATTCGTGCAAAGCTCTCGACGACCCTGGGAGTGAGGTGGGTATGATACAGAGAGGGGCCAGCATAGACAGAGGTTTTCCCTTGTAAAGATTTTTTTTTTTTTGGTCTTTTTTGTCTTTTCAGGGCTGCATCCGCAGCATATGGAGGTTCCCAGGGTAGGGGTCTGTCTAATCGGAGCTGTAGCCACCAGCCTACACCACAGCCACAGCAGTGCAGGATCCGAGCCACGTCTGCGACCTACAGCACAGCTCACGGCAACGCCAGATCCTTAACCCACTGAGCGAAGCCAGGAATCAAACTTGCAACTTCATGGTTCCTAGTCGCTGCGCCCTGACGGGAAGTCCTCCCTCGTAAAGATTTTAAATCTTTCTGCCCTTTCGAGAGTTGGGGGAGAATGGTGAAGGGGGCTTGCGCTTTTTCTTCTGGTCTGTCTTGATCGTTCAGTTGGAGATTGGGAAAAGAAAAACTGGCCATCACTATTCCACATCTCACTCCCATTGGCAGGCTGGCCCAGCTAGCGATGCTTTTCCGCTCCAGCAAACCTGGCTCTTCCCATTCCTGCTCCCAAATCCAATCAGCAGGGCCTCTCCTATGTGACCCCGCCTCTCTACCAAGGCCCCACCCCCTAGCGCTCCAAAATCCCTACCCGATTCCTGCCTCCAGCCCCTCCTGCTGGGACTACTGCAGCCTCTGGCAGATCTCCAGCCTTCCCCTCCACCTCCTCACAGGAGACCTCATTTCTTTTAGCTTAAACCCTGTTCTGTGCAGACACCTCCACGGCCCTTACTGCAAAGAGTGTGAAGTCTGAACTCTGGCTAGCATTCCAGGTCTAGCGCCAGCCAGGCCCATCCACCTTCCTGCCTCCTTTCCAACCAGTTTCTTATTAATTTACGTATCTATGAATTTATACCTCACCTTTTTACATACATAGGATGGAGGCAGCTCCTGACCAAGGCTCATCCTGCAAAGATAATCTCTGAAGCCCAATCCCAAGGACACTGCCCCCAGGAAGTCCTTCACGTAGACCTGGTCTCTGAGTCCTCGGAAGCCCCGCAGTACTTTCTCTGCACCCTCCAGTTTCTGCCCACCTCCAGCTGTGTAGAATGACACATATATAGAATATATATAGAATGACACATAATAGCCAGGGCTTATCTCTGCCTGAGAGGTCACTGAGGTCTGCGTGCAGGAAATTTATACTTCTCTCCAACCCAATTCCATGTCAGGGGACACAGGGCCACTCGAGATAGTTGTGTCCTGCACAACTGCAAGAAGCACCATTCTGTAGTGGGGCAGTACACAACCTACACAACGGTGCAAAGCAGCCATGAAGGGAAGGAAGGCTTGGTATCCAAAGGAAATCGTGTGTAGTACAACATGTTATTGCTAGAGGGCGCTAGATTGGAATCCGGGCGCTGCTGCTTCCCAGCTTGGGCGAATCGCCCACAAATGCTCTCATATTTACAAAACGAACATCCTCCATGGATTAGAAATAACATATATAAACTGCTTGGTATTGGTGGGTAGAGCAACGCCTGCAATGAAGAAATCATAGCGTTTACCCACACCACCAGCCCAGTCTTGATGGAGAATCTGGGGGACTCCAAGCTCCGCTGAAGCACTACAGCGTTGTCCACCGCTCAGCCTGGCATGTGGTAGGTGACCAACAAATGTCAATTACGAAGGTTATACCGAGAAGAGTGATTCAACCAGATGGCTGCGTGCAAGTCTTATTGGAACTATTTCTCAACTGGGCACAAGACCTATTGGAGAC
The DNA here is from genome assembly GCF_054392235.1 of Sus scrofa. Taxonomy (NCBI): domain Eukaryota; kingdom Metazoa; phylum Chordata; class Mammalia; order Artiodactyla; family Suidae; genus Sus; species Sus scrofa. The sequence continues at coordinate 82,523,845 of NC_139388.1, read as the reverse complement.
ATTTCTCCCCCCCGGGGAAGTTACTCAATCCTTCTGTACCTCAGATGCCTCCTCCGTAAAACGAGGGCAGTGTCTGCATCACGGAGTGGTGGCAGGGATTAAGCGAGTTAATTTTATGTCAACTACTCGGCACAGCACCCCACCTCGTATATCGACTTGTGACCACTGCTCGGGTCTGCTGCCCCTTCTCCAGAAGCCAAGCCAGGCTGGGGTACAGGGAAGGGCTAATGCTGGGTCACTGGGAGGGTGAAGAGATGCCATGAGGCAAGCCCGAGGGGTGAAGGGCCAACGTCAGAAAAGGGGTTCTGGAGGCCCAGCCACAGGTGTATTGGAGACCAGACATAGACGCCCAAGTTAGGAGGTGGGAACAGGGGGGTGTGGGGGGCATAACAGGGCAGGAAAGCGCAGGCCACTGGGATGCAGGGAGCGGCTGTGAGCGGCGCCGCTGCCAGTGGGTCTGCTCAGGGCTCGATGTGCAGCCGACTCCGTCCCCTCGGGGAGCCCAGCTGAACCAGCCAGTGAGGAGGACACAGGCATTGAACGAATTTATTCATGAGAAAACTGAGGGTTTGGGGGTGAGACAATCTACTGGTTACAAGCTCCAGAAGCTCTTGTCGGAACAGCCGTGAGGGTGGGCACCCCTCGGCCTGGGGGGCAGGAGGGGCTGGCAGCAGCCCTGGGGACAGAGGGCAGACGCAGGCGGCTGTGGGTCCTGGAGGGCATCCTTCCCTGCCCGCTTGCCCGCCCCCAGGGCCCCGCACTGCCTCTGGGGCTAAAGTGCAGCTGGGAGGAGGGAGGTGGGTACGGGGCAGCTGGAGAGCCGGCCCATGAACCCGCGCCCCTCCTCTTCCTCGTTTCTTGGGGCTCAGCCAGGGTCCTTCCCAGCCGGTCCCTCCTGGGAACCTCTGGGTCAGGGAGACCTCTCCCCACCGTCAGATATTCAGAAAGAGCTTCCCAAGGGGGTGAGGCCGGCTCCGTCAGCTTGGAGGGGCGCGGGACGTGGGGGGGCAGCGGGAGACAAAGATCCGAGAGAGGGCAAGGAGGGCCGTGCGTCTGGTCCAGGGGGTCACCGCCTCCCGCTGGCCCAGCAGGACTCCTCCTCCCTCACCTCCTCTGCCCCCTGGAAAGACAAGGAAGCCAGGCGGCCTGGCTCCCAGCTCCAGGGCCATGAGTCAGCAGGGTCCTGCCCAGGCCTGACTCCCAACCATGCCACGGAGGGAGGGCCACCTCAGCGCCACCAGAAGAAGCTGCCCCAGGGAGGGGGAATGGGGCGGAAGGCCTGTGGAGCTAGAGCTTCCTGCTTCTGCCAGTGGTCTTCTGAGTCTGCCCTCCGGGTTGTGGCTGGCAAGGTGCCCGCCCTCAGCTCAGGGCCCAGGGCCACCATCTGCACCCCCAGGGTCCGGCCCCACCAGGGGCCGTGCGGGCCTTGGCCTGGCTCCTGCCATCTTGGACAGCCTCCTCCCAACGCAGCAGCTTAGCCAACTTCCACCCCCTCCCCAAGGCACATCTCTAGGAGGCAGAAAGGAAGAGACCCACCCCCCCACGCAAAAGAACCCTGAAGACCTCTGCTTCTTCCCCCCACTCTGGAATATATTAAATTGTGCAGCTTGGTGCCAGGCCCCCCTCCCACTTCAGATCTCCATGGCAACCGGGAAGCATTCCAAGTCCAAGTCTGAAGCCAAGTCCATCCAGTGCCAAAGGGGGGCTTCGGCCTCTCCCCCAACCCTTCCCCGGGAGGGCGAGACCCAGCATGCCACAGGGAACGAGAGGGGAGGAAGAGCAGAGGGCCTCAGTCCTCAGCCCCCTCTTCCTCGGTGTGGGCGGCCCCAGGGGGGTCCTCGGGCTCGGGGGTCTGCCCGGGGTGGGGGTGGGGGTGGAGGCCGGGCGGGGAGCCCTGCGCGTCCTCGCCCTGCACGTAGACGCTCAGCCCCTCGTGACTGGGCTCCTTGCCGCAGGCCTGGCAGCTGCAGTGCAAGATCTTTTCCACCAGCTTGTCCACTCTGGGCACCTCCTCGTGGCCAGGGCACTCCAAGGTCACCTGGGGAGGGCAGCAGAGAAGGGCAGAGATGTTCCCAAGGGCCTGCGGCAGACACACGCCTCATGAGACCAAGAAACCCAGAGATCCCCAGAAGCCTGCCCACCTGGGACACCCCAGTTAGTTCTGTGGGCCCAGGGGGGGAGCAGGGGTGAGTCCTGCAGGAGCCCCCTCCCTCTGCATCCCCACGGCACCCAGGGCGCACCTTGAGGGGAAGCCCAGCGTGGCCAGCCCCTGCCTGAAACTCCCCCCTCCCCACCCCAGGGGTCCCACTGCACTGGCAGAAAAACTCCAACTCCACCCCTCCACCCCTGACCTCGCGCCCATCTCACCACCTCTGGGCTGCCTGATCTGCCTGAGACTTTGCACATGCTGTTCCCTCGGCCCGGGAGGTCCTTGCCTAGCCCAGCCTCTCCCGGCCCCAGACTTTACCCACTTAACTTCTTCTCAACCTCTGCAGCTGAGCCCAGACATCGCTTCCTCAACAAGCCCCTCCAACACCCCACCCCACCCCCCTGCCCAGCTGAAGCGGCCAGGATGAGCCCTCAGAGTGGATGCTCCTTCCCGAGTGTCACGCGTCTCCCTCCTTCCTTTCCTTCCTCCTGGGCTCTCCCTCCCTCTTTCCATGGAGCACCCTCTCCATGCCAGCTCTGGGGACACAAGAACAGGCACGGGCCTTCAAGAGTCCAGGAGGGGAAACAGACTAGTCAAAATCACCCAAATGCAAATGAAAAACTGTGCACGTGACAGACGCTCAAAGCAGAGGCCACCTGGTGCTTGGGGGAATCAGGAAAGGGGCTCTGAGAAAATGATGCCTGAGCCAAGAGCAGAGGAGCCACTGGAAGTTAATTAGCTGGGGAGGAGGAGAAAGATATTCCAAACAGGGAAAAGAGCATGTGCAAAGGCCCTGGGGTGGTAGCAAGCCGCTTAGGTAGGAGAGGCTGAAAGGAAATGGGTTGGTGTCGAGTGTCAAGCTAGGAAAGCAGCTAGGAGAGAGAAGCAAGATGAAGCCAGAAAGACTGGTGAGCCAGTCCCGGCCTCGTGGGGCATGACAAAGATGTTGGTCTCATCCTATAACAGTGGGAAGCCACCCATTGATCTCAACATGTGACCGACATCAGGACAGAACTTCAGAAAGAACTCTTGTCCCGTACGTGTTGGAGTCAGACTTGAGCCATCAAATCCATTGGAGTCTTGAGCTATCAAGCGGCGAGGACCGTGTCTGTTTCCCCAGCACAAGCCTTGAACCCTACCCACAGCGGGACCTCTCAAAGCACTTGGGGCCAGGGCCGGGCACAAGCGGGCGGCAGTACTCACGATCTCCCACATGGACTGGGCTGGCATGCAGGAGTCACAGTGCACCAGGGACTCTGTGGACTGCGGGAAAGTATTGGGGACGCTGTAGCTGAAGCACTGTCCCAGGCACGCCCTGTGGGAGGAGAGGCCACTGTGTCCGCGTCACCGCGGTGGAGGCAGGGACGGGCAGCCCCGTCCTCTGTCCTCCCTCCTGGACCCACGTCCTCATCCCTGCCACCCACCCCCCTGGGACCCCACCTGTTCTGGATGGACTTGGCCTCACAGCCGCTGTGGCCCACGATCTGGGTGATGTTCTTGGCCTCGCACCAGGCGCTCTTATCCGGGAACAGGGCCAGCTTGTTGATGGGCGGCGGAGCGGCCAGCAGCACGGCGGGGAGGACAGCCCCCAGCAGGACCCGAAGCATCATGCCCGTGGCCTTGGGAGCCCTGGAACTGAGGACAGACTGCAGGTGAGACCGGCAGGGCCGGAGTCTGGGCAGAGGGGTGGGGGGCGGTGGTGGTACAAGCGCAGGCTCTGACACTTGACCGCCTGGGTTCAAATCCGACCTCTATCGTTTACTAGTCAAGCACAGCCTTGGACAAGTTATTTCTCCTGTATGGACCTCAAAAATGAGGCTGCTAATAGTACGGGCACCGGATGGCTATCAGGGAGATCACCTAAGGTATTTCATGAAAAGCCCTCAGCAGAGAGGCTAGCAGATAACACACACTCCATTCGGGTCCATCATTTTTGTAACTTACTACGTGGCTCTGAGCAAGTTGCTTATGACATCTGTGCCTCAGTTTCTGCATCTAAAAGGGGGAGGGGAGTTCCTGATGTGGCTCAGTGGGATAAGAATCCAACATAGTGTCCGTGAGGATGCAGGTTCGATCCCTGGCCTCGCTCAGTGGCTTAAGGATCTGGCTTTGCCACAAGCTGTGGTTGCAGGTGCAGCTCGGATCCCGCATTGCTGTGGCTGTGGTGTAGGCCGGCGGCGGCAGCACCAATTTGCCCCCGGCCTGGGAACTTCCTTATTCCACAGGGGTGGCCTAGAAAAGAAAAAAGTAAAAAATAAACATTATAAAGGGGGATGGTGCTGCTGAGTGTGGTCATGGAGTGCCGCAAGTCCTGAACCAGACAGGGTTTCCAGACCCGTCCAGAGGTGAACAATCATGAGCTCCCTCCTCACTGGGATGCTGTGGATACTCTGGGCAGCGCGGGTCCTCGCGGGGCTGGGCAGCCAGGATGTCTCCCGGACGTGCTGTCATAGCTGTCAGTATTCTAGCGCCAGGAAAGCTCACTTCCATCCCCGTGTCACTGTGAATTCTTGTGCCCCCTTGGCTGGCTGAAGCTCAGGTGATAACAATTAACCCTGAAATAGACTGTATGTTTCTTTTGGATGCCCCAACAGAGCCCCAGGCCCTGAGACGCCACACACATCATTGTCTCCAGCTCTGTCCTAACCCGAGTCAAAGAGGAGGCAAGCCAAGCCAAGGGCTTGAGCCTCTGTGAATCGAATAGAGCAAGGCACTGAGGCAATACCAAAATCTGCCAGGAGATGGCGCTGCAGGGCAGAGTGTGTGTCAAGGATTGGCTCCGAGGGGCTCTTCCCAATGCCCCCCAGCCTCATCTTCTGTAGGACCCACTCGGCCACTGCAGAAAGTGTGGAGGAGGGAGGCTTCAAAGAGATTCTGAAAGGAGGGCAATGCTCACAAGGTGGTCCTCTGGGGGACTTAGGGGAAAACGCACTGGACCAGGAGTCAGGAATCCACACATGCTGTGGGACCCTGGATGCTCTGGCCTCCGTGTCCCCTGACCTGTAAAATGAGTGAGGTGCTCTGGACAGTGGTTCCCAAACTTGTTAGAGCCTGGGAATTCCCTGGGGATTTGTGGAGTGAACTTTCTAGTGTGGGGGTGGGATTCTGCCTTTGGGGGGGGTTTGTTTGTTTGTTTTCGACAAGCTTCCACTGTGGTTCTGATATGCAGGCCAGGCTTGAAATCTGGTCCAGCTTGGTCAGCCTGGGATTCTGTGTCTGGGAACAGCCCCCAGAAGGACCAGGTGGGGCCGAATTGGGAGCAAGGGCCAAGGATGGCCCCTCTGGCCCCACTGAGGCCAGTGCTAGTCAGGCTGGCTTGGGGGCGGACATGCCATTCAGAACAATCCCACCCTCAGCCCAGCAGGCAGCAGGTGCTTGGCAGCATTGGGAAGGGGGAGGAGTTGGGGGCATCTTGCTCAACCCTGTAGGCTACCTGCGACCACCCCCATAGCGCTCCCCTCTCTCCACCGGGCAAGTTCTGCCCAGGTCCTGCCCCTTCTCCCTGCGGGACGTCTCCAGAAGCAGAGACAAGTCTCATCCCACTGGATCCCAATGCCTGGGTGACCTGCTCCCAGCCCAACGGGGAGGGGTGAGGCGGGGAGAGCAGTGGGAGGTGAGTCCAGACAGTCAGCCCGTCCCCAGGGAGTCTGTGTCCTGACCCAGGCTCTCACCCACACGTTTCCGGTCTCACTCACAAGATCGACAGCAAAGCCCATGTTTTCAGTTCAACCACATCCTAAGAAAATAGAACGGACTTGTTCCTAACCAGCAACCTAATTTTTCAACACGCTTCGCATCCGGCAGGCCTCCTCACCTCCTGGGTCCTCTTCCGTCCCGAGGGGATCAGCCTGGGTGTCAGGTTTGGACCAGAGCACACTGGCAGAGGCCCATCTAAGGCCAGAGCTCCCTGGGCCTTCCCTACAGGCCTCAGAGAGGTCCGGGGACTTTTGTCCTAGACCTGAGCCCACCAGGATTCCCCAGAAAGGTGACTGGAGCACGGAGTGAGGTTAGGTTTCCTTAGGACTCGGTGTCGAGCCCGGGGTTGTAATGAAAGCACAGGGGATCATGGGGCTGTCCTGGGATTGGGATTAGGAGAGGTTAGGACTGAGGCTGTGAGCCTGGACCAGGCTAAAGGGGGGCAGAGCTGAGATGGGGGCTGCGGTTAATAAGACGGTTTAGTGGAAGATGCGATCATGGTGTTTCAGGGGCATCACTGGCCTGAAGGGTGAGGGCTGGTTATTATGGGTCGGATTATAGCAGAGCTTGAAGAGAAATGTCATCAACGGAGGCAGAAGGCCACCCGCCTATCTACCCCCCTCGACAGGGTACGGCTGAAGGTCAGCTGGGCCTGCAGAGGCGGTGCTATAACTCAACGCACCAGGCCCAGCTTCTCCCCCACTCCTGGCCAGGACTCCAGAGGAGGGGATGGGTCACACCCAGCTTCCCCAGGCCAGTAGCCCTGAGCTCCAGCAGAAGCGTGGCCCCTGGAGCCTCCAAAGTTCAAATTCCAGCCTCCCACCCAGGAGCTGTGTGACCTCTGGAAGTAAGTACCCGCCTCCCTCAGCCCTAAAATGGGGAGCAGAGCCTTTCCCTTGAGAACGACCAGGAGGATGCAGCGCGAGCACCCAGCAGGCACCCTGAACTCAGGCCAGTTCTCTTCCCCCCGGGGGATCTTGGGAAGGGTGGGCAGGCATCAGAACCAAAGTCAGGTGCGGGAGCAAGGACGCAGAGAGGACGCCAGGCTGGTCTCTGCTTCCCACCCTCCGGCCCAGCCCCCAAGAACATCCCCTGCCCCCACTTCAAACTGGGGTTGGCTCTTTGCTAGCACGTTTTATTTTTTGTTGGCTTGGCTTTTGTTTTTTCAAGCAGCAGCTCAGTTGATCTTTTTTTTTTTTTTTTTTTTTTTTTATCTTTTGTCTTTTCAGGGCTGCACCCCTGGGGCATGTGGAGGTTCCCAGGCTAGGGGTCTAATTGGAGCTACATTGCCAGCCTACACCTCAGCCACAGCAATGCCAGATCCAAGTCACGTCTGTGACCTACAGCTCATGGCAACGCCGGATCCTTAACCCACTGAGCAAGGCCAGGGATGGAACCCACAACCTCATGGTTCCTAATCAGAATCGTTTCCGCTGCGCCACAACGGCAACTCCCCTGATCCCTGTTTTTTTTGTTTTTGTTTTTTTCTTTTTTCTTTTTTTTTTGATACAAGAGTCGGATCTTCCTTCCTGAGACTTGAGAGTCTCACTAAGGTTCTCACCCCTTCCTCCCCAAAGGTCACACAGCAAGTCATGGGACTCCCAGAATGCCAGAGTAGGAAGGACATTCCCCAAGCCAATCCCCTTGCTTTGCAGAGGGGCTGTCCCCAGGCCCCCAGCAAGTCAGGCCACACAGTGCCCTTCCCCGGGACCATGCAGTTCCCTGCAGTTGGACACTTGTGATCAAGCACCTTCTAGGAGGGTGGAGAGGGTAGTGAAGGAGAGGGCAGGGGGACCTGGGGCTCACGCAGGACTTCAGAGCCTGGAGGGGAGGTTGAGGGAGGCGGGTTAAGAGGAACCAGTTGTTTGGGGCAGACGGATGCAGTCAGACAGCTGGAGGGGGTGGGGGAGGGGGGGTGCTCAGTTCCAGTTAAACTCGGGCATGCGGTTAGGGGAGAGGAGAGAGCTCCGATTTGCGGGAACTCCAAGGGCAAGGCCAGGAGGTTCTCAGGCTTGTGGGTCTCAGCCCAGCACACTGCTCCCTGCCTTCCAGTAGTCAGAGCTGCTTCTAACTGTGGCCGAGGCCTATTCTAGCACTCTTTTATATATTCATCTGTGCAGCTTACAGCGATCCCAGGAGACACTTACCGTGTTTCCCCCTTTCATTGAGGAAGACACCTAGGCACAGGAAGGTTAAGAGGTTTGCTCAAGCTTATACGATCAGTGTTTACCAAAGCCAAGATCTGGAGTTCGCTTGTGGCTCAGCGGGTTAAGGACCCTGCATTGTCACTGCAGCTGCTCTGGTCGCTGCTGTGGCTGGGATTCCACGCCCGGCCCAGAAACTTCTGGAGTGGGCAAGAGGCCCGGGCTCCCCACCCCTGCCCCATCAACAGTCCAGGTTCAGCCACTGCCACGGTCAGCAGCTTGGGCCGCCCCAAGGGGCAGAGTTCAAATCCTACCCGGGACTCACCTGCAGATGAGCATGTGGCGGTGGCGGACCCCTGGCTCCTTGGAGCCTCAGGAAAAGGATGACAAGATCCTTCCTCAGGGCTGTGAGGAGGCCACCATGAGGGCGTCCTCAGCCAAGGGCGGGTGCCTTCTTACACCTCTGCCCCCACTCCTTCACTCCCAAATCCAAGGCCTCCGGATCCTCAGAGGCCTCGTGCCTACACCAGACCCATCGTGGGGCTGCTGACAACATGGAAAGAAGTCCCCTGGGGGAGGGGAGAGGACACAGGCTGACTCCTTCCAGCACGGCGGAAACTGAAGTGACAGCTGTGTCTCCTGCACAGGGAAGAGGTAGTGACTAACTCGGGTTTATTCCCTTGGCAGGTTGCTGGGGAAGGACGGACTGGGGCTGAGAGAATGCAGGCCTCTGGGTTGGGTTTGTGGGGTCCTCTCCAGGTTTCACACCCACCAGAACCTCCCTAGCATCTCCCCTGAGATGCTTCCCAACAACTCAGATGTCTGGGCCCCAGGCCTGGATACTCTGCCAGGGTCTGGGGTGTGACCCAGGGATCTGTACCCCCTCCCACATGATTCTGAGGCCCAGCTAGGCCAGAGATATGGTATGGCCCCCCGACTTCCCAGGGAAGGGTCCCCCCATAACAGCACTGCTGACAGGGGTCACTGGCTGGGCCTAGTACCTGGAATCAAGCCATAAAACCACACCGCCCCATTTCCTCTTTTGGGTAAATCTGAATTTTTTTTTTTTTTTTTTTTTTTTTTTGCTTTTTAGGGCCATACCCGCAGCATATGGAGGGAGGTTCCCAGGCTAGGGGTCGAATCAGAGCTATAGCTGCCGGCCTACACCACAGCCACAGCAACTCAGGATCCAAGGCATGTCTGTGACCTATACCACAGCTCACAGCAACACCAGATCCTTAACCCACTGAGCAAGGCCAGGGATCGAACCCACAGCCTCATGGATCCTAGTCGGGTTCATTAACCGCTGAGCCACGATGGGAACCCCGAGGTAAATCTGAATATTTGGGGTCCTTAAGGCTAAAGTACACCGGGATTTTCTCGGTTCACTGGTCCACTCCCCCCAGAGCCCTCCCCACCCCCCAAACAGACACAGGCCTTCGGTGCCACGGTTCCCAATAACCAGCCTGGGGTGGGAGGAGGCGGAGGGCAGGGCTGGCAAGCCTTTGGGAGAAGGCAGGCCTCTCCCCAGCTCCAGCTTCTGTCTTCCGTCACCTCCTCTGGAAACCTTTCCCACTTAGGGGCCCAACTGACTAGGATGGAAGTTTCTACCTGGAGGCTTGGGTGACATCTGGATTCCCACAGCAAACGTGGGATTTGTGGCGCGTTGTTTTTCAAACCGATCCGACCAGATGCTCCCAGCCCCCACCTCCCCGTGTGCTCCTCCCCCCTTCTCCCCCCTCACCGCACCCCCCAACTCCACACACACAAAGGGTCTGAGTCTCGGCCATTCTCCACAACCGACTGTGGCAGTTCAAACCCCAGCTCAGCCACTTGAACTCTTCTGTGCCTCAGTTTCCTCACCTGCAAAGTGAGGGGGACCCACCTCCTGGGGTGGCTGTGAGCATTTCACTGAAGAGTGCGTGGAAATTTCAGGAGAGGGCGCCTGTCACAGGATGTCCTCAGGAGATGTCACTATGACTGCTAGCTTGGAGTCACTCAGGGCTACTCGTCCTCCCTGAACTCTGCCCACACCCTTCTGCCTCCCACTCCACCCCACCCCCGTCACCCTCCCCTCCCCCTCCCCCGTCCTCCCACTGGAACCTCAGTGGGTCCTGAAAATACCTAAATCCAGGGTTGCATCTGCCTCAAAGAATCTGGATTTAGGGGGAACTCAGGCAAATGTGTTGACGGCTGGGAGAGGGTTTTAGGAACATACTTGCCTGCCAGACTCTCATTCTTGGGCCACTGACTGAAGGGACAGGGTCCCGCAGAGATCAGCCCCTTCTAGGTTCTATCTGGGAGAAAACAGGCTGGGCCTGGCTGCCAGGCTGTACATGCCGCTGGGTGCAGAGGGCGTGGCGTTTGTGGCCACGGCCCTAGGCTTGGGGATCAGCAAGGGTGAGGCAACTACCGCAGGTCTTGGAATGAGTGCAGGGACTTCCTTGATGGTGCAACTGAAAAGGTCGAGCCAGGAGGGGCAGGGCAGGGTCAGACCCCAGCCCTGATCGGCTCAGCAGGCCCACTCTGGGGTCTGAGGACAAGTTCAGGCCCAAGCTCATCTGCTGACTCACTGTGTGCCTGGAGGCAGGAGGGTACAATGGCTACAGTGGCCTAAGCCTTGCGTTTGCCCCTGTAAAGTGGGAAGCATGGCCTGGGAAAGTCCATCTTAGCAGATTCCCTCAAGAGGAGCCTGGCTCCAGAGCGATGCTTAAGGCCACTGTGATTCCATGACCCCAGTCACCGCAGGGTGGCTTCCTTCCTTCCATCTGCGCTGGCAGAGCATGAACCAACTGTCCAGGGGCAGACCCGAAGGGCCAAGTCCATGCCCAAAGGGCCCGCCCACCTCTGCCAGGCAGCTCCACCTCCCTGGCTGCAGCCCCCAACCCAAACCCAGAGCACAGCCCTCTGGCCCCCAGACCCTCCTGCCCACAGACCAAAAACTGTCTCCAAAACAAATCTATGCTAATGAGCTGCTGCAGGGTCGGCCTGCACATCTGCTCAGCAGAAGTCCCACAGCCGACTTCACCAGCATCCCTGGACCCGTGGGGGTGGGGGTGGGGAGAAGGAGCTAACTCAGTTGGAAATTTCGCTTTAAACGGATGAAGCTATATCCGCAGCTAATGCACAGCACATCCTTCCGGGTCCACCCTCCAGCACACAGGCCCTGGAGAAAGAGGTCCAGCTTGCAGGGGCGGAGGTGGGGCGGGGGTCACCAACAAAATGCTCCAGCCTCGCCTCTTCTTTGGCCCCAACTAAAGAAAGGCAAACCACACCCAAGCAGCCCCAGCATCTGGAGGAGTTTCAGGAGGCTGGTGGTTTCTACAGTAACAAAGGGTGAGGGGCTCCTGTTGACAAATTGCTTCCCCACCCCCCTACGCCCGCCAGCGCCCAGCCTTTGGCCTCCAGCCCTGACCTCTGTTTTCCCGGGGTTCCCGTAGTTACAGGCTGCTGTTCTCCAGCTGGGCAAGGACCTCGGAAAGCCTGAAAATGTGCCCTTCTCCCTGGGTGCCCCCCACCCCCTGGCCTCGCCAAAGCAGCCAGCTGCCCCCTTTACTGCGGCTTATAAAACATCAGGATCGCCCCGCCCAGGGCGCAGGGCAGGCAGGTGGCCGGCAGCACGGCCCTGTTGTCCTGGCGGCCTGGCGGGGGTGGAACTCAAGAAAACTGAGCCCCCGGAAAGGCTGGCTCCTCTGCCCCAGACTCAATTCCGGGGGGATGACCCGGTCCAGGCCCCGGGGGCAGGCAGAAGGTGGGGTGGTGGCGGCGGGTAGGGGGGGGTCTCTCGCTTCTTATACCGGGTCTAGGCAAATACTGGCGAAGCCCACTGGGGGCCCGGTGCCTCCGACACGGGGTTGGGGGTGTGTGTGTGAATTTGAGGGTGGGGGACCAGGGAGACGCACAGGCACAGAGAGAGAGTCCCACAGCGTTGCAGGCGGAGAGAAAACATAAAGGCAGAGGCACAAACCCAGGAAAACTGAAAACAGGCAGAAGGGGAGAAAGAGAAAGAAAGGGACAGAAGCAGAGAAAGAGAGGAACGGAAGTAGAGAGACGGAGACAGACAGATGGGCAGACAGAAACACAGAGAGAGACAAAAAGGCAGAAACGTACCGGAGTGGGGAGGCTCGCGGCACGGCGAGGCCCGGGCAGAGCCGGGGGGACGCGCGAGCCCCGCAGCCGAGCTCCGGGCGCTGCCCCGGCGCCCGCTCGGCCCGACCCGCCCTCGACCCGCCCGGCTTTCTCTCGGCCGCGCATCTCCCTCCCTTTCTCTCTTGGCCGCACAACTCCTACCGAGAAAAAGAAAGCCCCGGCGGGTCGGGGGACCGGCTCCGGGCGCAGGGCTGCTCCCTGGCTACCCCGTGCCGCGCCCACGTCCCCGGCCGCGGCGTCCCCAGCCCCCCGGGTTCCCGGGCTCGGCGGCGGCGCCTCCGCACAGTGCCCGGGGCCGCCGGGCGGGCCGGGGGCGCGGTGCTGCGCCTGCGGCCGAAGCCTCTGGAAGCCGGGCGCCCTCGTGCCGGCTCGGGCGGGACTTACCGCGCGCGGCGGCGGCGGTGGGGAGCGCGGTGCGCCCACCAGTTCCTGCGGAGCTGTCTGCGGGCCGCAGGGGGCAAGCGCGGCGCCCCCAGGGAGGCTCGAGGAGGCGGCCGGCAGGGCTGGCGGCGGCCCCGCGAGGCTCGGCTGGGCTGCGCTGCGCGCCGTCTGCGGCCCCGGGCGGGCGCGCGGTGCGGGGGAGCGGCGAGCCGAGCGGCTCCGACGTCAGGGGTGTCTCCGCTCCAAATAGGGAGCGAGGGCGGGGGCAGCGGAGGGAGGGACGCGCAAAAGAAAGAGCGGGCGGGCGCGCTGGGCCGCTCCCTCCGGGCGCGCAGGAGGGGGCGCCTCGGCCGCCCGGGGCCCCGGCCCCTTCTCCCCACCCCGCCCTCGAGCCCCGGGCCGGGCTCCGGCGCGGTCCGACGGCGCGGCGGAGCTGCCGGGGCCGCCCCGGCCGGCGCCCTAGGGACAGGGAAGAGAGCCGGCACCCCGGTGCGTTTAAAGCGCCCTCCGCCGGCTTTCTCTGCGCTGGGACTTCTCTCCGCCTAACTTTCCCTGAGCCCGGGCCTCCGGGTGACGAAGATGGAGGTGTTCCTTTTGGTGGGAACCGGGCGCTGCTGCCGTCTTGCTCCGAGAATGTGGCGTTCCAGTCCACCGAGCCACCGCACGAGGGACGCAGTCCTGCCAACCTGTTTGCTCCAGGGCGTGCGACAGGTCCTTGCTCTTAGTTCCCTAGTGTCACTCGACCTTTGCCCGGCCTCGCCTCAACTGCAGGCACTGGCTGAAGTGCACAGAGAAGGGTCTGGGAGCCCCAAGGAGGACTATTCCCAGAGCGTCAGAAACTCAGCTCACCTCTGGGGCTCTTGGAAAGAGCAGAGCACCCAGCACAGCCTCCAGCCTCAGCTGCTGGAGAGGAGGGGCACCCAACTCACCAGTCTGCACTTGGACGGGTTTCGTTCGTGCCCTCTCTGTTCCGTGTGCCCAGTAAAGTAATAGCTTTGCTCCTGGAAAGGAGTAGCCCAGGACACAGTCGTGAGACAGGGTTGCGGGATTTTGGGGTTCTACCACAGTCCTCAGGGTCCGTGCCTTTCACTCCAGCCTGGCTGGAAGCTCCCAGATGGAAGCAGCCCTGCTTACGGACGTCACAGGTTGCTGAGCATCAGGAGGGCTCCTAGGGGCCTGCTGATAGCTCCATGGTGTACTCTGGCCTGAGTGCCTCCCCAAAGCCTGCATCTCCATGCCTCCTACTCTTGCTCCTTTCATCCTTGGTAAAGGCATCCTTCAGGCCCCAGATTGGATACACACCTCTCACTATGCCTGGTAATTCCCTTCTAGATCTAGTTGATTAGTTCTTTCCTCCACTTGATGGTGGGCTCCTTGAGGGCGGAGATCACCTATGCCAGAGTCTCCAGTGCTGGGTGTGGGAGGCAAGCAAGGTGTACAATATATTTGGCTGAACGAAGTAATGTTTCCATGAGGCTATTTGCTCATGCAAATAGAGCACCTTACTACAGTAAGCGCCTGGTCCCATTTCCGCCCACACAATAAATCTATGAGATAAACAGTACTGTTACCCCCATGTCCTAAGTGAAAGAACCAAGACCCAGGAGAGGTTGAGTAACTGGCGGAAAGTCACACAGTAAAACGGATGTCAACTCCCGTTTGGCTGAGGAACACATCCCACAGGATCTAGCCTCACAGCCTGGTACACAGTAGGCACTCAGGAAACACTGGCCATTGTGCTCACTACTGCCACTCTCAAGGTGGACCCCAGGTGGCATGGGGACTGGATGGTCTACATTTTTTTTTTTTGGTCTACATTTTATAAGAGCCACCCCATTGTAAGAAGTGAATTGGGCAGCCTGATGAGTCTGTCAAATCATCATAGAGAGCCTGGAGTAGAAGCCCTTGACAGTTCAGCCACCTGACCGTCTAACCAAGGACATGGGGTCTGGGATGGGGTCACATCTACCTGGTGAAGACTGGTCATTACAGAAGGTAATGACCAGGTAAACAGGAGGTCTGGAATGTGGCTTGTTAACACAATCAACAGCTATCATGTGCCAGGCAATATACTAAGCACTAGGCCTGCTTTGTTGTATGGAAACCTGACCACAAGCCTCTTATCATTCCCATCTTACAGATGAGAAAAACCAAGGCATCAAACACTTAGTTACCTGCCCAGAATCACACTACTAGTGATGGACAAAGTCCAGACTCAAATCCAGGCCCGTCCACTCCAAAGCCTGTGCCCACCACATCCCCTTGACTTCTCAGAGCCCCTCCATCCCAGCAGGGAGGCTACACTCCTAGGACCCGAGGTGGTGGGGCCCCAGTGGGAAAGGCAGAACCTGTCACGTCAGAGTCTCCAAGCTCACGGAGATGCACCTGGTTGGCAGCAGTGTGCAGGTTGCCCTGACAGGCCTGGCTGGCACAGGGCACGGGCCTGAAGCCAGAGCCTGCTGGCCCTGGGCCAGCCTCTTGGGGCCGAGGTAACGTGGGGCCCAGAGCTGGGGTAGAGGGCTGAAAGCCTCTCCCCAGCTCATTAGCAAACATCTGGGCTCAGGAAAATGACCGACCTGGAATGTGACTGGGCTGTGGGGAGCTGCAACCTCCCAGAGTCCCGGGAATGTGAGCTCCCTCCCGCAGGGCCCGGGCTTGGGCCAGCTGTTTCCTCTAATCCCGTCAGCCTGGTCTCAACAGGGGTCCAAACCTCTACACTCTCCTGGAGAAAGAGTGAAAACAAGCAAAGGTCTTCCTTCCTAGTCGGGCCCACTGACTCAGACGGTTGGTACTGGGGCCTCAGAGGACCACAGCCCCCCTCTCTCCCGTAAAATAAAGACCAAGAGTGTCCACACTTCTACGTGTGCGAGTGGGAGGGGCCATTAGGACGCATCAGAGACAGTTCTGGACTCTTCCTGCTTGGGTTTGAATCCTGGCTCCATCACCTATCTACCCACTGTGGAAGTTGTTTCCTATCTGGGCTTCGGTTTCCTTCTCTGTAAAGTGCAGCTGCTAACAGTATGCACTGTACAGAGCCATTGTGGGGGCACATTCATTTAATTAACAAATAGTTATTGTGCCTACTATGTGCCAGACAGGCACGGAGGGGTCGGGGACACAACAATGGACTAGACCAACAAGTCCCCACCCCTGGGAAGCTTCAGTTCTGTGACAGGGAGGCAGAGCATGTGCGCATAAGCAGACGAATGGGTTTCTCATAATCTAAGTGTTATGGAGGAACTAAGCAAGCCAGAGTGAGGGATGGGACGGGCAAGCCTCAGAAGACATCTCAAAGAGGTGACATTTAAGGTAAGATTATGATGCGAAGGAGCCAGGATTCAAGGAGATAAATGGATGCAAAGTGCTCGGCACAGTTCCTGGAAAATAGTGCGTGCTCCAGAAAATGCAAACTATTTTAGGGAGGTTCGTGTATAGCAGAGAGAAGGCAAGGAGTGCCTGGATCAAACCCAGGCTTTAGCACAAAGCTTTCTCTCGCCTTACTCAAGGACTACACCTCCTGAGCCTCAGTTTCCTCATCTGTGAAACAGGTGCATGCTTACTGGGAAGATTCACCAAGGGAGGGATGCGTGAAGCACAGGGCCTGGCACTAGCTCAGCCCTTAGGAAATGGAAGCTACTAGTGTCATATTAGTCCTTCCTGCAGAGGCCAAGGATTTGCCCAGGTTCACTCAGCAAGTCAGTAGCAGATCCAGGAGCAGAATCAAATCTTCTAACTTAAGCCAAACCCCTAGGCTGGCTCTTGCTTCCTCCTGTCTCTGGGGGCTCAGTAAGGCTCTGGGCCCCAACTTGGGCTTAGAGAAAGGGGAAAGAGGTGACAAGGCGCTATAGGGTCTGTCCCTGAAGGCTGTTGAGGGTTTGGGCAGCTATGGCCTTGGCCCAGACTGGAGAGCAGCAAGCCAAGCCACTGCAGTGACAATGCTGGATCCTTAACCCTCTGTGCCACAAGAGAACTCCCTCAGAATCCTTCTTAACACAGCTCCTCTAGACAGTCACCAAAATGGTTTCTTTGGGTTTGAAAATAAACTTATTTGTTTGAATGAATTTGTCACTCCTAGGAAAATGTGTTTTAGGAATAGATAACTAGTTTGACTGAAACAGAGGTAACATACTAACATTCAGTTTCTCAGCAAATATTTATTGAATGCCTGCTATGTGCCAGGCTACGGCAGTTTAAAACAAAACAAAACTCTAGCCTCAGGGAGCTTACATTCTAGGGAGAGGAGACAGACAACCAACAGAATATGTAGGTAAAGAAACAGATTGTGAGATCATTATAAAGGCCAGAGAGAAAATGTAGAGAAATGGGTTAGACATATGGTAGGGAAGGGTTATAAAAATCACAGCCATCAGGGAGGACACACTGAGTAAAGACTTGAAGGAGATGAAGGAGTGAGCTGTGTGGACCCCTGGGAGAAGGGTGTCCTGGCAGCATACGGCAAGGACAGAAGGACTAGAGCAGAGAAGCAGAGGAACAGGGAGCCGGCTCTCTGTCGAGGTCAGACTGGCACCAGGAGGGCCAGATCATGTGGAGTCTTGGCATTCACTCTACTGCCTTTGGCTTTTCCTCCAAATGGGATGAAAAGCCATTGGAAGGTTTTGAGCAGAGGTCTGCCACAATCCAGTTGATGTTTTAACACTGGCTGCTGTGCGGAGAACAGATGCTAAGGGAACAATGCTAATAAAATTATCTAACTTTACTATGTACCAGGCCCTGTTCAAAAGGCTTTTCATATGTTCTCATAATAAACTTCGAGGTGAATGTTATCTTTTTTTTTTTTTTTTTTTTCCTTTTCAGCTGCACCCACAGCATATGTCACAGCTATGGCAACACCAGATCCTTAACCCACTGCACTGAGCTGGGGACTGAACCCATGCTGCCATGGAGACAACGCCGGATCTTTAACCCACTGTACCACAGTGGGAACTCTGGTATTATCATCATTGCTCTCATTTACAGATGAGGAAACTGAGACATGAACAGAACAAATAACTTCCAAAAGCCCATGGCACAGAGGAAGTGTCGGAGTGGATCCAAAGCCCGAAAGTGTGGCTCTAGATCCCCTGCTCTTCGCCTCTCTAACTCCATGGAAGGGGTGGTGGGCCTGCAGTAGGAGACAAAGACAGGGCTATGTGATGGAGAGCCTTCAATACTAGGCTAAGAAATTTGGACTCATATTTTGTTCATAATTGGGGAATCCCTGAAAATTTCTGAACAGGAAATGACATCCATAAACTGTATTAAGACCAGTAGGAGGAGGAAGAGGCTGAAGGCTGGGAGGCCCCCAAAAGATCTACAGAACTTCTGGCAAAGTAAGAGCAACTCCCCAAGGGTTCCCTTCCTCACCTAAACTTAGGCTTCACAGATGACAGTTTGAGGCCAAAAAGAAGTCTTACAGCTGCTTTCTGGGGCCAAGGGAGAGGAGTCAGGAAACCCAATTAGATGTGATCACCGACTGACACCTTCTATGCCTCACTTTCTGTGGCTCTGTCTCTTGGTCTTCAAGAGAGGTATCTACATAGATTAAGGAAAGATTTAGAATTACCTTCATACTCTTTGACAGGAGGACTTTTCCTGGTAGAACAAGCAGAACTTGGGTTTTATCCATGAAGTCCACCATAGAGAGAAAAGGAAGGAAAGTCTGGAACATGGTGGGTCTTTGCCTTATTTCTGTGGTGTAAAAAGAGTGTCACGTAATATCACGATTGATACACTTCCAGCTTACAGAGGGATGATTCTTTTGATCATAATTTGTTACACAACTGATATTATAAAAGAATCTTATGTAGCAGGCTATTTTACGTTTCTCCTCAATAACAGAGTGCCTGACCTCACATCTGTACTGCGTGGCAGGAAGGGTTCATTATGACTGTCTTACAATGAGGCCCAGAGAGATCAAGTGACTTGCTCATGATGACACAGTGACCCAGGGAGGCAGCTCAAATGAGAACAGAGGATGCTCTATAGTAAGAATTTGGGGAAGCCTTTCTTCCAATTGAAAGTCACTGACCCATAGAAATGACTAGTCAGGGCCACCCACTTAAAAAGTAAGTTAATTTAGGGGGTTTAAAAATACAGGAAATATTAAACCCAACTTCCAAAGTGAAAAATAATAAGGATAAAACTATTCCATAAATATTAAAATAAAAATGTGCTCTGGGTTTGATCACATCCAAAGATACAGACAAGCAAGGAACGACAAACACCGGAAGACATGCAGACAAAGACTAAGAGAGGGCAGAGAATACACACACACAGAGTCTCTCAAAGAATCACAGTGTATCTTCACTCCTGCACAAGCAGACCTAATTTATAAAATACTGCTCTGCGGAAATTAATCTCTTAGAGCCAGGCTTGGCATTGCTAGATAAGGAAGTTATAGATGGAGGGAAGACCAGACTAAACCCTAGGTTCTGGACTGAGAAATCAATACGAACTCAAGAAGACGTGCGCGTGTGCACACCCCCCCCCCCCCATTTCCCAGCTCCATCTGTTGAGAGGCCTAGGAGCAAAGACACACTAATAGTAACGACCACACCTACTGATCTTGATTTCTTTCTTTTTTCTTCCTTCCTTCCTCCCTCCTCCCTCTCTTTCTTTTTGTCTTTTTAGGGCAGCACTGAAGCATATGGAAGCTCCCAGGCTAGGGGTCAAACTGGAGCTACAGCCACTGGCCTACTACCCACTGAGCGAGGCCAGGGATCGAACCCACGTCCTCATGGATACTAGTCAGGTTCCTTACCGACTGAGCCATAACGGGAACTCCTGATCTTGGTTTCTGACCACCATTCTCCACTAAAAACAACTAGGGCTCCTTGGAGAAATGGCTGACTCCAAAGCTGGAGTAAAGCAAATACAAGAAGAGTCTGGAATATCTCATGCTTAAAGAATGGAGTGGCTAGGGAGTTCCCGTCGTGGCTCAGTGGGTTAATGCATCCGACTAGGAACCATGTGGTTTCGGGTTCAATCCCTGCCCTTGCTCAGTGGGTAAAGGATCCAGCATTGCCATAAGTTGTGGTGTACATCGCAGATGCGGCTCGAATCCCGCGTTGCTGTGGCTCTGGCGGAGGCCGGCGGCTACAGCTCTGATTAGACCCCAGCCTTGGAACCTCCATATGCCGCAGGAGCGGCCCTAGAAAATGCAAAAAGACAAAAAAAAAAAAAAAAAAAAAAAAAAAAAGAGAGAATGGAGTGGCTATACCAAAGGGTATGGGCCCTGGCCTGAAAGAAATCCTACTAGACAATTTGAGTAGTAAATATTGACAGTAATAGATTATAATCACTTTAATAAAATGAGGACCTACAAGTCCACTATCAATTAATGATCAAATAAACAGGAGAGAAGGGAAAGTTCTTCCTCATAGGATGTCAAATAATAAGGAAGAATGAATTTAGAAAATCATCAATGGATGCCAAAATTAGGAATGGTTTGATAAGAAACAGGATATTTACAGTCTCAAAAGTATTCCCATAATTTATTAATTTCAAAGAGAAAATAACATATCCACAGTGGAGAAACCAGGCAAACACCACTTTAACTAACTGACCTAAGTTCACACCACTAATGAGACAAACAGACATCATGTGCCTCCTGATGGGATGAATTGAAAAGGACACATCATCTCTGCCAAAATCGCAAAACTTGAATCACAAGGAAACATCAGACAAATCTAAACTGAGAAACATTCTACGAAATAACTTGCTTGCGCTCTTCAAAATGTCAAAATTCAAAATGAAAAAAGCCTGATCAACTGTTCTGAATTAAAGAGACTTGAGAGCCAAATACAATGCTTGACCCTGGACTGGATCCCGAACTGGGGGAAGTAGCTAGATGATATAGTTTCAACGATTCACAAAATTTGAACATGTACAGTGGATTTGATACTATTGTATCCGTGTTAATAGCCTAATTTTGATAATTGCACTGTGCTTATATGAGAATATCCTTATTCTTATGAAATATACATTGAAGTACATAGGGGTAAATGGGCATGGTAGCCCAGCTTCCACGCAAACGGCTCAAAAATATTACAAATATACACACCCTGAGAACCATAAATAAATGAGAAACAATGCGAACAACTGGTAAACATGGGTAAAGGGTACAAAGGAATTCCTTGTATTATTTTCACAACTTTTCTTTCTTTTTTTTTTTTTTTGCCTTTTTCTAGGGCCACTCCCGTGGCATATGGAGGTTCCCAGGCTAGGGGTCCAATCAGAGCTATAGCTGCCGGCCTACGCCAGAGTCACAGCAACGCTGGACTGCGAGCCATGTCTACGACCTACACCATAGTTCATGGCAACGCCGGATCCCTAACCTACTGAGCAAGGCCAGGGATCGAACCTGCAACCTCATGGTTCCCAGTCAGATTTGTTAACCACTGCGCCACAATGGGAACTCTATATTTTCACAACTTTTCTAAGTGTAAAACTGTAGCAAAATCAAGAGTTACCAAAAAATTTAACCCCTCAAAACCAAACATAAAGATACTAAATATCAGTATGCACTATAAAATGGGTTTCCATTTTCTACCAAGTTATGGGTGCATTTTACTGTCCATAAATTACGTCTTTTAAAAAATGAATTGAAAAGCATATATATGTATATATATATATATATATATACACACACACACACACACACACACACACACACACAGTTTTTAAGATGCATAGGTCAATAAAATATCATGATGCTTTATTACATCTGCAAGAACTTAGCAAATCTCATCGGTAACCCTGACCTGAAGCTCTCGTTGACAGTTATTATTTCTGATTAATAAACACAGGAATTATTTTAACAAATATAGCTGATTTCACATTGGATCAACTTGTTCTTATCAATTTAAGCTCAATGAAACCAACTCTGAACAATTTCAACTAGTTCAGTCAGGTTTGTATCAAATCAGGTTTATATTGGATTAAACCACTTTGAATGATCCTTTCCAGATTAAACAGCTTTCAACCAGTATAGCAAAGCAGTTAAGTGTCTGGATTCCAGAATCAGGTAAAAATTTTGCCTATATCACCTCTTAGCTATTTATCCTTGAGCAAGTTAATTTATCCTTTCAAAATATGTCTCTTGGACTTCTGCTGCAGCTCGGTGGGTTAAGGACTCAACATAATGTCTGTGAGGATATCGGTTCAATCCCTGGCCTCGCTCAGTGGGTTAAGGAGCCGGTGTTGTCATAAGCTGTGTTGTAGGTCGCAGATGCAGCTGGGATCCAGCATGGCTGTAGTTGTGGTGTAGGCCAGCAGTGTAGCTCTGATTCATCCCCTACCCTGGGAACTTCCATATGCCTCAGATGCAGTCCTAAAAAGAAAATAAATAAATATATAAATAATCTGTTTCTTCATCCATAAAATGAGGATCATAGGACTTCTCTCATAGGATTGTTTTAAAAATTAAGAGTCGTAATAGACCTAAAGCCTTAGAATAGTAACTAGGAGTTCCCGTTGTGGTGCAGTGGTTAATGAATCCAACTAGGAACCATGAGGTTGCAGGTTCAATCCCTGGCCTTGCTCATTGGGTTAAAGTTCCAGTGTTGCCATGAGCTGTGGTGTAGGTTGCAGACTCGGCTTGGATCCCACGTTGCTGTGACTCTGGCGTAGGCCGGCGGCTTCAGCTCCGATTGGACCCCTAGCCTGGGAACCTCCATATGCCGCGGGAGTGGACCTGGAAAAGGCAAAAAGACAAAAAAAAAAAAAAAAAAAAAAAGAATAGTAACTAGCAGGGAGTAGGTGCCCAATAAATGCAAACTATATTATGAATTCATTTGTACTGATCAAATTAAGTTCTGCCAGGCTCAAACTGGCTAGAGCAGGAATAGAGGAAGATGACCTACACTTGATAATAAGCTCCTTTTCTAGACCCAGCTTCTTCCTTATTAAAGACTCACCTGCCCATTCCTGAATTCCTCCAGAATTCCTGACATCATCTTCCTCCACTTACATCTTCTGGTTCTGAATTCCCTAAGTGAGGATCACACAATCAAATCCAGTTATCTGAATGCAAATGTTCAGTCCTAGTCCTGTTTCCTACCATGCTCCTGGGGTTCTCAGGTTCCTGTTCCATTTCTTCAGGGTCCCCATCCACCCCGCCCCCGCAACCCCGCCCCCCCTTGCCCTAGCACTGAGGTCAGGTGCTCAATGACTCTGGTCTTTGAAAAGCTCAGCTATAGTTTCAGAAGGGAGAGGCCACCATGGCTTTGCTCCTGTGTGCCTTGATGGAGTAGAGTGAAAACAAATGACACTGATACGTATTCAGGACGATACACAGTGTTTTCCAACCATTTTTTGACTTTTTACTACCAGAAACTCATTTGAGACACCCATTCCCTCTCTCAGGTCTTGCTAACTTAGACTCTACCAACCAACCCCTTGAGCCCAAGGATTAGGCCCTTTCTGTTCTAGAACAGCCCCCTGACTACCTACCATTAATACTATGCACTCTATTCTGATTTAAATAGCAGCATCCTCTTTTAAAATACCGGTGTTAGCACATATATTTGACCTTCAAAGTCTGTAAGGTAGAAAGGATCTTTTTTCTCCCTTCACAGATGATTTCCTCATGGCCAATAAGTGTTGGAGTAGGAACCTGGACCCAGGTCTGCCGACCGGGAACCCCACGGCCTTTGCGTGTGCGCCCTGCCTCTCCCGTGTCCCCTGTCCCTGCTCTCCCTTGGAAGCACTTAACCACTAGAGCACCCTGACTTTCACACTTGATCTGCACGAGGCTGCTCGGAGAACATCAGAACCTCTGCCCTGCTCCCGCCCAGGCCTATTTACCCCGACACCATCCTTTGGTGTCCGAGGGGAAGTGGCGCTTGCAGCACACTTAAAGAAAAAAGCAGTGATAGCTTCCAGATGAGCCTGTGATTCTAAACTTAACATTCCTTTCGGTACTGAGAATTTCCACTTTCTCCCCTTCCACCCCTTGGCATTTATGTAATTAGAAAGCATGCAACAGGAGATCGTTTGTCTCAGCACCGCTTGGGATGAAGGCCGTCCCAGCCCCGCGGAGTACATCCTTGTGGAGAGACTGTGTAGAGTTTATTTGGACAGGTTCAAAAATAGTCGTTCAACAATACAATCAGATTGAACCACCACAAGTAAAATGTAATTATGGCTTGGTTACATGAAAAAAAAAAAAGTAAACAATGAGGTTTGGAAAAACTAAAAGCAAAATTACAAAGGTATCTCCTTCATTCCCAATTTCTGCATTTTCCACAAGCAGGATTTCAAGACTGCATCCGTGGACCTTTCGAAATGGATGAGAAAGGATGACCCTCAATAAAGGAGACAGCCTGAGTGTGTTCTGAGGCCATTTCTCAGAACAAAGGCATACTTCTGCATAAGGCAAATGCAGCCTGATAAAGACTCCCCCAGTGGGACCTCGGAATGCCAAAGTCATTCACCTAAATGAGTTCAAAATACATATTGTTCTGGGCCAAATTATACAGTGTCAAACTCAGACTGTATGTATTTATATATGTTGGCAGGGCAGGCCACTTTTGGGGCGCCACGGCTTTATCCTAGTATCCTGTGCCCAGTTGGGTTCCCATCGCTCTCTCCCCAACCCCATGAATTTACTTGTATTTGGTTCCAGAAGGGCAGACAAGAAGCAAAGTCAAAGTTTCACAACCCCACAAGGGAGCAGGGCCCCAGAGGACTTGAATTTCTAATGAAACTTAAAGTAGAAGAGAATGTGTGCCTTTGCCAACAAGGCTGGAACTTTCTGAAGTTTGGTTTGAGATGGGGGCAGGGAGTGGGGACAAGATTGAGCATTGTGCTTTGGGCCAGTCTCTGCTAAGAGCTACAAGCCAGGAATACAAAGTACACTGGAGTTAAAGCAAACAGCCAGTGCTTCCTTTGGGTGGCCTTTGCCCAGAACTACACTGCACAGGGCTCAGTTTCTCAAAACACGCAAGTGGAGTTTAAAGATGCTGGGCAAAGGGATCCATCCAAATGAATGCCCAAAATTTAATAACTAATGAGACAGAAGTCCAAGTCCAGTGTCCATTTCCACTCCATATTCTTCTGACATATCTAGGGAATTAGTGAGCATGGGCTGTGCTTTCTGTCTCTGTCTTTTTTAGAAGTAGACCTGTTAGTCTCTTCTCTCCCTAAATAAAGACGGGAAAAAAACTGGGGGAAATAGTAACTTTTAAAGCAAATGTGAAGGAGACATGTGTAAGAGATGAAACAGGTTGTAAGGTTATTCTCTTTTCACTACATGTGCAAAGTGAACAGTAGCAGAGTGGCCACGGCAAGCCAGGACCATGACTTAAAGACCATGGGCTCAGGCCCCTCTTTGGGCTTCAACTGATCCAAAGAAACAAAAAAAGCCCAGAGAGCAGAGGAACCTGGCCAGTTTGCAGAGCCGGAGGCCACTGCTGCCTGTTCTGGTCCAGAGCTCAGCACACCTTTCTGGAAAGGGGGGGGTTGGGTGAAGGATGAGGAAGGAGAAAAGGAGAAGGTATTTCCACTCTGAATCTACGCATTAGAAAACTTGCAAGAACTGTCTAATCAGTGTTCTAGAACTGGGGTGAGGGACCACCTCTACGCTGGTGCCCAGGACACCCCTTCGCACTCTGCTGTGCCCCTGCACGCTCAGCTATACTGACCTTACGTGTAGGTTCCCAACAACGAAATGATTCCGAGTCCCCACAAAAGCTGCCTTCCCTCTCCTCCCATCTGCCTAGAATGTCCGGTCCTCCTCAAGTCTCAGTCTGTGTTCCCGCCTCCTCTGCTAGGGCCTCTACGGAGATGGACCTGCTCCTTCTCCTTTGCTCCCACTGCACTCTGCCTACACCCTGCCTCCTCCAGCGGCAGGAGTCTGCATGTCTGTCTTCGCATTAGACTCTTAGCTCCCTGAAAGGCCCGTGTCTTGTTTTCTCATCCCTTTATCTCCACCACATCATATTGCTGAGCTCACAGGAGATGCTCAATCAACATTTAGAGGATACAGGGACAAGTGGGATCAAGTCCTGCCTGTCTTAGTTTGATTATAAAGAGAGAGACAAATAAGAGCTGAAAGGTTGAGCTCCATGGTTCTGCACATTTTCAGAATTCTGCTGCGATACTACTTCATGTCTGGCCTCCCTGGTTCACGTGGAACCAAAGGAATAAACTCACAAAGAGGCATGAGCAGTGGCCCTTTTGTCCTCAGACTTAAGCTGCTACCTGAAGATGAAATCAACCCCAAACACAGCCTTCTGGCTGGCTGTGTAAGGCACGAGCTCTCCCCAGCCCCCAGGACAAAGCTCCCAGTACTGAAGCCTGGATGGCATCGAGCTCCATGAAGCTGTGGGCAACTGTGACATCAGTGGAGCGAGCCCCAGACACAGCAAGGTTCCATACCTGACAAGAGAGCCAGCCACCCAACCGCAGGGCAAGAGACACAGCTGGGACGTGCCCGGCCAGGTCCAGCGGTGAGAACAACATAGGGATTTTCAGGAACGGCCAGAGCAAGTGAGGGTCCTCAGGACGTTTGTCATCTTCCTCAGATACGGCCACGCTCTCTCCGAGCTCCAATTTATGGGGTGGAAGCAGCTCTGAAAGCTCACATTAAGGGGCAACTGGGGAGAACGCACAACGGCTGTGGTTCCAGGAAGGCTCCCAAGAGAGGCTGCGACCGGGCGGTTACAGCTGCTGGCAGTTCAAATACACTTTTCCTCATGCTCAGAGACCAAAGGCAAAGAAACACAGGCAATGCACTGGGCTGCCTATTTCTGTTTAATTTATTTCTTTTAAGACCACCTCCTCGCAATTTCCAGAGAGAAAATACAAAACAAGAAACAGACTTGGTTTCAAATACATAAACAGTGTGCTGGAGTGGAAAGCATTACTGATAACATTGTTACAGAAGAACGTCAGCTTACTCCAGGGCACTTCAGTATTCCTGAGGAATAAACGGGATTTCTCTTTCCCTCCCACCGGGATGTTCTCAGGGGGGTGTCACTGCTCCTGCAAAGCAAGGACACTCAGGTTAGAACTGTGCAAACAGCATCTGGACAACCCTAACTTGCTGCTGCAGGTCAGACCAATGGACCTCACACCTTACGGCCAGGTTTGCTTTAAATCTGCCTTCCAAGAGGGCTGTACCCATCCCGCCCAGGTTCTTAAGAGTGACTCTCCAGTCTCTGAGGCGGGTGAGTGGAAAGCAGCAGGACAGGGCTACACACTCGGTACCTGGGTAACTGTGTTCCTCAAACCCATCAAAGGGCCAGACCCCAGGGGAACGGAAAGACTGTGGCTCTGGAGTCAAACGGCCTCCTAATGACGGGAACTTTGGCAAGGTTCTCGACCTCAGTAAAATTCGGTTTTCTCATCTGCTGAATGAGGGTAATAAAACCCTGCTCACAAATCTACTGGGAGAGAAGTCTAGAGAACGAATATAAAGATAAAGCTCTGAGGATGGTCCACAGGGCATAGCAGGCACTCAGCAAGCAATTACCATAATATGACTACACTGAAAAAGCCCCAAGTTGGGATTTTGTTCCTCTTTTCAGAGAATGGAGGATGACAACATTGAGGCACAGACTCAAGTTCAGATAAAGTTACAAGGCCATTCTGGAGCAGTCCACATAAGGCTGTAAAAAATGTAACAATATTTTCCACAGTAACTCCCAGCCATTAAATATATACGCATATAATCACCCCCTGAGCCATTATCCATGACAACTCAGTTTGGAACAA
The DNA here is from genome assembly GCF_054392235.1 of Sus scrofa. Taxonomy (NCBI): domain Eukaryota; kingdom Metazoa; phylum Chordata; class Mammalia; order Artiodactyla; family Suidae; genus Sus; species Sus scrofa. Next base: position 82,496,608 of record NC_139388.1, on the reverse strand, counting down.
TGAAAACATTTTTAAACAATTAAAAGACCTGAAGCTCCTCTCCCTGTTCCTTTCTGTTCTCCTCCAAATTCAGCTGCTGTGCCAAAAAAGTGAAGGGCCGGGGAGCAGTGGAAACTGCCTGTCTGTCGTCAGCGCCGGTGCCACGCAGCTGCGCCTCTGCGCGCTGTCCCTCTGGTTACCTCACCCTGCCTCTGGCGCAGGGCTGGGTCGTTACGAGAGGGCCCACGAGGGGCCTGCCAGGCCCTTCCGCTGGCCGGCTCCCCGCTCCCAGTCCTCCCCCCAGGCACACAGAGGGTGGTCAGTGGGCGGCTGACAGTCTGAGCAAGTTCTCAGAGCCCTGCAGGGATACTAGTGAGCCCTGTGGCTACAGCTTTGGACCAGAACTGGGACAACTGATTTATACCCTATTTTCTCCTCTACTTGTTATTCTGGTGGAATAATGGACGAGCCAATCACCTTTTCTTGGTTGACCTCAACTATAATAACCCACACTTCTATCAGCACCTCGCAGCTTAAAAACATTTTCACATTTAATCCCCTCCCCCCAAGCCTGTGAGGTAGAAATGATTCCCTCATTTCATAGACAGAAAACAATCTCGGAAGTTAAAACTCAAGCTCACATAGGAAGCAAGCGATGGATGAAGACACACAACTGGGTATCCTGGCTTCTGGGCTCTTTCCACTGGCCCCTGCTGCTGCCCCATCGCAGTGATTCTAGCTCAAGGGTAATCTAGAAAGGCAGATGGTTCTACACATCCAGGGAATGTGAAGTTCTTCATGAAGCTTGCATTGCTATGAAGCCTATGCCTTAATAATCCTGAGGCCATTAGCACATCTAATAAGATACACAATTTACTTCATTCATTTCTTTTACATTTATGTACTCTGTTCCAGGCCCTGGGGATACAAAAAATAAATACCACTCTGTCCAAAGGCTGCCGCACATATAAAGACTTTAGGAAACATGCTGCCTCCTTCCTCTTGAGGCGTGGGTTACAATTTTTCATCTTGTCTGAATCATTAAAAATCCATCTGTAGGAAGTTCCCTTGCAGTGCAGCAGGTTAAGGATCTGGCGTTACTGCAGCTGTGGCGCAGGTTCTATCCCTGGCCCACTAACTTCCACGTGCTGCGGATGAACCCCCCTAAACCCCAAATCCATCTGTAGACAAGACTTTGGCAGAACCATGTGAGACTTAAGAACCTGCCCTCTTGAGTAGAAAGTAGAATAATGGCTGAATGCAGAAGTCTTTAGGTTTAGTCTGAACGTGTGTGAGACAGGGCAGGGACCCAAGATCTTGAACAAAAGTGCCACCTCTGACATCAGATCCTTAACACAAATCTGCTTTTACCACAATGATAAACATAAGGCAGGCGCCTCCATCCATTCTCATCAGCTAACATGAGTGTGCATCTGAACGCACCCAGGCGTCTGGGGGCAGTGGAGGGGACTTTAGGGCCCAAAGCAGCATCAACAGCACTCGGTCCAAAGAGCACTTAGGATCTAGTGATGCCACAATGATGGAACAGTTCTAGGCATGCTAACAAATTCTTCAGGGACTCAGGAGAAAACTCTTTTTCTGTTGAAAGAATGAGAAATACCAATTCTGTACGTACTTTGACATATTTTCCATGTAGTAGATATGGAGCCTGGAAATCATGCTGACAGTTGGAGTAGGCCATTCCCAATCCCATTCCAGAACCAAAGGCCAATGGCCACATTCTTCCTAGTGAGCAAAAAAAGGAAAATCCCAATAGGGAACCACTGAGAGAAAATAAAGCTTTTGTCTGGCTTGAATACATTTGCTAAGGGCTCAGTAAACATTCAACACGCAGCATGCTAATGACCGTAACACATCGTACAGTTTTAATCAACGGCCAAAAAGTGGGGGGTGGGGGTGGGGTGTCTATTAAGCATTTTCACTGCTGGGTTTGAGGTATTAGTAAGTGGTACAACATGAAAACAGTAGACACAGTTGAAGCTTTTAACTTTTCTACATCAGTTCTAATCAGTAGCTCATTTTAACTCATTTCTTATCCTTATCAGAAATAATACCTTTCGGTGAGGCATTTGAATTTTAAAAATACATAAGAATTTCACCAATATTTACATATTTTGATTCTGTAAGTCATGAAGTTTAGTTAAACCAGTACCATAAATGATTATTTCATATCAGTACTATGTGTTAATTATGAATCTCTAGCTGTGTATCCCCCACCAGTTCTTCATGAAAAGAGGTCGAAGTGACCCCTCTGGCTTCTAGCCATGGCTAAACTGCAGAAGTTCTTCCACAAAATGAGAGGGTCATTGCCTGTCCTTCGTTTAGGATAACTTGGGGCCAAAAAGCGTGTGTATTTCTGGTTTTCTACTTGTTACTGCCAGCAGGACTCTCATGTTCAAATGTCTTTAGACAAAATTACAATTAATTAGAATTATTTGAACATGTGGATTTGGCCAAATGACTCAATGGCATAAAGTACAGGCTTTTCTAATGATATCATATTTAAGGCATCAGGCACCCTGACTCAACACCCAGGGGGAGTTCTGGAATGCTCAGCCCATTGTCACATCTTTTGAGTCCACGTTCTTTGTCTAGTTCATTTTACAGTGGCCCACCTAAACTCATAAACAGATGGACTGGCAGCCATGGAGTCATGCCTTCCAGAAGCATCCCTGCTCTGTGTGTATATACACTAGGACATTATGTTGTAAAGGTAGTAAGAGTCACACTTACTTTTAAAGAAGGTAAGTGAGAAAACGAGTCCTAATCCAAAACCAGTACCTACAAAGAAGGAGGAAAAACACGGTCAATATCATGACAGTGACTTGAAAAAAATATAATGAACGTTTCATAAATGTGAACACCTATAAAATGGATTTTTTCATAAATTGGCATAGAGATGATTTTTCATTTCTAACCTTCCTTCTTGTCAGAGGCTTTAGGTATGCCTTTGGTCCCTTCGCCCAGTGGGGGATAAGAACCTTATTTCCCACTCTGGAGTGGGGGAAAGGCAGTTCCTGAGTCGATGCTCTCTGAACTGCCTGTGAATAGCCTCCAGCACCTGGGTCTCCTCTCCCCAGCTTCTGCAGGGCACCACAGCCAGAAGAGCAGTTAAACCAGGTCAGCAGGAAGCTTTCCTTGTCATTTCAACACTTGGAGTATGGCTACTTTTTGAGGAAGATGGAAAGGAGTGACCCAGAAAAATTTCCAAAAGTTGTCACAAGTCAGACACAAGTCAGAGTGTCCAGACAGAGGGACACTCCTCAAATGTGGAGATTAATCCCCTCATTTTACTCATAGGGCATTTTTAAGTACTATCTTTCAACATAAAAAGACAAATGCAAGCCTATTTTAATGTTCTGAGAGGAAAAAAACCTTTAAATACCAAATTTTAAATCAAACTAGAGAGAACAATAAGCTTGGGATTTAAAAAAAAAAATCCTCATTTTGACTTTTTTTTTTTTTTTCTTTTTTAGAGCTATACCTGCGGCATAGGGAGGTTCCCAGGCTAGGGGTCTAATCAGAGCTGTAGCTGCCAGCCTACGCCAGAGCCACAGCAACGCAGGATCCGAGCCGTGTCTTCGATCTTCACCACAGCTCACAGCAACGCCAGATCCTTGACTAATATTTCTTAAACTCTGGTCACTCTATTGCTATGAAAACAACTTTTGCTAATCCATACATCATCTGCACATTCCTTTTTCTTTTTTTTATTTTTTAATTTTTTTATCCCGTCCTGTATTTAATTGTTTTAATTACTCAATGAATTTATTACATTTACAGTTGTGCAACAGTCATCACAATCCAATTTTATATGATTTCCGTCCCATAACCCCAGGGCATCCCCTCACCCCCCGAACTGTCTCCTTTGGGAAACATAAGTTTTTCAAAGTCTGTTAGTATCTATTCTGCAAAGAAGTTCATTGTGTCCTTTTTTCAGATTCCAGGTGTCAGTGATAGCATTTGATGTTGGTGTCTCGTTGTCTGACTGACTTCGCTTAGCATAATTTCTAGGTCCATCCATGTTGCTAAGGATTCCATCTGAGGAATCGCCATACTGTTTTCCACAGTGGTTGCACCAATTTACAATCCCGCCAACAGTGTAACAGGGTTCCTGTTTCTCCACACTCTCTCCGGCACTTATTGTTTGTAGACTTTTTGATGATGGCCATTCTGGCTGGTGTAAGGTGGTACCTCAGAGTGGTTTTGATTTGGATTTCTCTAATAATGAGTGATGCTGAACATCTTTTCATGTGTTTTTTGGCCATCGGTATGTCTTCTCTGGCAAATTGTCTGTTTAGATCTTCTGCCCATTTTTTGATGAGGTTGTTTTTTTGGTATTGAATCGCAGGTGTTTATAAGTTTTGGAGATTAATCTCTCGTCAGTCACTTCAATTGCAAACATTTTCTCCCATTCTGTGGGTTGTCTTTTCATTTTGTTTAGGTTTCCTTTACTGTGCAGAAACTTTTAAGTTTAATTAAGTCCCATTTTTTTATTTTTGTTTTTACTGTCATTACTCTAAAGAGGTGGATCTGAGAAGATGTTGCTGTCGTTTATGTTGGAGAGTGTTTGGCCTAGGTTTTCCTCTAAGAGTTTTATAGTAGCCGGTCTTATATCTAGGTCTTTAATCCGTTTTGAGTTTATTTTTGAGTATGGTATTAGGGAGTATTCTAATTTCATTCTTTTCCATGTGGCTGTCCAGTTTTCCCAGCACCACTTACTGAACAGGCTGTCTTTTCTCAATTGTATATTCTTGCCTCCTTTGTCATAGATTAGTTGGCTGTAGGTGCGTGGGTTGAATTCTGGGCTTTCTATCCTGTTCCAGTGATCTTTATTTCTGTTATTGTGCCAGTACCATACGGTTTTGATGACTGTTGCTTTGCAGTATAGTCTAAAGTCAGGGAGCCTGATTCCTCCAGCTCCATTTTTCACATTTATTTATTTTCTTTAGAAAAAAAATCAATGTATTATTTTACTACATAAATTCAACCTTAAATAATATTGGTATAATCATGGATTTGAGTATAGCTATATTTTTCCCATGAGCTGTATTAAAGTGAATGCAGAACCATTAAAATAAAAACATGTACCCATGGTACCACTTTACCAAAAAAAAAAAAAAAAAAAAAAAAAATCACTTCACACACTATGGAGATACATGCCCCAAACTTTGAGATAAACTTACTTTTCCATTACCAAAAACTAAGTTATACATGCCAAAGAAGAGAGCCCAAATGTGACTTTTCCCTCCTAGACTTGACAGATAACTGTTTTCAAACTTTTCAGAGTATTCTGGCTGCTCTTTACCAAGTGTTTGCTCCATGGTCTGATGGAGCCCCTGATCAATCTCTTTACAAATAAGCACCGCATGAAAGTCCCAATTCTCACTTGCCTTAATGGTTTTCAAATATGTGCTGCTGAAATTCCAAGAGCTTCTTCCCTGACAATCCATGAATTTAGGTTACTGCAGTGTGAACATTCAAAGTACTCCTTAGCCAACAAACCTGACCTTTGTGCTCCAAACACAGAGAACTTGGTCTTGAGCAAGCAAGCTAAACCACACTTTTTTGATTCACCTATGCAATAATCCAGCTGAGGCTGGCCTGAAGGAAGTGTTTATGCTATTATCCAGAACGATTTCTGACAATTCTCTTACTATCTATATGCGTCCACGATGTGTTTCTTTCCTATAACTATGTCCTATACTAATAAGAATTTTAATAAAAAAATCATTACTTTGTCCTGTCTAATAGACCCTGGATTAGGTATGGTGCCCAACTTTAAAATGCATCATCTGGGAGTTCCCATCGTGGCTCAGTGGTTTATGAATCTGACTAGGAACCATGAGGTTGCAGGTTCAATCCCTGGCCTCGCTCCATTGGTTAAGGATCTGACCTTGCCATGAACTGTGGTGTATGTCGCAGACGAGGCTCAGATCTGGCACTGCTGTGGCTGTGGCATAGGCTGGCGGCTACAGCTCCAATTCGACCCCTACTCTGGGAACCTCCATATGCGCGGGTGCAGCCCTAGAAAAGACTAAAATAAAATAAAATAAAATAAAATAAAATAAAATAAAATAAAATGCATCATCTGAAGACCACTCATGTCATCCCAATTTCCATGTAATTTAATAAAATGACAGAAAACTGGTCAGTTAACAGACCACAATCATTAACCTATTCAAGGATGACATGGTGAGAAGAAAAAGGAACTAATATCAGTATTTCCCAGGAGTACCCAACATTCTCTCCCTACTCCACACATAAAAAAATTATCTTTTAAACCAAATAACACCCTGATACGGTATTATCCCCCAGTCCAGAGTCAGAAAATAACTTGCTCAAGGCTATCTTCTACAGATAGTGGAAGAACAGTAAATGGGGCCCCAAGCCTGCCAGACCTCAAAGTCACTTTACCCACTATGTCCTGACATTGTTTTTTCCTACAATTTCAGCCCCTAAACAATCATAACCTCCCTCAAGGGAAATTAGAGTATCAAGATATCTAATGCCAGTGAAGTAGGACACAGCCAAAAACCAAGTGGTGCTTCCCATGCAACAGCCCAGAATGCTAGGCAACCAGGGTAGTAACAAGTCCACACAAGGCCAAACGGGCTTGTTCAGATTCATTCCCAGACTAATCCTACAGCACATGTCATAGACATAAGTCCACCTGGTGGGTATGATCCAGAACATCAGAGAAATGGCAACTATCACGACTGATACTCCTTGGCAAGAATCTTTGTGCTTGGTGTATAAAATGGCACAGGGTTCCATTTCAAAGCAACTTGCCTCACCCCCTTGCAGCTGGAAGATGAGTAAGACAGTAAATTGGTACTAGAAAATGAGGTAAAGAATTTGGACTGGCTTACAGATTTCAAACCCGGCAATGGGATGGGGAGGTAGGCCAGTAAAAACATAATGGCTTACAATCAGGGCTTTTGGTCTTCTCCATCTGGAAGGCAATTTTTTGGCAAACAAATCAAAAGCTCAAAAAGAAAATATTTCAGCATTTTTCTTGTTCCTCTGATTCCATGCCTGTCTCTCCTATTTTCCCCCAAGGAAAGAAAGCTCTCTGATGCTCAACTTTTCCTCATAGGAGACCAAGAACAATGCTAAGCCCGCTGCTACCAGCATCACTCAACCAAAGATGAGAAATGTTTCAACAACAACCAGTACACAGTAGAAAATCTTTTGTCTCTAGACTTCACTCAAGTTCCGGTGTATGCCCAACCACCCAGGTTTGCTCCTATTAAAGGCATTTATCTGCAAGTATAAATACGAGATCAAAATCACAGTCCAGATGGGACCAAAGACGGAGTATACTCAAATTAGGCTACTAAATCTTCAATTCTTAGGACTGATTTCTCTTCTCCATTTCTAGATCTTTAAGACACAAAATAACAAGTCTATTCTCTACAGAAAAAAAAATAATATGGAAAATGATTTTTAAATGCCAACATTTTACTTAAAATTAGCTATCTCGGTTATTTAAGAGATAAACAATGGTGGAACTGCTGATGAGTTTTACAGATTCAAGTTCTCACATGCTCAATTTTCTTTTAAAAGGCAACATGTTGCTTCAAAGAAAGTCCCACCTGATCAGGGGACACCAACTCTGCAGCTGTTTTCACTAAAGACTGGCACCTCTAGGCCAGGTTTAAACTTCATAACAATAAAACATGAAAGGTTTGTCTTACAATAAAAACAAACCAACATGGAAAAGAGAAGAGTTTTCTCTGCCTTTGGCCACTTTTTGTTGTTGTTGCATGACAAGCTCTCTTAGAGGAAAAAAGCCAAAGGAAAAAGTACAAAGCATTTTTCACCTTCCCTGGAAGCAAATATTTAATTATGAATAAAATTTATAAAACTCTGACTCCCCCTTCAAGCCTGTTCTTTTGGCCCATGCTGTCTGGAATGACAAATAACCCTAAAGTAAAGAAATGCCTGATTATAGGTACACATCTTCCTCATGGCAAAGTCCAGCTATGAGGGGGGTAAGGAGGGGGAGCGAGGCAAAAAAAAAAAAAAAACCCACCACAACAGAGAGGCCTTATGGAATTGACATTAGGCAAGGAGCCCTTGATCTGAAACCATTTCTTTTGGAGAGGAAAAAGAATTGGCACAAATTCTTTCAAAAAGAAATTATTCCAAATCAATCTAACTGTGCACTTCAATGCATGCTTAGTGCCCAAAAGGACATCATAAAACTGGCTAGTAGATAAACACACATTTTTAGAAAGGAGCAATTCCTTAATAGTTCATCTGATGTTATTTTAGTAGCAAAACACCAGAGAACTCGCTCCACTAGCTACATAAAAAATATTGCTTAGTCAATGCCACTTTTAGAAAAATCTTTGCTCTCACCACGCCACATATTATAAAGCTTCACTTCACTGAAATACTTAGAAAGCAAACATAATCAGCAAGAATTAAGAAGCAGGCTGCATAATCTGACTGCAGTCCTGGAGTAGAAATAGAAATGTACTTTGGATATTAATCCCTAAGCAGAACAAGTTGGAGCAATACAGGTTCCTATAGAATTAACTTCAATGAAGCTCCAATTGCTGATGGATTTTCAGTGGAAGAGGAGTAACTCAATGTTGAGAAAGGCATTAAAAAAAAAATATGGAGTTCTCTCGTGGCGCAGCAAGGTAAAGATCCAGGGTTGTCACTGCCAGTGGCTTAGGTTGCTGCTGTGGTGCATGTTCAATCCCTAGCCAGGGAAATTTCACAAGCCATGCACGTGTACAAACACACACACAAATCCTCAGCAAGTTACTCAGAAAACACTTCTATGAAAGATCAATCATGGGGAAAGAAGACCACAGACCCATTTTATTTATCAATAATTGATTATATAATTAAGAGCTCACTCCAGCTTGTAGTTAACATTTTAAACAAAGCTCCTAAATTCCTAAGGTCAATGTTTAATCAATGCTAAATTGTGATCTGCATCTAAAAATTAAAATTGCAAAGCAACTACATTTTAACTAGTGTAATAATACTGCAAGACATAGGAGCAAAAACTTAAGTACCATATTCAACTAGAAGTTTATGAATACGAGACTATAGAAATTACAAGCAAGTTTTAAAGATCCTAGAAACTACATGCCAAACAACTTTATTCTTTATGCCTGAAAGAAAAGATACGGCTTCCAAAAAATGAGATATTTGGTCTCCCACTGAGACAGGCCCCGTTTAGACTGTGGCTCCCTCTGCGCCAGCCAGCTCTCAGACCTCAGGTCAGTTCTTTAACCTCACTCAGTCTCCACGTGCTCATCTGTAGTGTGAAAACAATCTTCTAGGGCTGCTGTATTAGGAAAATGTAAGCTATCTAGCAGTGTATGAAAAAGACTTTAATAAATGCTATTAAGTTCTGCTACCTCTCTAATAAAACTCAAAAGATGTCAGAAGTTTATGTAACAGTCAATCCTCTATGAAAATGCAACTCCCTGGCTTGCTTAGGATCCCACTGTGAGTGAACCACAGCTGAAAATCTCAATCTTTTCCCCTACTCTTTGCATAGTTGAACTTATTTCACTGGCATTAGCAACTGTTCATAGTGTGTGTGTGTGTGTGTGTGTGTGTGTGTTTAAATATATATTTTGCCCTGCCTGCAGCATGCACAAGCTCCCAGGCCAGTGATCAAACCCATGCCACAGCTGTAACTACAGCCACGGCTGTGACAACACCAGATTTTCAACCTGCTGAGCCATGGGGTAACATATATATATATATACACACACACACACACACATATATTTTTTTTTTCAAATAGGGGATTCCTTCAGAAGCACAGCTAAACGAGAACATTTTGCCTTAGAATACAATAAAAAATTTTCCTAGAGCTGTCTTGTGTTTAATAAAGCTACATGTATGCTCTAAACATGGACTAAGAGCAAACTGACCTATTTATAATGCGCACGCTTTCCTGTTCAATCATGTTTCTATCAACATTATTACAATCATCAAATGCATGTGTTATGACAGGACAAACAAGAATATGCTTTTATAGAAAAGTATCCCTGGGATGGAGTTTAGTGAGAATTACGTTTCCAAGAAACATTCCTGATTTATGAAAGATGTTCAGGGCCCAATTCATGAGGGGAAAAAAAGTTTTAAGTCAGCTCCAAACTGTGTTACTTAATCCTTTGAGGCAAAGACAGACTGTCCCAGGTGTCCCTGTGTAAATGCCAAGTCATGTGAATTAACCAAGAAAGTGTGCCAGACCAAATGCCCAGAGATGGTAATTTGGTCGGTGTTAATCAGCTTCTCAAGCGTCAACACTGCTGCAGGGTATGTAGGAAACACACTAGGGTGGCTATTTTACAAGACCTTAACCTTCCTGTGCCTACTGGACTAGAAAGAGGTTGAAACACCTGTATGAATTTCTTGGGTGGACATCAATCACCAGGATTCTGATCGGAACAAGTAAAGCAGTCAGCACAGAACAGAGTGAAGACAGGAGAGATCAATGTGGAAGTCATTACTGGTGTGCTCTGTTTTAAGAAAAGCCAAACTCACAAAAAGCGTCCTTTTAAAGTACATACAGCACATGATCCAGCTTTCAGAATTTTGACAGCCACACAACTTTCCAAGAATGCACAAAAGGAACATGGCTGAACACATTTTACTAAAATACAATTAGCTGCTTCACATGTGGGCACAGCACGTAGGAAAACGAGAAGCTCTGAACACTAATGATTAAAGGGACATTGAAAAATGCAGACTTACTGTTTCAATAAACACAATAAAAGGGACAATGCATTACTTTTATCAGAGGGTGCTTTGGAGGTACGAACATTTACAGAGTGGCAGGCACTGTACGTTTCTACACATTATTTCATGTGACCCGTGGAACCACCTTATGAGGTGTATTGTGACCCTGTCTCAGAGAAGAGGAAACAATGCAAAGACGCTAAATGACCCATCCAAGTACACACAACTAAAACGTGGAACTCAGCCCAATCTGTCTGACTCCAAAGTCAGGGAGTCTTTCTTATCTGCAGAGATAAACCTCAGGGAGCGGTCAGGTGGGCAGCAGGGAGATGAGTCTATTGTGACATATGTCGACAAAGTGTTTTTCTGGATTTTATGGATTGTAGTACACTGACTGCACAGGTAATTTATGACTAGGTTACTCTTCAGTCCCTTAAGAAAACAACAGAAACCACAGATGTTTGACTTATCAAGAGGGTAGCAAAACCCTGAAATTACTTAGAATAAATGAGAAATAGTCGGGAAATACTTCTGTGTACTGGCTGGAGAGAAAATGAATCCACTGTTCAAAAGGTATTTTCCAGCAAGTCCCTTCCTTCCCAATACTTTAACACCTCTAGATCCTCCTCCTCGTCAGTAACTGGATTCTCATCCTTGCGAAAGTAAGAGTAAGAATCAGGGATTCATTACACTCTAGGTATACGTCATTACAGCTATTACGTTGTTGCCTATGCCTGATTTAAATGAAAAAAAAAATCAAGAAACAAGAACCAACAGTTTCTTTTCCTTACACATTCACTTGATCTATATTTATCAGTATTTATTCAGTAGAAGGCACTGGGGATACATATTTTTTACTCTTGGAGTACATCACTAGCGTATATAGGGTTTATTCTTCAAAAAGTGGGAAGTGTTACACCGTGGTTATATGTCCATTACATGGACTTGGGGGAAAGACAGGTTAAACAGGATTGAGGATACTGCTTAGGTCACTCACTAGTTGTGTTTCAGTGCTTGGACAAATTATATACAATTGGTTTCTTCACACAGAAACTAGGAATACTAATAGTGACTGTCCCTGGCTGGGGAATGGCAAGGGTGAAACGGCGTAAAAGTCTAAGTGTAAGAAGCTTGGAAGAACGGTGCACTGCACGCAGTAATTGTAATTGTCTTCTCTCCCCCCCTCCCCAAAGAAAACCTTTTCAAGAATAAATATTTACTGAGCACTGAAGGGCAAGAGCACTGGGCTCAACAAGGGTCAGAAATAAGTAAGACCCAGTCTCTTCACCGGAAGCTTGGGATCAAGAAGGAATAATAACTCAGGAATCCAGAAAACTGAACAAAAGCAGATCCTTGATGCCAGGAGAGGGACAATGTTCTGCTGGTTAAGAGGAACACATTTAGCCGAGTTTGTTTTGTTTTGTTTTTAAGTGTTATGGCTGCACCCACAGCATATGGGAGTGCCTGGGCCAGGGCTGAATCCAAGCCTCAACTGTGGCAATGCCAGATCTTTTAACCCACTGTGCCAGGATGGGAATTGAACCTGCACCTTTGCAGTGACTTGAGCCACTGCTGTCAATTCTTAGCCCATTGGGCCACAGCAGGAATTTTTTTAATGTTCAAGAAATAGGTAGCATTTGAGTTGTTTTAAAGGGTAGGCTTTTTAAAAATAATTTTTTTGGCCACACCTGCAGCATGAAGAAGTTCCGGAACTAAGGACTGAACCTGTGCCACAGCAGTGACAACACCAGAACCTTAACTGCTAGGCCACCACCAGGGAACTTCTTAAGGTGTAGACTTTTAACAGCCAGAGTTGGGAGGGGGATGGGCACACACTCCACCCGGTTGGCCCCAGAAAAGCAGGGTTTGTCCAGGGAATGGGGTGGGGGGATAGCAATCTAGTGAAGCAAGAAGCATGTCCCAGAGAGCAAGAGATAAGGCTAGAAAGGAACGGGGACTACTCTGAAGGCACCAGGAGTTGGGTCAAGGAGTCTGCCCAGCACTTAATTTAGTAAGCAGGGAACTTCCCTGAAGAGTTTTTAAAAAGACATAACATGACTGAAGCTATGCTTTAAGAAGACTCATCTGACTAAGGTGTGTAGGATTACTTGGAAAGGAAGAGACATTTTGCTGGCAGGATTTATAGGACTTATCAGCTGATCAAGTGTATGTATGTGTATCTAGGGTTTGAGAGGATGCAGTGGGGAAGGCTGTCAAAGAAGATGCTGAGAATTTCTACCTGGATAATTATACAAACACTGGTGCTATTTGAAAGTTATCAAAAAAACTTTTAATACTAAATTTCCTTAATCAATCTAAAATATAACTTGGTTTATAAAAATGCAACCTCTACAGAATTTTCAGGAACATCATACAATATCAAACAAAGTGCATTCACTATGTACTTATGCATCAGGATTAAATTATTGCATTTAATCCTGAGAATAAACTTCTCTTATCAGCCCCATTTTATATATAGACCAAGAAACTGAGAACAGAAAAGTTAAGTAACTTGCCTCAGGTCACACACCTGGGATTTGAACCCAGGCAGTCTGACTCCAGAGCCCTGGTCTTTGGTTGCCTTGTTCCTAGGCCTCCACTGCAGCCTCCTCACAGATAAACAAAGCTATTGTAATCATTCTGACTCACCAAAGGAAGCTCAATACCTTCCAGATTCATCCTAGCCAACACTATGTGTGGGCCTTTCTTCATCATACAAACTGAGTGCCCTGCCTGGCACTAGGCGAGGCCCCAGGAAATAAGTCCCTGCACTCAGTAAGTTCATTTGTTGGAGCCAATGGATAATAAGAAACTCAAAGCACAAGGTACAATGACAGATTTGGACAGAAGGCTCCATCAAAGATGGAGACAGCAGTTAGGAGAAAGCTGCCGTAGGAGTTCCCATCATAGCGCAACATGACGAATCCAACTAGGAACCATGAGGTTGCAGGTTTGATCCCTGCCCTCGCCCAGTGAATTAAGGATCCGGCATTGCCGTGAGCTGTGGTGCAGGTTGCAGACACGGCTCAGATCTGCAGTGGCTGTGGCGTAGGCAATTAGACCCCTAGCCTAGGAACCTCCACATGCTGCGGGTGCAGCCCTAAAAAACAAAATAAATGAATAAACAAAAAAGGATAAAGCTGTTGGCAGTGGCCCAGGTGGGAGCTAGGTCCAATCTTCAGATTTTCTCTGCTGTCTGACTGAAAAATGTGAACTTACATACTCTGGTCTCTCCTCAACACCACCCTCCCCACCCCCAGGTATTCCATGCTGCAGAAATCAAAGAGACCATACTAAAGGTAAGCAGGACAGGTTAAAGCAGGACAGTGATCAGGGATTAGGAACTTCAGAGGAGCGGGAGTGACCACACTTACTGACAAGACATCAATCCTAAGGTAAGGATATGGTCATGGACAGAGATAAATAGAAATGGAAGAGACGGACAAGCATTTTTAAAAACATACCAAAGGTTTTGCATTTAAGGTATGGCTGGTGCAAATGTGACTGTCCCCGATCAGCATTTACAATGGAGCTAGACTGACTCGCCTGAATCTTGGGGCCTTCCCTAACTAAGCAAACAGCTTCTTTGCTGTTCACGTCTGTCTCTCACAAGGAGCCCAAGACTCTGAGGCTAGGAAACAGCACCCAGCTGACTTTGTTACAGCAGTATTCCACCGTCTTTCTTAAAAGCATCAGTATTCTACAGAGCCCCATAAATAAACCTCTCCCAACTGGTGAACTTGCATACATTAAGAAAGCAAGAATGTAGTTTTCATGCTGAGTGAAGAAAAAAAAGTCTTCCAAAACATAAGTTATGAGCTGAAATAAAATGAATTTCAAGTTGGAGCAAGGAAAAAAAATAAGCTGTGATTTTTCATTGGTCACAGCCAACCTTTTCTGGGAAAACATAAGATTAGTAGCATTTATTCTAATGTCAAGACAACATATGAATAGAGCGGTAATTTACTGTATTTTTGCTTCTAGTCAGAGTAGGATACTATGAGCTCACATACAGGCTTACTCTGAAATGGTTAAAAAAAAAAATTCCTACAACTCACAGACTTCAATTTAGTCATCTGAAATAATGCCAAGAAACTAGCAGCTTTCTTAGGACTACCTTCCTAGTAAAAAGTGAATTATGCTGCTTAAATCGTTTGCTTCAGTTAATCACTTAAAATCTATCAAACAGGAATTCTGAGTTTATATGCTCAGGTTCTAACAAACAATCAGAAACATTTGTTCTAATTCACAAACATTTGTCAAAGTAAAGTGGGTCTACAAATCCGTCAACAATTATGTCAGAGTGTTACAACAATTACACACTATTCTAAGCATTCTAACGCAGGTTTAGGCTAGATAAAGAAAACTGAAGTAAAAGCAACGGATTTCAATTCCTCCCATATACACTGTTAACTATTAATCAAATAGCTTTAAAATCCTACCTGAAGATACACAATTGAAGCAACTTGGTGATGGGTGATGGGTCTCTCTCCATATACATATTTTTTTTTAGGGCCGCACCCACATCATATGGAAGTTCCCATGCTAAGGGTTGAATCAGAACTACAGCTGCCTGTCTACACCACAGCTCACAGCAATGCTGGATTCCCAACCCACTGGGTGAGGCTAGGGATCAAACCTGCAACCTCACGGATACTGGTCGGAATTGCTTCCACTGGGCCACAACGGGAACTCCCTGGGTCTCTGTAATTTTAAACAAGCACATGGGCCACAATGCAATCTGCCCAACCACCTGCCCTTTCTCCCAGACATGCCTCCTCATCATCCATAAATATCCCATATTCTTCTCAAATTTTTTTCTAATCTGTACCCCTTTATCCTTTATTTCTTGTTTCCTATCAGGCTTTCTAAAAAGCATTTCAAATTCATTTTCCCCACTTCTTTTAAAATTGACAAATTATGTAAATCAGCTATAATGAAAAAAATAAAAATTATAAAAAAATAAATAAAATTGACGAGTTAAATTGTTACCTGTTAACAGTTATCATCTAGATTCCAATGGGCTTTCACTTAATATTTGTCTTAAAAAAAAAAAGGCATTCATTTAGTCAAAAAAAAAAAAAAAAAAAACCCTATATTTTCTTTCTTTTTTTTTTTTTTTCTTTTTTGCTATTTCTTGGGCCGCTCCCGCGGAATATGGAGGTTCCCAGGTTAGGGGTCCAATCGGAGCTGTAGCCACTGGCCTACACCAGAGCCACAGCAACACAGGATCCGAGCCGCGTCTGCAACCTACACCACAGCTCACGGCAACGCCGGATCATTAACCCACTGAGCAAGGCCAGGGACCGAACCCACAACCTCATGGTTCCTAGTCGGATTCGTTAACCACTGCGCCACGATGGGAACTCCCCCTATACTTTCTTTAAAGTCACTCTAATCAATCTTTTTGTTTCTTTTTCTTTTTTCTTCATTTCCCACCACTTTTGTTGCTGAAAGAGTGTATGCATATGGATGTATGAATATATGACCCTGTGTTGTGTGAAGAGACATAAAGAGTAAGAAGTTTGGAGCACTTGCACTTGTCATGGGCAGGATTTCTAAACCTCGACTCCTGACATCTGGGGCTGGATAATTCTTGGTTGCTGTCCCGTGCAGAGTAGGATGTTCAGCAGCATCCTGTTTCCCTACCCACTAGATGTCAGTAGCACCCCCACTCCCCCATCCCCCAGCAATATGGGAACCATACAGGTCTCCAGACATCGCCAAATGTCCCAGGGGGTGGGGGTGGGGGGGTAAGTCACCCGCAGCTGAGGCCCACCAGTCTAGCTAGCGCTTTTACAATTTATAAGATGCTTTCACATCCATTAGATTATTATCTAATCCTGGGCCTCATCAAAACCATGTAGGAATTAGCATGGGAAATTTACAGAAGAGGAAACTGAGGCTGAGAGGCCATCAACTGTTCCAAGCTCACTTGGCTCCAGGCCTGTTCTTCCCACGTCCCACAGAGTGCCCCTCCAGCTCAAGAAGCGTCATACTGCAGGCCCTTGGTTTCCTCACCCTTACAGTAAGAGGCTTCTCTTTCTTCCAGAGACATCTTCTGTGAAAGTCTCATACATTCAAAAGATAAAACTAAGCTGCTATTTGAGGAGTCCAAGTAGCAGCCAGGCCATACATCCTGAACCCCATACTTGTCCCAGAGGGGCCCCACAAACTTTACGGCTCTGCAGAGCACATTTTGTAAACTGGTGATAATGAACTCCCCTGTCTGCTGTAACACATAAAGTTATGATTCTGGTTTTTTGCCTTTTTTTTTTTAAAAGGGCCACACCTACAGCATATGGAAGTTCCTGGTTTAGGGGTTCAAATGGAGCTGCAGCTGCCAGCCACAGCCACAGCCACACTGGACCCGAGCCACATCTGCAACCCACAGCTTGCAGCAATGTCAGATCCTTTAGCCCACTGAGTGAGGCCAGGGATCGAATCTGCGTCCTCAGAGATGCCAGTCAGATTCATTTCCCCTGAGCATCAACAGGAACTCCAGTTTATTGTTTATCATTACATTTATAAAATAGGATCATTTATCATACACGATGTTCTAAAATTTGCTTTTCTCAAGACTTTATGATTATCATGGACACTTTCTGTGACAGTATGTCTATTTAAAACTTTTTATGAACTTAACATACAAACAGAAAGCTGCACAATTAAGTGTACCACTCAATGAATTTTCACAGACTAAACATACCCATGTTACCAGCAACCAGAGCAAGAAACAAAAGATAACCAGCATCCCCAGAAGCCTGCTTTGTGCTCCCTGAATCAAAATTAGCCATCCAAGGATAACTGGATTCTGACTTCTCATAGCATAGCATAGTTTTGACCGTTTTTAAACTTACATAAATGGAGTCACACAGTATATACCCTGGCTCAACACTGTTGTGAATAGCTGTCGTTTGTTCATTATCATTGCTGTATAGTATTCAACTGCATTAATACACTACTATTTACTTAATCATTCATTTTTTTTTTTTTTAATTTTAGGGCTGCACCCACAGCATATGGAGGTTTCCAGGCGAGGGGTCAAATCAGAGCTACAGCTGCCAGCCTAGGCCACAGTCACAGCAATGCGGGATCCGAGACGTGTCTGCGACCTATACCATGGCTCACAACAATGCTGGATCCTTAACCCACTGAGGGAGGCCAGGGATTGAGCCCGCAACCTCATGGTTCCTAATCGGATTCACTTCCACTGCTCCACGATGGAAACTCCTACTTATCCATTCTGTTGATGGGCATTGGGTACTTTCCAATCAATGCTATATAAATAGGGTTCTGTCAACATTCAAGTGTCAGTAATTTGGTGAACACACATATGCATGTCTGCTGGGTATATATCTAGGCATGGAATTGCTTTGTCACAAGGTATACCTAAAGTTAGTAGATACTACTAGTTTTCCAAAGTGGTGACATTGATTCATGCTCCCTCAATTGAGTCTGAGGGTTCTGGTTGCTTATATCCTCACCAATACTGGTATATTTCATATTTTTTTCATTTCATGTTTCATCTTCTTGTATTTAAATAGCCTTTTTTTTTTTTTTTTTTTTTTTTTTGCCATATCCATAGCGTGTGGAAGTTCCTGGGCCAGGGATTAAAGCCACACCAGAGCAATTACCCGAGCAACCACAGTGACAATACCAGATCCTTAACCTGCTGCACCACAAGGGAACTCCCTTAAATAACTTTTTTTTTTTTTTTTTGCTTTTTAGGGCTGCACCTGCAGCACAAGGAGATTCCCAGGCTAGGGGTCGAATTGGAGCTACAGCTGCCGGCCTAAGCCACAGCTCACAACAACGCCAGATCCTTAACCCAGTGAGCAAGGCCAGGGATCAAACCAGCAACCTCATGGTTCCTATTAGGATTCGTTCCTGCTGTGCCATGATGAGAATTCCTTAAATAACTTTTTGAGATATAACTTGTGCAGAATAAACCGTACCCTGTTGAAGTGTATAATTCAATGAGTTTGGAAGATGTATACTCCTGGGAAACTACCAGCACACAATCAAGAAAGAGTATGGCTATCACCTTCCTAAGGTTTCCTTATGTCCTTCTGCAATCCATCCTTCTCTCCACTCTTTGCCACAGGCAACCACTTATCTACTTTGTCATTACAGATTGGTTTGCATTTTCTATAATTTATATATAAATGGGATCATACAGAATGTACTCTTGTGTCTAGCTTCTTTCAACAGAATGATTTTGAAATATATATATATATGTTGTTTTTTTTTTTTGCTTTTCAGGGCCACACTGTGGCATATGGAAGTTCCTAGGCTAGGAACTTCCTGGGATCAAATCAAAGCTGCAGCTGCCGGCCTATGCCACAGCCACACCAGATCAAGCCGCATCTGCAACTTACACCACAGATCATGGCAATACTGGATCATTAAACTACTGAGCAAGGCCAAAGATCGAACCCAAAACCTCATGGATACTAGTTGGGTTCTCTACCCACTGGGCCACCACAGGAACTCCACTTGTTACTTTTTATTACTGACTGTTCCCTTCTATGGATAATAGTACACATCTGTTTACCATTCACCTGTTAACGGACATCTGGGTTTTCCCCAGTATGGGGCCTTATGAATAAAGCTGCTATGAACATTCATATAAAGACTTTTTGTGAACATTTTTTCATTTCTCTTGGGCAAATAAATAACTAGGAGTAGAATGAGTAGATGGTATGTTTAACTTTGTAAGAAACTACCAAACAGTTCTACGAAATGAATGTGCCATTACACATTCCTATTAACAGTGTATAAGAATTCCAGCTGTTCCACATCCTAGTCAACCTCAGTGGCATCAGTCTTTTCAATAAGTGTAATGGGTGTGTAGGGGTATCTCGTTATGATTTTAATTTTAACTTCCCCAATATCCATTGATGTTGAACATCTTTTCATGCTCCTATTTGCCATCAGTACACCTTCTTTTGTAAAGAATATTTTCAAACATTTTACCAATTTTCTTATATGGACTATCTTCTTGTGATGGAATTTAAGAACTCTTTATTCTGGAAACAAGCCCTTTATCAGATATATGAATTGCAAATATTCTCTCCCATTCTGGGGCTTGTCTTTTTGTTCTCTTAATGGTGTCTTTCAAAAAGCAACTTTTAAATTTTCATCAAATCCAGTGTATCAATTTTTTCCTTTGTGATTTTGCTTTTTTGTGACCTAAGAAATCTTTCTGAACTCAAAGTTACAAAGATTTTTTTCTCCTACATTTTCTTTTACATATTCTATAGTTTTAGCTTTCACATGTAGGTCTGTGATCCTTTCAATTTAATTTTTATGTGTCATAATGAGGTTTTTTTCTATATATGGATCCCAGTTATTTTAGCACAATTTGTTGAAAAGATTTTCCTTTTTCCATTAAACTCCCTTGGCATCTCTGTCAAAAATGAATTGACCATATATTTATGGGTCTACTTCTAGACACTAGCCAATCTCACCAATTTACATGTGTTTCCCTTTTCCAACACCACAGTGTCTTGTTTACTGCAGCCTCACAATAAGTCTTGAAATCAGGTAATGTCAGTCTTCCAACTTAGTTTTTCTTTTAAAAAATTCTATCTGTTCTGGATTGTTTACACTTTCATATAGATTTTTTAATTAATTTCTTAATTTCTACAAGTATCTTTGAGCATTATTTTTCTTGCTGGAAAAACAGTGACAATATAAACTTCCTCACTGAATTGCTAGGAGAGAAAAATGGGGATAATGTATTAGTGTGCCAAATACGGTGGCACATAACACACATTCAGTAATGTTAGCTTCCTCTCTCTTTCCCTCTTTAGACCTTTAAATAAACAGGATTCAATCTAGCAATGCCCTAACATTTCACTAGTGGGTCAATGGCCGTGGTAAAAATATTACCACACCAAACAACTTTTTAAAGTAAATATTTGTATTTTTACTTGGATTCAAATCTGAAATACACTTGCCAGAAAAAGCAATTCAGCATATTTACTAATAAACTGTTTCAGGCCACATTTTAGGAAAGCATAAAACCACAGCCAGCACAAAAATTTAAATATGTTTTCAAGTTCCAGAGAGTGCCTCATTACATTATTCTACAACACTAACAGAAAACGCTCCTCTAGCAAGATCGCAATGTTCCATTATTCATACTGCTGCTGCAAATGGAAAAAGTATTTCTGCTCCCAAACATTGTTTAGAAATACATATAACAAACAAAATATGGCTGGTAATTCAACAATTAACATGTACTAATTTGAAATCCAAACCTATAAACAACCAAAAGCCTTTGAAGTATTTTAGTTTAGCCTAATTGATATCACTCCATGAAATGGAGAGGTATCAGTTTGCAAACACAGGCTACGAAAGGCAATTTTTGGTGAGCCACCAATGCTTTGTGGTAACCCACATTTATCAGATGAACTGATACTTAAAGGGAAACAATAATTTGCTTTCCTTTCCATGACTATTCAATGGCCTCTTTCAGTATTTTTTTAAACATTAAAATGGTCTTAATCAATTTAACTGCACTTGATTATCAAATGAACACACAAAACCTGCTGGTTAATTCTAAGGTAGGTCAGCTGCTAAATTTTTTACTGTCCTACTTTCTTAACAAAGAAGGAACATGGCCAAACCCTTTCTTTTCATAATGATGAACCTAGTATGGTAAAGAAATAACTTTCCTCTCTGCTGACGAAACTGCATATAACCAGTGACAAACCTCAGGACACACCAGAAATTAATAAACTGCATCATGTGACCTGGGCCCCCTCCTGCCTCTCCTGTCAACCCCAACTCCGCTCTCCATCACACAGGCTTGACAACACCCTAACAACCCCTGCATTTCAAGTTCTGTAAATGTAACTACTGCACTATCACCATTCCATCCATCTCCACTCACTCTGCCATCTTAGTTCTGGTTTCCTCTAAGCTGATCATTTCACCTTTGGCATGACTTTGCAAAATATACTAACCTATCCTCAGCCTTTTCCAATTCATGCTACTTTAGTGATCTTTCAACCACGTCATTCTAGGTACATATCCAAGAGAAATGAAAACATGTCCACATGAAAACTTGTATCCTTGGTCACAGCACCACTATTCATCATAGCCCAAGGGTATAAACAACCTAAATGTCCATCAACTGATAAATGGATAAACAAAATGTGGTACATCCATACCACAGAATATTATTTACCAGCAGATACCACCCAAAGCAATCTACAGATTCAATGCAATCCCTATCAAAATCCTACGGTTTTCTGCAGATATAGAAAATCCATTCTAAAATTCATATGGAATCTCAAGAGACCCTGAAAAGCCAAAAGAATCTTGAAAAAGGAGTTCCTGCTGCGGCACAATGGGTTAAGAATCCTACTGCAACAGCACAGGTCACTGCAGAAGCGCAGGTTTGATCCCCAGCCCAGCACAGGGGGTTAAAGGATCCAGAGTTGCCACAGCTGCGGCTCAGATTCAATCTCTGGCCCAAGAATTTCCATATGCTATGGGTGCAGCCATAAAAAATAATCTTGAAAAAAGAACAAATGTGGAGACACAGTTCCTGATTTCAAAACTTACTACAAAGCTACAATTATCAAAACAGTATAGTACTGGCATAAAGACAGATATATAGATCAATAGAAGAGAGAGCCCAGAAATAAACCCTTGCATTTACAGTCAAATGGTTTTTTACAAGGGTGCCAAGACCATTCAGTGGGGAAAGGCCTATCTTTTCAACAAATGGTCCTAGGAAAATTGGATATCCACATGCAAAAAAAAAATGAAATTGAGCACTTATCTGATACTATATACAAAAATTAACTTGATGTGAATCAAAAACCTATAAGACTCTTAAAGAAGTATTTCCTGTTGGGGCACAGCGGAAACGAATCTGACTAGGAACCATGAGGTTGTGGGTTCGATCTCTGGCCTTGCTCAGTGGGTTAAGGATCTGGCACTGCCATGAGCTGTGGTGTAGGTCAAAGACACGGCTCAGATCTGGCGTTGCTGTGGCTGTGGCACAGGCCAGCAGCTGTAGCTCTGATTAGACCCCTGGCCTGGGAACCTCCATGTGGATGCAGCCCTAAAAGGACAAAAGACAAAAGGCAAAAAAAAAACTCTTAAAGAAAATACAGGGCAAAAGTATCAGAACACTGAATTTGCCAATGATCTCTTGCACATGAACTCACAGGAAAAATATAAACATCGGTCTCTGCCTCCAGGTCTGGCACAGAGCTCCTAGGTCCCTTAGAATTTCCTGGGTGACAGGCATGTCTTTTGCTCTAATGAGGCAACTCTTGATGGGCTCCTGGAAAGCTTCAGGGGGAGCACTGGTCACCATAAAGACCAAACCATGCTTGGAATTTTCACCCCCATCTCCCCATCCTCCAAGAAGAGGAGAGGGACTGGAAATTGAGTGAACGATTAATCATGCCCGTGTAATGAAGCTTCATAAAAATCCCCAAAGTACGGGGTTCTGAGAGCCTCCATGCTGGGAGGGAGGTTCACCCCAAATCCACAGAAAAGGAAGCTCCTGCACTTGGAACCCTTTGGGACCTTGTTAAATATATCTCTTCACCTGGCTGTTCATCCATATTTTTTAGCATCCTTGATAATAAACTGGTAATCTAGTAAGTAAACTGTTTTCCAGAGTTCTGTGAGCCACTCTAACAAATTATTGAACCCTGGGAGGAAGTCATGGGAACGTCTGATTCACAGCCAGTCAGTCAGAAGCACAACTAACTATCTGGACTTGTGACTGGCATCTGGAGTGGGAGTCTAACGGGTCTGAGCCCTTAACCCATGGGGACTGAGCCATCTCCAGTTAGTGTCGGAACTGAACTGAGTTATGGAACACCTAGCTGGCTTCAGAGAATAGCTTGGGGTAGAAAACCCATACATCTGATGTCAGAAGTACTGTGAGTATGAGAGGAGAGGAGAAAACAGGGAGTTTTTTCACAGCTCAGACACCAAAGGCATAGTCAACAAAAACAAAAATTTGACAAACTGGACTTGGTGAAAATTTTAAAATTCTAAGTATCAAAATATTGGGAATTTTCTTGTGGTGCCAGTGGGTTAAGGGTCCAGCATTTTCACTAAATCAGCTTGGGTCACTGCTCTGGCATGGGTTCCATCTCAGGCCTGAGAACTTCCACATGCCATGGGCACCCCACCCCCAAAGAGATAATATCAGCAGGGTAAAAAAGCATGCCACATACATGAAAGAAAATACTTGCAAATCATAGACCTATAAGGGATTACTAACAAGAATATATAGAGAATCCTAAAATGCAACAACAGAAGCAATTCAAAGGTGGACAAAGGACTTGAACAGACATTTCTCCAAAGAAGAGATATCAATGGCCGATAGGCATTTGAAGAAATGCTCAATATTGCTGATGATTAGAGAAATGGAAATCAAAGCTACAGCTAGATACTACCTTACACCGATCAGGATGGCCACTATAAATTAAAAAAAAAGAAAAGAAAACAAGTGTTGGTGAAAATATAAAGAAACTGGGACTCTTGTGCAGTATTGTTAGGAATGTTAAATGGTCTGGCCGCTGTGGAAAAGAGAATGACAGATTCTCAAAAAGTTCAAAATAGGGAGTTCCTATCGTGGCTTCCCAGCAGTTACTGAACCTGACTAGGATCCATAAGCAGGATGCGTGTTCGATCCCTGGCCTCGCTCAGTGTGTCAGGGATCTGGCATTGCCGTGAGCTGTGGTGTAGGTCGAAGACACAGCTTGGATTCCATGTTGCTGCAGCTGTGGTGTGGGCCGGCAGCTGTAGCTGTGATTTGACCCCTAGCCTGGGAACCTCCCTACGCTGCAGGCGCAGCCCTAAAAAGAAAAAGAAAAAAGTTCAAAATAGAACTGCCATATTATGTAACAAAACTACTTCTAGGTGTATATCCAAAAACTGAAAGCAGGGTCTCCAAGAGATAGCTGTATAACCATGTTCACCGCAGCATTATTCGCAATAGTTAAAATGCAGAAGCAACCCAACTGTCCATCAACAGGTGAATGTACAAATTACATTATGTACATTGCTCAATGTATAAATACATTATGGAATATTCAGCTTTAAAAAGGGAGGAAATTCTGGAGTTCCCTCGGGGCTCAGCAGGTTAAGGATCCAGCACTGTTACTGATGTAGCTCTGGTTACAGCTGTGGCACAGGTTTGATCCCTGGCCTGGGAATTTCCTCATGTTGCAGGTGCAGCCCCCCCACCCCACAAAAAGGAAGGAAATTCTGACATATACTACAACAAGAATAAACCCTGAAGACATAATGCAAAGTGAGATAAGCCAATCTCAAAAAGACAAATACTGTATGATTCCACTTATATGACGTACTTCAGAGCAGTCAAAATCACAGACAAAAAGTAAAATGGTGGTTGCCAGGGGCTGGGAGAGGGGAGGGAATGGAGAGCTACTGTTAACTGGGTACAGAATTTCAGTTTTAAAAGATGAGTTATGGAGATATGACTCATAATGACTGCAAAACAATATGAACATATTTAATATCACTTAACAGTACACTTAAAAAGGTAGTTAAGATGGTAAAATTTAAATTTTACGAAAAAATTTTTATTGATGTACAGTTGATTTACAACATTGTGTTAGTTTCAGGTGTACAGCAAAGTGATTCAGTTACACACACACATACATTTATTCTGTTTCAGACTCTTTTCCAGTACAGGCTATTAGGAGATATTCCTGTGCTATACAGTAGCTCCCTGTTAATCTACTTTATAGACAGTAATGTGTATATGTTAATCCCAAACTATCCCCCTCAACCAAGATGGCAAATTTTGCCGTATGTAATTTATTTATTTATTTGCCACACCCACAGCATATGGAAGTTCCTGGGTCAGGGACGGAATCCAAGATGCAACTGTGGCCTATGCCACAGCTGCAGCAACGTTGGTTCCTTAATCCACTGTGCCAGGCCAGGAATCAAACCCACATTTCAGTAGTGACCCAAGCCACTGCAGAGACAACTGGATCCTTAACCCACTGTGCCACAGCAGGAAGTCCATTGTTATATGTATTTTAAAACAATTTTTAAAAACGAGGGGAAAATACCCCCAAGACTATGAGAATTAAAAGAGATAATGTACCGTGCTTAGCAGTGTCCCGCACCTGGTGAGTGCGCAATAAACAGCAGTCACTACCATCATTCCCCATCAGAGAAAGTCAAGTCTCTCTCTTCTAGGACACTGCCTTGACAATTTCTGAGGCCCGAAGTGCAGACTTCCACCTATTAAAACACCTACATATTCTGTAAAATGGAACTTCAATGTCGCCACCTCCTTTTGACATTCCTCAAGAAGGTAAGCCCCTCAAGGGTGGGGTCAGTCCCCATTCGTCTGTGCACTCTCCAGGCTTTTTCACAAGGCCTGCTGTTAAACTGCTTGGGGAAGCACACAGTAAGGACAACTATTACAGATGCAAACTGGACTTCCACCCCCCACGACGGCCCTAATCAGAACAAACGTGTTAATTATTTTAACTTATGATTGCCATCCTACATTCGCATGCCTGTGGCCGGTATTTATCAAGTACAGGTAATGTACTAACTGCTCTACAGAGATTATCTCATTCTATCCTTACTTTTAACAACTACCATTTTATAGTTGAGGAAACTGAGGCACAGAGAAGTACTTATTAGTACATTTATTTATTTGTTTGTTTTTGTCTTTTTTGCCTTTTCTAGGGCCACACCTGCGGCATATGGAGTTCCCAGGCTAGGGGTCTAATTGGAGCTGTAGCTGCCAGTCTATGCCACAGCCACAGTAATGCAGGATCCGAGCTGCATCTGTGACCTACACCACAGCTCACGGCAATGCTGGATCATTAACCCACTGAGCGAGGCCAGGGATCAAACCCGCCACCTTATGGTTCCTCGTCGGATTCGTTAACCACTGAGCCACGACGGGAACTCCCTGGTACATTTATTTTTAATGCAAAAAATTAGTCAAAAGAAAAGGCATGTGAATGCTTCCACAGTCCACTGAGCAGAATACATTCTAGGGGCTGCTTACAAATGTCCATAGCTTGCATTTTCCCTTGTGCTTAACACATGTGGCTTGCAAGGACAGCCTTTTTCAGGAAAGTATCACAGCCTTGGGCAACCCCTCCCCTCAACCATGATTTCTCCTTCCCCTCTTTTATTTTTTTGACTGCACCCACAGCTTAGGGAAGTTCCTGGGCCAGGGATCGAATTCAAGCCACAGTCACTACGCCACAGCTGAGGCAAAGGCGGCAACGCCGGGTCATAACCTGCTGCACCATGGTGGGAACAACTCCTTGCCCTCTTTTAGGTTTCCTGGCCAAAAGATGGATTACGACCAAATATTCCTGGAGTTTCCATTGTGGAAATAAATCTAACTAGTATCCATGACGACGCGGGTTCAATCCCTGGCCTCTCTCAGTGGGTCAGGGATCCAGAGTTGCTGTGAGCTGTGGTGTAGGTCACAGAAGCGGCTTGGATCCTGCGTGGCTGTGGCTGTGGCGTAGGCCAGCAGTTGTAGCTCTGATTCATCCATCCCCTAGCCTGGGAACTTCCATATGCCAAGAATGTGGCCCTAAAAAGCCAAAAAAAAAAAAAAAAAAAAAAAAGACTAGATATTCCTTACTCTGGTCTTGCAGTGGGAATGGAATGTGGGGAAAAAAGGGGCATAGCCAACTTTACAGGTTTTCAAGTCGCATTAAGGATTCCCAAGGCCTCCAAATACATCCACAAACTACTGGAATGAGATTTTCCTCGAAGCTTCCTCCAGAAAATCTGCAAATATGGGGCCCTGGCCTCTGCCACACAGACATTAAATTGGCCATTAGGTCACAGCCTGCCAGCACCGGTTTTCTACATTCAGGACTCTGAGGGCAATGACAATGCTTCCATGACCCACTCTTGTGGGGCATAGAAATTCTCAAGGTGCAGGGAAGGACCTCCAAAATTCTCATAACTCAGTGATTTTCTCATCTCCTAAAATCTTATTTTCCCTGGGAAACAGAAAATAGATAGAACCTCCAATCCAGTCCAGACAAACACAAGGTGAGGGCACCCGCTCTGTCTCAGCATTGTCACTGCTGTGGCTCGGGTGTGATCCCTGGCCTGGGAACTTCCACATGCCACAAGCGTGAGCCAAAAAAAATGAGAAAAGAGCATGTGTCTTATTCATGCAGGTACACACAAAACTAACTACTCAGTATGTACAAGGAAAATAAATGGCACAGCCCTTGAACTGGGTGGGAAAGAAAACCAGAGCAATGGATATATCTGATAAAACTTAAAAATAAATTCACAAAATTAGCAAAAACCATTAATGATGCATTCACATAAAACTAACAGAACATGCTCTTCATAAAATATAATGTTCTTCACTCCTTTTAAATTTCCTGCAACAAGGCTTTGGCACCACCACTTAAACCAACATCACCTTCTACTTGTTTAAATAAAAAAGTGCTCTCTGGTTTATGTTTCTTTGTTGACAACCCCCAAACATTTCTAACACTGCTTTATTTTTAAGATTATTGAGGAGTTCCCATCACAGCTCAGTGGTCACAGACCCAACTAGTATCCATGAGGAAGCAGGTTCGATCCCTGGTCTCACTCAGAGGGTTAAGGATTTGGTGTTGCCATGAGCTGTGGTGTAGGTCGAAGATGTGGCTCAGATCTGGTGTTGTTGCTGTGGCTTAGGCCAGTGACTGCAGCTCCAGTTTGACCCCTAGCCTGGGAACTTCTATATGCTGTGGCTCTAAAAAAACAAACAAACAAAAAGATTATTGAAAATAATTTAAAAGCTGAGATGAAATAAAAAGTTGGTAAAAGTTCCAAGAGTAAAGGACATATGATCAAATTCACATGAAATCTGCCTTACTTGGACTTTTCAAACTTAAATGCTAATTCACTCAGTTAGTAGCAAACATGGGCAGAGAATAGAGTCTATGAGAGTCTCAGCAATACCTGTCATTCATTTAACAGTAATTATTAATGCCTCCTCTATGCTGGAGGCTGGAGGTCAACAGTAAACAAAACAGCCTCTGGTTCTCAAGATTATATTCTACGGAGGAAGGACAAAGGAAGTAAATAAATTGCAGGGGAGTTCCCTGGTGGTCTACTGGTTAGGACCTGGCACTTTTACAGCTGTGCCCTGGATTCAATCCCTGGTCTAGGAACTGAGATTCCACATCAAGCCACTGCACATCATGGGATGGAAGGGAGGGAGGGAGAAGGAGAGAGAGAGGAAGGAAGGGAGGGAGGGAGGAAGAGAGGAAGGAAAGAAAAAAAGAAAGGGAGAAAGAGAGAGAAAGAAACTACAAATTCCAAGTGATGATAGGAACTATTAAGAAAAACTAGTGATGGGATAGGGAATAAACAGGACAACTAAAAACTTTTTTTTTTTTTTTTGTCTTTTTAGGGCCACATCTGCAGCATATGGAGGTTCCCAGGCTAGGGGTCCAATTGGAGCTGTCGCCGCTGGCCTACACCACAGCCACAGCAACGCAGGATCTGAGCCATGTCTGCAACCTATACCACAGATCACAACAATGCCAGATCCTTAACCCATTGCAGGGATCGAACCTGCTTCCTTGTGGGTACTGGTAAGATTCGTTGCTGCTGAGCCACGACGGGAACTCCAAGACACCTCAAAACTTCTTACATGCCAAGAGTTATTTTCGAAAAAAGACACTAAACTCAAACCTTATGGAATGAACTAAGCAATGCAAAAGGGAGGCAGTGGCGGGAATGAAAATAGAGGCCAAAGAGAAGGGTAAAAAAATGGAGAAGGAAAAGAAAAGAATAAGAACTGAAAGAAGAGAGAGATGTATAATGAACACCAGCCTACTGTGCCCACTACAGGGAGACAAGTGTTTTGTTTTGTTGATTCAAGGGCTCAATCCATCAAGTCAAACCACATTAGAACCTACCTACCCCAATATCACACACAAATAAAGGGATATTTTAAAACCATAATTGAGGGGGAATAAAAACAGCTCTTCTTAATGATAACAAAGGGAGGAGGAGCGGTATTTACAGATAAATGCAGCTCTTCCTACGAACAAAAGCACATGAAAACTTTCTATTAAGACATTACTCAAGCTTCAGAGTAAGAGATTCTTGAAGAATAGTTTAAAGAACTACTGCCTAAAGTACATACTTGTGAGACCTCTTTAACTCAGCTGTACAGTATCTAGGCTAAAGCAGAACAATTAAAATAGTCATTTTTCAGCAAACCAAGGGGAAAAGAATGAAAACACTAAGAATAAGGCAACGAAACAGAAAAGTGCTCACAAAGGGAGCTAGGCATTCACCTTGACCTCCCTTCAGTCTCCCTCAGGCCAGAGGATATGAGACTGTCGACCTGCAGCTGGAGGCCCATGGTGGCTCTTCCTCCCTGACTGCATCTTCTACAAAACCTCCACCTGCCTCATGGCAGGCTGCCATTGCCGGAGTCCCCATCTCCATCCTGAAGTACCAGAAAAGCGAGCTGCCAGAGAGGTTTAAGGAGGTGTAGAAGCTCGCTGACCATAGGAATAAAAACTGACACACTCACTAAAGAGCATTCAAATACCTCTCAAATACCTCTTAGATGGAAACCTCCCCAAACTACCCTTACACACTTCATTCTCATACACTTTCTCTAAGCCCACTGCGTAAGGGTCAAACCCTCAAAACCTGAACTCAGCTTCTCCCTCTTCTCAACTTCATTATCACTGTCAAACAAATGCAACCACGTAAGCAGAAAAGCGACCAAAATTATG
The DNA here is from genome assembly GCF_054392235.1 of Sus scrofa. Taxonomy (NCBI): domain Eukaryota; kingdom Metazoa; phylum Chordata; class Mammalia; order Artiodactyla; family Suidae; genus Sus; species Sus scrofa. The sequence continues at coordinate 82,466,111 of NC_139388.1, read as the reverse complement.
AGCTTTTTCCTCACTACAGTCTTGCTCCTCCCACCTGGCATGATTAGGTGTAATTTAGTGTAAATGAGGTACACGCACACCCCTCCTGCTTTACTTCCAAATTCTGATCAATGACCTCACCCCTTAACTAAGTTCTAACCTCGGAGTCATCTTTAAAGAGATGAAATGAGGCAAAGCTAACCAGTTGGAGAGATCAAGAAAACAGCATTTACGGAGTTCCTAGGACGTACTTGGCCTGCGCTGGCCTAGGAGGTGGGTATTACTACCGCCCTTGTATAAAGGGGGGGAAAATGTCTGAAGTTTCTCAAACATACCCATTCCCTTCCGGTCTAACAGCTCAGACAGCACCTCCCATTCACAGTGCTGTTAGCCTCCTTGTTTGTAAACACTGCCAGAACAATCACACCGAAATTCCATTGACATCACATCAGTTCCCTGTTGAGGGCAGTGAAAGGCCTCCTGCGTCTCTATTTGCCCAGACCTCAATACATATTTATTGCTTAAAACCATCTCATGATTCCCCACCAGCCTGGACTTAATGAGCTCTGGGAGCAGAAAGAGTTGTTGAATATGCAGCCCGCCTGTGAAAAAGCCAAAGAAAGACAACTCTAAAGCTTTCAAGATAAAGTAGAATCTCTCTGAGATATTTCACAATTGTGACTCCACCCAAACCAGTCTTCTTTAGGGAGTAGGGGGCACTGAAATTAGAATGTCTGGATTCTAACCCCAGCTCCTCCACTTCTAGCCACTTAACCTCTCCAAGCTTCAATTTCCTCCTCCATACAGGTTCAATCAGCCTATGCTCAGGTTCTTCCACCCTCCCTGACCATCCAAGTCATTACCCAAAGCCCAGACGAAGGCCCATTTACCTCACAAACTCTTACTGGATGACCTCAAACCACAACACCACTTACCTGATTTATAATAATAGCTCTACAGCAAAAACAGTCTGAATCATTCATTTTGATTTTTATCTATACTTCTGGATCAGCATCTTCATTTAATTATTCGACCTGTATACACCCCCCCAGCGATGCCCCACTCACGAATGACAGTGACACTACTCACCGCCTCAAGTGATCATCAGTGGCACAATATTAATAAATTATCACTACCACCATTTACTGAATACATATAAGTGCCAGGCATGGTATATTTTGTATATATTTCTGTCCTTCACTCTTCACAGGCCAGCGACCTATACTGCAACTGCAGGATCCTTTAACCCACTGCACTGGGCCAGGGATCAAGCTGGCCCTCCGCAGTGACCCAAGATGCTAGAGTCAGATTCCTAACTCACTGTGCCACAGCAGGAACTCCAAGATGGTAATATTATTATTGCCAATTTATAAATGAAAAAAACAGGCTCAGAGAGGTTAAATAATTTGTCCCAAATCACACAGCTGGTAAAGAGGATGAAGAGGTAGCTGTGATAAATTACTTTATTTATTGACTCATTCTCAACAATTTTCATCAAGCACTCTTGCGGTGGGGGGTGGGGGGCTGGGGATACAGCAGTGAATAAACCAGCAAACATCCCTGCTCTCAAGGACCTTACCATTTTATTTCTTTTCCAATACCTTCTTCATTCAAGGGCACAGTCCTAAATTCTCTTAAATACCCCCCCCTTTTTGTCTTTTTAGACCCACACCTGTAGCATATGGAAGTTCTCAGGCTAGGGGTCCAATTGGAGCTGTAGCTGCGAGCCTACACCACAGCCACAGCAACGCAGGAACCGAGCAGCCTCTGTGACCTACATCACAGCTCAGGCAATGCCGAATCCTTAACCCACTGAGCAAGGCCAGGGATCGAACAGGGGTCCTCATAAATACTAGTCAGGTTCGTTAACCACTGAGCCACGACAGGAACTCCAAATTCTCTTAAATACTCTTAGGATTTCCATACAAGAATATCAAATTTAAATAATAAAAATCAGTATCTAAGAAAGAGCATGGAATTTGAAGCCAGGAAGCCTGGGTTAAATTCCCAACTTTGCCATTGATTAGTCCCTGGGCAAAGCCCTTCAGCTGACTCTCACTTTCACGACCTGTATAATGAGTTAAGCTGCACACCCAGCACAGTCTGGCACTTAGCAAATGAGTTTCTTTCCTTCTTTCCTCCTGCCCTCCATGCAATGACTTCATAATTTGTGTCGTCACTGAGCACGTGTTAAAAGGCTACCCGAGTCATACTAAGGACTGGAAAGTGACCAATCTCTTACTTTCAAGGTAATTCTCATTTCAGATCACCGTCACTAAGTCTCCGATTTCAGGCCCCAAACTACTCTGATGCCAATAAATCAGGTTATAAATCGGAAATGACAGCAACTCACGTTAGGGCTTGGCAGTATCTCTAAAATGCTTCCGACTTTTGATTCAGTTGGGCCGGAATGTGGCCTCCTGACCAGGCTGCACGCCCGGTGCGAGAGATGTGACACCAGGGAGGAGAATTTCCAGCCACTGGCTCAAGGTTGTGTCCCACATACCGTCTTAACTCGCAGAGCTCCGCAATTCTCCTGCCACCTGCCAATCTGACCCCCACTCCCTCGGGACTGCAACCCCAACCCTCCCGCTTCGGGCGGCGGCCCAGGCTCCTCGGGCTCGCGTCCCCCGCCGCCCGAGTGACCTCCCGCCCGGGCTTGGGCAGCTCGCCCTGACCTGAGGGGCTAGAATAGGCCGGACGGCCTGACCTCTCTTGGGGTTTCCCCTCCACCCTCCGGGTCAGCGGAGCCTTTGGCCGGCTGCTTGGCTACCGGAGACGAGGAACCCCTTACCTATCTTCACGACCGCATCCGCCAAGCACCGGTCCCACTTCCTGCCGAGCTCTGAATCCGACATGTTCCCCACCCGCAGCTCCAGCTTTCCGGACGGTCGGGCCCCGCGCTCAGACCCAAGGCAAATCTCGCGAGAGCCGGCCGCCGTTTCCAGGCCCGGAAGGCGGATGCCGGCGGGCCAGATATCGCGAGATGCTCTGACTGCTTCCGTACTTTCCGGCTTTTTTTTCAGTTGGTAGTCAAGGTGACGGGTTGCTGGGAGGCCTGAGGTGACCCTGACCTTGGGGCCGCGCCTACCTAAGGGTTGCGAAGCAGGTTGCCTAGGCGACATCCAGACCCTTGTCTGGAAGGCCCTTCCAACACACCAGCTCCCATTGTTGGCCTTGGACGTTCCCAGGGCAAGTGAGGGCACAGCGTTGGATTCATTCATTTACTTACTCATCTTGACTTTTTCTACGCCGTCATTTACTCACTTATTGCAGTGGAACTCCCGCCTTCCCCACTAACACAGGTATTGCTCTGGCAAATGTCATCTATTGCCAAATCACATGGACGCGTTTTGACCTCTGTACAGCCTTGGACACAGCTGTTCTTGCGTGCTTCATCCTGGCTTGTCTTCGACTTCTCTTTATTCTTTTGACCCCCCAGAATACCAGTCTTTGCTAATTCTCCTCTGACTTCTCGCCTTTTTAGAGGTCCTTCCAGGGCTGCTTTTTCTCTGCCAGCTGATGAGTGTGTCAGTTCTCTGGGTTCCATCAATCCTCTATAATTACTCTCCCTGAGTAACTGCAAACATTGTCAAATTCTATTTCCAGATCACGCATCTACCTAAATCTTCCTATTCATAATGCAGCCTGTTTGCTAGTATCTTTGACTGTAGTTTTCTCTTCCCGTTTGCATTCTCCCGCATATCAACAAATGCAAATTTGACCATATTACGCCTCTGATTTGAAGCTGTCAGTGACTCCCATTCATCTACTGGTTATATCCAAGCTTCAGTGAGTTCATTCTAGGAAGCCTGTACTAATAGAACATAGAGCCTCTCCTTCATCCACTAATAGAGCTGGGAGCTCACCTCCATCTTCTTACTGTCAGAGGTGCTCAACTACCCCATAGGATTTTCTATGTTGTATTGAGACATCTTTTTATGGATATTTGTATCTGCCTGTAAAACGAGGAGGTCACTAAAGGCCTGAGCTGCCCCTTCTTCATCTGCACATACCCAGTTCAGAGCACAGTGCCTTGGACAGTAGGATCTTCTGTGAAATATTTGTTAAACTGAATTGAATTCATTTACTTACTCATTTATTCCTGACATCTTAAACAGCAGAGCTGCTATACTAATCCTTGCTGTGTTAGAGCCTCTTCTTTCAGGAAGACTTTGTCCCTTACCCCACCCCCCTTCATCCAACTCCTAGCTGAGCTATAAATCAGATTGTATTGCAGTTGTTTGTGTGTCTCTTGGATGTGACTGTGATCTCCTTGAGAATGGAGGCTATGTCATTTCTATATCCCTGATGACTAGCATAGAGCCTAGTATATATTGGACTCTCAATTCAATAACAGCTTTTTTTTTTTTTTTTTTTTTTTTTGGCTACGCCCACAGCATAAGGAAATTCCCAGGCCAGGGATCAAACCTGAGCCACAGCAGTGACAATGCCAGATCCTTAACCACTAGGCCACCAGGGAACTCCTCAATAACTGCCTTTTTTCTTTTCCTTTTTAGGGCTGCACCATTGGCACATGGAAGTTCCCAGGCTAGGGCTCGAATCAGAGCCCTACACTACAGACAGCCACAGCAATGTAGCATCTGAGCTGCATCTGAGACCTCACCAAAGCTCAGGGCAATCCCAAATCCCCCACCCACTAAGCAAGTCCAGGGATCGAACCCTCATCCTCATGAATGCTAGTCGTATTTGTTTCTGCTGCACCACAATGGAAACTCCCGATAACTGCTTTTTGAATGGATGTAAGAATGAATAGATAAATGATTAACCAACCGATTAATTGAATTAGAGGGGAAAAGGCTCTTTTCTGGAAGAAGTTTATAGTGTAGTATTTGTGTTGAAAAAGAGAAGGGAAATTAACTTCACTAAATATCTGTGGTGTGTCACAAATACCACCAGGCATCTCATATAATTTTATCCTCATAGCAGGTTGAGATTAGTATCTTCATTTTCAGAGTTGGAAACTAAGTCTCACACACGTTAAGTCATATGGAAGATGCACAAGGCTTTGCATTGTATAGATTCAGAAACTGACAGAGGCATTTTTATTGGATTCAAGAGAGTTGTAAACTTTTATAGAAGGCAGAGAGTACATTATGAAAGCAATCAGAGGCAGATGGTATAGCATGCATTCTGGAGCCAGGCTGTCTGGGTTCAGATCCCAGCTTTTTCACAGTTTGTATCTATTATTCTCTCTTTCCATGGTTCCTTTCCCAATACAATGCTTTGTTCATTGCTGTATTCCGCAGCCGTAGAACATTATCTGACACATAGTGTTTGATAAATATATCTTGGCTGAATGAGTAAAATAAATGAAAACTCTGAAGTTTGTATAGTTCTTGAAGAACAAAGACCAATACAAGCAAGAAAAAAATTTTTTTTGGCCATGCCCTCAGCATGTGGAAGTTCCTGGGCCAGGGATCAAACCTGTGCCATAGCAATAACCTGGGCAACTGCAGTGACAATGCCAGATCCTTAACCTACTGTGCCACAAGGGAACTCCAAGAAAAATATTTTCTTGAAGAATATTTTTTTAAAAAACAAAAAATAAATAAACAGGTAAATAAATAGGAGTTCCCGTCATGGCTCAGTGATTAACGAATCCGACTAGGAATCATGAGGTTGCGGGTTCCATCCCTGCCCTTGCTTAGTGGGTTAAGGATCTGGCATTGCCGTGAGCTGTGGTGTAGGTCACAGATGCGGCTCGGATCCTGAGTTGCTGTGGCTCTGGCATAGGCTGACAGCTACAGCTCCAATTGGACCCCCAGCCTGGAAACCTCCATATGCCGCGGGAGTGGCCCCGGAAAAGGTAAAAAGACCAACAAATAAATAAATAAATAAATAACAGCAATACAAAAAAAAAAAAAAAAAAACCTAACAAAACCAGCAGTGTACTCTTTGTAAACTTAGTTACATTCAAAATCATTAAAAATAGATTTCTCAGTGTTGGAGAATGAAGTTACAAACTCCTTGAGTATGAACTCACGGTATATAATGTAATAGAGATAGACATTATAGTGTGTGTGTGTGTGTGTGTGTGTGTGTGTCCCAATCCTATCTATTGAGAGGGCCTAGAAACAATGACACACTAGTAGCAATTAGAGCCTAGATCTTGTCGTCTTCTTTTTCTTTTTCTTTTTAGCGCTGCACCCGAGGCATATGGAGGTTCCCAGGCAAGGGGTCTAATTGGAGCTGCAGCAGCCGGCCTACATCTCAGCCACAGCAATGCAGGATCCAAGCCATGTCTCCGACCTACACCACTGCTCATGACAATGCCAGATTCTTAACCCACTGAGAGAGGCCATGGATTGAACCTGCAAACTCATGGTTCCTAGTTGGATTCCTTTCCACTGCACCACAACAGGAACTCCGATCTTGTTTTCTAAATACCATTCTTTTCTAAAAGGACTCAGGGCTCCCTAGAAAAAAGACCAAGACTTGGGGGCTCGAGCAGGGAAAATTCAAGATGATCCTGGAATATCCTCATCTTCTTCTTTTTCTTTGCTGTACCCATGGCACGTAGAAGTTCCCTGGGCAGACGTCAAAGCCTCTGCACAATGGTGACTGGAGCCACAACAATGACAGACCCAAATCCTTAACCTGCTGAGCCATCCCTGGAATATCTTCTTATATCACAAAGAAAGGGAGTTCCCTTTGTGGCTCAGCAGGTTAGGAACACAACTGGTATCCATGAGGGTACAGGTCTGATCCCTGGCCTCACTCAGTGGGTTAAGGATCCAGCGTTGCCACAAGCTCTGGCGTTGGTCACAGATGCGGCTGGGTTCTGGGCTTTGGCTGTGGTGTAGGCCAGCAACTGCAGCTCCAATTCGACCCCTAGCCTGGGAACTTACATATGTCGCAGGTATGGCCCTAAAAAGAAAAAAAAAAAAGAGGTCTTCAAAGGATGATAATGTCACATCAAAATGTTTCACTAACTACAAACTGTCTAAAGAATTGCTTGTTTCTCTTTTTTTATTTTTTAAATTTTTTCCGCTGTACAGCATGGGGACCAGAATTGCTTGTTTCTTAATTGGAACCTTTGCCTGAGTTGTTATTATCATCATTACGACTTCTCCCAATTCTATGGAGCAAATTTCACAAAGAACGTTGCATTTCCAGTGAGTAAAGACAGAGTTGTAATAAAGCAATTTCACGGTAAGAGAGCCAGCATCTTTTTACACTGGATGGAAGAAAAATGAAAAAACAAAAACTCAAAGAGAATGGATTTTAGCCTCAACTAGTTAATCAGCTAAACATAAGCTCTTTGTTTAGTTTACTAGGTTGTAAATCCAGCTTCATTAACAGCACAGATTAGAGTATTTTATAGCACAGCACCTGCATAAATAAAGCTCTTTTAGATTCCAGTAATTTTTTTCAGTTTCCCTTCAATTAAAAACTAATTCTTAAGTGGAGATTCACATTTTTTGTTTCCTATCTTCTTTCACTATGGGGGTCTTACATTGTTTTGGCCCTTCAGTAATGTGTGCCGAATCAAACAGCTACTTAAGAAGCTTCCTTGTTTGGTTCCAAAGCCCCGGTGGCTGTCCAATTGTTATTTTTTTGTGGGGGTTTTTGATTTTTTTTTCTTTTTTGCCACACAAGCAGTATGTGGGAATTCCTGGGCCAGGGATCAAACCTATGCCACACAGGAGCAACAAGAGTCACTGTGGTGCGAACATAGGAGCCTCAACCCGACATGCAATCAGAGAATTATCTGTTTTTTATTCTTTGTGTGTGTGTGTGTGTGTGTGTGTGTGTGTGTGTGTGTGTGTGTGTGTGTGTGTGTGTAGGGGGCAGAATTATAACAAACATACAGGAAAAGTGCTAAAAACGTAAATGCAAAATAACAAATTATTAAAAAACAAACACTACTAGCACCTCAGAAGCCCACTCCCTGGTGTGTCCTTTGCCAGATCATATACCTTGCCTTCTGCCAACATAACCACTATTCTGGTTTTATGTTATTCAAATCCTTGCTTTTCTTTCAGTGTTGTTGCCTGATTATGCATCATTAAACAATGGGGTTTAATTTTATCTGGTTTTGAATGGGATTGTACAATCTGTAGCCTAAATTATTTGACATATTTTGCTTATTATAATGCTTCACGATTCATCCACGTTTCTGTGTGTATAGTCCATTCTTGATTCTTTTTTTTTTTTTTTTGTCTTTTTCTAGAGCTGTACCTGAGGCATATGGATGTTCCCCAGGCTAGGGGTCCAATCGGAGCTGTAGCCGCCGGCCTACTCCACAGCCACAGCAACGCAGGATCCAAGCCATGTCTGCGACCTACAGCCGGAGCCTTAACCCACTGAGCTAGGCCAGGGATCAAACCCTCAACCTCATGGTTCCTAGTCAGATTTGTTAACCACTGAGCCACCACAGGAACTCCATTCTTGATTCTTTACTCTATAGTATTCCATTGTATTCTCTCCCTAATTTGTATTTGTTTTTTATTGAGGTATCATTGATTTACAATGATTCAGGTGTATAGCAAAAGTGATTCAGTGTGTGTATATATATATATATATATATATATATATATACACACACACACACACACACACACACACACACACACACGTTCTTTTTCAGATACTTTTCCATTATAGGTTATTACAAGATACCGAATATAGTTCCCTATGCTATACAGTAGATCCTTGTTAATCTGTTTTATATGTAGTAATGTGTAACTGTTAATCCCAAATTCCTAATGTATCCCTCCTTCCACTTCAAACTTTGGTAAACATGAGTTTGTTTTCTATACCTGTGAGTCTATTTCTGCTTTGTAAATAAGTTCATTTGTATCTTTTTTAATTTTTAAATTTTTTTTTCTGTCTTTTTGGGGCTGCACCCACGGCATGTGGAGGTTCCCAGACTAGGGGTCCACACCAACGTTGCATCCTTAACCCACTGAGTAAGGCCAGGAATTGAACCCGAGTCCTCGTGGATACTAGTTGGATTTGTTAACTTCTGAGCCACGACAGGAACTCCTCTTTCTTAATTTTTTAATTTTTAGTTTTGTTCTTTTTATGGCCGCATCTGGGGCACATGGAAATTCCCAGACCAGGGGTCGAATCAGAGCTGCAGCTGAGGCCTAGGCCACAGCCACAGCAGCACCAGATCTGAGCCTCTTCTGTGACCTACACCACAGCCTGTAGCAATACCAGATCGAGGCCAGGGATAGAACCCACATCGTCACAGAGGCAAGGTTGGGTCCTTAAGCCACTGAGCCACAATAGGAACTCCTGTATCATTGTTTTTAGATTCCACATAGAAGTGATAGCATATAATATTTGTCTTTGTCTGACTTACTTCACTTTGTATGATAATCTCTAGGTCCATCCATGTTGCTGCCAGTGGCATTATTTCATTCTTTTTATGGCTGAGTAATATTCCAGCGTGTGTGTGTGTGTGTGTGTGTGTGTGTGTGTGTGTGTGTGTGTATCACATCTTTTCTTTTTTTTTTTTTTCTTCTCTTTTTTTACCTGTGACTGTAGAGGTTCCCATGCCAGGGATCGAACCTGAGCCACAGGAGAAACCTAGCTCCTGTAGCGACAATGCCAGATCCTTAACCCGCTGTGCCACAAATGAACTCCCCTTTTTGCTTTTTTTTTTTTTTTTTTTTTTTAAGGGCTGCACCTGCGGCATATGGAAGTTCCCTGGATAGGGATCGAATTGGAACTACAGCTTCAGGCCCACACCACAGCCACAGCAACACAGAATCCGAGCTGTTTCTGCAATCTACACCACAGCTCAGAGCAACATCAGATCCTTAACCCACTGAGTGAAGCCAGGGATCGAACCTGTGTCCTCATGGATCCCAGTCTGGTTCATTAACAACTGGGCCATGAAGGGAACTCCCCCCTTTTTTCTTTATTCCTAAAAAAAAAAAAAAAAACAACAAAAATAAAAACAAAAGAAAACCTCTTCTTTATTCATTCATCTGTCAATGAACATTTTTGTTCCTTCCATGTCTTGGCTCATAATTTGTTTATATATTCTACTCTCCATGGGTGCTTGGGTTATTTCCAATTCGGTGCTATTAGCAGTAAGGCTCCTCCTTCTCATACACGTATCCTGGTGCACACTGGCATACATTTTATATGATATATAACTGGGGAGAGCAGTGGGGTATGCTTAGATTCAGCTTTATTTGACACTTCCAACTTTAGCCCAAAGGGTCTGATCAACAGCCGAGTATGATCATACCTATGACTCCACATCCTCACCAAGAGTAGAAATTTTTTTAAATCCTACCCTGAAATTATTGTCAATCTGGTAGGTGTATAGTGGCATCTCATTGGGATAATCCTTGGTCTTTCAAGAGACTAAGCTGCTAGGTTATGTGTTCTGAACATACAATAGCAGGAATGGGGGATTCAAGTTGAATGAAAGGGTCCCTAAAAGAGAAGAAGACAGAGATATTTTGCTCTGTAATATTTTACTATCTTGAAGTTGGTGTACTGGGTTGAATAGTGTCCCCCACCAAATTCGTGTCCTTTCCAGAACTTCAGAATGTGACGACATTTATAGGATCATTGCAGAGGGTATTAGTTAAGATCAGATCATAATGGGAGTTCCCGCCTTTGCATAGTGGTTAAGGATCTAGCATTGCTGTAGCTGTGGTGTAGGTCGCAGCTATGGCTTGGATTCCATCCCTAGCCTGGGAACTTCCATTTGCTGCAAGTGCGGCCATAAAAAAAATTAATTTTTTAAAAAGATAAGATCATAATGGATTAAGAGGAACCCCAAATCCAAAATGACTAGAGTCCTTGTAAGACGAGGAAGAGATAGAAAGAGACGGGCAGACACAGGAGGAAGATTGTGTGATGACGGAGGCAGAGATTAGAGCTCTGTGGCTGTGAGTCAAGGAATGTCAAGGTTGGCCAGAATCACCAGAAGCTAAGAGAGTGGCACGGAACAGTCTCCCTCTGAGCCACCAAGAAGAAACCAACCCTGCTGACACTATGATTTTGGACTTCAAGACTTGAGCACTGAGGGAGAATAAATTCCTCTCATCATGGACTTCCCTAGTGGCCTAGTGGGTTAAGGATTTGATATTGTCACTGTTGTGGCTCTGGTCACTGCTGTAAATGGAGTTGGATCCCTGGCAAGGGATTTTCCACATGCCACAGGCATGGCCAGAAAAAGATGTCCTGATGCCTTGAGCCACCCAATCTGCAGTACTTTGTCACAGCAGTCCTAGCAAACTAAGCTAGTGGGGTATACACTAGGTTGGAAACCCTGAGAGCCGGACCCCAGGCCACTCCTGCCACTCACTGGCCGTCTTGTACGTGCAGCAGCTCCCATCAGAGGGGCCTCCCTCTCTTCAGGTTCTTCTATTTGTTTCCCCTTGTACCATTGGGACCAATGCCGGTAACGGCTCCTGCTGTTACTGATTCCAAAGTATTACACCATTCCTCTTGTTTTGTAAATCGAAAATTTATAAACTCCCATCTCCCAGTTTGAGTGGCCCACGCACTTCCTGCCAGGACCCTGACCCTAAATCTATGAGAGGTCTTTGCCCCTCCTCCATTCCCTACACTGCCCCACCCCCCTTAGTTTCCTTCCAAGAGCCTATCAAAATTTGCAATTATCTATTTATTTACTCCTCTCCCCCTCTCTTACCCAACCCTATGTCTCCTACCAGACAGCAAGTTCCATAAAAGTAGGGACTTTTTTGTCTCATTATCGCTATAAACCTAGTGCCTCACAGTATCAAGTACATTGATTGCATTTAATGAATATTTCTTTTTTTTTTTCTTTTTTCTTTTTATGGCCAACCTTCAGCATATGGAAATTCCCAGGCTAGGAGTCAAATCAGAGCTACTGCTGAGGCCTACGTTACAGCCACAGCAATGCTGGATCTGAGCTGCATCTGCAGAGCACGCCACAGCTTACCTGCAATGCTGGATCCTTAACCCACTGAGCGAGGCCAGGGATCAAACTCACATTCTCACAGAGACAACATCGGATCCTTAACTGGATGAGCCACAACAGAAACTCATAAGAATACATCTTGAATGAAGGCAGGAAGGAGGAGCAGGAATGATGTCTTTTTCATTTTTTCCTCTCTGACACTATCCATGCCGGGTACTCAGTGGTGCTCAACTGATATTCCATGTTCTCACATGACCTACCTTTAAGGCCAGAGGCCAGGGTGAGGAACAACCTCAAGAGTAATGAGTGGGGGGCAGTTCCCGTCATGGCTCAGTAGTTAACAAACCCAACTAGTATCCATGAGGACGCAGGTTCAATTCCTGGCCTCGATCAGTGGGTTGGCACTCTGGCTTGCCGTGAGCTGTGGTGTAGGTCACAGACATGCTTGGATACCCTGTTCCTGTGGCTGTAGCTGTGGCTGTAGTGTAGGCCTACAGCTATAGGTGCAGCTATAGTTCCAGCCTAGGAACCTCCACATGCCAAGGGGCGGCCCTAAAAAACAAGAACGAACAAAAAAATTTGTATTAAAAAATATGTACATCACACAAATATACTTATCTACAAAACAGAAATAGAGTCACAGACATAGACAACAGACTTAGGGTTACCAAAGGGGAAAGATTGGGATTAGCAAATACAAACTACTATATATAAAATAGATAAACAACAAAGTCCTATTGTGTAGCACAGGGAACTATATGCAATATCCTGTAGTAAACCATATTGGAGAGGAATATTAAAAAAATATATGTACATTTATGTACACACACATATATATAAAGTATAAGTAATATGAATTACTTGAATCATGAATATGAAAAAATAAAGTATATTTGTAAAACTGAATCACTTTGCTATTCACCAGACACTAACACAACATTGTAAATCAACTATACTTCAATTAAAAAAGAGTAACAGGAGTTCCCGTCGTGGCACAGTGGTTAACGAATCCGACTAGGAACCACGAGGTTGCGGGTTCGGTCCCTGCCCTTGCTCAGTGGGTTAAGGATCCGGCGTTGCCGTGAGCTGTGGTGTAGGTTGCAGACGCAGCTCAGATCCCGCGTTGCTGTGGCTCTGGTGTAGGCCGGTGGCTACAGCTCCGATTGGACCCCTAGCCTGGGAATCTCCATATGCCGTGGAAGTGGCCCAAGAGCAAGAAATAGCAAAAAGACCAAAAAAAAAAAAAAAAAAAAAAAAAAAGAGTAACAAGTAGTTGTAAGCGTAGTTTTAAGGTCACTGTTTTTTTTTTTTAACTATATGTTTATTTTTTATTTTTTTGTCTTTTTGCCACTTCTAGGGCCACTCTCTCGGCATATGGAGGTTCCCAGGCTAGGGGTCTAATTGGAGCTGTAGCTGCCGGCCTACACCAGAGCCACAGCAACGCAGGATCCGAGCCACGTCTGCAACCTACACCACAGCTCACGGCAACGCCGGGTCCTTAACCCACTGAGCAAGGCCAGAGATTGAACCCGAAACCTCATGGTTCCTAGTCGGATTCGTTAACCATTGAGCCACGACGGGAACTCCTAACTATATGTTTAAATTGACCCTTAGAGTCTGAGGGAACTGTTGAAAAGTTATAATTGAAGGTGTATTTTTTGCCATCACCTGCATTTGACATGAATGTGTGGTTTGAGACAAATAGCATCACTGAATTAGTCTGGATTTATGCATGTGAACTGAGTGAGTGATGGTACAACTGTAATCGTCATAGCTTAAGTAAGATCATACAGACATTTTTCCACAACAGAGCTCCCCTGACTTCTTTTCTTTCTTTTTCTTTTCATTTTTTTTAGCCCCATCTGCAGTATAGGGAAGTTTCTAGGCCAGAGACTGAATCTGAGCCACTTCTGCAACCTATGCCACAGCTGCGGCAACACTGGATCCTTAACCCACTACGCAGGGCCTGGGATCGAACTGGCAATGCCACAGAGACAAGCCAGATCAGTAACCTACTGCACCAGAGGGGGGATGCCACTCCTGACTAACTTAATGTCAAGTTGTCTTTGATTCTGACCTGAATTATATTAACTCAGCCATTATGGGGTAACTGGGTATCACTCATCTGCTCTGTGGGTTAATAAAACATTAGGAAATGCATAAATGATTTCTTAGTCCATGCGATCTCTCTGGTAGAGAAAATATTTCTAAATGTGGGACCAAGGAGAGAAAAGGGCATTTGGTGGGCCTATCTCACAGGCCTTCCCTTTGCTTGTCCAGCTTCAAGACCAAAGAAAGCACCCAGAGTCAATGATGGAGACATCACTGGTTTGGGGAGCTTACACGTCTAAAGCTGGGGCTTGGGGCAAGGATGTAGGAAGGTTAGTCATGTGAGTTGCATGTAGGTGAAGCAGGTACTGGTCAAGCAAGGGATGTACACAGGGCAAGAGAATAGCCATATTGGAGTTTCCATTGTGGCTCAGTGGGTTAAGAACCTGACGAGTATCCATGAGGATGCAGGTTCAGTCCCTGGCCTCATTCAGTGGGTTAGGGAGCTGGCGTTGTTACAAGCTGTGGTGTAGGTTGCAGATGCGTCTTGGATCTGGTGTTGCTGTGGCTGTGGTGTAGGCCTGCAGTTGCAGCTCCAGTTCAGCCTCTCACCTGGGACTTCCATGTGCTGTGGTTGCGGCCCCAAAAAGAAAAAGAAAAAAAAGAAAGAATAGCCATCTTGAGTGGCCTGACCAAACAACATTCTTGGCAGGAAAATAGGCTGACTAGCCTCTTCTTAATTTCCCTTCTGTCTCACAGCCAGAGAAATGGGTATTTCAGGAGTTCCTGTTGTGGTGCAGCGGAAAGGAATCCGACTAGGAACCATGAGGATGCAGATTCGATCCCTGACCTAGCTCAATAGGTTAGGGATCTGGCGTTGCCGTGAGCTGTGGTGTAGGTTGCAGACACAGCTCAGATCTGGGGCTGTGGTGTGGGCTGGCAGCTGTACCTCCAATTAGACGCCTAAGCTGGGAACCTCCATATGCCTTAGGTGAGACCCTAAAAAGCCAAAAATAAGAAAAGAAAAGAAATGGGTATTTCAGCCCTGAATTGGCACGTAGGGCTGTCTGCTTCTACAGTCACAACTTTACCTGGAGGTTGATGGATGGGTCTCAGAGGATCCTTATATATGAGTGCATATCTTTTTCTTTGAGTCTTTAGCTTTCTTCTGATTCTCAAAGAAGGTGAAGAACTATTGACCCAGAGTCAAATACAGGGTTGGGGATGAGGCCCGTCCCTCCAGCAGAGGGCAGTGGCTCCCATATTCACTGACCTTCTTGACCTCCCAATATTGGTTGTCAAAAGACGGATGAGGTTGAGCCAGGCAGGGCTGACCCGAGGGCACAAGAGAGAACTGCAACCTCTCCTTGCTCTTCCTGTCCGGTTGGTTTTGAAATCCCATTTCCAACCCCCAGGTGCCATATCATGGGATACACAAGCTCTCAAGCAGTGACTCTAGGGGAGCCCACCTATTCCCATCAACTTCCTAAAAGGGTCTGGAAGATTCTTCTCAAGGATACATGATTTTCTAAGCTTTTTTGCTCCTTTGTCAATGCTGGTTTCTCTTGCTTCCTTCATGGACATGTTTTGACAACTTGAACAAATACTGATTCAGAGGTCCTGCTTGGAAGACACTTTTCAATGGAAACGTCAATGAGTTTTGATTATTTCCTAGACACCTTTGCCTATAGAATAAATGCCTAGCTCCTTAATTTAGCATTCAAATTCTTTAAAAAGAATTTTTTTATTAAAGTTGATTTACGTAAGTCTTTTAAGAATGGTTTCACTCCCCCTTCAACTCTCCCACATGAGGTTGAAATTTGAGCAGGATCCTGTGGGGCCTTCCTAGGTACAAATCCTTTCAGTGTCCCCACACCCCATTATTTGTTTGTAGGAAATAGGCTTCATTCAGCCTCCTTGACCTTTCCTGAGTTCCAAAGGGCAGATTCAGTTGTTAATCAGGGTAGAGAGGGATGCAGAAACAAAGGAAGAGCCATCAAGGAACAATGGTGTAGCCAGGGGCAGGGTGCTGGTTCCTCCTCAAGGAATATACCTAAATGATACCTTTGAGTTCTTCTGTAAGAACTAAGTTCCCTACCCAGCTGGAAGATGGTACTTCAGGCTGAACTCAAGATCCCTGGAATATTGCCCTGTTATATCACCACTAACCAATTAGAAGAAAGTCTGCATAGAGTGGATGGTAAGGAAGACTCTGACTGTCCCCCCAAATGATTCTCCTTTAAAAACTTTCATGGTAGAGAAAAAAAAAATGAATTCCAGAGTTCCCTGATGGCTCAGTGAGTTAAGGGTCAGATATTGTCACTGCTGTGGCTCCAGTTGTTACTGTGGTCCAAGTTTGATCCCTGGCCGAGGAACTTCTACATGCTGTAGGTGCAGTGAAAGAAAGAAAAAGAAAGAAAGAAAGAGAGAAAGAGAGAAAGAGAGAAAGAAAGAAAGAAAGAAAGAAAGAAAGAAAGAAAGAAAGAAAGAAAGAAAGAAAGAAAGGAAGGAAGGAAGGAAGGAAGGAAGGAAGGAAGGAAGGAAGGAAGGAAGGAAGAAAGAAAGAAAGAAAAAGAAAGAAAGAAAGAAAGAAAGAAAGAAAGAAAGAAAGAAAGAAAGAAAGAAAGAAAGAAAGAAAGAAAGAAAGAAAGAAAGAAAGAAAGAAAGAAAGAAAGAAAGAAAAAACTCTCATGGTGAAGCAGAACCTTCAGTGTTGGTTTTTGGACATGAGTCCACCCTCTCCCCAGGTTGCCGGCCTCCTGAATAAAGCAAACTTTCCTTTCCAAACAACACTTGTCTCTTGAATATCAGCTTTTGAGCAGCAAGCAGCCAAATCTGAGTTCCATAACAAGGTCTCCACAAAAGTTCTCCTTTTTTTCTTTTTTTTTCTTATGGCCTCACCTGCAGCATATGGAAGTTCCCAAGCCAGGGGTCGAATCAGAACTGCAGCTGAGGCCTATGCCACAGCCACAACAGCACCAGATCTGAGCTGCATCTGCTACCTACACCCCAGCTTGTGGCATCGCTGGATCCTTAACCCACTGAGCAAGGCCAGAAATCAAACCCACATCCTCACAGAGACAACATCAGGTCTTAACTGGCTGAGCCACGGGAACTCCAAAAGCTCTCCTTCTTGGTCAGATTATTCTTGCAGTTGCTTAGGCATTTCCAAAAACTCTTGAAGAAGTCACCCCTTCTTTCCCATGGTCCCAATTTCTCTGATTCTTTAGCCCCTTCTTCCTCCATGGAGCCTTCTCTGGCTGAGAAGCAGTGGAACACAGAGTCGCTAAGGGCTCTGGAAGACTGAGGAAACAAACCACGAAGGGCATTGGGAAGACAGGCTGGCACGCAAAAAGAGGAGCAAGTACCAAGACCCTGGGGTTCGAGCCTTCTGACCCCTTCGAAGCACAATATGGCTGGAACAGCGTAGGCAAACAGGCATTGAGTTCAGAGGGGTGGTGGAAGCAGATGGTGCAGAACCTTGAGGGCCATGGCAAAAACTTTGGTCTTACTCCAAGTGAGCTGAGAAGACATTAAAGCGTTTGGAGAGGAGTGACACCATCTCACTTGTGTTTGACAAAGACCACTCTGACCATCATGGTGAGAATAGAATGTTGGAGGTGAGGGCAAGAGCACAGAACCAGAGAGAAGACTTGGCAATCATCCAAAATTGGCGGAGAAGGAGGCAGTCAGAAGAGATGGGCATCTGGATATCTTTTTAATGGTAGAGCTATTGGGATGTGCTAGTAGCTGGGATGTGGGGTTTGAGGGAAAGAGAGGAGTTAAAATAGTTCTAAGATTTTTTGGTGTGAGCAAATGGAAAGATACCAGGATGGGAAAAACTAGGAGGAAAAAAACCTTGCATGGAGGAGCAGCATCAGGCCTTCAGTTTTGGCTCCATGAAGCTTGCAGCTGCCTAGCAGACCCAGTTTATGTGCTACCCTGTGTTTTCTCAACTCCCTCTCCTCCCCAGGCCCCCTTGACTGTTTACTCAAAGAAGAGCCTTGGCCACCACAACTAAGGGTCTCCTGCTAAGACCACTGGCTGTCTCGGTGTCTCCCAGGGTCACCTCCACCACGGCTATTACAACAGGAGCTGCAAAAGCTCCAGGCATCAGACCCAAATGACCAGACCACAGTGGCTATGGTTCCTCCCAACACTTCCAAGTCCAAGAGTAAGTTCTAAACCCGGGCTGGGGGAACAGGCATCTAAGGAGCCCCCAAAGAACAGGGACTATAACCAGGAGGTGCAGGGATAAACTATTATCATTGAGAGCCGAGATGAAGAGTCTACAGACGAATTCTAAATAGAATTCATTCGGCTAGAAATAAATCTTTGACAGAGTTCCCCTTGTGGCTCAGTGGTTAGCCAACCCAACTAGTATCCATGAGGACTCAGGTTCGATCCCTGGCCATGCTCAGTGGGTTAAGGATCCAGCGTTGTCGTGAGCTGTGGTGTAGGTCACAGATGTGGCTTGATCCCGAGTTGCCATGGCTGTGGTGTAGGCCGGCAGCTGTAGCTCCAATTCAACTCCTAGCCTGGGAGCCTCCATATGCTGCAGGTGTGGCCCTAAAATGACCAAAAAAAAGGAAAGAAAGAAAGAAAAAGAAAAGAAAGAAAACTTTGTCTTCTCAAGAGACAGCACCAAGTGCTGTATTGTCTTCCAATCTCCACCCCAATTTCCCACCCTTGGCCTCTCTGGCGATGCTCCCATGTGATACGCCACTAGCTGTGTTTTCTTTTCTTTGTTCTTTTTTTGCGTTTTAGAGCTGCACCTTTGGCATATGGAGGCTCCCAGGCTAGGGGTCAAATCAGAGCTACAGCTGCCAGTCTACACCACAGCCCCAGCAACTCAGGATCCAAGCTGCCTCTGTGACCTACACCACAGCTCACAGCAACGCCGGATCCTTAACCTATCGAGGGAGGCCAGGGAATCGAACCCACGTCCTCATGGATTCGTTGGATTTGTTACCGCTGAGCCACAAGGGGAACTCCAATGTACTCCCTGGTGTGGGCTTACCCTCCTTCCCTGCCTCATTTTCACTTTCCCTCCCTCTCTGCCCTGGGATTGCACTTTTCCAATAGAGCATGCGCCTGGGTGAGCTTTGCCTCAGGCTGGAATTTTTTTTTTTTTTCCGGGCTTTTTGTCTTTTTTAGGGCTGCACTTGTGGCATATAGAGATTCCCAGGCTAGGGGTCTAATCGGAGTTGTAGCCACCAGCCTATGCCAGAGCCGCAGCAACTCAGGATGCGAGCTGCATCTGCAACCTGCACCACAGCTCACGGCAACCTCCGGATCCTTAACCCACTGAGCAAGGCCAGGGATTGAACCCGCAACCTCATGGTTCCTAGTCAGATTCGTTAACCACTGCGCCACGACGGGAATTCCATCAGGCTGGAATTTCTAAGACACCTTGGCTAAGTCAACATTCAAGTGGAAATGCAGAGTGGGCTGGGGACAGGTCAGCACCGGAGATGAAAATGGAGCATTCAGGAATTCCCACTGTGGCATAACAAGTTAAGAACATGACATAGTGTCCATGAGGATGTAGGTTCGATCCCTGGCCTCGCTCAGTGGGTTAAGGATCCAGCGTTGCCACAAGCTGCGGCATATGTTGCAGATGCGGCCCAGATCTGGCATTGCTGTGGCTGTGCTGTTGGTCTGCAGATGCAGCTCTAATTCAACCCCTGTCCTAGGAACTTCCATATGCCACAGGTGTGGCTGTAAAAAGGAAAAAAAAAAAAAATGGAGAGTTCAATGCATGTATAGGCTTCACTAAGTTCACCTAAAGAAGGAGTATTGGAGGAGTTCCAGTCAAGGCTCAGTGGTTAAGGAACCTGACTAGTATCCATGAGGGTGCGGGTTCGATCCTTGGCCTTACTCAGTGGGTTAAGGATCTGGCGTTGCCATGAGCTGTGGGGTAGGCCAACAGCTGCAGCTCCAATTTGACCCCTAGCCTGGGAACTTCCATATGCCATGGGTTCGACCCTAGAAAAAACAAAAAACAAACAAACAAACAAACAAAAAGGAGTATTGCAGAAGACAGGAAAACCAAGAATAGAGCTTTGTGGCACTCTTCCATTTAGAGGGTGGGGAGTTCAGGATGAATCAGCAAAGAATGAGAAAGAAGGACTATGGGTGGGAGGAAAACCACAAAGAATGGTTTTCTGGAAGCCAAATGAAGATGTTTCATGATTAACTGAATGAAATTAACTGAATGAAGTTGAAGAGTTGGCTGTTGGATTTAGCATCAAGGAGGTTGTTTTGGTTACAAGGACAAAGCCAGTTTCCTTGGAGGGGTCAGAGCCAAAGTTTGAAGCCAGTGGGCTTGAGAGAGACCCGAAGGAGAAAGATTGGAGACAGCAAGTATACGCAATTTTTTTTTTTTTTTTGGCTGGGCCCACAGCATGAAAAAGTTGCCTCGCCAGGAATCGAACCTGAGTCACAGCAGCAGCAATACAGGATCCTTAATTGCTAGGCCACCAGGGAACTCCTAGACAATCTTTTCAAGGAATATTTCTCCAAGGAGGGACAAAGGAGAGAGGAAATAGTTTGAGAAGGGTTGGAGTTGACAGGGGATTTTTGGGGGGGATGGGGGAAATTACTCATGTCTGTGTGTAGATGCAAAGGCTTTAGGAGAGTGGGTGACACTGATGGTCCAAGAGAGGCAAGCCTGGAGATGGCTGCAGCCTGGACGTTCTCAGCAGAAATGCTGAGAGTTTAGATTCCAGGGGGCTGGAAGGAGGAGGTTTGTTTCTGAGGAAAGAGGGAGATTGCTAGACATCTGGAATTTCCTTTCCATGGATGCCTGGGTCTCTAGGGCCCAACTTTTAAACTTGAACATTCACTTTTTGATGTGGTTAGAATCCCTGAGCCCACAATATGTTCCCAAGAGTATTTCATTAAATGGGAATCTGGTGTGCATCTGTGACTAATTAATGCTGATCAAAAACAATT
The DNA here is from genome assembly GCF_054392235.1 of Sus scrofa. Lineage (NCBI taxonomy): Eukaryota > Metazoa > Chordata > Mammalia > Artiodactyla > Suidae > Sus > Sus scrofa. The sequence continues at coordinate 82,445,224 of NC_139388.1, read as the reverse complement.
AAATATTAAATGTCAGGGCTGTTACCTGGTTCCTAACTAATAATTGCAAAGGACTGGATGTAATTATCAAGTCCTGACCTCCATAGGAACCAAGTTCATGTTAAAATAATGAAAAGCTAAAACTGAGCTGATGAAAGAGCAGATTTTTGTGAATTTTTAAAAATATCTGAAGCAAGGAAAGGCCGAGCATCAGAGCAAGGGGATCACTTGGAGGTCTCGTCCTCCACGTGCGGGTTTCGAAAGGCCCTCCTGCGAATAGAATCAATGGCAGCTCCACTCTGCAAGGTAGTCGACGTTTCTAACAGTTCTTTTTAGAGCAAAATACGCTTTCATAACTGTTATATGATATATAGAAAATGATGTAATTCATTTGACAAGTGTTTCATGAGGACTTGCTTTGGCCAATCCAACGCTAAGCTCTGGGAGTAAATGAATGCAGAGGATGAACCCTCTGTGGTCAAGATCTAGCCTGGTGTTTCTCAGAGGAGGCCCTGATGGCTGCTGTTATCAGGACCACTGTGGGGGGTGGGGGGGTTGCCCTTCTCTCTACTTCACCTAGTGTGATGAGGGGCTGCTATTGTCTCCTGGGTTCATAAACAATACTTTTCCTTGAGCTGCTCCCACAGCATTTGGGAGTTCCGGGCCAGGGATCGAACCTGAGCCATAGCAGCGACCTGAGCCACTGCAGTGACAAAGCCGGACTGTTAATTCCCTGAGCTACACAAGAATTCCCATAAACAATATTTATGTTTCATTTCTTTTTTTTTTTCTTTTTTGGCCACCCGCGGCATATTGAATTCCCGGGCCAGGGATCAGATTTGAGCCGCAATTGCAACCTACACTGCAGCTGTGGCAGGGCCCGATCCTTAACCCACTGTGCCCACTATGCCAGGCCAGGGATCAAACTTGTACCCCAGCGCTCCAGAGATGCCACTGATCCTTTTGCGCCCCTTATTGGAGGATTTTTAAAGATGGTGGGAGTAGGGATGAATGGTGCAGAAATGCCTTTATTCTGCCATCTTTTTTCCTTTTTAGGACCGCAGCCACGGCGTATAGAGGTTTCCAAGCTAGGGATCAAATCAGAGCTACAGCTGCTGGCCACAACCACAGCCACAGCCACACCAGATCCAAACTGTGTCTGTGACATACACCACAGCTCATGGCAACACCAGATCCTTAACCCACTGAGCAAGGCCAGAAATCGAACCTGTAACCTCATGGTTCCTAATCAGATTCGTTTCCACTGTGCCACAACTGGAACTCCAATGTTTTGCCATCTTGAAACTGACTGGCAACCATGACTCTTACGGTCCTGATGAGGGGTGGAGTGCATCCAGAGGACCCCACAGACAGGCTGCTGCTTATTCACAGGAGCAGTGTGGGAGATGGAAGAACCAAGACCAAAAGCAATGCCTTGGATCCGTGTGGTTGCTGAGAGCCTGAAGAGTGAGTCAAGCCCAGAGTCCCTCTAGCAAAGAGATGAGTGGAGGATGGGAACCATAGCTTGGAGCCAAAACAGAGAGCGTTTATGAACAAGGAGGAGTACGGTGGAAAAAAAGGAGGTGGTCTGGATGGATACCAGAGACAAGCTGGGGATGCTTGTGGTGACTTTAAATCTTATCCCTGCAGCAGCTCGAATGTGCTGCCCAGGTCGTTTATGAGCTCCTAGTGGATGGACCATATGAAAGACGTTTTCTCTTTCACTGCCCATCTGAATACTGAACCATATGCTCCCCTCACGAGAGTCTGAGCTGTTGGTCAACTGTAAGGTGATCATTTGATGCTCTCAGGATGGCATTTGATATTTCAAATTCTTAACTTAAGAGGAGACAATTGACGTTTTCTCAACCTACTCTACAAATGCATGGGGGTGCTTGTAGACTCACAAGACTTTCAGTCTGACTTTTCCTTTTAGAAACAGGATGTTCTTAACAGGGACCATTTAACCTGAGAGCTCAGTTACTCCTGCTCAAAGCCAAATGCAGGAGAGGGCTGCGAGGAGGAAGGCAGAAAGGGAACTCACAGTTCTGTTTAGCACCTGTGAGCACAAGGCACTTGCCATGTGTCGTTTCTTTTATTTTCCTATTAGCCATCTGGGCTGAGCCTTTTTACCCATTTTTGCACTTAATTCTTTTTTTTTTTTTTTTTTTTTGCTTTTAAGGGCCGCACCCGAGGCATATGGAAATTCCCAGGATAGGAGTTCAGCTGGAGCTACAGCTGCTGGCCTACGTCACAGCCACAGCAACGCGGGATCCAAGCCACATCTTTGACCTACACCACAGCTCATGGCAACGCCGGATCCTTAACCCATTGAGTGAGGCCAAGGATCAAACCTGCATCCTCATGATTACTAGTCGGATTCCCTTCTGTTGTGCCATAACAGGAACTCATATTCTATTTTTTTTTTTTTTTTGGCCATGCCCACAGCATGGATTGAACCCCAGCCATGGCAGTGACAACACCAGATCCTTAAACACTAGGCCACCAGGGAATTCCCATGGTGCAGTTTTCAATTTTTCACTGCTTGTGAACTGGAATGGAATTTAAAAGGAAGAGAATGAAATGAGAGGCTTTGCAATTGTATATATATGCCAGTTGGCATCAACATGGACGGACCTAGAGATTATCATACTAAGTGAAGTAAGCCAGAGAAAGACAAATATTATGTTATCACTTATATATGGAATCTAAAAACAAAATGATTCAAATGAACTTATTTACAAAACAGAAATAGACTCACAGACACAGAAAACAAACGTATGGTTACCAAAGAGGAAGGAGGGAGGAATACATTTGGAGCTCGGGATTAACAGATACATACTACTTTATATAAAATAGATAACCTCGGAGTTCCCGTCGTGGCGCAGTGGTTAACGAATCCGACTAGGAACCATGAGGTTTCGGGTTCAATCCCTGCCCTTGCTCAGTGGGTTAACGATCCAGCGTTGCCGTGAGCTGTGGTGTAGGTTGCAGACGCGGCTGGATCCCGAGTTGCTATGGCTCTGGCGTAGGCCGGTGGCTATAGCTCCGATTGGACCCTTAGCCTGGGAACCTCCATATGCCGAGGGAGCGGCCCAAGAAATAGCAAAAAGACAAAAAAATAAAAAATAAAAATAAATAAATAAATAAAATAGATAACCAGCAAGGACTTACTGTCTAGCACAGGGAAATATACTCGATATTTTGTAGTAACTTAGAAGGGAAAGGAATCTGAAAAATATATGCGTGTGTGTGTGTATGACAAGTCACTGTGCTGCACACCTGAAACTGACACAACATTGTAAATCAACTATACTTCACTATATTAAAAAAGGGGATTTAGAATGACATAGCTATTTGGAGTTCCCGTCGTGGCGCAGTGGTTAACAAATCCGACGAGGAACCATGAGGTTGCGGGTTCAATCCCTGCCCTTGCTCAGTGGGTTAAGGATCTGGCGTTGCCAGGAGCTGTGGTGTAGGTCACAGACACAGCTTGGATCCTATGTTGCTGTGGCTGTGGTGTTGGCTGGTGGCTACAGCTCTGGTTAGACCCCTGGCCTGGGAACCTCATATGCCATGGGAGCGGCCCTAGAAAAGGCAAAACAAAACAAAAACAAAAACAAACAAAACAAAACAAAACGAATGGGATAGCTATTTCTGGAAATTACCAATGCACTGGAGAAAGTCACCAAAAAGGGGGAGAGTGATTAATGACCAATAAAGGGTGAAATCGCCAGTGTGTTCCCTATAAAACCCAGACAGATCCTGGAAGATGACTAAGGACTACTGTAAACTCCACCAATAGCACCACCCGTTGCGGCTGCTAATCCAGATGTGGTATTTTAGCCCTAGCAGAATAACACAGCTTCCAGCCCATGGGGTCACTGATCTGCGAATGCACTCCTTTCCATTCCTCTTGGAAGGGCCAGAGGCAGTTCACACTCACAGGGGACAGACAAGAGTATCTATTTACAGTCTTGTTCTGGGACAATGACATCTGTTTTTGTCTGAAGGGACCTGGACCCAGATCATCGCATGAATAAGAATCTATTTTGGGAGTTCCCGTTGTGGCACAGCAGAAATGAATCTGACTAGGAGCCAAGAGGTTGTGGGTTCAATCCCTCAGTGGGTCAAGGATCCACTGGCATTGCCATGAGCTATGGTATAGGTCACAGTCCAGGCTCAGATCCCGAGTTGCTGTGGTTGTGGTGTAGGCTCGCAGCTATATCTGATTAGGCCCCTAGCCTGGGAACCTCCATATGCCATGGGTTTGGCCCTATAAAGACAAAGAGGAAAGAAAGAAAGAAAGAAAGAAAGAGAGAGAGAGAGAGAGAGAGAGAGAGAGAGAGAAAGGAAGGAAGGAAGGAAGGAAGGAAGGAAGGAAGGAAGAAAGAAAGAAAGAAAGAAAGAAAGAAAGAAAGAAAGAAAGAAAGAAAGAAAGAAAGAAAGAAAGAAAGAAAGAAAGAAAGAAAAAGAAAAGAAGGAGTTCCCGTCGTGGCGCAGTGGTTAACGAATCCGACTAGGAACCATGAGGTTGCGGGTTCGATCCCTGCCCTTGCTCAGTGGGTTAACGATCCGGCATTGCCGTGAGCTGTGGTGTAGGTTGCAGATGCGGCTCGGATCCAGCGTTGCTGTGGCTCTGACGTAGGCCGGTGGCTACAGCTCCGATTCAATCCCTAGCCTGGGAACCTCCATATGCCGAGGGAGCGGCCCAAGAAATAGCAACAATAACAACAACAACAACAACAAAAAAGACAAAAGACAAAAAAAAAAAAAGGAGTTCCCGTCGTGGCGCAGTGGTTAACGAATCCGACTAGGAACCATGAGGTTGCGGGTTCGGTCCCTGCCCTTGCTCAGTGGGTTAAGGATCCGGCGTTGCCGTGAGCTGTGGTGTAGGTTGCAGACGCGGCTCGGATCCCACGTTGCTGTGGCTCTGGCGTAGGCCGGTGGCTACAGCTCCGATTCGACCCCTAGCCTGGGAACCTCCATATGCCGCGGGAGCGGCCCAAGAAATAGCAACAACAACAACAACACAACAACAAAAAAAAAAAAAAAAAGAAAAGAAAAAAGAAACTATTTTACCCTGGATTATTTCATAGTCTAGGGAGAAAGAAGGTAACAGAGAAATCAGAAAACAATCCACATAGGGATTGTTAGGGATTGCTAGTCCTAGAGGGGACTCTTTTTTTTTTTTTTTTTTTTCGTCTTTTTGCATTTTCTAGGGCTGCTCCCGAGGCAGATGGGGATTAGCTAGGGGTCTAATTGGAGCTGTAGTCGTCAGCCTAGGGCCTAGGCCAGAGCCACAGCAACACGGGATCCAAGCCGTGTCTGTGACCTACACCACAGCTCACGGCAATGCCGGATCCCCAACCCACTGAGCAAGGCCAGAGATCGAACCCACAATCTCATGGTTCCTAGTCGGATTCGTTAACCACTGAGCCACGACAGGAACTCCGAGGGGACTCTTGATAGTAAGGGACGGAAAGCCAATTTAAACTAGTTGAAACAAAAAGTCCCAGGTTTGCATCTCATTGGTCAGGCTTGAGTCATGCCCATTCCTGAACCAATCATTAGGGCTAGGAAAATGAAATGCTCTGATTGGCTAGGATTAGTCATGAGATCAGTCCTGGAGTATGGGATGAAGTAGGGTTAAGATCAGCCCACTGGAGGAGTTCCCGTTGTGGTTCAGAAGTGATGAGTCCGACTAATACCCATGAGGATGCGGGTACCTGACCTCACCCAGAGGGTTAAGGATCCCACTCTGTGGGTGAGCTGTTGTGTAAGTCACAGACAAGGCTCAGATCTGGTGTTGTGTTGTTGGTGTGGCTGGCAGCTGTAGCTCTTTGACCCCTAGCCTGGGGACCTTCATATGCTGCAGCATGGCCCTAGAAAGGAAAAAAAAAAAAGAAAAGAAAAGAAAGGAAAGAAAGAAAGAAAGAAAGAAAGAAAGAAAGAAAGAAAGAAAGAAAGAAAGAAAAAGAAAATTTTAGCCATTTATTTATATTCGCTCCTATCTTGTCCAGGATATTTAACTTAGATCAGGGGTCTTGACTCTTATGCCACAGACCCCTTTAGCAGTCTCGGGAAGCTGATGAAGCCTTTCTCAGAATGAATTTAGATACAAACAATAAAATGCATAGGATTATGACGGAAACTATATATAATTAAATACCATCATCCAAAAATAATTTTTTTTTTTTTTTTTTTTTTACTAAGAAAGTTCCTGGGCCCGGGGTCTAATCGGAGCCACAGCTGCCGGCACAGCCACCACAACGCAGGATCTGAGCTGCATCTGCAACCTACACCACAGCTCACAGCAACGCCAGATCCTTACCCCACTGAGCGAGGCCAGGGATCGAACCTGCAACCTCATGGTTCCTAGTCAGATTCCTTTCTGCTGCACCACCAGGGGAACTCCTGCCATTGAATTCTTAACCCACTGCACCACAATGGGAACTCCTCAAAAATGTTTTACATTTGAATTTGTGGTAGAGTAGCATATGTGCTTGTTAATGCACTGAATCACGAAACCTAGTGGTAGGCTCTATAACTCTCATTAATTCAAAGAGATGAGTGTAAGACATTTGGGGATCACCTGTAAAACTTGTTATGTGAAATGAAAATGTATGATTCCTGGTGGTGTCCGTTGTTGGTCCTGCTAAGTCTACTGGGGTTTGTTGCCTACGCTCATAATTGAAGGAAGTGTTAAATTATAGTAGAGGTTAGTGGGGGGAAAATTGCCTTATTTTTTCCCCATCCAAGTTTGCGGACCCTTGGGTTCAAAACAGCTGGTCGAGAGGAAGGCGGTGGTGGGGAAACTCTGGAATTGGCTGGTTTGTTTGGAAGCGCCTCATACATGAGCCTCTTCAGTCATGCTTTTGGATGTTATTTATTTGGCCCTGTATGGAGAGAAAGCACACATCCTTTAAAAAAAATTTTTTTTATTAAAGTCTAGTTGATTTACAATGTTGTCAGTTCCTGCTATACAGCAAAGTGACTCAGTCATACATATACACATTTTTTCTTATATTATCTTCCATCATGTTCTATCCCAAGAGATTGGATATAGTTCCCTGTGCTACACTGCAGGACCTCATGGCTTATCCATTCTAAATGGAATAGTTTTCATCTACTAACCCCAAACTCGAAGTCCATCCCCGCCCCTTTGGCAATCACGAATCTGTTCTCCAGGTCTGAGTCTGTCTCTGTTCTGCAGATGGGTTCATTTGTGCCACATTCTGGATTCCACTTATAAGTGATATGATATCTGTCAGAAAGCACACATCTTGGGAATTCCCTTCATGGCATAGCGGAAATGAATCAGACTAGAATCCATGAGGATGAAGGTTTGATATCTGGCCTCATTCAGTGGGTCGGGGATCCGGCATTGCCATGAGCTGTGGTGTAGGTTGCTGATGTGGCTCGGACCAACAGTTGCTGTGGCTCTGGTGTAAGTCAGCAGCTGTAGCTCCAATTCGTCCCCTAGCCTGGGAACCTCCCTATGCCGCAAGTGCAGCCCTCAAAACCAAAATAAAAATAAAAAATAAAAGCACACATCAGAAATTCACTACGTCCAAATCCAAATACCTGATTTTCCCAGCTCAGCTCTGCACCACTCAAAGTGCTGGCTCCTTCCTCCAGCAGAAATCTTAGAAATGCCACAACACCACTCCCTCTCACATCCCACGACAAATCTGTCAGGAAATCCCACTGACTCTGCAGTGAAAATAAAACCAGAATCTGACCTCATACCCTCCACTGCCCCCAACCTGGCGGGAACCACTGTGACCTCTCATCTGCTAACTGTCCTGCTTCTTCCTTGTCCCCCCGCCACCTGTTCCCAACACAACCGTGAGAATGGTCCTTGTCTGTGTAAGGACAGCGTGTTTCTTTTGCCACTGGCACCCTGGCCTCCTGGCTGCTTCTTAAATGTGCTAGACAAGCTCCAGCCTTAGAGGGTCTTTGCACTGACCTGAATGTTCCCTCTGACAGTAATCACCTCCCCTCAAGCCTCAGTCTACTCTCTCTGACTCTCACACCTCTTTTAAATCTTTAAATGTCACCTTCTCAATGAGGCATCTCTCTCTCTCTCTCTTTTTTGCAGGGGTGGGGGAGCCTTTTAATGCCGCACATGCAGCATATGGAGGTTCCCAGGCGAGAGGTCCAATCGGAGCTGTAGCCGCTGGCCGCAGCCACAGCCACGCCATATCCGAGCTGTCTGCCACTTACACCACAGCTCATGGCAATGCCAGATCCTTAACACACTGAGCGAGGCCAGGGATTGAACCAGCAACCTCATGGTTCCTAGTCAGATTCGTTTCCACTGCGCTACAATGGGGAATGCCTTCTCTCTCTTTTTAGGGCTGCACCTGCAACATATGGAAGTTCCCAGGCTAGAAGTTAAATTGTGCTGCTGCAGCCAGCCTACACCACAGCCACAGCAACTTGGGATCTGAGCCACATCTGTGACCTACACCACAGCTCGCAGCAGCGCAGGATCCCTAACCCACTGAATGAGGCCAGGGATAGAACTTGCATCCTCATGGATATTAGGTTTGTAACCCACTGAGACACAACGGGAACTCCCATGAGGCCTATCTTGATGACCCTATTATTTTAAATATACAGCTGTGTCTCCAGCTCTCCCAATACCCTTAGTCTGCTCTAATATTTCTTTTGCCCTTAGCATGGACAACCTGTCATGTTTCATAATTTACTTCTTTATTATGTTTATTTTGTTTTCCTCCACCACCCCCAACTAGAATATAAGCTCCATAAAGAAAGGGATCTTTTGTTTTGTCCATGACAAGAGCAAGGGATGGGAGTTCCCTGGTGGTTAAGGACTCTGTTGTCCCTGCTGTGTTGTCACTGCTACAGGCAAGGCCAAAAACAACAACAACAAAACAAAAACCAAAAAGCAAAAAACCAGGGGATAGTGTGTAAAAGGTACTCAAATGGAGGAAATCAATGAATAAAGCATGGTCATAGGTTGCACTTTGCAGTGAAAGAGCTCAGACCCAAGGTGGGCTTTCCTGGGGCAATTCCCCCATCTCTCTCAGCCTCAGTTTCATCAGCTGTAACAAGGCAGTTCAAGAAACCACTCCCACAGGTTATGAGGCTTAAGTGAGCCGGTCCATGAAAGGCCCAGCACTTGGCAGGTGTTTCATAAATGCCAGTTCCTGGTCCGCGTCGGGTCTGGAGGAAGCAGCTTCCTCCTGTTGGCACTGGGTCCCGGGAACTCCCGTAAAAGGGCCGGGCTCACGTCCCTCGCCTTCGTCTGATCCCAAAAAGGCTCAGAATAGAACCAACGTCTCCTGGCTCCCCTTGGAGTTGTAGCCAACAGACCACACGACCACTTTTTTCCTGTCCACGACTTTCTTTTGAGGTGGAAAGTAGTCGTTGGAATAACTCACCCAGGGGCAGGGAAAGGAAAAAACAGCAAAAATTGTTTTAAAAGGGTGTTATACAAGCATATGCAGGAAAACCCCATTGAGGGACATAAATGCTGATTCAAATAAGGAGGAAATATGAAAGCTGACAGTTTTCCAGGCCTTCCCTGGTCCTGAGTTTCCTCTCTTCCATCACACATTTTTTTTTTCTCGCCCACAAAACGGGCATTAAGAAAGATGACAGGTCAAAAAATAGACCATGTAGAAAAGAGGGGGTTTGAGGTAACTGATGGCTGTGAGTATAAATGCTACTCCCTATCACCACCAGCCAGCTCCCCAAGTCATAATGGGGAAAGGCAGGCTGGAGCAGAAGCTGATGTCTCCCCGGGGAAGGAGAATGAATTCTGGATCACTAATGGAGACCGTTTTCCAGGGCTGCTTTGATCTCCTGCCCGAACCGGGGCCGGGGACCAGCAAGCTGAGGCTCCAAGGAAAACCGGACTTCACAGCAGCCTCAAGCAGCTGTCTTCCCACAAGGGTGTGTGCCTGCAACACATCCAGCCCAGCTGGTACCCCACTCCCAGGCCCTGGTCCCTCGGCCCCCAGGAGTCCTGCCTCCCCTTTTCCTCCCCATCCCAACGAGGGCTGAGTTGGTGGCTGCAAATGAGTAAGCGTGAAGCGAGGCCGCACATGGGTCTTTGTTGAGGATTTGTTTTTGCCAAGCGGTTTGGTGGAGAAGATTTCTTGGTTATTTTTAGACCTGGATTTCTGGAATTTTATTTGGAAAAATAAAAAATAAAAAAAAAAACCCAAAACTGGAAACTCAAGTCATGAGAGTCTAGCGGCTCTGGGCTTCCTCTGTAGGTGGCTTGCTACTCCCTAAAGCAGCCAGGAGCCCAAGGAGTGTTGGGCTAACAGAGAACAGAGATGCAGAGGGGTGCTGGGCAGTTCCAGAAAGCATCCTTGCACTCCGTCCCAGGTGGAGAAAATGCCACACCTACATGTCATCTCACTTCTGGCCCTTGCCACATGCCAGGCTCTATGCTGCATGAGGATGGAAAGGCTCTTGGTCCATGGTCCTATGGGGGCTCTTCCTTTAGATGAAGAAATTGATGGTTGTAACATAATTACAATATGAGCTTGAAGGAGATGATATAAGGTTGGAGGTGGAGCTGCTAAACTAACCCAGAAAGATCTAGCTCAAACTGGAGTTCCCAATGTGGCTCACCAGAAACAAATCTGACTAGTATTCATGAGGACGCAGGTTCGATCCCTGGCCTCGCTCATTGGGTTGAGGATCCGGCATTGCTGTGAGTTGTGGTGTAGGTCACAGATGTGGGTCAGATCTGGTGTTGCTGTGGCGTGGTATGGGCTGGTGGCTGCGGCTCCGATTCAACCCTAGCCTGGGAACATCCATATCCTGCAGGGGCTGGCCTAAAAAGACAAAACAAACAAACAAACAAACAAACAACAAAACAGAAAATAAACAACTATGAAATCTGAAGGATGAGTGGGAGTTAGCAAAACACAACCAGAGAGCACTCTGGGTAAGAGAGGGGTGTGCTGGAGGTGAGAACAAGAAGGCAGAGGCTCTTTTTTTTTTTTTTTTTTTTTTTTTTTGTATTTTTGCCTTTTCTAGGGCCACACCTGCAGCATAGAGAGGCTCCCAGGCTAGGGGTCTAATCGGAGCTGTAGCCACCAGCCTACAGCACAGCCACAGCAACACCAGATCCAAACCACATCTGGGACCCACACCATAGCTCACGGCAACGCCAGATCCTTAACCCACTGAGTGAGGCCAGGGAGCAAACCCGCAACCTCATGGTTCCCAGTCGGATTCGTTAACCACTGAGCCACAACGGGAACTCCAGAAAGCAGGGGCCTTGAAGACAGTCTGGACTTCTGTTCCAACTCTGACATGCAGTGTTATTTAAGCAAATGTGCTTGCCTTCTCTGTACCTCATTCTCTTCATCTGTAAAATGGGGATTATCTGAATCCTTTACTTAACAAAAGCTAACATCAGTTAAGCCTGTACTGGGTGCCAGGAACTGTTCAAAGCATCTTACATATATTAACTCAAGGGTAACTTAAAAAAAAAAAAGATAAAAATTTGACTCTCATTCAGATATGAAATGAGCCCATATCAAAGATTTTTATGGAATCTGTTAAGGAATGAGGGAACCAGAAAAGTGTTATGTCTAGTTCAAAGGAGAAATCAAAGTACCCACAATTATAGTGAGATTAGGAGCAAATGAAATTAATTATAAATAGGTATAAAACTGGCAAAGTTGGTCAATAGCCACAAGACAACAAATAATAAATTGCGTTCCACTGGACATAATTTGCGTCTCTATAGAAAAGAATCATCTGCGTTACCGTAAGTTTTCTCTACCTTACAGAGCTATAACGTATTTCAAAGATAATGAAAGGTACAGAGTTCCCGTCGTGGCGCAGTGGTTAATGAATCCGACTGGGAACCATGAGGTTGCGGGTTCAATCCCTGGCCTCGCTCAGTGGGTTAAGAATCCGGCATTGCCGTGAGCTGTGGTTGTAGGTTGCAGACGCGGCTTGGATCCCGCGTTGCTGTGGCTCTGGCGTAGGCTGGTGGCTACAGCTCTGATTAGACCCCTAGCCTGGGAACCCCCATATGCTGCGGGAAGCAGCCCAAGAAATGGCAAAAAGACAAAAAAAAGAAAAAAAAAGAAAATTAATATAGCTGGCTTAGCCATGTTAAACTAATACATTAAAAAAAAGAAAAGAAAAAGAAAAAAGGTCACTTACAATTACAATACACATATTATTGATTTTAATATATTTAATATCTTCTTAATAATGAGAATTGTATCTTCCTAAATTTGGAAATGTTTTGCTCCATCAACAGATCAAAAGGAAGCTTAGGATCTGAGTAGTTCCCAGCTTGTAGATACCTGTTAACTTTATACTATTTCTCTCAAGAAGTTGAGTATGGCTGTTTCACTCTGATTCTCCAAGCTTCATTTCTAGCTGCTAGCCTTTCAGAAACATTATTCTTGATCAGAGTTTCCTCTGCTGTGGCACAGAGGGTTAAGAATCTGACTGCACAGGCTCAGGTCACTGCAGAGGCATGTGTTAAATCCCCCAGCCCGGTGGGTTAAGGATCCAGTGTTGCCAAAGCTGCGGTGTGGGTTGCAGCTGTGGCCTGGATTCATTTCCTAGCCCAGGAGCTTCCATATGCTGTGGGCATGGCCATTAAAAAAAAAAAAAAATTATTCTTGATCACAAAATAGGGAGAGCCCTGGTGGCCTAGTTATTGTAACTCAGGGCTTTCACCACTTCAACCTAGATTCAATCCCTGGCCTGGGAGCTGGGATCCCATGTCAAACCACTATACACAGCAGCCAAAAATAAATAAAGCTGGTCTCCATAGATTTGTCCTAATTGTTTCCATAGGAATGGTGAGGGTATTAATTTGTCATACCATACCACCTAAACTGCTTTGCAAAATTTAAAGCCATATAGTTTTAAACAATTACAAATTAACTTTTGTCTGGAAATTTTCATAAGGAATCTCTGATTGGAATTTTTAAAGGCTCTGTTATTTGTTATTCCTAAGTTAAAAAACTCAACCCAAGAAATTTTTTTACCAGTCTTCTCTCATCTGTCATACCCCAAAATTTGGGTAAATTCCTCTTTTTGAGGTTCCTCCAACTATCCCAAATATCCTTTCTTAGAATCTGTAAACCAGGGACCAGGCCAGTTTTCTTGGAGAGCTTTGTAGGGATTAGCTCTGTAAGTACAGCCAAATTTGAAAGCAAGTCCCCCTCAATCCAAGTTACCCTGTGGAGCTTATGATTAACCTCTCCATCCACAACTTTATTGTCTTGTGGTCCTGCCCTTGTTCCCTTCAGGGTGGAAGAGTACCAAAAAAGGGGGGGAGGGGGAGAAGCGAAAAGGAACAGGACCCTGTGGGCGCTTCTTGTGTATAAAAGCCCCTCTGTGTCCCCTGTTTGTTTGTAGAAAAAAGGCTTTCATCTCCTAGGCCTTCCTTGAGTTCTGAAGAGCAGACCCAAGCAGTTACTGGAAAAGTGAGGGAAGGCAGAAATAAAGGGAAGTGGTCCAGCAGGAAAGTCATGATCCCTTAAACAACAGTTCAGTGATAAAACAGAGCCCCAGTTCCTCCTCGAGGGGTATACTTAACAATGGGGCACATCTCTGAATTGTTGTGCAGAAACTAAGATTCCACCCAGGTGGAGGACTGTGACTAAGTGCTGACCACAAGCACATAGACTCCAGACTGATTGGAACCAGAATGTTGATGATTAAGGTTCCAGAAACTTCACCCTGTGACCTCACCACCAACCACTCAGAAGAAAGTCACAAGCTGATCACGCACCCCGCAACCCTCACCCTGAATTTTGCCTTTAAAAATCCTCCCCCCCAGGAGTTCCCATCATGGTGCAGTGGTTAATGAATCCAACTAGGAACCATGAGGTTGTGGGTTCGATCCCTGGCCTTGCTCACTGGGTTAAGGATCCGGCGTTGCCATGAGCTGTGGTATAGGTTGCAGACAGGGCTTGGAACCCAAGTTGCTGTGGCTCTGGCATAGGCCGGCGGCTACAGCTCCAATTGGACCCCTAGCCTGGGAACCTCCATATGCTGTGAGGGCAGCCCAAGAAATGGCAAAAAGACAAAGAAAAAAAAAAAAAAGATCCAGCATTGCCATGAGCTGTGGTGTAGGTCACAAATGCGGCTTGGATTCCACTTTGCTGTGGCTCTGGCGTAGGCCGTGGCTACAGCTCCAATTAGACCCCTAGCCTGAGAACGCCATATGCCACAGGCAGCCCTAGAAAAGGCAAAAAAAAAAAAAAAAAAAAGAAAGAAAGAAAAAAAAATTCTTCTCCAAAAGTTATTGAGGTACTCAGGTACTCAGGTCTTTTGAGCATGAGCTGCCCATTCTCCTTACCTGGCCTGTCAATAAACACTGTACTTTCCTTCACCACAACCCAGTGTCAGTAAATTGGCTTTGCTGCCCCTGGGCAAGCAGACCTAAGTTCAGTTTGTATCAAATTTTAATCCTTAAAATGTCTTGATGAGGTTCATGGTGTGACACAATGGGTTAATGATCTAGCTTGTCTCTTTGGAGGCACCTGTTTGATCCCAGCTCAGTGCAGTGGATTAAGTATACAGTCTTGGGAGTTCCTGTAGTGGCTCAGTGGAAACAAATCTGACTAGGATCCATGAGGATGGAGGTTTGATCCCTGGCCTTGCTCAGTGGGTTAAGGATCCATTGTTGCCCTGAGCTGTGGTGTAGGTCACAGATGTGGCTCAGACTGGGGCAAGGGCAGGCAGCTACACCTCCAATTCGACCCCTAGTTGGGAACCTCCATATGCCACAGTGCAGCCCTAAAAAAAAAGACAAAAGAAGAAGAGGAAGAGGAAGAGGAAGAAGAATAAGAAGAAGAAGAAGAAGAAGAAGAAGGAAGGCTATAGCAAGTAAACATTTAAACTACACTGATCTTAGCCAAAAGGCTGAGAAGCAATAAAACATTTAAACTAATTTTAAACTTTTTTTTTTCTTTTAAGTGCCTCTCTGCAGTACATGGAGGTTTCTAGGCTAGGGGTCTAATCAGAGCTGTAGCCACCAGCCTACTCTACAGCCACAGCAACGCCAGATCCGAGCCGCACTGGCAACTCACATCACAGCTCACAGCAACACCAATTCATTAACCCACTGGGTGAAGCCAGGGATTGAACCCCCAACCTCATGGTTCCTAGTTGGATTTGTTTCCAGTGTGACACAATGGGAATTCCCCTAATTTTAAACATTTTAAATAATATGCAAATAATGTTTAAAATATTAAATATTAATATTTAACTCATTGTGAGTTCCGTGTTGTGGCGCAGTAGAAACTATTTGGACTAGAAACCATGAGGTTCCAGGTTCAATCCCTGGCCTCATTCAATGGGTTAAGGATCCGACAATGTTGCCATGAGCTGTGGTATAGAACACAAACGCAGCTCAGATCCTGCATTGTTGTGGCTGTGGCTGTGGCCAGCCGCTGTAGCTCCAATCCAACCCCTAGCCTGGGAACCTCCAAATGCCACAGGTACAGCCCGAAAAAGCCAAAAAAAAAAAAAAATTGTGTAAATAACATTTTGCCTAGATATATTAACCTAGAGAAACCCGAGCTTTTCTTCTGATTTGACAGCTCTTACCATACAACACTTCAAGCAAATCTAATTATTTCTAGCATCTTCTTTTTGGGGGGGAGTGGGGAGGGGAGTCCATGGCCCTGGTGTTCGGAAGTTCCCAGGCCAGGGATTGACTTGAGACACAGCAGTGACAATGCCAAATCCTCAACCACTAGGCTACCAGGGAACTCCTAGCATCTTTTTTATAAAGTGCAAAAGCAAATCTTTGTGATTTTCCAGAAATCCTTTGGGAAAGCTCAAAGATAGTTTTAGATGTAGTAAATATCTTTTTTTTTTTTTTTTTTTTTTTTTTGCCTTTTCCAGGGCCGTACCCATGGCATATGGAAATTCCCAGGCTAGGGGTCTAATCGGAACTATAGCCGCTGGCCTACACCACAGCCACACAACGTGGGATCTGAGCTGCGTCTGTGACCTATTGCTCATCTTTAACCCACTGAGCAAGGCCAGGGATCAAACCCACAACCTCATGGTTCCTAGTCAGATTCGTTAACCACTGCGCCACGTCAGGAACTCCTCATATTCTTTTCCATTATGGTTTATCACAGAATATTGAATATAGTTACCTGTGCCATGCAGTAGGAACCTGTTGTTATTTATTCTACATGTAATAGTTTGCATCTATAGATGTAGTATATATCTTGAAATTTTATTCTACTTTTCTCCATATTTATCTATTTTTTATCTTTTGTCTTTTTGGGGCTGCACCCTTGGTACATGGAGGTTCCCAGGCCAGGGGTCGAATCAGAGCTGTAACTGCTGGCCTACCCCACAGCCACAGCAACGTGGGATCTGAGCCACATCAGCGACCTACACCACAGCTCACGGCAATGCCGGATCCTTAACCCACTGAGGGGGGCCAGGGATGGAACCTGCATCTTCATGGATACTAGTTGGGTTCGTTAACCACTGAGCCACGATGGGAACTCCAGCTTTTCTCCATATTTAGGATTGAGTCTGGGAAAGCAAAAATTTAGAAATGTTATCAGAGGAGATTTGCACACTTAACTAAGAGAAAATCATGAGTGCCTATAATTGTGATACCAAAGCATTTATTTATTTATTTATTTATTTTGTCTTTTGTCTTTTGTCTTTTTTTATTGTTGTTGTTGTTGTTATTGTTGCTATTTCTTGGGCCGCTCCCGCAGCATATGGAGGTTCCCAGGCTAGGGGTCTAATCGGAGCTGTAGCCACAGGCCTACGCCAGAGCCACAGCAACGCGGGATCCGAGCCGCGTCTGCAACCTACACCACAGCTCACGACAACGCCGGATCGTTAACCCACTGAGCAAGGGCAGGGATCGAATCCGCAACCTCATGGTTCCTAGTCGGATTCGTTAACCACTGCGCCACGACGGGAACTCCAGATACCAAAGCATTTAAAAATAAACATATAATAAGATGGTAAATATGATTCGTTTTCTCATAAGTGAGGAATATTTATTTTTTTCCCTCCCCCTTCAATCAAGGATATAATAAAATCCAAATAAATCACAGAAAATTATTAAGACATGGAATGTTTACTATCTAGGAAATTATACAGAAAGCAAAGAATAACCTTGCATAAGCAGGTGAAAGCATTAATCAGTAAACGAAAGAAGCAAACCTGTCAAGATTGAGTAAACTGCTGTAATTTTAACATATTTTGTAGCTTTTCAGATTCAGGTATTACAAGCCAAAGCAAGCAAAACTTACTTGCATGCAACTAATCTTTTATATTCTAGATCAAATCAACACTTTACCTTAGCAAAATGTTTCTGTTTCAATGGGCTCACAAGGCTGGAACAATTTTCATATTAATACTAAGATGAGGGAGTTCCCTTTATGGCTCAGTGGTTAACAAATCTGACTAGGATCCATGAGGATGCAGGTTCCATCCATGGCCCCCCTCTGTGGGCTAAGGATCTGGCATTGCCGTGAGCTATGGTATAGGTTGCTGATGTGGCTCGGGATCCCCCGTTGCTGAGGCTGTGGGGTAGGCTAGTAGCTGCAGCTCCCATTTGACTCCTAGCCTGGGAACATCCATATGCTTCAGGTGTGGCCCTAAAAAGAAAAAAAGATACACACACACACACACACACACTAAGATGAGGAGTTCCCATGTGGCTCAGCAGTAATGAACCCAACTAGTATCCATGAGGATGAGTGTTTGATCCCTAGCCCCACTCAGTGGGTTAAGGATCCAGTGTTGCCATGAGCTTCAGCACAGGTCGAAGACAAGGCTTGGCTCAGATCTGGCATTGCTATGGCTGTGGCGTAGGCCGGCACATACAGCTCTGATCTGACTCCTAGCCTGGGAATTTCCATATGCCGCAGGTGTGACCCTAACAAAAGAAACACCTAAGATGAAGAGTTCCCTTGTGATGTATTCATTAGGTTAAGGATCCTGGCATTGTCACTGCAAGGGCTTGTGTCACTGCTGTGGTGCATGTTCAATCCCTGGTCACAGAACTTCTACATCCAGCCAGCTCATGCCAAAAATAAAATAGGATATTTATGTTAACATGCAGTGAGCACATCATTTTTACCTTGAAATGAATCAACAGTTTAAAATTTGTTGATAATTTTTCCCAGTTTCAAATTCTGGTATGGTAATTTTTTTTTTTTTTTCTTTTTAAAAAGGGCCCACCTGTGGCGTATGGAAGTCCCCGAATCCTCCGGGACATAACCTGGGCGTTCTTAACCCACTGAGTCACAAGGGGAACTTGCAGTGTGGTAAATATTGACAGTTAAAATCTGCATAAACAAAAGCTGTTTGGGAGTTCCTGCTATGGCACAATGGAATCAGTAATGCCTCTGCAGCTCCAGGATGCAGGGTTGATTCCCAGCCTGGCACAGTGGGTTAAAGGATCTGGTGCTGCAGCAGCTGTGGTGTAGGTCCCGACTGCAACTTGAATCTGATCCTTGGGGCAGGAACTCCATATGCCGAGGGGCAGCCAAACAAGAAAAACAATTAAAAAGTCCTTTGGAGCCCTCAATAATTCTCAAGAGACTGGCTACACCCAAAAAACCTGAGAACCTCTGCTCACATACAAGTTATATTTCTCTGTTACTGCTGCTCCTAGGTTGTAGGAACTGCTCCTTTCTCTGTTACTCCTGCTCAACCACTTATAAGATTTTTATTTTTTTATTTTTATTTTTGCTTTTTAGGGCCTCACTCGTGGCATATGGAGGTTCCCAAGCTAGGGGTCCAATTGGAGCTACAGCTGCCAGCCTATGCCACAGCCACAGCAACATCAGATCCAAAGCTCATGGCAACGCCAGATCCTTAACCCACTGAGCAAGGCCAGGGATGGAACCAGCAACCTCATGGTTCACAGTTGGATTCGTTTCTGCTGCGCCACAACGGGAACTCCTAAAATGTTTACTTTTAACCAAAGTTTTACTTTTTGGAGGTAACTTCTGTTTCACAGATAACAATAGGGTGTGGGAGGTAAGCTAATTAAGACCTGTCTGCCTTACCCAAGTATTACCATACAGCAGACAAGCAAAGCTTACAGTACAACTTTCTACAGTCACACATCTCTCCTATGCACCTTAAAAAAACCTGCTCTTTAGGAGTTTCTGCTATGGCTTAGTGGTAATGAACCTGACTAGTATCCATGAGGATGCAGGTTCCATCCCTGGCTTCGCTCAGTGGGTTAAGGATCTGGCATTGCCATGCGCCGCATTGGAGGTTGCAGATGGGACTCGGATCTGGCGTTGCTGTGGCTTGGACCCCTGGCCTGGGAACTTCTATATGCTGCAGATGCAGCCAAGAAAGAAAGAAGGAAAGGGAGAAAAATAATAAAGTAAATAAAAATGCTCACTAACATAACGTTGATCATAGCCTTTATAGAGCATGTATGCCGAAATGTAAACTTAAAATTATGTTTAGTAAACAACATTTCAGTATTCCGTTTTTGAAATGATTTGAATATCAATGATTATTCATTAAATAATTTAATATCTGTTCAAGGTTTTCAGCCATCTGAAGATCTTGGAAATTTCCTATTGGCTAATATACTATAAGATATGATCACTGTTAAAATAAGGCTTGTCAGAATAATGATTTAATTCAGTTGAATGCAAATTTACATTTCTTCCCTATTGTAAATGTTACACAGGAGTAATGTTAGTTTGTATGATCAATTAAACTAAGTTCAGGGTAAATAAATCCAAGTAGAATAAAATGTATACTAGTATTATATTCACCCTGATAAATCAGACATAGCTGTTTTTATTAAAGCAAAATTGTTAAGCTAGCCTCATTTGCCAAAGATTCATCTTAATTATGTACACTTAAGTTTTTAAAACACTTTTGAGTTTCTATGAGAATAATTTTTTTACTTATAGAAGTATTAGAAAATTAATTTCCTGATTATATTCAAATTTTAAGAACATTTGTAATCACTTTAAAAAAAATCTCTAGAGGGTTTCCCGTCGTGGCGCAGTGGTTAACGAATCCGACTAGGAACCATGAGGTTGCAGGTTTGGTCCCTGCCCTTGCTCATTGGGTTAACGATCTGGCGTTGCCGTGAGCTGTGGTGTAGATTGCAGACGCGGCTCGGATCCTGCGTTGCTGTGGCTCTGGCGTAGGACGGTGGCTACAGCTCCGATTAGACCCCTAGCCCGGGAACCTCCATATGCCACGGGAGCGACCCAAAGAAATAGCAAAAAGACAAAAAAAAAAAAAAAAAAAAAACTCTAGAAAAGATTCAGAAAAGAGCTTCTTGGGAGTTCCCTGGTGGCTTAGCAAGTTAAGGATCCAACATTGTCACTGCTGTAGCATGGGTTTGGTCCCTGGCCTGGGACCTTCCACATGCCATAGGTGTGGCAGGAAAGAAGGATGGAAGGAAAGAAAGAAAGGAAGGAAGGAAGGAAGAAAGAGAGGAAGGGAGGGAGGGAGGGAGGGAGGGAGGAAGGAACTTTTCTTTAAGTGTCTCCATAATTTAGTTTATTAAAATCCTCTACATAAGAAAACTTTATTGTTTTTGTTCCAGTCCTATTTTTAAAAATATTTTATTTTATTTTATTTTATTTTTGTCTTTTTAGGGCCACACCCGAGGCACATGAAAGTTGCCAGGCTAGGGGTCGAATTGGAGCTGCAGCTGCCAGCCTGCACCACAGCCTCACAGGATCCAAGTCACGTCTGCAATCTACACCACAGCTCACAACCACACTGGGTCCCTAACCCCCTGAGCAAAGCCAGAAGCCAGGGATCGAACCCTCATCCTCAGGGATACTAGTTGGGTTTGTTACTGCTGAGCCAAAACGGGACTTCCAGGAAAACTGTATACACATACACATAAAGCGTGCAGCTTTAGATCCACAACTTTAGGCAAGGATCAAGAATAAACTAAAAAATACATAAAAATGCTGGTCCTGATAACAAAGAGTTGTTTTCCTTTAGAGTGGTCATAAAAGTCTAAATTGATTTGAGCTCAAGTAGACGGAAAAAAAAAAAAAAAAAAAAAAAAAAAGCCTAACAAGCCAGACTCTCTGCCTCTCTCAACAGAGAGTAGATCTCTATAATTCATTAACCCTTTTACAGAGATCACTAAAAGAGCTAACCATAAAAATCAAATTCCCAATCGTTGCTGCCACTAAAGGAGAATAATTTATTGGCTGTGAGTGAACCCAAGTAAAAAACAAAGCACAAACTTAGAAAGAAAATAGAGAAAAAGAGACTTAGCAAAGTTAAAGTTGTATTGCTATTAGGGTTCTACTTTTGAGAGCCAAGAAAAGATGTGTCTATACTCATTCCTCAGGAAGTGTACGTCAGCAAATGCAGTTTACCTGGCTCTGTCAGGTGGATCTGCAGGTTATCTCAGCGGACAATTAAAGATCATTTTCCGGAGTTCCCATAGTGGCTCAGTGGTTAACGCATCCAACTAGGAACCATGAGGTTGCGGGTTCGATCCCTGCCTCGCTCAGTGGGTTAAGGACCTGGCGTTGCTGTGAGCTGTGGTGTAGGTCGAAGATGCGGCTCGGATCCCGCGTTGCTGCGACTCTGGTGTAGGCCTGTGGCCACAGCTCCGATTGGACCCCTAGCCTGGGAACCTCCATATGCCGAGGGAGCAGCCCTAGAAAAGGCAAAAAAAAAAGAAAGAAAAAAAAGGATCACTTTCCAAAAAGGTGAAACTCTAACTCTTATTCAGACACAAGTGACCATTATCTGAGACTTTATTGAACTCATTGGGTAATGAGGGAACCACTAAGATGTGACAAGTGATTAAAACGAAAATTCAAAGTATTGCATGTGTGAATTGGAGTTGGGCACTTGCCCTCTGCCTCTCCATGGATTAGATCATGAGCCACTGCAGCTGCTGAGCCACAGCACCCCCTCAGCAGAGCTCAAGGTGGAGACCAGGAGTGGGGCACTCTTTGCTCCAGGAAAACTGGCAGAACAGGGCTTTAGATAGTCAGGTGTTTTTAGGAGAAGATTTTATGAGCCCACTTCTTGCATCTCCTCATATCTAGAAAAACACTAAAATCCTTTATGATGACTGATGTCGGTGACTAGTAGTAACCTTCACGAAACCAGCAGCAAACTGTAAAGTGCGTGCATGGCTGCAGGCACCTCCCCCTCATCCCTTTATAGTGCGATATTGCTCCTTTCCTCTTTGGAGCCGCATTTCAGAGCGATCTAAATACTGCCTCGTGGGCTGTAGTTAGTGGGCAAAACAGGAGTTCCTGTCGTGGCACAGCAGGAATGAATATGACTAGGAGCCATGAGGTTGCGGGTTCAATCCCTGACCTTGCTCAGTGGGTTAAGGATCTGGCATTGCCGGGAGCTGTGGTGTAGGTTGCAGATGCGGTAGGGATCCTGAGTTGCGGTGGCTGTAGCTGCGATTGGATCCCTAGCCAGGGAATCTCCATATGCTGCCGATTCGGGCCTAGAAAAAAAAGAAAGAAAAAAAACTTTCAGGTTGTGCATTTTTTTAAAGTCACGTTTATAGTCAGGATCCAAAGGGATCCTGAATAAATGCACGGATAGATGCAAAACTGACAAAACTGATCAATACCCTCAAGACAAAATGAATTTCACCAGCCACATTTTGCATTTCTATTAGCAATAATTATGGCATGATTATCAGTTTTCTGCAACTTACAGACTTGAAAAATAACTCAAAGACAGTGAGAAATAGTGATAACCCTGAGGAGTAAGTTAATCAAATTCCCATTGATGTTTTCTCAATCTTCTTTCTCGATTTTTTTCTTTCCTTTCTCACCCCCCATTTCAAAGTCTCTCACAATTTTTCCCTTCATCTTTTTTGTTTGTTTGTTTTTTTAGGGCCGTGCCATACCCTTGGCATGTGGACGTTCCTAGGCCAGGGGTCAAATCTGAGCTGCAGCTGGCAGCCTTTGCCACAGCCACAGCAATGCCAGATCTGAGCCATATCTGCAGCCTATACCACAGCTCACAGGAACACCAGCTCCTTAACCCACTGAGAGAAGGCAGGGATAGAACCTGCATCCTCATGGTTACTAGTTGGGTTTGTTACCTCTGAGCCACAACAGGAGCGCCTCCCTTCATCTTTTAAGTAGGTATTATTCTTATCCCTATTTTTTTTATTTTTATTTTAGCCATGCCCACAGCATGTGAAAGTTCCTGGGCCAGGGATCAAACCTGTGCTCTAGCAGTGACCTGAGCAACTACACTGACAATGCCAGATCCTTAATCCACTACACCACAAGGAAACTCCAATTATCCTTATTTTGTTTTATTTATTTTTCTTTTTCAGCTGGACTCACAACATATGGAAGTTCCCAGGCCAGGGACTGAAACCAAGATGGAGCTGGAACCTACACCACAGCTACAGCAACACCAGATCCTTAACCCACTGTACCATAGTAAGAACTCTCAAATATCCCTATTTTATTTTATTTATAATGATTTTTATTTTTTCCATTATAGCTGGTTTACAGTGTTCTGTCAATTTTCTACTGCACGGCAAGGTGACCCCGTCACACATATACATTCTTTTTTCTCACATTATCGTGCTCCATCATAAGGGACTAAATATAGTCCCCAGTGCTATACAGCAGGATCTCATTGCTTATCCATTCCAAAGGCAATAGTTTGCATCTATTAGCCCCAAATTCCCAATCCCTCCCACTCCCTCCCCCTCCCCCTTGGCAACCACAAGTCTGTTGTCCATGTCCATGATTCTTTTCTGTGGAAAGGTTCATTTGTGCTGTATATTATATTCCAGATATAAGTGATATCATATGGTACTTGTCTTTCTCTTTCTGACTTATTTCACTTAGTCTGAGAGTCTCTAGTTCCAACCATGTTGTGGCAAATGGCATTATTTTGTTCTTTTTTATGGCTAAGTAGTATTCTATTGTGTGTAGATACCAAATCTTCTTAATCTGATCATCTGTTGATGGACATTTAGGTTGTTTCCATGTCTTGGCTATTGCGAATAGTGCTGCAATGAACATGCAGGTGCATGTGTCTTTTTCAAGGAAAGTTTTGTCCAGATATTTGCCCAAGAGTGGGATTGCTGGGTCATATGGTAGTTCTATGTATAGTTTTCTGAGGTACCCCCATACTGTTTTCCATAGTGGTTGTACCAATTTGCATTCCCACCAGCAGTGCAGGAGAGATCCTGAAGCCACAGTGGGCCATGACCTTTTCTCCACACCCTCTCCAGCATTTGCTATTTGTGGACTTACTAATGATGGCCATTCTGACTGGTGTGAGGTGGTACCTCCTAGTAGTTTTGATTTGCATTTCTCTAATGATCAGTGATGTTGAGCATTTTTTTATGTGCTTGTTGGCCATCTGTATATCTTCTTTGGAGAAATGTCTATTCAGGTCTTTTGCCCATTTTTCAATCAGGTTGTTGGCTTTTTTTGCTGTTGATTTGTATAAGTTCAAATATTCCCATTTTAGATAAAGAAAACTCAAGGCAGAGAGAGCTTGAGCCGGAGGTCACACAACTAATAAGAGACTGAGCTGTTGTGAAACGTACCTGAGATTTTATTTTAATCAGTATGGTAAGGTGACAGACATGCAGATGACTGCCTTTGAAAGAAGACTCTCACTGACAAATCCCCAGAGGAGGGGGGCCCATCAAGCCACACAGGGCCACCAGGGTCAGGTAGACAGAAAAAAGTCATGGGCGAAAGTTTTCATTGTGGTTTTCTTGGAAGGGAATGAGAGGTGAGTCTGAATCGGCTAGTCTGAATAATTTCAGCAGGCTCCAGGCTAGGGGGTGATCCCTAGTTATCTGGTACCCAGCCCTGGGCTGATTTACAGCTCTGATGGTTAGATAAAGGAGGTGGGTGGCTTTGGATGGATTGGTTTGCCTGCTCTCAGGCAAGCTGTTTACTATCTCTAGGAATTAGCTAGCCCTGGGAGGGGCCGCCTCTCCAGGATTAGCAAAGACCTAAAATGTCAAAGCATCATAAATACAGAAAATAAAAACATGATTAATATATGAGCTTGCCTGAAGTTGAACTTCAGCAGACTGACTCTGGAGTGTGTTTTTATCTTGCACACCCTTCTGCCTTTCATAGGGTTATGGTGAAAGTGGGGTACAAAGTACACATATAATGCTTAGCACATTGCCTGGCACTTACTAAGTTCTTTATAAATCACCAGGATTGTTATGCAAAGGCCAAGAAGTGGGAGAGAGAACAGGGTGTATTGGGACAACTAAGCAATTCAGCATAGCTTTACTAAGGAATGCTAGGGAGTGGGGCTGGAGGGAGAGGTTGGGGAGAAATCTAGCTGGAGTGGTAAGGAGAGGCCAGCCAGGTCCCCGAAGGCCTTGTTAAGGGGGATGGAATTTACCCTGAGGGCAAGGAAGGACCACAGAAGGGTTTGTTCCTTTTAGAGAACTTCTTTCTCGCTGCAGTACAGAGAATGTGTCTACCCCAGGATGACAATGGAGGCAAGAGTGACCAGCAGAACTGGAGGAAGGTTTTACCTCTCCAGCAGCTGTTCAGCATTTCCAGATATTTTTTTTTTTTGCCTTTTTGCCTTTTATGGCCACACCTGTGGCACATGGAGGTTCCCAGGCTGGGGGTTGAATCAGCACTGCAGCTGCCACAGCCACAGCCACAGCAATGCCAGATCCAAGCCGGATCTGCAACCCACACCACACCTCATGGCAACACCAGATCCTTATCCCACTGAGCAAGGCCAGGGGTTGAACCTGCATCCTCACTGATAGTAGTCAGGTTCATTACCGCCACGCCACAATTGAACCCCTCCCAGATCTTCTTTAGGGCCAATGCCTTTGCCCCATTCTCAGTTCCTGTGGGCTTGGTTCTTCCTCCCCAGGGGTGGAGCATCTGACCAAACCAGGCACCTGTGAGTTAATTCAGCCCATTCCTTGGGCCACTAGGATTGGGTCAATGATAGGTTTCCGAAGAGTGACTGTCAGGACCTTGACTCAGACTATAAGGAAACAAACTTGCTTTTATGTGCAGAACTTGAATCTGTGAGAGTATGAAGGCCGAAGCTGCTGAAACCACCTTGCCATTAAAGGAGAGAGCCTGAAGCTACAGCGGGCCATGACCTAAAACAGAAGGATAAAGCTATCCCAGTAGGACACAGAAAATGAGTTCCAATGCCATCATTTGAGCCCTGAATCCAGCCACGCCTGAAGCCATTTGCCTCACTGTTCAGTTCATTTTTTTGCCAAGCTAATGAGGTTTCTGGCTGATACAACGAAAGTAAATGAAAGCGAATTAACTCCTCGGCACAACATTGTAAATCAACTAAGCTTAAAAAAAAAAAAGAGAGAGTTCCCATCGTGGTGCAGAGGAAGCAAATCCGACTAGAAACCATGAGGTTGCAGGTTTGATCCCTGGCCTCGCTCAGTGGGTTAAGGATCTGGTGTTGCCATGAGCTGTGGTGTGGGTTGCAGACACAGCTTGGATCCTATGTTGCTGTGGCTGTGGTGTAGGCTGGCAGCTGTAGCTCTGATTGGACCCCTAGCCTGGGAACCTCCATATACCTCAGGTGTGGCCCTAAAAGGCAAAAACAGCAAAACAAAAAAACACTTTTTGCAGTTTATTTCCTAAATGACTAAATATTCAAGAAATTTTTAAAAAGCTCAACTCTATTTCCATACACTGAATGTTTGTGTCTCTGCCCCTAAATTTATATACTGAAATTGAGTCTCCAGTGTGATGGTATCTGTGAAACAGGAGTAAAGTGGCAAGTCAACAACCGTTAAAAGAATGACATAGTCCTTGATGCGAATGACAAAAAATGGTTAAAACCAACTGGGTCCAAGAAGGTGGACGATTCAACCTCTGGTGGACCTGGAGCCTCATTATACGCTCATTATAATACATTAGCACATGCTAAATAACAGACCCAAGGGTACCTTGACAGTTTCAAGGTCAGCCATAAAAGACCAAAAAGTGGGGAGTGGCTCAATTCCTGAAAATCCCCTCCCCTTCTCAAGGAACTCATTGGACTATTCCTCCTTCTCATTAGCCCTTTTTTCCCCCAGGGCTGCACCCACGACATATGGAGGTTCCCAGGCTAGGGGTTCAATCAGAGCTGCAACTGTGGGCCTACACCACAGCCACAGCAACTCAGGCTCCAAGCAGTGTCTTTGACCTACACCACAGCTCATGGCAATGCCTGATCCAAAACCCACTGAGAGAGGCCCGGGATCGGACCTGGGTCCTCAATGGATACTAGTCAGGTTCATTACCACTGAGCCACAGCAGGAACTCCTAGCCTATTACTTTTTGTTTTGAACTCTCTAAAACTTTCTTGTTGTTGTTTCTGGGTTTTTTTGGATGCCCTGGTGCATATGGAGTTCCTAGGCTAGGGATCAGATTCAAACCACTGTTTCAACTTATACCTGGCAATGCCAGATCCTTTAAACCCACTGCACCAGGCAGGAGATTGAACCTGAGTCCTGGCACTGCAGAAACACCATCAATTCTGTTGCACCATGGTGGGAACTCCAAAAATCTTAAAAGATGTAAAATTTAAATAGTAATATTTTGGCATGTTTAAGTATATGCTTATAGATAAATTTCTAGTAGGGTCTGGTGGGATCTGAAAAGCATTCTAGTTCATCCTTCCATTCTAATAAAGAAAGATCATTAACTTTTTAAAAATTGTGGTGAAAAACACATCAAATATACTATTCTTAGTCTTTTTTTTTTTTTTTTTGCTTTTTAGGGCCACACTGGTGGCATTTGGAAATTTCCAGGGTAAGGGTCAAATTGGAGCTGCAGTTAGCAGCCAATACCCCTGCCATAGCAACGCGGGATCCAAGCTGTGTCTTCGACCTACACCACAGCTCATGGCAACACGGGATCCTTAACCTACTGAGCAAGGCCAGGGATCGAACCTGCATGCTCATGGATCCTAGTCGGGTTCATTAACTGCTGAGCCACGAAGGGAACTCCTCACCTCAGTCATTTTTAAGTGTGCAGTTCAGCAGTGTTTATGCATTCACATTGTTGGGCAACAGATCTCTAGAATTTTTTTGTTTTGCTTTGGGCCTTGCCCACCGCATATGGAAGTTCCTGGGGCAGGATCCTTAACCTGATGCACGACAAGAGACCTCCTCATTGGCCTGTGAAGTTACTCAGCCCATAAAAACCAACCCCCTCATATTCCAGGACTCTCACCTCCTGAGATGACCTGCACTCTGTGCAGGGTGTTTCTCTCAGTGCCGCTCCCGAGCCTTTTGGAGTGGGCCCACACTTTCTCTCTCTCAATAAATCTATTTCTTTCCTGTCCCTTTGCCTCTTGCTGAATTCCTTCTGTGTTGAGCCATAAAGAACCTGAACTTCAGGAGTTCCTTTTGTGGTTCAGTAGGTTAAGAACCCAACTATTATCCACGAGGATGTAGGTTTCATCCCTGGCCTCGCTCAGTGGGTTAAGGATCCCAATTCAACCCCCAGTCTGGGAACATCCATATGCTTCTGGTGGGCTCCCCCCAAGAAAAAAAGAGAAAAAGAAAAAAGAACCTGAACTTCAGTAAGTCCTGGGACCGGGTGTGTGATTTGGATTAAAAATTGTGTGTTCCGAATTCCTGTTGTGGCACAGCGGAAACAAATCCAACTCGTATCTGTGAGGACGTGGGTTCGATCCCTAGCTTCACTCAGTGGGTTAAAGATCTGGCCTGGGCATGAGCTGTGGTGTAGGTCAAAGACATGGCTTGGATCCTGCATTGCTGTGGCTGTGGCAGAGGCCAGCAGCCATAGCTCCGATTCAACCTCTAGCCTGGGAACCTCCATATGCCATGGGTACAGCTCTAAAAAAGCAAAAAAAAAAAGAGAGGAAAAAAAAAAATGACAGAAAGTCTACCTGCTTGCACAAGCATGCAAATATGGAAAGATGTAAATATAGCATTATTTATTAGAAATAACTCAAAGGTCCTTCAAAGAGAAAATAGAAAAACGCATTGTGGAGTTCGCAGCCCTAAAAAGACAAAAGACAAAAAAAAAAAAAAAACTCTTACATGCTGGCAACTCAAGTCACATGCACACAATGAAATGTGTACACATAATGCATTCAGTGAAATATGATACCACCTTTTTAAAAAAATGGTGATAGCACTACATAAAGACATAGTGACTTGGGGGTGCAGCCCTAAAAAGCAAAAAAAATAAAAAAATAAACCAAAAAACACTTGGTGACTTGTCTGCATTATAGAAAAGTCACAATATATAATGTATAATTCATTTGCCTTTTCGTATGTACTAGAATATCCACCAGAAGCTCCCTGGTGGCTCAGTATTAAGGATCCAGCATTGCCACAGCTGTGGCTCAGGTCACTGCTGTGGCATGGGTTTGATCCCTGGCCCAGGAACTTCTGTGCACTGTGGGTGTAACCAACAAATAAATAAAAATAGAATAGCCACCAAACTGGCAATTGTGGTCCTCTCTAGACAGTCAGCTCATGAGGAAATTTACATATCTCTATATATTTCTGTAATGTTTTATTTACTTATTTTTGTCTTTTTAGGGCTGCACCCGAGGCATATGGAAGTTCCCAGGCTAGGGGTCAAATCAGAGCTATAGTCTCTGGCCTACATCACAGCCATGGCAACGAAGGAACCAAGCCACATCTTTGACCTACGCCACGGCCCATAGCAATGTCAGATCCTTAACCCACTGAGCAAGACCAGGGATCGAACCTGTGTCCTCATGGATACTAGTCAGATTCGTTTCCAATGAGCCAGGACAGGAACTCCTATTTATTTATTAGGCCTCACCCACAACATATGGAAGTTCCCAGGCCAGGGAGTGAACCCTTGCCTTAGTAGCAACCTGAGCTGCTACAGCAATAACTCGCTGTACCCTAGTGGGAACTCCCGTAATTTTTTTTTTTTTTTTTCGCTTTTTAGGACCACAACTTCAGCACATGTAAGTTCCCAGGCTAGGGGTCGAATTGGAGCTACAGCTGCTGGCTTATGCTACAGCCACAGCAATACCACATCTGAGCCGCATCTGTGACCTACACCCCAGCTCACAGCAACGCCGGATCTTCAACCCACTGAGCGAGCCCCGTGATCTAACTAGTATCCTCATGGATGCTACTTGGGTTCGTTAACTGCTGAGCCAAAAGGGAACTCCTATTTTATTTTTTAAGACATTTATTATTTCTATTTTTTAAGACATTTATTATTTCAACTTTTAAAATGATTAAGTTTAAATATTTTTAAAAAGTAATGAAGATACAATCTGTATGTGTCTAGCACCATTCTTCTAACGTTGTAAAGGAAAAATGGCTCAAAATGCTCTAAAAGCAATGACATCATTTAAATGGATTAAAGGGGAGCTGTGCAGAGATCTAGGCAAATGTATTCAGGGTCCTTCTTTCCCAGTTCTGCCCATTTGTGAGACTTCAGTCAAATTCTAAGTCTTACTGTTTTAAGGGAAAGCATGAGCATTACGTCCTGCGGCATTAGCAGAGCTCCCAAATTACCAGATCAAAAGCTGGAAGTTCTGAAGTTCCTGTCATGGCTCAACAGAAATGAATTCGACTGGTATCCTTGAGGATGTGGGTTCAAACTTTGGCCTCAGTCAGTGGGTTAAGGATCCAGAGTTGCTGTGGCTGTGGTGTAGGCCAGCAGCTGTAGTTACGATTTGACCCCCAGCCTGGGAACTTCCATAGGCAGCTGGTGTGGTTCTAAAAAAGCAAAAAACTTGAGTTCCTGTCGTGGTGCAGTGGAAACTAATCTGACTAAGAACCATGAGGCTTCAGGTTCGATTCCTGGCCTCTCTCAGTGGGTTAAGGATCTGGCATTGCCGTGAGCTGTGGTGTAGACCAGCAGCTGTAACTCTGATTCAACCCCTAGCCTGGGAACCTCCATATGCTGTGGGTGCGGCCCTATAAGGACAAAAGACAGGAGTTCCCGTCGTGGCTCAGTGGTTGACGAATCCGACTAGAAAACATGAGGTTTCGGTTTCGATCCCTGGCCTCCATCAGTGGGTTGGGGATCTGGCGTTGCCATGAGCTGTGGTGTAGGTTGAAGATGTGGCTCAGATCCCGAGTTGCAGTGGCTCTGGCGTAGGCCGGCGGCTACAGCTTCAATTAGACCCCCAGCCTGGGAACCTCCATATGCTGGGGGAGTGGCTCTAGAAAAGGCAAAAAGACCAAAAAAAAAAAAAAAAAAAAGACAAAAGGCAAATAAATAAATAAATAAGCAAAAACAAAACAAAACCTGAAAACCCAAACAAACAAATAAACTAGATGTTCTGTCTTCATGCTGACAACATCTAAATGTTTGGAAACATTGGGAAAATGGACTGACCCTTTCTCTTCTTGATCCAGTTGTTTTGGCTTTGAGCAGGAAATGCTTGTGCATCCTGTTTTAGGGTTTAATGTCCCACCTAGAAATATAGCTTCTACTAACAGAAGAGGAACTGGAGGAAATGAATGAACAGTAAATTGGGAGGGAAGAGTGAATGAAAAAGTAAAAAGATCCATTGGTCACCAGTAACAGAAAATCCAAAACGAACTGGCTTTAGGCAACATGTATCTGAAAAGTATATTAGCTTCAGGTATGGCTGGATCCAGGGGCTCAAGAGAATCAGGATTAGTGTCTCTCTATCTCTTTATTATGGAACTTTATACAGGAAGGATCCTCCCAAGTTATGGCACTGGCACCAGCAGCTCCAGGATTACATCCTGTTCTCTTTTAAAACCTACAGGAAGAAGACACTTTTTTTCCTCAGCAGTCCCATTGGCTTAAATAGATTCTCCTTTGTCTGAAAGGGTCAAGTTCAAAATAGTCACTGTGGCCAAGGAGATAAAGAAGACTGACAAGCATAGGCCTGGTCAACATGCATGTTCCTGGAGCTGGAGTGAAAGTTATGCCAATTAAGTCATAGGGACTGAGAGCAGGGGAAGGGTGGTAGCCTCCAAGGAAAATCAGAAGGAAAAGGTTTCCGGAAGAACAGATATAGGAGTTCTTGGTGGCGCAGCAGGTTCAGGATCTGGTATTGTCACTGCAGCAGCTCAGGTTGCTGCTGTGGCGAGAGTTTGATTCCTGGCCTGGGAATTTCCACATGCTGCTGGGAATTTCCAGTTCAAATAGTGACAAATGCCAGGAAAAAAAATAAAGCAGTGTTATGGGGACTTGCTTCTCTGCTCTGTGACTCATACCCCTTTCCCTGCCCTTGAGTCATTTTGGGGTTTAACAGGTCAATGCCATCTGTTTTTAGTTTTATACTCTGGAGATTCATTGGGTGTGAAGCGAGAGAATTCAGGATCAACATTCCCGGGGGTCGAGGAGGTGGGGGAGAGGTTCATTTTCACACGATAGGGGGTTCAGGGTCCTGAGCTTCCCGGGGGCTTCAGGGAAGCAGTGCCCTTCCTGGGTCAGGATCATTTCATTCAACATTATCCAGCCAGTGCCAACTCAGCTGTAGGCAGAGCGCACAGAGATGCCACCCGGAGTTTACTCTCTACAATAAGAAACAAGTCAACAAATGTGTAGAACATGTCTAGCGGTGAGAAATGCTGTGACAGAAGATAAATCAAGGTGAGGCAGAAAGATATTTCAGGGTGGTCAAGGAAGTGCTCTCTGTGGAGCAGACATTTGAGCAGAGACCGAAGGACTCGAGGGGTGGAGCCATGCCCTCGCCACAGGATCAGAGTTCTGGGCAGAGGGAAGGGCCAGATCAAAGACCTGGATGCCTGAATTGTTGGAAAAGCAGTCCAAGGCTGGAACAAGGTGAGCGAAGGGAAGAATGCTAAGCAGTAAGATCAGAGAGACCACGGGAAGGCAGATCATGCCCTTGTAGGCCCTTGTAGGCCATGGTGACAACTTTGGCTTCCACCCCAAGTTAGATAGGAAGCCATTGGTCAGAATGAGCAGAGGTGTAGCATCATCTGACTTTGGTTTTTTTGTCATTGTTTTGTTTTTTTGTTTTTTTGGGTTTTTTTTTTTTTCTTTTTTAGGGTCACACCCACGGCATATGGAAGTTCCCGGGCTAAGGGTCAGATCGGAGCTACAGCTGCCCCCCCCCCCCCCCCGACACCACAGCCTCAGCAACATGGGATCCGAGCCATGTCTGTGACCTACACCACAGCTCATGGCAAAACCAGATCCTTAACCCACTGAGCAAGGCCATGGATCGAACCCGAATCCTCATGGATACTGGTCAGATTCATTTCCCCTGTACCACAATGGGAACTCCTGACTTTGGATTTTAAGGAATCACCCCACCCACCAAGAAACCAACCAACAACAGAAGGAATATTCTGACAGCAGTGTGGAGAACAGGTGCAGTAAGGCAGAGAGGAAGCCCTGGCATCTGTCTGATTATCCGCAATAATGCAAGTGAGAGGTTATATTGGCCTGGGCCAAGGTGGCCACAGTGCTAGTAGTGAAAAGTTGCCCAAATCTGATGATGGAGCAAGGCAATGAATGGGCCAACCAGGTGTGCCCTGAAATGAAAGTGATATTTGTAATTATTCATGAGGACATCTGTAGACTTTGGGCTAAACAGCATCCAGCTCCCACCTTCCTCCTATTAAAATACCAATCCCCCCTCTGTTGGAAGTCACTTGGACAGGCTATTGGACAGGAAGTCTTACAGGACAGGCTATTCCTGACACCCTTACTCATAAATGAAGCCAGATCCTTCCACCCTTATTTATAAATGAAGCCAGATTCTTCCACCCTCTGTCCCTTACCATAGGGATGGGCCCGTGATCTAAACTCAGCCAATGGATTCTCCAAAGACAAAGAGAATAGAGAAGGGGTTGGGAACTCTAGATTCATCACAGAGGCAGCACATGAACACGACTTGTCTATAGCATAGCTTTAGCTGTTGCTTCTGCTACCTAGCCTCCCTCAGACAAAGCCACCAGTGCATTTCCCAGCTCCAGGGGATAACATTCCATGCTATTCTATCTTAGTCTATGGCAAGGGTGGGCCAACTCTTTCTCTAAATATTTTAGGCTTTGTAAGCTCTATGATCTCCATCACAGCTACTCAGCTCTGCTGTTACTGTGTGAAGGGGCCATAGACAACATGCAAAGTGATAAGCATTCTGGGGGCAGTTATTCTTATCTCTGCGGTCCTGATGAAGACACCAACAGTTGTAAGAAGGAGGTAGTTCCAATAAAACTTTATTTGTAAAAACACGTGGTAAGTTAGAATTGGCTGGTGGGTCAGTTTCCCGATTCCTGGTCTGTGGAAATGGTGTCTTCTGCCCCAGGAATTGTACCACTGTGAGTGCTGGGCCGCTGGCGCTCACTTTGTTTCTGCTGGTTTTCCAAGCTGGTTCCACAGCTTTTTCTTGATCCTATGAATGCCCCCATCCTTTGTCTTAGTCAGCTCAGGCTGCCAAAACAAAATATCATAGACTGGGTGCCTTAAACTACTGAGGCTCTTCCTTCCTTCCTTCCTTTCCTTCCTTCCTTCCTTCCTTCCTTCCTTCCTTCCTTCCTTCCTTCCTTCCTTCCTTCCTTCCTTCCTTTCTTTCTTTCTTTCTTTCTTTCTTTCTTTCTTTCTTTCTTTCTTTCTTTCTTTCATTTTTTCTTTCTTTCTTTCTTTGTCTTTTTAGGGCCACACCCGCAGCATATGGAAGTTCTCAGGCTAGGGGTCGATTTGGAGCTGTAGCCACTGGCCTATGCCACAGCCACAGCAACACCAGATCCAAGCTGCATCTGCAACCTGCACCACAGCTCACAGCAACACTGGATCCTTACCTACCGATTGAGACCAGGGATTGAACCTGCATCCTCATAGATACTAGTCAGATTCGTTTCTGCTGAGCCACGACATGAAATCCCTGCGATTTATTTTCACGTACTTCTGGATGCTGGAAAGTCCAACACAAAGGTGCTAGAGGAGTTCTCCTGGTGGCTCAGTGGTTTAAGGATCTAGCATTGTCTCTGCTGTGGCTTGTGTGACTGCTGCGGCACTAGTTTGATCCCTAGCCTGGGAACTTCTGCATGCCTCTGGCATGGCCAAAAAAAAAAAAAAAAGCACTGTCAAAGTGGATTTCATGCCAAGGCCTCTTCTCTTGGCTTGTAGGTAGCCTCTCTCTGGCTTTGTGCTCACATGACCTCTGTTTTGTGGGTGCTGAGGATGAGGGGAGAGAGACAGAGCTACCTCTCTGGTATCTCCTCTTCTAAGGGCACTAACCCCATCAGGAGGGCCCCACCCTCCCCACCCTCATGACTCATCCCATTCTAATTAGGAATTAATTCTAATTACTAAGTATTCTAATTACTTCCCAAAGGCCCCATCTCCAAAAACTCCACACTGAGGTAGAGCTTCAACATGTGCTTTTGAGAGGACCCTAAATATTCTGACCATAACACCCTTCTAATGAATTTTGGCTTTGCCTAAGGTAGAGTCAGCTTCTGTGGCCTGCAACCAGGAACCTTAATTATTATTATTATTATTATTACTGTTTTTTCTTTTTAGGGCCACGCCCACGGCATATGGAGGTTCCCAGGCTAGGGGTCTAATCGGAGCAACAGCTGCTGACCTACGCCACAGCCACAGCCACACAGATCCAAGCTGCGTCTGTGACCTACACCACTGCTCACAGCAATACCGGATCCTTAACCCCCTGAGCGAGGCCAGGGATTGAACCCACAACCTCATGGTTCTTAGTTGGATTCGTTTCCTCTGCCCCATGATGGGAACTCCCAGGAACCTTAACTGATGCAGCACTTACTCCCTATTTCATTTAATTCTATGTGGCCCATAGGAACGACTACAAGAAGGGAGAGTGACGATACCTCCAAGTCCTCATGCTGGAGGAATAGCCCAAAGCAGATTACAGCTAACAGAGGTCATTAGTGTCATCTTGATTTATGATACATCCGAGTGTTGAAGAGTTTCCTCTACATAGTTTTAACTTCCTACCTCTTTCTTAGAAAGTTCAATCAGGACTGCTGTGAACAATAAGTGTCCCCAGAGCTAGATCATACACGGTCCCAGCCTTCCTGCCCACATCCTCCCCTCATCAGCTGCTTGGCTGTTAGAGCTGTGTGTTTCCTGTTTACAAAGAGATATGAAATGTATTACTTGCAGAGTCCACCCCTAATGTTGCGCTGCTTCCTTCTGCCTGACAAGATGAATTTCACTTGGCCCTGGAGTTTTATTTGTCTTTGGCAGAATGGATTTGATGATGATTTAGGAATTTATAACTATATAAGACCATATCTGCAAGGTGCTCTGTCCATAGGATTCACTTGTATTCGATTTAACTACATGATCTACCATGTTCCAAAGAGGATTGACTCAATGTGTACTGTGCAAATTATTTTTAAAAAGGAAGTGATGAAGCTGGAGCGAAGCAAAAATTAGAGGAGGGACTAAATCAGGTTAATTAAGAAGATTAGAACACAAAGTTTCCCTAACACTTTTTTTTTTTTTCTCAAGGCTGCACCTCAGCATATGGAAGTTCCCAGGCGAGGGGTCGAATCAGAGCTGCAGCTGCCGGCCTACATCACAACCACAGCAACACCAGATCCGAGTTGCGTCTGCTACCTACCACAGCTCACAGCAACACCTTATCTTTAACCCACGAAGCGAGGCCAGGGATCAAACCCAAGTCCTCATAAATACCACTCAGGTTCGTTACCGCCGCGCCACTACAGGAATTCCCTCCCTAACACATTTTGCCTATAGTTCAGGGCAAATCTTAGCGATATACTACAAATCTTGTTCTGAGCTTCCTGGCTGGCAAAGCAAATAAGGGACCACTTTTGATGTATAGTGGATAATGTCTTTAAAATTGAAAACAAAGTAATTGTTCAAATAATACAAGTGGTTCTAATTTTTTATGTACATAATAAGTGGAAGTCGAATAGCTGTATTTTGTTTGGGATCAGAAAACTGAAACTTTTTTAATCCTAGGAAATGCTATATATTTTGATGCTCTTAAAATAAGTCGAGAAAAAAAAGCTTGATTAAATTAGAGTTGACCACTCTCACTGTAAAATAATTATTTCTTTTATAAAGTGTCTCTTTAACAGACCTGTGTTTGCCAAGGGGAAGGGGGAGGGAGTGGGATGGATTGGGATTTTGGGGTTAGTAGATGCAAATTGTTATATTTAGGATGGATAAACGAGGTCCTACTGTATATAGCACAGGGAACTCTATCCAATCTCCTGGGATAGACCATGATGGAAAATGATATAAAAAAGGAATGTGCATATATATATATATTACATACATATATATATATATGTATGTAATATATATATGACTGGGTCACTTTGTTGTATAGCAAAAATTGATACAACATTGTAAAGCAATTATACAACATTGTAAATCAACTATTCTTTAATTTAAAATAAATAATAAGGAGTTCCCGTCGTGGCACAGTGGTTAACGAATCCAACTGGGAACCATGAGGTTGCGGGTTCGGCCCCTGCCCTTGCTCAGTGGGTTAACGATCCGGCATTGCCGTGAGCTGTGATGTAGGTTGCAGACGCGGCTTGGATCCCACGTTGCTATGGCTCTGGCGTAGGCTGGTGGCTACGGCTCCTTTTCGACCCCTAGCCTTGGAATCTCCATATGCCGCGGAAGCGGCCCAAGAAATAGCAAAAAAAATAAAAAATAAAAAAATAAAATAAAATAAAATAAATAATAAAAAATAAAAATTCACAAAATGCCTCTTTAAAACACTTGAAAGATGTAAAAAAAAAAATTGGGAGGCAGTTCTTTTAGGCTGCATCTGCACCATGTGGAAGTTCCTAGACTAGGGGTCAAATCGGAGCTGTAGCCACCAGCCTGCACCACAGCCACAGCAAGGCAGGATCCGAGCCATGTCTGTGATCTCCACCACAGCTCACAGCAACGCCAGAACCTTTAACTCACTGAGCTAAGCCAGGGATCTAACCCACATCCTCATGAATACTAATCAGGTTCGTTATCACTGAGCCACAAAGAGAATTCCAAAAGATGTAAAATTTAAATAGTAATACTGTGGCACATTTAAGTACATGCTTACAGATAAATTTCTAGTAGCATCTGGGGGATCTGAAAAACTTTTTAGTTCATCCATCCATTCTAATAAGGAAAGATCATTAACTTTCAAAAAACTGCAGTGAGGAGTTTCTGTTTCGACTCAGGGTATTAAGAACCCTGAGTGTTGTTGAGGATGAGGGTTTGATCCCTGGCCTCGCGTGGATTAAGGACCAGTGTTGCAGCAAGCTGCAGCACAGGTTGAAGAAGTGCCTCTGATTCCAGTGCTGCTGTGGCTGTGTCGAAGGCTGGCTCCTATTAGATCCCATCCCCAGGAACTTCCATATGCTGTGGGTGTGGCCCTAAAAAACAAAACAAAACAAAACAAAAAACCATAGTGAAAAGCACATAACATCAAATGTACCTTCTTAGGAGTTCCCATTTTGTCTCAGTGGTTAACGAATCAAATCTGACTAGCATTCATGAGGACACAGGTTCGATCCCTGGCCTTGCTTAGTGGGTTAAGGATCCGGTGTTGCCATGAGCTGTGATGTAGGTTGAAGACATGGCTTGGATCCTCTGTTGCTATGGCTGTGGCATAGACCAGCAGCTACAGCTCCGATTTGACCCCTAGCCTGGGAACCTCCATATGCTGTGGGTATGGCCCTAAAAAGAAAAAAAAAAAGTGACATTTTTAAATGTGCAGTGTTTTAGTGTATTCTCATCATTGGGCAACAGATCTTCAGAACATTATTTTATATGTATATAAATATATATATATAAATATTTAAATAAATATATATAAATATAAATATATATATATATATATATTTTTAGGGCCACATCCACGGCGCATTGAGGTTCCCAGGCTTTGAGTCCAATCAGAGCTGTAGCTGCCAGCCTACGCCAGAGCCACAGCAACACGGGATCCGAGCCACATCCTCGACCTACACCACAGCTCACGGCAACACCAGATCCTTAACCCACTGAGCAAGGTCAGGGATAGAACCTGTGTCCTCATGGATGCTAGTCAGATTCGTTAACTGCTAAGCCACGACGGGAACTCCTAGAACTTTTTAATCTTGCAAAACCAAAACTCTACACTCATTAAACTTCTCTCCATTTTCCCCTTCCCCCAGCCCTGGCTACTGTCACTCTACTTTCCGTTTCTATGAATTTGGCTATCCTGGCTCCCTCACCCAAGTAGAATCACATAGTATTTGTCTTTCTCTGGCCTGTTTTTCTCAGTATAAGGTCCTCAAGGATTATCCTTGTTGTAATGTATGAGAGGATTTCTTTTCTTTTTATGTCTGAATAATATTCCATTGTATGTATATGCCACTTTTTTTTTTTTCTTTTTAGGGCCACACCCACAGCATATGGAGATTCCCAGGCTGGGGGTCTAATTGGAGCTACAGCCATGGGCCTACGCCACAGTCACAGCAATGTGGGATCCGAGCCACGTCTGCAACTGACACCACACCTCAAGGCAATGACAGATCCTTAACCCACTGAGCAAGGCCAGGGATTGAACCAGCAAATTCATGGTTGCTAGTCAGATTTGTTTCCACTGCACCAAGACGGGAACTGATTAACACAAAGACTAAACTATGAACTTTAGTTAAATGTATCAATATTAGGTCATTAATTATAATAAATGTACCACACCAAAGCATGATATTAAAAATAGAGGAAAAAAAAATCAAAAAAAATAAAAATAGAGGAAACCATTGTGTGTGGCAGGGGGAGAGAGTATATGTGAAAACTCTCCATATTTTCTGCTCAATTTTTCTGCCAACTTAAAACTGCTCTAAATAATAGTCTATTAATTTTTTTTGGTTGAACCCATGGCAAGTTCTTTGGTGGGATTGAACCTGTGCCAGAGGTGTGACCTGCACCACAGCTGCAGCAACACCAGATCTTTAACCCACTGCTCCACCTGGGAACTTCCATGTGTATTAATTTTTTTTTTTTTTTTTGGTCTTTTTGCCTTTCCTAGGGCCGCTCCTGCGGCATATGTAGGTTCCTAGGCTAGGGGTCTCATTGGAGCTGTAGCCACTGGCCTATGCCAGGGCCACAGCAACCAGGGATCCGAGCCGCGTCTGCAACCTACACCACAGCTCATGGCAACGCCAGATCCTTAACCCACCGAGCAAGGGCAGGGACCAAACCCGCAACCTCATGGTTCCTAGTCAGATTCGTTAACCACTGCACCACGACGGGAACTCCCATGTCTATTAATTTTAGAAAATGTAAGTGGGGAGCTCCCTGGTGGCTCAGTGGTTTAAGGGTCTGGCATTGTCACTCCTGTGGCTCAGGTCACTACTGTGGCAAGTTTTGGTCCCTGGCCTGGGAACGTCTGCATGTTGTGGGCGGGGCCAAAAAATGTAAATGGGCCCAAGTGACTGAGGTTTAGGCAGTGGAATGTGGGTACAAGCCCTATAAGGCATTTTCAGGCCTGGCCCTTCAAAACATCCCATCTCACCCTCCAGGTTTTTCTTCCTTTCACAATGACCTTGATCCCAACAGGGAGAAAATAAGACCAAAAAAGACTTCCCAACACTGGATGTGTATGAATAAGGTGTGTGGGGGGGCTGTTATTGTGTTAAGCCACTAAGATTTTTCAGGACTTCTTTGTTACTGCAGCAGAGCCTAACATAGCCTGAACAAAGCAAGTACAAAAAAAGTCTTGCAATAAAAAGAAACAACAAAAAAATGCAGTTCCCATACCTCACCTTGCCTCACTTTCTAGTCTTATTTCGCCGAGGACCACTTTCCATGTTTTAGCAGCTTCTTTGGGAATTGATGTCCATATTTCTACATATGGTTTTACTTTTAATTTTTTATGTGTCAGTTTTAGGCCTTTCTCATTAACTTCCCATTATGGCAGATGTTTTTTTTTTTAGCATTCTTTTGTTTGTTTGTTTTTGTTTTTAATATATAATGATTTTTATTTTTTTCCATTATAGCTGGTTTACAGTGTTCTGTCAATTTACTACTGTACAGCATGGTGACCCAGTTACACATGCGTGTGTACATTCTTTTTTCTCACATTATCAGGCTCCATCAAAAGTGACCAGACATAGCTCCCAGGGCTACACAGCCGAACCTCATTGCTAATCCATTCCAAAGGCAATAGTCTACATCTATTAACCCCAATCTCCCATTTTTATTTTTGGCATTCTTTTTTTTTTTTTTTTTTTTTTTTTTTGTCTTTCTACCTTTTCTAGGGCCGCTCCTGTGGAGGTTCCCAGGCTAGGGGTCGAATCAGAGTTCTAACTGCTGGCCCATACCACAGCCACAGCAATGCAGGATCTGAACCGCATCTGCAGCCTACACCACAGCTCACAACAACGCCAGATCCTTGACCCAGTGAGCAAGGCCAGGGATTGAACCTGCAACCTCATGGTTCCTAGCCAGATTCGTTTCCACTGAGCCACGACAGAAACTTCTTTTTTAGCGTTCTTAAATCATCCAGTATCCCGATTCTCCCCTTTCCATCTTCACCAGGTGCTAGATACGAAACTGGGGGATTAAATCCACATTCATTTTGTTTTCTTTTTAAGGCCACACCAGTGGCATATGGAAGTTCCCAGGCTAGGGGTCAAATCAGGACTGCAGCTGCTGGCCTACACCACAGCTTACGGCAACGCTGGATCCTTAACCCACTGAGCAAGGCCAGGGATCTAACCCAAGTCCTCCTGGAGACTAGTCGGGTTCATTACCGCTGAATCACAGGGGGAACTCCCCACATTCAGTTTTTATGTTATTCTGAATATGCAAATTTAGAACCCTGATGAGACACATAGTATACTATCATTATGTTTCCTTTCTGGAAATGCTTTATTTTCTTTTTGTTTGCATTCACGCTTGTCCCATTTTGGTTTCATTTTGCTTAATTTTGTGTTGATTTGTTTTGCCTTAATCTACATATTACCAATTCTTCCATTGCTTTGACAGAGGATATTTGTCATTCGTCCCAGCTGCCCAAATCTGAAATCCTTCCTGTATTTGGGGAATTCCCCCTATGAGACATGTGGGAAGCAGAACTTCCATCACAGAAAGGAGAGATTTTACATGTGCATTTTCTTTTCATTTTTCTATTTTTGGCCACCCCAATGCATATGGAGTTCCCAGGCCTGGGATCAGATCTGAGCCACAGTTTCGACCTACACTGCCTGCAGCAATGCTGGATCCTTAACCCACAGCGAGGCCAGAGAAGGAACCCACATCCTCGAGGACACTATGTTGGGTTCTTAACCTGCTGAGCCACAACGGGAACTCCAGAATTAGTTTCTCTTAGCTTGCCGATGGGGACAACTATCACTATAATTTTTCACATGGTCACGGTCACATGCAGAGGGGACTTTGTGGGAAGGTCCATGGGGTCCGATTCTCAGAAGAGCCCACCCATTGTCTTTTCTTTTTTTTTTTAATGTATTACACATTTATTTATTTACTTATTTTTGTCTTTTTTAGGGCCGCACTTGTGGCATATGGATGTTCCCAGGCTAGGGTCTAATCGGAGCTGTAGCCACCGGCCTATACCAGAGCCACAGCAACGCGAGATCCAAGCTGCATCTGCAACTTACACCACAGCTCACGGCAACTCCAGATCCTTCGTCCACTGAGCAAGGCCAGGGATCAAACCCACAACCTCATGATTCCTAGTCAGATTCATTAACCCCTGAGCCACAATGGGAACTCCCAAGGTTTTTTTCCTAATGCTCTGCTTTTACCATCTTGAAGTTCTTTTTTTTATTTTCCTTTTTGCTTTTTAGGGTTGCCCCTGTGGCATATGGAGGTTCCCAGTCTAGGGGTCTAATTAGAGTTGTAGCTGCCGGCCGAGGCCACAGCCACAGCAACGCAGGATCTGCGTCTGTGACCTACACCACAGTTCACGGTAAAGCCAGATCCTTAACCCACTGAGCAAGGCTGAGGATTGAACCTGCATCCTCATGGATGCTAGTTAGATTCATTAACCCCTGAGCCACGACAGGAACTCCTTTAAGTTCTTAATCATTTTCAAACAATAAGTTTCAAGCCTTGCCTCTTCCTTTTCATTTTGTAATGGGCCCTGCAAATTACACCGGCAGTCCTGGTAACACAAAGTAAATGATGTGTGCATTTCCCTATTTTTCAGGCCCTCCACCCTGGAAGCCCCTGGGTTTCCTATGCCCGCCTGGACCACTGTCAAGCTGAGTCTCCCTTTTGCCATCATCTTGGGAGTTCCCCTCGCCTTTCTCCTTTTGGGTCGAAGCCACTGTCTCCTGGATGCTTGTCTTTGTCTTGTGTTTTTCTCTCATTTGGGTGGAGTGCCTCATCAATCCTTTTCTGAGAAAAAAATGCATGAGAGGTAAAATTTTTGAGAGTTTGCAATATCTGCAATTATAGGTGTAGAATTCTATGTTAATATGTTTCACCCAGTGTTCTGAAGGCTTTGTTCCTCTGCCTTCTAGAGTCTTCTTTTTTTTTCTTTTTAGGGCCACACCTGTGGCATATGGATGTTCCCAGGCTAGGGTTCGAATCGGAGCTGCATCTGGGGCCTACACCACAGCCACAGCAACACAGGACCCCAGCCATGCCTGTGACCTACACCACACTCACAGCAACACCGGATCCCCGACTCACTGAGTGAGGCCAGGGATCGAACCTGCGTCCTCACAGACACTATGTTGGGTTCTTAACCTGCTGATCCAAAACGAGAAATCCTGCCTTCTACCTTCTAATGTTATTTATTTATTTATTTTGGGCTGCACTTGTGGCATGTGGAAGTTCCCAGGCCAGGAATCAAATCTGTGTCACAGGAGTGACCCGAGCTGCGCGCTGTGGCAATGCAGGATCCTTAACCCACTGAGGCACCAGGGAATGCATATTGTTATTATTTAGAAGTTCAAGGCCATTCTAATTCCCAGATCTATAAATGTAGTGTGGTTTTAGTTTTTCTTTTCTCAATCTCCCTCTCTCTGAAAGCTTTCTTTCTTTTCTTTTCTTTTTTGTTTTTTTGTCTGCACTGGCAGCATGCAGAAGTTTCTGTTCCAGGGACTGAACTCTTGCCAGAACAGTGACAACACTGGATCCTTAACCACTGTGCCACCAGGGAACTCCTCTGAAAGCTTTTTTTTTTTTTTTTGGTCTTTTTAGGACCACACCTGTGGCATATGGAAGAGGTTCCCAGGATAGG
The DNA here is from genome assembly GCF_054392235.1 of Sus scrofa. Classification (NCBI taxonomy): domain Eukaryota; kingdom Metazoa; phylum Chordata; class Mammalia; order Artiodactyla; family Suidae; genus Sus; species Sus scrofa. The sequence goes on along the minus strand of NC_139388.1, from coordinate 82,401,115 downwards.
GGTTGAATTGAAGCTGTAGCTGCTGGTCTAAAGCAAGACACAGCCACAGTAATGTCAGATCCAAGCCATGTCAGTGACTTCCACCACAGCTCACGGCAACACCAAATCCTTAACTCACTGAGCAAGGCCAAGAATTGAACCTGCGTCCTCATGGATATTATTCAGATTTGTTTCCACGAGCCATGACAGGAACTCCCAGATGCCAAAGTTTTTATGCAGCCTGTCAGACTCACCTGATTATGACCCCGGTTACTTCCTGAACCTCACCTTTTATTCTCTGGAACCAATCCCTCGGGCCTCCTTGCTCGTCCTTGAACATACTGTGCATGTCCCAGCCTCAGGGCCTTTGCACTGACTACTGCCTCTGCCTCCACATACCCGCCTGGCCTGTTCCCTCGCCTCCTTCAAGTCTCCAATGTCACTTTCTCATTGAGAATATTCCTGGCTACTCTGTTAAAACTTACAAACCTGGGAGTTCCCATTATGACTCATCAGTAATGAACCTGTCTAGTATCCATGAGGACGCAGGTTTGACCCCTGGCCTCACTCAGTGGGCTCAGGATCCTGTGTTGCCCTGAACTATGGTGTAGGTTGAAGATGAAGCTCAGATCCTACACGGCTATGGTGTAGGCTGGCAGCTACAGCTCTGATTCGACCCCTAGCCTGGGAACTTCCATATGCCACCATGCCATGGGTTCAGCCCTAAAAAGACAAAAAAAAAAAAAAAAAAAAAAAAATTGCGCATCTATTCCTTAGCACTTCTGATACCCTCTCAGCCTTATTTCTTTTCCCTTAGTCCCGAGTCCCATCCAACATACTGTATTGATTGACGTGTCTTGTTTACATTCTGCCTCTCCTAGCCGAAATGTAAGTTCTCCAAGGGCAAGGATTTGTGTACATTTTATACCCTCTGTCTCTTTAGTGCCAAGGACAAGCTCTGGCGCATGGAAATTGCTTAATAAATACATTTTAAATGAATGGGTTGGTCTGAGTATGAAAGAGCTTGATAGATTTGGGCAACAGAAGGCTAGTGCATGGATAATTGGGCAAAGCTCAGATGGGTGGTCCTTGCTCAGGGTGAGCAGGTGGGGCAGGGCAGGAGAGGAGGTTGGAGAGGTGAGCAGAAGGAAGACACACGGGCCTGGAGGGGCATAGAAAAAGGAGGGTGGATTTTATCGAGAGCATAATGGAAGGCCCCTCAAGGGTTTTAAACAAGGAAGTGACATTATCTAACCTGAAAAATTTCCAGGATCACTGTAGCTGCCATGTGGAGCCTGGATTTAGGATAGAAATTGGGGGTAGAGGAGTTCCCGTCGTGGCGCAATGGTTAAAGTATCTGACTAGGAACCATGAGGTTGAGGTTTGATCCCTGGCCTTGTTCAGTGGGTTAAGCATCCGGCGTTGCCGTGAGCTGTGGTGTAGGTCAAAGACGTGGCTCAGATCCCGCATTGCTGTGGCTGTGGTGTAGGCCTGTGGCTACAGCTCCAATTAGACCCCTAGCCTGGGAACCTCCATATGCCATGGATTCGGCCCTAGAAAAGGCAAAAAGACCAAAAAAAGAAAAAGAAAAAAGAAATTGGGAGTAGAAATGGGGAGATGAGTTAGGGGGCTACTGCACTAGTCCAAGCATAAGGGCGATACGGACAGACAAAATCAACAGATTCCAGATGTGATAAGGACCTGGAACTCAACCCTTGTCTTAAGATCCTTGCTAAAATCTAGGTATGTGTTGACTTCTACCTCTTTGTGAGACCATCCTCCCAATTTCGAGTTTGGTTTTGTGGTTAATGATCCAGATAAACTCTAAGGGAGGTTGGTAAGGAGCAAATGAGATCCTGGCAACCCTGAGACATTGTGACCAAGAGCTTCCTTGCCCTAGCCTTCAAAGTTTTTGTTTTGTTTTGTTTTGTTTGTCTTTTTAGGGCCTCACCTGAAGCACATGGAAGTTCCCAGGCTAGGGGTCGAATCAGAGCTGTAGCTGCGGGATCCAAGCCGTGTCTTCGACCTATACCACAGTTCACCGCAGCGCTGGATTGTTAACCCACTGATCGAGGTCAGGGATCGAACCTGCAACCTCATGGTTCCTAGTCGGATTTGTTTCCCCTGCGCCACAATGGGAACTCCCCAAAGTTCTTCATATAGGATTTTTTCCCCTCTACTCAGCTCATGTCTGGTTATACTTCCTTGGTACTCCCTGGATCCGTCCTGATCTGGACATCTCCATCCCACAGAAGGAAACTTCCTTGCCCTCCCATGCTCCCAGATCACCAGGTATGTAGATCAGCCTCTGCTTACTGCTCTGAATCGTGGTTAATCACTGTTCTGCCTGTCTTCCAACCAGACCACGAGTTCCTTGGGGACAGGGACCTTGTCCTCTCATCTTCGTGTCCTGGCCTTTGTCTACAGTGACAGGCACATAGCAGGTGCTCAGTAAATGACCGTTGAACTTGATGGCCACAGCCGCACTGGCCATGCCTCAGGACAGCCCCATGGCTGACATGTTCAAGGTCAAATAAGAAGAGCTGGCTTGTCTTTATCAGCCCTGAGCCCTCAATCTGATCAGGCACAGACGCTCTTCCCAGGTTCTTTTCCGCATCAGGCAGAGACTTCCCAGATGCTAAGGCCTGTGAGAGTTCTCTTCTGCAAGTGCTGAGACTTGGCGAGCCAGGGAAGAGATTCTGAACTTGTCTCCAAATAAGGCAAAAGAATTAGCTGCTGTTGTTAAAACAGCACGGGAGCTGTCAGTAAGGCAGTAGTCTTTCCGACGTGGATCCTCCTGAAACTGATAATATTATGCTTTCAAATAAAAGCCACTGACTGACTGGAGGGACACCTGCTTGTCACCGAGCCTTGTCTTCCCAGCCAGGGATTGAGTGGTGCCATTTCCACTGAGGGCCAATACAAAACAGATGTCAGGATGCAGCCCACTTGAGATCCCAGAGGTGGGGTGGGGTGGGTGGGGATGTATCCTTAATTTGTTAGCAGGTGTGGTTAGTAATTGTAAGATCATATGCAAAGTATGGATTCAGGCTCTCTAAGAGTGTTAAAACTCCACAAAGAATGAACAATTGGAAGTCTCCATGAGCCAGGTGTTATTACAAAAGCCTTTGTGTCAACCTTTTATCAAGAATATTCATATAGGAGTTCCCGTTGTGGCACAGCAGAAACGAATCCGACTAGGAATCACGAGATTGCACGTTCAATCTCTGGCCTTGCTTAGTGGGTTAAGGATCTGGTGTTGCTGTGAGGCTGTGGTGTAGGTTGCAGACGCAGCTCAGATCTGTGTTGCTGTGGTATAGGCAGACAGCTATAGCTCTGCTTGGACCCCTACCCTGGGTACTTCCATATGCCACAGGTGTGGCCCTAAAAAGCGAAAAAAAAAAAAAAAGAATATTCATATAAAGTGTATTATTATCTATTGCTATGTAACAAATTATCCCCATAGTCACTTAAAACAACACTCATTTTTTCTTTTTTAAAAATTTACTTTATTGAAATACAGTTGTGTTAGTTTCTACTGTATAGCAAAGTGATTCAGTTACACATATATATGCATTATGATTTATTTCAGGATATTGAATTTAGTTCCCTGTACTAAACAGTAGGATCTAGCTGTTTATCCATGCTATATATAATAGTTTGCAGCTGCTAATCCCAAACACCCAATCCATCCCTCCCCCATCTCTCTCCCCCTTGGCAACCACGAGTCTCTTCTCTATGTCTGTGAGGCTCTTTCTATTTAATCTGTGTCATATTTTAATTTCACATAGAAGCAATATCATATGGTACTTGTCTTTCTCTTCCTGAGTTACTTCATTTAGTATCATATTCTCTAGGTCCATCCAGGTTGCTGCAAATGGCATTATTTCATTCTTTTTTATGGCTGAGTACTATTCCACTGTAAGTATCATATCCCCTTTATTTATTCATCTATCAATGGACATTTAGGTTATTTCCATGTCTTGGCTATTGTGAATAGTGCTGCTATGAACATAGGGGTGCATGTACCTTTTTGAATTATAGTTTTGTCCAGATATATGCCCAGAAGTGGAGTTGCTGGGTCATATAGTAGTTCTATTTTTAGGTTTTTTTTGAGAAATCTCCATACTGTTTTCCATAGTGGATGCACCAATTTACATTCCAACCGACAATATAGGAGGAGTCCTTTTTCTCCACACTCTCTCCAGCATTTAAAATAGCGCTTATTATCTCATAGTCTCTGTGGATCTGATAATTGGGAGAGGCTTAGATGGGTGGTCCTTGCTCAGAGTCTCTGATGAGGTTGCAGTCAAATTATTGGCTGGGGCTGCATCATCTGAAAGTTCGACTGGGGCCAGAGGATCTGTTTCCATGACGACTCACTCACACGGCAGCTGGCAAGAGGCTTCAGTTCCTCAACACACATACGCCCCATAGAGCTGCTTGAATGTGCTTATAATGCGGCAGCTGTCTTCTCTCAGAGCAAGTGATCCAAGAGGGAGACCAAGATGAAGCTGCCATGATTTTTACGATCTAACCTTAGAAGTTGTGCACTGACACTTCTACTTTGTCAGAAGCACTAAGTTCAGCTCACAGTCGAGGGAAAGGGAATGAGGGTCCATCTTTTGAAGGGGGGGTCAGAGTTTCACACATATTTTAAACTGCCTCACCCAGTCAAGAAGAAACAAGAAAATTGAAAGCCTAAAGGCTGCTAAAATTTCTACTGCATTTTGGTCAAAAGGGATTTGGCATCAAGAAAAGAGTTCCATGAGGGTTCTATCCCTGGCCTTGCTCAGTGGGTTAAGGATCCAGTGTTGCCATGAGCTGTGGTGTAGGTCACAGATGCAGCTCAGATCTGGTGTTGCTGTGGCTGTGGTATAGGCCGGCAGCCATAGCTCTGATACGACTCCTAGCCTGTAACCTTCCATGTGCTACAAGTGCAGCCCAAAAAAGCACAAAGAAAGAAAGAAAGAAGGAAGGAAGGAAGGAAGGAAGAAAAGAGTCCTGGATTGAGAGTGATGGCTAGATTGGTCATTCATTCATCTATTCATTCCACAGCTATCCATTAAGCACCTACTGTGTGCAGTTGGGAACCTGGACTATATTCTATAGGGCTCATGAAGAGGCACAATTATAATTAAAGCAGCAATTGTTGAACTTTTTTTTTGTGCTTCTTAGGGGCACACTTTCAGCATATGGAATTTCCCAGGCTAGGGATCAAATCAGAGCTACAGCTGCCGGCCTACACCACAGCCACTGCAACATGGGCTGTGAGCTGCATCTGTCGCCTATACCACAGCTCACAGCAAGGCCAGATCCTTAACCCACTGAGCAAGGCCAGGGATCGAACTCACATCTTCATGGATATTAGTCAGGTTCCTAAAGTGCTGAGCCACAGCGGGAACTCCCAGAGAACTTTATAGAGCACTTACCGTGTGCCCGTGCTGCAAAGAGTTTTAGATATAATTACCTCATTTACTCCTCACCTTTGAAGGGAGTACTGTTATAATTCCTCACTTCACAAATGAGAAACTTAGACTTGAAGAGGGAAGGTCATGTGCCTTCAAAGGGTAGAAGCCATAATTTGAAATGAAGGGCTCTGACCTCAAAGCCCTTATGCTTCTACTACTAGTAATGGTCACGAGAATGATTCCTACTTTAATTATGTGTTCCTGTTATGCAGCTGAGGGCTCTGAGGCTCAGCAAGGCTGAGCGACTTGTCCAAACTTATTTTAGCAGAGCTGGGCTGCAAAGCCAGTTCCTGAGAGTTCAAGTTCATGCTCTCTCTCCTCCACTTGCATCAAACTGAGTCTTTTCTGTCCTGCTTTTTGCAGAAACAGAGCTGAGATGGGAAAGGGCCCTGGGGAGCGGGGAGGGGTGTGGGAAGGCGGGAAATTGCCGCTGAGGCCTGGAAGCTTTTATAAGCGTGAATCTCCCCTGGTCGGGGGAAGAACACATCAGCAGCTCTCCCAAGGCTGCTGTGAAGATGCTGTGGAATTCCTCGGGAGCCTGATGATGAGGTGTTGCTCCACCGAGGCTGTCCGCCAGCTGGCCTCTCAGAGAAGCCCCTGCAGGGTCTGGATGCTCCAGACCCTGTGCTGCGAGGAGAAATGATGTCAAATGTAGCTAATCATTGCAGAGCCCTGCTGTGCATCAGGCATGGAGCTACAATGTCCACGTACCCTCAGCGTATCCACACCAGCCGTGATTCCCACTTCGCAGAGGAGGAATCTGTAGCACACAAACAGCGACTTGTCGGAATCCACACAGACATCCAGTGTTTTTTTTTGTTTTCTATTTTCTTTTTATGGCCACATCTGCGGCATATGAAAGTTCCTGGGGCCAGAGGTGGACTCAGAGCTGCAGCTGAGGCCTAAGCCCGCCACGGCTAGTGGCAACACCGGATCCCAAACCCACTGACCCAGTCCAGAGATCGAACCTGCATCCTCATGGATACTAGTCGGGTTTTTAACCTGGTGAGCCACAACAGGTACTCTGGGGGGGGTTTATTTTATTTTATTTTTTTGCTTGCACCCACAGCATGTAGAAGTTCCAGGCTAGGAATTGAACCCTCACCATAGCAGCAACCTGAGTCACTGCAGTGACAAGGCCAGATCTTTAACCCGCTGCACACCACAAGAGAACTCCCAGACATGCAGTCTTAAAGTGGATTAACTGGGGTTCAAAGAGGGGGTGAGCCATAAATGGCTTAACCACAGGGGCCAGGAGTTAGTGGATCCGGAGTTACAGAGGGCCTGATTTCATGGGTCCCAGGCACTCCTGCTTTGTGGGCATTGCCTTCCATAAAAAAAAATTTAACATTTTATTTTAGGACTACATTGGATTAAAGATGAATCAAATCCAGACTGAATTCCTTATTATGTATTCATTCTCATTATATTCATTTTTTTCTCCTGAATTTAAAATAAATGAAAATGAAAACAGTGCGTGGGCCCCTAAGTGTATCAGGAACCCTGTGCCTTGTGCTTCTTGTGCTAATGGAGAAGTCGACCTGGTCTGGTGTCCTGATTCCCCTGCTTCCTGACCCTGTGGCCTTGGCAGAGTTACTTGACCTGTCCGTGCCTCACTTTCCTTCCCTGGAGTATGGGACTGAATGGTCAACTACATTAGAAATGGTGATGATAAGGGAAACATGAAGTAATACCTGTAACATTCTCAGCACAATGCCTGCCGTAAATGCAAATGCTCAATAAACTAATAAGTGTGAATGTTTTTTTTACATATATATGTATATATATGTAATCTCTAAAAAATAAAAAAATAAAATAGTCAACTTGAAGTGTCTGTTCTTTGTCATCAGCAGTAATCTTTTTTTTATTATTCAATGAATTTATTACATTTGTAGTTGTACAATGATCATCACAATCTAATTTTATGGGATTTCCATCCCACAAACCCAGCGCATCCCCCACCCCCCCCGAACTGGAAACCGTAAGTTTTTCAAAGTCTGTGAGTCAGTATCTGTTTTGCGAAGAAGTTCAGTCTGTCCTTTTTTCAAATTCCACATGTCAGTGAAAGCATTTGATGTTGGTGTCTCTTTGTATGGCTGACTTCACTTAGCGTGATAATTTCTAGGTCCAGCGTGATAATTTCTAGGTCCATCCATGCTGCTAATTAGGGCTGCACCCATGGCATATGGAGGTTCCCAGGTTAGGGGTCTAATCGGAGCTACAGCTGTCAGCCTACACCGGACCCTTAACCCACAGAGCAAGGCCAGGGATCGAACCTGAGTCCTCATGGTTGCTAGTCATTGTAAGCGTAAATTGAGGTACACTGTAAGTGTAAAAATGCACACCAGATAGGGATGAAAAAAAGAATATAAAATAGCTCATTAATGGTTTGGTCTTTTTTTTTTTTTTTTTTTTTTTTTGCTTTTTAGGGCCACACCTGCGGCATCTGGATGTTCCCAGGCTAGGGGTTGAATCAGAGCTACAGCTGCCAGCCTACACCACAGCCACAGCAACACAGGATCCGAGTTGCATCTGTGACCTACACAACAGCTCACAGTAGTGCCGGATCCTTAACCCACTGAGTGAGGCCGGGGATCAAACCCGCAGTCTCATGGTTACTAGTCAGATATGTTTCCACTGTGCCACAATGGGAACTCCAGCTCATTAATGTTCATATTGTATGTTGAAAGTATAGTATTTTGGCTTTTCCTTTTTTATGATTTTTATTTTTTCCATTATAGTTGATTTACAGTGTTATGTCAATTTTTACTGTACAGAAAAGTGACCCAGTCATTCATATATATCTGTATCTATATACATATTCTTTTTCTCATACTATCCTCCATCATATTCCATCGCAAGTGACTGGATATCGTTCCCTGTGCTACACAGCAGGGAAAGGATAATATTTTGGGTATTGGGTTACATTAAATTTTTATTAATATGGATTTCACCTGTTTCATTTTTATCTTTTTTCCTTTTTCTTTTCTTTTCTTTTTTTCTTTTGGTGGCACCCACAGCATATAAAAGCTTCCGGGCCAGGGACTCAACATGTACCATAGCAGTGACCCGAGCCATAGAAGGGACAATGCTGGATCCTTAACCTACTAGGTCCCCTGGGAATTCCTCACCTGTTTCTTTTTATTTTCATTAATGTGGGCTAGAAAGCTGAAAATCACATGTGTGGTCTGCATTCTATTTTTGTTGGAGAGCACTGTTCTAGAAAATTTTGTGAGTTGGGAGAGTCTCACTGATATCTCATTTACAAGGGATTTGAGACTGAAAATACAGAATTTCTAGTCTTTAGAATAGGTGATTCTTGGAGTTCCCATGGTGGCGCCGAAGAAACAAATCTGACTAGGAACCATGAGGTTGCGGGTTTGATCTCTGGCCTCGCTCAGTGGGTTAAGGATCCAGCGATGCTGTGAGCTGTGGTATAGATTGCAAACGTGGCTCGGATCTGGCATTGCTGTGGCTGTGGTGTAGGCTGGTGGCTACAGCTCCAATTAGACCCCTAGCCTGGGTACCTCCATATGCCACAGGTGCAACCCTAAAAAAAAAAAAAAAAAAAAAAGACAAAAAAAATAGGTGATTCTTGATGCTTACAACAGCAAGTTCTCACTCTTTTAGCTAAAAGGAGAGATCAAAAATTAGACATTTTAATGGTGAATTTTAAACGTACACAAAAGTAGAGAGACTGATACAATGACCTCCCACCCCCAGCTCAATATTTATCAACAGGTAGAAGACCTTGTTTGACCCACACATTCCTGCTGTGTGCTGGACTATCCTAAAGCAAAATTCAACGTCAAACCCTTCCATTCGTAAATGCCTCATTACATATTTCTAAGAGCTAAGACCTCTTGTTTAGAAAATATAACTACGTCATTAACACATTAAAAAATGTGCATCAACTATCTTCTAGAAAATGCTCAGATTTCCCTCCTGATTCTCTCATAAATGAAAAGTATACAGAATGAACAGTCTCCTATAATCCTACCAGACATTAGTGTGTGTGTGTGTATGTGTGTGTGTGTGTGTGAATATATATATATATATATATATATATATATATATATATATTATTTTTTTTTTTTAACAGCTGCACTGTGGCATGTGGAAGTTCCTGGCCAGGGAATGAATCTGAGCTGCAGCTGCCACCTACGCCACAGCTGCAGCAACACCAGATCCATTGTGCCAGGCCAGGGATCAAACCTGTGCCCTGACGCTGCAGAGATGCCGCTGATCCCCTTGTGCCATAGCGGGAACCTGCGAATGTTTTTCCTTCAGATCCAACATCCCAGGCTTGCTTGGCCTCACCTATTTTTGTGTATAGGATGTACGAATGAGCACAGTGGGGGGTAAGCTGAATGCTTTGGAGAGTTTCAGATCTTGGACTTTTATAAGCAACAACAATGAGCAAAGACTTGTGAATAACAGAGGGCCTTAAGCAGAACAGAGCTGTTTTCCAGAAAGATCAGTCTGGTAGGAGATGAACAGTAGGTGCAGAAAGGAAATGACAAAGGCAGGATGTCTAGGTAAGAAGGTTTTTTTCCCAGTAGTTCAATTGAGAGGTGACGAACAGAGCAGTGGAAATAGACATGAGAAGAAAGGTGAGGTGTCTATCTTGCAGACAAAGAAGGGATGAGGCTTGGTAATCAGAGAGGAGGTAGGAAAGCACTGTAGAGAGACCACTGGCTAATTTAAGTAAAACCCTGCCTTATGCCCAAGAGCCCCTGGAAGGGTGAACAGAAGGAATCCACTCCCAGGAAGTTCCCCATCTCATTATGGCCAGCCAATCACAAACATCCTCCATATCAAGAGGATGATGTAAAACATCTTTGCTCTTCCTGCGCTCTCTGTACTGGTACCTTCTCTCCCAGCTTGCTTCCTCCTTCGTCTTCTACCCCTGGCCTCTCCGAGGGCCTCTGGCTCCGTCTAGCCTCAATCTCTTGTGATTGAGCCTAAAGAGACATTTCTGTCTTACCATTATTAATAGGTTCTTATAAATCTTTGTGGCATTATTATGATAAAAGATCCACCTTCCCATCGCCTTCAAGGGTTGAGAATAGAAATGAACAGAGAGAATGCAGTGCCCAGGGGAACCCATCCTGCCATTCAACCAAGAGAGGAAACACCAAAAGGCCCAGGTTTGAAATTCACGATGCCAATTTCCTCTTGATGCCTGGCTTTTGTAGCAACCCAGGCCTTGTCTGCCACAGTCAAGAAAGGAGGTGTTGGAGCTCCCCTTATGGCTCAGTGGGTTATAAAACTGACTAGTATCCATAAGGATTTGGGTTTGATCCCTGGCCTTGCTCAGTGGGTTAAGGATCCGGGGTTGCTATGAGCTGCAGTATAGGTCACCTGTGTTGCTCTGGCTGTTGCGGAGGCCAGCAGCTGCAGCTCCGATGCGACCCCTAGTCTGGGAACTTCCATATGCTGTGGGTGTGGCCCTAAAAATCTAAAAAAGAAGGGAGGTGTTGTTGGGCAGAGGTGGTGTGTTCTTGGCCGATGATGTGGATTGAAGAAATAATGGGAACAATACTTTTGAGTCTCGGCTTTTCTACTTCTAATGTGGCCTGAATACTGCTGGTACTGTTGCAACTATGCCTGAAAGTAAACTTTCTCTTCACTTCCTGATTCAAACAGGGATCATCTTCTCTGCCAAGAGGATGTGTCTGGGGATCTTTGACCAGGCCCTCATTGTGCCTTATTCTTCATCAAGGTATCTGTTGGTGATGAATCTCCTTTTCTCCGGCCTTCAATTTCCATGCAGCAAGAGGTCCATCACTGTAACATGTCAATGGCTCTTGGTTCCTTCTCTTACTTTGCCCGTAGCAGGAGCAGTGAACTGGTTGTAAAGTGTTTTGAATATCTCTCCTGAAAAAGAAACCAAAGGCATGGGCGTCCTATGGTGGATCAGTTATCTGCTGCTATGCAACAAGTTATTCCATCACTTAGCTGCTTAAACAACAAACCTTTGTTATCTCAGTCTCTATGGGGCAGGAATCCAGGAGCATCTTAGCTGCGTGGTTCTTGCTCAGACTGTCTCATGATGTTGTCTTCAAGCTGTTAGCTGGGGCTGCCGTCATCTGAAGACTTGACCGGGGCTGGAGGATCTGCTTCCAAGATGGTGCATGCACATAACTATTGGCAGGTGGCCTCAGTTCCTCCTCTTCCTCCTGTGGGCAACAGGATTGGTGAGATTGGGAGAAAAAACTGGGCATGTTCATTCAGTTCAGGTGCCTTCTTCCTTTCTTCTCCCTGGCAACACACATCTTCCGCTCCTCCAAGTGTTAAGTCCAACAGGAGCAGGTTCTATCCCTGAGGCACAATTCTGCCCCAGTACAGCACCATCCCAGACCAGGTAGCTAAGTCTGTCTCATTCTGGGATGAGAAGTTAGAACCCTCCCCCCACTCCGCCCCCCATCAGACACCAAAAGCCAACTTTTCATTATCAGCTTTATTGGTAATAAAATGATGTTTTCATCTCTCCCTCCTTGATTCCTATGTCGTCCCTTCATTGTTGTCCAAATTCAGGCAGGAAAAAAGGGGTGCGTTATTTATCGGGCTTTCCCCAAACCCTGACAGTCCCAGTAGAGACATATCTAAGACACTTACAATAAAATTAGAGAATGGGACCTCCCAACAAATAGAAATAACACATAATTCTTTTTAAGTCTAACAACAGAGACAACACATAATTCATTATAAATCTAGCAACAAAGTGATGGGATTTCAAAAATAGCTGTGTTCTTCCAATCTGTAGCTAAAATATTTACACGGGGCCCTGGTGATATACAGGCGGTGGTTTACAGAGCACAGTCTGTTCAAACCAAACAGTTACTCTGTTCCTGCTTTTGGAAACTCGTCAAGGAATCAGTGTTTACTTAGACAACTTGGGCCCCAAGCGGCTCTTGTGTAGGCTGGATTCAATCCAAGGAGAAGCCATGGCCCGGGAACATTCCTCCTTCTCCCCTGACCATTGAAATACAGACCTCTCAGCTCTCCAGGGCCCTCTGGAGGGCATCCAGTCCAGCCTCCGGTCAACTGTCCAGTCTCCAGGCTAGACTATGCAGACTAAGTTCTGTTTTAGAAGTGGCCCCTTGGCGCCCAACCTAATGAGTGTGTGAATGTCTTATTCATTTAACTCCCAAAGAGAAAGTGTAGGCTTGAGGGCAAAGGATTTGATGTTTAATACATGGATGACTTGAATTAGTCTGGAGCGTAAAGCAGGGAGTGGGCCAGCTGTGGGAAACGACCATGGAGAACATAGAAAGGTCACATCTGAGCGGCCAGGAAATAAGATCTGCTATTTCTACCCAAAGTAAGAAAACAAGCCCAACATTATTCAAGGACAACATGTACAAGTGTGAGGAGAGAGAGAAATACACAGAAATACACTCTACTATACACATTTTGAGGTTTCACATATAAGTTATATTGTATGGTATTTGTCTTTCTCCTTATGACTGACTTAGTCTGAAAATCTCTAGTTTCATCCATGTTGTTGCAAATGGCATTTTTTTTCTTTTTTGTGGTTGAGTAGTATTCCATTGTGTATATGTACCACATGTTTGTCTTCTTTTTTCCTTTTTTTTTTTTTTTTTTTTGGCTTTTTAGGTGAAATATGGAAGTTCCTAGGCTAGGGATCGAATCAGAGCTGCAGCTGCTGGCCTACACCACGACTCACAGCAATGCTGGATTCTTAACCCACTGAGCAAGGCCATCAGTGGGAACTCCCTGTACCACATCTTAACCCATTCATCTGTCAATGGACATTTAGGTTGTTTCCATATCTTGGCTATTGTGAATAGTGCTGCAAAGAACATATGGGTGCATGTATCTTTTTGAATGAAAGTTTTGTCCAGATATATGCCCAAGAATGGGATTGCTGGACCATATGGTAGTTCTGTATTTAGTTTTCTGAGGTACCTCCATACTGGTTTCCATGGTGGTTGTACCAAATTACATTCCCACCAACAGTGTAGGAGGGTTCCCTTTTCTCCACACACTCTCCAGCATTTGTTATTTGTAGACTTATTAGTGATAGCCATGGATTTATTTAAATCAATTTAATTTAAATATCCACATGTGGCAATGGCTACCATATTGGACAGAGAAGCTCTAGACTGAGCATGGCATTAGCAGACAGACAGACAGAGAAATGAGTGAGGCTAACACCCAGCGCTTGCTTGGTCAGGAATCTGGGCAGGAAGAGCTACAATTTGGAAGCAGGAGGGGGGCTCTGGAGGATGGGGAAAGTCCTCCAAGATCGGAGCAGTTGGTAAAGTCATCTACCTAGTTAGCAATTCAAATCAATGTATGCTGATGGACCTAGAGATTATCATACTAAGTGAAGTAAGTCAGATAGAGAAAAATAAATATCATATGATATCAATTATAAATGGAATCTAAAAAAATGATACAAAAGAACTTACTTGCAAATTACAAATAGACTTACAGACGTAGAAAAGAAGTTTGGAGTTCCCGTCATGGCGCAGTGGTTAACGAATCCGACTAGGAACAATGAGGTTGTCGGTTCGATCCCTGGCCTTGCTCATTGGGCTAAGGATCCGGTGTTGCCCTGAGCTGTGGTGTAGGTTGCAGATGCTGCTTGGATCCCAAGTTGCTGTGGCTCTGGTGTAGGCTGGTGGCTACAGCTCCGATTCGACCCCTAGCCTGGGAACCTCCATATGCCACGGGAGTGGCCCTGGAAAAGGCAAAAAGACAGAATAAATAAATTAAAAAAAAAAAAAAGAAAAGAAAAGAAGTTTATGGTTACCAAAGGGAAAGGAGGGGAAGGGATAAATTCGGGATTAGGGATTAACAGATACACACTACCTATATAAAATAGATAAACAATAAAGACCTACTGTATAACACAGCGAACTATATTGGATACCTTGTAACAACCTATAATGGAAAAGTATCTGAAAATGTATATATATGTATATGTGTGTGTATATATATATAACTGAATTGCTTTTTGTACTCCCCAAACATTGTAAATCAACAATACTTCAGTTAAACATACACACAATACATGCTGGTTTATGTGCTCTGTTGTAAAGCTACAAGACTTCAGAGAAGACTGTCAGAATTGTTTTGCTTTGTTTTGCTTTTTAGGGCCACACCTGTGGCATGTGGAAGTTCCCAGGCTAGGGGTCAAATCAGAGCTACAGCTGCTGGCCTACACCACAGCCACAGCAATGCTGGATCCTTTAACCCACTGAGTGAGGCCAGGGATTGAACCTACATCTTTATGGACACTAGTTGGGTTCGGTTCCCCTGAGCCACAATGGGACCTCCCTAGAATTTTTTTTTTAATTTGTAAATTACAAAGTAATTTAACCATATTACAAAAAGATGAATAATAAGTGGGGGAGGGAATCCCTTCAAATTCCACCATACAGTTGTGATCACACCGACATATTTCCTTTCAGCGTTTTTTTTTTGTCTTTCAAGGGCCGCACCCAAGGGATGTGGAAGTTCCCAGGCTAGGGGTCTAATCGGAGCTGTTGCTGTCGGCCTACACCAGAGCCACAACAACGCCAGATCTGAGCCATGTCTGTGACCTACTCCACAGTTCATGGCATCATCCTATCCTTAACCCACTGAGTGATGCCAGGGATTGAACTTGCAACCTCACGGTTCCTAGTCAGATTGTTTCCGCTGCACCATGACAGGAACTCCTCCTTTCAGTGTTTTGCACATGCTTATTTATACTTTACATGCAGTATGTGTTGGCTATACACTTTAAATGGTAATCTCCATGGATATACATTTTGTATCCTGCATATTCTATTTATCTCAAGTATTTTTCATTATCATCATAGTCTGTGAATAATTTTCAATAATTGCAAAATATTCTACCGGCTACACTCACTCTGTATAATTCATATAACCATTCACTGATTTTTGTATTTTTTAGGATGTTTCCAATTTTCTTCAGAGGTTTGCTGGGATAGATGTCCTAAGGCACATTAGCTCACATATTTTTTGTGAAGCAGGAGCACGGGGTTTGAAGGTAGATAGACTGGGTGTTTTCTTTTTGGTGGTGTTGGTGTTGGTTTGCTTTTTAGGGCCAAACCTATGGCATATGGAAGTTCCCAGGCTAGAGGTCAAATCAGAGCTATAGCTGCCAGCTTACACCATAGCCACAGCAAAGTCCGGTTCATTACCACGGAGCCACAGCGGGAACTCCCAGACCTGGGTTTAAATCCTGGGCCTTCATCACTCAGTAGCTACGTGACCTCTGAGATTATTCATCTTCTTGAGCCTCAACTTTTTGAACTATGAAATGGGAATAATAGCATCTGCCTTTCTGGTTGTCGTCAGGTATCTTTAATTTGTTTTCCACATTGTCTGGAAATAAGGAAATGCTCATGAATTATAACAATACTATAAATATTTTTTAAATTATAATTACTTTTGGGAAGTTCAACTACTGGTAGTGTTTATAATCTATCTTTGGTTTTTTTAGGGCCTCACCCATGGTATATGGAGGTTCCCAGGCTGGGGATTGAATCAGAGCTGTAGCTGCTGGCCAGTGCCCCACAGCTACAGCAATGTGGGATCTGAGCCACATCTTTTCTTTTTTTTTTTTTTTGCTCTTTTAGAGCTGCACCCGCAGCACATGAAGGTTCCCAGGCTAGGGGTCCAATCGTAGTTATAGCTGCCAGCCTACGCCACAGTCACAGCAATGCAGGATCTGAGCCGCATCTGTGACTTACACCACAGCACCTCTCATCACCAGATCCTTAACCCACTGAGTGAGGCCAGGGATCGAACGCATGTCCTCATGGATACTAATCGGGTTCGTTAACCACTGAGCCACAATCGGAACTCCTAGTGGTTATAATCTAGTCAGAATTCTGAGGACCTCTCAGGTGCAAGAAATTTCCTGATTTATTTAAGCCAGTGAGTCTCACGGCCCATCCCACCTGATTGGACCAGAATCCTCCTTAGCTTAGACGTGGGGAGGTGGAGGGTCCCTAAGGCTTAGAGAAATGGGGGCTATAGGGAAACTGGGGGGAAGCTGCAGAGTTGGGGACGGGGGAGGGGAGATTCAGCTTCCACCTACTCACCAAATGCACCATCCTCCCCTCAGACACGCTTCTCTCCAAGCTCTTCCCTCCCCATAGTGATGGGTAGAGTGATACCCTGAAAACAGGGAACATCAAGGTGAGGGTGGAAGAAGAATCAGGAGGACTTACAAGATGTGCTTGCCATCCTGGGGTGACAGGTAAGGCACTCTATTTAGAATTCTGTCCCTCTGGGGGGTTCTAGTCCTGTCTAAGCTACTCCAAGCAAATTCCCAAGCCTCTGTGAGCTGGGCTTTCCTTGCCAGTTAAACAGGGATAATAATAATAGTAATGGCTATGATAATAATAATAATGTCTACATGGAGTGGAGAAGCTCCAGTAAGCTTCTGGTTGCTCTGTGGCACAGATTCAACCCCTGACCCAGTAAGCTCCAGTAAGAAGGATCAGGTAGCGCTCCGACCCCAGGCATGGAGCCCCAGGTCCCAGGTGGGGTGCATTACCTTATCCAATGGTCACACCGCCCCCCAAGGCAGGTGCTGTTATTTCCACTTTATGAGGAGGAAACCAGGGCTCTGAAAGCTGCTGGCTCATGCTCACCCCATGCCCCTCGGGGCTTTGTAAACTGCAAAGCCCTGGACTCTTGTAATCGGTTGTTACGACCCTGTGGGGTTCTTCTCAGCTCATTCCCCAAAGATTTTTGGTAGAGAGTCCTTCTAGAGGATTGCAAAGAACACTGAACAAACTGATTTGACATATATATGTTGAACACCTACTGTGTGCGAGGCGTAGTAGGGGGGGACTCAGCAATGAACAATATGAACAAATGACCCTCAGAGACCATACATTTTTGTGTGGGAAGAGTGACATCAAAAAAACAAACAGGCGTTCCCGTCGTGGTGCAGTGGTTAACGAATCCGACTAGGAACCATGAGGTTGCGGATTCGGTCCCTGCCCTTGCTCAGTAGGTTAACGATCTGGCGTTGCCGTGAGCTGTGGTGTAGGTTGCAGACACGGCTCGGATCCCGCGTTGCTGTGGCTCTGGCGTAGGCTGGTGGCTACAGCTCCGATTCGACCCCTAGCCTGGGAACCTCCATATGCCGAGGGAGCGGCCCAAGAAATAGCAACAACAACAACAACAACAAAAGACAAAAAGACAAAAGACAAAAAAATAAATAAAAAAACAAACAAATATAGGAGTACTCTCATGGCTCCATGGTTTAAGGAGCTGGCATTGTCACTGCTGTGGCTCTGGTTGCTCTGTGGCACAGATTCAACCCCTGACCCAGGAACTTCTGCATGCGAGCGCAGCCAAAAAAAAAAAAAAAAAAAAAGCGTGTAATGTGTCCTGTGATGATAAATGCTGGGAAGAAAAATAAAACAGGAAAGGGGATTGAGTGTGATTTTATGTCCAACAGAGAAAGTTCTATGACAGCTGTGTTCACCACTCAGATCTCAGGGTTTACAGGAATGTCATCTGCAGAAGGACAGAGCCTTGGCATCTCATTCATTGCTGTAGTCCCAGTCCCCCCAGAAGTTCTGGTTCCCAGGAGTTCCCGTTGTTGCTCAGCAGTAATGAACCTAACTAGTGTCCCTGGGGACACAGGTTCGATCCCTGGCCTCGCTCAGTGGGTTAAGGATCTGGCATTGCTGTGACCTGTGGTGTAGGTTGCAGGCATGACTCAGATCCTGAGTTGCTGTGGTTGTGGTGTGGGGCACCCGCTGCAGCTCTGATTCAACCCCTTGTCTAGGAACTTGCATGTGCCGTGGGTACAGCCCTAAAAAGACAACGGAAAAAAAAAAAAAAAAGACGAAGAAGAAGTTCTGGTTGAACGAGAATGAGTGAATAAGCAAACAGCCACCATCTCAGACCTGCTGGAGAAACATCCTTGTTAGGGTAAGCACGGGGTTTGGATTCGGTTCCTATCAGCTGACACTTACAGAGAAGCCTCTGTGTGTCAGGCACTATTCTGGCCTTGCGGCTGCAGAACAACCCTTTCCTTTAAAGATCTTCCCTAGAGATGACGATGGAGCTGGCAATTTAGCATTCTAGAAGAGAAAGGAGCAAAGAGAATCAGAAAGAGCACGGGGTTACGTGCAAAGAGTGAGAGTTTCAGGGTCAGGAAGGAGTTCAGCACGTGTACTGCCTGCCTTTTTTTTTTTTTTTTTTTTTTTGGGGATGCAAAAAACAGCTAGTTCTGCTTTTTGGACTGGGGCTCGCTGAGTCAGGGGTTCAAAGGCAAGAGCACGGAGTTAGGAGTGGCAGATGTCATCTCCAGCAGATGGTCATGCCCCAGAGACAGTTTGTGGCCTTGAAGATGCTCGCTCCCGCCCCACCTCCTCTGGCCCAGGAATCAAGGTCAGGGGCAGACAACCGAGCTCAATTCCCTGGGGTCCCCAGCCCGGCCTCTCAACCAGGCCAGCCCTTCCCGCGCACATCACCCTTGTTCCACCCTTGGCCTCCACATCAGGTTCAGCAGAGTCTCAGCGGCCAAGGGTGTGAGAAGAATGATTCCAGCATCTGTTATTAACCATGATTTCTATTCTTTTGGCCGTGCTTTCTCCTGAGCCCCAAGACACTGGGTCAGTGCTGCTTTCAGCACCAGCGACTGATTTGCCAGGCCTTTGTTCCGACTCACAAAAGAAGGGGATGATTATTAAAAGAACAGACTTTGCATTCCATATTTACCCCAGATGACATCGCCTCGATCCCTAAAATAACTCCAGATCGCCTGTGTGGAACTCGGTGGTTCTTTTTCATCTCGCTGTTTTGCAACCGTCTAGGGAGAGCATCACCATGGTGATATTATCAGAGCGGGTCAAATAAAACTGCAACCTCTTGGGTTTGTGCTTGGTTTTCCTTCGGACCTTGAAACATGACTTTTTCACCCCAGAGCAGCTCTTTCATTTCTTCTAAGCACTTAACGTTTTCAGCTCCAAGTCGGCAGCAGCAATTTCTGACGGATTCCCCAGCGGTTAAAACCACACAGGTGGTCCATGCTGGGACGAGGGGATGGAAGTGCTTGGGCTTGAGTTTCCAAAGGGGAAACTGTATTTACCAGAAATCTCCTTTCCTTTGGATAAAACTTGGGTCAACGTTTCAGAGTGTTGAAAGAGGCACTAAATAAACGAAAAATCTAAAGAACCTTCAGTGTTTGGTCCAAGGAACATGGTTATAGAGTTCAACAAATAAACACAGCTGGCGTGGGGAGAGCCTTTAGCAAATACTTATCTTCTTGATTATTTATTTTTTTCATAATCCTCATCTTGGCCAAGTGCCTTTATTATATTATGGAATTCTCATACACCGCTGGTGGCAGTGTGAATTTGCACGACTTTTCTAATTGAAAACTTGGCAGTGGGAAAGAAAAGCCTTGAAAATATGCTCTTCCTGTGATGCTAAATTTTGCTTGTGGGTTTGAAGAAACTAGTTAGGGATGTGAGCAGAGGATTAGGTACAAAGATGCTCATTGCTTGGACCATGCAATGCTGGAAAAATGGGAATAACCAAACTGTACAACATGAGGAGATGGCTCTCAAAAAAATCACAGTCAGGGAGTTCCCGTTGTGGCTCAGTGGAAATGCATCTGACTAGCATCCATGAGGCTGCAGGTTCAGTCCCTGGCCTCACTGGGTTGGTGAAGGATCTGGCATTGCTGCGGCTGGGGCGTAGACTGGCAGCTGTAGCTCCAATTTGACCCCTAGCCTGGGAACCTCCACATGCCACAGGTGTGGCTCTAAAAAGACAAAAGACAAAAAAAAAAAAAAAAAAAAAAAACACAATCTAGCCATACATTGGACACTAAACCAGCATTACAAATTGTGCTTGAAGCAATTTGTAAAATATTCATGATGTATTCTAGGTAGGATAAAAGCAAGTTACAAAAATGTGTGTGCACAGGGAGCTATAGTCAATATTCTGTGATAAACCATAATGGAAAAGAATATGAAAAAGTGTGTGTGTGTGTGTTTGTGTGTGTGTGTGTATACGCACAACTGAATCACTTTGATATACAGCAGAAATTAACACAATACTGTAAATCAACTATACTTCAATAAAATTTTTAAAAATGTGTGTGCAGGAGTTCCCTTTTTAGAACCTATCTTTCGAATCATTTTTCGTTCCATATACCTACATGTTTTACAAAAATGGGATCATATAGCACACACATTTTTTGGCCACACCCATGACATGCAGAAGTTCCCAGGCCAGGGATCAAACCCACACCACAGCAGGGACAATGCTAGATCCTTAAGCACTAGGCCACCCAGGGAATTCCACCTTGGGTATTTTTCTGTTTTTGGTGTTGAATCTACGATTTTTCTGTAATGAGCATGTATTTCTGTAGTCAGATGTTTAAAAAGCTATTTCAAAGAGGAATACACACCATGACATTTTTTATTTTTTTATTTTAACTTTTTATTTCTTTACTTTTTAGGGCCACAGGTGCAGCATGTAGAGGTACCCAGGCTAGGGATTGAATCAGAACTGCAGCTGCCAGCATACACCACAGCCACAGCAATGCAGGATCCGAGCCGCATCTGTAATCTACAGTGCAGCTCACAGCAAACCAGATCCTTAACCCACCAAGAAAGGCCAGGGTTCGAACGAGCATCGTCATGGATACTGGTCAGGTTAATAAACCTGTGAGCCACAACAGGAACTCCATGACTTTTTTATTTAATAAAGTTTTATTTTTCAAAATGTACCATGTACAGTTGGTGGGACCTGTTCATGCATCTTCAGCAGCTGGGCCATCTCCACCCTTGGTGTTTCTGGTGTAAATTACATGAGCTCTGTGCTTTGAAACCAGGTGAGTAAGTTCTTTGCTCAGGAGCTCCTGAAGGGCTGCCCTGCCCAGGGAGCCACAAATCTTCAGTCTCTCAGAGACAACAGCTGGGGTTATAACATTAAAGTTGGGAACTTCTTTTTTTTTTTTTTTTTTTTTTTTTGTCTTTTTAGGGCTGCACCTGCAGCATATGGGAGGTTTTCAGGCTAGGGATTAAATCAGAGCTGTAGCCACCGGCCTATGCCGCAGCCACAGCAACTCGGGATCTGAGCTGCATCTTCAACCTACACCATAGCTCACGGGAACGTGGGATCCTTAACCCACTGAGTGAGGCCAGGGATCGAACCCACATCCTCATGAATGCTAGTTGGGTTGGTTAACCACTGAGCCACGACAGGAACGCCAGTTGGGAACTTCTTTACAGAGTGTATATGTCACTTGGTCAAACGAGACTAGGTTATTGCGCTTGTCCTGAGCTTTGCCTTTAGATTGCTTTTTCTTTTTGGCCTCAGCCCCAGATTTGTTCACTGGGTCTTTGTTTTTCTTGGACGATGTTCCAGCATCGTTCTTCTTGTCGTCCTTGGGCAGCACAGCGAAGCTGGGAGAACAGCTACTAGTGTAGCCATCTCACTATGATGTTGGACAAAAAGTGCTGTGCCTTTTAAAATACCCTCTTTGAAGGATCTTGTGGACAGAAACAGAGTCTTATTTCATGAGCACCCTTGCATAAAGCTCCTCAGATAAGAAGTGCTCGATGGTCTCATTATGGTTGAAGATTATAAAAGAATTGTATGGTACATGGGACCAGTAAATTCTTAGCAACTATGGGTTTTTCCCCCTACTTAGAATTTAGGGTCAAAGATATACAAGGCTGGCATAACCAGGTATAAAACCCATAAACAAGGTTATAACACCAACAAACTTATGTACAAACTATGAAGACTCTTTTGATGTTCAGTAGCAAGAGTGAGACGTGTTGGGGACAGGGGAGGGGATCATCCATAAAATACCCTACGGTATGTCACCAGCTTATTGCCCATCTTATTTAAATCTCATGATGATTTTTTCATGTGAGGGCCGCACCTGTGGTATATGGAAGTTCCTCAGCCTTGGGGTTGAATCTGGCCTCCACCACAGCCGCAGCAACACAGGATCTGAGCCGTGTCTGCGACCTACACCACAGCCCCCGGTAACACCGATCCTTAACCCCCCTGAGTGAGACCGGGGCTCAAACCTGCATCCTCAGTGACACCACTTGGGTTCCTTACTGCTGAGCCACAACGGAAACTCCTCATGATAATTCTATGTGATCGTATGATATCCCCACTTGACAGATATGGGAAGTGGGATATGGAGGTTCAATCACCTGCTCTCTCACCATTGCAGGGAGACAGAAGATTCAGTTATTCTGCTAGGAGAGGCACTGAGCCCAGTTTACACAGGAATGGTTGGGATAGGGGGGAAGGAACAGATGGAGGAAAGCTATATACCCCTATGGCATGGTCCCAGAGTCTTTTGCCAGACTGGTAAGCATTTAGGTTGCAGACTGGAGAAAATAATCATTTTAGCTACCCTCCCCTGAGCACTTGGATGATGTGGATATAAAAATGAAGATTACAGAGTGTCATTATAGCCAACCTCACTGGCTTGTGGGATGTGGTGGACATTTTGCAGGAATATATAGCACGAATGTGCCAGAGAGTAAATTACACAGAATCCTAGCATCTGTCGTCATTATGATCATCACTCAAAACATCTAAACACCTCTTTGTTTGGGCCGAGGTGGAGGAGTGAAAAAAGCATAGGCTTCGGGATTAGCCTGAATGCCGTTCAAATCCTGGCTCGCTGTCATGTGGTGATGTGGCTTTCCTTCACTGGCTCCATCTTGAGGTGTCCGAGGAAACTTAACACGTTTATGGAAACCCTGCTTAAATGCGTCAACATGCCCCCTCTCCCCAAAAAAGAGGAGTTCCCATCATGGCTCATTAGAAATGAAACTGACTAGCATCCATGAGAACTCAGGTTTGATCCCTGACCTCATTCAGTGGGTTAAAGATCCAGCATTGCTGTGAGCTGTGGTATAGATCGCAGACATGGCTCGGATCTAGCGTGGCTGTGGCTGTGGTGTAGGCCCACAGCTACAGCTCTGATTTGGCCCCTAGCCTGGAAACTTCTATATGGCACAGCTGTGGCCCTAAAAAAAATTAGTGTCATCCCAGCCACTGCCTGCTATGTTGGAAGCTATCATGGGTAGCTCTTTAGATCTGTATTTGTCAGGGTAGTACCAGCTGCTGGAACAACCCTCAATTCTTAGGGGCTTATATAATAAAGCTTTATTTGTCCCCAAGACACTGTCAGGCTGGATGGTTTCAGTAGACTCTCTGGGAAGGGAATACAGGCTTCCTCCATCTCGGATCCTCTGCATTCACCTGGCGGATGAACAGAGAGTTTTGGGGGCAGGTCCCAGAGGGCATTTTATGGCCATGTCTGGAGGTGGCCCATATCATTTCCTCCCACATTCTACCGGTCAAAGCCCAGTCACATGACTGCAAGCTAACTCAAGGGAGGCTGGGAAATGTAGACAGAGCTTGTTCCCAGGAAGAGGAAGTTGAAAAGGTGACCCTGTCAGCTGTCAGGGCTCCATACCCGTAGCAATCATGGGTAGGGTGGGCAGAGAAGAGAGGTCATCAAGATTAAGCCCCCTAGGGCTACCATGCCCATTGACCAAGCAACAGGGTTTGACAGAGAGAAATCTTTGGCATTTAAGAGTTTGACACGGAAATCCCACTGTGACACAGTGGAAACAAATCCGACTAGGAACCACGAGGTTGCGGATTCGATCCCTGGCCTCGTTCAGTGGGTTAAGGATCCGGCATTACCGTGAGCTGTGGTGTAGGTTGCAGATGCAGCTCAGATCCTGCATTGCTGTGGCCGTGGTGTAGGCCGACAGCTGTAGCTCTGATTGGACCCCTAGCCTGGGAACCTCCTTATGCCGCAAGTGTGGCCCTAAAATGCAAGAAAAAAAAAAAAGTGTTTGACCCATACAGGTTTTAAACTGGGTCAGAACTTACAGGATCTTAGACCAAGTCTGCCTGACTCTGTCTGGCACTTTCAAGCTATCAAGGCGGCAGCAGAGATGGGTTCCATCCCCACCGGCATCCCTCTGGGCCTCTGGGCTGATTCAGCCTGTCCCTCCAGCCCTCCACTTTCCTTCTCTGGATTTCCCTCTGGAGACGCCTACCTTTAGACTTGAGGATTCGTTGTCTCCACGTACAGTCACTTTACCCTCCGGATGAGACATTTGTCATCGCTTCTCTGCCTTTGGCCTTTGCTTTCCTTTTTTGGCCAAATATGGCGTCTTTCTGACTCCAGTGGTATTGGATGCCTTGGATAAATAGGTCACCATGTCTAGCCTGGTCCTAGGAGTTAACAGCCTCAACAAAGGTCCTTTTATGCTCTGCACTCCATTAGTTCACTTGACAAAAAATAAAGCTGGTATTGGTATTTATTTATTTAGGAAGATTGAAGCTTATGTGGTGGTGTGAATGCTATTTTCTCTAAAAAAAAAAAAAATTTTTTTTTTTAAAGTCCTAGGAGTTCCCATTGTGGTGCAATGGGATCTGTGGCATCTCTGCCATGCCAGGTCTCAGGTTCGATCCCCAGCCCAGCAGAGTGGGTTAAGGATCCATTGCCACAGCTGCGGCATAGGTTGTAATTGCGGTTGGGATCTGATCCCTGGCCAGGGAACTCTATATGCCGCATCTGTGGCAACACCACATCCTTAACCCACTACAACCAGCTGGGGATTGAACCTGGGCCTCCACAGCCACCCAAGACTCTGCAGTAAGATTCTTAACCTACTATGCCACAGCAGGAACTCCCTTGGCTCAGCATTTGACAACCTTCATTCATAGGGCACCACATTCCAGCTCTATTCTGTTTGTGATGTGATGCATGATCCCTACTTCAAGGAGCCAGAGAGCAGTAAGAGCAAATTCCAAGTGAAAAGCTGATCCCATAAGGTGTATTTGTACAGGGTTTCCATGGGAACACAGAGAAGGAGCCCCTAACCTCAACCTTTGAGGGGGTTATCAGAGAATGCTACATGAGGGAGGAGATGACTATTCTTCCGAATCTGAAGGATTAGCCTTAGACACATTGCTGTAGAGGCCATCCCAAGCCTGGTGGGTGGCTGGCTGGCCAGCTTAGCAAACTGCACATGAATTCTCTCAAATATGCATATAAAACTCCAACAGCTGGCCTGCATGTGAGAAGCCTTTCTCTTACTCTGAGCAAGACCCCACAGATGGTCAGGGTACAAAGACTTCTGATCCAGCAGAAGGCAGCTGGGAGTCCTCCCAGGTACCTATTAGAAAAGTGAAAACAAACGCAACTAAGCTCAGACTGAAGCATCCTCTGGGCACTGAAGACTTTGGGGTATGTTTAAAAGAAGCGGGGAGTTCCCGTTGTGGCTCAGCTGGTTAAGAACCTGACTAGGATCCGTGAGGATACAGGTTCAAGCCCTGGCCTTGCTGAATGGGTTAAGCATCTAGCATTGCCATAAGCTGTGGTGTAGGTCGAAGACACAGCTTGGGTCTGGCATTGCTGTGGCTGTGGCGTAGGCTGGCAGCTATAGCTCTGATTGGACCTGTAGTCTGGGAACTTCCATATGCCGTGGGTGCAGGCCTAAAAAAACAAACAAACAAATAACGATCACGAGGGGTGGAAAAATGGATCTAAGCTGTCTAGCAGGGGCTACTTCCTCTACAAACCACACAGTATTTTGTCCTCAAAGGGAATCAGCATTTGAGGGACCTGTACTCAATCCTGCTTGGGTTCCAATGATGAGAAATTTCTAAGACCGCCCCCAAGAGGGCCTGTGTTGGTAATTTGTATAAGCTTACCCAGACACATGCTTGTAACGACCACTTCTTGTTTTCTACTCTTCAGCATCCCTTTCTCCTTTTTTTGGTAATAGTACCCTGATTACCTGCCCCCCCCACCCCCACTACAAGGGAAAGAGTTCCCCTCCCCCATTATGGGTCCCCATCCCTGCCAGTCCCAGGGGTGAGCTCAGGACTGAGACTGGCTGGCAGCTGAGGCCCTGAGTGTGGATGAAAGTCAGAGGAGGAGAGAAGCCATGATGGAGCCTTGAGGAAGCTCGTTACTTAGGGGTTGTGTAGAAGAGGCTGAGCCTGCATAGAACAGAGGAGGAGCAGTCCCAGAGGTAGGACGGGGACCAGGAGAGTCCTGTGATGTCACACACAGGAAACCCATGGAGCAGTGCTTCAAGGAGGAAGAAGGGACCAACAGTGTCAAGGGATCCTGGGGAGTCAAAGAAGCTGAGAATTCGAGTTTCTGCTGTGGTGCCATGGGATTGATGGCATCTTGGGAACGCTGGGACGCAGGTTCGATTCCTGGCCTGGCACAGTGGGTTAAGGATCCAGCGTTGCTGTAGCTGCAGCTTGGGTGGAAACTGCGGCTCCAGTCGCAACTGTAGCTCAGATCTGATGTCTGGCTTGGGAACTCTGTATGCCAAGGGGAGGCCAAAAAAGAAAAAGAAAAAAGAAGCAGAAGCTGAGGATTGAAACACGTCCGTGTGCTCTTGGACATGAATACAGTGACCTGAGGGTCATCTCTATGGTGCAGGGATAAAATGGAAGAGGAAATCAGGAAGCAGAGAGAGGAAATACTAACAATTCTGTGGCTGCCAAAGACAGGAGATAGGGCTAGAGGAATCCATGTAGGCTTTTTCTTTTTTTTTTTTTTATTTAATAAGACATGAGACATGTAGGATTTTTTTTTCTTTTTTGGGGCCACACCTGTGGCATAGGGAAGGAAGCTCCCAGGCTAGGGGTTGAATCGGAGCTGTAGCTGCCAGTCTACGCCACAGCCACAGCAACTCTGGATCTGAGTCGTGTCTGCAACGTACACCACAGCTCATGGCAGCACTGGATCTTTAATCCACTGAGCGGTGCCAGGGATTGAATCCGCGTCCTCATGGATCCCAGTCAGGATTTTTACCACTGAGCCACAACAGGTCCCCCCCGTGTAGGCTGAGAGAGAGTAGTTGAACAAGCTGGGTAGAGATGGGATAACTGAAGTGTAAGATTCTTGGGGAAAAAAAAACAAATCCCTAAGGAGGAATATTGTTTACAGCATTTCCCAAATTTACCTGACAACCTCCCCACTTCATGCAGATTTTTTTTTTTTCCCCCTAGGGCCGCTCCCGTGGCATATGGAGGTTCCCAGAATCGGGGTTGAATCGGAGCTGTAGCCACTGGCCTACACCAGAGCCACAGCAACTCGGGATCTGAGCCACGTCTGCAACCCACTCCACAGCTCACGGCAACACCGGATCCTCAACCCACTGAGCAAGACCAGGGATCGAACCCACAACCTCATGGTTCCTAGTCGGATTCGTTAACCACTGCGCCACAACAGGAACTCCCATGCAGATTTTAATTAGTGGTCTGCAGAGAGCACTGTGGCCCAAAGAAGGTCAAGGGCCCATCCCTCAAACAAAGCCATGCTTTGGCTTCAGCAAGTCAGGATCCTGTCCTCTGGAGCTGGGGGTGGGACTAAATGTCTGAAGAGGAGGAAGGGTTATGTTGCAGAAAAGACCACTAAACCAGCTGAATGAGGAGGAGGAGGATGGAAATACCAGGTGGTAATTCTTCCTCCTGGAACTCTGGGTAACAGAGATCCTTGAGTTGGATTCCACTGGGACTTTAGCATGTAGAGGTAGAGTGTTCAAGGAATACGCTTTCAACTCCTTGTCTGTAGAGTTTAGTGTAGAGAAGGGTTAAAAGCTAGCTAAGTTGAGGGTTCTTTTTTATCTCCAAAAACACCGTTAAACATCTAACTCAGTGTCAGGAGTTCCTGTTGTGGCCCAGTGGTTAACGAACCTGACTAGGATCCATGAGGATGTGGGTTTGATCTCTGGCCTTGCTCAAGGACCCGACGTTGCCATGAGCTGTGGTGGAGGTGGCAGACAGGGCTTGGATCTGGCATTGCTGCAGCTCTGGTATAGGCCAGCAGCTGTAGCTCCAGTTCTACCCCTAGCCTGGGAATTTCCGTATGCCGCAAGTGCGGCTCTAAAAAAAGCAAAATAAAATAAAATAAAATAAAATAAAATAAAACCAGTGTTAGTAATCTGAGAAGATCCCCAACTCAGGAAGCAGGCTCTGGGCTGTTAAAAGCAGAAGTACTTTAGGAGCTAAGCAAGCCCCAGCCCCCTGGGATAATTGTGCATTTATTAACTCAGCAGTTCCAGCTGTGGATACTTAATTGAAGGAGGAAAGATAGAGACCATGTTGGGCAAACGACGGGGTACTGACTGCTTTATGGGTCCTACATTAGCTGAGGAGCTTCACAAAAGATCCAGGGTACAGTGGAAGGTAAATGTGAGTCTCTGAGGCGCTCAAGATTGATTCCTTCTCCTGGAGTTCCTGTTGTGGCTCAGTGGAAACAAATCTGAATCAAATCCATGAGGACATGAAGGTTTGATCCCTGGCCTCACTCAGTGGGTTGAGGATCCGGCATTGCTGTGACTTGTGGTGTAGGTCGCAGACTCGGCTCAGATCTGGTGTTGCTGTGGCTGTGGCGTAGGCTGGCAGCTGCAGCTCTGATTTGACCCCTAGCCTGGGAACTTCCATATGCCAAGGGGGCAGACCTAAAAAGTTGAAAAAAAAAAAAAAAGATTGCTTTTTCTTTCCCTGGCGATGGTACTATTTGGCTCAGGACTTCCCTCCACTTTGCCTTAATTTAGCAAATACTTATAGGCACCTAGTATGTGTAAGTTGCCGTGTATGTGCTGCCCTGGACTGTAGGAGTATTGTCTTTTGCTGTTTACGCAGCACTTTCCTACATAGGATCTCCACTGAATGGTTCTGAGGATAGATGTTGAGTCAGAAAGACCAAAGGGAGGATGGTGTTCAGCCATTTATTACCCGTGCGACCTTGGGTAAGTCATCTGTCTAAGCCTCAATTTCCTCTTCTACAAAATGGTAATAATAGAAGCGCCTAGCTCAAAGGATTATTGGGAGGAATCAGTGAGATAATACAAGAGCTTAACACATAGTAAGCATTCAATTAATTAAGAACAATTATGCTTATTATACATCCTTCTTTTTTCTTTTTTTGGTCTTTTTAGGGCCTCACCTACAGCATATGGAAGTTCCCAGGCTAGGGGTGGAATGAGAGCTTCAGCTGCTGGTCTATGCCACAGCCACAGCAACACCGGATCTGAGCTGCAGTCTGCAATCTGCACCACAGCTCACGGCAACGATGGATCCTTAACCCACCCAATGAGGTGAGGGATCGAATATACGTCCTCATGGATACTAGTTGGGTTGTTACCACGGAATCATGATGGGAACCCCATTTATTCTTTTGTTTTCTTTTAGGGCTGCACATGCAGCATATGGAAGTTTCTGGACCAGGGATTGAATCTAAGCAACGCCGGATCCTTTAGCCCAGTGCACCAGGCCAAGGGATCAAATTTGAGCCTCTGCAGTGACCCAAGCTGCTGTACTCGGACTTTTAACCCACTGCACCATAGCAGAAACTCCCTTATTATTCATTCTTGGTCCACTTATTCATGCAAGAATCCTTTGATTTTGATGCTATTATCTTATTTCACAGATCTTCACTGAGCACCTGTTACATTCCAGGTGCTGAAAACCCACAGTGACCAAAAGAGCATTTAGATACAGAAAAGAAGGGGTCCCAGAACTGAGCCCTCAGAAAAGAAAGAGGAGCTATCAAAGGGAATTCAGTTTTGATGTGAAAGGGAGAAGATAAATGGAAGAGGTGGCTGGAGGGAGATGTAGAATCAAGAAGACTTTTGTTGTTAAAACCTTTTTTTCAGAGTTCCCATTGTGGCCCAGCGGAAATGAATCTGACTAGGAACCATGAAGTTGCGGGTTCGATCCTTGGCATCGCTCAGTGGGTTAAGGATCCAGTGTTGCTGTGAGCTGTGGCATAGGCTGCAGACATGGCTCAGATCCGGCATTGCTGTGGCTGTGGCGTAGGCTGGCAGCAACAGCTCCGATTGGACCCGGAGCTGGGAAACTCCACATGCTGCGGGTGCAGCCCTAAAAAAGACAAAAGACAAAAAATTTAAAAATAAATAAATAAATAAACCTTTTTTTTTTTCCTAAGGATATTGGGACCTTTTTTTTCAGGCTGCAGCATGCAGAAGTTTCCAGGCCAGCAACTGAACCCCAGCCATAGCAGTGACAATGCTGAATCTTTAACCACTAGGCCACCAGGGAACTCCTGAGACTTTTTTTTTTTTTTTTTTTTTTTAGGAAGGTGGGAATGATCCAGGATAGAGGGAGAAATTGATGACTATGGAAAGAGGGATTCAAAGTGCAAGCAGTGGGGTTGGCTCTGATAACTGTGACATCTTCATCCAAAAGCACTTATTGCGGCTCAGAGGGTTAAGAATTTGACATAGTGTCCATGATGAGGTGGGCTTGATCCCTGGCCTTGCTCATTGGTTTAAGAATCCAGTGTTGCCGCAAGCTATGGTATATGTCACAGATGTGGCTTGGATCTGGATGTGTTTTGGATTCAGGTGTTGCTGTGGTTATGGTGTAGGCCTGCAGCTGCAGTTCTGATTAGATCCCTAGCCAGGGGAACTGCCATATGCTACAGGTGCAGCCATAAAAAGAAAAAAAACAAAAAGCAAAACAAACAAAGAACACAGGGAGCTAGAACTACATATAATATACTGTGATAAACCATAGTGGAAAAGCATGTGAAAAAGAAGATATAACTGAATCACTTTGCTGTACAGCAGAAATGAACACGACGTTGTAAATCAACTATACTTCAATGAAATAAAAGTTTTATAAAAGCCCAGGGAACTATACTCAATATCTTGTAATAATCTATAATGGAAAAGTATTGGAAAAAAAGTATATATATGTATGGATGTGTAAATGAATCACTTTACTGTACACTTGAAACTAACACAAATTTTAAGTCAACTATATTTCAATTTAGAGAAAGCAGGGCCAAGTCCCCATTGTTGCTCAGTGGTAACAAACCCGACCAGTATCCAAGAGGAGTTGGGTTCAATCCCTGACCTCGCTCAGTGGGTTAAGGATCCAGCATTGCCATGAACTGTGGTGTAGGTCACAGTGGTGGCTCGGATCTGGCATTGTTGTGGCTGTGGTGCGTGTCAACAGCTACAGTTCCGATTCAACTCCTAGCCTAGGAACTTTCATATGCTGCAGGTGCGGCCTTAAAAAGACCAAAAAAAAAGGAAAGAAAGAAAGAAAAAAAGAAAAGGAAAACCAGGGAAGGCAAAGAACATGGGCAAAATGCAGATTTGTTGATAGATGAGACGTTTCCTGTCTGACTATTATTTCTGTGAGGTATGAGGCAAGCTCATCTGCTTAGGGTGAAGGATGAAAAGAAGACAAATGAAGAATGCTGAGGAGTTCCCTGGTGGCTCAGTCAGTTAAGGACCCGGCATTGTCACTGCTGCGGCTCTGGTCACCTCTGTGGTGTGGGTTAAATCCCTGGCTGGGGAACTCCCGCATGCCTTGGGGGTGGCCAAAAAAAAAAAAAAAAAAAAGATTGAAAAATTATTTTTGTAGAGTGTTTGGAATTAAACATAGTAGGAAATACAGTAGGAAATCTAAAGAGGACTGGGGGCTCCTTTGAAATTTGAGAACATCAACTTAAAGTGACACACGTTCCTTTTTTTTCAGCCTCACCTGCAGCATATGGAAGTTCCTGAGCTAGGAGTCAAATCCGAGCTGCAGCTGCCGGCCTACACCATAGCAACACTGGCTCTGAGCCATATCTGTGACCTACACCACAGCTTGCAGCAATGCAGGATCCTTAACCCACTGAGCAAGGCCAGGGACCGAACCCTCATCCTCATGGATACTAGTCAGGTTCTGAAGCCGCTGAGCTATAACAGGAATGTCCCTGTCACTTTTAATTTTCCAGCGATGTCCAGATATTTAGATACAGGCAGAGAGGAGGGGAAGAGCTGGGTTTAAAGTGCGTTGGGCAATTAGAAAAAAAGAGAAGGGCAACGGGGTTATGGGATTTTGCAAAGAAATGACAATAACGACTCTTTCTAGGCTGGTGGGGAGGGAAGTGAGCACCAGAGGGAAGATAAATGCAAAAATCTGGCAGAGTCAGAGGTTTGCAGGTCTGGATGAGGCTGAAGAAATGCTTGTGTGTGATTCTGAAGTCAAGATGTTAAAGGCAGATTTGAGATCTTGAGATAGTGTTTTCTGAGACAGCGCAACTATTTGTGAGAGAAAGTTCAGTTTAGAACCATGTAAGTGGTTATGTGGGGGGTGGGGGAAGTGGTGGGAAGAAATCAGTAAGTGAGACGTCAGTAAGATTTCTCATGAAAGGGAATCCTTCTACACTGCTGGTGGGAATGTAAATGGGTGCCGCCACTATGGAAAACAGAGTACAGAGGCTTCTTACAAAAAAAATGAAAAATAGGAGTTCTCTTGTGGTGCATTGGGTTGAGGATCCAGTGTTGTCACTGCAGTGTCTTGGTTGGGTTGCTGCTCTGGCTGGCTTGGGTTCTGTCCCTGGCCTGGGAACATCCACGTGCCTTGGGTATGGTAAAAAAAAAAACCACACCAAAAAACAACCAACTAACCCCAAACTGAAACTGAAAATAGAGTTACCATATGATCCAGTAATCCCACTCCAAGACATATATCCAGAGAAAGCTGTAATTCAAAAAAATAATGTATACCCCAATGTTCATAGCAGCACTATTCACAATAGCCAAGACATGAAAGCAACTTAAATGTCCATGGACAGACAAATAGATAAAGACGTGGTACACACACACACACACACACACACGAATGGAATACTACTCAGCCTTAAAAAGAATAAAATAACGCCATTTGCAGCAACATGGATAGACCTAGGATTATCGTACTAAGTCAGAAAAGACAAATATCATATATCACTTACCTGTGGAATATAAAATATGATACAAACGAACTTATTTAAAAAACAGAAACAGGAATTCCTATTGTGGCACAGCGGAAACGAATCCCACAGAGATCCATGAGTCAGATCCTGTGTTGCTGTGGTTGTGGCAGAGGCTGGTAGCTCTGATTCGACCTCTAGCCTGGGAACTTCTGAATGCGGCCCTAAAAAGCAAAAACAAACAAACAAACAAAAACTGAAACAGACTCACAGACGTAGAAAACAAATTTATGGTTTACTAAAGGGGAAAGGTGGAAGGAGATAAATTAGGAGTTTGGGATCAGCAGATACAAACTACGACATATAAAATAGATATACAACAAGGTCCTACTGTATAATGCAGGGAATGATATTCAATATCTGATAATAACCTATAATGAAAAAGAAAATGAAAAAGAATATATGTATGTATAACTAAATCACTTTGCTATACAGCAGAAACAAATGCAATATTATAAATCTACTGTATTTCAATTTTTAAAAAAAGATTTCTCAGGGATTATGCTTATGGATGTGAAGTCACAGAGGTGCAGGAGGGGAAGCAGAGGTCAGTGCATGAGAAAAAAAAGGAGGCGTGCCAGGTGGGAAAATATGATAGTGGAACTTCAAGAAGATGGGGTGTTTGAAAGAGGAAAGAAGAAACAGTACTAGAAATATTAATAGTATTTGCTTCCTACCTACAGCCCCTCAAAGGCAGCTATGTTTTTTTGTTTTTGCTTTTGTCTTTTTAGGGCTGCACCTGCAGCACATGGAGGTTCCCAGGCTAGGGGTCTAATCGGAGCTGTAGCCGCCGGCCTACGCCAGAGCCACAGCAACTCAGGATCCGAGCCTCGTCTGCGACCTACACCACAGCTCACAGCAACACCAGCTCCTTAACCCACTGAGTGAGGCCAAGGATTGAACCTGCAACCTCATGGTTCCTAGTCGGATGGGTTTCTGATAGGCCAGGGCGGGAACTCCAAAGGCAGCTATGTTTAATGCCACCTGTCCGCACGCTCACAGCAACAGTTGACTCATTAAAGGGTGGGATCTGACCTGTGGGCAGCCAGTGTGTGGGCTGGCCAGTGACATGTCTAGTGGACAGTAATCATTAAAAGATGAAACGAGCTAAGTGTTGTAGCTCTATCTTGGGATCTGAACTGTGGAACACAAAAAAGAAATCTTCCAGTTCATAGAATAAGCTGATGCAGAGAATAAAGGAGGGACAAAGCTCACCAGGATGAACCCCATGCAGGCTGAAATGTTGAGGGCATAGGGCTATAAACAAGCCAAGGATGCCAGACAGTCAAGAATGTAGTAGACGAGGAGTTCCCTGGTGGTGGAGTGGGTTAAGGATACGATGTTGTCACTGGTGTGGCACAGGTTCGATCCCTGGCCCGGGAACTTCTGCTTGCCAGGGGTATGTATGGAAAAAAAAGAACGCAGCAGATGAGTCAAAGCAGCAGAAATGGGGCCCCATGGGAAAGATTAAGTAGCCTGTTCCTGAGTTCTGGGTTGGATCCTGAGCGCTCTTCTTATGAGGTAACTTAACTGTCAAAGATTTTTGAGCAGGGGGCAACATGATCAGACCTGGGGTATGAGTGTAAGCTCTGGTTCCAGAATGTCTGGCTTTGCAATCATTAGCAATGTGATTTCTGGTAAGTGACTTAACCTCTCTGTGCCTCTGTTCCCTCACTTGTAAAATGGGATAGCACTGTCCTCATAACGCTTTAATGAGGATGAAATAATACCGGTAATGCATTTTGGATACTAATCTTTTTTTTTTTTTCCTGCTTTTTAGGGCTTCACCTGTGGCATATGGAGGTTCCCAGGCTAGGGGTGGAATCAGAGCTGTAGCCGCTGGCGGTGCCATACCTGAGCTGCCTCTGTGACCTACACCACAGCTTGCGGCAACGCAGGATCCTTAACCCACTGAGCAGGGCCAAGGATCGAACCTGTGTCCTCATGGATATTGGTTGGATTCGTTTCCGCTGAGCCATGATGGGAACTCTGGTAATGCGTTTTGAATGGCATGGCTTCCTTTGATCTTATTTCCATCAAGTAAACACTGCAAATGTCGCTTCTTTCGCAAAACTTTCCTTCATGCCTTTATTCCTTAGCTTCCAGGAGGGACACCACCTTCTTGTAGTCTTCTTCCCGCCTCCCAGGTCCCTCTTTCTCAGGCTCCTTGCTGGTTCCTCTTTCTCTTCTTGACCACTTCTCTCTCCACTAGCCTCCTAAGTGAGCTCATCTAGGTGTCTGATGCTTTTAAGCACCTCAAACTATCATCAGCTAACAGTTCTCAAAAACGTATCACCAACTTCGAACTTTCCTATCTGATTATTTGACATCTCTATTTAAACCTCCAAAAGGCATCTCAAACATCACTAGCCCCAAACTGACTCTTAACAGCACCCCCAACCCCCCCAAACCCCTGTTCCTCCCACAGCCTTCCACAGATGAATAAATGGCAAATCCTTCTGGTGTTAATCAAGCTAAAAATCTTAGCATCATCCTGACTCCTTTCCTCTTCTCATGCCCACGAAGCATTTGCATCTCCCTTGCATTTACCTCCTCAGGCCTTTGTTATGAAGATTAAATGAGTTATTATTTGCAAAGTGCTTAACAGCATCACATAGGAAGTTCCACAGAAGTGTTTTTAAATAAATAAAAAATGCCTTCGATACAGAAATGGCTTTCTAATAGCCCTAGTCCCCCTACAGTCCATTCAGAACACAGCAGCCTCCGGATCCTTGCAAAGGCCAGGCCAGATCTGGTCCCTGCGCTGCACCTCTCTGACCTCAGCTGCCTTGGCTCTGGGCTAGCCACCTCAGCCTCCTTGGCCATGAACACCCCAGGGCCTGTCCCCATGAGCTCTTTTCCCTTGCTGTTCCTTGTGCCTCCCTCTGATCAAGTGTTACTTTCTAAATCAGGCCTCCTCTGGCCCCACTTTGTTCATCTGCCTGCCTCCCTCTGATTTTCCTCCACATCTCTAATCACCACCTGACACTGTATCTATTTAGTAGCTGATTGTCTCCCCTTCCCCTGGTCCAAGCTCTGCAACAACATGGACTGTCCTGTTCATTGCTCTAAACTTAGAGCCCAGAGCAGTGCTCCTTACAGGGTAGATGCTCAATAAATACTTACACCAAGTGAAAATTCCAAAGTGCCACGCCCTTTCTCTGAATTCCTGTAATACAGGTCTGTATCACTCTTGTGGGACTTAGCTGAACTACTTTTATGCCAGTGGCAGCTGTTCCTCCACTATGAGTTACCTGAGGATGGGGGTCTGGGTCACAGCCTGGTTTGTGGTCCTCATTTCTGTCCTTCGTGCAACACTTTACACTTAGTCCTCTCATAGGGGCCTGATTTAAATCTCACAAAAGAGAGAGCAAGCTAGGGAAGGCAGTTATTATTAGCAGGGCTAGCGTCCCAGGTCTCCTGCCTTCTAGACCAGGCCTAATAAATATTTGTTGAATGAAGAGGGAGAGAGAGAGAGAAAAAAAGAATTTCTGAGTCACTGTGGAATGAGGTAGCCCTACTGGGCAAATGGGTGGGTTCTCTGCAGCACATCTAAAAATACCCTCAACATGTAACATTTATTGGGCCGGGTTTTCTAATTTCTACTGTGTCGTCCTAATATCATTCCTGCAGCAGGTAGTTGTGAGAGCATCTTTACATGTCACCTGGTATACCGGCCTGTATACGTACGGCCGGTGCTCAGTGACTGGTGTGACCTGAGGCTGATTTTTTAGAGATCCGGCTCAAGTGCAGTGACTTGCTCCAGGTCCCACACGGAACAAGCGGCAGTGCTGGGATTCCATCTGAGGTTCGCTCACTACGCTCTCTCAGGGAAGGGCTGGCTCCGCGGGCCGCACCAGTTCCGGGTCCGCCGCAGGAGCAAGCGCGTGCACTGGGTGGGGCGGGGAGGGACTGACCCCTCCCAGCCCCAGTGCCTTCCGCATCCTCGCCCGGAGGCCTGCGGGCACCGTCCCTCTGCCACCACCCGCAGCTGCACCCACAGGACCCGGGTTGGATCTGGCTACACGCAGAAGGCCGCTCGGGGCCGGAGCTGCAGTGGGTACCCTCCACCAGGACCCCCGGACCCGCCCACCCGTCCCGCCGACCGCTGCGCCCCGCCCCGCTCGCAAGCCCCGCCCCTCACTTCCCCGTTCTCTGCTCCTCCCCCCTCGCCGAGCTCCATACTTGGCGATCGCCGCGGCCCTGCGCGCTCATTGGCCGAGAGCCGGCTGCGTGGGGGGCGGGCCCAGGCTGGGCCGGGGCGGGGAAGGAAGGTGGCGGCGGCCCGGCGCGGGGGGAGGGGGGCGCT
Organism: Sus scrofa; assembly: GCF_054392235.1. Taxonomy (NCBI): domain Eukaryota; kingdom Metazoa; phylum Chordata; class Mammalia; order Artiodactyla; family Suidae; genus Sus; species Sus scrofa. The sequence goes on along the minus strand of NC_139388.1, from coordinate 82,363,530 downwards.
GACCCGGATGTTCACTCCTGGGCACCCGGGGAAGTGGAAGCGCCGGGCCCTGCTGCGGGGGGGAGAGCCACAGACGCCGGGACCGGGACCGCCGCCGCCGCCGCCACCATGGTAAAGGCCCGACGCTCCCCTTCCCCCAGGCCTGGGAGCCCCACTGGAGCTCGCGTCCCCCTCCTCCCGCCCACCCCCGGCCCGGGAAGGGTGGGTTCACCGGGTGGGGGAGGGGCGAGGTCCCGGAGCCCAGGTAGACACCATCCTCATCCGCTCCAGAAGGGGCCACTGGCCTGGGCGGCTTAGGTGTGCAGCGACTCTGCCTCTTGCTCCTAGCCCCCGCTGTTGGCTCAAGCTAGCGTCTCATACTCCACCGCTGGCTGTAGGCTAATCTCCCCCATGGCCCAGGGTAGACCCTCCTGGACCCGTGGTCCAGGCCAGGCACCCCCTACAAGGACCCAGGCGTGGTCCTTCTTTCTCCTCTTGGCCCAGGCCAGGTCCCCATCCCCCGTCCCTACGGCCCAAGCTAGGCCGTCTTTATTTCCTCCCATAGCCCTGGCTAGGCCTCTGTCCCCTACCTCCCCTCTTCTCGGTGACCTCAGTCCAGACCCCCGTTAACCCGTCCTCCAGTGGCCTCAGCCCACATTGGTTCCTCTCTCCTGCATGACTTCAGCCTAAATCTTCTCTTCCCGCCGTGGTCTTAAGTCTGGACCCCTCTTTTCCACCCCTGGCCCCGGCCTGGACGTCACACCGTCCCCCGTCCCCCGCCCCGATTCTCTTCTCCGGACTTCTCACCACTCTTGGCGTAGCTTGCGTCAGCCCCGCTCTCTCCTGGGCTTTACCCTCCCTCCTGGGCCCTGCTCCCTACCCAGGTGGTCCCCTCGCCTCTACCTGGGGCGAACCTTCTTTGCTACCACTGGGAAGCGAGAGCGGCTCTCCAGCTCGGGTGGGGATGGGGGTCCCGGGGCTGTGCCGTATCAGGTTGGAGGGGTGCCCTTTTCTGGGAGGCCTCCTGGGAGCGAGCGAGGGCAGGGCGGGCATCCGTGTGCCCGGAAGGCAGCGGGGCGCTCTTCGGGCCCTTCCCCTGGCCGCCGCCTCGGTGCCGCGGGGTGCGGTACTGGCGGAGCGTCCGGCCGGACGACCAGGGTCCAGGGCGATGGGGCGTGAGCGGGTGCGAAGGGATGTGGGTGGGGGAGCCGGCGGCACAGGGATGAACGCACAATCGCCCTTGTGAGGCTGCCGCCCTTGGGGGCCCCCGGGCTCTGAGGCCACCAGACGGCCCGGACACGATGCACCCTAGCAGGCGCAGCCTCCCTTTCCCCCTCAACTGTCAGCTCGTGAGGGTTGGAACTGCTGATTATGGAGGTGCCACGGATCAGGTGAGCCAGACTCCGAGGGAGAGAGTTCGCTCGGCCTGTGCTGTTTGTTTTGGTAATGAGGGCAGGTGCTCTGGGGGCGCTCCGACTGGCCAGAGGTTTCACCTAGACCCTGACACGTGAGCCCTCTACCCTCCCTTCGCTTTGGAACCTTCTGCAGGGCAGGCCCAGCGCCCAGGTTGGAAGGGCCAGAGGGCTTCTCCCTCACGTGGCCAAGGAGCCTTTGGAGAGTGGACTGAGACTCAGGCCAGCCACCTGCTCCTGCCGGGTGCAGGCAGATGTTTACATGTGGACTTTGGGCCCCAAAGGGTTTTGAGGCTCTCAGTTCCTTGTTTAAGGAAGGGCTGTTGCTGCTGAACTAGGGTGACTAATTCAGAGTGCCTGAGTTTTTTCTTAATGCTTTCCTGTATGTTGATTTAAAACGTGCCCGCTGTAATTGGGCTTCTCTGATAGCATCAGCAGAGAATTGGCCACATGAGAAGTGGCCCAGCCCCAGGCCTGGATGGGGAAGGACTTCTCCAGGACAGTTTTGGGTGAGGACTTGAAAAGCAGAGTATAGATTTGCTGTCGGGGCAAAAGCAGGAGAGGATGGTTGGGTGGCCAGGTGGGGCTGCTGGAGGCGGCATTTCTGGCATCGTAGGAGGGCTGGTGGTGGGGGAGGAGCCTCTTGCCACGTCTCTGAGTGCTTGAGTCTCCAAATGGGATGAGAAAATGCCTGTTTATGCCCAGGAGGGATATGATACATGAGGCTTCTCAAGAGTCCTGTATTTTGGTCTGATTTGGACAGTCTGAAAGTACTATGGAAAGGGTGGAGGAAAAAGGCAAACATTTCTTGAGGTGTGTGTGCTAGGTGGCAGGCTCTGTGCTCTATGCCTCACTTTTTTTTTTTTTTTTTTTGTCTTTTTGCTATTTCTTGGGCCGCTCCCGCGGCATATGGAGTTTCCCAGGCTAGGGGTCTAATCGGAGCTGTAGCTGCCAGCCTATGCCAGAGCCACAGCAACTCGGGATCCGAGCCGCGTCTGCAACCTACACCACAGCTCACGGCAACGCCGGATCGTTAACCCACTGAGCAAGGGCAGGGATCAACCCGCAACCTCATGGTTCCTAGTCGCATTCGTTAACCACTGCGCCACGACGGGAACTCCTATGCCTCACTTTTTAAATCTACACAGAGCCCCTTGAGATAGTTGCTGTCCCCATTTTACAGGTGAAGAAGCTGAGGCTCCGGGTATGGGGTACCATACTCAAGATGTGCTCCATTGATGGAAGCACATCTGGCGGGCTCTAAGCTGTGTCCCTTCCATTGTCCCAGGCTGCTTTTGTGTTGAGGATGTGAAGGACACTGTAGAAAACATGATGATAGGTGCTCAGAGGTGGCAAGAGAGCAGCACTTACTGACTTTTGGTTGTATACTGGGTCCTTTACATAGAGATGTCATTTCATAGGGAAACAGTAGGATGGTGATGCAGGCTTATTTAACGTGAGCTCTTTGAGGACAGGGATTTTTGCCTTGTCTTTTCCATGTCTGTGTCCCTCGGGCCCAGAACACTACCTGGCGCTGAGGGAAACAGCTTGGAGTGCTCCCTTTTGGGGTGTGTCTTGAACTTAGCCTCTTGGATTTCACACTCATTCTCTCAATAACTTGTTCTTAGTATCCCCTAGGCTTTTAAGTAGTTTCTAACAGCTTATTATTCCGTTTATCCCTTACTTGAATATTCTGGCTAATAAACCAAGGAAGACAGTTGGGGTAGGATAGAAGAGGTGGTGTGGGGTTGCATAATAGATCAATGAATTAAGACCACTGTGAGATGGCAAGAGAGCAGCACTTACTGACTTTTGGTTGTATACTATTTTCAGTAGGTTCGTTACAGAGAAACCAGCTAGATCTCAGTTATCTGTGGAGGAAAATAACGGTTTGAGAGTCTAAAATGCATTGGACTTTGGAGTAAATTCCATGATTTTTGTTGGCGTCAGTTAAGAATGCATAGGCAGATGGAATTTATTTGCATTCTCCAAGCAGGTAATGATCTCACCACTGTAAGTGTTTTACAGTTTCAAGGCACTTTTTCTGACCCAGCTCTGGTGTCTTCTAACTTAGGAACTGTTGTTCTAATTTAGAGTTAGGATTCTGGTGCTCGACGGTGGGGCTGTAGCAGTGGAGGGATGGGCCAGAACCCCCTCATCACTTGTCCCTCCAGCTCCCAGGTGGTTTGGCCTGACAGGAAATGATAGGAGAAGCCTGTCGTATTGTTACAAGGTGAAACTGTGGTTGATGTCTTGGCTGGTGTCCTGGTGATGGTAAGATACATAGCTCAGACCCCACACGTTAACACAGCCTTGTTCATTTAAACCCACCTGGCTGCTCTTAGATGAAATGCTTGAAAAAAGTAGCCAACGATTGCTAGCATGAGATTAAGGAGTACTAAGTCATACGTTTGGAAGCAGATATTCCTACTTATTTTAAATTGTTAGAATTATTATTATTTTTTATTTTATGGCCACATCTGCTTCATATTTAAGTTCTGGGCCAGGGATTGAATTGCAGCCACAGATCCTTTTAACCCACTGTGCCAGTCAAGGGACTGAACCCACGCCTCTGCAGAGACCTGAACTGCTGTAGTTAGGTTCTTAACGCACTGCACCACAGCAGGAACTCCTAATTTTTAAACATTTTTTTATTAAAGTATAGTTGATTTACAGTATTATGCCACAGGCATTCCTATTTATAACTTGGAAGTCCTATTCTTTTTTTTTTTGCTTTTTAGGGCCACACCCTCAGCATATGGAAGTTCCCAGCCTAAGGGTCCAATCAGAGCTACAGCTGCCGGCCTCTGCCACAGCAACATGAGATCTGAGCTGTGTCTGCGACTTATACTACAGCTCATGGCAACACCACATCCTTAACCTACTGAGTGAGGCCAGGGATCGAGCCCACAACCTCACGGTTCCTAGTCGGATTCCTTTCTGCTGCATCTCTAGGGGAGCTCCTGGAAGTCCTGTTCTTCTTTTACCCTCCTTGCGGGAGGGGAGGGGACAGCTGACTGACAGCAAAAGGACATGGTGACTGGGCAGGTACTCTGAACATTGAGCGTCCTACTTCCCAGGCTGGGAGGCGCTTGCCATTATGCACATATGGTGGTGGGGTGGGGGGTACTGGTACTTGAAGCTACAGGATAAGATTAATTCTCTGTACACAGTGTATTTATTAAGGGCCTTCTCTCTCCTTCATGTGCTGGGGACAAGTGGGGACAAGGATGCCTGATGAGCAAGACAACAAACAAGGGTCCACGCCTTCGCAGCTTAACATTGCTTGGTGGGGAGGCGTGTCACTCATTCCTTGAGTTGAAGGGAGCAGAGCCTTGTTTAATATAACTGCAAGCGCACTAGCACACGCTCACGCTCACGGAGGAGACTTAGGAGAAGGTGGGGCGAGTGCCGGGCCGTGCTCTAGGCCTTTCGGAGTGCGCCTGCTCTGGCTCTGCTGCCACCGTGGAAGTGAACTGCACTGCACACACATTCTGTTCTCCTGCAGCCCAGAAGCTCTCCTGGCCGGGAATGTGACCTTGTGCTTGCGAAGTCCTGCCCTCCTCACCTGGGTAGCTGCCATTGACAGAGGATCCACTATAGTCCAGAAACACGACTTAGGTTCTACCTCGTGCCCCGATTGATGCTTATGAGGTTGAGTGGTAGTCTTGGGACTCAGGTCTGCCTCCCCCTGCCTCCTGTGCCAGACACTCTTACTCAGAAACAGTAAGCAGTAAGTAAGGCCTGCAGTCCAGGCTCTTGTCCCCTTTCTTGTTGTGAGGATCCCACCAGTGAGAAGTAGGCTGTGGAAGGCGGAAGGATGCACTTGTGAGATCACCTCTGTTAAGACCAGCAAGAGCAATGCCATTTCCAAACCTAACGCTTCGGTGTGAGGAGGTGGAGACTTAGCCGTGGGCCACGCACGCTGCTGAGAGCTTTAGGCCATTTGCAGCAGCCCCACTGGGAAGTCCGGCCTTAGGAGGGAGGCAGCTTCACATGCAAAGTTAGGAGTTAGGAGCCTGATGGCCCTGGGATGCTAGCAGTACCTCCTCAGGAGGCTGGTGTGATGATAGAAGGAGATACTACGTGTCAGGTGCTTCCCCTCATCCAGTATCTGATTGTATCACCATAACTGTCATGATCACCATTTTACAGAGGAGGTGCAGTGGGGTATGTGGTTAGTCCTGCCCTCTTCCAGCTTTGGAAGAAGAGGGACAGGGCGTGTGAGCTCCACGAGTGCGGGGACCTTGTCTGTGTGGTTCTTAGAATCACCCCACCACTTGCACCGGCCGCCTGGTGCTTAGGAAGCACCTCGTAGACCCTGAAGGAATGGTGAGCACTGAGGGGGGCTGCCCGCAGAACATGGGCTTTGGGGCCAGGCAGATAGGTCCTGGGGTCCCGTCTCTGCAACTCAGGATGTGGCCTGAAGGGAGGCTTCTTTCCCTCAGCCTGTTTCTTTTCTTTCTTTCTTTTTTTATAATTTGTTTTATTGAAGTACAGTTGATTTACAGTGTTGTGTTAACTTCGCAGCATGGGGAGTCAGTTATATATTCTTTTCTGTATTCTTTTCCAGTATGGTTTATCACAGGATATTGAATATGGTTCCCTGTGCTTTACAGTAGGACTTTATTGTGTAACTATTCTATATATGATAGTTTGCATCTACTAATCCCAAACTCTGAATCCATCCCTCCCCCACTCCTCCTTCCCCTTGGCAACCACAAGTCGGTTCTCTGTGTCTGGACCCCTTGGTCTCCGTTTCTTGAAGTGTAGCGTGAGGATGGCATTTTCTAGGGATACTGGGAGAAAGCAGTGAGAATTGTCATGTACTTAACCCAGTGCGGGGCACACAGTAAGTGGTAGCTGAGATTATCATTTGTCTTGTTCTGCATCCTACAGAGCAAAGACACAAATGGAAGCCACAACTCCTGTCCTCTAATCTGGAAGGGGAGGCAAGATGCATCCAGAAGGTTAAGCGCAGCGGGAAGGAAGTAGTAAAGGGAAAGACTTAACAAGGGCCCTGTGTCTGCCCGTCCCTGCAGGCCCGGCTCGCAGTCCACCTCCACACCGGCAGCCTTGGTGGGGGCTGAGTGCGAAGCCCAGGGAGACCTGCCCAGGCAGAGAGCATGGGGTGGGCGCAAGGGGCTGCACCAAGAGCCAAGGTCAGGAGTACCGTCAGCCTTGTCAGTTTGGGGACCAGCCGCAGAGTGGACGGCCAGTGGGGGAGCCTTGGTCTCGGGAGTGAGTGGTGGAGTGCCCGAGCTGCTAAGCTAAGGAGTTTGCATTTGATCTGGGACAGTGTGGAGCCAGTTAGATTTTTGACAGGGCAGGTAGAAATCTGAGGAGGCTGGCAGAGCAGTGGTATTTTAGGAAGAGTCATCTGGCAGCGAGTGGTGTGCAGGGCCTGGGAGGGCGGCATTCATGAGCATCGGCCTGGAGGTTCTCAGGGTCCTGGCCGCTGAGTGGCTGTGGGGATGGGAAGGAAGGGGTGGGTGAGGAAGATAAAGCTGGGAAGGCAGAGTGCGCTGTCGTGATTTACCAGCCCTGGGCTGAGGGGGAGGCCTCTGCCCCCAGAGCTGCCCTTCCCGGGCTCTCGGAGAGGATGCTTTATCACTGACCCGGTGACTATTTCTGGGCAGTTTAAATCCTAGATAGTGGCATCTGCAAAACCTTGATATCCTATTAATGACTGAACGCGGATTTCAGTCTGGTTAGCCAGTGATCCAGCCTGTATCTGCGGGTGGCACCTGCTCAGCCTGCATGCCTGAGGCTCTGAGCAGACCAGCCCCCAAGACACCCAGCCTGCCCAGGGAAGATGGGCTGCGTGGCAGCTGTAACAGTACCAGGAGCTTGTTTTGCAACTACAGAGAATACCTGGAGTGGCCCCACTAGGCCGGCCCTCATGGCATCCTCATCACACAGGCAGGGACCCCGAGGCCTGCCTCCCCTCAAAGCTGGTGCTCGGGACGCCGGCATCTCTGGTCATCCACTCCCTGGGTGCTCACCTGCAGTCAGACCTATCAGAACAGGAGTCTTAGCATTAAACGGAGGAGGCAGGTGGGCATCAGTGCCGGGGGCGGCAATGCCAGTGGGCCGCCCGCCTTCCCCTCCCCGCCGCCTCCTGTTCCCGCCCCTCGGATTTCTGACAGCTCTGGGAACCTGTGAGAGGAGCCTTTGCCTGTAGCTTTCCAGTGGGAGATTTCCAGTCCAGTAGTCTGGTTTCTTCCAAGGCAGCAACCCATCAGCCACCTGCCTGATGGGAGTTATTGTGAGGACGGAGTTTGTGTGTGGAAAGTGTAGACGGTGCCAGGTACTTTGCGGGTGCAGCCGGAGTGATTATTTTATTATTAACGTGCATGGTTGATAGGTAGGTGGTGTTTCATTTCATCTCCCAGGCAGCCTGGAAGGCAGGTGGTTGTGGCCTCTCTTGCCTGCAGCTGGTGATTCTGACCCAGTGTTTTCGGGCTGTGAAGCTCTTACCACCCGGGAGATTGTGAGCAGTCATTTCCACTGACCCGACCCTGAACTTCTCCATCCACTGCTTAAACCTCTGCACAGCTTCCTCTTCTAGCACTGAGCTCAGCAGGACCCTGCTGAGTTAGGATCTGCTCTGAAGTCATTGCTGTTTAGCATTATTTGGGTGTACTGTCCCCGAGGTTTCCATAGGATTCAGACAGAGGACTTATTATGGCTACCAAGTGAAATAGCTTTAGTTAAAAAGTTAGGGTTATGGAGTCCCTTTGTGGTGCAGCAGGTTAAGGATCTGGCATTGTCACTGCAGCGGCTTGGGTTGCCCCTGTGGCAAGGGTTTGGTCCGTGGTTCGGGGAATTTCCGCATGCCGTCGGCGAGGTCAAAAAAGGTTAAAAAAAATTAGGGTTATATAAGATGCTTTTGCACATATCCTTTCTGCTGGGGTTGGGGACTAGCAAGCAGCCTCCCATTGGAATCGAGCTTTTCCTGGTGGAACCAAGCACCGTCTTCCCTTCTCAGTCGCTACCGTGACAGGTAGACAGGTCAGGTCTGGCTTGCTCACCTGTGATGCTGCTGCTCAAGTCTTCTCCATTATGAGGCTTTGGCCCTGGAAGGTTGTACCTGATTTCACGTGGACAGGCTTCCCGCATGCACTTTGGGGCTGGTATCCACTGCACACTCCTGGTGAAAAGTCTGGTTTAAGGCACTGTGATCACTGAAGGAGCTACTCTTTTTTTTTTTTGGCCACAGCATGCAGCAGCTTTGGGTTCTCAGTTCCCAGACCAGGGATTGAGCCCAGGCTGCAGTGGTGACAGTGCCAAATCCTAACCTGAATCCCAGTCACTAGACCACCAGGGAACTCCCGACTGAAGGAGCTATTCTTGAATTTCTCTCTCACCTGTGCCTTTGTTTCTTATCTGTCCCTGGCTTCTCAGCTGAGCACAGCTTGGTCAGTGTGCGGGCCTGGGGCTGTGCACCCAAGACAGCAGTGGCCACGCCCGGCCGCTTCAGGTGCTTTGCTCTCTGAGAGGTTCTGATGGTGCTGTCCTTGCTCTGTCCTTGCTCGTCCTCGTGTATCCTCCTCTAGACAGCTCCTGTCTCGAAAGCTCCTTCGCCGCAGGGCGTGCGGAGCTCTGCTCATCCTGGGATCTGAGGCCTCTGCCTTGGTCTCGAGGAACAGGAAGTGGAGGTGCCCTGAGACAGCAGACTCTCCCCCTGGACTCCAGGACGCAGGGCCACTGCCCCCCTCCCCCATATCAGCTGGATTTGCGGTCACCACCTCGTATCCTCTCCACCCGAGCCCGAGGAGGTCTGTGTCCTCGAGAGCAGGTGAGGAAAGGGTTAGTGACTTGCCCAAGGGCGCCTGGCTGCTTGGCGGCAGAATCGGCATCCCCAGCCAGCTCCACCTCACTCCTGCCCCTCTAGGTATCAGGTCCCACCGTGGTGACTGAAGAGGTCTGGGTTTGGGTGAGAAGCTGGAAGGGTTTTTTGGTCCGGGTTATTGAAAATGAAAGACGCTGGAACTTTCTGAGCCGTGGTCTGTTTTTAGAAAGATGCTTGCTAAACCTGCGCATGTCAGCGGAGTCTTGGCGACCGCCACCGGAGGGCTGCTCCTTGGCATTCCGGTCAGCCTTGTTGTTCTTTGTCTACATCCTGGTGGTTGTGACAGCCCCTCATTGACGAAACTGCCCGGGTGCCCTGGCCTTCTTCCCGTGCAGCCGCCGTCCCAGCCTGCGCACCACGGTCAGTGTCAGGTTGCATGGGGACCTGGGGGCAGAGACCTTGAGCAGGGTGAGCTGGTTACCCTCATGATGCCTGCTAAATTCTGTTCCTTATCCTTGGAGGGAGGAAAGACGAAGGATCTGTCCCCTGCTCAGAGCTGTGGGTACTGTCCCCCTGTGACACTGTCCCTGACCTGCAGGCTGTGGCTCCACTATGTTGAATGAGTGCATGTCTAGTGGGTCCTTAATAAAGATAGGCAACCACCTCCCAGTAGATTGAATCAAATGAAATTGCAGTTCTCCTAGGTCAAAAATGGCTGAATACCAGCATTTTGTAATACAGACTAAACACTAGGGTGGGGAGGTTCCAGAATGAGCCTTTGGACTTGAGCCCTTGGCCAGATCTGGCTTCTTAGGACATGAGTGTTGGGCTTCTGGTCAGTTGGTGTCACTCTAGTCAGTTTAAGTCACTTTAAGGGGTGGGGGGCGACAAGAATGGAAGGAGTCTGCCCCTGGATTTCAGTTATCACTCTGCTGCTGGCCAGGCTACTCCTGGCACTGAAGGCAATCTGGAGGCGCTGGCAGTGGTGGGATCAGGGCCTGGTAGGAATAGGGGTCCTGATTGCACCGTTCGCTGTTTGCTGTTGGCTCAGCACGTCGTGGGCACTGAGTACCTGGCCCAAGGTCACACAACTGGCCGTCCTTGGAGTTGAAGGCAGTCTTCTTTTTTGGGGGGCGGGGGGGGGGCGCTGTGCTCACAGTATGTGGAAGTTTCTGTGCCAAGGATTCAACTCACACCACAGCAGTGACAATGCCAGATCCTTAAACTGCTGGGCCACCAGGGAACTCCCTTGAAGGTAGTCTTGATTCCAAAGTCCAGGGCAGTGAAGGGCAGGTTCTGGAGCCTGACTGCCTTGGTTTGGGTCCAAACCTCCTGCCTTGGGTCCCCTCCTTCTCTCCCCGCCTCAGTTTCCTTGTCTCACAGTGTAATGGTGGGAATAAGAGTATCTATTTCTGATGGATTTTATGAAGATTAAATGAGTTAATACATGCCAAGCCAGAGAATAACATTAACCACTGTTATTAATAATACTATGTTATTATCAGTGACATGAACTCCTGGCATATTATTACAGCCGAAAGAAACATGTAAATTCCGTCTGCTTTGTGTTGGAAGGAGTTTGGACTTTGTGTCGAAGTCGGGCTCACAGAGATGGCATTGCTTCTCCCATAGCTCACGGGAAATGAACCCTCGTCAGTGTGGGCCTTGTGGAGTGTGCACCTGCCTCTCCGTGAACAAATTGCTTGAAATGGTGTTTTTGTTCCAGGTTATAATAAAAGTCACTCTTCTGGAAAATGGCTTAATTTTTTTTTTCTTCTTTCTTGGCATGAGTGGCCACCCCTGGAGTGCCAGTTATATATGTATGGTGCCCAGAGCTTTTGAGGGGAGCAGGACGTGGTGCTAATCGTTGATTCCCCCCCCCCCCCATTTTTCCTCTTCTGAAGGTGCAGGTTTTCGTAGGGGCTCTCAGCTGCTACTGGTAGCAGTGTTCGTTTGTGAACTGCTACAGACCTGCCAGACCTCACTGCCTTGGGAATTTCATGCTTTAGTGGAAGGACATGTGTTTGATTCTTAGGCTTGTATAGTGTTGGGGTTTAGGGGTGTAGGAAGAAGGCAAGATAAAAAAACATGGAAGGAGCAATGGTTGCTGGAAGGCAGCCTGGCGTGGTACAGTGGCAGGAGACTCCTGGATCTGGCTGCCTAGGGACTGTTTGAGCTTGAACTACCTGCTTCGTCTCTCTGAGCCTCAACTTCCTCATCAGTAAAATGGACATAATATCCTCCCTTCCACAGAGGATTAAATAAGAATGATATATATATGAAGTGCTTTAGCTCAGGCCTCACATGTGGGTTCCTCATTATGTACAGGAATTTCATCATTGGTCTTGCAATTTAGCGCCATTCCCCAGAAAAGAGAATTGAATTAAGGATACTGTAAATCTGAAGTGCAGGTGTCATGGTGACACTGAGGAGAGGCCCCCCTGAACTCCAGCTTCCCAGGTGCTTGCTCTTGACTTAGAGGATTTATCACGCAAGGGGACTTGTGTGGGGCAGGTCTCTCTGTGCTGAACGTCATAGGCACCATCTCGTAATCTTGCCCATAGCCTTGGTCATGCTCCCATTTTGCAGGTGTGAAAACGGAGGCCTAGGAGGTTAAGAGGTATCTCGCAGAGGGTCACACAGCTAGTAAGGGACAGAAGTGGCCTTTAAACTTGGCCCTGATTCCAAAATCCAGCTCTCAGTACACACTGGAGTCTGGTCTAAGGATGCATGTTCTTTTTTTCTCTTTTTCAAGTTTTATAGATGTGTAATTGATTGACAGTGCTGTGCGTTTTCGTGTACAGAAGAACGTACTCTATGCTGATGGTTCTAACAGAGGTTCTTTAGCACTTTTAAAACTCTTTGCAGCTCGAAGCTGCCTGCTAGGCGGCTGCCTCAGGTTTGGCTCCAATGCGTCGGAGCCCATCTTCAGATGGGACAGGAGTGAACGTGTGGTGGAAGCAGTTCTTCGCTCACAAGGGAGCCTTGTGTCCCACGTAGACTTCTGACCCACAGAGAGTGGAAGCACTTTTGAGGCCCGAGGACTGTAGAGTCTTTATTCCTCCCCGCACCATCTGCTCTGCTTTGTGCAGATCCAGGCAGACTCTAAAATGATGCAGCATAAGCTGTCAGTGACCAGGCTAGTGTTGAAACTGGGGACTGGTTCCTGACTATGTCATACTGTGGCTGGGGCCAGAAATGAGCAGAGAGGCCATAGTTACTGCCCTGCTCCATAACCAGTGATACTGGTCATTGCAGCCCCAAAGGGTAAAACCAAACAAAGGTACTGAGTGAGGTTCTTGTCCTCGGAGAGATGAGAGTGCGGGGCTCTAGGTGGCACCACCTATATCTGCAAGATGGGCAGGGGTCTCCTGCCCTCTGTTACTTGTCACTTCGTTTGGCACTGGGCCCTATTCCTGGGGAATAGGTCTAGTCTTCCCAGTTACTTAACCACTTGGCTTTCTTCCTTCCTTCCTTTAAATAACCTCCTTCCTCCAGGGGCATTTATCTAACTGCTAGCTGGAATTCCCTTGTCCTTTTGCCTCCTCTAAAACGGGCTTTGTAAGGCCTTTGTGTCGATGGACTATTGACTTCCCTCCTCTCCCCTCCCCTCCCTTCCCCGCCTGTGACATCCAGAGGTTCTCAGGCCAGGGATTGAATCTGTGCCACAGCATCGACAATACCAGATCCCTAATCTGCTGCGCCACAAGGGACTTCCTTTTTTTTTTTTTTCTCTGTAAAGAATGATATTGGAGAGTGGTGCAGTGGGTTAAGGATCCGGCGATGTCTCTGCTGCAGCTTGGGTTTGATCCTTGGCCTGGTGCAGTGGTTTAAGGATATCCAGCGTGGCTGCAGCTGCAGCTTGGATTCGATCCCTGGCCTGGGAACTTCCATGTGCCGCAGGTGTGGCCTTGGGGGAGGGGGGGAGAATGAGATTGAACTTCAAAGAAAAAAAAAATTGCGGTGTAATTGATAAACAACCCTATATTAGTTTCAAACGCACAGCATAGTGGTTAAGTATTTGCATGCGATGGACTGTGGTTTCTGAGCTTGCTGAATTCCAGATGGAGAGCACCCAAAAGCATTTTGGGAACTTTCTGCAGGATCCTGCTTTTATTTTGATTCCACAGTATCTATTTGGTACATATCGATTGTTGAGGAAAACGTTTCTTGAAATAACAGAGAAGAACCGGCTACTATGGTCCCCACGGAAGGGCCCACCCATCATGTGACTGATGGCAGAACATGGAAATGAAAATAGTGTTGGAGCTTTGTGTGATGAGCTCACAGTGCTTCGTGAAGCCTGAATCTTACTCTCACGTCCTCGTGAGGCATTGGCTTAACTGTAAAATTCTGTGGATTGAATTCCATTACACGTCAGAATCTCTAAGGAAAGGAAAACCATGATTTCTAATCCTCAGGTGGCCAGCTGGGTATTGGAACAAGTGCAGCGAGATTCCAGATCTGCTGACGGGTTGAGCAGGCCCTCGGAGTTAATGAGGAAAGGACGGCGGTAGCATCTGTTACGACATCCTTCACTTAGCACTTTACATGCGTTATCCTGTTCAGTTCTCAGAATTCCCCTAAGCTGAGGTCCTGTGAATGTGAAGGCAAATTACAAGTTAGGTGAATTTAAGAGATTTTACAAGGGTTGCTGGTATGCGGCAGAGCCAGGACTTGGGACCCAGCTGCTCTGACCTTAAAGCCTTTGTCCTTAACCTCTGCCGTGTCATGGAATTTCGTTGCTTGCATGGGGCTGGTGGCTTGTCCAGATCCCACAGTGATTCACCAGGCACTCAGGACTAGGATCCTCTGTCTGACACTCTAGGATCTGGACTCCACACTCCGGAGGAGGCCGTTGTCTTTTCTGCCACATAAACTCAGGCCCGTTTGAAACCTCTGAACATGCTTCTCCAGGGCTGCATGGAAAGACCACAGTTTGTTCCGACATGACGTTGTGAGAGAGCTCCATTGCAGCTGGATGGGCCAGTCCAGAAAGCCTGAGTTAAAGAAGAAATCTAGGGACAGGTCCAGATTCAAATCCAGGTCCTTTTGAGAGCTCCTCTTGTATTGCAGTGTACATGGAAGATGTAAATTGCAGTGAGAAACACTAGGGGAACGTGGACTTTCAAGAGGAGGTTAAAGAGGGAGTTCAGCGGTAAAGAACCTGACTAGTATTCATGAGGACACCCCTGGCCTTGCTCAGGGGGTTAAGGATGCGGCATTGCCATGGGCTGTGGTGTAGGTCACAGACGTGGCTCAGATCTGGTGTGGCTGTGGCTATGGCTGTGGTGTAGACTGGCAGCTATAGCTCCAATTTGACCCCTAGCCTGGGAACTTCCATATGCCACAGGTGTGGCCCTGAAAAGACAAGTAAAACAAAACAAAATAAAATAAAATAAAACAAAAAGAGTAGGTTGGCTCCCTGGCCCCACTCGGGGTTAAGGATCCGGTGTTGCCATAAGTTGCAGTGTAGGTCGAAGTTGCAAGTTGGATCCTGTGTTGCTGTGGCCTGTGGTGTAGGCCAGCAGCTACAGCTCCAATCTGACCCCTAGCCTGGAAACTTACATATGCTACGGGTGTGGCCCTAAAAACCAAAATGAATAATAATAATAATACGACTTTAATAGAATTCTTCCACAAGTGTTGAATTTTTTTGTAGGGGGGTGGTGTGGAGGAAAGTAATTCCTTTGAGAGTTTGATAACATGCTTTTGTAGTCAACGAGTGAGTGTTCTTGAAATCTTAAAGACTTGAGTGTTTGGGCATCGCTTTTTTCCTATCTCTTGGAGGGATCTGACTGCAGCTTGATAATAAGGCCTTTTGTGTCCCTGGCGATTTTAGTTGAGCACCCCGTTCCTAGGACCTGTGTGGTGGGGCGGGCGCAGCTCTGGAGAGCCTGGCTTCCCTGCGGTATTTTCCAGCTACACCTCCCAGCATCTGATGCTGGTGTGGGAATGGGGTAAGCATAACGAGGTGTTGTGTCCTTGAAACCAAAGCAGCCCTGGTAATTAGGGCTCGTGTGAGCTGGGAGCCTGTGAGAGAGGCTTCTGGCCCCTCTGCCTTGGGGTTTTAAAGGAAGCATGCAGCCAAAGAGAGAGGGGAGTCACCCAGGCAAGGAAATGGGTTAACACTGACAGCTGGCCCAAGTGTAGGGAACAGCAGGAGGGATGCCTCCTTGACAATGGTCTTGGAGTGGGGGGCGCGTAGGACCCAGGACGTCTGCTCCCCTACCTTGGTGGGCGCGTGGCGGTTGGACCTTGCATCGTGTGCATGGGGAGACTGTGGTTTAGGCTGGGTCAGCTTGAGGGAGTGCGGGGCAGTGAGGCTCTTCCCTGTCCTGAGCTGCTGGGCGCTTGGTCCCTGGGCAAGAGCTGAGTCACCTGCAGGGACCAGGGCAGGACTCCACACCTCTGTGGTTCCTCTGGCTCCCTCCAGTCTCCCTCCTTTCTGTTGCATCCTTTCCTTATAGTCTTTCTTGCTTTAGCTTGCTGCCCAGCTGAGCCCAGGACGGCGCAGGACATGTTCTCCTGAGTGGCCGTCCCCCAGCACAGTTTGTTACGATTTATGTAATGTTTTTCTTCAGATTATCTTGAGCCTAACACCATGATCTTCTCCAAACAGAAATGTCTATAAAATCACACATTTGATGTGCTAGTTAGTTACATTTTTCTCGATGTTATGTTAAAAATAGGGAGCCACTAAATTGCGTTCATCCACATCTCTCAAATCTCTCCCGAACCCCAGTGATCTGCATACCACACTCTGGAAAATGCTGGCGGGCAGAAAGAGCCCTTACCCTGAATTCAGGCCTCATCTTGGGCCCCTGACCTGCCATGTGTATGGTGTTGGGCTCTTCCCCTCCTGTCTCATTTTCTTCTTCCTATTGAGCACAGGGTCTCCCCAGGCTCAAGAGTTGCAGGATGCTGTTCAGTGGTACCTCCATGGTTCCCCAGCCCCTCTGACAGCACCTCAGGACTCTGCTCAAAGAAATAGAGACTCTTCAAATACTGGAGCTCAGGAACATTTTGCTTCTTATTTTTATTTGGGTTTCAGCTCTTACTGCTTGTGAGCCAGAGAAGCAGCTTGATCAAGTGCACAGAGTGAGAGTTGTGGAGCCCAGCAGCTTCGTGAATCTCTCCATCCTTCTGGCTCCTCCTTTCTGATGGGGGAAAGTGGTCCTCCTGGCAGGACGCCTGCGGAGGCAGCCAGGAGCACAGATCCACGTGGTGTCTGATGTGGGTTCCCTCCCCACCCTTAGCCTACATGGGTGTAGAAGTTAGTTTTGTCTCTGTCCCAGTTACAGAGTTGTTTTTGGACAGAGATGTAAAGCTTAGCTTCTGAAGCCATACTGCCTGGGTTTAAATTCTCGCTCCCCCACTTTCAGCTTCATAGCTTGGAACTGGTTCCTCATCACAGGGTCTATCTGAGGAGGCTAATAAAGCAGATATAATGTCCACCATTGTATCCAGCACATGGTGAGGGCACTGTCCATGTTGTTGGGTTTTATCATAATGAATGAGATGATACATGCCAAATGGGATATAGTACGTGCTCAATAAATGTATGGTCTGGAGTGCTGGCTTCTGGGCAGAGAGCAGGGGAATGGTTTTCTGCAGACCTTGGTTGGTTCAGAGACTTTTCATCCTCCCCCCTCCCCCCGCCCCCCTTTAAGCCCTCATGCCTGTAACCCACCAGCAGGAACCCTCCACTTGGGGACCACACCAGCCCAGCTGAGCTGGTGCACAAATCTCTCCTCTCTGTTTGGTTTTTTTTTTTTTTTCCTTTTTTCTTTTTAGGGCTGCACCCGCAGCATATGGAGATTCCCAGGCTAGGGGTCGAATTGGAGCTGCTTGCCACTGGCCTATGCACAGCCACAGCAATGCCAGATCCTAGCCGCGTCTATAACCTACACCACAGCTCCTGGCAATGCCAGATCCTTAACCCACTGAGTGAGGCCAGGGATTGAACCCACAACCTCATGGTTCCTAGTCGGATTCATTTCCGCTGAGCCATAATGGGAACTCCTGTTGGGCTTTGAAAGAATCGTAGCTCAGTTTTGGGAAAGGCAATCCAGTACAGCTTTCAGAAGTTAAAATATGTGCATAAAACATTGTATACTGAAAAATTCCCCTCCTGTCCTTGTCCTCATCTGCCCAGTCCCCTCCAGCTTGCCCTCCCTCCCTAAATCCTTGAGCCCTGAGTAACCACTGTTTATGTTTCCAGGGTCCTCTTTGTTTAGTTTATTAAGACATTATTTACATACAATGAAACTCACCAGTTTAAGCACACAGTTTAATGAGTTTTGGTGGTCATCTCTTGGCCAGCAGTCCACCCTTACCCTGAAAAGTTTGCTTGTGCCCCTTTGCACTCCCTCCCCCCTTCCTTAGGCAGCCACTCATCTGCTTTGTCACTGTAGTTCTGCCTTTTCTATAATTTCCTAAAAATGAAATGACAGAACCTGGTCTTCTGTGCTTCTTTCACCCAGCATGATTTTTTTGGCGGTTCACCCACGTTGGTGCATGTACTGCTATTCCTTTTCTGGGCTGTATAGGACTCCAGTATTCATGGCGTTTACCATAGTCTGTCCATTCACCCGTTGATGGACATTTGGAGTTGCTTCCGGGTTTGGGATGTTATGAATTATTCTGCTATCAATCTTCACTAGTGAGTTTTTGGTAAACTTGTTTTTTTTCTGTCCTCATTTCTATAGACCTAACAAAGAAATACAAATAAATTCTGTACCTCCCCCCCTTTTTTTACATAAAGGGTGAAATATTATAATAATGCTCCTGCATCCTGTGTTTTTTGAAATGGCCACAACACCATATGACAAGATTCATCTCCAGTCTCGTTTGGTCATATGTCCCCTAGCATCCCAGGTACTCAGGATACCAAGTGGAAGTGGGTGCCGGCCTGCTGGAACTTCTGGGAAGGTGATGGAGGTGGGTGTGGCTGCAGAGAGGTTTGCTCTCCGGGCCTTGTTCCGTCTAATAGGGCTTCTGGCTCTGTGGGTCATTGAAGAGGGTGCGGGTGAGGCTATGGTGGGCGTGGGTGGGGTCACAAGAGTATTTTGACATCAGGATTAGGAAGGAAATCAGTTTCTGCACCAATCGTGTCCTGCTGCAGAACCACGAGTGCTTAGCAGAGGGACTGCTGCCCTTTACAGTCCTGGCAGCGAGGCCGGGCGAGTGGATTGCTGATCCGTCTTGAAGAATGTTCAGTTTACTAAGGTGGACAGTGGAGCGAATTGGGTGTTTGCTCAGAACACATCCTGTTGACTGAAGTCTTACTTTTACATGTCCCCAGTCCCCCTTGCCTTCTAGTCCCCAACATCCCTCTGCCCCCCAAGGATACAGTGTTTTGAACTTTTTGGGAGAGCTTAAGCTTGATAGCATGTGCAGGTTTGCATAAACAAGGAAGGCTGTTGAGGTCTGTACCTTCTTATCTTCTGGTAGTTCTATTAGCAGACAACAGGATATGGGAAACCAAATCCACTCTTTAAGTACATTACACATTGTCTAAGGATGTCTTCTCTTGCCGCCGTACTGTCCACTAGAACGTTCCATGATGATGGAACTGTCCTGTGTCTGTGTGCTATTCTTTAATTAGTCGCCACATGTGGCTCTTGGGCCCTTGAAATGTGTCCGGTGTGATTGAGGAACTGAATATTATTTAGTTTAGTTTTGATTAACTTTATCTTAAATGGGTATATGTGGCTGTTGGCTGTTCTGTGGGACAGTGCGGGTCCAGATGAATGTTGACTCCCCTTGAGAAACTTTCTTCAGTTTAAAAAGTTATTGTGGAGTTCCCATCGTGGCGCAGCAGAAACGAATCTGACTAGTAACCATGAGGATGCAGATTTGATCCCTGGCCTCGCTCAGTAGGTTAAGGATCCGGTGTTGCCGTGAGCTGTGGTGTAGGTCGCAGACTTGGCTCGGATCTGGTGTTGCTGTGGCTGTGGTGTAGGCCGGCAGCCACAGCTCCGATTGGACCCCTGGCCTGGGAACCCCCATATACTGTGGGTGCGGCCCTAAAAAGCAGAAGAAAAAAAAGAAAATGTATTCTGGATAGAAACTACAGGGAATAGCATTACTCTGGACCTGTTTTAAGTGCTTTTTAAGCAGAGTAGGTGAATATGCTGTTTCCTGTGGCGTATTGTGAGTACAGTGCGTTTACTGGGGGCCCGCAGTTGAGTGCCGGATTATGTAGTCGGAAGTTATCTGCGTTGCTGACCCTCCTTGGCCCTCAGGTTCTCCATCTGTAATGACAGGATTGGACTAGGTGGGCTTTTTAAAGGCCTTTCTTGTTCAGTTACTTTTATGATTTTGTCTTGAATAGCACCAGCGTTTATTTATTGACACCCCTTTGTGCCAGGAAGCATATCCAAGACACTGAGTAAATGTGTTAGCTCGTTTATATGTAATGGTTTAATCTCTATTTGGTCCCAGTGAGAATAGGTGTTATCCTGGCTTCATAGATAGTGCTGAGGCTCAGTGAGCCTAAGTCATTTACCTGTAGTTATGTTGTCAGTTAACCGTAGAGTTCAGATTCCCACTCATTCTAAGCTCATGTTCAGTTCCATCTTTACTTATGCAGCCGCTGTTTTTAAAATAGATCCGTTTCCTTAAACATTTACAGCTCTTGTCTTAAGTAAAAGTTGAATCAGGTGTTTTTTTTTTTAAATAGACTTTTCAGCTGTGCTCAAGTCAGGGGTTTAGGAGTGAGGTGAGCAGGTGGCGTGGGTGGAGGCCAGCTCATCTGGCAAGCGCACGTCCACCTCCACGCATCTCCATGAAAGGCCTGGTTTGAACGTGCTCCCACCGGAATGCCTGCTGGATGCCCAGGCTGGGCGAAGCTCAGCTGTTGCCAGGAGCTCCAGGGAATGGTGGTGACCTGGGGGAGAGAGGAAGAGGCAGAGCTTGATCCTGAACTGTTCTCTTGCCCCTGTGTGCCACCAGGCATTTGAGGCCCATGGCAGCACTCGAGTGTTTGGAGCCTGAAAGTTGACTCTGTCAACCACCTGCTTACTGGCTGGGCGACCTTGTGCAAATCACCCCACCTTTTTGAGCCCAGGCAGCTTCGTTCCCACATCCACCAGCAGTGCTCCTGGAGGCTCTCCCCTGAGCCACACACTGTTCTGGGTAAGAGAAGCTGTGTCTTGAAGCTTTGTTTGGATTGATGAAGAGCTTCCCTTTCCCATCCTTGAAATAGGGATGTGGATCACAGGGATCTGCCTCATGGGGTCTTTTGAAGAGTAATGAGATGCCTGATTAACCCACCTCCCGGGCCATTCCCCAGAGCTGCCTGGGTTGGTGTCAGTTGGTGCGTCTTTGGCTAGAGTCCTTGGCTGCCACAGATGGCCTCGTAGCTGTTCCACCCGGGCCGCACGCCCTCTAGCTCAGCGGAAGGGCACATGGTGCGGAGGAAGCACCCAGCACAGTGCCCAGCCCTGGCAGTCTCCAGTACGTGGGGTTTCTTTTTCCCAACCCCTTTTTTCCCCTTTTTTGGATAAAGAAATTCTACCATGTGGCAACTATGAAATAGGGGCTGGGAGGCTGAGCAAGGAGTGGTGAAAGTTTAAAAAAAGAAGTAAAAGCATGGCAGTTCTCTTGTGGTGCAGTGGGTTAGGCATCCTGTGCTGTCACTGCAGCGACTGGGGTCACTGCCGTGGCGCAGGTTTGATCCCTTGCCTGGGAATTTCTTCCTGCCACTGGTGTGACAAAAAATTTAAAAAGAAGACATAAAAGCAGATCTCCCATTCTCTTTTAAAAAATATTTTGATTTCCGTAGTGTTTTTCTGCCTCTAAAAGTAATACGTAATTCTGTTTGAACAACATAGAAATGTGTGACTTAGTTGCTCCCCCCCGAGGTGTTGTCAAGAGTTTGGTACCCATATTTGTTGAGCTGTTTTCCACACGTGCTTAAAAAAATGGTTCCACCTCTATAGACGGTTATTCAGTCTGCCTTTTTCACAGTGTGCCTTCCTGTCCTTTAGATCCTGTTTTCTGGGCACAAGGAATCAGGGTACTTCGCTGAATAAAATCAGCCTTGTCCTGAGGCCAGGAAAGGGAAGCAGACACCCTCTAAAAGGCTAGCCCGGAGAAGTGGCTCCGGGTCGAAGATGAAGGAGGCCTTTGGAAAGGCAGGCAGAAGCGAGAGGGGAAACGCAGTAGGGTAGAACCTTCCCCTACCGCACCCTCCTGCAAAGAATCGCGCCAGTGTTTGACTTTACTGCCTGGCTTTCCTGACCCAGGGAAGGCTCTCTCTGCAAACTCTTTGAATTTACAGCGTAGAGGTGCCATCTCCACGTGGTAGTGGGTGGAGAATCTGCCTGTGTCTTTCAGAATTGGGCTTAAATATGGCGAAGCTTTCACTGGCTGTTTTTTCCATCAGCTGTTTCACATCCTTTTAGAAGGCTTTCTTTACTACTTTTTTGGGTTATAAATTTCTGAAGGTTGGCTCTTAGACCAGTCAGCTCATTTGCACACGTGTGGAGAGATGTTTCTTTATGTTAAAGAGTGGATGGTGGTGGTATGGAATAAAAATAAATGCTGCGAATATCTAAATTTATTTTAATCGTAAAGCCCTTAGGTTGAACCATACGAAATCGCCATTTTTGCAGGCCCAAAATTGGTGACCATCAGTAATTTCATACGGTTCAATTCAGTAAGCTTCACTGTGGGCCATTTGGATCATGGAAGGAAAAAAATCGCTTGTAACAGGTTTTTTGTTTTCTTTTTAATAAGACCTTTTGTTTTTCATAGTTTTTTTTAATAAGTCCTTTCATTTTCAGTTTTGATTACAGTTATAGGCTACATATAATTTTTTTATCTTCCTTCTTAAAAGTTGTTATGACCAAACAATGAAACACCACTACACACCTATTAGAATGACCAGTGACCAAAATGCAGAACACACTGCCTCCCCCAAATGCTGGCGGGGATGTGGAGCAGCAGGAACTCGCATTCATTGCTAATGGGAATGCAAAACAGTAGAGTCACTTTAGAAGACACCATGCTATTAACTGAACGTATAATCCAGCAGTCTTGCTCCTTGGTATTTACCCAGAGGAGTCAAAAACTTATGCCCACACAAAAACCTGCATTGTTTATAAAGCAACTCTGCATGTCCAAAAACTCTGCGCTGCCAAAACTTGGAAGCAACCCAGATGTCCTTCAGTAGGTTGAAAGGTTAAACTCTAGTACATCTGAACAGTGGAATATTACTCAGCACTAAAAGGGAATCCGCTGTCGAGCCATGAAAAGACATGGAGGCACCTTAAGTGCATATTACTAGGTGAAAGAAGGCAATCTGTAAAGGCTGCATATTGTATGATTCCAACTATGTGACATTTTGGAAAAGACAGAACTACAGAGAAAGTAAACATCAGTGGTCGCCAGAGGTTAGAGGAGGAGAGAGGACCAGGCAGAGCACAGAGGATGTTTAGGGCCGTGAAACTCATCTGTATGATGCTCATATCTGTATGGTGGATAATGTCACTGTACATTTGTTCATATCCATAGACCATAACCAAGAATGAACCCTAACGTAAACCATAGACTTGGGGTGGTAAAAGTATGTCAGTGTAGGTTCATCAGTTACAGCCAAGGTGCCACGCAGGGTGGTAGGGGATGTTAACTCATTGTTGGGGATGTTAACTCACTGTGCCACTCCCTGGTGGCACAGTGGGTTAAGGATCTGGCCTTGTCACTGCACTGCTGTGGCACAGGTTTGGGTTCAATCCCTGACCTGGGAAATTTGCACACCGAGGGCGCAGCCAGAAGAACATGGGGGAGGCTGTGTATGAGTGAGGGTAGAAGTCATACAGGAAGTATGCCTTTGCTAAATTTTGCTGCGAATGTAAGACATCTGTAAAAAGTCTGTTAAAAAATTAATATTATTTCAGCATTTTTCCACATTACTACTGCAAAGCCCTTATAGCCACGATTCTTTAATGGCTGTTCAGTACTCCTTAGAGAAGGGAAGATGGACGCAGCAGTAACTTCCCTGTTACTCTAGCACCAGGTTGCTTCCAGGTTTTGTTTTGTTTTGTTTTGTTTTTAGGGCCACACCTGCAGCATATGGAAGTTCCCAGGCTAGAGGTCAAATCAGAGCCACAGCTGTGGGTCACAGCCACAGCAGCTCGGGATCTAATCCTCGCCTTCGACCTACACCACGGCTCACGGTAATACCAGATCCTTAACCCACTGATCAAGGCCAGGGATCGAACCCTCGTCCTCATGGATACTAGTTGGGTTTGTTAACCACTGAGCTACAACAGGAACTCCAGTTGCTTCCATTTTTTTTGCATTACAGCGTTACGGTGGCTGTGGGCCTTAATGCAGTTTTCTTTGTATTTGGATTCTTTTGTAGGATGGACTCCCATGAGTAGTATTACTGGGTCAAAGTATGAACACTTTCACATCTCTTGACAAATACTGCCAAATTGTTTTCCAAAAGTGTCATGCCAAGTCATAAGGCCACAGCTGTCAATTTATTGCTTCCTTGTCAACCTTGGGTGTTTTTTTCCTTTGATTTTAATTTAGCAAGCAATAAAGGGTAGCTTATTTTTCATTTGTGGGTTAGCAAGTTTGAATATTCTTGTCCACATATGTGTTTGCTAGTTGCATTCACTGTCGTTTCTCCCCACCTTTGCACTGCATATGTATGTACGCTCATCCCTAGTTAGGGAATTACGTGTCCGTAGTATCACAAGAACAGAGCTCCCCAAGTGTACACGGATTACACAGTGCCCTCTGAGCCATTGTTTGGGGAATTAGAGGTGCCTAATTAGTGCGGATCAAGGCTGGAAGCCAGCACTGTGGGCCTTGCCTGTAGTCCCTAGGGCTCAGTGGTGATTTCTGAGCCATCTTCCACCTTCGGCTGTTTGGTGAACTCAGCTGAAATTTGATCACATTACAGTATGGCTAAGGGGCCTAATTAGCCGGAAACCTCAGGAAATTCGAAAATTAAAGAGTCCATTAATCCCAAGGCCCCTCCCTTTGTGAACGGCTCTAATTCCCCTTTGGTTTGCTTGATTTTCCTGCTGTGCTTTAGTTCCAACAAGACTTGGGTAGAATGACAGCTTTTTTTCCCTGGAACTTCCTGCCTTTCTGGGGTTAAATGTAACCCTTTAAACTCCCCCCCCCCCCCCCCGCCCCCGACCCTGTTGAGCTCATCTCTGAGTAAGAGTCTAGAATGCTGGGCATTATTCCATGTCCTGGATGAAAATCCTCGAGTGCCTTAAGATACCTGTAATGACCCTTAATCGTGCCTCTTACCATCTTGTAGCCTAGAGGGACCCAGCTGACCTGTGCAGTAGTGCTTCTTACTGAAGTTGAGACTAAGCATCTCTGCTTCTTCTTCCTTTAAAACGTCAGCGGTCTAGTGTTGGGCTTTGGATTCCAGTGGTCTGAGCAGGAGTCACAGAGGGGTCACAGACCACCTCGCCCCCCTCCCCAGGTAGCCCCCAGGGCGGCCCGCGTCAAGTGTAGTCTGTCTGAGGATGTCATTTGGTTGGATGGGCTGATGCTGAAAC
Organism: Sus scrofa; assembly: GCF_054392235.1. Classification (NCBI taxonomy): domain Eukaryota; kingdom Metazoa; phylum Chordata; class Mammalia; order Artiodactyla; family Suidae; genus Sus; species Sus scrofa. The sequence goes on along the minus strand of NC_139388.1, from coordinate 82,338,805 downwards.
ACTAGCTGGGCCTGGGAGCTGGAGCGAGTCTGTCTGTACAGAACAGTTGTGTCTGGTGGGGGCAGCTCTGCACCCCTTCTGAGGGTACCTAGTTCACTGATACTGTGTGAACTTGAGTCTTGTGTAGTTGGAAAGATGTCCCTGGATGCCAGCCTCTGTGAAGCCGGAGATCTAGTGTGTGTGTGTGTCGCCTCCTACAGAATACCCGATCCTGCCTTGGCTTTGCAACAGACCCTCTTCTGAGAGGTTTTATTAGCATTCAAAATTATTTTTCTATTTATTGCATCTGTTTCTCAAAGCTCTCATGGCTCTCTTTCCACTTACTATATTGGTTGCTCTTAAAATTATGAGCCTTGCCATATAAGAACCCTATAAAATGCAGGATATAAGTTTTAATTTTTCTTGCATGAATAACTGGCTCTGATATCATGACCTTTTCATTGCTTAGAGAGTAGATGGTAGTCTGTGTTGCTAGCTGTGACTGTGTCTGTGGGAAGAGTTTAAGATGAGCTGCACATTCGGGCCTTGGGGCTCTTCTTGTCTCTGTAGCTCCTTTCAAATTGGCCTCTTTTTTTTTTTTTTTTCTTTTAGGGCTGCACCTGAGGCATATGGAAATTCCCAGGTTTAGGGGTCCAATCTGCTGGCTTGTGCCACAGCCGCAGCAACGCCAGATCCTAGCTGCATCTGTAACTTAGACCGCAGCTCGCGGCAATGTCAGATTCTTAACCCACTGGGTGAGGCCAGGGATTGAACCTGCATCCTCGTGGATACTAGTTGGGTTCGTTATTGCTGAGCCACAACGGGAACTCCTGGCCTCTTTTTTATTTTTAATTTTTTGTTTTCTAATTTTGTGTTTACCTTAAAATTGCCAGTTTGTACCTTTTGACCGCCTTCATTTAATCCCTGCCTCCCCCACCCCCTGCCTCTGGTAGCTGCAAATGTGATCTCTTTTTCTGTGTGTGAGTTAATTTTTGAAGCACAGTTGACCTACAACAGCGTGTTGGTTCCTGGTGCACAGCGTGGTGATTCCATGTTCCTGTGCGTTTCAGAACGGCCACCGTGGTCGGCCTCGTTGTCAGTCTGTCACCATCTCAGCTAAGAGAGGACATAGCTGCTGACTGTGCTGCCTGCCCTCTACATTTCAGATCTCTGATGCATTTATCTTCTAACTGATGGCGTGTACCTCTTCATCTCCCTCACCTACTTCTCTCCTCCCCCCATCCTAGATTGGCCTCTTCTAGAGAAGAACATTTATTTATTGAGTTAAAAAATAGAAATGGGAAGAGACTGGCAGCTGAGTCTCGGATGCTTGGAGCCCTGGCTGGCAGTGCTGGCGTTGGGCGACCTCCTTGCCACGATTAGCCCACGCTCGGCACACCTTTGGCTGTTGGTATTTCTTAGATGGCCACCTTTGGTTCCTCTTCTCCTGGGCGCCCTCACCTGCGCCCAGGCCGTGCAGCTAGAGTTGCCTCTGTCTGCTGTGAGCACTGCTCCTTCCGTTGGTAATTGGCCCGGAGGCTCAGAGCCACCCAGGCCTTCTGCTTCCTTGCTGCTTGGTCTGCACTTTGGCTTCCTCTTTGCAGGGTGGTTCCTTGAATTGAATTCACAGTTTGAACTCACACGCTCAGCCCCTCCCCCTCCCCTTTACGCAGAGTTTTATCTCTTCTTGAGGGTTCCTGCTGATGCCAGACGTTTCTTTGCCCCAAGAGCTTTAAGCTGCAGGGGGCCCCTTGCAGACAGTGCTTAGAAGAGCTGGACTTCATGCAAAAGCGGTTCTGCCTTTGCCTTACAACCTCAAAGCTCCACTTGAATGAGCAGTCCTAAGTCATTTGGAGAAAATTATGATGTTTCTGAGATGCATTATCATAGCCTTTGGCATTTACGGTAAAGGGTGCAAGTCTGCAGTCAGACAGCCTGGATTTCCCACCTGCTTGCGGTGTGGCCTGGGCCAAGTAAGCCTCCCTGGTTGGTTGGGATGGGCCTTTGAGCCTCACAGGGTTGTTGGGATTGAATAAAGACGAGGTGTAAATGTGTAAGGTGTAGGGAACAGTCGATAGTAATTTTTTTTTTTTTTTTTTTATTTTCCCACTGTACAGCAAGGGGGTCAGGTCATCCTTAGAGGTATACATTGCAGTTACAGTTTCCCCCCGCCCCTTTCTTCTGTTGCGACATGAGTATCTAGACATAGTTCTCAATGCTATTCAGCAGGATCTCCTTATAAATCTATTCTAGGTTGTGTCTGATAAGCCCAAGCTCCCGATCCCTCCCACTCCCTCCCCCTCCCATCAGGCAACCACAAGTCTCTTCTCCAAGTCGATAGTAATTTTGTATAACTTCCCCAAATCAAAGCAGCAGGGAGTTCCTTTGGTGGCCTAATGGGTTAAGGATTCAGCGTTGTCACTGCTGTGGCTTGGGTCACTGCTGTGGCTTAGGTTCTATCCCTGGCCTGGGAACTTCCACATGCTGTGGGCATACCAAAACATACCTGCCCCCAGGAAAACAAACAAAAGACAAAATAAAAGCAGCAGGAAAGCCCTTCCAAATGTCATTCGCTTGGGAAAACAAATGTCCTTTTTGTTTGAAAAAGAGTCTCTAAAAGTCAGAGTGTAGCTATTATAGAGTGACCTGGACTTGCTCTTTAGAGGGTCGGTCTTAGTGGCTGGTACTTTGTTTCTCATGGTCCTGGAGGGGCGGCCTACCCCTTGTGGGTGCGGGTGCGAGGGTGCTGCCCTCCTGGCCTTGCCTGTCCTTTGCTTGACTTTCTGAGCCAGCGCATCCCTGATCCTCAGTTGTTTGTAGGCTTTTGGCTAGGACTTGCTGTGAGAGGGCCTGGCCCTTGGAGCAGGTGCCATGGAGGCATGGAGCCTGCCCTCCAGGGGCCCCTGTGTCTGCAGGAGATGAGCTGTGACCGGGAAAGTGGCAGGAGGCAGCACCTGGGGTGGGGTCAGCAGCGCGGATGCTGGGGCTGCTGCCTGGCTGTGTCCCTCGTGTCCCTTGCTCCTCACCCTCTCATCCGTCAGAGGGGAGTCAGGCTTTTTGGGGGATGAGCTTGCACACCTCTCGGGCTTCTCTCACTGCCTGGATTGTTTCTAAACGTCCTGAGAGGTGGCGTTCACCGGCACGTGAAGCAGACCGAGGCCCTGCTTTCTTGGGATGGGACTTCATAAATGGCAGCCTGATGGTAAGGAGGGCGATGTGCTGCCAGAGCCTGAGAGGGCCGGAGAGCTGGGTGGGCAGGGAAGGGCCCTGCCCCTGGGATGGTGAGATGGGCCCCCCGAGAGGGCGCCAGGTACTGGGGCACCCAAGGAAGGAGCAGCTGGGGCCGAGGAGCAGGGCTGCCAGTTGTCAGAGTGAGCAGAGCACTGCGTCAGCAGGGCCTGGTGCAACAGGTTTTATTCTGATGATCACGGGAGCCACAGAGTTGAAAGCAGAGGCACTCGTGATCTTCTTCATGTTAAACTAGGCTATTCTGCCAGCAGGTAAAGGAGAGTGAGAGGCCAGGGTGGAAGCAGGGAAGAGGTGCCAGGCTGCCTGGTGAGAGGGTGGGTGGTGCAGAGGAGGGGGGCAGCACTGGGCTTTGCTCAGCGTCATGGGCCATGTAGGTGGACACTGACTCCAATTTGAAGGCCCCTGGGGTTTGTCTGCTGTTGAGCGACGGACACCCGCAGGGACCGTCCCCACCAGGCCTCCTGGTTCGGTCACACAGGCTCCACAGGCAGTGTTCTCCCCACACCTCCTGCCACGCTCACGCCGTGGCAGGGGCCTGCCAGGACCAGGAGCCCCTTGCGGCTTTCCCTCTGCTTGGTGCTCAGGCCGAGAGCCGAGTCATCGGTCTTGCCTCAAACGTATGTATTCACTGACTGTGAGTTAAGCACTGTGGCCAGCCCCAGCAATACAGAGGGGACCAGGAAGGCCCTTGCTCTCCTGGAGCCCTTAGCCTAGCGGGGGAAGCCGGCAGCAGCCCTTTAGTCACTGGGCCCAGAGGGGGGCACGCTGCCACGGGGGGCTGCAATGGGGAGCTGGGCTCAGGGACAGTCAGGGAGGACTAGGCTTCAGTTGAGGGAAAAGCAGCCTAGGCAGAAGGAACAGCGTGTGCACAGCCCTGTGGCAGGAAGGAGCTGGTGAGGACCTGGAAGAAGCCAGTGCGGGCGAGGCGCAGAGTGGAGAGGCGGGAGGTTCGTCTTTCTCCCACAGGAGCCTCGGAGGGGTGTGAGCAGCAAGACGGGATTCAGCTTCAGTCTTGAAAAGCTCTCTCTGAACCGGGTATGGAGGAGGGAGGGGACTGGGCAGGTGTGGGTCAATCAGGCGGCGACAGACCAGGTGAGACCTGATGGTGACTTGAAGGGGGGGTATGGAGAGAAAGAATAGAAAAATAATTATGATAAAAGTGAGTTAAAATGCTTCCCAGCGTTCTTGCTGGCACAGTGAAATGCTCGGTGAGTGTCAGCTGGTAGGCACAATCCTTACAGGTTTGGAAGGGAAAAGCCTGCGGTTCGCCGTATATAAATCGAGGCTGAGGCATTTGGGCGTCGCCCAGAGAAGTGGAGGCAGCAGTCATTAGATGCCTGGGGTGTGCGTGTTTGCTGATATTTCCAGACTGTCCCATGCAGAAGTATGCTCTGCTTTAGTCCCAGCCTTGTCACTGAGCGGCTGCGTGACACGCCGCTTCCTCTTCTGTAGGGTGGGGCTGGTATCACCCACCTGCCAGCTTGGGTGAGGGTCCAGGAACTTGGGTGGGAGCCCTCTGCTGGTCTTGGTGCTGCACACATGTGGGCTGGGATGTTCGTTGAGCTGTTATTACATGGTCCTCCTTATCCCTCCACCACATATTAGTTGGGAGTAGGGGCAAAAAAAGCTTTCCTAGTTACCATGTGTAGGATTGTTTATTTCTGCCCTTAGAGGCTTTTTGTATGCCTTCTGGGTCTGTAAGTTCTTTTTCTCTCATCTGTAGTCTTCCTTTCCCAGTGCCTCTCCTGTTTCTGTCCTCTGCTCCCACCACTCTCCTTCCTTGTGCCAGCACCCGTGGTGGGATCTCCTCGGAAACTCGTGCTGACTCTGGGCATTTCCAAGCACTTCACCTGCTGAGGTTGATGAGCTTTTGGGTGAAAATGTCACTAAGGCCTTCAAGTAAAATAGGAACAGTTGGTAATAATGAGAGAACAATAATAGTCTCTCCACAGAGCTCATGTGCTGCGTATCAGTTTGCCTTGCAGTGTGACACGTATTGGGCAATGATAACTTTTGCAAACTTTGTAACTCAGCAGTCTTTCCTTGGCACCAGATGAAAACCTTACTAGCGTGCAGGAATGAGTCATGTAATAGCAAAGATAATTCTTACAAATAATAAACATCCCTTTCTGTTTTTCTAAAGACAGACATTGGGTGGTGGTGGCCGTGGGGTTTTTCATAACCTCTTGTGCACTCCTGACTGGCCTTTTCCAAACCAAACATGGTGAGTGTCTGCATTTTAGGTTCTTTCTGTCCTTTGCCCCCTTAGCCGTCAGATGGACAAGATTTTCCAACACAAGCCTAAATAGCAGCTGATACCGCAAAAGCGTGAGGGAATAGTTAAGGGTTCTTGCTTGCTTCCAAAGGGTCTTGTGCCCGCTTCCTTTTTTCTGGATTCAGTGCTCTCATCTGTGAAATGAGCCGAACTCGATCATCTTCAGGGGCTGTCCTTCCTCCTGCTTCAAGCTGGAGGATGCAGTCAAGTGGCCTTTGCTCTTGGATTGTAGCAACACTCCAGGAGTATATAGTCAGTACAGGTGACTTTCTGTGTATCAGACACACCCTAAGGGTCAATATAATGAACTTCAAAAACAATTTTTTACGTGAAAAATTCTTTTGCCACCTGTGATTAACCCAGGTAGGAGATCTGTTCGAGAGGTTGGGGGTAGACTGGAATGGTCATATATTTGGTTTCTTAAAGCAGCACCCCCTCTCCCCCCCAGTGAGAAAGGAAGCAGCCTCAAGGCACGGTGGTGTTTGGGCGCAGCTTACTGTCCAGCTCTTTGTGGACACTTCTTGGGAAGCACTCGGTGGCCAGTTTTGCAAATGGGCACTTGTTCGCCACTGCTCTAGACTATCAGCCACTGTGATGTTACCCATCTGAGCTTCTGAGGTTGAGCTTTTGGTCCCGATTGGGAGACCTGGGACTCGTGACCGCTGGCTAAGTGCATATGGAACGCCTGCCATACCACTCTGACCTAGAGGTACGTAGACCAAAACCGCAGCCACAGCCTTGTCCTGAATTTGGTGTTGAAAAATAGACCGCCCCTGTGTATGGCTTCAGGAGGCGAGGGCTGAAGCTTGCTCCCAAGACTGTCAGTGTCATTCTGTCCATGAACTTGGACTGGGTTGAGCACTGCGGGGGGGTGATTGAACCAGGGGCATCAGGTTTCGAGTGTGACCAGAGGTGCTAAGAGCTGCATTGTAGTCATTTCAGTGTGAGGTGCACTCTCTCCTCCTGGGAAGCTGAGGAGTCTGACATCATTTAAAGAAAGGGAACAGGCTGGAAAGAGGGACGTGGTGATGAGGAGCTCCAAGATGCTGGGCCCTTCACCTGGAACTTGCTCGGGAAGGGAAGCAGGCCTGGTGGAAGGTGTGTGGGCCCTGGAGGTGGGCAAACAGGATCTGAGTCTTGGGTCAGCCTCTTCCAGGTGCTGTGGCTCCAAGCAAGCTCCTGAACCTCATTTTCTTCCTTTCACCCTCAGGGAGTTAGGGAGAGTTGACTCAGTCTGTGTCACGTGCCCGGCAGGGTGGCCATCAAGAAGTGATAGCTAGGAGTTCCTGTCATGGCTCAGCAGAAACGAATCTGACCAGTAACCATGAGGACGCAGGTTCGAACCCTGGCCTCGCTCAGTGGATTAAGGATCTGGCATTGCCGTGAGCTGTGGTGTAGGTCACAGACGCAGCGCAGATCCTGAGTGGCTGTGGCTCTGGTGTAGGCCGGTGGCTACAGCTCCAATTTGACCCCTAGCCTGGGAACCACCATATGCCATGGGCACAGCCCTAAAAAGACAACAACAACAACAACAAAGAAGTGGTAGCTAGCTTTCCTTATTATGTTATGATTTTGGGCCCCCCTGGAGAAGACGTAATGATTTTGTGCCAGGTTCTGTGCCAGGAGTTCCATCCATGCCCTCGTTTAATCCTACCCAGTCTCTGAGGTTGGGTAGTGGAATTCCCATTTCAGAGGTTAAGAAACTCATGGTGGTGGGTGGCTGAGTAACTGTGTGAAAGTTTCATCAGACCGGCTGGGACTGAGGACTGGCAATCCCTTGGGCTGGCACTCTGGATACCTTTTTTTTTTTTTTTTTTTTTTTTTTTTTTAGGGACATAAAAGTGATAAGAGTCACAGGTTTCTTCTGTCTGATTTCATGAATTGTAAAAAATTAGAAAAATAGCAATTTATAAAATAAAGTTACCTTAATCCTACTCCTTAGATCAGAACTTTTGTTATTTTGGAGTATTTCTCTCTGGTCTTTTATTCTGATTTGCTTTTTGGAAGATGTACAAATAGATACTTATAATGTTTTGTAGTATGGGTGGCAGTATTGCATGACAGTTAAGAGCATGGCTTCTGGAGCCAGGCTGCCTGGTTCCTGTTTCAGCCCTGCCACGAGAGCTTTGTGATCTCTGACAAGTCCCTTAACCTCTCTGTGCTTCCGTCCTCTCAGCTATGAAGTAGGAGTAATAGCAGAAGCTGTCCTAGAGGCATGTTGTGAGGATTGTAAATAAAGCACCTAGAACAGGTCAGGCCCACAGGAAGCACTTGTCAGGGCAACTTAAAATCACCAGTTTTGGACATCAGCACCTTCTCCTCTTAAGCCCGATTCTAGCCGTTTCATGCATGTCACCTTGCGTGGACATGCCATCATTCGCATTGAAGACCTGCTTATTCTTTTATCCTCTTGGGCATGTTGGCACAGCAGCCTGGAGACGAGGTCCGATTTCCACTGTCCTTACTGTGAGATGCGGTGCGGCCCTTCGGAATCCTCTGCCAGTGGCTGAAGCTCCAGGCAGACTTCGCGTCACCTCTTGTCACACCAGTGCATTCTTTTCCTTGGCTGTCAGAATTTCGGGCACCAAGCGCCCACTTTGTTGCTTTACCCCTGGTTCCGGCCTTGGGAAGTGCAGCCTTTCAGACCTGCTCCAGGTACAAGGGTGCTTCTTGCCTGTCAGCTTTGCCTCCACTCGGGTTTTGTGGTGAGGAGCTGCCTGGGTGTCGTCTGCAAAGGAAAGCCACCTGGCCAGACTGAAGCCAGATGGCAGAAGTCAGGAGACCCACCGGTCCTGGGGCACATCTGGGGTCGTGTCACCGTCTGCTGCCCCGGCCTCCCCAGCTGTAGATGATGGCTTTAAGTGTCATCCCCTCCAGGGCCCAGATAATTGCCAGCTGGGCCATGACCGGCCCAGAAGATATGACCCAGAACCTAGAGAGGTGACACATACATCAGATCTGATGGAATAAGAGGAGCAACGGGTGGCTAAGTGGCTGCGAGGGCGGAAACTTTCACTGTCCTGGTGAAGGGAGGTGGCAGGGCAGGTAAAGAGCAGAGTCACTGGAATCCACATGGCGCCTGGCTAGGTAGGTGAGGGTTTTGGAAGTGAGCAAGGCCAAACTGGCAGACACTGAAAACAGTCGTCCCCTGCCCCCGAAATGTGCTGGCTCCTGACAGCTTGTTGCAGACTAGGGAGTGTTTGGTTGGTCAGGTCCCGGGGCAACTTCTAATGTGAATCATTTGCTGTTGAATTAAGAAACAAGAGCGTTTATCATAGGTAAGAGATGGCGAGACACTTTGCATCTTTCTTTGATCCAAATTGTCACACTTGCCACCAGCTTTGGATCTGTGGTTGAGAGGAAAAGTTTGGGGGTTTTCCTCTGGGTTCTGCGAAATGAGCAGGTTGCTGAAGTAGGAAATAATGGCTTCATCTCAGTCTCTAAACGCTCTTCTGAGTTGGGGCATCATGAGTAGAAAAATATTTATCACAAGCCCCCAGAGGGTGGAAGGGAGGAGGAGAGGAGGGAGCCCTTTCAAGTTGGTTCACCTCGAGGAGTCGGAGTTGTGCAGCTTTGTGAAGGCGGACTCCCTCCCAGGTGGGAGGCGCCAGGGAAGGCAGGTCTGGGTACTTGCTCTGCCTTGGAGCCGTTCCCTTCAGGGCACATCCCCGCTGGCCGCCGTGGCCCCTCTTAGCTCGGATTACTTGGAGGTTGTTTGCTTGCCATCAGACTGCTCCCTGTTCCTCAGCTCTGTCTCTGCCCTTTCTTCCTTCATCCAAGAGAGCTTATTAGAATGCAAGTGGGAATGTCATAATTAGAGAGCAAACTTGAAATCTGATCCAGCTCCACCGTGGAATAAACTTTATACTTGAACTGCACTTTTTTTGCAGATAGCTTAGGTGGCACCAGCTCATCTGTGTGGTGCAGCATTTGGAGGAGCAGAAGGCCGGAAGGCTCCTGGGCCTGTGTTGAACTGGGCCGGCTAGCGGAGTCCTCCGCCAGTTCTCAGGGGAGCCAGCTCTGGCTGACTGACCCTGAACCCGGGGTGGCGTCCCTGGGGCATGCCTAGCTGAAGTGGATTGCTGTGTCCACAAAACACTCTGAGAAGGCACGAAGAACTTGTGGTTCCAGCTTCCTTCTAGGTGGTGCTGGGTTCCTTCAAGGATTCGGTCTCGTCCTGCCCCAAAATTGCCTGGGCCAGGTTTTAAATTCGTTAGTATTTTTCCTTCTCACAATAAAACAGCCACAAGCACCACAGCATCCCGATTTCCCGAAGGTCGGTAGAGGTTTCATCTGCTCCCAGTGGAGATTGTTGTCACTGCGGGCTGGGCTAGGTCGTACATACCCCTCTGGGATGCTCACTCTCATCTCGTCTGTGGCCATGGTCAGTTTTTGATCAGTGGGGTTGTAATTTGAGGAAGCACATTCAGAATAAGAATTTTATGTCGCGAAAATAAAGAAAAGCCTAGTTTCTACACAGTACAAACCCTAGAGGGTAGAGTTAACAAAATCCAGTTGGCCCATGGATCATAGTTTTTTAGAGATTGAGAAATACTTTTATAAAAAATTTGGAAAGTTCAGAAAAATAGATAAAAGGAGAAAAAGAATCACTTAATCTCCCTACCCAGAGAAAAACACTGCCAACATTTGCATATATTGTTTCTTTCCAGGATTTGGATATTTTCTTAGTTGAGATGAAATTTTTATATCCAGCTTTGCTAATTTAGTATAAAATAGATTATTTCCCATGTTTCTAAGGATGCTCGACACAAACATTGTAGTTATTACAGGCTATTCGATCACTTCCCTGCTGTTGGGAAGGTTATTTCTATTTTTTGGCAACAAAATAGTGGGCATATTTTTGCGTGAATTTGAGTCATTTCTTAGGTTAGATTCCGGGAAGGGTATGAACGCTTTAAAAGCTTTGGGTATCTAATTGCCAGTTCCTTTCTGAGAGAATGGTACTCCCCTGCACCCTTTCAGGCATGCCAGTTGCTCTTCTCTTCTGTAGTCCTTGCGCCTTTTATGTGATGTATAATCTTCCACTCATCTCTTCCAGGCGGCTTATTGTCATATTATTCATTTTCATGTTGACTCATTTCTTTTCACCTTTGAGGACTTCCAGGGGGTGACATCTTGTCAGGGGCAGCTTTTTTCTGTTGAATGTGAGCAGGGTTCTCAGTTTTCCTGCCCAACGGCATCCCGAACTTCGTAGACATTTGGGCATTTGGGCCAGTGCTCGGCCTCCTCTGCCACTTGTCTTAGAGGGGAGCCCGGTAGCTCAGCCCGTGCCTTATGAATGGCATTTCAGAGCCATCCTGTGTACACTGGAACCCACCCCGCCACCACCACCAGCTCCCCCCCCCACACACACACCATTATCATTATCTGCTGAGCCTCTCTGTGTAGGCTGTTTTGTCCAGTGATTCTGGGAGGCTGCCAGCTTCCACTGTTCCTGCCACATGGCCTTGCCATGTTCTTGAGAGAAGCAGGGCACAAAGCCGAGGGAGAGGCAGGGCCAGCCCAGGGGCCCAGCAGCCCAGCACTGCCAACACCTCCACACCTGCCATGGTGCTGTTTTGTTGTTTTTCCAATAGCTTTATAGAGAGGTTACTTACGTATCATGGTTTGAAGTGTATGATTCAATGATGTGATTTTTTTTTTTTTTTTTTTTTTGTCTTTTTGTTGTTGTTGTTGCTATTTCTTGGGCCGCTCCCGCGGCATATGGAGGTTCCCAGGCTAGGGGTCGAATCGGAGCTGTAGCCACCAGCCTACGCCAGAGCCACAGCAACTCGGGATCCGAGCCGCGTCTGCGACCTACACCACAGCTCACGGCAACGCCGGATCGTTAACCCACTGAGCAAGGGCAGGGATCGAACCCGCAACCTCATGGTTCCTAGTCGGATTCGTTAACCACTGCGCCACGACGGGATCTCCAATGATGTGATTTTTTAAGTAAATTTATAGAATTGTAGAGCCATTACCACAATCCAGTTTGACTGCGTTTTTATCATCCCAGAAAGCTCCCTCATTCCCATGTGTAATCTCTTCCGTTTCCCATCCCCTGGAGCCACGGATCTTTCCTTCTGGACATTTCATTTCTATGGAATCACATGGATTATTTTTTTTTTAAAGGAAATGATTTGATTATAAAAATAAAGCTTGTTGGAAAACATCTGGAAGAACAGAAGCCAAATTATCATTAGTAGCTGCCTTGGGGGAGTAATTACCTCTAGGTGTCAGGGTTATAGGAGGACGTTTCATTTTCTGTAATGCTCGAATTTTTATATCAAGCTGGTAGTATGTTTACAGTCAGAAGGAGAGGGTAAAGGGGAAAGGTGCGTGTTTCATTTGTGGATAATGCAAAAAAGTATAGAGGATGAAAAAAGAAATCACTCAAAATTCCCCCTCTACTGAATAAAACCACTTTCACTTTTTTGTGTTTTTCAGTTTTCCCTGAGCATGTTTTTAAGATGGAGCTTTCACATTTAAAATTTTGCACTCTGCTTTTTCTTATTGGCATCACATAAGTCTTTTTCCCCACCTAACTTAAAATAACTTTGCCAACTTCCTGATAATGATTTTAAGTGGTTCATCTTAATGGTTGTACCATAATTTACTTAACACTGAGAGTTAGGGTTGTTTTTACTTTTTGCTGCTCTAAACAGTGCTGAAATGAGTGTCTATAAAAGCTTTGTCTAAGACCTCTGCAGAATTTGGGGCCAAGGGGTTTGTACCTGAAAATAAATAGGTTTTTTTTTTTCTTTTTTTTTTTTCCCTCCCAATTTGGAACTGGTTTTGCAAAATTGCTTCCTGGAATTCTTCCCTGAATTTCATCTGCTCCTTGAAATGACATATTTTGACCCCAGGATTTCCAGGAGGTGGCTCTTTTACGGTTGAGGTAGGAGGTGGCAGGGAAATGAGCGAAAAGCCAAACCAAGGCTGTGAGGTGGCAGTGCCCTTAGGAGCCAGGATGTCATTTATCTCAACAAATTCTTGTAATCTAGAATGTGTTTAGACTTGTGTTTTTTGTAAATAATCTTTTTTGTGTCATTGTTCGTCCTTGGTTTCTAGCAAAAGTCTGTGTATTTATATGGGTGAGAAAATGTTTTAGCTGTTTTAAGATGGTCCGTCCAAAGAGTTGTGGTCAGATTCAAGCCAGAGTTGCCCAGGAGTGGGGAGGTGGCAGGATGGAAACAGGCCGAAGGGACAGCCCCTGGGGGACCTGCAGACTTTAGGAGGGAGAGGTTGCAGAAGTTCTTCAAAATCCAAACAGAGGTTTTTTTTGTTTGTTTGTTTGGTTGTTTTTTTTTGTCTTTTCTAGGGCCGCTCCCTCGGCATGTGGAGGTTCCCAGGCTAGGGGTCTAATCGGAGCTGTTGCTGCCGGCCTATGCCACAGGCATGGCAATGCAGGATCCGAGCCACGTCTGTGGCCTACACCACAGGTCACGGTGACACCGGATCCATAACCCAACTGAGCAAGGCCAGGGGTCGAACCCGAAACCTCATGGTTCCTAGTTGGATTTGTTAACCACTGAGTCATGACAGGAACTCCGAAACAGAGGTTTTAAACCTGGGATATTTGGGGGATGAGCGGGGTCAGTGATAATAGCTCATTTAAACTTTTGTATGTATGTGCATTTCTCAGGGCAGAGGGGCCTCTCATCACTTACCTTCGGCCCCACAGAGGGTCAGAACCACCAACGGCCCTGGAGGGTTTTGTGTCTTCATAAGGAGGAAAGCCCCACAGTGCCGCCACAGCTCACCCTCGGTGTGGTCTTGTTCAGGTGATGGCGCTACACTTTCCTCATTGTGAAGTCTGGGCACATTGGAGGCACTCAGGCTGACATCCAAGTTATTATTTGAATTTTTGGCTCATGAAGTTTTTAAAGGCAGCCATGGACCAGGAATTGACCCAGGTCAGCTTATGTCTCTCACCGCTGGGCCCTGAGTCCGGAGGTGTTAGTGTGGTCCTATTATACTGTATCTTGTTTATTTTACAGAATGGATTTTTGGAGTTCTCTTGCGGTGCAGTGGGTTGGGGATCTGGCATGTCCCTGCAATAGCTCATGTTGCTGCTGTGGCGTGGGTTTGATCCTGGCCCAGGAACTTCCACATGCCATGGGTGTGGCCAAAAAAATAATATAAGCAATGGATTTTTAAAAGTCCTTCTCTAAGAATAAGACATGCTCACTGTGAAGAAGGGAAGGTTTTTTTGGGGGGGAAAGGTATGAAATCAGACCAGCACTAGGCATCTACTTGTTTATCCATCTGAACATTGATGGATGAATGCAAATAACGAAGGCTTCTTTGAGTGCATTTGATGTGGAGTTAGTTCCCACAGCATGGAGGATTTTTATGGCAGCCAGACTAGAGCCAGAAGCAGCAGAACCTTCCTAAAAACAAACCAGAGTTAGCGATTCTTGGAGTGTCTGGTGGCATCTTTACAAGAAACCAGTGAAAACAGCTTTCCAAGTTCAAGAGTTTTTTGGTGATTTGGGGGATGGGGACCCGATGTGTTTTCAGTTCTTTAGGCACCTGGGCTGATGTAAAGCTTCTTTGAGAATTTCCTTTTGCTCCTCCGTTAGGAGGCCTCCCTGGAGTGCAAATGAGAGAAGGTTGCCTAATGTCTGGTATACATTAGACTCCCACAGGCCTCGACGCCCTCAAGAGCCTGGCTTAGAGGGCACCTGGGGCTTCGTGCAGGGAAGTGGCCTGATTTGATTTTTTTTTTTTTTGGTCCATCCTGTGGCACATGGAGCTCCCGGACCAGGGATCAGATCTGAGCCACAGCCTCAAACTAAGCTGCAGCTGTGGCAACACCCGATCCTTAACCTGCTGTGCCAGACCGAGGATTGAACCCAAGTCCCAGCGATCCCAAGAGGCGGCCCATCCCATTGTGCCACAGCAGGAGCTCCTGATTTAAATTTTTTTAAAAAGTTCATCATGGAAAACTTCAAGCTTATAATATAATGAGTCCCGTTTACCTGTCGCCATGGCCAGTTCTGTTTCATCTATACCCACCCACTCCACCCTTTCCTAGTTTAAATGAGTTTGAATCAGACCGTCCGATTTCATTTTAATGAGCAATGTGGGCCTCTCCACTCTGAGAACAGGATTCTCCTACACACTGTACCAGGGTCTCAATGACAAGAGTGGTCACTGGCTTTTGTTTTTTTGTGGGTTTTTTTTTGTGTGAAAATTATCAGTTTAAAGAGACACCCAGTGTGATGACTGCAGGGCCCCTGTGGGTACCTCGTGTGCTTGGTGCCCCTCGGGCTGCTGCTGTCTGTACCTTCTGCTCTGCCCCTGCTCCCCTTCAAGCCACCCCTCACTTGGCATCACCATTGCCTCCACCTCTTTGGAGCCTGGGGAGGGTCTGATGTGGTCCTCTCTGTATCGGGGGACTTCTCAGTAGGTGATGCCATGCTGGGTGCCTGTTAAACCAGAGGGTTGGGCACGCCCATCATCACCCTCCGGTGGTGGCTCGTTCTGTATATACATGTCGGTACTCGAGGGATGACGTTCAGTGGATGTGCTATACCCCAGTCCCACAGGGCCTTCTCTTTCCACGTTGAAACCCATCTCTCCCCGAGCTGGCTGGGCAACAAGGCTGAGTCCCACAGAAAATGTGGGGCTCCTAAATACACCTCCCACACCCACGGTGCTTCCACGGAGAGTCCTCAAGCAAATTAGTGCCTGGTATGCTCAGGCCACCAGTGTGCCGTGTGTGCTCTCCCTCTGAAGGCAGGGAAGGCCTAGACCCCAGGCTCCAGCTTGGACGCACAAGTTGCACCGCAAGAAATGCATGGCAAACTAACTGGGGTTCACTCTTTCAGAGTTTTCAGTCCCGAGTAGTAGTATATTATGTGTATTTTCTTTTTTTTGTTTGTTTGTCTTTTTGCCTTTTTTTGAAACGCTCCCATGGCATGTGGAGGTTCCCAGGCTAGGGGTCCAATCGGAGCTGTAGCTGCCGGCCTAAGCCACAGCCACAGCAATTCGGGGTCTGAGCCGTTTCTGCAACCTACACCACAGCTCATGGCAACGCCGGATCTTTAACCCACTGAGCAAGGCCAGGGATTGAACCTGCAACCTCATGGTTCCTAGTCAGATTCGTTAACCATTGAGCCATGACGGGAACTCCTATGTGTATTTTCTAATTTCACTAACTGTCCTTTGAAAGCATGGTTTTGAAGGTGAATGGTGTGTCTTTAGGGTGAATGGAGTAAATTGGTGGCCCTTGGGTGCAGCAGTAGGTACCCAGACACTAGTTCTGAGTCATCCGCTTAGGCCCCCTCAGCTTAGATGTCTGCAGACTCTCCTCCTTTCCTTGTTCCCCGAGGTACCACTGCATGTCCCAGCAATGTGGCAGCTCCTTTCTTTGGATCTGGTGGTTGCCATGCAGAGCAGCTGGCCTTAGGCTAGACCGAAATGTCCCCTTTCACTGCGGAAAGGTTGGACTGAGCTGCCAGGGTTGGATTTCGAGAGGAATGTTTTATCTACATAAGAGAGCAGATTGTTTTTACATCATCTCTCCCAATATCTATTTCTAACACATACTCATTACAAACGCATCTTGTACTAAGGTATTTTTTGAATGATTATACTCGAAAGTGCTTTCTAAGCAGTTTTTTGGGTGGGGCAGCAATACATGTGTGTTTCACTTCAGCCGATGGAAAGTGTGGTAGCATCCTTCTGCCTGGTTATGCCCTGGCCCTGCCCTGCTTTCTTATGCCTGGGCAAACGATGTCCCAGCAGCTGGAGAAACTGCTGGAGTTCTATATGTCAGGACCTTGATTCCCTCAGAAAATCCACAGAAACCTCAAAAGTACACTCCAGGGCAGAATCGAACAGGAATGAGATCAGCACGTCAGTGGACCTGACCCTGGGGACACCCAATGGCGAGTGGTCTCAGAATCGTGACGTATAAGGTGCAGGCAGAGCCAGGCATGTGTAGCCAGAAGACTTCTTTCCCACAGGCCTCTCTTACCTAGGATGTGCCACCAGGATCCATACCTCCTTGGACTTGGGGGGAGCTCACAGCTTCGTCCATCCTACAGGAATGCCTCCTGGCTGAGGAGGAAACCTGGTTTCCATCACTGATTGGAAACGGATTCCTCCCCCTGCCCCCTTGCTCTGGATGTGATCTTCCTATGAGAATCAGCTAAGCCATTTCCCCCTGTCAGAGGACATCCCAGCCCCGGCCAGCTGTCTGCTGTTGGTTATAAGGGAAACCAAAAGAAGGCATGGGCAGCCCTTGCCAGTGACCTTGACGGCTGCTCAGGGCCTGTCAGTCTCCGGTGGGAAGTCGGGTACCTGTCTGTGTACTAGCGTGTTTTAACAACTCAGTGTGTTTTGAGAGCTGAAATCCTAACCTGGGCCCTCCCAGGGCCCTGGCTCCTGTCCCGAGGCTCACCAGTGAGGCCACATAGGAAAGCAGGCGAGTAGGACACCTTGGGTGTGGATTCCAGTTCTCTGTATGAGCTTGGAGGAGTCCTGGGCCTCTCTGAGCATCGGATTCCGCAGAGGGCGTGGGAAGCCTCCGGGCTCATTTTCCGGAGTTACCTCGGTGTGCCGCGCAGCGCTGAGACCTTGGGAAAACCACCTCTTTTCACTCAGCAGGCTCTGGGTTTCCTTCAGTTTCCTTCCTAATTGAATTTTCTCATTAAAACCTGCCTTCCCCAAGCTGTTGGGCAGCGGTACCCTTTCGAGGTGGTGGAAGAGCGGCTGGCTCTCTTGGGTTCGTTTCTCCCTCCACTTCACCGGGGTCTAATTGAAGTACACTCAGCAGCACATGGTTAAAGTGGCGCGTAGGCCATTTCTGTTAGTTTTATGATAACATGTAACATCTGCCTCCCCCCACTCCCTTCCTCCTGCGTCTGATCCTGCACTCCCCAGCCTTCCAGCCTCTTGCTAAGCAGCGATCCAGCTGGCAGAGCAGGAACAAGTGTTTCTGTAAGCATTCCCACGATCCTTTAAGTGAGGAGCGTGACCTCGGAACCATGTGCCCGGTCCCCGCCCCGACGTAGGAGGAGGTGGGAGGTAAGAACAATACTCGGATGGATGGATTCCCTGTCTGGGGCACTGCCGAACGCGGAGCGTCTGTAGGCCATCCAGACACAAGCATTCTCCTGGGATTCAAGGGTTAGAGGGGAAAGTGAATTGATTTCTACCTTCTTGTTAGAAGCAAGAGCCCAGCAAAACAGTCAGCTCTGCTTTTCTAAGCTCTCCTGTGGTGCCTCCCATTCGTTTTGGTCACGGGACTTAGGAGTGAAGTTTTAAAAAATGGGCCAAGTAGAGCAGCGCTGTTTTCTTTGTGTCATGAAGCTCTCCCATGGCTTGCTTTGCCAAGGTCCCTGGTAAACGGTTTATCTCGCCTCCCTGGGCTGGTGGGAGCACGTGGGGGAATGCGCTCCTAGCTTTGGAAAACGAGGAGGGCGTCTTGCTGCGACGGAGCCGGGAGCAGGTCTCACTGCCCCTCGTGCTCTCTTGCTAATGGCTTTTCCAGTTGCAGAGACTCCTCCGTTTCGTATCAAGTATTGCCGTCTGTGCCGAGGGTGCATGTGCTTCCCAGGCGGCTGCCTCGGCAGCCTGCAGTTACCGGTGTGACCAAGGGACAGGAGACGATTGATGCTACTTTATTTCCTTTATCGGGAGTGAGCGAGCATCCTGCTCACAGACTTATTGAAGAAGGCGTGGCTCTGTGACTTTCCTCTGAAGGTGAGGAGGTCCGAGCTGGAGGTGGTTAGGGTGGTAACGTCCCGGCCCTTGAGTTGACTGTTCAGCACCTTGTCCTGAAATTTCTCCCGATCCTGCTCGCAAAAGAGACATGTCTTATGTTCATGTGACTCCCTGAATCACATGACTGCTTTTAACGAAAGTGTCTGGATGGGATACAGTTTAATCTTCCATGGGGCAGAAAAACGCGCTTCTGAGAAACGGAGCATCCGGATTCAGAGAATTGTCTCTGCGCCCTCCTTGGGTTGCGGCCCCTAGAGGTGTGTTGAAATAGGCGCTGCGCACCCGAGCACTTTGCTCCCAGTCGCTGCCGTGCTGTTTTCTAGAGGTTGGCAGAAGGCCAGAGAAGCCTTCATTTGGAAGTTTTAGCTTCTGTCCTTCTACCTTTTTTCTCTGCCTCTTCTCTGTCCACTTAGCTCATAAACTTGAGGCTGCGGTGACTCCCTCCCAGGTGCGTGCCATGTGCTGTGTGAGGACACCCCCCACCTGATCCAGCAGATAACAGTGTGAAGGGTGTTACCCTTGTTTTCTAGATGCGGAGACAAGCCTCGAAAGAGCTGAGTGGCTTGTCCAGGGTCACGCAGCTGGGACCTGGTGGAGTCAGCACTTGAATGCAGACCACCTCTCTTGAACCCGTGCCGTGAGCCTCCCAGCCTTGCTCAGCTGGGCAGGAGCGTTAAGTTCCACTTCTCTTGGAGCCTTGAAGGCAAGAAGGTGGCTGCTGTGGTCCTTAGGACAAGAAGGGACCCTGGTAGCAGCAGATGGCCTGGCTGCTGGACAGTATAGAGAGACCTGCCTTTGAGTCCCAGCCCCGCGGCCATCGCCTGGAACCTCACAGTGTCACAGTGTTTCCTGTGAGAATAGCAGTTACCTCCCGGTACTGTTCATAAGATTGGAGGAAGCAGTGGCACGTAGAGACTTAGAGCAATGTTGTGATAAGTGTGAGCTATTGTTTTTATTAACCCATTTTAAGCCCTTAAGTCCGAGGCTACTGTGGAATAGCCACCCGGTGAAAGGCTTGTTAGCACTCGTGAAAGGCATATGAGCAGTCACTGCAGTGTTGCCAGCAGAGCCCGCCCTGGACGGTTGGGGACCAGGTGGTCCTGCTCCTGCTATGCAGGGCTTGAGCTTAGTCTCTGGTTTTCAGAAAGGTATCTTGGGACCAGAACTTGTTGCTTCTCTTTAATTATTTTGCTCATTGAACAATCTTGGCTCCCTCCTTATCTACCAACTTTCTTGAGACGTAGGAGTCATCATTCAGAGGAGGATGGAAGGAAGGTTTTGAGCTTGTGAAAGTGTCTTGTTGGCAAGATGTTCTTCAGCTCTGAGGAAACTTGTCTGTGGATAGAGGAGAGGTGTTTTCACTCGTAAAGACACGTGTCATCTGGCCCAGAGGAGCCAAAAAGGGGCAGCCGTGACCTGTTTGATTTTCAGACTCTTGTTCCATGGCCACCTGCGTGCGTGCTTTCCAGTAATGTTAACGACAGAAGTGGAGGGGTGTGTGTGTGTGAGAGAGAGAGACAGTGTGTGTGTGTGTGTGTGTGTGTGTGTGTGTGTGTGTGTGTGTGTGTTTTGATTCTCTGTAGGAATATTAGGGTCTGGTGCCCTCTGAAACTAAACTCTGTGGAGGAGGATGGTGACAGGACTTGTTTTTTAGTTGAACATTTAATATGTTTTAGAAACTGTCCTAGTGCAGTTCCCTGGTGGCTCAGCAAATTAGGGATCCAGCATTGTCACTGCTGTGGCTCAGGTTGCTGCTGTGGCATGGGTTCCATCACTGACCTGGGAACTTATGCATGCCTTGGGGATGGCCAAAAAAGAGAAAAACAAAAACACCGCATGTGGCAGGACCCGCATGTTCTGTGCTGCGCTGTGCCTGTGGTTGATAGTGTGGAGTAGCTGTAGGAAGGAGCTGCCCCTGAGTTGGATAGGGCAGGTGGAGATGGGGGCGGGCATTGCATGTTGACTCCCGCTGGCATTGGACATAGGAGCTCAGGAACCCAGGAGAGAAACTGCTTTGGTCCATGTGTGAGCACTATTTTTCTCTTCTTCAAACCTCCCTTCGGACATAAGTCAAAAGGCAGCACAGCCCTCTGCTAGATGAAATGCTTAGATTGATGAAGGCTTTATCTCCCCCCCCAATCCTTTAAATCTTGCTTCTTTCCCGTCATGACGGGTCCATTGTGCTGTTTGCATTTGGGGCCCAGGGCCTCCCCCACACCTTTGGAAGCCATGTCCAGTGTGTTACTGGCGGAAACCCATGGCCAAGTGTTAGAGATTTCATCCAGGCCATCTTATAAATCAGTTCGGGAGAAGGTTTATGTGAATTGGCTGCATCTGCTATGAAAAGGGGAGTATGCTATTCTCAGCCTTCGTCAATGAACATGTGGATGTTTTTTCCCAAAATATTTTTATCTCTTCTTTGCAATACAGGGACATTCTGCTTTAATTATCTTTGACTTTGGTGAAAGGCTTCTTGAGTTTCTTATGCCATCGAGGTAGAAAAGGACAGCATGTATGACATCCATTGAAGACGTTTCAGAATCGCCGCTACTTAAGTGTCAGAATACCAGTTGACAAAGTGGAGGGATTAGTCGCTTGTTACATGAAACCAGCCAGGATCCTGCAGAGGCAGCAGCTGTGGACATCTGTGAAACATTAATGATTAGACAACAGGTAACGGAGCCTTGCAGATCATCTGGAGGGGTCCAGGAAGCCATCAAGCAGGGAAACTGTCTGAAAAGGCTTTAGCGTATTTTGAGAAGTCCTCCGGTCAGTGAGAGTGTTGGGGAGAATGGAGTCTGTAATGCAGAGTGGCAGGAGATTTCAGAATTTCTTAGATGATAGAACTGTCCCTAATTTAAAAAAAGAAAAGGAAAAAAGGTCAGACCAATCACTTAGTTCTCTGGTGGCCTAGCAGATGGGGAATCTGGTGTTTTCACTGCTGTGGTGCCGACTCGCTCCCTGGCCTGGGACTTTGAGTAGACTGCGGGTGTAGCCAAAAAGAAAACGGCAAAAGACCCCCTGTCTCGCTCTCTGATTTTCTGAGCTCGCAAGTTGTCCTCCAAGTCATTTGAAATTAATTTTATTTTAGCTGGGGTGGTTGAACGTTCCCTGGAGAATGTTTGGTCACGGGAGGCCAAACATGTACGTCGCTCTGTGTCCTTCTCAGTCACTCGGTGCCTTGGCTGCAAAACTGGGGTAACGATGCCCATCTCATGGAGCTGCTGTGATGCCTCCCCCAAACCCACACAGGCAGTGCCTGGTCCAGTCAGCCTATAAAGTAAGCTAGAAAAAGAAAATGTTATTAAGAAAAGCACAAGGCAAAGAAAATATACTCAGGAGTACAGATAGGTATCATTGAAAAGGATCTGTGTATAAGCGGACCCGCACGGTTCAAACCTGTGTCGTTAAAGGGTCAGCTGCATAAAGTATTCTTAATGAGGCCATTGTTAATTCGAATAATGTAGAGTTTTGTGTAAAAATTTT
This sequence comes from Sus scrofa, assembly GCF_054392235.1. Lineage (NCBI taxonomy): Eukaryota > Metazoa > Chordata > Mammalia > Artiodactyla > Suidae > Sus > Sus scrofa. The sequence goes on along the minus strand of NC_139388.1, from coordinate 82,317,075 downwards.
TTTAAAGTAAATCCTGGAGTTCCCGTTGTGGCGCAGTGGTTAATGAATCCGATTGGGAACTGTGAGGTTTCGGGTTCCGTCCCTGGCCGTGCTCAGTGGGTTAAGGATCCAGCGTTGCAGTGAGGCGTGGTGTAGGCTGCAGACTGGCTTGGATCCCGCGTTGCTGTGACTCTGGCTTAGGCCGGCGGCTACAGCTCCAATTAGACCCCTAGCCTAGGAACCTCCATATGCTGCTGGAGCGGCCCTAGAAAAGGCAAAAAGACAAACAAACAAACAAAAAAAGTAAATCCAGTCCCATTCTTGAATTTTAACTTATGGCTAAACTGTAAGCAGGGAAAGCACTGAACTCGGTAATAAAGAGATTTCTTTTCTGGTCCTGGCTCGTTTGCTGTTTGGTTATATGGTAGTTCTTAATTAGTTATAGATATGTCTGGACCTCAGTTTCCCTCATTTAAAAAAAAAAGTTGCTGATTAGGTGGTTTCTAAGATCATCTTTAGCTTGATAGTTCTGTGATTCTGTCTTAAAATCTGGAGCGGTAGAGGGAGGCACACCCAAAGTAAAATGCTCAGTTCCCCCGCTGGCCTATTAGCAGAGCTGAGAACAGTACAGAGGGCCATCCGATGCTGAGCAGTGGATTTGTCAGCTGTCATCTGACCCAGGGTGTTGCCCAAGTCATCGCCTCTGCTTTGTATGGCAGAGTCATGCAAAGCGGGTGGTTGTTGCGTTTAGTTTGGGCGCTGATGGGAACTGCAAGCTGAGGACTTGGCGTGGCTGGATAGTGGTGGCGGATGCAGGGGGAGAGGGCATCTGTCTGCTTCCAGGGCAGGTGGAAGACCCCAAATACACCTGTGCTCCCTCGCCTTGCTGTGGGTGCCGGCTCTGCTTATTGCAGGGAAGCATGTGCTCCTGGGGGACCCCGATTCTAACTCCTCATTGAGAGTCTTCGCCGTCCTGCCAAACTTACCAGCTAAACATTGACCCCTACAGAGGTGCCATGCCCTGTTCTGCACTCTGAGATTTGGGGAACGTATTCATTGACTCGCTTAGCGAAAGCTTTTCCTTGCCCACCCCAGCAAAGATAGAGCTCCACCTCCTAGCGTGACTCATGGTGGATCCTTCGCGCCCTGCAGGGATGTGTGTGTAAGGGAAAAATCGGCTGGTGGCTGTCGTAGTATTTGACACGGAGCCTGTGTGTAGGTTGCTAAGTTTTGTTCCAGAGTAAATATGTCAGGGAGAGGGGAACTTGGAAATTCTCATTGCTGGATGGGGAGTCGAGGTAATTTGGGGGTCTCTGCTACGGCCGTCCCATTTGTATGCTTCTCATGGCCTCGATGGGCTTGGGGACACCAGTAAATGGGGGAAAGTGAAATAGTGGAACTGCTTCTTTGGGCCACCCTGGCCTAGAGAAATGGGTCTGAGGACTTAGGAAAGAAAGCTGAGCAAGGAGAGAGCAGTACAGAACAGAAAAACAAAAGGAAGGTCTTTGAGGGGTGAAACTCTTCAGGGACTTTGGTCAGCTCTTATTAGTGTTTTCTGCCCAGAGGGTGTGCTCCCTTCTCCCATTCTGGTTTTGCACTGCAGTAAACCCGGGCAGGGGGCATTGTGTGGGCTGAGAGTTGTGGAAGCCTGCCCTCTTTTGTTGGTGCTTAATGACTTGGAAACTGAAATAACACTCCGCCTACCTTTCTAGAGACTCCTGGCAGCCTAAATGGAAAAATTGCGTCAAGTGAGCAAAAAATAGGGAGGAAAGGGCCCTTGAGCACCCAAAAGCTATTATGTAAAAGTCCTAGCAGATAAGCGCCGTGCTTTGCACTCTGGGAGACTTGCTGATGTTTACGGGACTGACTGAGGGGACGCCCTCATGGGTTAGATGCTGTGCCAGACACGGCACCTCATTCCAGTGGCCCTGCAAGGTGGAGATTGCTATTGGGCCCCTATTTTAAAGTTTTAAAAACTGAAGCTCCAAGGGATTAAGTGATGACTTGATTAGTTCCACCCTGCAGGTTAAGTGGAAGAATAGGAATTTTTATTATTAGAACTATCTTGTGCCTTTAGAGCCTTGGACTTCCTTGAGAAAAGGATGAAAACTGTGGACCTTGAAAACACATGTGCACCCACCCGCATGCACATACCTACCTTCGTTCACTGTCAAGGTGCTTGCAAACTCTGGGGCTGCCTCTGGATCCAATTTATCAACCTGTGAATCTCCAATTTATTCCTTCTCCCAAAGTTGGGGTCCCCCCCCCTTTTTTTTTTGTTTTTTAGGACTGCACCCATGGCATATGGAGGCTCCCAGGCTAGGGGTAGAATCAGAGCTATAGCTGCCGGCCTACACCGCACAGCAACGCAGGATCTGAGCCAGGTCTGCGACCTACACCACAGCTCATGGCAATGCTGGATCCTTAACTCACTGAGTGAGGCCAGGGATCGAACCTCATGGTTCCTAGTCAGACTTGTTTCTGCTGCGCCACAATGAGAACTCCTCCCATTTTTTTTTTTTTTTTTAAGACAGGTTTCTGATTTCCTAATCCATAGCAGATTAGATGGGGAAGTGTAGCTGATGGCCTGACAAAAGAGGTAGAAAAATTTAAAAAGCGACAACGGAGCCATGTTCCAGGAATGGGCACTTCTAACAGCGTCCCTTGGCCAGTGAGAAGTGGTTTGACTGTGTTTTCCTCTGTGTAAAAACAGGGACCTCGTAAAACATTTTAGAGGACGTCATAGCTTTTAGGATTAATAGAAAGTTGGTACATGTATACTTTGTTACCCAAAGGGGGCTGGTTCCAGGCGCCTCTGCAGAGACCAGAATCTGAAGATGCTCAAGTCCCATATATAAAATGTTGTAGAGCAGTGATTATAGCCGGCCTTCCATAGTCAAGGGTTTTGTATCCCTGGGGACAGAGGGCCATCTGTGCTGTGGTTATCTGGAAAGGCCACCAGGAGCAGCGCCCGGCGTAGCTGTGGTGATAGGTCAGTTTTCCGTGTGCAGTAGGAGGCTGTGGTCCTTCTTTCCTGTGTCTTTTTCTGGCTGGCTTCTTCCTTAGGTCAAGAGCTCCTGGAGGACAGGGACACCGCATCTGAGTAGCTCAGCTCGGGGTGCTCAGTGCCTCCCCATCACTCACATGCTTGCTCTGACACCTCAGTGTGTGGGGGGTCAAGTGCTGGTTCTGCCACTGACTGTGTGACCAGGCAAAACTTTCTCTGAACCTCATTTTTTTTTTTTTTTGGCTTTTTGGCTTTTTGCCTTTTTGCCTTTTCTAGGGCCGCTCCCACGGCATATGGAGGTACCCAGGCTAGGGGTCCAATCGGAGCTGTAGTCGCCGGGTACACCACAGCTACAGCAACTTGGGATCTGAGCTGCATCTGCGACCTGCACCACAGCTCACGGCAATGCTGGATCCTTAGCTCACTGAGCAAGGCCAGGGATTGAACCCGCAACCTCATGGTTCCTAGTCAGAAACCACTGAGCCACGTTAACCACTGAGCCACGACGGGAACTCCTCTCTGATCCTTCTTATCTGTCTGTAAAATGAGGGGGCAGGACTTAGATGAGCTTAAAAAGTCCATCCAGATCTACATTTCTGTGATCCTGGCAGAATTTTTTTTTTTTTTTTTTAAGTAGACACTTATAAAGTGATTAATGTTTTCATGGTGATCAAAATGACATTGACCCCAGGCACTGACCTATTCACCTTGAAATGGTTAATTTTATGTTAAAGATGACCTTGACCCAGCTATGCTGATATACAGTGGACCCTGAAAGTTGAAGGTGGCTTGTTCTGCCAAATAGGGGCTTTCACTAGGCTTTAGTTAACATGGTCCAGGGTTTGGGATTTTTCCCATGGGAAGGAAAGTCATCCAGAGGGAATGCTTGTGTTTGTTTGGTGAGCCAGCACTCACCATCCCCTGCTGTCAGCACTGTGTCCCTCCCAGAAGATTCAACCAGAGGGCAGTCCGTGGAAGAAACGCTTTTCTTTTTATTAATCCAAACTCTGCAGTTTTCCAGAGCGACCTGCAGCTGAGTGGTTGCCTGGATGGGCCTGTGAATCTTTCCCAAATAGCCCTGGGCAGAAATTGTTCCTGAGCCACATGGCAGAAAACAGATTCAACTTTTAAACAACGTTGCTTTCTGGGTCACAGATTATAAGAGACAAACCATGGTTAAGTTAGACTCCAAAAATTTGTGATAAATCTGCCTGGGCCCCAGTCAAGTTTACCTTTGTGTTGTCTGTGAAATATTTGCTCTGCCTCTTGGAAATGTAAACGACCGAAGGTCTTGATGAATTTTGAGAACAAACTGTGACGGCCTTGAAGCTTTGGTTGGTTGTTTATATATAGACAGATGCTATTAAGTACAGACCTGCCTCAACCAGTCGCTAGAGCAGGCCAGGCGGGCCTTCTGCTCGGAAAGTCGAGCAGTTTGTGTTCCTGCTTGCCCTTGAAATGACAAACACTGTTTTCAAAGGGCACACACAACCATGCACACATCAGTGAGGCCATGTATGGCAGCATCTTCTAGAAGGTGGTCCCAGCTGAAGCACTTAGTCCACTCCAACTTCTCCTTCCTCGTAGGTGCCCTCCTGTCTGTCCTGACAGTTAAAGTCTGGCCCTCCCATCCTCTCCAGCCGGAAGCCAGAGTCCCTCTGCTGACACTCCTGCCCCCAGTCCCGTCTCTGGTCAGACTGTCTCCCCACGGGCATCTGAGGCCTCCGCTCTGTCAGTTGCTGTTGCCGTCTAACAAAGTCACTGCAAAACCTAGTGACTTAAAATGACAGTAATCATGCCGTTAGCTGCAGCGTTTTGGGCTGGATATCCAGGAGAGCCTTGGCTGGGTGCTCTGGCCTGGGATCTTGGGCCATGGCAGTGATAGAGCTGAGGCTGCAGCGGGGAGGGCCTGGGGCACCTTGGGGTGGCTGGGTATCTCACTCCAGAGTCTCGGGGCCTCTGCACGCGCTTTCTGAGTGGGCTTGGGGGTTCTCCCTCACAGCGTGGCCGCCTTAGGACAGGTGCGCTGTTTTGTAGCCGCTGGGGGCTGCTGGCAGTGTCCACCAAGCAGAGTAGAAGATGAGTGATCTTCTGTGGCCTGGCCTCAGAAGTGACTGGTCATTTCTGCTGTTTTCTGTTGCCAAAAGCAGTCACAACACTCTCCCCATCCCAATCGGAGGGGGACATGGCCTCCACCTCTCAGCAGAAAGAGTGACAGGGTCACATTGTAAGAGGGGCAAGTAAGAGGGGTGGGAGAACTTGTAAAAGCCGGTTTGGGAAACTGTTACAGTCGGCTCACTCTCTGAGACACAACAGTATTCCTCTAAGTCCTCTGTGGAGAAAGCTTTGGGGGCTCCTGATCCCCTCCGGAGAAGTGGATTTAAACATTTCAAAGGCCAGACAACATGACACAGAAGCTCTACCTGTACAGTAGACAAGAGCAGAACTGCTGGGAGCAGCGAGGTCCAGCCCCCGGGGCCTGAGCTCTGTGGAGCCCTGGGGCCTGCAGGGAAAACCGTGGCCCTCTGAGCAGTTCGGGTGTAACCCGGCCTTGCTGGGGGTCCCCCTCTCGGCCAGAGCCACACCCGCAGTTGCCCTTTGTCCTCAGCACACCTCTTCCCCGCCTCTTCACCGGCTCACTGCACCTGCTGCCGACGTGTGGGCCAGTGATGACCGGCTCTTAACCCTCTTCTTTTTTTTTTTTTTTGTCTTTTCTTTTAGGGCTGCACCCACGGCATATGGAGGTTCCCAGGCTAGGAGTCTAATCGGAGCTGTAGCCGCCGGCCTACGCCAGAGCCATAGCAACACCAGATCCAAACCGTGTCTGTGACCTACACCACAGCTCATGGCAACGCCAGATCCTTAACCCACTGAGTAAGGCCAGGGATCCAACCTGTAACCTCATGGTTCCTAATCAGATTCGTTTCTGCTGCGCCATGACGGGAACTCCTCAACCCTCTTCTGAGAAGGCTTTTGCCGTTTCCTGCACCATCATTCATGTACCTTTACTCTAACGTTTTTGTTTGGGGGATAGGTGTGTTTATTGTATTAAACTTTTGAGTCTCTCACATGTTGGGACATGTCCTGTTCGCATCCCCACCCAGGGAATAGCTGCTGTTTGCTGCTGATTTCCAGTCAGTCTTTGCCCTTTTAGTTCATTCCGTGGGCCATGTTTTACTTTCTGCAAACGATTGACAGCACTGCCTGGTGTCTAAAAAGTCCTTAGTAGATATTTTTCAGCTGAAGTGTTTCACTGGACTTCTTACTCTGAAAAATTGTTCTGGTCTGAATTAACAGTTGTTTGACTTGTTGTAAGGTGATTTTAATCAGTTTCTGTTTCTTCGAGTCTTGAGAAAAACGAGCAGAAAGTGAAATACTCCCTAAATCAGTTTGTATTCTAAAAAAAAAAAAAAAAACAACACAACCAAAAATCTAAACTAGCCCTGCGGAGCCTCACCAGCTTAAAGCAGAGAGGCCGTCCCCTCTGTATCCTAACAGCTAACAAAGACTCGTCTTGCATCGTTTTCTGTATAGATTTCGACTACACCGTCAGTTCCTAGAGACAGGGACTTTACTGTGTTCACCCTTCAGTGTCAAAAACAGTGCCTTTCACCTAGGACACGCCCAAATAATTTTTTTTCTTTTTTCTTTTTTAGGGCCGTACCTGCAGCATATGGAGATTCCCAGGCTAGGGGTTGAATTGGAGCTACAGCTCCCAGCCTACACCACAGCTCACGGCAGTGCCGGATCCTGAACCTACTGGGCGAGGCCAGAAATCAAACCTGCGTCCTTATGGACACTAGTCAGGTTTGTTTCTGCTGAGCCATGATGGGAACTCCAGCGGTGGCTTTGGAATTGAAGCCTAGTTGTAGGCCTTCGGGGGGCTACTGAAAGACAGGGTGCAGTGCACAGTCCACGTGGAAGGAGCCTCGGGGGCCAGCTAGCCCAGATCCCAGGCCGTGAGGTTAGGCGCGCAGACCAAGTCACACAAACGTCCAGTGATGGGGCCCACTTTGGACTTTGAGCTCCTGAATCCCAGTTCCTTGCTTGCTCTTGTTTGTTTTTTGGTTTTTTTTAATGACCTTGAAAGAATATTTAGTGAAGTGAAACAGTGACAATGAAAGAGAAGAGAGAACTCAGAAATGAAGCCCTGCACACATGGTCAGTTAACTTATGGCAGAGGAGTCAAGAGCATGCAGTGGGGAAGGGAGAGTCTCTTCAGCAGATGCTGTTGGGAAAACTGGACCCCAGTCTTACCTTACATGAGGCACATAAAATCAGTACACAAAACTCAAATCTGTTGAGATCCCCCGAGAACTACAGGGAGCATGTTAACACATATGTAAGTTTAAGCATCATGATGGAGTTCCCGTCGTGACGCAGTGGAAACGAATCCGACTAGGAACCATGAGGTTTCAGGTTCGATCCGTGGCCTTGCTCAGTGGGTTAAGGATCCAGAGTTGCTGTGAGCTGTGGTGTGGGTCACAGATGCAGCTGTGGCCAGCAGCTGCAGCTCCAGTTAGACCCCCTAGCCTGGGAACCTCCATGTGCCACGGGTACAGCCCTAAAAAGACAAAAGACAAAAAAAAAAAAAAAAGGGGGGGGGGCATCATGATGTTACGAATATCCTGGAATCTACTGTTCTCTGCAAGACCTAGATAAACAGCAACCTTCCTCTTCCCCTAGTGGTTTCTTCCTGTGTAACTACACTTCTCTGTTGTGAGTTTCGTATTTATCGTTCCCTTGTCTTGGCTAATAAGAAAGAAAGCCTTGCTGTGTTAGTTTAAAATACAGAATGCACGCACATCTGTGTGTGTGTCTACGTAAGAGTTCGCTGTTGCTGGGCTTGGAGGTTATAACAGTGGCAGCATCCTGAGCAGTCGCCTGGGACTCGCTTCCCCGCCCCCATCTTCGTTCTCTTTCTAGGACCCCTCACGTTGCGTGTAGCTGTAGATCATCCATAGCCTTCGTTCTCTTGTGCTATTTCCTGTTTGGGCCCCTCAGGATTTGGGATGACTCCCAGGCAAAGGACTCCAGCTAACTCTAATTTTAACTTTTTACAAGCTGTCATTAAGCTTTCCCATGTTGCTTGGCTTATGGGAAGCTTTTAGTCACTTTTTAAGTTAATGATAGGCATCCTTAGCCTTAGAAATTTCTAGTGAATATTTCCTATTAAGATTATTGGGATTAATGCAAAATATGAGACCATTTTGCAGTAGTGTTTTAGGTCTTTCAACTCGATACAGTCAGAGGACTATCCAGAAGGAAGCCTCCTTGCTACTGGCATCCTTGGGGGGTGAGGCCGTGGTCAGTGCATTGGGGTTGGGGCATGTGAACAGGCTCCTTGGATGGGTTAAAACAATGTCTTTCCATGTTGACCTTCTCTGGTCAAGTTATGACTTTGCTTTTTCTAGACAGTAGACTACTCAATTTCTAGTTAATCCCGGTGTTCTAGATGAAAGATTCAGTGTTGCTAGGCTTATATCTAAGCATTTTTTTCAGTTCTCAGGAATATTGTTAATATCCAGTTCAGACTATTTCCAAAGACGAGACGTTCTTAGGGTTACGGGTCGTCTGTGAGTTAGACCTGTGCATGAAATGTTTCTGTGTGTGTGCAGGTTTCTGGGGCCTCAGCTTTGACCAGAGTCTGGGAGTCTGTTGTTCCCCCTGCAAACAGTTCTTTTAACCAGGGTTTCTCAAACTCAGTTCTCCTGACACTTTGGGCCAGGGTGGGTGTTGGGGTCTGTCCTGTGCATAGGAGGATGTTTAGAAGCATCCCTGCCGCTACGACCCATTAGATGCTGGTAATTCCCCTACCACCCAGCGATGACAACCCACATGTCTCCTGGGGGAGGTGGGGAGGGCAAAATCCATCCCAGTTGAGAAGCACTATTCACACCTTTTTTTAAAAAAAGATGATTTTTAAAAGTAGTTTTAGGTTCACAGCAAAACTGAGCAAAAAGTACAGAGATTTCCCATATACTCCCTGCCCCCACACAAGCACAGCCTCGCCCACTGTCAGCATCCCCCACAGAGTTACAGTTGATGAACCTCCATTGACACAGCACCGTCACTCAATCCGTAGGTTCCATTAGATAGAGTTCACTCATGGTGGTGTGCAGTCTGTGGGTTTAGACAGATTTTAAATGATGCATGGCCAGCACTGCAGTATTTTACAGAGTAGCCTCATGGCCCTAAAAATCCTCTGTGCTCTGTGCCTGTTCTCATCCCTCTCGCCCTTCTCAACCCCTGGCAACTGCAGATTTTTTTTTTTTTTTTTTTTTTTTTTTTTTACTGTCTCAATTGTTTTGTCTTTTCCAGAATGTCGTACTGCTAGATTCATACAGTGTGTAGCTTTTTCAAATTGGCTGCTTTCACTCAGTGATGGACATGTCAGCTTCCCCCACATCTTTTCATTGCATCATCTGGACACAGCACCGTTTCTTTATCCACTCACCTACTGAAGGACACCTTGACTGCCTGCAGGTTTTGGCAGTTATGAATAAAACGGCCATCAACATGCGTGGGCAGGTTTTGTGTGGACATTAGTTTTCAACTCCTTTGGGTAAATACCAAGGAGTGTGATTGCTGGATTATGTGGTAAAAAGAGTATGTTTAGTTTTGTAAGAAACTGCCAAACTATCTTTGGAAGTGGCTGCACCATTTTGCCTCTCCACCAGCAATGAATCATAGTCACTATTGCTCCATATTCTTTTGTCCTTTTTTTTTTTTTTTTTTTTTTTTTTTTGCTTTTTAGGGCCACACCCATAGCATATGGAGGTTCCCAGGCTAGGGTTGGAATTAGAGCTACAGCTGTCGGCCAATGCCACAGCAATGTGGGATCCAAGCTGCGTCTGAGACCTACACCACAGCTCATGACAACACTAGATCCTTAACCCACTGAGCGAGGCCAGGGATCAAGCCTGCATCCTCATGGATACTAGTCAGATTTGTTTCTGCTGAGCCACGATGAGAACTCCCCTGCTCCATATTCTTCTTCAGCTTTTGTATTAATGGAATTCTGGATTTTAGCCATTCTAGTAGATGCGTTGTGGTATCTCATTTTAATTTGTATTTCTCTGGTTACATGTGGTGTTGAGCATCTTTTCATGTGCTCACTTGCCATTGGTATATCTTCTTTGGTAAGATGTCTCTTAAGATTTTGGGCCCATTAGTTTATACCTTTTAATTAGTTTGACTTGAATCTTTTATGGTTTTCTGTTCTTGCATGACCAAGGAAGTGCATAGCTATTTATGGAGTTTGAACACCTAGTTCCATTTGAGAACGACAGGAAAGACTTCTGGGTTGGGTTGAGGAGGGCAAATGTGAAATGTTTATATTTTAAAATATTTTAAAACTTAAAACATGTATTTGCACACATATACAGGAAATACTCCCAGTCAAACACATACTACTTATGTGTTAAACATTTTGCAGGTATTAACTAAATCATTCCACCAACCCTATGAAGTAGAGACCATCCTTTTATGGATTATTGACCTTAAAAATGAAACAGTTATTTTACCAGCAAAATGGATTTATTCAGGAATAGCAGAGAATTGCAGTTCAGGAAAAGAAGAGCAAAAAGTAGGCAAGTCCAGCAAACAAAGGAGAGGAACATTATAGGAAAGAGAGTAAATTGAGAGAGGGTACCTTGAAGGAGTGCCCATTGGAGGGAAGTGAGAGTTCAGGGTGGTGATGGCTTCTCATTGGCTGAGCTGTTGTTGGGCAGGGAGCAGTCTTTTCTCCTCCTGCTGGGGTGATAGAGACGCCTTCCTGCTGGGAGTAAATACAAAGCACCTCTCTACCTGTCCGGGTGTGTAATTGACATTGAGTGCTGGCTCACACGAGCTCCCCCTTCTGGCCTCCTGACTCTATTTTAAATGTTGTTTCCTTTGTTCCATTTCACAGCATAAATAGAGGTTCCTAGAGGTTAAGAAATTTGCCCAAGGTCATAAGTTAATGAATGGCAGAAGAGAGCATTGACTATAAGTCTCTTTAGTGTCAAATCAGTTTGTCTGTGTTCTTGACCCTAGAAGTGGTGTTAAAATGTCTTCCCATGTCAGCCGGCCAGACCCACTGTGGCCTTGGCTGGCATAGAAGGCATGACAGTCAGGGAATGCTTGCTTGTGAGACTGTTTCACTAAACAAAGCAAATGCTAAGGTTTCTGTGGTCTGTGTTTCTTTGCAAGGTATAGCCAGTTTGTTGTGTGTCCTAGAATAAATTGTCACTGAGAGCCATCTTGGGCAGGGGACAAGGTTTTGGGGTTTTGTTGGGTTTGTTTGTTTTTTTCTTTTGTGAAAACTGCCTGCTGTATGCCGTATCAGTGACCTGGGAGTGGAACTGCCTCCGATTAACTTCTGTGTATGTGAAGTGGGATTAACCTTTGGTGTATGTGAAGTGGGTCCCTGTCCACAGCCTGCTTGTGGTTGATAGACCTGGACGTGCAGGTGGTCATATTCAAAGGTTATATTTCATTACCACCAAATGTGGCATTTCCAAGATTACCTTGTATAGTTTATGAAGATTCTTTAGCTTGTCCATTTAAGGCTTTCAAAAGTCCCAGAGTTCCTGCCCTGGCCCAGTGGGTTAAGATAATCCATCTGCCAAGGCTTGAGCCACTGTGGAGGCAGGCACAGGTTCGATTCCCAGCCTGGCCCAGTGGGTTAAAGAGACATTGTTGCTGCAGCTGCAGCTTGGGTTCAGTTCGGCCCAAGAATTTACGTATGCTACGGGCGTGGCCATTAAAAAAATAATAAGTGATTTTTTAAAAAAAATCCTGAGATGACTCTGAGCAGAGCACATTCAGGATACAAGTCAGATAGTGCTTCTGGTTCGTTGTGTCGGGGACTCCATCTGGGTTACCCACACTTCTTGGCCAGTTTCGCCAGGCCCTCCTCCCTCACCTTGTTCCTGGGTGCTCCTCCTGAGGCCTAGGCTTCCTAATGTGTTACAGCCGATGGTGCACTGAGTTAAATACTTCGCATCCTACCTGTTTTGCCCCCAGCCAACTCCTTCCTCCCTCCCTCCGTTGTGTGTTGCACATTTATGGGGACTGGCGCAGGGTAGCTCTTAGTGTCTGTAGCGTGAATGTTAAGTGAAGGGGTTGTTGTGAAGCACACGCAGGGGGTTCCAGGAAGGTGTGCTCCGTGAGCGAGGGCAGTCTTTATCGTGCCAGGCGCCTGCGGAGCACTGACCTCAGTTTAGACACTTGCAGTCCACTTCGCCAGCGAGAGCATGCTCTGGACTTTAGGTGTTACGGGTCTTAGTCTGTTTTGCGAGGACCTGGCGCCCAGCAGGATGCGCCCAGCTCCAGCCGAATGACTGAAGCCCTTGGAGCCTTGGCGTGCATCTTGCCACTTGTCCTTTGCCCAGCTTTGTCCCTGGCTTGGAGCTCTTCAAGGACCCTGGCCTGGTGACACTTCCTGATGTTCCTGTCAGTTACAGCAGAGGACAGCACCTAACCAGCTCATCGAACCTGCTCACTGACTGCTGGTCTGTCAGGTTGCAGAAGGAAAGTTGCCGAGGCTTTGAGATGCGGGCAGAGCCAGGCAGCTTTCTGAGCTCTCCAGCCCGCTTGCGCTTGCTTGCTGTCTTTTGGATGCCTCCCCTTGAGAGGAGCACAGCTATCTGGGAGGGAGATGGGGCAGAGGACCCACTGCAGGCCTCTTTGGTCTCAGGATACCTGGGCAAGCTGAAACTGCCAGAATGCCTTTGAAAAGGGGTTTTTTTGGTGTTTCTCTTGGCAAAGTGACTCAGCCACCCCTGTTTCTCCTTTGACAGAGTGATCAGCAGCTGGACTGTGCCTTGGACTTGATGAGGCGCCTGCCTCCACAGCAAATCGAGAAAAACCTCAGCGACCTGATCGACCTGGTATGTGCCTTATTTATCTGGTTTCATTTGGGGCTGGGTATCTGTGGTTGCCTTTGTGTCCCCTATCCTGTGCAGAATTCAGATCACACAAGACGCCTCCTCTCTCTCCAGCCAGACACCACCCCTGGGCTGCGAGATTCCTCCAGACAGGAGATGAGTTCCCTGTGGTTCTCATTCAGTCATTCTTTCAGTGCCACCTGTGTTAAGAAAGCCCAAGATAGGAGTTCCCGAGTTGGTGCAGCCTGTCCCCATCCTCCAGCGGCCTTGTTTTCACTTTCGAGAGGCTTTCCTTCAGGCACGGGCATGAAGAGGCCACACACATCCAGCAGGCAGGCGGCAGGGCCTGGTTCCAGGTGTTACTAGTCTCTGCCATTGTGGACGTTTCTCCATCAAAGCGATGCACAGATCTGCCTTCTCAAATGCTTCAGCGGCTTTGCTTCTAACTTGAATGGCATAAAACTCAGAAATCGACTTTTCAAGAGCTCATCACATCTATTATTTATTTATTTATTTATTTATTTATTTATTTTTGTCTTTTTTTGCTATTTCTTGGGCCGCTCCCACGGCATATGGAAGTTCCCAGGCTAGGGGTCGAATCGGAGCTGTAGCCACCGTCCTACGCCAGAGCCACAGCAACTCGGGATCCGAGCCAAGTCTGCAACCTACACTACAGCTCACGGCAACGCCGGATAGTTAACCCACTGAGCAAGGGCAGGGACCAAACCCGCAACCTCATGGTTCCTAGTCGGATTCGTTAACCACTGCGCCATGATGGAAACTCCCACATCTATTTTTTAAATATTTATCTGTTTATTCAGATAAAATGATTGGTTTCAAAATGATGCCACAGATGAACTGACACTATAATGTTATTTGAAAACAGTCCTGGTATCAAAAGACACCTGTATAAAGCTGTGAGAAATAACGAAAAGAAGTAAAATCAAATCAGGCACCAAGAGCCAGCTGAGTTACTCGGTCATTTGGCCGTTGAGTTCTGGCTCTGGGTCGGAACCTGAGCCCTCCTTGGTTATCCTCTGTTGCTTTCACTGTGTCCCTTGTGTTCTCGGATGTAAATATCATTTGCCATCCAACGCTTATCGTTTACTTATTTTTTAAAGTAATAGAACAAGAAAACGTGTAGTAATGTACTTAGTTCCACTGTATGAATTCAGAACAGTTTTACTAGGGAAAAAACACTTACTGCAGGAGGCTCCTGTCATTCACAGAGAAACTCTTCTCGGTAGCCTGGAAGGTCCATTGTGCAACTATCTGTGTATTTATAGGGACACAGCTCCCAGTAAGAAGCAGCTGTGTGAACAGAGTCAAGCCTGTTGATGGAGTTATGAGCTTCCTATCTTCTCCGTATAGTAGTTGAGGGAGTTTCTCGGGGTAGAGAACCCTGATGAGAAAGCCAGCTGCGGTGCTTGTGATGGAAGTGAGGAGGTGGCTGGAAACTGGCAGGTCCTGGCTAGACAGGTAACCGTTTTAGAGGAGGGTTAAAGGACAGAAGGTGAAATTGTGATGCGAGCAAACACACTATATGCTCAGAATCGAGGATCACACACCTGGAGCCGGGGAGGGGGGCACATGACTGAGGCATCCTTGGTGTAAAGAAGGGGGCTGGCGGACAGGCCCTTGGCTCCAGATGCTTCTTGCCCTGTGGGGTGTGATTCCCTGTGGCCTGTTTTCAGATTTTTCTGGGGGTGCTGGACATTTGGAGTTTTATATGAAGCTCCTAGTTTTTAAACACTGGCTGAAACATTGGATGAGCGTGTGAAATGTGAGTCAAGAGAAACGGTCTTTGTCGGGAAATGATGAAATACAGAGTTGGCCAGGTAGGAGGTGTTCCTGAGAGTCAGCAGGAGGGCTTGGATTTGAAGTGCAGTCGTCAGCACCAACCCACATCCCGGGCTTTGTATGCAGCAGGTCGGTGCCAAGCAATCTGCTCGCATGGCCTCATTCCCCTCCCAGCAGTCAGGATGCGGCCTTGGAAGTGCTGTGTGCCTTGTTTGTCTTGGTCACAGAGTTTTTTTTTTTTGCTATTTCTTTGGGCCGCTCCCACAGCATATGGAGGTTCCCAGGCTAGGGGTCGAATTGGAGCTGTAGCCACTGGCCTACGCCAGAGCCGCAGCAACTTGGGATCCGAGCCGCGTCTGCAACCTACACCACAGCTCACGGCAACGCCGGATCCTTAACCCACTGAGCAAGGACAGGGACCAAACCTACAACCTCATGGTTCCTAGTCGGATTCGTTAACCACTGCGCCATGACGGGAACTCCGGTCACAGAGTTTTGATTGATCATATGTGGGAGGGGTGGGGCAGAGCCAAGGGTAGGGTCAGGTCCCTAATCTAGGCAGCTGCAGAGGCTGCTGTTTCTTGTCCACTGCATCTGACAGTGTGCCTGGCTGTGTTTAAATTTAGTTTGCCCACTTAGTTTTTAGTGCATTTTAGGAAAAGATTGTGGAGTTCCCTGGTGGCCTAGCAGTTAAGGATCTGGTGGTGTCGCCACTGGTGCAGGTTCAATCCCTGGCTCAGGAACTCTGCATGCCACGCCGCAGGCCCAGCCAGAAAAAAAAAAAGAGAAATAGACCAAACATAGAAGTAAGAAATGATGCGCAAATTTTTCTCAGTAGAGTCTTCTTGGTGTTTAACAGGCTATTTTGTTCGTGTGGCAGCTGGAGTTTGACTAGAGCGGTGTGATTTCGCTGTGATTCCCTTGCCACTTCTTAGTGCGGAGTTGTGTGCGTCGCTCTCGTGGAGACCTGGTCAGCTGGTTCCCTGGCTCTGTGTGCCCGTTTTACTTGGGCTCAACAGGGGAACTGCAGCACTGATGGTGAATGAAAGAGATGTCAAGAGCCGTCTTTCACTCTGGCTGATAATATCGCGTAGAAAGATCAGCCCGAGGGTTTAGTTTGCAAGGGGCACTCCGACCCGGGTTGACGTACCACACTGTCTGTGCCTGATAGGTGACGTGCAGTGTGTGGCATCCCAATGACGACTGTCACAGTGCGCTGTTTGCCCACTTTAACTTTCGTCATCTGTAGCCTGTGGCTGGAGAGGGGCTGGAGGCAGATGTGGGTTGTGGGGTCACCAGCTGACGTTTGTTGAATACCTGCTCTGTTCCGGGACTGAGCTGGACTCTGCTGCTCGTGTTGATTATCCTCTCGTCGTTTCCACCCCACACTACCAGCCTCCAGCAAAGACCCTGGGGAAAACGCCGCAGGGCAGGGCTGTGCTCACCGAGCAGCACCGGCAACCCCACTCCTCCTCCTGGGATAACTGCTGGGTACCTTTGGGTCCCGGTCCCTTCTACTCAGAACCATAGATTAAACGGTACATTTTGCTGCTGTGTCTGTCTGACCTGCTTAGGGGAAAAGTGTTAAGTAATTTAACTCATTCCTGATATAAAATATTAAAGCACAGATATATTATGGGAAATAATTTAACATTCACATAATTAAAGAAAAAGAAAACCAAAGACTTGAGAAAGACATCGCCTTCCTAGAGCCTGGCCACTTGGGATGTGCAGTTTGCTTTGTCTGCTGCCGCCTGGGGAGGCTGCAGAAGCACCGACTTCCCCTCGCCTGGTTGGTTGGGGGCGGGGGCAGCCTGGGGCCCCATCTACCTCCAAAGGCTGAACAAGGGGCTATGGTAGATTCCCATCATCCAGAATGGCCTGGGGAATTGGTATTCTCATTAATTTTCTAATTTGAAGTATGGTGAGTGTCAGGATGGAAATGGAGCATGACTTTTCAACGAATTAGGGTCTGGTAAGGCATGCCTCATTAGAACTGTATTGCCAGGCCTCAGAAGCCCCTCCCTGATGACCGGTCTCGCTTGCTTCCAGGCCCTAGCTGTGTGCTGTGATCTACCCGGAGCATTTGTGCTGGTTTTGTAGTTCTGAAAATTACTTCTTTGAATGTTTTTCTTTCATGTCCTGCTGTTTTTCTTCGTTTTCCCCGGGGACGACAGGTTTTTGTTTGGTTCTGTTTTTGTTTTTTGTTTGTTTTTTATTTAAACGGGATTTGCAGAAATCTTTTATTCTCCTAAGATTCGGTCCAGGCCGAGTGTACTGCTGTGGCTCTGAAGTTCATTTGTAGTTTTTAGTTTTTCCCCAAAGCTGCTATTTTAGAAGACACCCCACGTTATGGGTTCGTGGAGAAGCAGGGCATCCGGGCCTTTGCTTTTTGTAATCAGGGGTCCCTTAGCCGTTTTCAAAGCAGCTAGTGCGCTGGCCCCGAGCACATGCAGTCATATCCCCCCTGCACTCACCTGCCTTAGGTCATGCTGGGCGGGAGGTGGTGATTTTCAAGAAAAGCCTCCAGTTCTAAGACTGACGAGAATGTTAGGATTTGCCGTCCTTCCCTGTGAAGGGAGTGGCCTCGCATAGATGTGGGAGCCAGAGGCTTGGGGGAGTTTATCCATCCACCAGCGGTCCGATGACAGCGTAGAACTAAAGTGTGGTGTATGCTTGGCAGGTAGAGGCCGAGGCAGCCCAGTTTATCAAGCCACATTGGTTTTCTTTTTTCTTCCCACCATCAGAGCTCTTGCTGCCTTGCGACTATGACGCGTGCTCTGATTGGCGGGGAATGATCTGCCTTTGCGGATGGCCAGGACATCATTTTATTACATATTAATCCCATTGTACTGGAGTGAAGCCAGCTGAAATCCGTTGTTAAGCTGTTTCAGAAATACCTGCAGGTCCATGTGGGCCAAGAATCATGTGATGTTAAGATGCTCCCTTGGCTTCTAAACATTGACCTTCTATGGCTTTACTCTACACACTGGCAGCAAGAGCTGAAACGTCTCAGCTGAGGTGTATTTTGAGCCCTGAGCTGAGGAAGGAGTTTGTTTCTGCAGATTGGCACCCAGCAGGCCATCCGTCCTTTGCCTTTTTAAGAACAAACCAAAAATAGCCCTAAATCCGTTTAACCAGGCCGAAAAAACTTCACTTGCAAACATCGATCACTTCATCTTTAAATTTCTTCTCCTTCCTTTGCTTAGAGTCACCCTGAGGTCAGACTCGGTGGGTGTCCCCGACTTTACTCAAGCGAGGGGGAGGCTTCAGAGCTGGGAGCACACCAGGCTGTGGCACCCGGCCTGTGAGTTAGCGGTGGAAGACCCATCCCGAGGCCCTCTGACCAGGGAGTTGAGAACCTGATCGGTTTTCATTTCAGCATATTTCTTTTTAGCAGCCAGCGTTGCCCTCCAGAAATAGAAAGGGCCAGCCTCAGCAGTACCTATACTTTGAACAGCTGGCAGAAATTGTCCACCTGTAGGTAGTGCGAGGTCTGCAGGGAGGTTGCCGCGGACCGATGAGAAGGCTGGAGAGCACAGGCTCCTTGGCTGGGGCCCTGAACCAGCGCGTGGAGACCTCCGGCTTGCGAGGCCAAGGCCTTGCTCTCCGTGACGTGGCTGGTGGAGCCAAGCTCACACGCCTTCGTGGTTGAGATAAAGGCTAATGTTTTGACAGTCATTTCTGCTAAGCATCGGGAGTTTTCAGTCTCCGATAGTTGCACCCCTGAAATCTGGCAGTGCTTTCCCTGGGGATAGCTGTGTGGAGTAAAGCATCACACTCACGCCTGTCCCCAGGGGATGAGGTGTGCTGGCCCTGGAACCCAGACGTCGCCACTGTCCTTGGGGACCTTATCGCCAGAAACGATCTGCTTCGTCTGTGTTCAGGAGGGACCATGCCTTGTTTTCCCTTTATCATCACCATTTAAAACCGTCTCGGACCAGCATGTTTTCCTCCTTTATTTCAGAGACAATTTTACAGTGTCTTCTTTCTAAAGAGACGTTAGCCTGAGGAGGTGAAAAGCTGGTGGATTCCGTCAGCATTTACTGAGCACCTCCAGCGCTCAGCCCAGGAGGAGGCAGCCTTGGCTCCTGCGGGAAGCAAATGCAGGGACCCTGCAGCTTGGTCCGTGTCCAGAGTGACCGGGCTGGATTCTCTCAGCCCTTTGGTCTAGACCATCATCAGCTCTGAGGACGACTGTCGAGACTGGCAAACCTGAGTTACTCTTCCTCTGAGTGTTTACCCTTGCTGTGTGCCAGACACCGTCCTGGGGGCCATGCCGGGGTGCACAGCGGAAGCCTCACTCCACAGAGCTGGGGCTCAGTGGGGAGCTCAGGCAAGGAAGACGAAGGCTCGGCCGTGCCAGCTCTGCACACTGTTGTTCTCTTCCAGATCACAGCAGGCCTGGTTATTTGTCTTTACTTTTGAGTCGAAGTGGCGGTTTAGCTGTCTCCTGCCTCCTTGCTGGCCGCCCTTCACCCGGCCTCTTAGTGTTTCTCAGATTCTTTTCCCAAAGTATTCCTGAGGAGAGCAAATACGTATCTTTGGAGTTTTGAGAGCAAAGCGAAAAGTGCCTGCCTCTAGTGGAAATTTTATGTTTTGTCTTTGCAGAATGTTGCCTTGCACTTCACAGCGTGCCCACATGCAAGATGTTTTAACATAAAAACCATGCTTTCTGCACCTTCAGCCTTAAGTCAAGCTGCTGCCCCGGGAAGGAGCCCCCCCCCCCCCCCCCCCCCGCCCCGCTGGTGCTCTGGGTCCTTGTCTGGAGATGCTCAGCTGGGTTTGGGATGGGGCCTCCTCACAGCATCTAGTTTCCCTGCTGACAGCCCTCTGGAGCTGAGGGCAGGGGGCTCTGTTGCCCCGCCTGGCGCGGGGGTGCCTGTGCTGGACCCCATTGGTTCGCTGGGACCTGGGCCAGTTCCCTGTGGGTTTCTGTTAGAGGTGGGGACCCTCGGCCTCCACTCTTGGGTTGGTTTTGGGGCCCTAGGCCGAAGGGTGTCTTGAGCCGGCCTAGAGGAATGGATGGAATAATCGGTAATTATGCAGGGATCCCTGCACGGTCTGTCGTACTGATGTTTCTGAGCTTATCCCGAGCTTTCCTATAGGAGACGGTGCTGCAGTTCCTGTTTTACAAGGGGAAAAAGCATTTCAGCCAAGGGCCTCCGGCAGGATTTTAATGAACTCCATTCCTTGGAAAGTTGTGGTGAGCCTTTTCATGCAGGCGTTTTGCTCTTTGAATGGACTGCAGCTGCAGTGGCTAGAGCCAGGCGGAGTGAGACAGTGGACCCGGGACTCGAGGTGCTGGCGGCCCTCTGTTCCCCACCCAGGGCTCCTCTCCAGAGGGAGGTGGCCTTTTGCGACCCCAGCGTGTTGTTGAAGCGAGGACTCCGCCACCTAATGGTGATTTATGTCAAGGTGGCAGCTGGGCAGCTCTTCTAAATTAGAAATGACATGATTGCTTAGAAAGAGGAAATGGGGCTTCCAGGGGAGCCCCCACCCATGGCTGTGGCCAGAAATTATTTGAAATTCTGCTGCATTCTGTTACATGCGGAGCAGTAGCCCCTCATTGATCCAAATGAAGTGCCTCCTGAACGTGCCATCCGGACGATAAAAACTTGAAACCAAATGAATGGAGGAGAAAAGTACCCAGTCATTTGCTTTCTTTGGTGTGTGCGTGCTCCTTGGAGAGCAAGGGAGACTTTGCTCCAGGAAACTGTAATGATATGTCCGCTGCTCCTGACCATTCTCGAGCAGTCGCCATGGATTACCCACTTTGTCTGTGGGCTTGACATTCTCCAGAGCTAAGTAATTTGAAGTTAGTTGTCTCCCATCCCCTTTAGTGGCAGCGATTCAGTAGTAAGCTTCTGTTATTTTTCATAAAGTTCCAATAGAAATTATTTTTTGTTTGGTCTCAGATTTAGAATTTGACTCTCTTTTCATTCTTCATCAAACTTTTCTCAGTGAGTGACACAGGAAAATAAACAGCTTTAGTGGAGATCCATCAAACGTCAGGAGCAAATAGTATTATATATGAGCCTCATTATTCATACATTTCATCCATTACTTCTTTAATCTTCCCAGCCACTGTGAAAAGAGAGTGGGAGGATCCCCCTTCACAGAGGAAACTGAATAGCCCAGAGCCTGCAAGTCCCCTACCTGATACGTGACTGGGGGGAGAGTTGGACCCAGCTGTTGACTCCAGCACATTGTCCATCAAGTCACTGGTTTTACAAATGAAAACAGGACAGTGTGCCATTTTCTCCTGTGGTCTGCCAAGGCCATACCATCTTCCGAGTCGCAGCTATAAAGGAAATTTGTGATGAGGGCAGGGTAGTTACAATGGAACTTGTAAGTAATTTAGAAAAAAGACCTTTAAATTTTTTCTTTTCCTCTTCTGGTACGACACGCCTTCCAAGTTTTACGAGCAAAGAAACTGCTGCCTGATTCTGCCCGCCCTGGCTGTTGGGACCAGTGGGCTCAATCAGAGCAGCTGTACAGAGGTGGTGACTTCTTCAGCTGACTTCCCCCCACCCCCAGCACACACACACACACACACTCACACTCTCTCTTTCCTTAACAAAGCATCCCGCCCAGGCACAAGCAGTATGTCACTATGTCTTCTTTCATTTAATAAAGCAAATCTAAAACTTTTAGGAAAAGCAAGTTCTTGCCCTGCAGGAATAAAGGGATGGTCAGTACACTGACTGCTTTTGAATCGAATGTACCAAAATCCGCACACATGCACGCCAGCACAAACTGGTTAGAATGCAGACAGCACCAGGGGCTGGGAGGGTGCAATCCCAACTGTATTGGCAGAACGACTGCCCCCTGGGAATAGGCTTCCCACGAGGCGGGAGGGCCGTGCATGAAGACCCTGCGGAGCTCTGAAGCCAGGGCAGAGTGGACCCAGTCTGACAGCTCGGAACGAGGCCCCGTGCTGTGAGAGCTTAGCATGTGTTACCGGCGAGAGTCATAGTTCACTGTGAGAAGAGAATGGATTCTCAGTAAAATTGCTGAAGCAGCTAATAATTTTGAAGGAAAACAGACTAAATGTCTGTTGCACAGCACGTACTCGTCATACTCCTCGTGGACGAAGGAACTTATATTAAACGAACAGGAAAGACCCAGAGGGAAAACATCAAAAACCCAGAGGCGGGGGAGGCAAAGAAGCTAATGCCACTGTGATGGCTTTGATATATGCAAATTTAATTAAAAAAAAAATAAAATTAAACAGCAGAGAACCAACCAAAAAATATGTTGCAGCTTCTGGCAAAGAACCTATCTTAAATCTTCAGCCAACACCTGAGATTGTGGCTGTCATCGTCCCCACTAGGCAGAGGAACAGGGCTTTCGGCAGCTCATCCAAGATCACCAGGAGGTAGTGGAGGAGCCGAGCCTTGAACCCAGGCAGTCTGATGCCAGGGGCTCCTCCAGTAAGAAAAGTAGGAAGACCGTGTGGAAACGGAGTGAGGTGCACAGAGGACGCGGTGCCCTCGGGCCCTGGCCCAGTACACAAACCTTTTGTCCTTGTTGGTCAGAGAAGTGCGGATGAAACAAGAGAGGATGGCTGGGGAGGTCTCCTTCACTCATGACCCGTGTTTCGGCTCATTCAGTGGGATTGGGTTTCCTCCTCAATGCAGCCTACACTTTCCTGACTTTCGTGAAATCGGTCAGCTCACCTTTTGCGTCTCTAGGGAAATAAAGATGGCAAGCAGTTGGGGGCACATAGAGCACCGTAATTATATCTTCTGGGAGCTTCCCCATCCTTTAAGACTGTCGTATTAAAGGCTCTGAGAAGTCCTGCAGTTAAAAAAAGAAAAAAGAACCCGTTTTCCTCTAGCCCAGCATTTCTCCAAGTCACTTTTTTGCAATCCACTTTGGAAAATCTTGGTTTCCTGGAAAGGTTCATAGCCTACACATCAGATTCTTTTGGGCAATGGCTCTAAGTGTGATGTTTAAATTTTTATAACTGTTTGGTAAAATAGCATAGAAAGAAACATAGCTTTTCTTGGTTTTGTTTTTGGATTTTTGAATAGAGAACTAACTCCTTCAGTAGGAGGGAAAACACATTCAGTCCATTAAGCAAGTCTTACTGCAAGTCGGGAAGCCTGGGTTGTGGCTTTTGGTGCCCCTTCTTGCTCTGTGACCAGCAAGTCTCTCCAGGCCCCCCCAGCCTCCTCTGTGAAGTGAAGGCCAGATGGTCTCAGTCTTAGGATCTGAGTTCTGTTGCCTAGAACTAAAGGAACATCACCGTGGATACCCCAATGTTGATGTCACTACTTTTGGGGTCCCTTTTTGCTGGCAGAAGAGGCATTGCTTTCTCTTCCGGTCTGTGACCACCTAACCTGCCCCGGTGGTAACTCTCGGGGGCCAGGGCAATCCCCAGTCGGTCTCCCTCGCCCTCCAGCTTTGAGACGTCAGGCAGGCTGCCTCACCTCCCAGAGCTGCCTCTGCTGTACAGATCAGGATTAAGAAAGCTGCATCTCCGCCCGAGGCGTTGTGGGATTTGGAATGTATTTAAAGTGCTAGCAAGTGCTTGTGGGACAGGTGCTTTAAAAATGCAACCTGTGCTTTTATTACCTTAGCTGGTTTCCTGGGACCTGTTTGCTAACTCCTGGGTTCTGTCTGCCTAGGGGCTGTGCCCGGCCATTCCAGGCAGCCTTCTTCCTGTGTTTTCATAGGTGAACACAGTCCCATTCCTGACATTCGCGGATATGTGTGTGTGTGTCTGTGTATCTGTGTGATAACCCGGCACACAGTTGTAAGGACTTGGTTTATCTAACCTGAAAGGGAGGACACAACACCCCCCGCCACTGAGGTTTTAGATGGACATGGAAACCATCCACCTTCCCTGAACTCCCAGGTTGGGATCCCGCAGCAAAAGCTGGGAAACACCACTGCCCTCAACGCCATAGCAAGTGGAGGAGGCCAGAGTCATACCGGCTGACTGGTTTCATGACGAGTAACGATGTTTGTCATTTGCAGAGATGGTGGTAACCTAGTAACATGCTTCTGGTCTGACCTGGCGGAGGGGTGGGCTCCCTGGATGGCGGGGGTCTCTTCCCCTCTTGCTGGCTCTCTCAGCGACTGTCCCGTCTCCCTGCTTCGTTCCCTGGCTACGTAGCTGCACCAGTCATCATTCAGAGCTCTTTAGAAGCCCGGGGGCAGGAACGCTAAACAAAGGTGGATGGTCTGACAAGGTAGAGAGGGGTTTGAAGATTGATGTCAGTGTTCAGAGACAAGCTGGCCAACGTTGCCTCCCAGGTCCTTTGACCTCATGGCCCTCCCTCCAGCCGGCCAGGGTGCCACCCAGGTACCCACCTGTCCCGGAGCCCCAGGATCCCTCTCTGTTAGCCAGTGCCTGCTTTCTCAGCCTGCACGCGCACCTCATCCAGACCACTCAGCTCTTGTCCTCGCCTTGTACCCACATCTCTGAATCTTTCCCCTCCTCCACGCTGCCAGCATAACCCCCGGCACGCTGTCCCCAGCTTGAAAACCTCCAAGTCCAGCTCTGAGGGTCTTGTCACCAGCCAGCAGTGGTCCTCTATTCGATGGCTTTTGTCCCATCATGGGCCTCTCCTGAGTCTGCTGCTCGTGATGGGGAGGCTGTTTTAGCACCTCACCTGCTACCACCGGTTCATACTCTGGATGCGGGTGCCACCAGCCAAGGAGTGGAAGCTCGGGGTGGGCTGGAAGCAGAGTGCTTGGTTGCTTTGGACATTCTTTGGAAGCAGATTGGTTATTTTATGGTTCCTTTGGTCTGCCCTCAGTGTAATTCCCCTGCCCCCCTTTTTTCCATATTAAAGCAGCCTATTTTCATATACTTAGAGATCATGGTTCTGTAAAATTCTTAGGTGTTTTTTATGTATGTATGTATGTATTTATTTATTTAGCAATTGTAGGGCCACATCGACTAGGCTAGGGGTTGAATTGGAGCCATAGCCGCCGGCCAATGCCACAGCCACAGCAATGCCAGATCTAAGCTGCATCCAGATCTATGTTGCACCTTGCAGCAATGCCAGATCCTTTAACCCATTGAGCAAGGCCAGGGGTCAAACCCACATCCTCATGGATACTAGTCAGGTTCTTAACCCACTGAGCCTCAGTGGGAACTCTGCTTAGGTGTTTTTAGAGCAGCTTTTAGTCTGAGATTGGATGGCCGCAATGTCTGCCTGGGAGCAATGGGATGTGATTCACTTGAGTGCCTTGCAGTCTGAAAGCCCAGCCAAACTCTGCTCCCACCTTCATCACATCTTAGCCATGTGCCCTCTGAGCCTCAGCTTCCTCGTCTAGGAGATGGACATGGTGACCTTGACCTTGAGAACCAGAGATTGTGTATGTAAAGCTTCAGCATAGTAAGCGGCTTAGAGGGCCTGCACGAGGTTCTGAGGTCACATAAGACTTACACAAATGCGATGTGGTCGTTGCGCAAACGCATAAAAACCCTGCTGGTCCCTTGGCTTTAATTGGTAACTGTCAGATGCCAGAGACTGTTCTAAGACCACAAGTTTCCTTTTGTATAGTCCCGTTTTCCAGCGTCAGGGTCAGGTCCCCACCAGGCCCATCTGACTCAGATGCCTGCTCTTCTGCCTGCTGTCTGTGCACACAGCTTCTCCAGGAACAGCATTTTCCTCGTTACTGCAGGTCAGCAGTGGGCGGCCAGCTCTGAAGGCAGATATCATCACGATAATTGCACCAGCAAGGAGCCGTTCAGTCTTCATAGGGTCTCTCTTCCCCCTTCCCACGTTGAAAGGGCACCCTGTTGGGCCAAAATGCTGATGAAGACGGAAGTGTCTGGTAACGCTCACGTCATCCCCAGGTCCAGACTGCGGCTGGACCACCACCCAGTGGCGCGGCCGTCCCTGTTCTTTTTGGGGGGGCGGGGGGGCTTGGAGCTGGGGGCCTCCCGTGGCTCGTGTAAAGGAGTCGGGGCTTAGAAAGGGTGCAGAGGTGAGGGGTGACTCCGCCCTCCTCCTCTTTTGGGTCAGTGGCCCTCATCAGGCCAGACACTTTGGATTCATTAGTTGGACGGTTTGCAGTTGCCCCTTTGCCACATCTGTTGCTGCCTTCCCGGGCCTGTCACACTCACAATTAAGGTTCATTAGAGACCCTGTCAGTCATATGGTGCACGGAACCTGCCTGCGAGAGGCCTCAGGAAGGGGCCGCCCAGCCCCGTGGCCCCCCTTTGCACATGATTGCCGACCTAACTTGAGATGTTTGGGGTGCAGGAGAAGAGGCGTGAATGGCACTTGTGAAACCCCAGACTTCAGGTCCTAGTGGGCCTGTTACCTTCTGTGTGATTGAAACCTTCACGCTTCAGCCAGAATTGACGCGGCAGAAGGAGGTGGTCGGTGGGAGCCGTGTCAGATGGAGGCTTTGGAGCAAGTACCTGACAGCGGGCTACTCAGAGGAGCGATTCGACGCCAGATACAGAGGAGATTTAATTACGGTTAATCTCCCTCTCCCCTCTTTCTGGAATGCACAGGCACACTTAATTACTGTTGACTGGAAGCTAAAATAACACTCTTGGTTCAGAACAAAACCCTTTAGGAGATTTGCCCCAGGCTGGAAACGATTATCCTTCACGCGACTGGATTTCTCCCTCTGCCTGTGTGTTGAATCAAGTTGGGAGCAGGGCTGTGCATCCGGCACGTTAGGGCTGCTCGCTTACTACTTCTCCCCCAGCCCTTTCCTGCCTGTGTCATTGAGTTTCCTACTTCTCAGCACCATGTGTTAGGGAAACCACATCTCCAGGTTGGGTCGCTCAGCAGGATTGGCTTACAGTCCTTCCTGTTAATTTTATGCCGTCGTTTTGTGCTATTTTCACCAAAGGCCCTCGGGCTCGGAAGCACCTGTGATGTGATCATGCTCATCTGTAACCCCAACCCCGCAGCGCCCGGCCCCATGGTCGATGCTGAATAAATGCTGGCTCATGATCCAGTAAACCTGCCCACCCCCTGACTCTGAGAAGGGCAGGGGTGGGCCTGTCACACTTGCTGAGCTGTGTCGTCTGAGGCAGAGAGACGCAGGGAGACAAGATGCCTTCTTGAAGATGTAACTCAGGAGACCGAAGCCCCTCGTCCTCGGGGCTGGTGGCCCTGGCAGGTGGCAGTACACGGCAAGGCAGTGGTTCACCTGGAGTCTGGGAAATCACTGGAGTCGAGGTAGCAGCGTCTGGGTGTACCCTGAATATCATAGTGACCTCAAGTAGGCTGCTTCAGGTCTCTGTGCCTCGGTTTCCTTGTTGGCACAAGGAAGAGAATGACGAATGGCCTCGTTCTCAGAGAGGGCAGTTGTGAGGACTAGTGGTGTGGGTCGGGGCCTGGGGCAGCGCTGGGCGCGGGCGAGCATCAGTGTCAGAGGAGAAGGCGCTGGCCAGAGCTCCTTAGGGGCCTTGATGACAGCAGGCGGTGAGTGGGGGAGAAATTCAGCCATGGGGCCAGCTTGGGTTCTCGGCCTTTCCCATCACCGTTCAGCTGTCCTTCTAGGGAGGGGTGTGCCCTTGTCGGAGGTGGCCTGGTTTTCCTATTGGGCCAGGTCAGTGGGTGGATGCTTCTTGGTCAGGTTCTGAAAGGCGGTGCTGTTGCCCAGCTCGGCCAGGAGGGGCCCGGGAGGTGCGCTCACATCTCAGTCTCACCACTGTGACTCCTCGTGTCTTGACCGCAAAGGCGTTAATGAGCAGGGCACGTGACAGCAAGAGAGTCCAGGAGGGAGGCGGGCCCTCGCGGCACTGGGTGCAGCCAGGCTGTTGGATGCCGGTGGAGACTTAGTTCCCTGTGCCCAGAACGGTCACTTTTAAAGAGAGCTGCCCACCCCAGCAAGGTCAAGGTGTGTTTGGCCTCATTATAGAGCAGGGCAGTGAACGCTTTTGCTGTTGCCCCACCCTTGATCCCTGGATGGCGCTCCCTACCTGTCATCCTCCACCTGCCCCAGCTCGATCTCTGTGGCCAGAGCACCATCCCACAGGCAGTGCTGATCATGACCCTCCTTGGCCCTCGGGACTCCAGACTGTCAGCGGGGTCAAGGCCAGACAACACTCTGGGTTTGAGAACTCTCGATCTGGCCCCGTCCACCCCTCCTGCCTCCCTCAAGGCCCTTGTGCTCCAGCCAAACTGACCTGCCATAGGGCTTCCCGCAGGCCCCGTGCCCTGTCCGGTTGGGGCTTCGATGTGCCCCTTTGGGTGGCGGACATCACCAAGCCCACCCTGCTCATCTTCCAGACCGGCTTGGGCCTCACTCCCCCACCCCTCCCTCCTCGGCACTTTTACTCTCAGTTATGGTTGCTTAATTATGTGACTTCTCACTGCCCCCTCAGCTCTCTGAGGGCGGGGACCTTGTCTGCTGTGTTCACCTTTGTGTCCCCTGTGGGTGGCACATAAGGGACACTCAGGGAAGGCTTGCTCAAACCCCTACTGCGTGCTGAAGCCTGAGCTGAAGCCCCGGGTCAGAGTGGTAAGTGCGATAAGGTTTGTGTCTATAGTGAGATGGCTAATATGTGGAATCTAACAAAACAATACACGGAGTTCCCGTTGTGGCTCAGCAGAAATGAACCTGACTACCATCCATGAGGATGCAGATTCGAACCCTGGCCTTGCTCAGCGGGTTAAGGATCTGGCATTGCCATGAGCTGTGGTGTAGGTCACAGATGGTGGCTTGGGTCCCGTGTGGCTGTGGTGTAGACCGGCAGCTGCAGTTCCGATTCGACCCCCAGCCTGGGAACCTCCATATCCCTAGGTGTGGCCCTAAAAAGACAAAAAAAAAAAAAAAAGTGATACAAAAGAACTTACAAACAGAAACAGACTCAAAGATTTTAAAACCAAATTTATGGTTACCAAAGGGAAAACATGGAATGGGAGGGATCCATTAGGGGGTTGAGATTGACATACGCATATTACTGTATATAAACTAGAGAGGTAATAGGGACCTCCTGTAAAGCACAGGGAAATTACTCAATACGGTGTAATAATCTATATGGGAAAAGAATCCGAAAAGGAACGGAGGTATGTATATGTATAACTGATTTACTTTGCTGTACACCTGAAACTAACACAACTAAGTCAACTATATGCCAATAAAATGTACTTAATTAAAAAAGAAAATTGTGTCCTTAAAGAGCAGGTAGTCACGGGGGAAGACAGACACCCAGGTGGATGCACTACAAGGATTCTCATGGAGAGGAGCACAGAATTCTGCCGAAGCACCACCAAGGGGCACCAAGCCCACCTGGGGTGGGTGGATTTCAGAGAAAGCTTCTTGGAGTCGGTGAAGCCCGAGACACAGCCTAATGGGTGGCAGGAAGAGAGCCAGCCGGGCCGAGACTGAACAGGGACAGTGTGTTTCCGTCCCAGTTCCAGCCTGTTGCACTGGTGCCTAGTGAGCTGTGGGCACTGGCTCGGGCCTCCTGGGTCCCTGCCAAAAAGCAGGTGATGGGCACACACTCCAGGTTTGTGGGGCTCAGCTGTGGGTTGCTACTCAGACTTTCTAGGTGGATAAGAGCAGGGACAGAGATCAGTTGACTATCTGTAATTTCAAGATTAGAGCTGGGGGAGTTCCCGTCGTAGCGCAGTGGTTAGCAAATCCTACTAGGAACTATGAGGTTGCAGGTTCAATCCCTGGCCTTGCTCAGTGGGTTATGGATCCGGTGTTGCCATGAGCTGTGGTATAGGTCACACATGTGGCTTGGATCCCGCGTTGCTGTGGCTCTGGTGTAGGCCGGCGGCTATAGCTCCAATTCGACCCCTAGCCTGGGAACCTCCACATGCCGTGGGAGCGGCCCTAGAAAAGGCAAAAAGACAAAAAAAAAAAAAAAAAGATTAGAGCTGGGAAATGTGCCTTTTTCCTGGATTGCTCCTTTCCTGGGAAGCAGTGGCCTTGCTGGCTCTGTGGAGCTGCCAGCGTCAGCTGCCTTTACCTTGTCTGATCCCACGAGCCCCAGGACTTCCTGCGTCCCATCAGTCACGTGCCCACAGATGCTGCCCCGAGGGAACCCAGTAGACTCTTGACTTCCCAGTGGTGGAGGAGGGGGGCAGAGTCTGTGCCTTTGTTCCCCATGCTTGTTACTTACCCTTAGAACTTGGGATTTGGTGACTCTTCTCGTAACTGTGGGGACACAGGGTACCCTGCAATGTGGAGTGCCCCAGGGCTGCATTGAACGTCACCATGTCCCAAAAAGAAGAGTATCAGCATGGGTGTCAGCTGTTTGGGGAAAAACCACTGCTTCTGCTTCTGTCCCTTGGGAGTCCAAGCCTTCCCTCTGGATGGAGCGGGGGATGTCATTTTTCTGTTTGTTGACAGATCATCTGCCCACATGCCGGGTGTTGAAGTCTATTGGAAATACCTGTGAGAGTGCTGTGTGATGCATGCACATGGAAAGGTGTAGTCCCGAGGTCTGAGTGTTTAGTTTTCCCTTGAATTGTGTTTTTGCCTTAAAACACCTTGACAGAGGAGCTCTCCTGAGTGCTGCACTGTCTGTGAGAAGCACCATGGAGAAAATCCAGCCTGTCTGCTCCCAGGCCTGGTGGTCCTCTTCTTTTGCTTTAAGGGACCCCGAGAGCACTGAGAGGTGGCAGGGGGCAAGACCACGTGCTTCCTTCTTGGTGAGAGTGTCAAGCAAATTGGAACTTGTTGATCGCCCCGTTGCTTTCCACATTCTTTCCATTCCGGAGACCACGGGGAGATTGGCCGATGCTCCGCAGGCTTTGCAAATCTTTCCCTAATTAAAGGGCCTCCCAGCTGCGTGCGTGGCTCTTCTGCCTCAAAGCTCTGCCCTTTGGTGTTTGTGTTTAAAATTCCATCTTTCCAAAATGTTTGCCACTCAGCAAGTCTCCTTGAAAGCCCCCCGCTTTTGTTTGGGGGAAGCTTTTTCCTTCTGGCTTTTATTCTGCCTATGTACAGGAAATTTAAGTCTGTTTGGAATTATGCTCACGGTCCTCTCTGGTTATTTTTCCGTTGTTGTTAACCTCGTGGTGTGTCTCACCGGCCCTGGGGTCCGTGCTGCTGTGGCTTCTAGGTGGACGAGGGACCAGAGAGGGTCATGTCAGTTTCACTCTGAGCGAAGCAAACAGACGAGCTTGGTCCTCCGGCGATAGGGCCGTCTGCAGGGTCAGGGAGGTGCCCAAGAAGGACTCAGACCCAGGTGTGGGCGGGGTGTGTCAGCGGCAGGCGAAGCTCTCCCCAGGGGAGAAGGGACCTGCTTCTTGTCAACTGAACCAGACACATAATTCATCACAAATGCACAGAGACCCCTTCCTTGATCTTGCCCTGATGGAACTTTCTAGTAGGAGGTCTGTCTGGCTCCTGCATGTCGGGAACTGTGTGGCATCCTGTTGCTGGGGAGCCTCAGAGAGCGGTGTTTTATAAAACGCTCAGAGAGCTTCCACGAAGAGGTCCGAGGAGTATCTAAGTTAGATCCTGCCCTCTGGTCGATGAGAGACCTGAGACCTACAAGTGAGCTGGAGAGACAGTCCACTTCCCAGGACCAGAAGCGGCAGGGGGCTCCTATCCAGGACCATCAGGAAGCCCTGGGCAGGTTGGCAGGCAGCAGTCCTGGTTGAGGAGAGCCTGGCTCACCCCCTTAGAACGTGTCTGGTTTGGGCAGCAGATTTGAAACCCGTAAGGAGAGCACAGCTCGCTCAGTCAGCTTCCCTCGACCTTTGAAGCTGGCCAGGAGCTGGGTCTGTGAGGAGTGGCTGTGTGTCCCTGAGGGCCTGGGTTGAGGCCACACTGGGGTTTCTGATGCATGCCCATCACACCCGCTTTAGCAGGTGCTATGCTAACTGCCAGTGCTGGAGTCTCGGGTCAGTGAAGAGGACACTGAAGTGGCTGAAGATCTGTGCCATGGGAAACAGGAAAAACTGGGCTTCCCTGTAGGGAGTATATTCGAGGCGGGAGGCTCTGGGAGGCAGGAGGTCACTCCTGGAAGAGAGAAGAGGGAGTCATTTGCACTCTACAAATAGAGAACTTTTCTCAGAATTTCACGTTTGAGCTGGAATTGAGGGAGAAGCGCATACAGCCCAAGCCTCCTCCCTCTTCTCCGTGTTGTGCCTTGTGTGTCCATGTCCTGAGGCCCAGGAGGCAGGCCCAGGGCCTAGTCAGTTTGGGTCTCACACAGCGCCTTGCTCAGTAAGTGTTTTGTTTTAGGAAGAACGTCCGGTGAGCTCGTAAAGCCATGTCCTGGATGGCCATAGAGATAATAAGTAAATAGACCAAGTCCTGCACTCTGAAGCGCTGTGCCCACTGGTTCTCAGACATTTTAAAAATCAGTGGAGGAGTTCCTGTGTGGTTAAGGATCCAGCACTGTCATGGTAGTGGCTCAGGTCGCTCCTGTGGCACAGGTTCGATCCCCGGCCTGGGAGCTTCTACATGTCACAGGTGCAGCCGGAAAAAAAGAAAAAAAATTAGTGGAGCCCTCTCTTCAGATTAAATCGTACACAAAACTTGAATGAAACAGGCAGTGGTGGGCCCAGACCTCCTCTTACTCTACCACCCTGAGGCCCCGCTTCTTCACCAGTACCTCTCCAAGCAGTCTTCTCTGCCTTGGGGAACCCTAAAACCCATCTTGTTCAGTTG
Organism: Sus scrofa; assembly: GCF_054392235.1. NCBI lineage: Eukaryota > Metazoa > Chordata > Mammalia > Artiodactyla > Suidae > Sus > Sus scrofa. Next base: position 82,284,846 of record NC_139388.1, on the reverse strand, counting down.
GTCCATTTTAGAGATGGGGAAACTGAGGACCCGTGATCTGGCCCCACTTCATCGTAGACCCGCCGCTGGGTTCCAGGCTGGCGATGCTTCCCCTACCGTGTGCTGCACTAATTTGTTCTGATGTAGCAAAGCTTTGGGTGGTTAGGGTCAGTAGCTGGATAAATATAACTGAGAGGGAAGAGATGGGGGACCCTGCCCCTGGTTCGTGATGCCAGGGGTTACTTTTTATTAACCTAAACTCAGGTCGGGTAACATATTCTTATGTACTTTTTACCCCAGTTAATTGTTTTGCATTTGCATTGAACTTATCATTCCCTGGATAGGCCTGTGCTCTCTGGCTGGAACATTCTCTTTTTTTTTTTGTCTTTTTTGTTGTTGTTGTTATTGTTGCTATTTCTTGGGCCGCTCCCGAGGCATATGGAGGTTCCCAGGCTAGGGGTCGAATCGGAGCTGTAGCCACCGGCCTACGCCAGAGCCACAGCAACGCGGGATCCGAGCCGCGTCTGCAACCTACACCACAGCTCGCGGCAACGCCGGATCCTTAACCCACTGAGCAAGGGCAGGGACCGAATCCGCAACCCCATGGTTCCTAGTCGGATTCGTTAACCACTGTGCCACGACGGGAACTCCTGGAACATTCTCTTGATGCACTTTTTTAAAAACAATAGTGGTATAATTGTGGTTATGTAGATGCAATTCATGTACTATAGAATTCACCCTTTTACAGTATACAGGGCTGGAGTTCCTGTTGCGGCTCAGTGGGTCACGAACCCAACTAGTATCCATGAGGATGTGGGTTCGATCCCTGGCCCCATTCAGTGGGTTAAGGATCTGGTGTTGCTGTGAGCTGTAGTGTAGGCTGGCGGCTGCAGCTCTGATTCGACCCCTAACCTGGGAACTTCCATATGCTGCAGGTGAGGCCTTAAAAAGAAAAAAAAAAAAGTATACAGTGGTTTTTCAGCATCTTTACAGAGTTGTGTGGCCATCGGTGTTCAGCCTTCCAGACTGTGCTCCTTAGACCAGAAGGCACTCTTCCTGCATCTCAGACCAGCTGCTTTGTGACCTACTCTGCCACACCCATGCTTCAGTTTTTATATTTTTATGGTTGCACCCACAGCATATGGAAGTTCCTGGGCCAGAGATTGAATCCGAGCCACAGCCGTGACCTGTACCACAGCTGGAGCGACTCTAGATCCTCTCACCCACTGCACCAGGCCAGGGATTGAACCCGGGCCTCCACAGCAACCTGAGCTGCTGCAGTCGATGCCTAACCCCCTGCGCCCCAGCAGGACCTCCTCAGTTTTTATAGCTGAGCTGGGATGTTAGCATGTTGTGACTTCTGGCCTCCCTGCCCCTTACCCTCAGAGATGCCCTGGGCCACCCCCCTTGCCTCCGAAGCTCCAGTACGTCCCTGGTCCAAGCTCAGTGCACACTGGAGCTGCGTTGTGTCTCTCTCCTCTCAGACTTCAGCTCCTGGAGGGTGGGGACACTGTATTTAATCCTGCATATATTTAGGTGGATTTTATCTGGAGAACTTGTTTTACTTCCTAATGAGCCAGGGTGGAGGGGTGGAAGGGATGGAGGAACTTGATTCTGGAAGACACACTGGTCAAGGGGGCGTGTCCATTGCTCCTGGGTGGAGCCGACTGCTTCCCCAGTAGAAAGAATTACAGATTTTCTTTGTCCCTGCCTGGTCATTTTCTCTTGGTGACTCAGTGAAATTAAAACAAAACCTTGATGAGACATCCATCCAGTGGAAGGAATCCAGTGTGAAATGTTGTGGTCAACCAGCCAGAATGATTTCAGTGCTGAGCGAGGAAAAAAAGCCACGGGCTGTTCTGGGTATACCTCATATAACGCAGTGCATCACCGCTGGCCCCCGCGCCCCCCAGACACACACACACCCACACACACACATGCACACACAGTCCCACTTGAAAGGGGACAGCAGTGTCACTGGAATGCTGGTAAACTGTTGGACTTGTCGGGGTCGTTTAGAAGTTTGTGATCCTGAGAGTTTGGGGAGCATGTCTGCTGCAAGTGCCAGGGCTGTGGCGTGTGACTGAGTGGTCGCGTGGCTCTGAGCCTCTGCTGCTTCCTGAGGCCCATGGCTCCCCCGGGTGGCTCTAAGGGGCCCTGGGTGAGGGGGACCCCGTGTGGATCCGCAGGCAGACCCTGTGCCTGCTGACCCCAGGCATCTTGCGCATCTTGGAATCAGGATGCCCTCTGTACTGCAGGGTGTCCCGTGGGGTTTCGGGTCAGAGGCGCTTCCTGAGCTGCCGTCACCCACATTTGCTTGGCTTTGTGATTCTTTGTCATGTCTTTCCCTGCCGTCCCCTTACCGCGCAGCTGAACACACGTGATTTCCGCCTTGACACGTGGGTGAATGTAGCCGAAAGGACCCTCCCAGTGTGGTGAAGGGGGGTGGTCTCTGCATTTCACAGGCTTTGCCCTGGCCGGCAGCCAGCGCCCTTCCCATCAGGTAGCTTTTGGCCCCTTGTCATCAGAGGTCCCCTACCAGAACCTGGGCGTGGCCTGTCCATAGCCTTAGGGAAGGTTTTACACACCTTCAGTGAATGCCGAGGCCAGGCCTGAGCCGAGTCCCCAGCCAGAAGGACCCTGTGGTTAGGTCTTCCCACTTCGCCCTTGGGCGCTGACCTAATCCTGCAAAAATCTGCTTTTGCTAAATACTTCTGCCTCCAGTCAGTTGATGATCCTTACAACTATTTTTGTCTGCGGTTTACCTGCCAGGCAGCATGCTGGAGGTGGCGCTGGCTCGGTGTGTGAGGGCTCTGGCTCTGGGGTGGGATTGTGTGGGTTTCCTTGAAATCTGCCACCTCTCAACTGTGTGCCTTCACCAAGTTACTTGCCTGCCTGTGCTGCAGTGTCCTCACTTGTAAATAATGATAATTTAGCATAAATTGGGATAACGTTAGTACCTCTGCTTTGCACAGGGTTGCCGCAATTATAAAATGAGGATGCGTGTTCCAGGCTTAGGAGAGGGTCTCGTCATAGCAGGCACTTAAAACACCTGCTGTCATTAACATCATCACTTTAATAATGCTCGAGTAGAGGGACCCTCTGTCCTGCCCATGAACTTACATTGTCTTTGCCGGAAGATCATCTTATGGTCCTTATATAAACGAGTTGTTTTTATGTATTTTTTTTACCTGATCTTTTTCCCCAAAGGACTTGAGGTGCTTTATAAGAATGCAGCCAATGCAGTAATGCTTTGCTTAACCCCACAGCCAGAAAGCAGGCCTGCAGGCCCTCTGGAAGAAGGTGTCAGCTCTGTCTATGTTTGCCTTCCTCACACAGCGAAGGCTGGAGGCCTGCACGGAGCCTGAGGGGCAGGGCCAGCCCCATGGGTCCCAGCAGGGTGGGGAGCAGAGACTTGGGTCTCCATCCTTGGCTGGCGAGCCCTCTGTCACAGTGCTGCAACGCTGTCCCAGGTCATGGCTCTCTTGCCCTGCTCCCACCACCTAGCCAGTCCATTGCTAGGGGAAGCACTGAGGAACATTTGGGGAGCTTCCCACTGACAGAAACATGGGTTACAAAAGATAAGAAACCAGCCTCAAGCAGCCCTCCTTTTCCACAGTTCAGAACCATCCCAACATTTAGGAAGCCCGGCCAGTGTTAGGCTGGCCCAGACATGTCATCCCTGCCCTGAGAAAAGATACCACATCCCAAGCTGTAGGCCTAGGACTGAGCCTGGTACAGGGCGGCAGGGCGGCTGCCTTTGCCATGCAGAGGAGGGGACCTAGAAGGACAGCTGGGGTCACTAGGTGGCATTGATCCTGGTGGAGAGACTGTCCAGGATGTTGGGTGGAGGGGCGGAAGGGGAACTCGTGGGGAAGCCATGGCACTGCAGCAGGTGTCTGCATGCGGCTCTCAGGAGCCAGTCCAGATAACCTAGACCCGGTGAGTTTTCTGCCTGTGGCTTCCTGAAGGTGGTTGTGTATTGTGCCCTGTTCCTCAGGGACCAGTCCTTAATTAAGAGGAGCCCACCACAGGTGACGCATTGGCTCCTGGCCAGGGAATGGTTAATTTCAAGTGTTGGGGGTGCGGGGGCGTAGGGTTACCTGTAGACAATGGGAGCCTGTGTGTGCCCCTCGGTGACTCACAAGTAGTGATTTTAATTTCTCCTTCAATTTGTCTTCTCTTTGTTCTGCCCCTTCCTGACCCTTCCTTTAGAAAGCCCTTCTGGCCTCTTACTCCAGGCTGCAAGCTGCCAGAAGATACAGCTTTGGAGTATGAATGGCTGAAACCCAGCCCAGGAAGTTTGCCTTTGTTTATTATTTATCTCTGGGGTGGTTTGGGGGCACCTGCCTAAGAAAAGAAAGGGAGAAGGGGGGCGCTTATTGTTTCTTGAGACAGCTTTGTTGTTATAGGCTCGTGAAGAATTGATTTCTAAGCAGAATAAAACACGTGTTGATCAGAAACAATCTCCTAACGTTAGCCCTAACACCTCATGGCTGTTAGGGCCTCAGAGCCAGAACCCGCTGACAGCGTGTGCCTTCTGCAGGCAAGGACCCATCTGCTGGGTGTGGTGCCTGTACCAGCGTCCCGGATCGAAGGGGCACAGTTCACTCCATTATAATATTGTTTCCAAAATTGTGGAATTGCTTCTTCCGCTTGACATGTGCCTTTAACTATGTTCTCCTTAAAAGCACATCTTACCGTTTGTTGGCTTCAGATGAAGAATATGGTCTGACTTGTCCTTAAAGAATATTGTTCTGAGTCAAACGATGGCTTGATTAAGAGAGGCCAGATCTGAAACAGGAGGAGAGCCAGCTGCCCTGGGTAGAGGCTGTGCTGGGGGTGGGGGAGGTCAGGGGCCATGCAGACCCCAAGTCTGTGTCATGCCCACCCCACCCCCGATTCTCTTCCCTTCTCGCCCTCTCGCCTTGTCAACCCGGTGGAGACTGTGCCTTAGAATTGCCAGCTCAGATCTGGAACTTAAGAGTCCAGTTCCGTGCACCCCCTGCTCGCTGTGTGAGCAGCCTCCCTGCACTTGGGGTTCCTCGTCCACACGGGGCAAGGGGCATGGAGGGCACCAGCCAGAGGATGGACTCCAGAACATGCTGATCCCGTGGTATGTTTTGAGGCCTCTGGGGGTGAAAGGTCCCTGGAGGTGAGTGGGGGCCGCTGGGCTCCCCTCCGTTGTCAGGTAAGCCATCCAAGTGGCTCTACAGGACGGGGTGAGGAGTCCCCACTGCAGGGCCTCCACGGGGGGGGGTAGTGGCATTAGATCAGGGTCCAGAGTGTTTCGGGTGACAGGCTAAGATCCTGGTAACAAAGCTGCTGCTGGGCAGTTGCAGGAGGAATTGTGTTTGCTCTACCCTAAGCGGGGGGCGGGGGGGGGTTTCAGAGAGGAGGGGCTCCTCTCATCTCCCATAGGTTCTGGAGCTGGGTCCCAGTTTCACAGATGGGTCTTTGAGTGCATCCTTCTTTATACCTGGGAGGCTGGGGAGGAGGTGGAAGGGAGGCTTTTAAAATTTTTTTACCAAAAAACTGTGTGCCAGGACTTGCCATCACATTTAAAGTGACCTACAGTCACTGTTCCACCTGGCCACGACCCACACCAGCCTCACCTGGGCCCTCTCCAGCCCACAGATGCTTCTTTCTTCCTCTTACTCACCCAGGGGCCTCCTGCCACAGGGCCTTTGTGCCAGCTCCTCCCTCCCATCACTCACCGGTCCTCTGTCTGCCCCTAGACCACTGCATCCCTGCATCCCCCCCACTCATCTCCATCAGGTCCACGGCCCAGCCCTTTCTGCTCAGGATGGCTCCTTGTGCCTTGTCTGTTTTCAGGGGCTTGAGTTTGCTCTGTGAGAGTAGGGCACCCTGGGGTGGGCGCTCAGATCTGTTGTTGTAGCAGATCTACTGGCAGGTGTGGGAGCCCCATTTTGAGGTTTAGGAAGGTTACACTCAACCAGGAGATGGCAGACCAAGGATTTGTACTTGTGTTGGTGTTTTCTAGAATGTCACTCTGTAGTAGATTGTTTTCTTTTTATTAGAGAAAAAGGGGAAGGTTTGGGGCCTTGGGAAAAGTAAAAGGAACAGATTGTAAGCAGAGACCTCTGCTGGCCGGCAGGAGGAAGCGCCCCATCATGGTAGTTTGCTGCCGCTGGGGCTGGGCCTGCCCGGCCTCTGCCCAGCCGTGATTTCGGCAGCATTACTCATCCGAGTATGTGACCCAGAGAACAGGGGCTGTTTTCGATTCTTATCTCTCTGGTGGTGGGCTCTCCGCCAGCGGGCAGATCAAAAGATGGAATGTGTTCATTTGGCCATTTAAAAAAAAAAAAACAAAAAACCCGAGGTACTAGGGCGCGGTTCTTAAAGATGAGGGCGCCGTGGATAAGATTATCCACGGAGTTGAACTGGTCTGGCTTTTGTGCTTTTTTTAAGGGTTCATCTCAAGTTTCTTTTTCTGGTTGAACAATTTTTTTCAACATTAATAACTAATGGCAAAGGGGAAGAGGCAAAGTAGAACCATATGGCAGCCCCAACGCAAACCTCACTTGTGGCCGGAAACTTCTGATTTGTATCTCTTTTCATGTGATCAGCTGTTGGGTTAGATCGTAGAAAGGCATTCAGTTTGGGGGCGACAGCAAGCGTTTTTTTGTTTCGTTTTGTTTTTAATTTTTAACCAAAATGTCCTTTATCTCACATGTCTTGTCTTAGACATTGGCTGGTAGCTGTGTGACTTGGGGCCAGTTTCTTCTTGAAAAGAGGACAGTAACCGTATCTATAGGCAGGGCCATTTGGAGACTTCAGTAAAAGAGGCAATACAGGGAGAGTTTCTGGGGAACAGGCCTGCACGCCCCACCGGGTGTTGGCTGGGACATCCTCCTCATCTTTATCCTCCTGATTGTTAAGGTGTCACCTTAGGCACTTGATCGTCGTGCAGTCGCCTCTCTCCTACCTTCTTCCTCCTGGGCTTTTTCCTCTCTCTGCCCTAGTTCACATTATTCCCCTTTGGCCCCCTCTTTCTTGTGGGCCCATGGGCACCTGTGAGCCAGATGGCAGTCCTGTTGGTGAGGGGCCTGATGGTTCCTGCCCTCTGGGGCGTGGCCACAGAGGAGTTCATGGCAGCAGGGAAAAGGAGTCCCGAACTTCACCACCAGCAGGATGGCAGGAAGGCTGTCTTGGCTGGCGTGGCGTTGTTTATTATTCCAAGTCACTTGGAATTAGGTTCAAATCCCCCCAACAGCTTGGATTGGTCTGACACCTTTGGTGTTATCGGAACCTTCCTTACAAAGGCCGTGAAGCAGGTCAGATGGGCAGTTTGGACAGAAACCATCCGGCCCTCGGGTGGTCGACACCAACCACGTGTTCTTGCCGGAGATCCTGCTTGGGTCTGGAGGTGGCAGAACTGAAGACACTCGCTCCCGAAAGTGCATTCCTGGCTTAGTTTGGACCTGCCCTTTCATTTAAATTGCTGTGCACTCCTAATCCATGAGACTTAATGTGATTTCTTCCACTCTTCTAAGCATTTGACAGGACTCGGAGGTGTGGTAGTGTTGAGATGAGTGTAGGAAGAGAGTCTTTAACTAATTGACTAGATTACAGAGATAAACTGCCTTTGTTTGGAGTCTGTACTATGACCTCAGATCACAGGATTAATACCCACTTCCACAAAAGTCAACAAACGCACAAGTGCCCCCATGAGTGTGTGTGTGTGTGTGTGTGTGTGTATGTGTGTCACTGGGGTGGGTTTCGAGGACCCCTTGGGCCTCAGCCTCTGCAGGCACAGAGTCAAAAGTGCAGCGAAGTACTGGGGAAGGAATAAAATGATAGCTGATGGTAGTGTTAGCACTTGGGATTCAGCTGACATCAGTGTTACTGCAGGAATTCCTCAGAATTTGGCAACTTGATAAAGAAGTTGGAGTTTGGACTGGGCCCTGAAGGATGGTAGGATTTAAGACAGTGTGGGAATAGGTTGCCAAGTTTAGCAAAAAATCTATGTCGTGTATAAATTGGAGAAATACCAAAATGTTATTATGTATCTGAAATAAAAATTGAACTGGCCCGTGCATTATTTTATCCAGCAACCCTAAGTGGGGAGGATTCTTCAGAGGAAGATGTGTGCAAACTTGCACGTCCCAGTAGCCATGAGGAGGACAGTGTGGTGGTTTGAGAGGGTTCCGGCAGAAGTGGAGGGGTGGGGTGGGATCACTTGGGGGGTGCCAGATTGTGACTAATGCCACCTTGAGCAGCTGCTTTGGTACAGGTCTGCGGGCACACCGAGTGGCCCACACTTTTCATTCCCCATGACGACAGTAAAATTATTCTTACAGAGCATTTGTCTTTGATCGGAGAAATGGGACTGGTGGAGGGAAATACAATACTAAGATGTGGCCCAACTTGGGAGTTTATCCAGAAGGCGAAAATGGTAGTGCTTGGGTGAAGAATCATCCAGCCGAATCACGCCCCAGGTGCTTTTCACAGTCGGGCAAATGGTCTGTCATTCACAGGCTTTCTTGTTCTGTACACTGCTGGAGTTTTGTGAGATTCGGTTTAGATGTATATTCCCCAAGGCTGGTTAGTACCTGGCCATAGGTTTTGAGAAGTCCAGGCACAGATCTTCCAGGGTGGATGGATCTGGAGCTCAGGTTATCACCATGGCACCTCCATGCCCCCAAACTCAGTGGGTGCTCTCCTGATGCCTGCCACAGCCCGGGCCCGCACCCCCAGCCCGGCCTCCCTGGCTGAGGGAAGGTGAGCCGTGTGTTCCTCCATCGCCCTGAAGACAGCTCTTCCCTGCATGGGCCGGGGCCTGAGGCCCTCTCATTGCCCACGGACAGTGGCGGGGTGAAGCTCAGCCTTGCCTGAACCCAGTGGAAGGAGGAGCCTTGTGGCCAGAAGAGGAAGGGAGGTTGGGCAGGTGACAAGAATGGCTCTTGGAGTTCCCGTCGTGGCGCAGTGGTTAACGAATCCGACTAGGAACCAAGAGGTTGCGGGTTCGGTCCCTGCCCTTGCTCAGTGGGTTAACGATCCGGCGTTGCCGCGAGCTGTGGTGTAGGTTGCAGACGCGGCTCGGATCTGGCGTTGCTGTGGCTCTGGCGTAGGCCGGTGGCTACAGCTCCGATTCAACCCCTAGCCTGGGAACCTCCATATGCTGCGAGAGCGGCCCAAGAAATAGCAGCAACAACAACAACAATAACAAAAAGACAAAAAGACAAAAGACAAAAAAAAAAAAAAAGAATGGCTCTTGATGACAGCTGGCACCACAGATCAAGCCCTGCGTTGCCTTAATCTGCTTTGTCTGTGCTTTGAAGGACATGTGTTACAAAGTGGGAGGAGCGGTGTTTCCCCCGGTCCTTTGTGTTGACCTTGAAAGTACCCTGATCTGCTTGGACAGGTAGGGAGGACTGGATCCCATTTTCTAGAAGAGTGGCTGCCACATCTCTTTCTTTGACAGGCCAGAAGAAGAGAGAGGGGTGGGTCATTGGGTTGTGACTCTTAAAACAGAAACAGAATCCATCGTTTCGTAAAATGCTGGACATCTTAACACCACCACCACCAACAAAAAAGGCATCCCAGACAGAGGGTGCCTACGTTTAACATACGAAGAACTTAATGTCCTTTTGAGTATAGTCTTTCTTTACCTGAATTATTTGCACTAAAGCAGTGAGGCTCTCTCTGGCCCAGCAGAGTCCTTGTCTGATGCTCACCTGCTGTGTTTGAAGACCAGCAACTGTGGGCCAAGCCCATGCCCGCGTGGCTGGTTGACAGCTGGGCAGAGGCGCAGTTGAACCCGGGCCTCTTAGGTCTCAGTCTTATCCTGTGGCTGCTCCTTGGGGTCATAGAGTAACACACATGCCAGGACTTTGATTAAAGCCCCAGCTCTCTCTGGTGCTCATGTTTGAAGATGCCTGGTTGGAGTGATGGTGAAATTGCCATTGGTATCCCTTGAAGTTTTAGTCTTTTTTTTTTTTTTTTTGGCCGCACCCACAGCATGTGGAAGTTCCCAGGCCTGGGGTCAAACCTGTGCCACAGCAGCAACCCAAGCCGCTGCAGTGACAACACTGGATCCTTAACTGGCTGCATCACAAGAGAACTCCCCAAAGTTTAGTGCCTGACTGCAAGCTCTTTGGGTGAAACTTCTTGCTACACACCAATATTAATTTAAAACTTAGGTTGAATTGGCATTTAGTAGGCTCCGTATTATGTAACTCCTTCCCTCCCAAGTGGATCAAGCATTGCTGTGTGTCTGGCACTTCCCTGGGCACTGAGGAGACAGTGTGGAACAGGATGAAGTCCCTGCCCTGCTAAAACCTAACATTCTAGTGAGAGACGTGACCACAGATCGATAAAAAATGATTTCAGTTAGTATAACTGCTAGGAAGAAATTACTGAAATACTTTTGATCCATGGATTAACCTCTTGGATAGGAGTGAAGTCAAGCCTCTTTTATACCAGATCCCACTATCCTGTAAGCTTTCCTACATTGGGACTTAGGACTGGCGGGAGGGGGCAGTGGCTGGCTCTGGGCAGAACTGGGATGAGGAGGAACTGGATTCTCAGCGGTCCATTTTCATCCAGGGCCTGAGGCAGCACCTCAAGTTCAGGTTCGATCTAGGGCAGGAGCTGCTGGCTCGGAACGCCAGGCAGCCGATGCCGTGAGTGCAGAAAGGAAGCAGGTGCGTTAGCACGTTGGTACCTAAGGTGCTGCCCCAAGCCAGGCGCTGTGCTGGGTGCTGAGGGCATGTTCATCTCATGCCACCCACAGCGGAGGTGGTTTTTATCGGCCCCACTTTACAGGTGAGGAAAGGAGTCTTGATAGAGAAGTAAAGTGACTTCCCCCAGACCCGGAAGCCAGTACGTAGTAGAGTCAAGAAGTCTAATTTCTGAGTCTGTCGGCTTGGTCTTTAATCCAGGATAAATTGTGCCACTAGTGACAAGGCCCAACCTGTTAAGAGTGGGGTTCTAGGCAGCCTCGGGGCCCAATAGGTAGCCAGCGTAGCAGCCCAGCAGAATGGTGACACTGGGGAAGGCTGTGACATAACAGGTGGGCATATAGGTGCCCAGGGCTGTTCACTTAGGCAGTGACGGGAGAGCAAGACCCCTTCAAATCCCAGCTGCCTTGGGTGGAAGCTGGTAAAATCTTCCTCTCTTGAATCTAGACTGAGCAGAGCTGGGGCTGGGAGGGGTTACTCGCCACAGGGTGTGTGCCTTTGGCATGCATGCTCCTTCCTCTTCGCTGTCTGTTAAACCAGAGTTGTGGTCACAGAGGGAGATTTCTGTCTCTACTTCTTGCTTCTTGTGTGGGCCTTGGGCAGCTTAAGGACACCATGCCTCAGTTCCCTAGTCTGTAAAATGGGGACAGTACACAAGCACTTCCCAAGATGAGTGTGAGCATCAGGTAGGCAATAGGCCGTGTATATGTCAAGGGCCCGGCACAGCGCATGGTACGTCGCAGGCACTCAACTCAGAAATGGTAGAGGGGGGTGCTCTCAGCAGCAAAACGAACGGAGAACAGCTCCATTTTGGTTTGTATGTCTTTCTGTTCAGGAGGTGGGTACACAGTTCCTTTTTGTTGCATCAACAAGGAATTCTGGAATTTCCCATCGTGGTGCAGTGGAAACGAATCCAACTAGGAACCATGAGGTTTTGGGTTCAATCCCTGGTCTCGCTCAGTGGGTTAAGGATCCGGCGTTGCTGTGAGCTGTGGTGTGGGTCGCAGACACGGCTTGGATCTGGCGTTGCTGTGGCTGTGGTGTAGGCCAGCAGCTGCAGCTCCAATTAGACCCCAGCTTGGGAACCTCCATATGCTGCAGGTATGGCCCTAAAAAAGAAAAAAAAAAAAAAAAGGAAGAAGAAGAAGGAATTCTGAAATAAGCACACTGTGTACAGGGGCTGGTGGGGGCTGGGATGCCTTGTGCTGCTCCGTGTATGAGAAACCAATGGTTTCCCTGAGGCCAAAATTTATGCGAGCCATTTGGAGGGTAAGCGTCTTCGAGTTGTGCAGACAGCACCTCACAGGCCAAGGTCGGAAGCACCCCACAGTCAGCAGAGATGCCTCGAGACGCCCCCAGCTGCGGGGTGGTCTCTGAGGTGGTGATGTTGCCTGTCGGCGTCTTTCTGGGGGCGGCGAGGGTCCTCTGGAGGAACACAGGAGCTGCTGTAGCCATCGGCCCCTCTGCTGAGTTGCTCTTCTGGTGTCTTTGCCACATGATTTAACTTTTCCATTTGGAAGGGTTATTGGTGCAGTTGGCAGCCGCTTGTCTGGTAAATGGTATGGCGGGGCCTCCGTAAACCCAGGCCCATGAAACGAATAAGTCAGCACATTGAAAATACAGCATGGAAGTGACTCAGGCCTGAAGGAATCCATTTCTGAGAGCACTGCCGTCCCTTCCTGGAATATTTCAGTGGAAACTCATGTTTGAATTGGGAGGAGGGGGCCAGAAGCCTGGTTATTAGCCGGGCTCTGGGTCGGACTCAGCAGCATTTGCCCTGGGACTCAGCCCTACCTGCCCGGCGCCCCGGGCCCTCCTCCCCAGTGAGCAGCCCAAGAGGGGCAGCCTGGGCAGGGAAGCTGGTGGGACGCTCCCTTTGCGGCAGGTAGGGTTGACTCCACAAGCCAACCTGGTAACGCTCGGCCAGGGGCCCGGAAAGTACTGGAAACTCCACCGGGCCTGGGAGCCGGTGGGAGCTCTCTGGCGTGGATGGGTTATTCTCTGAGGTCTCTGTGTTCCTGTGTATTTAATGTTTACCTTCTTCTCGGGACTTGAGCTTGTACTTTGCCCAAGAGAGACCAATACCGAGCGCTTACACCCTTAACGGTACCAGACCACCCTGGCGAGCAGGTCGTTAGAGCCGCACGCAGTTTGCAAGGACGGCTGTGTTGGAAATCACGCTCCACTGTAATTCAAGAACGGGTTTCTTTATAGAGGGACACAGTTGGTGTCAGGCACATGTGGAAAGGAAAAGAACAGGCCCTTAATTCTGGCAGGGTACCAAGAGCCAGATGCTGACAACGCTGGCCACGATATGGCCACAGTGGCTGTTAGCCAACCTGGGTTGGATGTGTTATTTTAACCCCTGCTCTGCCTTTTTCCTCATTCTGCCAGGTCCCCAGTCTATGTGAAGATCTCCTGTCTTCTGTCGACCAGCCACTGAAAATCGCTAGAGACAAGGTGGTGGGGAAGGATTACCTTTTGTGCGACTACAACAGAGATGGGGACTCCTACAGGTGAGCTCCTGCCCCCAGAGCGCAGCAGGCGCCCGCCCCCCGCCCCCCCGCCCCCCAGCCTGGGCCACTCATCACCACTGCCAGCGGCCCCCAGGCCACTGCGCTTTGACAGCTGACAGCCCATCGGCCTTCTCTCCACTTGTCCTTCTGCTCAGCTTGCCTCCCTCACGTCTGTGCACGCTTCCATCCCGGCCACCAGTAGGCGTCTGTGGAGGGCCTCCACTGGGCATTGGAGGTGCAGCATTGAACAGGAGGCCCCTGCCCCAGGGGAGCTTACAGTCTAATGAGACAGGGGTGTTGTTAAAAACAATGAGCTAGAGTCCCTTGGTGGCACAGGGGAAAGGATCCGGCCTTGTCTCTGCAGTGGCTTGGGTCTCTGCTGAAGCCTGGGAATTTCCATGTGCCACAGGCACAGGCAAAAAACAAAACAAGACAAAGCAGTGATTGGCTTCATTAAAACGCATCAAGTCCTGCAAAGGGCAAGGTACAGGATGCTGTGCCTGTGCCGGGGATCCCAGGCACAGGGAGGGCCTGTGTGCTTAAGGGCGTGCGAATGAAGCTCATCAGGCAGACATGCAGCTCTCCTTTCACTCTCCACCGAGGTGCCCTGAAGAGCTAAGTCCACATTAGTCCCTGCCCTGGGTGATCACTGGTCTAGAACAGGAGAGGCACTGGGAGCTGATGACTGTGTGATGTGATTCCTGCAGCCAGGGCCAGGCTCGTCGAGGTAGCATAGAAAAGGCTGAGGTCGACTCCAGGAAGACTTCCCAAAGGAGGGGGTGTCTGTGCTAGGTTTTGAAGGGTGTCTAGGAGCCCTTGCTATTAAAAAAGACGGGCACTCCCAGCCTCGTGTGCCTGAGATGGACAGCTCTAGTCAGTACCTTGGAGAATGACAGAGTAACACAGTCTGCTTTAGGTTTAATTTAGAGGCCACAGAACCTGGGCTGAGGCTCAGCGCTTCAGCCTCATGCTCTTTTGGGGAAGAGGGTGGAGCCTGAGAGAAGAAGGCAGGAAAAAATAGCTGGAGTCAGGCGGCCTGGGCTCCAAGCCGCTTGTCCCCTGTAGTCGATGGGAATGTCCACGAACTGCTTCTTATCTCTGGCCTTTGGTTTTCTTGTGTTTTAAGCGGAGGGAAAGTGGAGGGAATCACATTGATTCTTCCAACAGAAGGGCCAGGGCATGTCTGAGTGAGCAGGTGCTCCGTGTGCCGGCCCTCAGTGCCTCTTGTGTGGCACTTGTGTCCCAGTGAGGAAGCCGGAGCATCAGCAAGTGTGTGGGCAGAACAGATCGTGGGGGGGGGGGTGGAGAACGAAGCCAAGGATGGGGGGGTGGCAGGCTCTGACGGTGGTGGTCAAGTCCCACAGGAGATTTAAGGCTGAGAAAGTCGAGTCCTGCATGGGTCTGGGGGGAGAGCATCCCCATGCAAAGGCTCTGGGTGGGGACAGGCCTCCAGGGAGGCCCCGGGCTGGGAGGCGGGGTCAGAGGTCTTGAGGGCCAGGGTGGGGGTGATGGGGCTTTTTAGTAGGGCTCTTGGCGATTAAAAGAAGTACTGCATGTGAAGTGCTGGACAGCACAGAATGTGGGGCAGATCACAAAGAATCAGTGCTACTTAAAAGAGACTAGATGCTCTTCTATGATCATGTCCGATTCCTAGCTTCAGACGGAAGTTAGGTGGAGAATGTATTTTGGCCTGATCCCGGCTGGAGACTGGAGTGGAGAAGGAGGGAAATAGGGGGAGTTTGAGGTACATTTTAAAAGTAGAGCCAGGAGTTCCCTTCATGGCTCAGTGGAAACGAATCTGACTAGTATCCATGAGGACGCAGGTTCCATCTCTGGCCTTGCTCACTGGGTTAAAGGATCCAGTGTTGCTGTGAGCTGTGGTGTAGGTCACAGACATGGTTCGGATTCTGCGTTGTGGTGTAGGCCGGTGGCTATAGCTCTTGATTCTACCCCTAGCCTGGGAACCTCCATGTGCCACGGGCGTAGCCCTAAAAAAAAAAAAGTAAATAAATAAAAACATTGGAGTTACCATTGTGGCTCTGTGGTTAACGCACCCGACTGGTATCCGAGAGGACGTGGGTGTGATCCCTGGCCTTGTTCAGTGGGTTAAGGATCTGGCTTTGCAGTGAGCTGTGGTGTAGGTCGCAGACGCGGCTCGGATCTGGCGTTGCTGTGGCTGTGGTGTAGGCCAGCAGCTGTAGCTCTGAATTGACCCCTAGCCTGGGAACCTCCATATGCCGCAGGTGTGGCCATAAAAAGACAAAAGACAAAAAATAAATAAATAAAAGTAAGCCAGCAGTGCTTGCAGGTGGAGGGGGTGCAGGAGGCTGAGTATTTGAGATGGGGTCTCTGTGTATTGGAGTGAGGGTTACTGTGGAAGGGGCTGTTGTGGGGGCACTTGAAGGTTCAGTTGCCCCTTGGATGGGAGGTGGGGGGTGTCAGGTAGGCTGGGAAGAGTCTGGAGTCCCAGGAGGTCTGAGTGGAGGTGGACGTGCAGGTGCGGCCGCCAGGTCAGAGGTGCTAAGACAGCCCTGAGGCAGATCAGGCTTAGCCGTGGAGGGCCAGCCGCTGTCTGGGTTGTGGGCATAGGGCCAGGTCTAGGCCTCCCTGGGGGAGAGGTTGCGAGAGGGTGCTCAGTGGGTGGACAGGCTGGGGGCCTGTGGACAAGGGGCCGCGGGCTCAGGGGAGACTTCCTGGAAGAGGGGGTCCTGGAGCCGAATCTCGCTTCATCAACGTTGTCATTATATTTCTTTTTTCCACCTGAAAACCTGGGCTTGCTGGGCGAGGCTGCTGTTTCCCAGCAGCCTGTGGAAGGCTGGGATCTTTTCCAATTCATGCCAAGGCCAGGCCTTCCTGGGGTTTTGGTACCTGCAGCCCCGCCGGGTCACCCTGCTGGTTCCACCCGCGTTCCTGCAGCTCCGGAAAGGGGTCTGGGGGGGGCTTCAGCCAAAGAGGAGCCGTGGGTTTCAGGGCACAGGGCGTTCTGTTTTCCTCCTCTTGGTCTACAGCTTCAAGGTCTTCTGATTCTCTCCACACATTTCTAGCCTGACTCTGTTTGATCGTTTGCTTAAATAAGATCCTTATGGCGTGACGCTTTGCCAGCAGCCCTGTTTGAGACCTGTTAGCTGAAACAAAAAGCATTCTCCGAGGGAAATGAAAAGCCTGACTTTGGAAATCTAAGCGTTCCTGTCCATCTGTCTTTTTTCAAATGGCCTCCATTTAAGCTCTTGACTGTGTTGTGAGTGCCCCTTCCACTCAGAACATTCTGGGTAATGTTATGGTTTTCCCCCAGCTACAATTACCCCGGCTCCAGGACTAACGCTGGAAATGCTGTCTGTGAGCCAGGAGAGATGTGAGTTACAGGCTTCTTGAAAATTCCAAACCCCCAGTCTTCAAGAGAGATAGGCTCTTAGGTCTAATCAGGTTGCCTTTCAATGAAAGCCATTTGGGGTGCGTCTTCCGGACCCCCAGGACAGCGGAGGCCGTGTGACTGTGGAAACGAGCTCAGACCTCTGAGTGCGCTGAGTGTCTGGGGAGCCGCAGGGCGGGTGGGGAGAGCAGATGCTCAGATTCCTCTCCACCCCCCTGGGCCGGCTCGCGAATAAACAGGGCTGGGGACAGCACTCGCAGCTTCATCTCTGTCCCTGGCTCTGGGAAGAGGTCTTTGTTGATTTTTGTTCCCTCCAAGTGCTCTACCGAAAAAGCAGAGAGCTGCTTGGTCTGCGTTGGTTTGGAGGAGGAGCACTAGCAGTGTTGCCCTGTGTCCTTTCCCTCCCACCCCTCGCCCTGCGGCCCCAGCACTGATGGCCCTCGAAGGCCCTCCAGCGAGCGAGCGCGGTGCTGAGGGCGGAGTGCACAGGCTCCTCCCCATGTGCTCTTGCCGCGGAGGGTGGGGTGTGTGAGAGGGAGGTGGGGGGGTGTGCGAGAATTCACTCATTCTTTTACCTCCTTTTTTTTTTTTTTTTTTGGACTTTTTAAGGCCCAGGCTGGGGGTTGAATCAGAGCTGCAGTTGCCAGCCTACACCACAGCCACGCAACTTGGGATCCGAGCCATGTCTTCGACCTACACCACAGCTCACGGCAATGCCGGATCCTTAACCCACTGAGCGAGGCCAGGGATCGAACCCGCCACCTCATGGTTCCTAGTGGGATTTGTTTCCGCCGTGCCATGGTGGGAGCTCCCATCTTTTTTAAAAATGAGCATGTGGTTGAGTGCCAGGCAATGTTCCAGGTGCTGAGCAATGGAGAGCCAGACTAGCTCTCTTGGAGCTTAAGTCCTAAAGTTGACTGCCTAAATCAATTAAAATTCAATAACATAAAAAATTCAATTCCTCAGTCACATAAGTACTCAGGAGCCACATGAAGTTAGTGGCTAGCGTTGTGGACAGTGCAGGTACAGAACATTTCCGTTGTGGAAAGTTCTCTCGGGCAGAACTGACTTGACTTGAGCACAAGAACAGTGGCGGCCTCCCTGTGCAGAGAGGTGGAGGTTGCCCGGCGTCAGCTTCCCAGGTGGGGCCCTGGCTCATCCAGCGACCTTTTCCTGGGGCCTGTGCACACAGCCCAGTGGGACCACAAGAGCTGGCTGCTGGTCACAGGGCAGCGGGGAGCGTTTCACCCCATTGTGGCAGCATCGCTGCCAATACCATGGGGAGTGAAGTCAGGGGACAGCTGGCTTGGAAAGAAGGGCTTCCAAGCACCTCTGCTCGCAGGCGGCCGGGGCAGCCACCACCCAGAGACCCTTTTGGGACACCAAGTTCAACTGCTCTTCCCCTACTTACCTATGTGGACCAGCAGCCGAGGGAGCTGGGACCCCTGCCTGCGGGCGGCTCTGAGACGAGGTCGCTCAGCTGACTCGACCCGATTCGTTGCCATCTGTGCCAAGCATCAGTTGCCAAGCAGAAAGATGTTCGTGCACAGAGTTAGTTAAAGCTGGGATTCAGGGGACAGTGATACCTTTTTTCTTTTGCCGTCAACCTCATCCTGGGTGATATGAGGTGGGCCGTCAGGAGGGGAGAGGGGAACGGCAAGGCAGTGGAGTTTCTTAGGGTCGACACGTCGAGGTACTCGTGCCCAAGAGTGTGAAGGACTCTGTCCACCCCTCCTGTCAGGTCCCCTCTCACCTTTTTCTCATTCTCTTTCTCCGAACCCCCCAACTCTCTGAACTCCACCTGCAGAAATTAATGAGTGGCTATTTCCCTTATAACCTCCTTTCCATCACTCTCTGGGATTAAATGCTTTCCTCATGTGGCAAAATACATTTTAAAAAACACAGCAAGTCTTTGGGGTGGGAAAAGCCAAGCTGGTTTTCATTACCTGTCAGTTTTCTGTGTGTGCACCGCCCGTGGAGGCTGGAAAGCCGCCCTCCGTGCACGAGGAGAGCGCCGCCGCCGCCGCTCAGGGTTTCTTAGTGTGATCAGCGTTTCCCTGTGGGGCTGGCTCTCTCGCCTGCTTCCGTAACTCACAGCTCCCTTCTTAATCCTTGATTGTGTAAGGAGGTCTTTGAGGAGTGGAAGTTTCTCCAGAGCTGTCAGGGAGGAGAGGGGTCCTCTTGTGATCAATACAATGGGGAACAAATGAAAATTAGAAGGAGAAAGAAGTTAGGTTCGTTGAACACTTACTGTGTGCCAGGCTTCAGTCCGGGCCCTTGATGTTCTTTCCTCCTTTGCTCCTCAAAGCAGCCATGTGGGTGGCAGGGAGTAGCCTCAGTTTGTACATGAACCTTCCAAGGGAGGCTCAGAGAAGTCAGGATACCTGTTGGAAATACACAGCTGGTGAGAGCTGGAGCCCAGGTTCACACCCAGTTCTGCTGGAATCTGAGCCCTTGCTCTGCAGACCTTGAGCATGCCGTGTTTGTGGCCAAGGCCTGGAAAAACCTTTGCTGTGGGTAGTGGCTTTTCCTCTGAAAAATCGGGAGCTGGGGGCTTGGGCCGGCGGCTGCCCGGCCATGAGCTCCTGAAATGACTCTTTTGACTCCTTCTTCTCCCCTCCAGGTCACCGTGGAGTAACAAGTATGACCCTCCCTTGGAAGATGGGGCCATGCCTTCTGCTCGGCTGAGAAAGCTGGAGGTTGAAGCCAACAATGCCTTTGACCAGTACCGAGACCTGTGAGTGACACTTCTGTTTGCCCTTAGATGAGACACGACCAGGCCCCGCCATCCCCCTGGGACCTGCCACCTGGCTGCTCTAACTCGTCAAAGTTCTGAGCACCCACAGCAGGATGCTGGGCGCTAGGGTGGTCAGCGGGTCAGTTGTGAGAAGACTCAGTGATGGGATGCGGCTGTGCCCGGGCGGCGCTCCACCACATGGTCCATGGTAACAGCAGGTACCATTGGGCCAGCAAGACCCATTACCGGATATTTCATGCATGTCACCTCACTTAAATCCTCACATGTGTGGTCACTCTTAGTTCCCATTTTTCAGATGAAGAAATTAAAAGCTCAGAAAGATTAAGGTGGAGTTCCTGTTGTGGCTTAGTGGGTTAGGAACCTGCCATAGTGTCCATGAGGATGCAGCCTCACTCAGTGGGTTAAGGATCCGGCATTGCCACAAGCTGCCCTGTAGGTCGCAGCTGTGGCTCGGATCTGGTGTTGCTGTGGCCTAGGCTGGCAGCTGCAGCTCTGATTCAGTCTCTGGCTGGGGAACTTTGATATGCCATGGGTATAGCTGTAAAAAAAAGAAAGAAAGAAAGACTTTAGGTAGATTGAGGTATTTGTCCAAGGCAAGAGGCAGAGCAAAGGAGTCAAACCCAGGGCCGTCTGTCTCGAGGCCCCTGTGTCTTATACTGTACTGCCTGCTCTGATTTGTTCCTACCTGGAGCTCAGGGCCCCTGCTTCCAGACCAGTCACCAGGGCAGGAGCAGCCAAGGCCCTTAAACAGTGAGCTACAGTTTTGCTGACTCTGAGTTGCCGGGGGCCTCAGCCTGCATCTTGGCAAGTGTTTTTGCTGCATCTGCTCGGATTCTCGCCACCCCTCTGCTTCCATCCTGTGCACCACCAGAAAGGGTGGCCACTTATTAATCAGCCTTGCAAGGAAAGGCTCCAGAGAAGGTTATCCTCTGATACATTCTTTTTTTAATCAGTAGACTCTCATTTTTAATTAAGCTCCATGTTGAAAATAGAGCAGACCAAAAAAAGAGGGCGGGGGGGGGAGGTTGAGAACTAACCTGTGCAATGCTGCCTCAGTGCAAGTCAGTCTTAGGGGAGGGCTCAGCAAACGTCTCTGTAAAGGGCCAGATGGTAAACATGTTAGGCTTTGCAGGCCACACAGGTCTGTTGCTTTTTCTTTGTCCTGTCTTTTTTAATGTATATATTACCCTTCAAAATTGTAAAACCACCTCTTGAGCCTTGAGGTGGGTGGGATTTGGCCTTCAGTCTGCCCACCCTGACCTAGGATATCGGCCAGAAAATGGAAATGAGAGAACCAGAGCATCTGAACTGTTGAGACTATTCTCCCGAAGTTGGTGTCGTCACGCTTTGTGTGAGACTCTCAGGTCTCCGTCTTGCAGACAGTTGGTGTGGTATCTAGTTCTTGGCAGGTTTAATATAACATTTAATAAAGAATTTCCCTTTGCAAGCTGGTTTGGGAGGAAAAGTGACACTTTCGGCCTGACAGACAGACAAAAAACCCCACAACACACAAGCAAAAGCACAGCTCCAAGGAAGCCACGAACAAATGGACCTAAATATCTCAGTCGCTCCTCAGTGCATCACTGTGTGATCCAGCTTTGTCTTCAGTATCTCTCATGTGCTAATATTTATACATAAAATCATTAATACTTGCAGGAACCTCTAGGGTAGAGGATATTCTTGTTTTTGTTTTTAACAGATGAGGGGGAGTTCCCGTCGTGGCGCAGCGGAAATGAATCCAGCTAGGAACCATGAGGTTGTGGGTTCAATCCCTAGCCTTGCTCAATGGATTAAGGATCCAGCATGGCCATGAGCTGTGGTGTAGGTCGCAGACGCAGCTCAGGTCTGGTGTTCCTGTGGCTGTGGTGTAGGCTGGCAGCCGTAGCTCCAGTTAGACCCCTAGCCTGGGAGCCTCCATATGCCATAGGTGCGGCCCTAAAAGACAAAACAAAGGAACAAACAAACAAAAACAGATGAGGAAACTGAGCTTCCCAGAGTTTGAAGGACATAGAGGCACAAAGCTAGGATTTGAGTCCATATTTGCCTTAGGTTTTCACAAATCATTGGTTTTCACAGAATAACTTTCAGTGTTGCAAGAGTTCTTATAGGAGTTCCTGTTGTGGCTCAGTGGTAATGAACCATGTATCCATGAGGATGGAGGTTCAATCCCTGGCCTCGCTCAGTGGGTTATGGATCCAGCGTTGCAATGAACTGTGGTGTGGACTTGGCTCAGATCTGGCGTTGCTGTAGCTCTGGAGTAGGCTGGCAGCTGCAGCTCCAATTTGACCCCTAGCCTGGGAACCTCCACATTGCCACCGGTGTGGCCCTAAGATAAATAAATAAATACAGAGTTCTTAAATCTAGAACTTTGCGCTGTGGTAGAATAGCTCCTTTTCAGGTCATGCTGAGAGCTGGTCTTCTTGCTATCATCTCTGGTTTATTTGTAGTTCTTTTACCCGGCCACTTGGCAAGAAGTCTATCCAGCTACCGAACAAGAATTCCCAAGTGGGATCAGTCTTATGTGATAGTGATAATATTGATAATAAAAAGCCATGATATAACAGCTGTTACCAGCCAGTGGCTGTGCAGGCATTGTGTCAACTCCCTCCCAGTCTTATTTAATCTTCCAATTAGCCTGTGCAAGAGGACGAGCCCCACTTGACAAGTGAGTTGACAGATGCGGGGAGGGGAAACAAGTTCACACAGCCAGTAGTCTTATTTCGCTTACTATATGCCAGTATAAAACCATACTCATCCAACTCCCGAGTCCAAAACTTCATCATTTACTTGAGTGTTTGCCATGAGCCAGGTGCTTACCAAGTACGGGGGCTCCAGCCTTGAATACGGCGGACCAAGTGCCCGCCCTGGCTGCGCGTCTGCTGTGGGGAGACAGTGCGAACACGTTGGAGCCGTGACAGGTGATGGGCTGGGTGACTCGGGGCCGTAAGCGGAGGGGTCGGGGGCCAACGCTGGTGCTGAGGCCTGATGCCTGGGTGGGGAGGGGCAGGGGGTGTCTCCAAGGATCATAGGCCAATTCTGATTTCTTACAGGCTTAAACATTTGTGGTGTGATTTCCTGGATAAAGCACTTCTGACATTTGTTGCCTCGTGCTGCCATCTGGGGCCAGACCGGGGACGAGCTCTGTGTCGTCTCTGGTCTCTTGACCACCCCCCCCCCCCGCCACTCACATGGGTCCTTCTGGGGTCCTTCATGTGTGCCTTCTGGGGTCTTGACCGGCCTAATATGAGCATTTCCCCATCACCATTAAAAAGTCTTCACTGTCATCCCCTGATCCTTACAGTGACGCCGTGGGGTGAGTGGCAATTATCTCATTTAATAGGTGATGAAACTGATGCTCAGAGAAGTCCTCGAGGTGGTCAGTCTGCTAGAAAACAGCAGGTGCTGGGGTTTGTACCCTAGTCTCAGTCTCTGTACCACCTCTTGAGGGGCGCACGTCGACTTGGCAGGTGACATTTGCGCCTTAGTGACCTGTATTTCTGTGAGCCTATGCAGGTACCTGCACTCTCTTCTGAAAGTGAGCTGAACTGCAGGGGCTGGGGGAGGGGGTGACAGGACATCTTCTAGCACCCAGTGGGGGATCTAACTGGACAGGCCAGACCCTGGGGTTCTGGGACAGTCTGTGAGGTAGCCCCAGCCCAGGGGATGCTGTGCTCTTCCAGAGGGGGGCAGAGAGTCCAAGGCCTCTGGGTGGTACCCTCGGAGGGAGGGCAGGAGGCCCAGCAACCACAGGCCGCCCGAGGGCTGTGGTTAGAGCCCCCAGAGTTATCTTCGTGCTGCGGATGCTCTCCTGGGTCGCGCGTGAGGAAGATTTTCCCAGCTGGACCGCACATGAGGTGCCAGCTCATTTCTGATCTAATAATTACGAGTACAAGTCTCCTTCCTTTCTTCAATATTTTGGTACCTCGCTCACCTCCAGAGAGTTATTGGTGTCCGGTCAGTGACCTTGTAGGGCCCAGAGCCTGAGCTCTTCTCCTCCTGGTTCTGGAGCAGGTAGAGGTCAGCCAGGGGCTCGGAGGCCTTGTCTCTGCCTTGAGCAGCACCAGCCAGGTTTTCTAGGGACCAGATTGTCCCATGGGATGCAGGGGCAGCAGGTCACACCTTTCTCTCCATCCTCATCCCTGCCCCTCCCCAGTGAAGGAAGCACGGCGCCCCTCTCTGGATTCTTCCACCTGCTTGCCTTTCACGTCAACAGATGGGCTCAGGCCGAGGTTGCTGTGAGGGGAGCCTTCTTCCTGACACTGCCTTGTATCTGCTGCCTCTGGTCGCTGAGCTGCTGCCCGACGGGCCTGGAAGATGGCCATCCTGGGCCTGCAGAGAGGCGCCCAGAGCCTCAGGCAGATCCACCCCTGCCGGAAGGAGGGGAGAAGATGGGGGAACCGCGGAAGGCTGGAGGAGGGTGGCCGCCACTCAAGGGCACCCTGCTGCAGACTGTGGCTTGGCCTGCACCCCCTGGGAGTTGAGGCCTGTGACAAGCAGGCCTGTGCCATCCCCAGCTTGACAACCCGGCTTTTCTGAATTCTGGGATCCTTAGAGATTGCAGAGTTAGAACTAGGTTTGGCTTGTGTTCTGGCCTCTTGAGCAGACTGGACCCCTTCAAATGACTGGAAGCTGCCAGACCCTGGCCCTTGGGCTTAGAATTCAATTGCTTGTGTTGTGGGGAGCACTGTGCTGTATGAAGCCTTTGGGGGCTTCTCGCTCCACTAGTGGGGAGGACCCTTGCTTACCAGGCAGTCCACACTGAATTCAGCTCACAGGTTTGGCTAGTCATCTGAAGGGCTGGAGATCTGACAAAAGAGACACAAGAGAAAGAGGCCAGAGGTGCCCTTTTCCTGCCACTCTCCCTCCCAGCCGTGGCTCGCGCCTTAGGCCTGAACCTGTGCGCCCAGTGGTGACCGCAGCCTCCTGGTTACCCTCCCCTGTGCGCTGGTCCTCACTCCCCACCATCTCCTGAACAAGGTGAGTTCAGGGAGACCTTGGTAAGTGCAGAGACAGAGCTAAGACACAATCCTGGCCAGGCAGGCATCCCAGAGCCACACCAGGCCTTCCCAGAGCCAGAATGCTCACCATCCCCCAGAGGCTTCTCTCTGCCCTGAGAGATTTTAGTTTCTCCATTACATCCTGAGGGAGAGCCTTGGCTTCTGTCCCCGGGCGCTGGGCTTTGATCCCCGGGTCTGTAAAGGTTTTGACTTTGGAGGGAATTAGAATGAATCATGAGCACATGGAAGTGGTATAGTCCTGGGAAGGCTTGACTAGCAGGCCCTCCGGCTTGTAACTCCAGTGGGGATGTGGCCCCCTCTCCTGCCCCTACACGGCACTTCTTCAGGGCTTGAAAGTGCCAGCAGCTGGGTGCAGGGCTCCTTCCCCAAGGTGGGCAAGAGGCGAGAGGGGCCCCGGGAGGGAGCTGTGTGTCCCTCGTGGCCCCTTGTGAGCGCATCAGTTCCTCGCTCCTCCCATCTTCTTGCTGTTCTCACCCTCCCACCTCCAGTCTCCGCCTACTTATTCATTGATTCTCTTCTTTGCCGACATTAGGGGCGGAAAGGGATCACAGTGGGAACCTTTCCTCAGGAGAAGAACTACTAGGCAGCCGTTGATAGCACAACCCAGACAACCCCAATTTTAGATTAAAGTAGTCAGTTTGCTGAAAGTGCTTGGGCGGAGCGTCGCAGGCATGTTTTGCGGGAGTGCCCACTGGGCAGGGTGTCATGATCTACTCTAGAGCCCTGGACGGCGCCACTTTACTCTCCCAAGCCCTCCCACCCTGGTCACCAGCATCGAGGCTGTGCTCATTCTTATCTGACCAAGCCCCAAGGGTTTCCAGCTCTGACTTGTGGGCCTGGCTCACGGGTCACTTCTTTCTTGGCAGAGATGTCCTTCTCTTTCAGGCCCAGGCCTGGGGTGGCTCGTCGGTCACGGAAGCTCATCACTTGACCTAAGGGCTCCGTCGTTCCTGGGCGAGACTTGGCGGCGGGGCCTTTGATGTAGGGTGGGCACTTGGAACTGCCAGAGAAACATCTTCCTTGCAGCAGGAGCCGCCAGTTGGCTCCCATGGGTCCCAAGATGGGGAGCCTTCCCCACGTTGGCTTTCACTCTGGGTCTCGCCGTTGCCTCTGTCAGCTCCGGTTCTGCTGAGACCAGATGTTCGGACCAAGGGGCTGGCACTGCTTTCTTTCTGAGATGATTACTCCCATCTGTGCCAGACTTCGTGCCCCCTGCTCTGCAATCCTTGGCTCTTGGCTTGTAGCAGATAATACCTTCAAACATGCGGTTGCAATTTATTGGCCTTATAAGTTAATTTTAGTGGGTGTGCAATTGATTGAAATCAAAGCTTAATGAAGGCCAGAGTCTGGGGGGTGGAGGAGCAAGGCGGGAAGGCATTTTGTGTTCTTCCTTGCTTCGGGTCTGAGATAATCTTCAAAAGCTTTAATTAGGTTTTCTAATCAGCCCTCTTGTCTGGAAGAAGTTTACAGAGTGAAACGAGGCTGGCGTCCCCATGGCAGGCCCGGAGCCCACGAGCCCCTCCGGCAGCGGCCGGGCTGCTTGGCACACAGGCCTTCCCCTGGCTCCTGGCTCCTCTCCCGCTCTGGGGCCGTGTTACAGTGGGGGCTGTCTCTGTGCCTCTGTCAGGTGACATGGAGCAGCCCTGACCAGGAAGGGCAGGGCATCCATAGCTCTGAAGGGACACGGGTTGTAGCTTTGGTTTCTTGGATCCTTGAAACTCCACGTTCCCAGCTGCCTTCTCAGATCGTGGACCCTGGGCTCCTGGGGCTGTGCCTTCCTTGGATATGAGCCTTGGGCCTGGAGGATTTTCCTGTTTCCAGTCCTGGTGGGACTCGTAGGTGTCAGCGGAGAGTTTTCTGATGAAATGGAAGTAGTAGAAGTATGGGGAGCAGGTAACTGATGGTGAGTGGAGCCCCCAAGGGCACAGTCGCCTCCCAGCAGAGGTCTCTGACCCCAGCACTCTATCCGGGTCAGGCCGCAGAGTGGGAGAAGCTGGGCTTTGAAAGACACCTGGCCTCGATTCTCTCTTCTGTCCTTGCTGACTTTGGGCAGGTGGTCAAGTTTCTGAAGCTGTTTCTTTCTTTCCTTTTTTTTTTTTTTTTTGTCTTTTCTAGGGCCAGACCCATGGAGGTTCCCAGGCTAGGGGTGAAATCGGAGCTGTAGCTGCCAGCCTACGCCACAGCCACAGCAACGCCAGATCCGAGCTGCGTCTGCGACCTACACTACAGCTCACGGCAACGCCGGATCGTTTAACCCACTATTCGAGGCCAGGGATTGAATCCACAACCTCATGGTTCCTAGTCATATTCGCTAACCACTGAGCCTCGACGGGAACTCCCCTGAAGCTGTTTCCTAGTCTGTCAGCAGAGACCACTGCCCGGCTTGCCCGTGGTGGAATTATTCTAGTTCTGCAGCAGCTGCCTGTGTGCATGTCTTACATCCTGCATGTTTGTGATGGTGGCTGTGGGTGGTTCTGGTGCAGAGATGGTGGGATAGCAGGCCATGTGACGTCATCAGCTGCACCAGGGGGCTTTTGGTTCTGGTGGGGCCTCTGCCCCCAGCCCGCAATGAGACCTTGAGTAAATCAGTTTCAGAAAGCGAAGTAGTACCCATCTGTGGTGACGGGAGAGAGTGCTTATGATTGATCCGTAAGTATTTACCGAGAACCTGCCATGCTCTGAGCACTGGGGGCACCGTGGGGGGTGTTAGGGGGGCCTCATGGGGCTTCACAGGGGTGAGGAGCCCCACACAGGAAGCCGTGAACAAACCAGCAAAGGACTTGCTGGATGTGCTAAGGGCTCAGGAGGACCTGAAGCCGGGCGTTGGGGGGGGCATCCATAGTTGTGGCCGGGGAGGCCGGCTGCGCGGGGGCAGAGGTGCCCAGGTCCTTGTCAGGCGAGGACCTGGGCTGTCATCCTCAGCGCCTTGGGGAGGGGTACATGGGACAGCCCTGACGGACATCCTGAGCAGTTCCTTGTAAGCGGTTTGGGGGCCGGGGTGAAGGACCCTGACCCCACCTCCTCTTAGCCTGGCTGCTCCATCCTGAGGCTCCCTGACTAGTCTAGCTGAGTGACCCCGCTTTCCACCGCCGGAAATAGCCCGGCCCAGTTACCTTTGGACTCTGGCGTCAGAACCCCACTGGGAAGCGGGTGGAAGCATGGAGCAGCATGGGAGGAAGTGGAGTTGTTTCAGAGCAGGTGAAACCTGGAGCATCTGGTTTCCTGGGACCCTCCGCCCCTCTACCCACCCCTTCATAGAGGTCTGGGGGTTCCCGGTACATGGACACTTTCCCCTTGTTTAGAGGTGGGGGCCTCTCCTGTGTGCCCCGTCTCCCAAAGGACCCTGCCACAGGCGTCTGCTTGCTGTGCATCCTGTGCTCCAGGGACAGTGGGTAAAGGCAGGGAAGTCTGTCTGGCTTTCAGCTTGTTGGCACCATGACTAGCGTTTGGGTTCCCACGTATATTACTGTATCTTTAGCCATGTGTACAGAGGGCCCCTGGGAACCCGCTGTGCTTGCTGTGGGCTTCCGGCATCCACAGTCCTGAGCTGGTACGAAAGTGCTGGAAGCATCCAGTGGGGAAACCCAAGGTCGCTTGAGCTGCGCAGTTCCAATTGAGAGGGGGACGCCCCAAGAGAAGCCCCGTCCGCTTTGGGGGGGAGGTGGGCCGAGTCCACTTCCTGCTCGCACAGTGTGGGTTTCGGCTCCACTCTGAGCCCTGATCCAAAGCAGGGTGTCCATCAGCGTTTCCAGGCCCCGTGAGGGTGGGTCCAGACAAGCTCAATGTTGCCTCCAGCCTGGAGGCCAGGAGGGTCCACACCTGCCCCCTGGGGCTGGCTCGTAAGGCTGCGCCCTGGGGCTGGTTACCTTGGAAGGCACTGTCTGCTTTCCATCTGCTGAAGATGAGTTCATTTACAAACATGAGCCCCCAAGTCCGCATCAGGGACTCTGGTTCCTCCAGAATTCTTGGGATTTTTTCACCACCTGGCACTCAGTCACTCTTTGGGTCACGTGGCTCCACATGCTGGGGTGAGGATGCTGGCTGGAAACCAGGACTGGCCCCCTCCGGTGGTGGAGCTCCCTGTCCTGCCAGGCACCCTGTGCTCCCCAGCCGAGCTGCCTCCTGCGCTCCTGGCAGGTCGCTCTCTCCTGGGAAGCTGCGTTGTGGAAGTACTGAGGACAGGTGATCTTACACAAGTTCAGCCTGCTGCCTCCTTGAAGTGGAGGAGCCTCCTTTCCAGAATTCCCAGGGTGGGCGGGGTGCTTGGTGTGGGCCCCAGACTCTTGGCCACTTGGTGTGCCCCTCCCCGCTTCCTTCCCGGACTTTCTCATTGTGTACGATTATGTGTGTGTCTGTGTGCGAACTTACCTAATCCAGCCCCACAGGTTGAAGCAGGGCCCTCGGAGGCCTGGCCTGCCCACCTGCACTCCTTGTGGTCCCCTGACCATGGCTGGGGTGGCTCAAGACGGCAGGCGACCTGGCGTGGGAAGGGGCCATGGCTCCGGAGCAGCCAGCTTCTCAGCTGTGTGACTTGGGCACGTTCCTTTCCCTCTCTGAGCTTCCATGGTCTTAACTGTAAGATAACGTGCAAAGCTCCTGACACAGAATGGGTTCTCGAAAACGGCAGCTCTTGGATGATGGTGATGGCTTTGAAACTCGAGAAGGCCTTGAGTGTCCACAGTCTCCTGAGGTGGACTAAGCGGGGTGGGCAGAATTTCATGGTCTGTCCAGAAATGCAGATGGAGGTGCCGCGTGCAGATAGTTTGGTCAGATCGCAGGGCCAGCTCGGCAGCCCCTGCAGCGGCACCATTGTTTCCAGAAGAGCATTCATTATTCCTCCTCAAGTAAGAAAATAAAAACCTTGTAAAGAGAGGCTGTAAAGTGCTGCAGCCGTGGTCCAGATGTGCACTTGGAAGTGCCACTGGCATTAAAGTCGCACATGCCTAAGCCGATTGGTATGTTTGCTCTGGGGGTTGTTGCACCTGTGTGTGCTGGAAGGCATTTCCGCAAAATACCTGCCCCATGTCCACGGGCAGACTGGACACGTCCTGAAACCCGTGATGGACACAGCTGGTCCCCACCCAGACAACAGTGATGGGGCAGCAGCATCAGATCTGGGCGTGGCCAGCCCAAAGCCAAGCCTTGCTCTTTCCACGTTTTGTCCAGAGCCAACTCTAGCCCCCAGGGCTGAGGGGCGGGTCCATGCTCTCAGAGCAGGCAGGCCCTGGCTTTGTGGGCAGTTGAGAACACGGCCAAGTTAGGAGATGGAAGCAGATCGCCCCCTCCCGGCCCCAGGAGAACAAGTGCTGTGAAACATGGCGGTAGTGGTGGCCATGAGCCTGCTCTGGCCATTTCTTTTTTTTTTTTTTTTTTCTTTTCTTTTTTTTTTTGTCTTTTGTCTTTTTTTTTTTTGTTGTTGTTGTTGTTGCTATTTCTTGGGCCGCTCCCGCGGCATATGGAGGTTCCCAGGCTAGGGGTTGAATCGGAGCTGTAGCCACCAGCCTATGCCAGAGCCACAGCAATGCGGGATCCAAGCCGCGTCTGCAGCCTACACCACAGCTCACGGCAACGCCGGATCGTTAACCCACTGAGCAAGGCCGGGGATCGAACCCGCAACCTCATGGTTCCTAGTCAGATTTGTTAACCACTGCGCCACGACGGGAACTCCGTGCTCTGGCCATTTCTGCTCCACTAGTTCCTGGGCTCCTCCTAGTGCTCCCCGGGGAGTGTTCTAGGTGCACCTCAGAAAGGGGGAGAGCCCACAGTTCCCAGCCCCTCAGAGTTTTGGCTGTCAGCCTGCCTTCTCTGGCTCCCCTGGGCCTTCCAGAAGCTGTGCCCACCAAGCAGCACCCACATGCTTCTATTGGACGAGAGGAGACGCTTAGCTTCCTGACGGCCAACTGGAGCCTCCAGGACAAGAATGTGGGTCTGCCCCGCAAGGGAGGAGGCCAGGTTTTAGATGCCTCTCCAAGCAAATTGGAAATTTTTCTTTTTTCCAGAGGTGGAATTGTTCCCACCTGTGGGTACCAGCTTTTATGTTGTAAGGATGTTAAGAATGATCAGAAAAACTACTGCTTGTAGCTAGGGGATTTTATTTTCTTTCGGGGGCCAGAAGGAAGTAAAGAGATACTGTTTGGGGGCAGAACCTTAGCGCTGGGTTTTAGTCTCCCCATCTTTGCCATAAAGTCAGTTGTCAACACAGGGACTTTGGTTTGAACAAGCACTTACATGCCCGCCGCCTCCTTGTTGTGACTGAGTGGCAGGTGTAGTACAGTGTGTGACCATGCATCACAGGTCCTGCTGCTGCTCCTTCACGAGACCTCAGAAGCAGGACAGACCACACAGGCGGCAGGAGGGCAGAGAGGAGAGGAAGAGCTCACGGATTCTTGCGACCTCTTAAGGGCCAGTGTTCCTAGCCTGGCAGTGGACAGCACAGGGATTCCGTTTGTTTTCATTTAAAGTCTGAACCCTGCACTTGGCATTTCAGCCAAGCCCACCTCACGTGCCCCTTCTATCTGCCCCCGCGTGCCCTCGTAGGTCCTCTTGTCTCCAGTGGGACGTCTCCAGCCCTGGGCATCCCCAATTTTGCACTGTCGCCCAGTTTGAAAGAAGTGTCTAGACCATAGCCATCCTTCCAAGTTGACCATCGTTTCTCCCCAGAGGCTTCACTGCAGCCTGTAGTACTCTTTCTAGAAAGTCTTGGAATTGGTTCAGAGAACTGGTACAGACAGTTTGGAGCTCGGCTGTTTGCTCATTTATGTCACACCAACTTTGACCTGTATTCCCACACGCAGAGACCTCCGAGGGAGGGTGGCTTGGATAGGATACAGATAGCAGGAAATTTGGGATCCCAAAAGATAGGTTGAAATGGCAAAGCTGTGGCCGTGAGACTCAAATATAACAGATTTGAGTGGAAAGTCGTATTCTTGGGTCTCCTATACCAGTTTCTCAAAGTATAGGATGTGGGCAACAATTAGATGATAACACACAACAAGGAGTATTTTGCTTGACATGACTGCAAGCTTGGCAGGTGTCAATGTGATCGAGGTGTGATGCTGAAAGCGTATCTCAAGCTAACGTTCCTGGATAGAGCAATAGCCTCGTCCCCTTGGCACAGGGGTTAACACCCGGCTGGGGCATTGATGTCTGCTCTCGCTCCCTTGAGGAGGATAACAAAGGTATAGGGACTTAAAGTCGTGTCTTGGGAGAATTATTGGAACAAGGGGGAGACGAGAAAAGAGAGTTCTTGCCATTCCTGTAAGCCGTCTTTAAATACTTTAAAGGACTATGTAAGATAGATGGGCAACCAGGATTTACTGTGTAACATGGGGAACTATATTCAGTATCTTGTAATAACTTAGAATGGAAAAGAATCTGAAAGAAAAAATCACTTCATGATTCAGTGTCTGAATCACTTTGCTGGACACCTGAAACTGACACAGTGTTGTAAATCAACTGTAGTTCTTCTTTTTTATTTTTAATTGGCCACACTTACGGCATATGGAAGTTCACAGGCGAGGGACTGAATCCGAGCCACAGCTGCAACCTCTGTCTCAGCTACAGCAGTGTCTGATCCTGTAACCCACTGCGCCTGGCTGGGGATTGAACCTCCGCAGCAACCGGACCCACTGTACCACGGCAGAAATACCTGTACTTCAAATTTGTTTAATTGTAGAAAAGGGGAACCATATGAAGAAAGGGCCTTAAGTTTTATGTGGTTCCAGATGGAAGTCGGTAGAAGTTTTTACTCAGGTCCGGAGAGAACTGTTTGAATTGTTCAAAACAGAAATGTTCACCTGGAGAATGTAGTGAGCTCCCTGTTGCTGGAGGTGTGCAAGCAGAGTTTCGATCAATTTGATTAAGGAATCTGCACTATGATACTCTGAGTCTACCTCATACCAGCCCTCATGCAGCCACCACATCCTGGAGTGTTGCAGCAGGGAGCTACGCTAGTGAGCCTCAGAGCCAGCTCTTTTGATTCACAGAGGAGAAAACCACATCAGTGCCAAATAAACATCCCTTGCCTTTTTCTGGGCTTTATCTAATGGAGCCAACTGCAGAATCTTCTACCCCAGTGTCTAGGGGTGTGGCCTTGTGGGCTGGGTCCCCGACTTGTCTGGGTTTGGGGCGCCGCCTTTGCCTCCTCATCGCAGGATCAGTGCGCACTGTCAAAGACCCCTGTCCGCTCCAGCTCCTGCCCTGACCTGGGAAGGCGGCCCAGCCCCCTTTTGGCCAAAGGAAAAGATCTGGGGGAGCCGCAGTTCTTCTTTGGGTCAGGGCGTGTGAACCACAAGTCCAGCTATTCTCCCAAGAGGCAACTCGATCGGAAGGGCTGAGGGCCAGCCTCAGAGCCAGTTCCGGTCCCGTCTTCCCTGTTGCACGTGAGGCCCAGCGTGGGCCAAGCCTGGTTATAGCTCTGATTCCCGAAACAGGTTTCTGTCCTGGGCTGTCTGCACACCTCAGCCTCAAGCACTCTGTCAAGCTTTGGGAGCTGAAGTCGCTTTCTTCTTTCTTTTGTGAAGTATGTCGTTTTGAGTGTGAAGTGTTCTGTTTTCCCTTTTTGCTCCTTCTCTGAAGTCCCGTGGTTGGGTAGTTATGGACACAGCGTCTGTATGTGTGAGGCTGCCGTTAGTGACCCTGGGGGCGTCCTTTTCATGGGGGGAAACGTCGCAGATCTCTGGGCAGAAGGGGGTTACTGACACCCCGGGCACTGACAAGAGTCGGCTCATCCAGATGCTTCACTGTGCTTGGCTGTGCAAATGGCCAGCTGCACCTGTGGGGCTCACCTGGGGCACCTGGCTTATCCAGTTGAGAGCTGTCCCTTGTGACCTGGCCTTTTGAGGTTTATGAGGCCTGGTTGTTATCAACATGTGTTTGCAAATGGCAGGGCTTTTGGAGAACCAGCCCAAGGGGTGCCGGCTCCGTTCTCTGCAGTTCCATTTGCCTTAAAAAGTGTAAATCTCTGCTAGGAAGGCCTTGAAGGCCACCAAGAATGTGGAGCCAGGGCACTCGTTTGAGAGTTCGCTCTCTCGGGTGGACCCCAGAGCAAGCTCGTCCTCCGGATTGTCTGGGTTGGCCCAGCGCCTTCCCTGTTCGGACGCTCCTGGAATGCTGCAAGGCCCTGCTGCGTCCCACTTCACCTTTCCAAGGAGGCTTCTCTGTCGTGTCCCCACGGATTGTCCCTGTGCCCGTGCGGCTCACCAGGCCTTCGCCCTCCTTACCTGCGTGCGCCTTTCACCCCCGCTCCTTGAGGGCACAAGGCCTCAGAAGAGCCCAGGGCATTCTCTGTTTTGAGATGTTCTCCTTCCTGTGGGAGCCCCGCTGGGCCGCAGCCGCCGAGGTCCCGGGCCGGCCCTCCTTCCTGCTCGCAGCGCAGCTGCCCCTGCTCCCTCGGGCACGTGGACGAGCGCGGCCCGAGAGAGAGTGCGTCGCAGCCACGGCAGAGCCACCTTATTGAAAGAGCGTGTTCGCATTTAAACAATATTAATACTATTTGACTCATTAAATATACAAAGGCCGGTTAAAGTGCTTCCATGTGTGCGCTGTTAGTTCTGGCGGGCGACTCCTCAGATGGCTTTATGTGGTTTCAGACAACATTTTAGCACATTCTTAAAATACCCACAAAAGCCTTTATGTAAAAACTCATAAATGTGAACCACATAAAAATTATTTTTTTTTCCTGTTTCATGTCATTATGATCAAAGTACAGTAGGTAAGAATACATTTTCA
Organism: Sus scrofa; assembly: GCF_054392235.1. NCBI lineage: Eukaryota > Metazoa > Chordata > Mammalia > Artiodactyla > Suidae > Sus > Sus scrofa. Next base: position 82,250,770 of record NC_139388.1, on the reverse strand, counting down.
AAAACTTGCTGAGGTCCCTCTTTAATTGATGCTTCGCGCGCAGAGCAGAACTGTAAACCATGGGCCGGGAGCTGTCTGTGCCCCGCAGCCACCTCGCCACCTCCTTCCACTCAGTCGCTGTCACAGAGGCTGGGTTTCTGGGTGATGCTGAGACAGCCCTTCGTTGATCACTCAGTCCTCTGCTCCCTTTGTCTTCGAACCTCAGGCTGAGACTTGTAACCACGCAGGTCCCCGGAGATCCCTGTCGGTAGTTGGAATGCCAGTCCGCTCTTGAGTCATGGGGTCAGGGTGCTGGACCCAAAGGCCCCTCTGGAAAGGGGGCGTGGATGAATGGCGTCCCTTCTGGTGTTGCTACCGTCATTCCTTTGTTAAAAGTCAGATAGCCTGTAAATTGGGATACCACCCCGTGGAATACTCTCCCAGCTATTAAGAACAATTATGGAGTCACCAGGGTCTGTGGAAAGGTGCTCGTGATTCCACACCAGCTGCGAAAAGCTGTGCTTAAAGTTATGTAAAAAGTAAGCATCTGGACAAAGACTGGAAGGGAATTTGAAAAAATCAGATTTACTGGATAAGGTGATTTATGGTGTTTGGGCTACATTTCACATTTCCTTTTTTTAGAATAATATTCTTGTAATAAAATTGTTTTTTGGCCACACCCATGGCATGTGAAAGTTCCTGGGCCAGGGATCAAATCGGAGCTGTAGCTTCGACCTATGCTAAAGCTGTGGCAGTGCTGGATCCTTAACCCGCTGCACCAGGCCAGGGATCAAACCCACACCACCGAAGAGACAACACCAGATCATTAGCCCGCTGTGCCACGGTGGGCACTCCATCAGTTTTTCACTTTGGGCGAAGAGACCAGCAACCCATGTGGAGACCAGTATGGAACTTGTGTTTTCACCTCCCTTGTCGCCAACATCTTGTAACATTGGACCTGTCAGTTTGGCCCACAAGGGAAGGGAAACTGCGGGTGCCAGGGAGAAGGTAGCTGCCAGGTGGGACCCAAGCCACAGGCTGGGACCTTGGAGTAGCAACGGCCAGTTCTGCCTTACAAAATGGTTACGCTGTTGTTTTACTTTTCTGGAAGAAAATAGAGCTAAGGGGTGGGTGGTGGGGGCTGAAGGGGCTCAACCACAGGCCACCTGGTGCTTTTGAACTGGTCACGGGTGGTGATGACAAGGGCTGTCAAGTCACCAGGCTCCTGCTGTTTCCCTTCCAGGGCAGCCTGACCTGCTCGCCCCCCGGGGCCCAGCACAGAGGGTGGGAGCCTCGGGCAAGAGCAACACTGGCTTGGGAGTGAGGACTGGAGCCTCAGGCTCTGAGGGGTGGAAGGGTGAACACGCCCTCTGGACTTTTCAGGCCTCCGTTCGGGATGGGCAACAGAAATTAGCAGCCCACCCTCTTGTCAGCACAAGAAAAGCCACATTTTTTTTTTTTAAAGTTGTTGTTTTTTCCCTTTTGATGTGTGGTGGTTTTCCCACCAAGCAGACTAAAAGGCAAAGCCAGGCCTTGGAACCCAGCCATCTGTCACCAGGTCTGCCGTGGGCTGTGCTTCCCGTAGTCAAGCAGGTGTGCCCCCCAGTGAGCTGTGAGCCAAGGGGGTGGGGGTGTGGTGTGTCACCCTAGTCCGGGAGAGCAAGTGGGAAGGGCTCCTGGAGGCCCTGCTGCCCGCTAACCTGAGCGAGAGCTCAGGTCCCCAGGTGACCGATGTGCCTCCACATGTCCCAGGACAGGCCGTGGTGTGTCCAGCTCCCTGCAGGGCTGGGCCAGACCAGGGCGGCCTGATGGACGGAGATGCGGCCTCAGGTGCTAAACCAAAACACTTACCTGTGTAGGGTTTGGAGAAAGATTCAGAACAAGAGAAAGAGCCTTCCTGAGTGGGGTCCCTGAGTGTCCTGTCCCTGAGTGTCCTGTTCCCTGGAGGTCACCTGTCATGGCACCGAGCTCTTGATTCTCGAGCTTTCCCCTTCGCAGTTCTGCACTCTGTGGCACTGGTTTGGAGGCAGAGTCCTCGCCACCCTCAGTCTGTCCGATGCCTTTCAGCCCCAGGGCCGGCGCCTCATACATCCTCCTGCCCTCACCTGCCTTCCGTGGCCGCCTGGCCGGGGAGACAGATGGCGTAATCGGGGTGGAGGGTGCAGGGTAACACGTGGGGACAGTCTGCCTGAGGAACCTTGGTGGGGAGGGTGCGAGGGGAGCAGACCTTGGTGTGGACCCTGGGGCGCCCAGCAGGCCTGCAGTGGGTTAGAGCGGTGGTGCCCTGCAGCTCAGCAGCGGGAGGAGGGGTAGCTTCTTCTGTCCGATGGTCTCTTGGTGACATCCTGGTGTATGTCACGTTCTAGACTTTGTACAGAGACTTTTTTTTTCAATCTCTTATACAAAGACTTTTTAGTTTGAGAGAGTTTCAGATTTACAGTGAAATTACTCAAAAAAGAGTACAAGGAATTCCTTTATACCCTTTACACACATTCTCTAAACATAGCATTTATCATGTGTATTTTTTCACTATAGAACAGCTTTATTGAGCAGAGCGTTGTTGCTCTGTTTTTTTCCTCCTTATCTCCTGTAAAATATCCATCCCAAAGGATAGGAATATCCAACAACAGTGATCACTCACTAGTATACTCCCATTGAGTATCTGTTACATGTCACACACTTCATCTGGAAGGAATGTGAAGCCTGGCGAAGGTTCGTGTTTAGTAAGCTTGCCAAAGGCCACAGAACTAGCGTAAGTGGCTGCTCAAACTCCAGTTCATCTTTAGGACTCCTAATTCCGTGTTCTTTCTGTGACACCACCCCCCCCCACCAAAGGGTGCTTTGTCCCCCCCGCAGCCAGCGCTGATCAGGACACATGCGCGTGTCAACCCTGGAACCACTGTAGGGAGGGTCCTTAATCCGAGACGGGCATTTAGATGAATCTTTGCCACATGGCAACCCGTGGGACCTGGGCTGATGCTTTGTAATTTGATGGGCTTAACATCTAATGGGCAGTTGGGCCTGTTTCCTTCAGGTATTTTGAAGGCGGTGTCTCATCTGTCTACCTCTGGGATCTGGATCACGGTTTCGCTGGCGTGATCCTCATAAAGAAGGCTGGAGACGGATCAAAGAAGATCAAAGGCTGCTGGGATTCCATCCACGTGGTGGAAGTGCAGGTACAGCTCCCTGCAGCTGGTGGCCCCAGCGGCGCAGCCTCTTTTCTAGCAGGTGCCTCTCGATGGGGAGTTTCTGTGACGGGTAAACCCCTGCTGGGCCCTTAAAGTGCCCACAGCCATTTGGATAAAGATAGGTCAGGAACACAGTAGTCACTGATGAAAAAGATCAGCAAAGAACTTGAATACACATGACTGCAGATTCGGTCCCTTTAAAAACCAGCTGGGGTGTTAGAAGGTCAGGCCGTGGTGACCTCTGAGGAGGGGGCATGTTAGGAGGACCTGAATTCATGGGCCCCTTCAGGCTCTACTCAGCTCAGGGTTGTGTCTCGTCCTGCAGGAGAAGTCCAGCGGTCGCACCGCGCATTACAAGCTGACCTCCACGGTGATGCTGTGGCTGCAAACCAACAAATCTGGCTCTGGCACCATGAACCTCGGAGGAAGCCTTACCAGACAGGTAGAGTGATCAGGGCCCAGGGAGGCGGCCTCAGAGCTGGCCATGTGTGGAGTTGAGCGGGTGGGTGTCCCCGCAGAGATGTCCTGGGGCCTGACCTCCTCACAGGCTTGTTGGTGAGTCATTCCTGAGATTCAGTAACGGAAGGCTTTATCTCAGGTCAAGACATGTAGGACAGGAGTTCCTGTCGTGGCGCAGCGGAAACGAATCTGACTAGGAACCATGAGGTTGTGCGTTCAATCCTGGTCTTGCTCAGTGGGTCAAGGATCCGGCATTACCGTGAGCTGTGGTGTAGGTCACAGACTTGGCTCAGATCCCATGTGGCTATGGCTGTGATGTAGGCCGGAAGCTGTAGTTCCGATTCGACCCCCAGCCTGGGAACCTCCCTGTGCCGCAGGTGTGGTCCTGAAAAGCAAAAGAAAAAAAAGTAGGACATTCTACTGGTAACGTTTTAGAATGGATTAATTAATTGTAATTAAGTCAAGTTGGGACTTAGATTATGTATTATGGCTCTTGGTTGCAAGTGACAGAAGTAAAACTCTGACTTAAGCAAAAACGGAAACAGGTCTGCTCACGAAGTTGTCGGTTTCAGAGTTCATTCAGCCCGGCTGGGTGTTAGACACAAACGATGGGGGCAGGTCCCTGAATCCCCACATGGGAGCTCCTGGAGGCAGCATCTCACTGCCGGATCGGGTTACCGTCCATCTCAGAGTCCTTTCCTGAGGCCGGAGTCAGGTGACTACCCACCGTGGAGTAGATGGAACAGGGGTGTTGATTCCCTGGAGTAGAATCACCATCAAGGGAGGGGCGGGTACCCCCACCTCTTTTCCCACGCATCACTGCGAGGCCAGGGATTTCCCATTCTGTTCTTGTGCCACTGACCTTTCTTAAAAGGAGGTTTTTACCTGGGCCCTCCCGTTTTGGTCTTTGTCCATTCTGCCAGGGACGGACAGTCACATCTCGCTTTCGGTCGTCCAGGTGCTAGGTCTTCCTTCCGGCTTTGTTCCCTGCATGTTAACTCAGATGACTTGGTGTCTCCATAGTAGTTCAAGGCCAAATTCAGAGCCCTCCAGCATGGCTACCAAAGACTTCCACGGGCGGAGGGATGGGTCTGATAACCATCCTTCTAGGGCACTTGTCTTTAGCTGAGCTTGTTCAGCTCGAGCCACCATGAAATAGAGTTCACATTTCTAGATAGATGCGTTTGAGCTCCCTGTGGTTGAACACCGCCTGCTGGCTCCCTGCCGTAGTAGGACCAGGTGACTGCAGGGTCGGCCCTGGCTCTTTCTCACCCTCAGGGCTCAGTGCGTCTCTGCACCTTGGGCTCCTTTGAAGCAGTGAGAAGCACTGCTTTGCCCTGGTTCCCATCTCTGGTCATGAACGTCCTGACCAGGAAGGTGGGCACTCTGAGGGCCTCTCCTCTGCAGCCTGTCCTCTGCTGGAGGGCACCTTCCAGCATCAGCACCACCCAGGAGCTTGTCAGAAATGCAGGGAGCTTGGCCCTACCCAGACCCGCCAAATCAGGGTCTGCCTTTCACTAAGCTCTCCAGATAATTTGTGTGCACAGTAAAATTTGACGAGTGCTACTCTTTGGGGTTCTGCACCCAATTCCTTCTTGTGGGGTGGTTCCCCATGCCACCACGAAGCAGACATCAGCAGGGTGTCCTACAGTTCACCTGCTAGTCTGACGCCCTACCCAGAAGTGGCCTCAGGTCCCACAGGTTAAGGACTTAGTCCCACGAGACCTTCTGCCCCCGTTCCCTGAATGCATCTTCAGGCGCTAATGGCAAATTCAGGTGGTCACCTGTGCTTTTGACTTACTGGCTACAAACACCAGGTTCCCACAAGCCCATCCTTGGGTTCAATTTATTTGCTAGAGCAGCTCACAGAACTCGGGAAACCCATTTATTCATTAGATTGCAAGTTTATGACAAAGGATATTAAAGGACACCTTTATAAACCCATCCTTGGTGGGGGTTTGTGGGACTTCATTACAGGGGCATGACAGATTAACTCATTGGCCATCGGTGATTGATTCACTCTCCAGCCCCTGCCTTCCCCTAGTGGACTACAGGTTCCACCACCCCTCTATTCATGGTTGGTTCCCCTGGCAACCAGCCCCCATCTTTAGGTGCCTTCCAGAAGTCGCCTCAGTAACATAAACCCAGTTGTGGTGAAAAGGGGTTTGTTATGCGTGACAAGGCACCTGTTTTTCTTTCTGGCCCCGAAGCAATTGATTTTAGGAACTGAGAACAGGAGACCAAAGAGAACAAAAGATGCTCCCATTGCTCTCCCCGCTCAGGAAATTCCAAAGGTTTGAGAGCTGTGAGCCAGGAACCATGGATGAAGACCAGATGTCCATGAGGAATACAGTCCGGTCATCTGAATGACTAAATACATATTTCGTAGAAGTCACAGTGTCACAGCTGCTGTGTGCCCGTCTCTTGCTCTTAGGCATAGGTGTCTTGAGCAGCTCATCTCCGGGGTGTCTCTTCCAGGGGTGTCTGAGTTGAACTGGGTGCTTGGACTGGAAGGTGCTGCCTCCTCTGAAGCGGACTTGTCTTAACCTCTGCTTCACACCTGCCTACTTTGAGCTTCTAGGCAGGTCTAAGGCCCTTATTTTAGGGTCCATGTTTAGGACTCTTAACAGCCGCATCCTAAGGAAAGGCCTTCACTCTGCGCAGTGCAGGGTGTGGTGCCCTTTGTGTGACAGGAAGAGGAAGCACAGACCAGAAACCCTCGGCCTCAGAGAAGGTGATCCCGGCAGCAGTCAGCATCCTTGAGAACAGCCTCAGGAGGGCCTTGCTCCTCAGAGACCACCACTCCCATCCTCCTGCGGGGAGGGCCTGCCTTTATGAGAATCCCTTTTAACATCAAAGTGGGTTTTTTTTAGTCAGATGATGATTACGTTTTTAATAACCATTGACTTTTTAATGTGTGGCATAAAATATTTTAAAATATTTTTTAAAAGAAAACAAAAAAGTAGCAGAAGGGATAAACTGAGGCACTCTTAGGCATATTCCAGTCACAAAAGCATCCCCGTGCACCTGAGCAGTCATGCAAGGCAGATGCCTGGGCTGCATGTGGAGCCTCAGCCTCTCTATGCAGGACCTGTACTACCTCTGTCACAGGGCCCTGGGGCCACAAGGCACCTTGGGAGTTCCCTTCTCTGGCCCCTGGGCAGGGCTGTCCCCTCACCATCCTGGCACCAAGGCCAGCGGTCCCTGGGCAGAGCCCATCCTTGTGCATGGAAATGGGCCTTGTCTTCCAGGAAGCCTTGGCCAGGGAGGGGCAGTGGAGCCCCAGGCAGCTGGCTCTCCCACAGCCTGCCTCCCCCACCCTGCCACCTGGGGAGTGGTGGAAAATCCTAAATCCGTATCCGGAGACTGTTTCCTGCATCACTTACCGCTCTGAACTGTTTATAATTCCACCCGGTTTACAGTGACCTGGACAAATATTTAATCCTCAGCCTTCCTAATAGTTTAAATCAGAGCTGTCAGCCCATGGCCAGGGTCTGGTTCCGGCTTGCCGTGAGCAGTGCCTGCTGCCAAGCCAAACGCAGCCCTGATGAGCGGCTGTCCTCGGCGCGCTGGGCCGGGCTGCAGGCCTGTTTGGATTGCCTTGTGCTCTGGGGCTTTAATGAGGAAATTCATGCTTCTGTCATCATCCTAACGGCCAGTCACATAACTCATCTGAGGCGCATTAAAGCCGGGGCTGGTTTCCAATGTAAGTAACTGTGAGAGGAGGGGCAGGGAAGCAGCGCGGGTGACAAATCTAAGTTAATGATGCGTGGCTTCTGCGCACACAGGGGAAATGAGGGTTACGGATTTAGCCATTTGTCCCAGATGAGCCTTGGGAAGATAACCCTGGTTAACCATCTTGGGTGGGAGGCAAAGAGGTTCCAGGAAAGTCGAGCCCATCAGTGATGGAGAGTGAATGTGCTGTCTCCTGGGAGGGGCTCGTGAACAGCGCAGAGCTAGCGCCCCCATTTAGCAAGTGAGGAAACAGAGGTTCAAGCTGTCGAGTAATTTGCCCGCAGTGACTTATCTCAGTAGCAAGCAGAGCCAGGATTTGAACCCAGATTTGTCTGCTTAGAAAAAAAAGCCACATTCTATCACACTGCATTTTGGAGTCTTTTTCTGTCCCCTGTCCCTGGCGTTCAGTAGATGCTCAGTAAACCTTTGTACAGAAGTGCATTGAGCACAGCACGACACGACCCGGTGGGCGCCCAGAGACCGGCCATGGGCAGCTCCTCCAGCAGCCGGCGGGGGCAGCTCCCATGGTCCCAGAGACAGGCACCGAGAGTGGGGCCAGGCCTCCCTGGAGCGTGCTCAGCAGCGCCACCCTTTGGGTGCCTCTCACAGGAACCAAGTTGACCATGGAGATGCACACCCCTCCCCCACCCCCTGCCCTGGCCCCAGGTAGTGAGAAGGGTCTTGAGGTTTTAGGTTGTCGACTGACCTGGTCTGATCAGATCTGCGTCTTCAAAATATGGCTCTGCCAGCTGGCAGGGAGGACGGGTTGGCAGGTGGAGGCTGTTAGTATCATCCAGGAGAGGGGGGACCAGGGCCTGGGAGGGCTGTGGCCAGGTGGGCAGTGAAGGAGCTGGTGCCAGCCTGAGGCGGGAAATAAGGCAGGAGGAGCAGGGGGGACGGGTTGGAGATGTCTTGGGGTGACCTCCAGGGTGTGAGCGCTGGGCTCAGAGGATTCCTCCTCACTCAAGTTCCTCCATTAGAGACTGGGCCTGGGCTCTTCCTCTGGAGAGTTCCACGCTCGCTCTCACTCGACACCTGCCCACGTGTGTCAGGGAAGGAGCCATCTCACCAGGCCCACAGTGCCGGGCATCCTGGCCAGCTGTCATGAGCATCTGTCCAGCTCCTGGAGGCTGCTGTGCAGCCGCTCTGCCTCCCCGACCTCGGCAGGGCTAGCCTGGGTCTCCATTCGCTGGCACAGCCCCCAGGGTCCCCCACTTTCCTGTTTCCCGTGAGAAGGGCCATGGCTTGGGCTTGGTGGCACTTCCCCCAGGGGTCCCGTTCCCAGGTTTCCCAGTCTCAGCCCCTTCTTTCCAGGTGTAAATAGTTGGCTGTCTACACCCAACTCGAGTGCAAGGGAGGCCAAGAGCCGCCCTCACCCTCAGTGACTTTCTTTCTGCTTTTGGTAAATTTACTGTGGCCATGACACCAGCTGTGGAGACCCAGTGGGCTCAGACCCAGGCGCTCTCACCCCGTCTCCACTCAGCCTTTGGTTCCCCGCCCCCCCGAAGACGTGTGTTAGGAACGTCCCTGGAAGAGGAGGCAGATGAGGTGTTGTGGCAGATCCCTGCAGCTGCGGGGCTGTGGAAGGTGAGGTGGGGGCTGGTCTTCTTGGACGCTCCATCGTGCCCTCCCTGGGGGTGGTGAGGAGCCGCCACCTGGGCCCCGGCGAGAAGGCCAAGTACCAACATGCTGAACAGGAAGCTGCCGTGAGAGGTCACTTCTGGGGGACAGCTGACAATGTGGGAAAGAGGCAAGATCGCCAGTCTCAGAAAAGAGATCCAAGGTTTCCAATCTGGGGCCGGGCCCTGCAGATGTTCATTTGATATTTTTTTTCAGATTCCAAATATTTGGAAACAAGGTGGAATGTGTTGTGGGGGGAGTCAGACCGGTCATTCGCAAGCCGAGCTCTCTCCCTGCTCAGCACCGGGTGTCCGCGATGCGTCTCCAAGCAGCGCAACTCCCACAGAGGCACCTGCTCGCCTGTCAAGGCAGGGAAATCCTCTGACTTGCGCTGGTAGTGAGGCAGGGCTGTATTTAATGGGGGAAGAGACCTGTGGCCTTCCCTCCACATGAGGGGAACAGGGGGTCTGGGCCAAACTTGGGGTGGTTCCGGAAGGGCTTTTTGCAGCTGCTCCTTTGTTCCCCGAGGCCACCTGGCTTCAGGGTGTAGAGGCTTCAGTGCCTGGCTTCTAGGGGTGTTTGGTTTACGTCGGGCGACCTGGGGTGAAGTGACCCCGCCTGGTCGAGAGGAAAGCTGGCATGAGGCTGCCTGCCTGTGACTGTCCCCTGCTGGGAAGGTTGGGCAGGAGAGGAACCGGGCAGAGATCCGAGGGAGGATTGAGGGGAGGAGGGCGGGCCAGACGGGGATGAAACTGCTCGGAATTTCTGAGCCCTGGAGTGTGGTTTGCCCTTGATTTTCTGGAAAGAACGTGGATGAAGTTGAGCAAATGAAGTCTCACGGAAGAAAACAGGTTTTGGAACCATCCAGGCCTTGGTTCAGCTCCTAACCCAGTCACTTTCCAGCCATGTGACCTGGACAAACCGCTTCCCTTCTCTGAAATTGAGCGTCTTCACCGTAGAGCTAATAATGCCCATTTGGAGGAGATTGTGGTAGAGCAGAAATAAAAACCCATTTTGACGCATGCTTTATGCTCAGTAAATAATAGCCGTTGCTGCTGCTAGCACGTATTGTGCAGGCAGAGGCTTTTCCATCTCGTAGAATATGTACAATGTCCGGCTTCATTAGAATTTCCCTAAACTGGGCAACCCAAGCCTTCTTTGAGAGGCTCTCTGACCACTGTCTTCCGGCTTGACAGCGTGTTGTGTCCTGGCCTCCAGCCCAGCTCTTGCCGGGACACAGCTCGTGACTGGGAGGGTGTTGCTGGCTTCTGCCCGGGAGCGGGGCTGGGAGAGTCCTGGCAGTGGAGCTGCCGCTGAGCGGGGCGCCGTCCTGGGCGTGGCACGCATCTTGCTAGTTCAGTGCGGGGCAGAGGCAAGGAAGTGGAGGCCCAGGCAGGCCAAGGCCCTTGCCCCTCGGGCTCCAGAGCTGGAGCTGTGAGCGGGGGCTGGCTTCCCGCAGGCTGCGCCCCCCCCTCCGGGCTGTGCTCACTGGAAAATGCCACACAGCCCTGGGAGATACCGTGCTTCCCGTTTGAGGAAAATTTCCTGCTTTCTAAACATTCACCCATGTTCTCTGAAACTCCAGGCCACAGAGGGGAGCAGAGGTGCTCGATGGGGACGAGCCGACTGGCTCTGTTGGAATCACCTTGTGGTAAATCTGTGCGACCACAGCACATAAAAATGTGTTCCTCTGGCAGCCACTTCTGTTTGGGTGGAATCATATCTGCGTTGCAGAAATAGTTCTGTTTATGGCGCGTCAGCATTACCAGCGAGCTGACCCTGACCAGGTGTGCGGGGAGTTGGCCAGGGTGCGGGCAAGGGGGCTGTGGAGATGTGTCTGCGGGCCAGGCTTCTGCCCCCAACGCAGCCCATCTCCTTCGTCCCCGCCCTAGAGGAGGCCGAGCCTTCTCACCCACCCCCGGCCCCGCTGCCCGGAGCTCTTTTGCTCGGCTCACCCAGCAGTTCCAGCCTCTCCCTTTGTTGGACAAGGGCTCTGGATTCTGAAGCAGAGATGATACCCCAGGGGTTGGGTATCTGTCGTGAGTTTACTTATTACCCCTGATGGCCCTGAGCCCTTTGTCACCCATCCTGGACTCACTTGGGGTGGTTGGTGCTCATTTAAAATGGGGCCCTCATTGAGCTCAAAGCCTCGCTGTTTCCCGAGAGTCACCAGGAATCTGCTGCCTGCGTGGAGCTGGGGCGCCGGGAGGCGGGGGGAGGTGGGGGGAGACTGATGTGTGGAAAGACCTGGGTCCTTCGGACCAGACTCCCCGGCCCCTCCACACCCAGAAGAGCAGCTCTGAGCTGCGTGGAAACCTCTTCCACACGAGAAGGGAGAACACTCAGTGCCAGCACGTTGGTGCCAGAAGTGCCTTCAAGGACAGGTGGGCCAAACATCCTTCCCCTCGGGCACTCTCCCAGCCCTTTAACAGGCACCTGCTCCACTCATTGAAGCAGCAGGATTAGCTCAGGGCGCACAGCTCTGCCCAGGATGGGTGCTTATCACCCCAAAATGGTGGGGAGTGGCTTTTACTTTAAAGTTTGTGGGCACTCTCCCCTCTCCTATTCTGTGGGGACCCCTGGAATTTGAGGTTTGAGGAACCCCTACCCCACCCCCGGATTATGCCCAGAGAACCCAGTGCTGCGGGCAGAGCCGCTGATGGTTCTGGCATCTCTCCCTCTCTCCCCTTGTACCCATCAGGCCAGACCTAACAAAACAGTCTTGCTGGAACCAGGCACCTTCGTTCTCAGACCGAGTCTCTTGACTTTGGAAAGGCCTTGCGAGGCCATAGGTTCCAGACTGTCACTCTACTCTGGACCCCTCTTGTAGCATCTTGACAACCCCACTTCTCAGACACCTCCAGGGGCTCATCACCCTATGAGCAGGCGCCTATTGCAGACAGCTCTGCCCGCCCCCCGCAGGGACATGGATTGTTTCTGGGTCTGATAAGTGACCCTGCCAATCATCTCGACCCTTGGGATGCTGTCAACAGGATCCCATGAACCCTTTCAGCTGGGTCTTCCTTTTAAGTCCTGGGCCAGCAGGTGGACCCAGGGCCAGGCAGAGAATCCCTGTAGGAGGCCCCCCTGGGAACTGACCATTGTCCAGCCCTGCTCCTCTGCCACGGCCACAGGACCTTGGGTGGGAAGCTGCCACAGTGGTGTGATCTCATTAGAGGGACCCTCTGTTCCTCAGCCCAGCATCCCCTTCCCAAGAGGAAATTGATTGTCATCGTGGAACGAGTTCGTGGGGAGCCTGTGCTAGCCCTTAGAGATAACGGATTTCAAAATGTGCTAACAGATGACTTTTAACTGTCCCATCCAAAAACTGTCACCTGGATCAGTGTCAAACTGGTGTTTAACTTCCAACTCTAATCTTCCTTCCGTTAGGAAGGCAGGGCCAGCCTCTGCCCTGCTCCAGTGTCCTGGCTTCTCTAAGTGTGCTGTGATTTTGCAAGAATGTCTGTCACAGAATCGGGTTTGTCTGACCCTGGACGTTTAATCATTTAAAGTGACTCGGTTCTCTCCTGCCGTCTGCTGGCGGCTTTTCTCCCTCTTAATTGGGTCTCTTCTACCCTTCCTGGCCTGAAAATCATTCTCCCTGATGGATGAGAGAAGTTAAAAATGGGCGAGGAGCAGCAGGCCTTTAGCCTCTGATCACACCCCATGCACCCCAAGCATCTGTTCTGCTCTTCAGGTTCTGGAGCGAGTTCTCCTCTCACCTTGGCTCTGCCGTCTTCACTGGTCGGAATTCACTTGAGCTCTAGCCTTCCTGACCCAGTTCTTTTCATACTGTTCCTTTTTCTTTTTTCTTGGTTGTGACATGCTGAAGTTTCGGGGCACGGGGGGAGCTCCCATTGTGGCGCAGCAGAAACAAAAGGACTAAGATTCATGAGGATGCAGCGTCAATCCCTGGCCTCACTCAGTGGGTTACGGATAGGGCGTTGTTGTGAACTGTGGTGTAGGTTGAAGATGTGGCTTGGATCCTGCTTTTCAGTGGCTGTTGTTTAGACCGGTAGCTGTAGCACCGATTCAACCCCCTAGCCTGGGAACTTGCATATGCCCCAATAAGTTGTTTCTGGGCCATGGATCGAACCTGTGCCACAGAAGTGACAGTGCCAGATCCTTAACTCACTGAGCCACCAGGGAGCTCCATTCATCCTGCTCCTTTTTTTTTTTTTTTTTTTGTCTTTTTGCCTTTTCTAGGGCCACTCCTGTGGCATATGGAGATTCCCAGGCTAGGGGTTGAATCGGAGCTGTAGCCACCGGCCTACGCCAGAGCCACAGCAACGTGGGATCCGAGCCGCGTCTGCAACTTACACTACAGCTCATGGCAACACTGGACCTTTAACCCACTGAGCGAGGCCAGGGATTGAACCTGCAACCTCATGGTTCCTAGTTGGATTCATTTCCACTGCGCCACGACGGGAACTCCCATCCTGCTTCTTGATTACCTAATTTCAGCTTCTTTATTTTATTTCGGTTACAGTGGTGACAGCAGCCATGGTTCCACTCAATTCGGTAGCAGCATTCGTGCGCTCAGCACTCTGCTGGGCACCTGTGGGGTGTAGCTCAGGTTCATGTGCTCTTAAGGAATGGATCCTCTTGCGAGGGAACAGGCCTTGGACACGGGAGAAGTGGCGAGCTCTGCGACGTGCCTCCACGCTCCTGTCGGGCTTTGCTTCTCTCCCTGCCCCCTTTCCTCTCGGTATTCAGAGGATGGATCACTGGGCCAGAACTGACTGCCTGACTCGCTGGGTCCTACCTCCTCTAAGGCTCCGCCTGCCCCCGTCATAACTAGGGACCTGGATTAAGATTTTCTGATTCAAGGTCCCCTCGGCTCCCCTCGTCTCCACCGGAGACCCCTGAGGAGTCTCTGCTCAGAAGTGGGGACTCGGGGCTTCTGCTAGCTGGACTGTTTATGACCTGAAACTTGAAAGTCATTTCGTGTTTGGGTCCCCCACTGGCAAAGCAGCCTTGCCCCCGACAGCCAGCGGGAAGTGAGGGCTCCGTGCTGTCGGCAGAGGCCGCCCCCCTCACCGGCTCTCTGACTCGGAGGGGTGTTTCTGTGTCTTGCAGATGGAGAAGGATGAGACTGTGAGCGACTGCTCCCCGCACATAGCCAACATCGGGCGCCTGGTAGAGGTGAGTGGGCCCCCTGCAGCCGCGGTTCGCCTCCCCGGCGTGTGGCGTTTCGCTCCTGGAGCCTGTTTGTGGGGCTCAGCTCCGAAGGCACACCCTCCAGTGCCCCCCAAACGCATGCTCCAGAAGCCTTAGATCCTGTCTCCCTGGGTCCACTGGGCGCACAGGGAGACCTGAGCTTGGAAAGAGGCAGGTGGTCCTGGGGGCACCAGGGCTCTGGAGGCGCCTCGGCTTCCCCTTCCCCTCAGCGCCTGGAGGAAGAGGCTCCCTCCAGCTTCACTGACTTGTTCGTGGTGTCGGCAGGGCTCGGGGTGGTGATGTGGGTTAGACCAGCTCCCAGGAATGCCAGGACCTGGGTCCGAGGAAAGGAAGGCGCCCAGAGTTAGAAGCGAGGTCTGGGCCGCCAGCCTCCCTCGCTGGCTTTGGCGCAGGCATGCGTCCCCACCCTGTGGTCACAGCAGGGACTGCAGGGATGCAGGTGGGGGGAAGGAGGGCACGGGTCCCACCCGTCTGACTGAGCTCCCTTTCCAGGACATGGAAAATAAAATCAGAAGTACGCTGAATGAGATCTACTTTGGAAAGACGAAGGACATCGTCAACGGGCTGAGGTAATGTACCAGAAGCACAGGCTTTGGAACAAAAAAGATGCGCTTACCAGCTCTCTGGCCTTGGGCCTCAGTTTCCTCATTTGTAGAACAGGGCTGTCAATGCAGATTTAGACGATCGAGCAGCGCCTCTTGAGGAGGTGTCGGTGCCGCAACGGGGCACATCACCCTTACCGGCACTGGGGTCCTCACCCCGGGAGTCACCTCCTCGGTCCCCAGGCCTGTGGGTCCCACCTGCAGAAGCTGCCCAGCCCCTTGGGCTCTGCGGCCTGAGGACCCCTTCACTCAGACCCTAAGGGGCGCAGGGAGTGGTGCTATGGCTGCCGGTTGGCTGGAGCTCAGGGCTCTGTTGGCCGCCCCTCCCCACACATCTTGTGCCCTCGGGGGGCTGGCTGGGTCCTCAGAGTCATCGTGGGCAGGGCAGGAGGCCAGAGCCCCCTTGGAGGCAGCCCCAACGCGGCCTGCTGTGCGGAGTGAGCACCAGCTTTGGAGTCAGGGGGCTGGGATCTCCTGCAGGCTCTGTCACCCTGAGCTCTGTGACCTTCAACCGGTCACTCCTGTCCATGGCCCTCTGCCCGCCCAGGAGCAGGGCTGCTGAAGGGAGGCGGTGAGAGGAGCCTGGCTGCAGCTCTGCTCCACTCCAGAGTCCCGCAGCTTTGCCTTCCCCTGGCCATGGAGCCCTGAGCTTCCTGGCCTGGGGTCCCTGCACCAGCCACGGCAGACACACCCGGCCAGCCTGCAGGTCCTCTGGTGATGGCCAGAGAGTCAGAGAGGGCCGCAGGGAGCTTGGCGGGTAGAGGTCTGAGTCCCTGAAAACCCTGACCAATGCCGGCGAGAGCTCCACGGCCATGGCCTCCACACCCATGGCCTCCACACCGTGCAGCGGATGCCCCCTCTGTCCCCCATACTTCCCCTGAGCTGCCGCCCCGCCCTGTGCCCCTGGGTCCGAGCGCCCTTCTTGCCGCGCTCATCTCTGCACGCTCTCTGTAGATCTGTTGACGTTATCCCCGACAACCCCAAGTTTCAGCAGCTGCAGAGGGAGCTTTCCCAAGTGCTGACACAGCGCCAGATCCACATCCAGCCTGATAACTAAGCCGCCAGGTACCCTGCCTGAGAGGCCTGAGCGCCCGCCCCACTAAACAGGA
This sequence comes from Sus scrofa, assembly GCF_054392235.1. Classification (NCBI taxonomy): domain Eukaryota; kingdom Metazoa; phylum Chordata; class Mammalia; order Artiodactyla; family Suidae; genus Sus; species Sus scrofa. The sequence continues at coordinate 82,234,897 of NC_139388.1, read as the reverse complement.
CTCACCAACCCGCCGAGACCCCGCCGGAACCTTTAAACACCACTAACCCCGTTAATGTGTAGACTCGACCCCCGTAACACAGACCCGAATCACGTGTGTGGTGTGTGTGCTTTGCACTCTGGGGGCATGGACGGGGCCGCCTGGGCTTTAGCTCCTCAAGATGCCAGCCTGGGGGTTGCCTTGGCCTCAAGCACAAGCCACCTGCCTGTGCTGCCGTGATTGGCACAGAGCGGGGGTCTGCACCCTGCCTTCGCTCAGCCGGCGGCTTCGGGCGACCTCTGAATCTGCTGTGTGTGCACCCAGTGCCTTGCCAGCTTTTCAGTCCGGGATCCCAGAAGCCCATTAGGCCCCTTGTCACTGGGAGATTGACCGGGGCTAGCCGACTTAAAGGGGGCCTATTGCCCCAAGTCTGAGGACAGAGCACAGTGGGGCTGTCATCCCCCAGTTGGGCCTGGTCACCCCCAGACTGGGTGCTCCCAGAGCCGCCAGGACCAGTATAACCCTCCGCCCCTAGAGAGCTGTAGCTGTCCTCCGAGATGCCTTACGCTGATGGAAAGGAAAGTCCTCTTGCTTGTTGACTATGGCCAAGAACCGTGGCTTGAGCCTGTGACAGATACAGACGCAGGAAGGCAGTCGGCCTCCCTGGAGAGGAGGGAACTGGTCTTAATAGAAGGCGTTTGGGAACCCAGCCAGGCGGGGCTGCAGAGCCTGGGGTTAGGGGCTCCCTCTCAGGCCCAGGGCTGGACAAGGAGGCCCCGACCCAGAAGAGGCTCAGTGGGGTTTCTGGGGTGGGTGGGGCTGGGGGGCCCTTGTGTGGCCAAGGAGAGCTGCTGCTCTGCGTGCGTAGGTCTGTGTGTGTGCCAGCTTCAGCCTGGGGTGCTCATGCTGGGACGTCCCCTTCCCATCACAGCAGGAAGAAACCCCCTTTTAAGGCATTCGCTATAGCATAGTTTTCTCTCCAGCTCCTCAGCTTTTAGGGTGGGTCTGGAATCTTCTGGATCCCTTGCCTTGGCCAGTTCAGTGACTGCCCACTGGAGACTTTTCAGCATAGACACCCCCCCACCCCCCAGCAGTGGGCAGCCTGGCACCCACTGTCTAGGACAGGTGCTCCCTTCCCACACAGGTCAGCGCGTCCTCTGGGCATTGGTTCCGGGTTGCTTTTGCCGTGGCCTTCCTGAGCTCGGTCCCCCATGCGAGTGCTCTGCTCCTTATACCTCCAGCTGTTCCAAGCCTAACCTCTTGTCTCTCACCTGATTCTAACTCTGGAAATGTCTCCTTGGGGGGAGGGGCGGGGGTGGGGGCAAGGAACAGCCCAGACCTGACGTGCTCCTTCCCAGAAGAGCCAACCTCCCCCCCTGTGGCCCTGGAGCCAGATGAGCCTCTGGCTAGCCCACTGTATCCTCCCATAGGGCGTGTTAACCTCCCCCGGGGAACTTCCCAGAAGCCTGTGGCAGGCGAGCTGAGGTTTGGAGCCTGAGGGCCGCTAGGGCTGGTGTCTGAGCCCTTCTTTGACCACCAGAGCAGTGCAAATACTCAGAAATGTGTATTTCAGCAGCATCAACCAATTTTTTAGTTGCACAAAATCTTGTGTTTGCCACCCTCTACCATTCTGAGGGCACTACCCGGGATGCTTCTAGGATTCAGGAGCCAGAATCCCACGTGGGATGCTCTTGTTCCCACCGGGCCCTTCGTCATTGTACTTCCTGCGTGTTCAGCGCTGGGGGATTTGTTTTTGGTCCCACCTTCCTGTGCTCTCTCACGGCCAGTGCTGTCAACTTGAGTCCGCTGGCTCCACAGCATCCCTGCAAGGCAGCCTCCCACTCTCTCCTTCCACTGACTTGGAACTGGTAGAAAGTTTGTAAATAGTTAGTATTCCTGGTTCACCCACACATTGGGTACATTTGATAAAGTGATCATTCTGGTCCTTGCTGGGGCATGTCTCTGAGCCTCAGTTTCTTCATCTGTACATTGGGAATAACGCCCAGACCTTTCCAGGACACTTGTGAGAATGTGCGTGTCAAGCACTCTGTGAATTGTACAACCTCTGTAGAGCTTAGTTGTGTTCGCTTTGCCGAACCCACGTGTAAGGGCTCGCACGTGAACACTTACCCACAAATCCAGGATTTGGCAGCAGTGAGCCAGGGCCACTTACCTCAGTCCTGTCCTGCTTCTTAAAATTCAGGCTGAGGGATTTTCCTGGCCAGGTGAACAGCTGATGGTGCCCCAGCAGAAGCCGGGAAGTGCCTGCCCTGCAGGTCCTGCCCTGGCCTTGAGCGTGGTGGGCTCAGGTGCCCGAGCTGCTGGTTCTCGGACACCCGCGGGGTGAGCAGCGAGCCGCCCTGCTCCGTGGTAGGGTCCTTGCGGCCACAGCGCTCTGAAGCACAGAGGGTCTTGGCTGCGTCATGCTTGGAAGCCCAGAAGCCATCTCTGGTTCAGGCTGCTCCTGGGGCCTGTGCTGAGTCCGGGTCACCCCAGCCTGGTGCAGAGGCGAGGCTGTGGCCTCCCCACAGGGCCCCGGCGAGGTGCCGAGGGGCAGGCCTGGGCTCTGGGCTCTGGGCTCCGGCCCCTCTGCAGGCCTGCGCTCCCGCTCCTGGAGAAGATCCCAGGCCCACACTGGTCGTGTTCCGCCTGCTCATGCCAGTTCTTTTCCTCCCGGGCAGGTCTGTGCAGACTTTTGCAGACAAATCAAAACAAGAAGCTCTTAAGAACGACCTGGTGGAGGCTTTGAAGAGAAAGCAGCAGTGTTAAGCCTCTGCTTCCCACTAACCGGACACGCCCGCCGTGCGCTCCTTAGATTCCTTTCTTAGAAACTTGTTTTCTGCTCCCTCCCTCGAACCTCCCCTCCCCGACAGGTCAGTGACAACTCGCATCACCACCGCACAGCGCCATCTCTCCCTGAGAATAAACCCAGTGAATCCCGTCTTGTCTCCGAGGCCTACTCCCCCCCCCACTTTTTGCTATCAGAACTCTCCGTATTTCCATAGAGACCTTGTTTTCGTTTGCCCCGCCCCCCCCCCACCACCACCCATTTATAGGCATAAAATACACTGTCTGCCTCCCTTCCCTCCCACCTTTTTGTTACATTGGTGTAAAAAATGTAAAACAAAAAAATTTTATGAAATAACTGTGGTGTGTGAAAGATAGAAGCAAAACTGGAAATCTGATTCCACGTGTGTTTGGGAGTTGCTTGGGGTTGGGGGGGGACAGGGCACGGCTCTGGGAGAAAGGAGAGGTGGCCCTCAGCATCGTCCCGCAAGCCTGGCCCCTGTCCCGCGGAGACCACGAGGTGGGGGGGCGGGGGCGGGACCTGCGGACCGTCCTGCTCTTCTGGCCAGGTGCTTTTCTGTCCATTTTTATGGAATGCAAAAGGAGTTTTTGTTTTATTTTGTTTTTTTGTAAAGCTTAAAAAAAATCTACATCTTATACTTGAGCTTCCATACTTAAAAAAAAAAAAAGAAAAAAAAAAACAAAAAAATAAAAAGAAACTGGGACGCAGTTTGCACTGGCCTCGTGTTCTTTCTTGCCGGCCTCACTTTCCAAGCACGTGTGGCCTTGGCTGGGAGGGTCTGGCGGAAGAAGCGTGGGGGCCTCGTGCTGCTCGGAGCCCCCCACTGCACGCAGACCCCAGCCCCACCCGTCCTGAAGAGCTGAGGCCACTTGCGTTACCATCAGGTGCGATGAGGTTCCACACACACGCGTCCACACAGCCCTCCATGAGGAGACAGGCTGAGGTCACAGTCCTCCCTCCCGGCTGACATCACGGTGACTGAGCCTCTCTGCTTTGAGGTACCTGGGTCCCTGACGCGCCTGTCCCAGCTCTTTGGCCCCAGTTTCTCTGCTTGGTCTGATGAGAGTGCCCAGATGGGGCACAACTGTTGAGCACTCAGTTCCTTTCAGACCAGGTGGAAAAGATAAGGAAGGGGACAGTGAGGCTGGAGGGGGACCCCAGAGGGGTGGCTGGGTGTCTGATGGCCCCCGTAACTGGGGGGCCCGACATGGAGAGGACAGCTGCCATCCCTAGCTGGATGACCTTGGGCACGGCACGTCACTCAACTCCTCAGGGCCTGTTTGCCTGTAAAGCGGCCATGATGACTGCACCTGCCTCAGGGTCGTGCGGCCGAAATGAGGGCGCAGGCCGGGTTACACGCAGGGCTCTGCGGGCATACCCAGGACAGGGCTGGGCAACTGTCCCCCCTCGCCCTCCCTGCCCTCCTGAACCTCACAGATGCCCCCAGACCCCAATTCCCTCTTCCTCTTCCCCAGTCAAACGCAGTCACCTGCTGTGAGCGCTGGCAGCTGGCCCTGACCTCCCACGAGCCCCACTATGGGAGCGGTCCTGACTCCACCTCCAGGCCTTCGCACACACCCCTCCCTCTCCCCATGCACTTCCCTGTCCCTCAAGATTCCACTCAAGGGCCACTCCTCCACGAAGCCTTCCCTGGTTGCATCTCCTCATTCCTTGGGGCCTTTGTACCTTCTTCCCTTTAGGGCCTGGCAGCTGTCTCCCCCGCCCTGAGGGAGCAGAGCTGGTTCACCCCCATCCCAGATGTGCGGCACAGCGTGTGCCAGATATTTGGCAAGTATCAGTGGCAGCAAACTGGGCCGTGAGGGCTCCTCCCTGCAGAGGCTGCAGCCCTGTTGCTGGACTCCTTCCTTTCTCTGGGGCTGGAAGAGGAAGGTTCTAAAAGAGAGGCTCCCTGGAGTTCCTGTTGTGGCTCAGTGGTTAAAGAATCCTACTGGGAACCATGAGGTTGCGGGTTTGATCCCTGGCCTTGCTCAGTGGGTTAAGGATCCGGCATTGCCATGAGCTGTGGTGTAGGTTGCAGATGTGGCTCGGATCCCGTGTTGCTGTGGCTCTGGTGTAGGCCAGCGGCTACAGCTCCTATTAGACCCCTAGCCTGGGAACCTCCATATGCTGTGGGAGTGGCCCAAGAAATGGCAAAACAAAACAAAACAATAAGAGAGGCTCCCGCTGAGGCCCAGCTTCTCCCCAGCAGCATTCAGCCACACCTGGCACTCCCCCCAATGACTCATGGGAACTGGGGTGTGGGGGGCAAGAGCAGCTCCTCTGTCCTCAGGCACCCACGGGGTTGTGGCCAAGAAGAAGGTGGACTCAGGATGGGGTCTGGGAGGCAAAAGGGTAGGGAGGGGCCCAGGACCTAGCGCTCCGGGCTAAGCCCTGTCTCCTCTCCACCCTTCCTACCCACAACACCCCCACTTGCCCCCTGGTTGTCTGCTGCTTGAACTTCTGCCATGTCACTTCCTCCAGGGAGGCCTCCCTGATCTCCAGAGAGATCTGGTTGTCCTCCTCCAACTAAAAATTATCAAAGCTAATTTGCTTTTTAGGGCTGCACCTGCAGCATATGCAGGTTCCCAGGCCGGGGTCGAATTGGAACTGCAGCTGCCAGCCTACACCACAGCCACAGCCACAGGGGATCCGAGTCACATCTCATGGCAACGCCATATCCTTAACCCACTGAGTGGGGCCAGGGATCAAACCCACATGGATACTAGTTGGGTTTGTTAATTGCTGAGCCACAACGGGAACTCCCTCAAAGCTAAATTTCACTGGCCTTACCACATACCGGGCTTTGGGGCTAGCCTCCATAAGGACACCATTTTATTTAATCATTCCATTGCACAGATGAGGTAAGTGGGGCACAGAGATACTAAGATGCAGAACCAAGGTCTGAACCTTAATGATTCTGCTTTGTGCTGGGTGCCGAGGTGCAGGGACCCTGCTGGAGTGTCATTCTTGCTGCCATGTCCCCACCACCAGGTGTGGGGCCTGTTACAGAGGAACAGGTTCAGGAATCCAGAGGCCCGGGATGCTGGGCAGGGGCAGGCCAGCAGACACGGTCCCCTCCTGCGTGGCTCCTTTCCACATCCTGACCCCCCTGGGGACCTGTAGGTGGGTCTTGATCCCTATCCATCACTCTTCCCCAGAGCAGCCCAGACCCAGCACCTCAGGGAAGGAGCACCAGAACTGGCTTCACACGGGGTACCATTTCTCTGGCTGGGGGCACCAGGCTTAGGGAGGGGGCCCTTCCCCGGGGGGTGAGCAGGCAGAATGAGGTAGGTGAGTTGAGGGGCAGCCACAAGTCCTGAGAGGCAGGGTCTTGGCTACAGCCCCTCCCTGGAGGCCCCCAAGGACGGCTGTCTCAGACCTGGGCGGTGAGTCCCAAGGTGGGCAGGGGTGGGGGGGCTGGCCCCTGGGTCCGTGCTGCTCCTGGAAGAGTCAGTCAGTCTAGGCTTCAGGAATAGTCAGCTCACAGAGGTTTCGGAGGTGTGGGGGTGGCGGTTGGGAGATCTGGGCCCACCCAGCTTCCTTCAAGGCCCAGTCCAGGGTCAGCAGCCCTGTCACTGCCCATACTTCTTCCTTCCTGAATGTGACATCCGGAGGTCCCTGTCATCCTGGGCTTGGCCCGGGTCCTGGTCAGCTGGGGAGGAGCGGCTGGCGCTCGGAGGAGGTGGCAGCGTCCCTGTATATCAGGAACTGTATGGAGATCTGGAGGCGTTGATGTCAAGGCTGAACGGAGCAGAGACGGAGCTGGACCCGCCCCTGGGTGGCTTTCGGCCCCATCCAGAGCTGCCTCCCTTCCCCCACCCCCATCCAATTCTGCCAGGCGGGAAGGGGCAGCCACGGCCTCCCAGCCTCCGCTCTTGCTGCCTTCCGCTGAGCCAAACCCCATTCATCTACCAAGGCCAGCGCTGAGGTCCTCTTCCTCCAGGGAGCCTCCCCTGAGCGCAGCCCCAGGATCTTGCCTTCTTCCCACCCTACAGCATCCTGGGGCTTTCACCAAGTTGCAGGGGCCATTTGGGGGCCCTAGAACGTACCTTTTCTTTATCCCTCGCCGCACCCACCAGGGATGCAGCAAATGTGGAAACAGGGCCATGTTTGCCTTCTCCAAAGGAGATTGAAATATTGCCCTCCTCAGCCAGTCCAGCTCATTTACTGAGCCCCCACTGTGTGCTGGGTCGGCTGCTGTTTCTGGAGAGCTTGGCTTATGCAACTGCGAGATGAAGCTATGGAAGCGCAGGGAGGCTAATGATTTGCTCTGCATCACACAGCTGGCAGGGGAGCCAGGATGTGAACTCAAGTTTTTGTGTCTCTAATTCACGTGTGTCTTCAGGTTCCAGCGTTCCTTCCTCCAGCCCGGATGGGCTAATATAGGCCCTGTTCCCCAGGACTTTGCACAAACTGTGCTTGCAACAGCCTTCCCTTGCCTTTGCTAACTGCTCCTTCGGAACCCAGTTTACAGGGCACTCATGGAGGCCTCTGCTGAGCCTCCGAACCAGGACAGCCCCCTGGTCACACACTCTTGCAGTTTTCCTCTGCGGTGCCTCCAAGATGAAGGGACCATTTATGATGATGTGTGTCTGTTGGACTTCCCACTGACCTCTAAGCTCCCTGAAGCCAGGGCCATTGTGTCGCTGCTCACGACTGGACCCGGTGCCTAGCGGGGTGAACAGCACACGGGAAGTTTGACTCTTGGATGGATGGATAGACGGATGGATGGATGGATGGACAGATGGATGGGTGGATGCTGAAGCCGTGTGCAGGCAGAGGCGGCTGCAGCCATGCCTACCCCACCAGCCCTCACGTCCCGAAGGATACGATGGTGTCGAGCAGCAGGACGCCCAGGCTGCCCACGAGCCAGGGCAGGTGGTGCAGCAGGTAGCTGCCCTCGCTCTGGCCCACCTCGGGGTTTTTGAGCAGCACGCTCAGCCCGTACAGCGTGTTCCCCAGCATCACCAAGGCGAACAGCGAGTAGGAGATCCCCTGGGTGGATTTCCGCAGGAACTGGAGGCGAGGGGGGCGGGATCAGAGACCTCCTAGGGCTCTTGTCTCTCTGGACTGTAACTTCCCACGTGTCCGTCTGCCCGGCCGCAACAGGCCTGCTCTGAGCTGACGGCACACCGTGTGACGAGCGTCCGACATGGGCCCGGCACCCAGACCAGCCCCTTCCAGGGCCTGACCCCTCGGCCCCACTCTGCCAGGGACCCACCCCCAGGTCAGCCAGACACCCCAAGGTGCCCTCTCCCCAGCCCCGCGCTGACTCGCTGTCCCGCAAGCTGCCCCCATCCCTGGCCCTCCACCTGCCCCTCATTCTCACCGGACCTCCTACCTTCCTGGGACACACAGGTCACCCGTACCCCTGGAAGGCAGGCGCCTCATGCTCATCTCCAGAGGCAGAAACTGAGGCTTGGAGAACTGCATAAAGTCACCCAAGCCAACAGCGAGTGTGGACCGGGCCTTCCATACGAGACTCTTCCCCCCTTACCAGGCCGGGCCACGCCTTCACCCAGGGGCCCAAGCCACCGGCCGCACTTCTCCCACTGGGCCCCACCGCCCCAGCCCCCGGCTCACATTGGTGCGGATCTGAGGCAGCCGGGAGAACAGGTACAGCACGCTGGAGACAGAGCCGATGACGAAGCCGATGATTTCCTGCCGGGTGAAGGGCTAGGAGGGCAGAACAGAATGCTCAGCACCCAGTGGGGGTTGGGGTGCTGGGTGAGAGCCCCAGGCTTCCCCGAGACGGCAATTCTCCCGCTCCCTTGGCCGTGCAGGGAGGGCCCTCGGGACACAGACCCCACCCCCACCCCCCTCCCATCCCCCCCCAGCTCCTCACCTTACTGCCCGGCTCCACAGACAGGAGCGTCCGCCCCCGGAAGACCTCCCTCGGGGCAGCCCCGGCGCCAGAGCTGCTCAGCAGCGGGGTGACACACGTCATGCCCACGATGAACAAGAGCATGGAATTGATGTGGGCAGACCCTGGACACGAGGCAGGAGGGAGGCTGAGGTTAAGCATCTGAGCGGCAGCAGAAAGACTGGGCTTTGAGTCCTGGCCTTGCCCCCTCAGTGGCTGTGTGGCCTTGGGCAAGGGACCTAAGGCCTCTGAGCTTTAATTCCTCATCTGTAGAATGGGTGTAATAAGAGTCATTTTCTCCCCAGCTTGTGAAGGTGACCCAGTGAGGGCAGGAGAGGGGTCCCAGGCATGAAAATGCTAATGAGACAGCCCCACCCCTAGTGCCCCCCCATCCTTTTTTCTTCCCTTTTTTTTTTTGGTCTTTTTGTCTTTTTAGGGCCGCACCCTAAAAAGGCTACTAAAAAGGCTAGGGGTTGAATCGGAGCAACAGCTGCCGGCCTCCGCCACAGCCACAGCAAGGCCAGATCCGAGCCAGTCTGCAACCTACACCATAGCTCCCGGCAATGCCGGATCCTTAACCCACTGAGCGAGGTCAAGGATGGTCCTCACGGAGACTAGACGGGTTCGTTAATGGCTGAGCCACGATGGGAGCTCCTCTCTGAATCCATAAGGGCAGCGATGGCCTGTGTGCCCGGTTCCTGTCTCCCCAGCTCCTAGCCCAGGGTCTGGCACAGAGGAGCAGCCGAAGCCACATTTGCTGAATGAGAACTGCAGGGAGGGGACTGACTCCTTGTGGTCCTGCCCGGACGTGCTCACTGGCCTCTATCGAGGCTGATCAGGGGATCAGGGTTCAGGCCTTCAGATAAGGCCGGAGGAAGCCTTTCTGCGGTTCGGTTTACCACCAGCCATCGGGAACCTGCCTCCTCCCAAGCTCCCAGGCCTCCCCGCTGTCCCCTAAGGCGCCCGACGCAGAGGGAATCGTTGCACTTACAGGGAGAGGGGCGTTTCTTAAACTTGTAGTGAAAGTACAGCGATAGCATCACCACGTCGGCCAAGACATAGTACACGGCTGTGTAGGTCTGCAAGGGAAGGAGGGGGCCCAGGGCACTGGCTGTCATCCCAGGCTCCAGGGACCACACCCCGGACCAGGGCACCTCGGCCACACCCCAGCTGGGTGACCCTGAACCAGTCACTTCACCTCGTGGCATTTCTGTCTGCATGTCCAGGAAAGAGGGGATCCCACCTGGCAGAGCCCAGCCCGCACAGTTGGAGGAATGGCAGCGGGCATTACCAGATGCGACAAAATAGGACTCCAGAGGTTAGGCGGTGGCTACAGCATGGGGCCCGAACAGAGGGGAGGACGCCTCCGCCATGGCTGTCCCGGGCAGCCCACCCTGCCCCAGGGGACCGGCCCACCTGCAGGGGCAGCTGGTCAGCGAGGAAGGAGCCGATGAGATTGCAGGAGTCTCCGCCGATCCAGCCCAGGAGGAACCACAGGGACACGGCCTGGTCCATGTTGCCCGTCTTACAGGCCTTGATGTACTGGCTGCGGTGGAGGAAGACCCGTGCTCAGGGGCTGAGGGCTGTGAAACGTGGAACAGCCAACGTGGAAGCGCGTGGCGGGGGCAGTGGCTGCGGGCAGCTGGTCCTTCCCGCAGGCAGGATCTTTGTTGGCCCTTCTTTGCCCTTTGGGGATTCCTACTGAGACACCCCTTCCAAGCCAGGAGCCTTATGGGACATGCATCTTTCAGAGAGAGCTGTCATGATAAGGATTCTCCTCCAGAGCGCCCTGGGGACCTGGGATCTTCATAGGGTCCTGACATCTCACGTCCAGCCCTGAGAACCACTGCATAGGGTCCCTGGATTCTCTCTTCTCTTGGAGGGGCGGTGGGGGGGTGTTAAGAGAAGGATGGTGGCTGTGGCAGTGGGCCCAGGGCCTGGGCACTGCCCTATCTCCAGGGGTGATGGATGATAAGATGGGCCAAACCACAGCCTGTTCTTGTCAAAAGAGAGAGAAGGGTGGGGCTGTGGCTCCCGGAGCTCTCATGACATAAGCCATGGGGTTGTCTCTCTCCCTGACCCGCCCCTCTGGGGATGGGAAGTCGGGAACCGGGATTCACACCCAGACCTGAGGCACCTGGCTTGCTCTGGGGTCATTCCACGATGGCCATTCGCTGTGTCCTTGTTTTTTAATCATCTGCATGTACTGAAATTAGTAAAAGGTAACTATTCATTATCTTCTTTGTCTTTTTAGAGCAGCACTTGAAGCATATGGAAGTTCCCAAGATAAGGGTCAAATCGGGGCTACAGCTGCCGGCCTACACCACAGCCACAGCAATGCCAGATCCCAGTTGCCTCTGCCATCCTACCCTACACCACAGCTCACAGCAATGGTGGATCCTCAACCCACTGAGCCAGGCCAGGGATCAAACCCGCATCCTCATGGACACTAGTCGTGTTCTTAACCTGCTGAGCCACAACAGGAACTCCAGCACAAGGTAACTAAATAGCACCTTATCCCGCCCATCACCCAGGACAGAAGCTCGGGAAGCTGGGCGGGTCCCTGGTTCTCCCCACAGGCGTCCTCCCACCTTCATCCCTGCCCCCCTCTTGGTCTCCCACCCACGCCTGTGCCCCTCGTTTCCGTCTTCCTTCTCAGAGTTCTTTCTATAACCCCAACCTTGCCCAAACCTTTCAGAGCCTTCCACTGCTCTTCAGTAAGAACCCCATCCTCCAGAGCACGTCCTGACAAAGCCCCCAGGCCCCCTGTCCCTCTGCCCCTGCCTCTCCAGCACGACCACCTTCCCTTCCCCCAAACTTTTTTTTGTTTTTTTTGTCTTTTTGTCTTTTTAAGGCCACACCCATAGCATATGGAGGTTCCCAGGCTAGGAGTCGAATCGGAACTGCAGCTGCCTGCCTACACCACAGCCACAGCAACACCAGATCCAAGCCGCATCTGCAACCTACGCCATGGCTCACGGCAACGCCAGATCCTTAACCCAGTGAGCAAGGCCAGGGATTGAACCCGCCACCTCTTGGTTCCTATTCGGATTCATTAACCACTGAGCCACGACGGGAACTCCGCTTCCCCAAACTTCACGGGCAGACGCCCAGCCAGGCCCTCCTCTGCATCTCTCAGCACATACAGTTCCTCCTCAGGGCCTTCCTGATGGGAGCTCGGCCAGCACCCGCCAGTCCCTTCTGGACTCAAGCTTTCCAAGGGATGCGACAGTGTCCAGCACAGACCCTAAGGTTGACCCTGTGGCCCTCATTAAAGCCCCTTCTGGGAAACTGTAAGTTGAAGAGTCTCCATATATTTCACGAAAAGTGACCTGGTCAGGAGAGGCCGAGTCCTCAGGAGAAGCAGGAAGGTGGCTGCTGTTGCTGACAGCACCCGGGGCTCCCTCCTGGGCCTCTGGCCCTCCTCTCTGGTTCATCAGCCAGGCCCAGGCAGGCCCGGTATCATGCCAAAAGGGGGATCCGCAGCCCACTCCTCATGGTTCTGGGGAAGCTCACACCCTAGGACAGGAACTCTCTCTCCCTCGGCCACCCCTGGTCACCCGGACCCATCCAGTGTGCCACCCATCCAATCCCCTGACATCAGTGCTGGATGCCTTACACAACCTCCCAGGCACACCCCCTGCCTCCAGTCTCTCCCTGTCCCTCCCTCCAGGCCTGCTTCCCCAGGGCTCCCGGGTTGTCTTTAACAGGTGCCAAAATGGATGCTCTGCAAAGTCAAGGATGGTGTCGGCTTGGCTTACTTCTGCCACGTCGAGTGTGGCAGCTGGGACAAGGTCAATCAGTGAAAACACCAGGCCCGCAACAGCATGCGAGGGGTAGTCTTTTTAACACAGGGTACAGGACAACTGGGTACTGTGTACAAGAGAGTGAGGCTGGAGCCCTGCCACACACCGTATACAAACCTAACTCAAACTGGATCAAAGCTCTAAATATAAGAGCGAATATATGCTACTGTGATTTATAAGAAATATATATTTGAGGAGTTCCCGTTGCGGCTCAGCAGTACCAAAGGTGACTAGTATCCATGGAGATGTGGTTCGATCCCTGGCCTCGCTCAGTGGGTTAAAGATCTGGTGTTGCCATGAGCTGTGGTGTAGGTTGCAGAAGCGGCTCGGATCTGGCGTTGCTGTGGCTGTGCTGCTGGCTGGCAGCTGCAGCTCCCACTGGATCCCTAGCCTGGGAAATTCCATAGGCCATGCATGCAGCCCCCAAAAGACAAAAAAAAAAAAAAAAAAAAAGACAAGCAAAGCAATATATTATATTTGATCCTCTTCCCTGTTCCCTGCACAGAGCTCCTAAAACCCTTGAATGTCCTAAGGGGTGACAGGCAGAAAGGTGTCACAAAATGTTAACGAGGTGACTTTCAGAAAGTCCTTAGGTCACCTGAGGAGCAGGACTGGTTGCAGGGGAACCAACCGTGATGAGAAAGTTATAAAGCCTCCCTGAAAGACATTTCTCGGACTTCTGTGAGCAGCTCTAGCAAACTAAGGGAGCCTGAGGAGGGGTGGGGGAACCGCTGATCTACAGCTAGAGGTCAGAAGTACAGGTGACACCTGGGCTTGCGACTGGCATCTGAAGTGGGGACAAGGGAGCAGTCTCGTGGGACTAGCAAGACCGGGCTGTTAACCAGTGGGATCTCGGGCTGTCTTCAGGTAGGTAGAGTGAGAACGGAGTTGACTACTTGACGGTGTGGGGCAAAAAACACATGCAGTAATTCACCTCCACTTGGAGATTTCTATATAAACCTCTTAGAGGAAAAGAAAGAAAAGGATGACTCTTTGGATACCTGGATTAAGCTATCATTTCTCAGAAGTGACATCAAAACCACAAGCAGGAGGAGTTCCCATTGTGGGTTAAGGACTGCAGCAGTTCAGGTTGCTGCAGAGATGCAGACTTGATCCCTGGCTCAGTGCAGTGGGTGAAGGATCTGGCATTGCCACAGCTGTCACAGTTGCAGCTCAGATTCAATCCCTGGCCCAGGAACTTCCATATGCCGTGATTGCGGCAAAACAAAATTAAAAACAAAAAACCCACACGTGACAAAAGAAGAAATAGATAAATTGGGAGTTCCTGTTGTGGCGCAGGGGAAATGAATTCAACTAGCAACCATGAGGTTGCGGATTTGATCCCTGGCCTCGCTCAGTGGGTTAAGGATCTGGTGTTGCCATGAGCTGTGGTGTAGGTCACAGATGAGGCTCGGATCTGGTGTTGCTGTGGCTGTGGCTGTAGGCCAGCAGCTGTAGCTCTTATTCGACCCCCAGCCTGGGCACTTCCATTTGCCGTGGGTGCAGCCCTAAAAAGCAAAAAAAAAAAAAAAAAAAAAAAAAAAAAAGGAAAAATAGACAAATTGGACATCATCAAATTGTTGAATTTTTGTACTTCACACAACACTGTCAGGAAAGTGAAAAGACAACACACAGAATGGGAGAAAATGTTGGCAAAATATATTTAGAATATATAAAAGACTCTTACAACTCAACCACACAAAGACAACTCAACTGAAAGACGGGCAAAGAATCAGAAGAGACCTCTTCTCAAAGAAAATATCAGTTGGCCAATAAACACTTGAAAAGCTACTTAGTATCACTAGCCATCGGGAAAACACAAATCAGAGTTACAATGAGGGAGTTCCCAGGTGTCACAGCAGGTTAAGGACCCAGTGTTGTCACTGCTGTGGCTCTGGTTGCTGCTGTGCAGTGGGCTCGATCACTGGCCCTGGAACTTTCCCATGTGTACAACTTCACACCCACTAGGACAGCTATAATAAAAAAGTAGAAAATAATGAGCAGCTTTTTTTTTTTTGGTTTTTTTTTTTTTGGCCACACTCACGGCTTGTGGAAGTTCAAAGGCTAGGGATGGAATCTGAGCCACAGCTACAGCAATGCTGGATGCTTAACCCAAGGCACCGGGCCGGGGATTGAACCCACACTTTCACGGAGACAATGCTAGATCCTTAACCTGCTATGCCACAGTGGGAACTCCAACAATAACAAGTGTTGATGGGGATTTAGAGAAACTGGAACCTTCACGCACTGCTAGAGGGAATATAAAATGGTGCAACCGCTTTAGAAAATAGTCTGGCAGTTGCTCAAAAGATTAAACACAGAGTTTCCATGTGACCTGGCGAGTCCATCCCTTGGGTATAGACACAAGAGGAGAATACACATGTGTCCCCACGAAAACTTGTATGCGGATGTACACAGCAGCCTTAATCATACTGGCCAAAAGGTAAAACCACCCACATGTCCATCCATGGATGAATGAATAAACAAAATGTATACTCCTACAACACACTCTTATTCGGACATAAAAAGAATGAAGTATTGATACTCGCTACATACGACCTGGATGAACCTTGAAGACGTTACGCTGCGTGAAAAAGGCCAGTCACAGAAGGCCACACTCTGTATCCATGGACAAGAAATGTCCAGAAAAGGCAAATCTAGACGGAAAGCAGGTTGGTGGTTGGGGCTCGGAGATTTAGAGGGAAATGAGGAATGACTCATTTCTGGGTTTCTTTTTTTTTTTCCTCTTTTTAGGGCCACACCCGAGGAATATGGAAACTCCCAGGCTGGGGGTTGAATTGGAGCTGTAGCCGCCGGTCTATACCACAGCCACAGCAACATCAGCTCCAAGCCACATCTGTGACCTACACCACAGCTCATGGCAGCGTTGGATCCATAACCCACTGAGCGAGGCCACGGCTCAAACCTGCGTCCTCATGGATGCTGGTCAGATTCATTTCCTCTGAGCCGCAATGGGAACTCCCCTTCTGGGTTTCTTTTTAGGGTGAAGAAAATGTTCTAAAACTGATGGTGGCGATGCTTATACACCTCTCTGGATACACCAAAACCTTGGACTTGTACATTGAAAGGGGCTAATTCTATAGTATATGAATTCTCTCTCAATTAAACCGTGACCTTTCTCCCTCAGGATAAGGACCATGAAACTCCCTAACAGTGGGGAGCACCCTCCCAGAACGGGGCACTTGATGACTGCTTTGACCTCCCCTCACCTTGCTCTCCCCCGGACCCCAGCACCTTCGAACCCTCTGCCCAGCCATGGGATTCTGTGCAAGGCCATCCTCAGAGACCCCTATGCCATAGGGAACAATACTCCCATTTTACAGATGAGAGAATGGAGGTGCAGAGGCGTGAAGGGACTTGTCCAGGTCACAGTATGTTCTTGTTCCCTAATCACAGTAGTGGCCAGGCTGTTTGTTGGGGTTTTTTGGTCTTTTTAGGGCTGCACCTGTGGCACATGGAGGTTCCCGGGCTAAGGGTCGAATCAGAGCCACAGCTGCTGGCCTCTGCCACAGCCACAGCCACGTGGGATCCAAGCTGCATCTGCGACCTACACTGCAGCTCACGGCAACACCGGATCCTTAACCCACTGAGCGAGGCCAGGGATCGAGTCGTCCTCAAGATTATTAGTCGGGTTCATTACCGCTGAGCCACAATGGGAACTCCCATGCTGTTTTGTAATCACTGCTTGGCCTCCACCAGACTCTCACATGACAGAGGCTGCGTTTGGTGCCGGCCAGATCTCCCACTGCTCCGCCTCCTCTCTTACTTGCTGTGCAGTTCAGAGCACGTTATTTAACCTGTCTGGGTTTCCATTTCCTCATAAAGAAGGGATCATGATTGTACCTACTTCACAGGGTGGTGATGAGGATTAAATACGGTAAAAACATGCCACATACTTAGAAATGCTGCTGGGCACACGGTGGGCACTTAGTGAGCAGAAGCAGGTGTTAGTATTATTATCTGTGTGCCAGCATAGCCTAGCATGAGGTGGGACCTAGAGCAGGGGCCGGGGCCCGGCTCTCCAGGGTGGACTGGAAGTCGGTGAGTGGGAATGGGGGAGGAAGCACACTTGGCCTTGAGTCTGGAGAGGCCCAAAGCCAGCCAGGCAGCCCCTTCTCAGTGCAGCCCCTGGAGCCCTTGCCCCACCCATGAAACCCAGCCCGGGTCCCACCACCCTGATGCTACTCACGGGAAGGTGGATGCAGCAAAGCAGAGGATGGAGATCAAGCCCAGGCCCACGCTGGCCTCGTCCCAGCCATCCTGGGCACACTCGCCAAACACGTCCCATATCCACTGGCGGGAGCCATTGGGGCAGCTGGAGAAGTTGCCAGAGCCCAGCTTCTTCCAGACCATGGCTGCAGAGGTGGGGAGGGAGGGATGGAGGCTTCCAGTGTGCCGAGGCAGGCGAGGGCTCTGAAGGGTAAAAGAGAGGGACCTTCAGCCTCGGGAGGTCCTGGTCCTAGTCACGGCCCCGCCACCCCAAGCCCATCCCAGCCTTATCACCCAGCACTGACCGAGTCCCTGAACCAGAGGGCAAAGCGGACAAAGGTGCGGGGAGAGCACTGGATCTGCAGTCAGGGGCAAAAGCATTCAAATCTCAGGTCTACGTATTGGTGCTGTGACTTTGGGCAAGTGACAGCTGTGCCTCAGTTTCTTCATCCACAAGATGGGGGCAATAACAGTGCAGCCTCCATAGAGTTGAGAGGGTTAAATGAGTTCAGAAATGCAGTGGAGAGAACTGATCCCTCAAAGTCACCTTTGTTCTAACTCTTGCACATTTAGATTATTTTCAATCTTGTAAATTAGGAGTTTCCCTTGTGGCTCACTGGTAATGGACTTGACTAGTATCCATGAGGATGCGGATTTGATTCCTGGCCTTGCTCAGTGGAGTAAAGATCTGGTGTTGCATGAGGTATGGTGTAGGTCGCAGATGTGGCTCAGACCCTGAGTTGCTATGGCTGTGGTGCAGGCCAGCAGCTGGAGCTCCGATGTAACCCCTAGCCTGGGAACTTCCAAATGCTGGGGGTGCAGCTCTAAAAAGACACACATACAAAAAAAAAAAAAATCTTGTAAATTATACTCTGCAGGTTGGCTGAGACCACGCCCATTAATTATATTCTCTTATTTAACGTACAGCTATCCCCTAACTTTGGTCAAGTGAGGCAAGCGGCGAAAGCAGAAGGACCACGTGAGTCTTTCCAGGGTTGCACCAGTGTCTGAGAGTCAAGCTGGGCAGCTCACTTGTGTGGGACACCTGTCAGCAAAGGGTCCAGAGCCACCTCCCCATCTTCACTGGCAACAAAGCCAAGAGCTGGCTGGTTGCAGGGGCAGGCAAAGGAGTCCGTCCCAGTGTCCGGGCACCCTGAACAGTGATGAGAGCAGTCACTGCCTGTGTGACAGTCCCAGAAGAGGGAGACAGCATGGGACTGCTGGAGCATCTCTACCCCACAGAATCATCACAGCCTCCGATCGCTGAGCCCTTTACCAGCCCTGTGCTAAATACCTTGAAGGCCTTTCGGCTTCCCCCACCCCCAGCAATACCTGAGGCATATGGAAGTTCCCAGGCCAAGGTTCAAATCCAAACCACATCCCTGTGACTTAACGCCACAGCTGCAGCGATGCCGAATCCTTAACCCTCTGTGCCACAGTGGGAACTCCCCTTTCTGATTTTTGCTGCATATCAACTCTATCACGTGGGGAGCTACTGATACGTCTGTGAGGACCTGGGAAAGTGAAGTGCCCAGGCCATCCAGGCAGGAAGGGTTCACAGTCACCATGCCACGCTTCTGTCCCTGGGCGTGGTGGAACCCTCCTGTGGTCTGGTCAGGCTGTCCAGCATCTCACGAGGCCAGAAGGCAGGCTTCCCCTTTTCTCACTGTGTGCAGAGGGGTTTTTCTCGCTCTGGATGAGGCTCTCTCCAGCCCCCTTCAGTTCCTGCTTGGGCCAAAAGGTCCAGGATCCTAAAGCTATGTCCTATAGACCGAATGCCACTGACCGAATGTTTATGTCTCTACCAACCCCAAAATCGTACATTGAAACCTAACCTGAAACGTGATGGTAATTTGAGGTAAGTATTTCGGTAATACTCCCGAAATACTTTGGGGAGTATTTCGGTCACAGAGCTTTCATGAATGGGATTAGTAGCCTTATTAAAAAGATCCCTGGAGTTCCTGTTGTGGCTCAGCAGGTTAGGAACCTGACTAGTATCCATGAGGGTGCAGGTTCAATCCCTGGCCTCACTCAGTGAGTTAAAGATCCCGTGTTGCTGTGAGCTGTGGTGTAGGTCTCAGACAAGGCTAGGATCTAGCATTGTTGTGACTGTGGTGTAGGCAGGCAGGTACAGCTCCTATTCAACCCCTAGCCTGGGAACCTCTATATGCTGTGGGCACAGCCTTAAAAAGGAAAAAAAAAAAGGCCAAAGAACACCTTCACCCCTTCTGCCAGGTGAGGACCCAGCGAGATGACAGCCATCAATGGATCAGGAAGCAGACCCTCACCAGACACTGAATCTCCCAGGACCCTGATCCCGGATTCCCCAGGTTCAAGGACTGAGAAATCACTGCTTGTTTACAAGCCACCTGGACTGCTATGCTGTGACAAAGGCCTGACTGCCCTGGCTGGACCCTTGGAACTGCTGAGACCACAGCAATCTGAGAGCATTGTGGAGGGAAAGGAAGCGAGTCAGCTTTTTCTCAGGAAGCTCTAGGCTCTCCACTCAAATGTGACTCAATAGGGAGCTCTGGTGCTCGGGGCAAGGGCGCCCCAGGTCACAGCCTGCCCGGCTCATTGCAGCACCTCCAGGGTCTCGCAAGGGGGAATGAAAGCCTCTTCCAGCACCTTGGTGACCCACCCTGACCCTCAACACAACTGATACTGGAGCCGTTTATCTGATGTCCTGCCACCAGCACTTGCAAGGCCACCCTGGGGTTAACTCACAGCCCAGGTAGGAACTGCGCCTCTGCGGGGTCAAAGGTTATTTCCAAACAAGGCCTTCGGTTCCCCAGCCACCCCTCTACTAGACTGCCTCCCTCGCCCTGCTCCTGTAGATTCTGGACACGCCACTGCAGGTCACCGCGGTGGTCTGCTGTCATCCTCCTTAACTTGTCTGTGATCAGAACACTGTCCTCATATCACGGATAAGGTTGAGTGACCTTGTGCAACTAACTGTCTGAGCCTGTCTGTAAAATGAGGATCACAACGGTCCCTCCTTGGGGCTGCCGTGCAGATGACATACACAGAAAGCTCTCAGCCCCAGTGCCTGACTTAAAGATAGCAACCGTTTCGAGAATGAGAGACCAGGATTGCAACCACCCTGAGGCTACTCTCACTCCCCCCCCCCCATTTTTGGTCTTTTTAGGGCCGCATCTACAGCACATAGAGGTGCCCAGGGTAGGGGCTAGATCAGAGCTGCAGCTGCCAGCCTATACCACAGCCATAGCAACACCAGATCTGAGCCATATCTGCAACCTATGCTGCAGCTTAGGGCAATGCTGGATCCTTAAACCACTGAGTGAGGCCAGGGATGGAACCTGCATCCTCATGGACCCTATGTCGGGTTCTTAACCTACTGAGCCACAATGGGAACTCCTCACACCTTCTCTTCACCGGGTTAGGGAAGAAAGAAGGGGGATACACACCCAGTGAGGAAGGTGGCATCTTGAAGGACGTACCTCGGCTCACAGTGTTCGGGGCACTGAATGGGAGGTCCCCTGTCCACACATAGGGCCCATGTGCAGCTAGAGGCTCAGAATACTCTGAGACACACCTGAGCCCTGGACAGAAGGTGCTTTCCTCTGAGGGTGGCTGCGCCTAGGGCTCATCACCCGTAGGTTCTGACCCAACTAGGAATCCAGGCCTGGCTTCCAAGAACAAGCCCGCTCCTGGTCCAACAGTACTGAGTGAATGGATGTCCAGGCTTGCAACAAAGGTAGACCAGGTCGGTAGGTCTGACAAGGACCACAGCCGGGGTGTCTCAGAATCTGGGAGGGGACATGTTTGAATTCAGGATCAATGTGTCCAGACTGCGGATCAGGGACCTTGGGTTTAAGGAGCTCTCCCAGCAGATGCTGGCGTACATGGCGGCCCTTTAAGCAAAGCATCTTGGAGTTCCTGTCATGGCTCAGCGGTTAACAAACCTAACTAGAATTCATGAGGATGCGGGTTTGATCCCTGGCCTCACTCCATAGGTTAAGGATCTGGCATTGCCGTGGAGCTGTGGTGTAGGTCGCAGATGCAGCTTGGCTCCCAAGTTGCTGTGGCTCTGGTGTAGGCCGGCAGCTGCAGCTCTGATTCCACCCCTAGCCTGGGAACCTCCATGTGCTGTGTGTGTGGCCTTAAAAAGACAAAAAAAAAAAAAAAAAAAAAGACAAAAAAAAAGAAAGAAAGAAAGGAAAAAAAAAAAAAAAAGGAAGAAAAGGCATCTCCTGTCATAGCCAAGCTCCTCTTCCAGATTCCAAGCTGAGTCCAACAGATACTCCCTACCAAAGCTGCTTGAGTAGCCATCTTTACCTACCAGGTAAGTCCAAATTCCTTGAGACTGAGCCCAAGGGTACTCCCAGAACTGCCCTCCCCACCTCGTCTCCTGCCTCCTCCCTCCAGATCTTCAGACAGTCATTCCCAGACCTCCAGACTTCTGTTCCAGCTGCCTCTTCCCCCAGGCATGTCCTCTCCCCCTGGAGGGCATGGTAAAAAGATATTAAGACCTATTTCTAAATTGCCCTCTTGGACGGGGCCTTACAGGAGCTGTCACCTTACAGCTCCTGTCACCTCTTCCCCTACCCTCGTCCCCACACCTGAAGAATGATCTTCACATTCCTCAGCCACCGCTGCCCACTCCTCTCCGTTCCATAAGCTTCTTCTTAGGGCCTAGACTCATCAGCTAGGCAGGAAAGGCTCAGAAACAGAGAGGGAGAGAGGGAGGGAGGGAGACAAGAAGGACCACTGTGAGCATGGATGGCCTAGGGTTAAGAAGAAAGCACTCTGGAACTGGCCTGCCGGATGCCTACTCCTAGAACTCCTGAGCTGGTGACTGAGCCACAGACTCTCAATCCGTAAAAAGGGGGCAATGAGGCAGGTTAACCGCAGAGTTTAGATAATCCAGGCCGAGCGATGAGAAGGGTGCCTGAGCACAGGTCAAGCACTCAGTGGGATAACCTGGGATGGCTTTTATTCTGTTCTGGCCGGAGCTCTTCCCCCCCGCCCCCCGCCCCCTGGCAAACCGCAGGCTTCAATAAACACTGAATAGATAAGAATGCACCCGTCCGCACACTTCCAAACGGTGGACTCGCCACGCACACGTTTGGAGACCTATCCTAGGCGTGGAGTGGGAGGGGACAATCGTCCCGGTTTGGAGCTACCACCCACTCCAGCCCTCCAGGTGCTCGGTCACAACACCCTCCTAGTGACTCAGCCCAGCACCGGCCACCTGTTTGGCGGGGATAATGACAGGGCAGCCGCTGTGGTCAGCGCTCATTTGCCGCGAGGCCCCCTCCTCCGGCACGCCCTGGGGAAAACAAAGCCATCAGGAGCGAAGGGGCCCGTCGGCCGGGATTAGGAAGTGAAAAGGGAACCCATACCCCACCCCTGGCCAGGTCGGTCCCAGAGGTTATGCTGGTCGCCCCTGAGAGGGGGACCTGGGCCGCCCAGGGCCTCCCAATCTCGCCCAGAGCCTCGCTCCAGAATCTTGCGCCCCAAAGGGGGAACGGGGACCCCAGAACCGTCCAGGGGCCGGAAGAGGGTGTTAGAAAGATGTGGCAGGGAAGGCCCGGAGTTCTGACCCACGGCCCCAGCCTCAAATTCGGCTTACCGCGTCTAGATCCTCCCCGCCGCCCGGCTCCTGGGTTCTGCCTCTCCTGCCTGGGTCGGCTGACCAGAAGCGCCGCCCCGCGCCGGCCCCCGCCTCCCTCCTCCCGCCTCCCCGCCTGGGAGCTGAGCGGCTCCGCCTCTGGAGCCGCGCACTTTGTGGACGGTCCCTGGAGGAGTGGCGCGCTAGCCGAGCGTGCGTGGGGGGGCGCAGCGGCGCTTGTCCTTGCTCCCTTAAGGCTCCCGGGGCTCCTCCCCCGCCGTGGGTAGGCGGGGCTCGAGGCACCCCAGCGCGCAGGCGCCGACCTCATGCTGAACGCCGTGTCTCGAGCCGTGGCTCGTGCTGCCGTCCGCAGCTCGCGTCGCCCCAGACAATCCGAGGCTCGCCCCGCCGCTAGCGCAGCCGTCATGTCCCGGCCCCTGCGGGCCACCTCGGGCTCCCCAGCCCGACCCGCCACAGTTCTGGGCACCATGGAGATGGGGCGCCGCATGGACGCGCCCGCCAGCGCCGCGGCCGTGCGTGCCTTCCTGCAGCGCGGCTACACTGAGCTGGACACTGCCTTCATGTACAGCGACGGCCAGTCCGAGAGCATCCTGGGCGGCCTGGGGCTCGGGCTGGGCGGCGGCGACTGCAGAGGTAACTCCTGGCGCCTGCGCCCCCACCCCTGGTCCTCCCCACTGAACCCTGCAATTCAGACCCTGCAACAGCAGGACGCTAACCCAACCCCAGTAAGCTCACGGGCCGTGGTCAGGACCGGCAGTTTTCGTCCCCGCTTCCGGGGCGCCGACCTCCCTTGGCCACCCAACAGCTCTGTGACACCCCCCCCCCCCACCGCTCTGCAAGCCCCCTGCACATCCAGGCCTGGATAGCTGAGCAGCGCTTTGTCCTGACCACCTTCCCCTTCTCTTCACCTTCCCCTGGAGGCTGCACCTCTGTAACCCCCAGGTGTGTTACCCTCAACCTGATCAAGTTCTTCGCTTCCTACCCGCGCTGCTTTCTTTGTGCACCTTTCTGCCGCCCTCCTCTCCAGAACTATTCCATACTCACCTCCAGCCCTGCCAGGTGCCTATAACCTGTGTCCAAGCGCTCTTCTTAGCCTCTCCTGCCCTTCTTTCCCCGCCTAGGCGCTCCCCGAGCAACTTTTCTTCTCCCAGTCTTTGATCTGTTCCTAGACTTTGCTCGGTTCAGTTGACTGTTCTCCTTGGCCCTCTCAGGGAGAGCTGCAGTCCTGCCCTAGGCTGGATTGGGGGAGCAGGGATGTCGGGGTAAAACGTAGGGAGTGGGGAGGGAGCGGGTAACCACTCCTATAGCCCTGTGCCAGGCTTCTTAGGGGCCTGCAGGAGGGAATGTGACTAAGCCACCCTTAAAGAGCTCAGAGGATAGTAGGGAACATTGAAGCAAATGATTGTCGGGGAGCCCAGAAGAGGAAGCAATTTTAGGGGGAAGAGGGTGGATGGGGACAGGAAGAGGCACTTGGGAAGACTCAGAGGATGCTGGAGCTGGGCTTAAAGGACCAACAGTAGTTTGCAGAGATGAGAGAAAAGGGCATGAGAGGCTGAGGGCAGAGCTGTGCAAAGACTGGGCTTGGAAATGCAAAGTGCCTGCTGTGTGGAAGGACAGCCAGGAGGCAAGTGTGGCTTGAGTGGAGAGTTGTGTGTGGAGGAACAGTCCTTTATTAGCCTAATGCCATTGGAAATGCCTCACTATTGCTGTTACACACCCTGCCTCCTCTTTTCCAACCTGAGGCTCTTCTTTTCCAGCCCTTGTTGGGGCCCCTCTGAGTCCTCCTTTGATTCAGGGCTTGGGGGAGATGGAGAATGTGCATCTCGGACCCACACTTTCTAGTTCTCCTAGCTGCTTCTAGTTGCTAACGAAGATTTTGTTTCTGAATTGGTTTTTGTCCTCCAGCCCTTCCCTGCTTCCTGCTCTGAGGCCACCGAATCAAAGTCCTCAGGTCAGGACCGAGGCAAAGTTCACACCAAGAATGCAGGGGGTTTAAGGAGTGCCTGCCATGGCGCGCAGCGGAAACGAATCTGACTTGTATACATGAGGATGCGGGTTTGATCCCTGACCTCACTCAGTGGGTTCAGCGTCCAGTGTTGCCATGAGCTGTGGTGTAGGTCACAGATGCGGCCCAGATCCAGGGTAGCTGTGGCTGCGGTGTAGGCTGGCAGTTGTAGCTCCGATTCAACCCCTCGCCTGAGAACCTCCATAGGCCATGAGTGCAGCCCTAAAAAGCAAACAAACAAAACAAAACAAAAAACCAAACAAGCAAACAAACAAAAAACCCCAAAAGAATGCAGGGGGGTTGAGAAATGTGGGGAATGGAGAAAATCTGGATTAAAAAGCCGTGGGACCTGGTGTCTCTGGTGTCCGAGTGATCTGATAACTCCCTCCGCTCGGAACTGCTGACTCACCTTTGCCACGTATGGAAAGTACAGAGTCCAGAGAGTTGGTGTCTTTTTTTTCTTCTTCTTCTCTTTTTGGCTGCTCCAAGGCTACCTGACCCACAGTTGCGGCAACGCCAGATCTTTTAATCCACTTTATGGAAGGCCAGGGATTGAACCTGTGTCCTGGAGCTACACAGATGCTTTGGGGGGAACTCCCTGGCACCCTATAAAAGCATTTCCAAGCTGCTTGCATGGCAGAACTCTGGTTCTCGTGGGGAGTGTGTCTACACTGGATGTGTGAGTGTGCACGCTGCCGGGAGCCTGGAA
The DNA here is from genome assembly GCF_054392235.1 of Sus scrofa. NCBI lineage: Eukaryota > Metazoa > Chordata > Mammalia > Artiodactyla > Suidae > Sus > Sus scrofa. The sequence goes on along the minus strand of NC_139388.1, from coordinate 82,209,900 downwards.
GAGAGGGGGAAGCTGTACCGCCTTCAGCTGGATTTACCTTCTACCTCTCTTTCAAACTGACCTGTCAGGGCTCAGATGCAGCAGCTGCACCTCTTTCCTGAATTCTTGCAGCCGCCTCTTTCCTTGTCTGCCCAGGCCTGTGCCCTCAACCTGTCTATGCTGTAGCCAGAGTAAACCAGATGACTCTTCAGTCATAACACCTTTGGGTGCTGGTATTTGAGGAGACCCTCAGGGATCCGGTCTGTGCCCCCTTCTCTTATCTCCTGTCCCACTGCTCCCTGCCTGGAGCTGATGCTCTTACAACTCAGAATGGCAGGCCTGGCCCTTCACATTCTGCTTTCTGGCCTTTGTGGCTTTGTCCAAGGTCCCACCCTCTGGAATGTATTTCCCGCCCTTCCTTGGTGGCTGTGACCCTTTTGTGGAGACTCAGCTTGGGGGCAGAGTGGGTGTCAGGCAGCCCATCCTGGAATTCCCGGGTTGGCCTTCTCTCGGCTCTGTGCTCTTCGGTATCATACATAACCTCACCTTCTTGACTCTGCGCTTCTGGGGGGCAGAGGTGAATATGTTTCGTTCATCTCTGCGTACTTGGCCCCTGAGACAAGGCTTGGCACAGCCAGCAGTTTGGTGACAGATAATGTGATAGCTGTGAACCTTGGGAACCACACACAAAACATTATTTGATCCCCATGACCTACTTTTGAGGACAGTTCTATTGTCATCCTCCCCATTTTATAGATTAGAGAATTGAAACTCAGAGGACTTAAGCAATTTAGCCAGGGTCACATGGCTAGTAAGCAGTTAGAGTAAGTTTCTTAACCATTATGTTCTTCTCGCAAAGTGAAAATCGCCACCAAAGCCAATCCCTGGGAAGGAAGGTCTCTGAAGCCCGACAGCCTCCGGTCCCAGCTGGAGACGTCACTGCAGCGGCTGCAGTGCCCCCGGGTCGACCTCTTCTATCTACACGCACCTGACCACGGCACCCCCGTGGAAGAGACGCTGCGCGCCTGCCACCAGCTGCACCAGGAGGTGACGCAGTCCCCCTGCCCCTCTCCTTGGCCTGTCATAGCCCAGGAGAGTGGAAGCTCCAGGGCTGTCCCAGAGCAGAGCTAGGGACAGAGCCCTCTCCCAGGGTCCCCAGCCCAGTCTCCCCCTCCTCGTGTCCTGGGCTGGGGTGGATTCTGACCTTGGTCTCTGCCCTGCAGGGCAAGTTTGTGGAGCTTGGCCTCTCCAACTATGCTGCCTGGGAGGTGGCCGAGATCTGTACCCTGTGCAGGAGCAACGGCTGGATCCTGCCTACCGTGTACCAGGTGAGGCCGGGGCTGCAGGGGCCTGAGTGTCCAGGGCCCCTGCTGATCCTGGGCACTCTTGTCCCTCCCACTGCCCCTGTGCCATCTCCATAGCAGCCACTCCCCTGCTCACAGCCTGCAGGTGGCTCCCTGCCATCTCTGGGTCTGGCTTCCCTTGCTACTCGCCTCTTACTCTGCCTGTCAGCCTGGAGCCCTCCTGCCCCTTCTCCCTGGAAGGAGGGCCCGGGCCTCGTTAGATGCCTCTTCCTCCGGAAGCCTGTCCCTGCAGGCCAGCGGGCCTCCAGTCTGCAGACCTAATCATTCCCACGATGGTGATGAGTATTTGTGAGACTTGACTCTGATCCCAGAACCCACCTTCACGTGATCACCTGTTTTCTGTCTTTGTTCTTAACTTGACTCTAATGTCTCTTGGAAGCAGAGACCTTACTAGATCCACTAGTGTTTGGGAACTCAATGTCCAGCCCACAGTTGGTTCCTACAGATTTTTGTGGAATGACGTATCTAGTCCCATGTCCTTTGCTGGGACCCAGCACCATCTCCCCATTCCCCAGCCACCACTAGTGATTGGGCGGGTTTTGTGTGTGTGTGTGTGTTTTTCGGTATTTTTTTTGCCACACCCGCGGCATGTAGAATTTCCCGGGCCAGGGATCAAACCTGCACCACAGCAGTGACAACACCAGGTCCTTAACCCACTGCACCACCAGGGAACTCCCCTTGGGCAGGTTTGGACTGAAGGTTTTTAAAGAGGGCCGGTGTTCCCCACCCCATGCGCTCTCTCCACCTGGCCCTTCTGCCTGCAGGGCATGTACAACGCCACCACCCGGCAGGTGGAAACAGAGCTCTTCCCCTGCCTCAAACACTTTGGACTGAGGTTCTACGCCTACAACCCTCTGGCTGGTATGGGCGACTGCGGGGACAGGCTGCCCCCCACCCCTGGGTCGGGGGGGGAGGGCATTCCTGACCCTGTTTCTGCCTATTTCTGACCCAGGGGTACCTAACCCCACACCTGGGAAGCAGGGAGGGGCTGGACAGAAGCTGGGCTGGGTCCACCATCCTTCCTGGGTCCCACCCACCCCACTGACCCCACTTCTGGTCCAGAGCAGCCTCTGTGAGCAGAGCCGGGGATCTGATCACAGCCTTCCTGCAGGGGGCCTGCTGACCGGCAAGTACAAGTATGAGGACAAGGATGAGAAACAACCCCTGGGCCGCTTCTTTGGGAACAGCTGGGCTGAAATCTACAGGAATCGGTGAGCTGGGCTAAGTCAGGATGGCTCAGATGGGAAGGGGTCCCCTCCATCTGAAATGGAGATGTTCAAGGCTGCTTTGCTGGGGGCTCCAGGCCTCCCTGGCTGCCTGGACGTACCTCTCTTGATTCCTAGAGAAATCATGAAACCATCTATGAGGTCTCTTTTTGTTCTCTTGGAACCTCTGTGAGGAATGAGGAGCCCTGGAACTAGACTAGGTCTCCCAGGTCATAGGTCTTCCCTGAGAAATGCTTGTCACCTGCCAAGGGGGAAAGCGAGGGCCTTGGATGAGGCTCAGGAGGCCTAGTGCCGAGTGGGCCCGGTACTAGCTGCCTGTTTGTCAGGGTGAAGGAAGGGCAGACTTTGAGTTCTTAGGAGTAAAGATGTCATTGAGATCCCTGGTGAGCGAGCCAGCATCCTGGGTGGTTCTGCTGCCCAATAAAGCAGGAGCCCCACTGCTCGAGGGGACACCGGCCCCTCTGTGCTGCAGGGGTGGGCTGGGCGCAGCTGCCCTGGTTGACTCTTTGGCTGTGGCCCCCCATGTGACCCAATGGTCCTGACCCCTGTGCTACCACTGACACCTGCTTAGGTTTTGGAAGCAGCACCATTTCAAGGCTATTGCCCTGGTGGAGAAGGCCCTGCAGGCTGCCTATGGCACCAGTGCCCCCAGCATGACCTCGGCTGCCCTGCGGTGGATGTACCACCACTCGCAGCTCCAGGTAAGCCAGCTGCCCCTGGAGGCCCCGCTTCTGCTCTCCTGGGGGAACCAGAATGACCTTTAGGTGATTTCTAGATAGGTTTCCCCTCTGAGATTCCTGTTCCCATTCTCATGGCAGCATTCCTATGGCTCTGAGCAGCTACCCAAGTGCCAGGCCCTGTATGAAGGCTTTGTCCATGTGGCCTTGTTACTTAGGCCCAATGAAGTGTGATTATTACAGTTTTACTGATGAGCAAAGTGGGGTTCACACAGCTCCGAAGGGGATAGAAATGTAGCATATTTGACCGCTAGGCCCCAGCATGGCTCAGGCTGCCAGGGTTTCTTCCTTTTTTGTCCCCTTGTCTACTCTCACACTGGCCGGGCTTTGCCTTAAGCTGATTTAGCCCACTGGTTCTGTTCCTCTGATGGGAGCTGGAGTTTCCCCATCTTCCTGGCTAAAACTTTACTCCAGCTTCAGCCTTACACAGTTGCACAGTTTCTGGCCTATACACAGCAGGTTTTCAATAAATGGGAGCTAAGTACTTTACATCAATTCTTCTTTTGGGTTTTTTTTTTGTTTGTTTTTTTTTCTGCCCCATGGCATATGGAATTCCCTGGCCAGGGATCAGATCTAAATCACAGTTGTGACACTGGATCTTTTTTGTTGTCTTTTTAGGACCACACCTGTGGCATATGGCAAGTTCCCAGGCTAGAGGTTAAGTCAGAGCTGTAGCTGCCAGCCTACACTATAGCCATAGCAATGCCAAATCCGAGCCACATCTGTGACCTATGCCACAGCTCACAGCAACACCAGATCCTTAACCCAGTGGGCGAGGCCAGGGAATCAAACCCGCATCCTCATGGATACTAGTTATGTTTGTTAACCGCTGAACTACAAGGGGAACTCCAACACTGGATCCTTTAACCCACTGTGACGGCCGGGGATCGATCCTGCGTCCTGGGCTGCAGAGGCACTGCCAATCCCATTATGCCACCACGGGAACTCCACCTTTACATCACTTCTCATTCCCATCATCATGCTGAAAATTGAGAAGATTGGAGTCTCAAGGAGGTTAAGTAGCTAAACCAAGTTTATGCAGCTGCTGAGTGGCAGAACTGGGCTCTGTGCTTGGGTCTGCATGAGCAGGAGCAAAGACAGGGTTTGGAGTCACATGGTTACAGTTGTGGAAGGCACCTTGAGTGCTTTCTAGAACTACGTGGGGTCTAAATAAAAAATCAGATCCCAAGTCGTGGCAGGGGCAAGGCTTGGGAGGGGGGGTGTCACTGTGGTGCATTAGTGTCTTGACGTCTATCTCCCCTCGCAGGGTGACCATGGGGACGCTGTCATCCTGGGCATGTCCAGCCTGGAGCAGCTGGAGCAGAACTTGGCGGCCACAGAGGGTGGGCCCCTGGAGCCCACTGTGGTGCAGGCCTTTGACCAAGCCTGGCACATGGTTGCCCATGAATGTCCCAACTACTTCCGCTAGGCCCCAGCATGGCTCAGGCTGCCAGGGTTTCTTCCTTTTTTGTCCCCTTGTCTACTCTCACACTGGCCGGGCTTTGCCTTAAGCTGATTTAGCACAGTCTTTCTGCCCGGTCTCTTCTCCCCGCTCTGGAGCCTGCATTATTTTTCTAGTTTCCTGCCTCACTCTCAGTTACCTTCACAATGTGTGAAGGCTGGGGCTGAGCCATGCGTGGGTATTTCTTGTCTGAATAAAGCGGGCACCTGACCTGGCTGTCGCCCAGGCCCAGAGTGAACCCCACAAACTCATCTCCCTGACTGCTTGCAGCCTGTTTTCACCCTGCCTGGGGGCTTCCTGCCAAAGGGGTACAGCAGTGAGTGCAGCCTGACCTGCCAGCAGTGCCTCACTCTTCCACACCCGACAGGAGGGAGGCCCGTACCCCAAAGCAGACCATCTCTCCCTCGGAACTACCTCACTGCTTACAAACAGAAGGCTCTGGGCACAAGCTACCAGCCAGAGTCCCAAGCAGAAGAATAAGCCCCCAGGATGCGGTGGGACATTTCTGTCTGCTGGGTTTCAGCAGTGGCTTTATTCTGGTCATTGCCGAGATCCTCCTCGGCCCTGGTCTGGGAGGGAGGGGGTGGGAGAAGGGGTAGGAAGAGGGGCGGTGGCCAGGCACCTGCTTTCCTCTGCAAATCCCAGTGTCAAGCCAGGGGCACCAAGGGCCAGAGAAGCCTAGCCTGGTCACACAGGAGCCAGTGCTGGAAACTGGCTTGATGTGAACAAAATCCTGGGAGTCCAAACAAGTCCGGAGGCTTTCTTCCCAAGCGAAGTCCCTCTTGCTGTCTACAGGGAGACACCCTGCCAAAAAGCTTTTATTATTTATCAAGAGAGCCTGTCCCTGTCACCCTCCTGCGTCTTCATCCACAGAACAAACGCTGCTCCCTCTAGAGGAAGCGGCAGTCCCACGTGGTCCCGTCAGGCTGAGACCTGGGATGGGCGGGGCGGTCCCAGGCGCCCATCAGCTGTCGTCGTCGTCGTCTTCCTCTGACTCCTCCTCCGACTCTGGCGCGCTCTCTGGCAAGTCCTCGCCCATCTCTTGGAACCTCCCAGACTGCGCATCCCACATGTACCTGATGGTCACCTTGAATTCGGCCATTTCATACCCAAAGAGCTTCTGCAAGAGACCAAAGGAGCCGGTTGGGGAGGAGCCAGCGTGGTGGGTGGTGTCTGCGCCCCGCCCGCCGCACCCCGAGGATGCCGCACTCACCAGGATGCGGGCCTGCTCTGGGGTTAGCACGTCGCCCTCCTTGCACACCTCGTAGTCTGACAGCAGGGTCACCACACCTGCAGAGACGGGCCCCCAAGCAGTCACCCCGGCACAGAGGCCTGTGCAGAGCTGTAGGCACGGTGGTGCCCCTGTCCCCCAGCACCCACTGGGCAGGGGTTCGTCGGTGAGGGCTCAGCTGCCTGGGAGGGTTTTTTTCTGGGGGGGGGGGCAGTGACCTTCTTCCTTGTTCCTAAATGGCTGTGTTCTGGCTCTGAGTTCCTGTCCACGTTCACCCCAACTCTAAGGTGGACACTCAGCCTCATTTTCATGTGAGAAGATGGAGGTGGGTAAAAACCCACTCAGCCAGAAAGGAGTGGCTGGGTGGGGGGACTTTTGGCCACTAAGCTGTGTCCTTTCTGCTCTAGGGACCTCCAAGTACCTTTCCCTTTCCCTCCCTTTCCCTTCCCTTCCTTTCTTCCCTCCTTCTTTCTTTCATCTTTCTAGGGCCACACCGCAGCATATGGAGGTTCCTGGCCTGGGAGTGAATAGGAGCTACAGCCGCTGGCCTACACCACAGCTCACGGCAATGCTGGATCCTTAACCCACTGGGTGAGGCCAGGGATCGACCCCGCATCCTCATGAACCCTAGTTGGGTTCATTAACCCCGGGGCCATGGCAGGACCTCCACGGGTACCTTTCTTGAGGGTAGTGGGCAGGCCCAGCTGCCTCAGCTGAGGCTCCATGGAGTGAGGGAACTGCTCCAGGGGCCCCGGGTCCAGGTTCACGGTGAACGTTGCTTTGTTCCCTGCTCGGGCGTAGTCCATCTCCCCGTATTTCGTGAACCACCTGAGGGGAAAGAGAAGTGAGAGGGGGTGGTTGTTTCTGACAGCCACCTGCCTGCCTGAGGCCAGCCTCCGCCTGGGCCTCGCCACCCCCTCCCTGGCTCAGCCTGGAGCTCTGAGCTGGAGAGAATAAAGACTCAGTGACAGGGATCCGAGAACCAGTTCTTAGTTGATGCGCCTGGATTTCTCCTTCCCCGGAGACCTCACCAGCTTTTCCTTCCCGCCGCCTCCCTCGAGCACTCACTCGTTTACTTCCTCCTTCGTGCGGTTGGTGAAAAGGAGACCCACCTCACCCCTCAACTTCTTGCTAACCTACAAAACCAAAGTAGGGTTGGTCACAGGAGAGCAGTGGCCCTCAACTGGGGACAGTTTTGCTGCCCCCCCACCATTTGGCAACACCTGGAGACATTTTTGGTTACAGCTGGAGAAGGGCGGTACTACTTGCTGGGTCTGGAGGTTAAAGGAGAACCATGCTTTAGGCCTTTAAGCCGACACCACCCCATGCCCTGCCCCAATGGCTTGTGGGTGTCACATGAGAACGGGCAGGAGAGAAGACAGCCTGGCCCTGGCCCCTCCCAGCGAGGGCGGGACACTCACCTGATGCAGGTTGTCTCTGTACTCATCACATGGGCTCCGACCCAAGGCCACCATCATCACTTTGTTTTTGCCAAAAAACATCCTACAGAGAAAAAGAGGGGTCCATGAAAGAGCTGTCCTGCCCTCTCCCCAGTTAAGTGCAAACCAGCTCCAGTTCTGGAGCCCAAGCCAGGCCGTTTTGTACCAGGAGGTGTGCCCAGAGGCTCCCACTTTTCCATGCAGCCCGCCTGCTGTCCCTCTTGTTATTTTCCTGCACAGAGCCGGACACGCACAGTAATCTGTCTCAGGCCATTGAGTGTGTCTCGATGTATGCAAGAGGCCCATTTAATGGTCTAAGCCAGAGCTGGCGGGGTGTTCTTTAAGGGACCAGACCTCAGGGTTAGGGGAGCCCCCTCTCCTGGGGGGCTCACTGCTCAAACAGTCCTTGAACAACTCCCAAGTCCACCCACCCCATCCCTGTGCAAGAACAGATTTAACAGTTAACAAGTGCTCTTCACACCCTGTCACACACAGGGGTGTGACACCGTGTCCTTATTAAGGCGCCACTGGTGACCCAGGTACCCCAGGGTCACTAACCGCCCCTGTGCCTTGCGAACAGCCTGGTCCCTTCGGCGCGCAGGCCCGCCGTGCCCTGCCTGCTCACCGGCTGTGCTTCCAGGCGTTGCGGATGTCCTTGAGCTTGCTGTTCCTCATGTTGGCCACGGAGAAGATGAAGAGAAACTTGTACGTGTCTACACATTTCCGCAGCTGCGGGACAATTCATGGGACTCTGGAGTCCAAGGGGCGGCAGGGGTTGGGCGATCCTCTGGCCTCAGATGGGAAGGTCTGCTCTAGGGCTCTCACATCCACGGACGTTTGGAGCCTCTAAGCAGGCCGGCTCCCCCTCACCTCTGCTACCGAAGCCAGGGTCACCGAGCACCGGGGCTGCCCTGACACAAAGTAGGCACGCTGGCCAAGTGCAGGGGACATGGAGCCACCAGTCAAGATCCCACTCTTCCCAGGTCCGACTTCCTATGGCCAGCAGTGCAATGGACCAGTGCTCTTTGCTCTGTCCAGTAACTGCTGACAACCTAGAACCTCAGCTACAGGAGGAAGGCTCTCCTGCTATGTGGAAACATACATAGCCTTGTAATTTACTCCTAAGGGGAGTCGGCTCATGGGCCCTGCCGGCCGCACGTTGCTGGCTGCAGCCACAGTGAAACAGTCTCAAGGAGATGGCATCGTTGTGCAGGAGAGCCCGCTCTTGCCCAGCCTGCAGCCCCGAGGCAGTGCAGACAGTGGGTTGGTGCATGTATCCACACCTGGTGACCCCTGGCTTTTTGACACTGGGTGGACTGAACCAAGCTCTGTAAGCTTCAGTCATCAGAGAGCAAAATAGCACTAAGGCCACCCAGCATGTACCTCACAAGGATGTTTCACCTATGAGACAGTGCCGTGCAGGGCACAGCAAGAGTTCAACCAAAGCTGGAAACCACCACTATGGGCGTTTTCATTGCTGCTGCTGCTGCTGGAGGAAAAGGAGGCTGGATCAGAGCACCTGGTGAGTTTTTTTCTTTTTCTTTAAAAAAACAGTATGTTTCCTTGACAGCCCTATGCCCACCTTTATACACCAAATACTGGGTCTGGAAAAACAAAAAGAACAAGCTCTTACCTCTTCTATCAAGTTCTGTTTCAGTTCCAAGCCCTTCTTGGCAGTTTTGGTTAGGGAAACTAACACATAAAAGAAAAAGAGATGATGAGTGACAAATCTGGATGTCCTAGACACTCATTTTCTTCTCCCCTTTGGTAGCCCAGCTGGACCAAGCCAGTCTGAAGAAAGGCAGCAAGGTTTTGGTGGCCACATTTCTGGCACCGAAGACTACTCCCAGGGTCCCCAGAGCGCCTACGCTCGAGCCTGGCGATCTCTTCACATGTGTCGTCTTCCTTAGACCAGCTGGTATTCCTCAGCCCCTCTGAGGTGAAACTAAAAAACCCGTGCTGAGGTGTGGGGGCAGGGCATGTCCCCGCTCTGGGGGCGCTTCCAGGGGCAGACCTTGCCCACTGGCTGAGGCAGGTCCCTCTGTGCTCTTGGCCATGGCGCATAGAGACCATCTATGGCTGGTCTGTGGTGTGGAAGGACAGTCTGGGGACAGGATCTCTGTACACCTTGTCCTACAGTCTGGATCTGTGGATGCAGCCGTGCCTCTCTAGGGAGGGACAAGCAGCTCTACTCTGACAACAGCTGGGGCCCAACTTGCCCCTTACCTGGAAGGGTTTGGCATTTGCCAGATCTGACCAGGGTTCCTGCCACAGAACCTAGTCATTTCACAAACTCTTACAGAGAATCAAAGGCCAAGTCGTGGTTCTGGGAGGAGGCCACCTCTTATTCATCTTACCTGGCACTCCCAATCCCTCTTCACAAAGCACACATCCAAAAAGGGAAACACACAGGTCAGGGGCAAATGCAGTGTAGGAGCGTAAACAAAACACAGCTGTCCATTTCCCAACATTTCTACTGCTACAACTGTGGACCAAGCCAGCATCGCACTCTCTAGGATTACTGCTGGTCCCACTGCTTCCACCCTCGCCCATCGCCCCTGCCTTCCCTGGTCTATCCTCAACAAAGCAATAACTAGGGTGATCTTTCTACTTTTTATTTGATTTTTTTGGAACACATGGAGGTTCTCAGGCTAGGGGTCAAAGTGGAGCTGCAGCTGCCGGCCTTCGCCACAGCCACAACACCAGATCCAAGCCCTGTCTTCGACCTACTCCACAGCTCACAACAACGCCGGATAGTTAGCCCACTGAGTGAGGGCAGGGATTGAACCCGCATCCTTGTGGATACTAGTTGGGTTTGTGACCCGCTGAGCCACAGTGGGAAGGCCAAGAGTCATCTTTTTAAGAAGTGTAGTTACACCCCATCATTCCTCCGCTCAGGCTCTTGTCTCCCATTTGACACAGGTGTGAAAACTGATTCCTTGTAAAGGCCTTTCAAGCCCTGTACACTCGCCCAATTCTCTCTTCCTCCTTTTAGCTCACTCTGCTCCAGCCACACTGGCCTCTAGACCTTAGAACACGTTAAACACGCTCCCACCTCAGGGCCTTTGCACTTCGTGTTCCTTCTCCTTGGAACACCATCCTCGCAGGTAAACTCCACGGGTTGCTTATTTCTTTTCTTTGGGTTTCTGCTCATCTGTTCCCTCAACAGAGACCTTCTCTGGTCACATTGTACAAAAGAGTATCAACCTCTCTTTATCTTACTTTTACTCTACAAAACTCATTACAACTTAAATTTATTGATTCGGTTTTTGGTCTTTTGGGAGGTTATGCTTCCCTTAACTAAAACGTTAAGCTGGCTGAAGGCTCTAGGCCTTCCTTGTAACTGCTGTATCTTCCAACGCCTAGAGAGTACAAGGCCTCTAATTTGTTGAACGAATATGCTAGACAGCCAAGGTGAAAAAGACGCACCATGACAAAGGAAGGTGTCCTACAGACTGCCATCTGAGAAAGACAGCCGCACAAAGAACGGCACACAAGCCTGCCAGGCAGAAGCAACTTCAAGCACGTACAAGCGACCAGGGTTGGGGGGGAGCGCGGAGGGCTTAAGAGAGATGGGCTGCAGTAGAAGCGAGATCGGGTGGTGCCCGGGTGTTCAGAGGCTGTTTCCCGGCCAGTCGGCCTTGGAAAAGCTCTCAAGGCCAGGCAAAGCAGTCTCAGCTCCCTGCCTAGACCAGGCTCCAGCCTCCTCCGAAGCTTCCCATGCTCCCGCCGCCCGGAAGCCCCCATCCATCCCAGCTCGCAGCGAGCCAGCGGAGTTCCTTGCGGGCCTCCCGGCGTCCCTCTCCGTCCCCCCCACCAAAGCCCCCATTGTAGCTGACAGCCAGCCTACGAATTCCCCACCGTTCCCAACGCCCCTTTTGCCCACCTTTCTTGTCGCGCTTGGATTTGGGCATCGCGTCGCAGCCACGTGCGGCGGAAGGCGGTGCTGCCTGCTAGGACCCCGGTGGCGCGGGGGCCTCTGGGATGGCCTTCGGGGGCTGCCCTCGCGCGTGCCTGAACCAATCTGCGCGGCGGCCCGCCTCTCCCTGCCGCCTGCACGCTTTCCTGTGTTTCCAAGGCGACTTCTCACGCAGGTTGGGGATCCCCGAGTCCCGAGCGTCCCACCAAAGGCTGTGCTTGCGGCCCCAACTCTATGGTTCCTCGGGGGCCTGCGGACCGGTGCATGCCGGGCCGGCGGTGGGCGGGGCCCGGGCTCCTATCATGGCGGCGGCGGTGGCGGCGGCTGCTTCCCGATTCTGGCTGTGGGCCGCCCTGCTTATCCCTGCGGCCGCGGTCTACGAAGACCAAGTGGGCAAGTTTGACTGGTGCGTACGTGGGGGGCCTACTTGGAGGTGTGGGGCTATTTGCTCAATACCTGTCTTCTGTCTAAAAGGAGGGCAGTAGCATGCAGCAGGGCCAACTACATAACTTTGGGGCCCAGTGCAGAATGAAATGTAGCACCTCTTGTTCAAAGATTAAGCGTTTTAAGGTGGCGACGGCAGAGCATTAAACCAAGAGTTGGAGACCTTTCTGTGCCAGTCCCTGTGCGACGGTACAGGTCACTAGCCCGTGAAGTGAGCTCTGCCATCCGGGTATGCTTGGGGTTCTGGTCAGAGGTCACTCTTCTCCTCCCCCATCAGGCCTCATTTCTGTGACTGTCAGGTTTCTGATTTACTGGGTTTCACACGAAGACAGCCCACCCTTCTAGCTCAACTCTTCCACGGGCTCAGAACAGGACCGCCCAAGACTCACATCAGCTAGGTGTCATTCATTCGCTCTCTTACTGGCTTACTCACCCATTTACTCTTCCTTCATTCACTCATTCGCTCATTTTCATTCATTCACTTACTCTTCATTTATTCATTCATTCACTTACTCGCTCACTCACTCACCCAGCCACCCATCCCTTCCTTAACCCCACGGAGTTTGCTCACTTCTGCGTGAATGTCAGTTTGCTACTGAAGGCTGTACAGTCTTAGGAAAATGACTTAACCATTCTGTGTCTCAGTTTCTTTATCTGTAAAATGGGTTTGCTAGTTTCCTAACAATTACCTTCTGCAATAGTTGTGAGGATGAATAAGATAATTCCTTTAAAGTACTCTCAGCAGAGTGCCTGGCTCATTGAGTACAAACAGTATGTTCCCAATTATTATTATCATTATTATTAAGGGGACACTTTAATCCTTCTGATTACTCCTTCGTGGCTCTTCTTTGAAGTCTTTTCTGGACCAATTGATTTGCATATTTATTGAGTGCCTGTATGGGCCAATGGTTGTCCTAGACGTTGTGGCTACAGAGACGGAAAGGAGCTCAGTCTAGGGGGCCAGGTATATAAGTATGTGATATAAGACAGTGTGTCAAGTGCAACATAAATCACATATTTAATGATGTGAGCAGATGCTCACAATATAATATGTATGGTTGACTCCTGAAGAACACAGGGGTTGGGGGGGGCAGACACCCTCTGCAGTCAAAAATTTAGCATAGCTTTTAGTCAGCCCTCTGGATTCATGGTTCCACATTTAAAGATTCAGCCAACTACAGATTGTGTAGTAGTGTAGTATTTAGAAAACCACCAGGGTAAAAGTGGGTCTGTGCAGTTCAAGGGTAAAAAGTGGGTCTGTACAGTTGTACAAGGGTCAACTGTATGACACATATAAAGTGTATATGGTATGATTACAATTTAGCAGAATTCTAGGTATATGCAATTTATAAATTGAAAAGTGAACGGAAGGAAATACACCATATAAAAAGTTTATGGTGGTGGTATTTTAGGCATTTTTTGTTTTCCTTGTTATATCTTTATGTATTTTTTTATGTTTCCTAGAATAACCAGGAATTATTTTTATAGCCCAGATGAAAGATAACAGCATTTTAAAAGAGGGCATGGGGGGTTCTCTTGTGGCCCAGCAGGTTAAGGATCCGGCATTGTCATTGCAGTGGCTTCAGTTCCTGCTGTGGCGTGGGTTTGATCCTTGGCCTGGGAATTTCTCCTTGCTGTGGGAGTGGCAAAAAAAAAAAAAAAGAGAGAGAGAGAGAGAGCATGAGCAAAGGATGTAGTCTAAGAAGGTCTTAGTTCTGCATTCCAGTTCTGACAGCAATTGGTTGACCTCAGTGGACTTTGGTTTACTGGCCTGTCAAATGATAGTAATAATTTTTGTCTTACGTGCTTCATAAAGTGTTCAGTGAATACAGTGAGATTAAAGTATGTGGAAATACAGGTAGAAACTGTTACATGTTGTATATGCTTGTCTTTCTATATTGGTATAGTTTTTCCTTTTTTTAAGAAAAATAGACCAAACATCATAAAAAGGGAAATTCAGGGTAAACGTCATGTGTTTAATTTGCTAGCGATTGCATTTCATGAATAGCAACGTGTAAGCACCTCCTCTGTACTTGGTAGTATACCACTGGAAGCTAATTACATTCCCTCGATGCTTAGAAAAGTGTTGGAAGTGATGGGGTCTCTTCTAAGGAAAGTATGAATAGTGAGTCAAATGGATCCCGAATGTGGTATGGGGGCTAGAACAGGCTGCAGAGAACAAAGACCTGTCCTGATCTATGGAGTTTTGTTCAAAGATTTGCATAATTTTTCTCCTAAAGTCAGTGAAAATAGAAGGGAAAGTTGGCTTGTATGCTCGTTAGCAACAGGCTTTGTGTCTCTTGTGTGTAATGTGAGTGTCTAGTACTATCATTAATGAATAGAGAGGGAGCTATAATTTTGTTCTAGTAGGATTTAGGCCAGGTGCTCTTTTGGGTGTTTCTTATCTTGAGATAAATGCTTGCTTGTTTTTAATCACTTACTTAGTACCAGAAGTAAGACTGTCGTGTTACTCATCTGTTAGGAAGTATTCTCTCTTCTTGCTTCTGACCGCATTGCATGGAAATCTTGCTTTTGGTCAGATCACTTCATTAACACACATTTCTTAGACATCCTGAGATAGGTATGACGGTGATAACCTCCTGTATTTGTGACATTGTCTTTCTCCAAGGGGTTTTGTGCGGTGGTGGTTTTGGCCCCTTACATTTCCCTGTGCTCTTTTCTGTAGGAGACAGCAGTATGTTGGGAAGCTCAAGTTTGCCTCCTTGGAATTTTCCCCTGGATCCAAGAAGTTAGTTGTGGCCACAGAGAAGAATGTGATTGCAGCACTGAATTCTCGGACAGGGGAGATCTGTGAGTGAACTGTGTAGACAGTTAGGTCGGGATCCCTCTAGTCAATCCAGGATGGCCCATGGCTTGAGACGTCTGCCTGGCTGATGACCAGCTTGAGGACAAGTTGGCCACAAGTTGCATCTCTTTGTAGATTCTGATCATTTGGTTTTTTTTGGTCTTGTCATCTTTGAACATTTAATGTATTCCTGTAACTGGCCTTTGAGTCGATTTCCTCAGCCCAAGTCCTGAGTGTTCTTAAATAAGATATTGCTGCAAAAAAACACATTGTTCTGTTTTGCACTAAAGCTTTGGATGCTTCCCACTTCCACCCTTAAAATTTAGACATTTTTTTCATGGTTATTTTTAGGCACTAAAGTCATGGAAATATAGGTTTTTTTGTTTTTGTCTTTTTGTCTTTTTAGGGCCACACCTGTGGCACATGGAGATTCCCAGTCTAGGGGTCGAATCAGAGCTGTAGCCGCTGGCCTGTGCTACAGCCACAGCAACAAGGGATCTGAGCTGCATCTGCAACCTACACCACAGCTCATGGCAACGCCAGATCCTTAACCCGCTGAGCGAGGCCAGGGATGGAACCCACGTCCTCATGGATGCTAGTCGGGTTCATTAACCACTGAGCCATGATGGGACTTCTGGAAATATAATTCACAATCATTGTTTTTCTTGTCAATCAGGATTTCATTCATTTTGCCGTGGTCTGTTTATATGCTTGATGGGATGGGGTGGGGTGGGGCTGGGAAGTGTGGAGACCTCAGTTTGGGACAATAGCGGCCCCTCTCAACCCATCCCCCCATAGCCCAGTGTGTGGGAGGGAGTGGATCTTTGCCAAGGAGTTGTCTTCCTTCCCTCCCTCGAAGTAAAGCTGGACACTTCCGTGCAATTTGGACACTTCAGTTCTCTCCCACCCGACTTCTTGGATACTCTGCTCCAGTTCATAGTAACGTCTTACTCTCCTCTTTCTCAGTGTGGCGCCATGTGGACAAGGGCACGGCGGAAGGGGCAGTGGACGCCATGCTGCTCTACGGACAGGGTAGGTAGTGTCCTGCTTTGTCTCTCTGATGCTGTTGCCTCCCTCTGCGCATCCCTTGCTTCCTTCCTCTGCAGTGTCTGGTAGGGACCAGAGTAGCGGTGTCCCTAATAGGAAAGGACAGCTACAGCTCTAGTTTCTATTTGCACTCACACATCAGAGGTGAGGTCATTGCCCACAGGCTCTGGAAGGCTACAGACAGAGCAGCACTTTGGCAAATGGCCTCAGGTGGCCTTTTCTCTTCCAGATGCAATCACTGTGTCCAATGGAGGCCGGATCATGCGCTCCTGGGAGACTAACATCGGGGGACTGAACTGGGAGATGACCTTGGACAGCGGCAGGTAGAGAGGAGGAAGCTGGATTTCCTCTTGGCCTGGTTAAAGCCTTTGCTGCCACACTGATCTGCATGGACAGCAATTCTGAGCGTTTTAGCTTTTCTCCTAGTGACAAAAACCACTGACGAGCCGAAGAGCATCAGGCACCCAGTTTTTGACGTTCTTGAGGTTGTGAGGCCCATGAGCTTACTCAGCTCGCACTTATGGCCCGCCTGTTAGCTGCAGAGCTCTCTGCTGGGCACTGTGCTCGCTCTTGTACTTGACTGCTTTTCCTAATTTACTATCCCTGAGTTCTTTGCGATGTTCTAGGTATAAGGACATGATATAAAACTTCCAGTGTTCCAAGTTTATGTTTAGAGAACAGTTTGAGCTACTGTCACATGTTTGCTAAAGTTGTGTGAGTTATAGGGTTATTAGGTTATATATATATCTTCTGATAGTAATTCCTTTGGTAAATCCTTTGGGAGCCCCCCAGGCAGTGGGAACACACCTGTGAATATGACACAGTCTCCATCATCAAGGAACTTGTCAGCTGGTGGAGCCAGGTGTGCAGCCCACTAACGACAGAACTGTCTGATGGCTGCCAGGGTGGAGGGTTGGCTGTGAAGTCCCAAGGGGAGGAGGGACCAGCCTAATCTCTCCTAAGGGAGATTCAGGGAAACAGTACCGGCAAGTGGCTGAAAGTACAGCTTCTCAGTCAGCCAGTGGAAAGCGGAGCCACGCTTAGGATCCAGATGCATTTGACCCCAAGCCTGTTCATTACCTACTGAGCTATGCTGGTTGTCCTGGATTGTCCAGCCTGAGGCTCAGGAGGCTCTGGGCAGCACTCACCCCTGTACCGGTGCTCAGTTTCCAGGCGCTTGGGCTGGTAGGCCTCCAGGAGTCGGTGAGGTACGTTGCGGTCCTGAAGAAAACCACTCTTGCCCTCCATCACCTCTCCAGTGGGCACCTCAAGTGGGCAGAACATCTCCCGGAAAGGTAAGGCCACCCTCCCACCAGGTGACCGCCACCTCCTCCTGTTCTCTGCGAGCCTTTCTCCTCGAGGGTTGAAGCGTTTGCTTTGATGCAGGCTTACTTTAGCCTGAGTCAGTGATCACTAGCTCACTCGGATCTAGGGAGCCCAACACGCTGCATCACATGTAGTGTGTTGGGCTCACTAGATCTAGGCCTGAACTCCAGTGGCTGCCTCTAGAGTTTCCTTCGCAGCGAGGAGAAAACTCCATCTGGACATGAGAGCCAGTCAAGCAAGGAGAGTGGCTCACTCACTCACTCGCTTTGGCAGGGACTCCAAACTCAGATTCTTGTGGGGCCAAGTGCAGAGCACCCAAGAGCAGCAAAGCAGGCCCAGAGGGGATTGTTGGGAGCTGCAGTGTGTCTAGCCTACCTCAAGGGGGCAGCCTTACCCAGCCAATTGGTGTCCTATAGGAACGTAGGTTGGCCTGGTGTTACCACGCTTTGTACTTTTAAAGAAAAGCTTGGAATCTTATTTTTACATGTAAAATCTCAGTTCTAAATGTTGACAGCGAATTCAAATTAAAAAAAAAAAAAACCCTCCCAGCTGTGCGCCACATAAAACCTATTTGGGACTGAAGTTTTGTGACATCTGGCTGAGTACCTGGTAGTTTGGTTTCAGAAGACCCCAGAGGATGGTCCTGTCCTGTGGCTAAAGCTGTCGCCCCCTGCTTTTCCTTCCCCTCCCTCCCTCAGTGACAACATCCACTACCAGATGGTGTATTCCTATGGCTCTGGGGTAGTGTGGGCCCTCGGAGTCGTTCCCTTCAGCCACGTGAACATTGTCAAGTTTAACGTGGAGGATGGAGAGATTGTTCAGCAGGTATGATTTCGCTCGAGGAGCCTTGTGCACTGTGGAGGGGAAGAGATGGAGCCTGTCTTTGCACCGGGGACCATGGGACTCAGCTGGGCAGATGCAAAAGGCATTTTTGGCCCCAGATTCTGGGCACTTAGGGGCTGCCTTCTCCTCATCAAGCATTTATTTAAAGCTCTCAGCTTTGCACCTGGTGCTCTCCGGGGGTGGCCGAAAAATTTGCATAGGTCTGTTCATTGCCTGCAAGTATCTCACAAGGTAATTTGAAACCACATGTGGCAAATACAGTAGAGGAATGCTTATTTGACATATCAGGTATTAAAAGCGATCCGGTATATTTTTCAGATAACCAGAAAGAAAATCCTGATCTTCTCCAGCTTTGGAGTTTTTGAGAAGCTGGGAGGGATGGGGAGAACTCCTTGGGAACCAGCCAGGAAGAACCTTTGAGCTTAGGTCCCCAGTGGGATCCGGTGGTGATCTTGCTGGTGAGGTAGGAGGGAAATGTAAAGAAATCCCCATGAACCACCTGTTCTGATGTCTTTGGTGAAGGTCAGAGTGTCGACTCCCTGGCTGCAAAGTCTCACTGGAGCCTGTGGTGTGGTGGATGAGGCTGTCCTGGTGTGCCCTGACCCCAGCTCACGGTCCCTCCAGACCTTGGCCCTGGAGACAGAGTGGGAGTTGAGGCAGATCCCCCTGCAGGTGAGAGGCAAGCGCCTTGCCTTTGTCGCTTTGAAAGGCCTTTTTCTCCCGGGGTCATTGCTTCCTTCCTCTGCATTGGCAGCCCTCGAGAGGTCAGGCCTCTGGCTGAACTGGTATACAGGAAATGGGCCACTCTCCTCTCTGGAGAACCTGGATGGGGGCTTCTGGAGCCACATGCCATGGCCTGGTTACTTTCACTGCCAAAGTGGGACAGAGGATGCTGGCCTGGGACGGGTCAGTGACTTGTCTCCTCCTAGTCTTCATCCGTTTGCTTCTCGTCTCGCAGTCTCTTGACCTAGAATTTGCAAGTGGATTCCAGCCCCGGGTCCTGCCGACACAGCCCAACCCCATGGATCCTTCTCGAGCCCAGTTCTTCCTACAGTTGTCCCCGAGCCACTATGCTCTGCTGCACCACCACCACGGGGTCCTGAGTCTGCTCAAAAACTTCCCGCAGGTAACTGCAGCGGGCGTGGTTTGCTGGGATTCCGGAATATCTAATCTGGCATCTGATGTGGCTGCCAGAAATCCCTGCCTTTGAGTCTGGAGATATTTGCTCAGGAAAGAAGACATCTTTCCATGAGTGGGTTGAGTGGAGTTAGCCTTAGAACAGAAATGGATTTTTTTTTTCCTGAGAGTTGCGAAGGATTTTTAGAGTAACACGGCACCTTTCTGAGTCCGCAGGAGAATGGGGACATTAATTAGAGCTTCCCTCTAGATCTGAGAGCAGCATGGGATGTAGGAGTGACATGTGTCTGTGTTGGAGGTCGGAGAGAGCCCTGTTTTCAGCTGTGGATACAGGGGGGCCTTCCTCTGCTCTCAGATGCCCTGGTCATTGTGCTCCAAAGTTGGGAGCACGTTCAGCTCCAAGGCCAAGGGTCCTTTCCTATGGAGGTGGCCCTCTCTAAGGCTGCTGGCTAGGACAGACCCCGTTTAGGAATTGACACATTCCTCTCTCCCCAGACTGCCCTAGTGAGCTTCGCCACCACTGGGGAGAAGACGGTGGCCGCAGTCATGACCTGCCGGAATGAGGTGGTGAGTATTGAGAGTAACAGCACTTGGGGTTTCATGCCTTATCTTTGCCAGGAGCCCTGAGAACCAGAAGTCGGGCACATGCACCCAGTCACCTCGAGCCCAGAGAGCAGGAGGCTGTTGAGAACCTCTTCATCTGTAGAGCTTTCTCTACCTGCCTTGTCCCCAGGAATGGGACAACCTCACTGTCATCTGGGCCCCGTTGAGCATTGCATGGAGCAGGGATGGGAAGTGGGATTGGCCTTCTCCCGAGGGCTGAAGAGAGAACTCATTTTGGTGACTGGGAAGGGACCCCTTGGCTGAATTTTCCCCTTCTGTCCTCTTTTCCCTAGCAGAAGCCTAGCAGTTCTGAAGATGGGTCAATGGGGAGCTTCTCAGAGAAGTCCAGTGCACAGGTAGGGTGTGGCATTGGGCAGCGTGCCAGACCCAGAGACGCACGGGGCCACCCACTGAGGCTCAGGGAGCAGCCAGGGCTGTGAGCAGTTCTCCTAGAGTTCCCAGCCTCGGAGGGGCTTTCTGAGTTATGTAAACTCAACCCCGTTTCTCTTGATCCATTATAATTGGGAGATTAGAAAGCAGAATCCCTAGACTCTGTTCCGAACTACGTTCTCCTCTGGGCCTCAGTTCCCCCATTTCCCTTGGGATCCCGGCTGGCAGAGCCGAATAGCAGTCAGTGCAGACGCACTGAGGCAGAGCGTGGGACCCTGGCCGGAGGCACCGGTCTCGGCCGCGGCCTCCATCCTGAGCCTTCCCGAAGGGGCTGTGGTCTCCCTGCTTGTGGTCTTACTCTTGGGGCCGTCTCCACTGCATGCTACTGGCTTCCTTCTGGAACGAGAACGTATAGCGGTTGTAGTTTTTATTTATTTGCTAAGGCGCCTTATTTCTGCCTCAGGATCCTGCTTTTCCCTCTTATTTCCCTCTTCTGGCCTGGGTCCTTCTCCAGGGTATCTTCCCCCAGATTCCTGGGACTTCCTTCGGGGGACTTTGCTCTGGGGGACCCCTCTCCTTGGCCCGTGTTGTCTGTACCCTTAGGATTCGCTGGCTTGTTTCAACCAGACCTACACCATCAACCTCTACTTGGTGGAGACGGGTCGGCGGCTGCTCGACACCACGATCACCTTCAGCCTGGAACAGAACGGCACCCGGCCGGAGCGGGTGCGTCGGGACCTGTGGGCTTCGCAGCCTGGGGCTCTCTTTCCTCGGGGCCAGTCACAGCCGTGGGTCCTAGAGTAGGGTTCTCTGGACGTAGGCTCTAGTTCTTCCGGAGCCACTGACACGTCATGACCCCCTGTGACTCGCGGTATGAGTAGACTCTGTTTATGCCCAGTCATCAGTGTGCCAGGCTCTCTGCAGGGCTTTTTACGTATGCACTGATCAACGTAACCCTCGCAACGGCCTCCTGTTGCAAATGAGGAAACTGTGCCTGGTGATATTTAGAACCCTGGCCGGGGTGGCCGACTCCACAGCCTGCACTCTTCACTGCTGCTTGAGGTCAGCTCTGTGCACGTCCAGTGCTGCTCCTCAGCCTCTCTGGCTGTGGCTTCTTCATCTCCAAAGTGTAAAGTCTGACCCGGGCCTCCTGCTGGCTTTAAGGATGTGTTCGGTGTGTGACCCAGTGACGCATCTGTGAGGTGCGTCAACATGGGCCAAGTAGAGGGGTCCCCTAGGGCCCAGCACTGTTGCTGTGTCGGCTCCTAAGGATACAGGTATCTGATTGGAGTCCAGGTAAAAGCTGTATTGTTTGGATATCAAATAACGCTGTGACCTGGTCATCTGACAGCTCATGCTTTGAATTTTGGAGTCGGGGGCTTGGGAGGGGGCAGTAGGTGGTGGTGGTGGTGGTTGGACTCTCGCTGACCGAGTGGCCCTGACCAAGTTTGGTTTATAGCTGTACATCCAGGTCTTCTTGAAGAAGGATGACTCCGTGGGCTACCGGGCCTTGGTGCAGACGGAGGACCACCTGCTGCTTTTCCTGCAGCAGCTGGGTGAGTGGACCGCATGCAACCCATTTTTTTAGGCCAGTCCCTTAGTTTCAGTCAGACTCTTTGGGGCTGCGGACAGGCTTCTGGGAAAGAGTCAAGTCAGGAGTATCCTGGATATTTTTTCCAGAGCTCTATGTCACCTGCCTTTCAATAACTCCTTAGCATTCTAGGGTGTGCTATAGAATTTTCCCCACTTGACCTCCTGATTCCAGCCCTTGCCCTGCCATTTCTTCTTCTGACTCGAGAGCTGTGGTAGCCCCTGAGCCACCAAGAAGAGTCCCTTCAGGGGGTGAGGGAGGCAGGCCCGGCTTTTGTAACCCAGTTTCTACAGCAGGGAGGGTGGTGCTTTGGAGCCGCGAGGAGTCCTTGGCCGAGGTAGTGTGCCTGGAGATGGTGGACCTCCCCCTGACCGGGGCGCAGGCTGAGCTGGAAGGGGAATTTGGCAAGAAGGCAGGTATGAACTCGGGGCTGAGAAGCGGGGGGTGCCCTGGGAGCGGGCTGGGTATTTGCCCCATGGGAGATGCCAGCTCACACCTCCCTGGCCTCCAGGCCCAGGTGTTTGGCCAGTCCATTCTGAATTAGGCCTGTAACTGGTTCCCGGCACGTTTGTGGCCATACGGTTTATAACACTGCTCTTCCCTCCGGAAGGAATACCTGTGACGCCCTCTAGGGGAAGGTCCTGATGAGAAAGAACCTTAACACAGCACAGTAATATCTACCCTTGCTTGAGCACCTAAAATTTGTCAGCCACTGTGTCAGGCACTCATGGGTCCTCTTTGTCTCCGAAGCAGCAGTCACACCTTTCTGGGGCGACATGACTAGGTTGGTGCAGTTACTGTGGTTACAGGCCAGTGCCCTTTGAAACCGGCCACGGGCCCAGTGCCCAGCGCCCAGAATGAACTTGGTTCACTCTCCTGATTCAGTCCTGCCCATCTCCTGCCTCCTGGCCAGTCACCTGGCTGTCCAGGTGCTGTTTATCGCGGTCCCGTGCTGGGCCAGGCACTCTGCTAGGTATTGTAGGCTTTCTTAAGCTGAGGATTAATTTGACTTTACTATTTATTTCTGCTGCCTGGATCCAGCAATTCAAGGTAAAACCTGCTTCCTGTTGCCTGTTGCTCGTTGCCTGCCCACATGGTTAGCTTTGGGTCAGTTGCTTGTTTTCCCTGACTTGCCTCCACGAGATGTATACCATGTGTGTGTGGACTGCTCTGCCTGTGATGCGTCCTGTTTGCTGTCACTTCTCTTCCTTGAGCAGAGGTTGATGGAAAATTGGAGAAGCAAAGGCACAGCTCCCTTTCAGTGAGCACCTAACCACGTTCTGGGGTCTGATCTTGGCAACAGCCCAACCGGTTATATGCCATTTTATAGACGAGGAGCCAGAGGCTAAAAGGTCAAGTACATTTTCAGGGTCACCCAGCTAGTAAACAGTGGAGCTGGGACTTTAATCCAGGGCCGCCCGACTCCAGAGGCCATGCTTTTTACTGTAGCCACCATGCTTGGTGACCAGTCTCATCTGTGGAGGTTTGGGGTGGGAGCCTGATTGGTAGAGGAAGGGGTAGAATGACAGACGGCCCCAGGAATGGGTTGCAAGTGGGTCTGTTGGGTGCAGACTAAATCGTTGACAGAGTAGGATTGAAGGAGTAGGAAACAGGTACCTGTTCATGGCACGTGTGCATCTGGCACTTCCACGCCCCGCCCTCGTCTGGTTTTGTCATGGCTCCCAGAAGCCTTCCTCTGGCTGTTCTGGATGTGGGGTTGTGCTGGAAACATTCACAGCATGGTTGCATCCTGCATGGCTGATCCCTGACCTCTTAGGCTCTTATTCCAAGATTCCAGGCAGGTGAAGTGCTGAGAGTCAGGTGAGTAGGTTTTGGAAGTTCCTGCATGGCTGTTCCTGCGTGTGAGACTATTGGCATCAGGCAGGGCACTGCCCCGTGAGCTTGTGGCCTGGTTGTGGATGACGAGCACTCCACAGGAGACAGAGAGTCTCTCCTTAGGGAAGGCAGGTGCCCCCTTGCTGGAAATAGCCAGTCTGATGGGGAGCGAGCCTCAGCTGCATTACCTTTTCCTTGACACCAGACGGCTTGCTGGGCATGTTCCTGAAACGCCTCTCGTCCCAGCTCATCCTGCTGCAGGCGTGGACTTCCCACCTCTGGAAAATGTTCTACGATGCTCGGAAGCCCCGGAGTCAGATTAAGAATGAGATCAACATTGACACCTTGGCCAGAGACGAGTTCAACCTCCAGAAGATGATGGTGATGGTGACGGCCTCAGGCAAGGTGAGAGGGGCTGGAGCGAGTTCTGGGTGGGGAACAAAAACCCTTTGGAAGGGGATCTCGCCTGCTCCTGTTTTCAGGGAGAGAACCAGTCCTTGGGTCTGTCTTTCTAGCGGCGAGCCAGTTGTTTGTATTGCAGCTTTTTGGCATCGAGAGCAGCTCTGGCACCATCCTGTGGAAACAGTATCTCCCTAACGTCAAGCCCGACTCCTCCTTTAAGCTGATGGTCCAGAGGACAACTGCCCATTTCCCCCACCCTCCTCAGTGCACTCTTCTGGTCAAGGACAAGGTGAGACCTCTACCTCTCTTTTGAGCCAAAGTGGGTGTGGTTTTTTGGTGTTTGTTTGTTTGGTTTGTTTTGCTTTGTTTTTGTCCTTTTGGGGCCACACTAGCGGCATATGGAGGTTCCCAGGCTAGGGGTCTAATAGCTGTTGCTGCTGGCCTATGCCACAGCCACAGCCACAGCAATGCCAGATCCGAGCCACGTCTGCGACCTACACCACAGCTCATGGCAACGCCAGATCCTTAACCCACTGAGCAAGGCCAGGGATCGAACCCGCAACCTCATGGTTCCTAGTTGGATTTGTTTCTGCTGCGCCACGATGGGAGCTCCGTTTTCTGGTGTTTTGTGACTGATGACGTTTCTTCTATGCCTTTGGGATTCTCAGAGAGTTAAAGGCGGAGAGTCAGGGGTTAGAGCTCCGTTTCTTCCAGTTTTGGGCCTGAGGGGAGGACCCATCCAGGACTGATGTGGAAGGGACTGAGGAGTAGGGCTGACGTCACCAGGTCCCTAGGAGGCCAGTTGTGCTGCTTCCCGGACGCAGGCAGCTGACAGTGGCTCCTGAACGACTGTTGGCTCTTCTCCAGGTGGTGCAGGGCAGGACACAAAGCTGTTTATCTTTGCCTCCCAGGGGCAGACGGCTCTTTGTGGACTGATCCTGCCATCCTCAGAAAGGGGAAGGGGGCTTGGGGCCACTCCCTAGAACGGCCGCCCAGGGGTTACTGAGTTGGTCTGACCGTCTCGTTTGTTCCTCAGCCTGACCTCTTCCTGCTTAGCTTTGGAGCTAGAGGTGTTGTGACTTTGACCTTTCTGCCACATCAGCCTTCAGACACTTTCACCTTCAGCCAAGACTGTTTTCTGCACGGAGGCAGATGGGGCTCTGCCATGGCCGAGCTGGCGTCCCCACTGTGCAGCTGTGCCCTTGGGGTTTCTCCCCGTACTGACGGAGGCTGACCATTTGCCCCTTTCAGGAGACGGGGATGAGTTCGCTCTATGTCTTCAACCCCATTTTTGGGAAGTGGAGTCAGGTGGCCCCTCCAGTGCTGAAGCGCCCCATCTTGCAGTCTTTGCTTCTCCCCATCATGGATCAAGACTACGCCAAGGTGCTGCTGTTGATAGATGACGAGTATAAGGTACACTGTCTTCCTAGCCACCAAGGAGTAGCCGGGTGGAGTCAGGTGTTGGGCAGGTGGTCAGGCTTGAGGGCCCATTTGGGAGCCGCCTGCAGTCCACACACATTTGGGCTTGAAGGGCTGTCTCGCAGCGACCTGATTACTCTTTCTACACTTAGGAAAACTCGGAGACTTAGCTCAATTTAAGCCCTACTTGGGTTTAGTAGACCTTAATTCTTTTTTTTTTTTTTGTCTTTTTGCCTTTTCCAGGGCTGCACCTACGGCACATGGAGGTTCCCAGGCTAGGGGTTGAATTGGAGCTGTAGCCGCCAGCCTATACCACAGCCACAGCAATGCGGGATCTGAGCCGTTTCTGCAACTTACACCATAGCTCATGGCAATGCCAGATCCTTAACCCACTGAGCAAGGCCAGGGATCAAACCCACAACCTCATGGTTCCTAGTCGGATTCATTAACCCCTGAGCCACGATGGGAACTCTCATAGTAGACTTTAATTCTTTTAAGCTTTGCTGTTTTACTGTTTAAGGCCCTTTTTGATGGGAAACAGTGATGAGTCTTAAGAAACTGTGCTCAGAGAGTCCTTTTCCCCTTAACTCTTTTCTTGGGCTCTGGGGTTTTAAGGTCACCGCTTTCCCGGCCACTCGGAATGTCCTGCGGCAGCTCCATGAACTCGCCCCTTCCATCTTCTTCTATTTGGTGGATGCGGAACAGGGACGGCTGTGTGGCTATCGACTGCGAAAGGTAGGGGAAGGGCATCCTGGCAGGGCCTTTGTCAGGTGGATGTGGGCATTTCCTGGTTACTTGGCTAAGAAGTGAATGATACTGTTGGTTGTGTGGTCAACCTGGATCAGCGTGATCCTGACATCTGGCTCAGAGTCAGTCATTTTTGTACTTACCGAGCAGCCGTTGCGAGGCAGGCCCGGCCTGGCTGCTGTGGAAGGAGCAGCCCTGGAGAGACGGTCGCGCCCAGGGTGGTTTCATTCCCCATTCCTCTCCTCCTGCGGAGGGAAGGGACGTCCTCTCCATTTTAGGAGGGTGGGCGGCGGGACTGGTGGCTGAATAATAGGACTTACAGTGTGAAGGTGATGTTGATCCACTCTTGACAGAATGTGGGCTCTGAATTTTATTTCTACAAGTGGGATTGATTCACTCTGATCCTCACATACTCGAGTCCAGCTGTTGCCAACAGGGATCCACCTGGGCTCTGAGGTCCAGCTCTGGCCTCGGCCCTGGGAGCAGGGCTGCATAGAGGGTCATTTGTGGCGCGTGCTCCCCAGAGGCCTCGTAGCCCATCCGTGGGGCCGTTGCTGAGGCCCTGCAGCCGCCGTGGTCAGGAGCTTGGCCCCAGCCGCTTGTGGAGGAGCCTGGCCTGAGTGCTCGTTTGCTCCGTGTCCTGGGCAGTTGACTCCTCCCCGGTTCTCTGCTTCCTTGTCTGTAAAACAATATGGTCGCGGTGCCACGTCATGAGTTTGTCCCTGGGGAGGAGTTGGGGTTAATATGTGTAAGTCACGTAAAGCAATGCCTGGCACACGGTCAATGCCATCCAAGTTTTAGCTGCTGTTGTTTTAAACATACAGGGCCCTTCCTGGCATTTTATAACCGCCAACCTTTAGCATAGGAAAAGGTCTGTCCAGAACACATGTTATTTACCCTGTGAGTGAAAAAACCGTCCTTCCAAGTTGATGAAAAGGGGACCTGGGAAGAGACAGTTCTTCGTGACTAGGGGGCATGGCCTGGGGATTCTAATGGTTTCATGAAAGCCTATGGTGACGAAGCCTGACTTATTCTTAATAGAAATTTTTATTATTTCAAAAAACTTGGACTAAGTAAACACATAAAATCATTCTCATAGTATAAGATCAGATCGCTACAGAGGTCCACGAGCACCCCGTGCATGGGCGTCAGGGCGTCCCCTCCCACCCGCTGTGCCCTGGGTGGAGGACGGGGTGGCTGCAGCACTCTGTCCAAGGGCCTCCCTGTAACTCCAGTGCCGGGGAGACAGCTGGGCGGCTGCACAGATGCTCACGTCATGCTTATTCTGTCCTAAATGGAATTGCCCTGGGCTGAATAAGAAATCGATTTCTCCCACTCATGGTATTTTCTACCACATTGATTTTTTTTATTAAGCCTATATTTTATTAAAATTCAATACTGAGTAAAGTGCAAAATCCTGCGATTATTGCTCAGTGGCCCTTCACTAAAGGAACACATTTGTGTACATGGCAGTGAGCACAGGAAGCAGAATGGCCCCAGGAGGCCCTTGTGCCCCCTTTTCAGTCACTGCCCCACCCCCTCACCCCCCCCAGGATTCCATGTAATTCCATGGTATGGGTGTATAATAAAGCACTTAGCCGTAAAGGATGACTGGTTTCTTACGACTCTAAAGAATGCTTCCTGTAATATTCTGAGGTCCCCACCAGCTTATTAATTTGCTGTTGGATCAGCATACAGGGACCTTAGATTTTAGTAATAAAATGTAAAAAATAAGTAATAATTGCTCAGTGTTCTGTCAATTATTTCTTACTTAAACAAGGGGATACTGTTGAATATTCCTCTTCTTTCTTATTGGCTTTAGTATCTTTTTTCTTTCCTCTTTTTTTGACAGGAAGTAGGATTTATTGGTGGGTGCGAGTGAGGAGGAAGAGTTCTGAGGTCCCCATGAGTGCAGGGCCTGCCATGTGTCCAGGGGGCCATCTGGGAGGAGCTGCTTTTCAGCCACCGAGTCTTCAAATTCATTCTCATTAGACCTAGAAAAGCCCCACGTCGCAGTGAAGTGGGTCTTTGGGTGGCCAGTGTACCTGAACTCGGCCCTGTGTCGGACCTCAGTCACAGACTCCTTATTCTGCAGCTTGGTGCCGATGGACAGTGGATTTGGCCAATGTGGACACTGGCCACTGTACCTGGGGCTTTCCAAGGCTCAACTGTTTGGAGCCTAGACTGGGGACAGCATGAGGTCAGACATGGGTGTCCACTGGAAAGGGCCATCTCCCAAGTCCCTTCATGCAGTGCAGATAGGCAGCAGGTGCGCCCACTGTCCCAGAGGCTGCGGTGTGCAGACATTGCACGCCGGGCTTCACTGTCCTCCTTGGACTGAGAGTTCCAAAACTTCTGCCCAAACTAGGTCCTTATTGCTGTTTCTCCTTGGAGCTCTGATCCCTGTTCCTTCCCGCCCAGAGGCCCAGTTGAACTGCAGGACATGTCTAGCTGTAGCTCTCTCGGGTATAAGTGTCCTTGCTGATGAGCAGTGCTGGCTCTTCTGCCCTAGGACCTCACCACTGAGCTGAGCTGGGAGCTGACTATCCCCCCGGAGGTACAGCGCATCGTCACGGTGAAGGGGAAGCGCAGCAGCGAGCACGTCCACTCCCAGGGCCGCGTGATGGGGGACCGCAGCGTGCTCTACAAGGTACGGCCAGCAGTCTGGTTGAATCCCGGCTCTCGGACTTGGTGGATACAGCATCTGGCGCGAATCATTTAATCCCTTTGAGCCCGTAATGGGCACGCCTACCCTCCTCCTATGATTGTTGTGATCGCATGAGATCACATGAGGTCCTCATGACCCAGTCGATATTAGCTGTTATTATTAGGGGTAGTGCTGACGGAACTTTCTGCGTCAAACCTTAACATCAACAGCTCCGTCTTGGTGATCCAACACTCTAGTTAGTGGTCAAGGCACGGACCACTAGTTGGCGGCTGAACTGCCCTATGAGGGAAGGTAATGGTGGTCGTGGACATGAGCTACACCCTGTGCAGGGCAGACTGAGCTGGAGGAGGAGGTGTCATAGAACAGGGGACGCGGCCCGCCCTGCAGATGGGCAGTCCCGGGTCAGACTTGCTGACCATCGTGGGAGACTTGCCTAGGCTTCCCAAACGTCCCTCTTCACCAGTAGAACGGGGACAACAGCTCCTGCGGCACAGGGTTGTTTTGCAGATTAACAGTGACAGGTACTGTGGTTAGGGCCACGCCTGCTGTGTTGTTAATGGTACACTTGGTGCCATCACTTGAAATCTTTGTTGAGGGGTGCGTTTCATGGGGCTACCGTCAGTTTTACTTGTTCAGAATGACCCAAATAATACAGATTCTAAAGTACATTCTGATTTATACTAGAAAAGGATGTATTCAACATATAATTTTACTTTTATAAGGTAAGATACATTAGAATACTTGTGTTTTCATACATTAAAAAGAATAGTGGTTAAGAGTAGGGCTTTGTGGATTCATATTTTTATGCAGATTTTTTTAGCTTAGCTTTTTTTAAAACTTTTTTTGGGGGGGCTTAACTTTAGATTCACAGGAAAGCTACAAAAGATAGTACATAGAATTCTGAATATCTCTTAGTTTCCTTTAGGGGACTGCGGTGCATTTGTCTAAACCAACATTGGTACAAGATGGTTCATTAAATGCAGACTTTACTTGGGTGTCACCAGTTTTTCCACTAGCGCGCTTTTCTGCCTAGGGTGTTTCACCAACAGCAAGGAGGCTAGTGTGGCTAGAAGAGGGTGCGTAAGGAGAGTCAGGGTTGCTGAGGTCTGAGAAGTGACAGGTCCACCTCACAGGCCGTCGCTCTGGCTCTGTTTTGAGGGAGGTGAGAAGCCACACAAGTTCTGAGCAGAGCAGTGACGTAAGTGACGGAGTTACCAGTCTCATTGGCCTGCTGTGTTGGTTGAGACTAGAATGTAGAGGGCTGAAGAGGGAGCAAGCTGGCATCATCCAGGTGAGATGATGGTGGTGAGAAGGGATCAGGTTCTGAATGCTTTTGAAGGTTGAGCCGCTAGGAAGTCTGATGGATTGAGTGTCGTGTCTTGTGTTGGAGAGAACGGAGTCCAGGATGCCACCGAGCTCCCAGATCTGAGACACTCTCGCGGGGAGCAGGTTTGAGCAGGGGTAGGACAGGAGTTCAGTTTGAGATGAGACCCTGAGGAGAGATGGAGACGGCAGTCCATTGGTCAGGTGTGGAGTTCAGGGGGATGACTGGCTTGGCTACGTAAACCTGGGCATTGCCAGCACCTGTGAGCAGTGTGAAAGCCAGGAGATTGGCTGAGGTCACCATGAGGGCAAGTGTAGACAAGAATGTCCAAGAACCTGGGCAGAGGAGGAGGGACCCACCGCCGGGACTGAGAAGGAGCAGCCAGGGAGGCCAAGGAAAAACCAGGTGTCCTGAACACCAGGTGGAGGAGGTGTCTCAGGAAGGGAGTGATCACCTGTGCCACCTGGTACTAGTTGGTCAAGTAAATCCAGAACTGAGGCTTACCCATCGGTTGAATGGTAGGAGGGCACTGGTGGAGAGAAATCACGTAGCTGGAGCTGTGCCCTTTGGTCAGTGAGTCAGCCCACCTGGGTTGTGTCTTGAGTGACCATTTGTGTGTCAGTGACTTGAGCAGATACCTTCACTACTTCAAGGCATCTCCTTGTGAAGTGCAGTGACAGCTGTTTGTCAGCATGTTTAGGGGATTCAGTGAAGCGATGGAGGCAAAGCCCCTGGCGTGGCCCCCAGTGCCCAGCAGACACTGAGTGAGCCCAGTGATGACAAACCCTAAACAGGAAGCTCTTCCAGCCAGAAAACACCACTCCCCTGCTGCCAGAGAGCCCTGGCTGCACCTCCTGGCCCGGGGCTCAGAGGGCGGCGCTTGTTCCTCCATCTCCGCAGAGCCTGAACCCCAACCTGCTGGCCGTGGTGACGGAGAGCACAGATGTTCACCACGAACGCACTTTCATCGGCATCTTCCTCGTGGACGGTGTCACCGGGCGCATCATCCACTCGTCCGTGCAGAGGAAGGCCAGGGGCCCCGTCCACATCGTGCACTCGGAGAACTGGGTGGTGGTGAGGCGCGGGCCACCGCCAGGGCCTGACCCAGCGAGAGGGTGGGGCCGGTCTCCCTGCGTCACAAATGCTTTCCTTGCCTCTTGTTCCAGAAACCAGTTGCTGCTTTGTGTTTTCATAGCATTCAGAACCCCTCCCTGGCTGGCAGCAGAGGGGCTGGTAGGGAGCTGGGCTCAGGAATCAAACTGTCCACATTTGGTCCCAGGTCTTCATCTCCTGACTCTACAGCCTCGAGCCAGTTGTTTAACTCTCTGTGTTATACTCACGTATGAAATGGGGGTAACAGCAGTCATTTCTAGTCTAGTTTAGCACAACACCTAGCAGGTAGTAAGTGCTCAGATGTTAGCTGTTATTATTCTGATATCTTAAAATCTTGAGAATTCCTGTGTCCTGTGATGAACTTGGATAGTGTAGATACAGCTGCCCTGGAGGTTAGTAAACCTGGGAGCAAGGAAGAAAGCTAGGGTGCTGGCTGGTTTCTTTCCTTCTGGACGTGTAGCTAATAGGCAAGCTGCCTTTGCACGGGAGCCCCCCTTCCAGGGAGCCAGCGGCCGAGCCCCCAGCAGCCCCCTCCGCCTTTCCCTGCAGTACCAGTACTGGAACACCAAGGCCCGGCGCAACGAGTTCACCGCGCTGGAGCTCTATGAGGGCACCGAGCAGTACAACGCCACCGCCTTCAGCTCCCTGGACCGCCCTCAGCTGCCCCAGGTGCTCCAGCAGTCCTACATCTTCCCATCCCCCATCAGCGCCATGGAGGCCACCATCACGGAGCGGGGCATCACCAGCCGCCACCTGCTGAGTGAGTGACCAGGGAGGGTGTGCAGTGACCAGCTTCCCTTAGGCAGCCACGCTGAAGGACAGCTCTGGGGATCGGTGAGGAGGGCTTATTTTACCAGGAAGAGTTCCCTAGTCTGGCTTTGCTGTCCATGAAGGAGATGACACGTCTCTCCTAGTTCTCATTTCTCTTTCTTTTTTTTTTAACGTCTTTTTAGGGACGTACTCATGGCATATGGAGGTTCCCAGGCTAGGGGTCTAATCAGAACTACAGCTGCCAGCCTGCACCGCAGCCACAGCCACACTGGATCCAAGCTGCATCTGTAAACTATGCTACAGCTCACGGCAACGCTGGATCCGTAACCCACTGAGCGAGGCCAGGGATCAAATCCCCGTCCTTAGGGATGTTAGTCGGGTTCGTTACCATGAACCACGACGGGAGCGCCCTTAATCCTCGTTTCTGATGAACCACTTTTAACTCTGTTCTGTTTTCACTTTGCTCAGAAAGCTGAGCCCTGGGATCATACCCAGCAGGTAGGCTGTGCAGGTGGGCTGCCAAAAGTGCCAAAAGCATAGGGTCTCATCTTTATGTAGTTCAAGTTCAGGATCATCTAACAGGCTGCTCTGCCTAGTTGATTTTACCAAAGACATTTGGGACTCTCAGCTTTGACAGGGCGTTGGTCTTACTGTTTTATTGTCAAATTTGGGAAGACAGCCCTCTCGACTGTTTCCGACGTTCAATCCCCAACATGAAGCCAGCGGGACCTCACGTTGCCTGGTCCTCCGACACCCGCCTGCCCCCGCCCCATGCGCCCCCAGCCTGGCTGCTGCAGGGTGCACCTGCTTGGTTGCAACAAGGACTTGCTTAGTTGGGGCAGGTATTATTGGAGGGAAGCGGGGTGGGGGAACCAGAGAGATCCCAGGGGTGCTTCATGCTCTTACCTTTCATCGTTACCCGTTTTTTGATTCTAGAACTTTATTTTCTGATGTCTCAGGATGTTGTGTGAAGAAACTAGTATCTTCAAACATGGGGACCTTCATTCAGACCCTTGTGTATTGGATTATTGCTTTTGGTCTTTAAGGGAGTCTTATCAACCCATTTTTTGGTTTTAAACTCCAAGCTTTTGTGATCAGGACAGTTTTCTAAGTGGCTCTGATCTGGGGTGGGTCTGCGTGAGCACTCCCCTGTGGTGACTTGTTTCTGTGCAGTTGGGCTGCCTTCTGGAGCGATTCTCTCCCTTCCTAAGGCCTTGCTGGATCCCCGCCGCCCCGAGATCCCAACAGAACAAAGCAGGTGAGACCCTCGTGGGCTGATTATGTTCGGTCCCTGGTCTGCTGTGCACTGTCCTGCTGTGTGGGGACCTGGTGGAACTAATGCTGTGTTGGGTGCTGGTAAATGCTACAGAGCAAAAACGAAAAGGGACAGGGGCTGTGAAGGGTTAGGGTATGTGAGGTGAGATTCGAGAGCACGGCCTGGGGAAGTCCTCTGAAGAGGTGACTTCTGAGGAAGGACTTGAAGGAGGGAAGAAGCTGGCCTTACGGATATCCGAGGGAGAACCTCCCCGGCGAGGCAGGAGCCATCACAAATGCCCTGAGATCATGCCCAGAGAGTTACAAGGAGGGTGGGCGGCCTCTGGCTGGAGCAGCCAGTGCCGGGGACACTGGGAAATGAGGTGAGAGCGGTGATGGGGGCTGGATCATCAGGGAAGCTAGTAGTTGTCACTGTTAGCATTCATTCTTGTATTCGCAGCCGGCATCTCCTGTGTATCATCATGCCTCCACCCGCAGTTCTCTTCCCTGAGGGAGTGAGGAAGGCAGGGGCAGGGTGAAGAGACAGCAGAGGAGGGGAGGGGAGGAGTGCAGCCTGGAGAGCGTGGGGGGGTCGGGGGAGGGGGGCAGACTGAGGCGCTCTGGAGTGAAGAGCAGGAATGGCCTGGTGAATCGATGTTTTGGTTTTAAAGTAGCCCTGACTTTGCTCCTCTAGTATGAAATACTGGTGGTCTGTTGTTTTTTTTTAGATTCAGAACGAGGTAGGAAGCCAGGTCCATCTTGCTCTCCACACAGCTTGCTTTCTTGCGGCCCTTCCTGATGTTGAGCTGCTGAATGTTTATCTCCCTGATGCGAGTAGACCTCAGAGGGAGATCTGGGGCTGGAGACACAAGTGGAAGCCTGGGGCTCCGGGCAGCTGGGAGATCCCCTGACAGCAGTTTGTTTTTTTTTTTTTTTTTTTGCTTTTTAGGCCCACGGCTGTGGGATATGGAAGTTCCCAGGCTAGGGGTTGAATTGGAGCTGCAGCTGCCAGCCTACACCACAGCCACAGCAATGCCAGATCTGAGACACATCTGCAACCGACGCTACAGTTCACAGCAACCCCAGATCCTTAACCTGCTGAGCGAGGCCAGAGATCGAACCATCATCCTCATGAATACTAGTCAGGTTCATTACTGCTGAGCCACAGCGGGAACTCCCCGGCTGATGTTTTGCAGAGAGGAGAACCTGATCCCATATTCTCCAGACGTACAGATCCATGCAGAGCGGTTCATCAACTATAACCAGACAGTTTCTCGAATGAGAGGGATCTACACAGCTCCCTCAGGCCTGGAGTCTACTTGTTTGGTGAGCAGAGCCCCAGCCCAGCTTGTGCCACCTTGTCCACAGCTACCCTGGACGACAGCCGAGGAGTCCGCTTCCTCTCGGACTGGAGCCTGAGGTGGTGGCAGATCACCAGCTGCCTTTCTTACAGGTTCCTCCTTCCCTCTGCCCTCCAGGTGGTGGCCTACGGCTTGGACATTTACCAGACTCGAGTCTACCCATCCAAACAGTTTGACGTCTTGAAGGATGACTACGACTACGTGCTCATCAGCAGCGTCCTCTTTGGCCTGGTCTTTGCCACCATGATCACTAAGAGACTGGCCCAGGTGAAGCTCCTGAACCGTGCCTGGCGGTAGAGACCTGAGACCCACTGCCAGAGGCCAGAGAGGAGTGAGGGTCAGCTCAGAGGCTCCAGCTGCAGCTGACATCACGGGGAGGATGAGCCTTGGGCACTCATCTCGGTTGAGAGTTGGGGGAAGAAGTTAGACTCTGGCGGAGACTCCTTTTGCGATGCGTCTGATGCGGCATCATCGGCGGGGGATGAAGGCTGAACTGTCCCCCACCTGAGACCTCAAAGCATCTTGGACTTTGCCTTGGAGCCCCAAGGCCATTGCCCTGTTCCCTTTCTGTGTCCATCCGTGAATGCTGGTGTTTGATAAGACCTCCAGCAGAGTGTTCTGTGGGAGGCCTGTTTAAATGGATTTGGGTTTGCCTTCCATTTCCCAGGTTGATCTAGAAATCTTTCTGATTGTTTCCCTGCTCCCTGCTTCAAAGTCAGAAGGGAACTCTCACCGACGACTCCGCCTTCTAGGGGAGAAAGAAGATCTGTCCTTAGCTGAGGTTCGAGGACGGCTCCAGCCTCTCATGGCTTCTCTCCAAAGGTCTACGAATCTATCTCTGGTGTCAGAATTTCTTTCACCTAAGCCTCCAGTTTCAGGTTCCCATTCGCCCAGTCTTAGATTCGGATTATCAAGAGCCAAGTATGTTATAGTGCCTTGGTTTGTTGGTCAGTGTCCATGCAGCTGGGGCCTTTTAAACAGTGCTGAATTATGTGAACCTCGAATTGGGTTCAAGGGAAGAAGGCAAATCTCCCCGTTTCACAGTCCTCAGAATCTCTCACTTCACCCAAATCAGCTTCGAACCTAATTAGAGAAGGTTGTCCTTAAGAACCTCCTTATTTATTTTTAGTTGTAAATGAATGTGTGGGTTACTGTATTTTCTCTGAAAAACGAGCAGATTTTAACTGATCTTTACAAAAGGAAGGGAGAAAAGGGTAGGGGGAAGGAAACTGGCATCTTGTGGCTGTCGCGTTGCTGACTGGCTGGGCTGTTGTCTCTGCTACAGACTAAAAGTGTCCTAAAGAGTTCCCTTGTTCATGGATTTGGGGAATGATGGGGGTTTTCTTTACTGGGAAGAATGCAATACACACAGAGCCCTGTTGGAAGAGAAGTACATTTACATGTCTGAATAAAGTGAGCGACAAATGACACCAAGTCCTTTTTTGTGATTTTGGAAGGAACATCGTTTTGAGACTCCTGCATTAGATGGGATAGAAAGCTGTGCAGGAACAGACTGAGTGTAGTTTTTTTTTTTTTTTTTGTCTTTTGAGGGCCACACCCACAGCACATGGAGGTTCCCAGGCTAGGGGTTGAATGGGAGCCGTAGCCGCCAGCCTACGCCACAGCCACAGCAATGCCAGATCCTTAGCCTGTTGAGCAAGGCCAGGGATCGAACCTGCAACCTCTCGGTTACCAGTCGGGTTCGTTAACTCCTGAGCCATGACGGGAACTCCTGAGTGTACTATTTTAATTGGGAAACATGCCAATTTAATCAGACAAGAGTGATTTTATTTATTTATCTTACTATTACTATTGTTTTTCTTTTAAGAGCCACACCCACGGCATATGGAAGTTCCCAGGCTACGGGTCAAATTGGAGCTGCAGCTGCCGGCCTACATCACACCCACAGCAAGGCAGGATTCAAGCCACATCTTTGAACCACACATGGCAATGCCGGATCCTTAACCCACTGAGCCGGGCCAGGGATCAAAACCTCATCATGGATGCTAGTCTGGTTCCTTACCACTAAGCCACAGCGGGAATTCCAAGAGTGGTATTATTTGAAAAACAAATATTTTCCTTCCTGTGGTCATATGTTGATGGTAGAGAAGAGAAACAAGAATAATTTTAAGATAAAATTGTGAAATTGATTTTAAGGAAGGAATGAACATCTGAGTATCTCCAGAAAAAACAGGCATCCGTTCATCCTGACTTAAAGCGTGTTGTATTTAAAGTGACTTGGGAGGAGTTCTGTGGTGCAGCAGGTTAAAGATCTGGCATTTGCCACTGTAGCAGCTCAGGTTGTTGCTGTGGTGTGGGTTTAAGCCCTGGCCTAGGAACTTCCACATGCCAAAGGTGTGGCAAAAACAAAACAAAACGAAAAACTAAAAAAAAGGTGACCTGGGAGACAGCAATAAATACAAGTTACAGAAATTCTGCCGTAGTTTTGAGAAAGCCTGGCTGGAGTTTTGTCTGTTCTATATAAATATGTGCAAACTGCATAATTACCTGTTGCCTTGCTGCCCACTCTCCTTACGCAGCTCAGTAAATCTGCTGAATTTTTGCTTTCCTCTTGTTTTTTTAATTTTTTTTTTTTTTTTTTTGGCCACACTTGTTGAAGTTCCAGGGCCAGGGATCAGACATGGACCACAGAAGTGACAATGCTGGATCCTTAACTGCTAGGCCATTGGGGGAAACAACTGGATTCTTATTTTCATTTATCCATGTATGTGCCAGAATCTGATAGGAGAAACTAATGGGAGGGAAGTTATCTGCCCTTTCTTAAAATTCCCTATATTGGCTTTAATCATTACTGTTTTACTGAAAGTTACCACAAAGCTGGTGCTTAAAATAGCTAATGGTAATGGCATGGTCAAATCTAACTCGTCTTATTTTGCTTTTTAGGGCAAAACTAAAAACAAAAAACTTTTAGGGAAACTCCAATCTTTCTGACTCTATTTAAACATTTATTAAAGGATTTTTTAAAAATCGTAGTTGATTTACGGAGTTCCATTTGTGGTGCAGTGGAAACAAATCTGACTAGGAACCATGAAGTTGAAGGTTCGATCCCTGGCCTCACTCAGTGGGTTAAGGATCTGGCGTTGCTGTGAGCTGTGGTGTAGGTCGAAGATGAGGCTCAGATCCTGCATTGCTGTGGCTGTGGTGTAGGCCAGCAGCTGTAGCTCTGATTTGACCCCTAGCCTGGGAACTTCCATATGCTGTGGGTGTGGCCCTGAAAAGCAAAACACATAAATACAAATAATAGTTGATTTACAATGTTGTGCTAATTTCTGCTGTATAGCAAAGTGACTCAGTTATATATATATGTGTGTGTGTATATATATATACATATATGTGGGTATATATACTCTTTTTTTTTCTTATGGCTTCATCCCTGGCATGTGGAAGTTCCTGGGCCAGGGACTGAAATCTGAGCTGCAGCTGTGACCTATGCTGCTTTTGCAGCAGTGCCAGATCCTTTAACCCACTGTGCTGGGCCAGGGATTGAACCTGTACTTTCACATCGATCAGAGCTGCTGCAGTCAGATTCTTAACCCACACTGTGCCATGGCAGGAACTCCTACACTTTTTTTTTTTTTTTAATATTCTTTTCTATCATGGTCTATCCCAAGAGATTGGTTACAATTCCCTGTGCCATTATAGGACCTCATTGCTTGTCCATTCTAAATGTAATAGTTTGCATCTACTAACCCCAAACTCCCGTCCCACTCCCTCCACCACTCCTTTGGCAACCACAAGTTTTTTCTTTATGTCTGTGAGTCTTTTTGTTTTGTAGATTTTTTTTTTTTTTTTAACGGTCTCACCTGCAGTGTATGGAGGTTCCCAGGCTAGGGGTTGAGTCACAGCTACAGCTGCTGGCCTATGCCAGTCACAGCAACGTGGGATCTGAGTAGCATCTGTGACCTACACCACAGTTCACCGCAATGCCAGATGTTTAACCCACTGAGAGAGACCAGGGATCAAACTCATGGATCCTAATTGGGTTAACTGCTGAGCCATGGAGGGAACTCCTGTAGATAGGTTCATTTGTGCTATACTTTAGTTTCCACATATAAGTAA
The DNA here is from genome assembly GCF_054392235.1 of Sus scrofa. Classification (NCBI taxonomy): domain Eukaryota; kingdom Metazoa; phylum Chordata; class Mammalia; order Artiodactyla; family Suidae; genus Sus; species Sus scrofa. The sequence continues at coordinate 82,171,381 of NC_139388.1, read as the reverse complement.
TATCATATGGCATTTGTCTAACCTATTTCACTTAGGATGATAAACTAGTTGCATCATGTTGCTGTGAACAGCATTACTTTGTTCTTTTTATGGCTGAATAGTATGCCATTATGTAAATGTACCACATTTTCTTAATTCATTCATATGTTGATGGGCATTTAGGTTGTTTCCATGTCTTGGCTATTGTGGATAGTGCTGCTATGAACATAGGGGTGCATGTATCTTTTTTTTTTTAATTACACAATGAATTTATTACATTTATAATTGTACCATGATCATCACAATCCAATTTTATAGGATTTCCATCCCACAACCCCAGCGCATCCCATCCCCCGAACTGTCCCCTTTGGAAACTAAGTTTTTCAAAGTCTGTGAGTCAGTATCTGTCCTGCAAAGAAGTTCACTCTGTCCTTTTTTCAGATTTTCACTGACATTTTCAGAATGTCAGTGAAAGCATTTGATGTTGGTGTGCATGTATCTTTCTGAACTATAGTTTTGTCTGGATATATGCCCAGAAGTGGGATTGCTGGATCATATGGTAATTCTATTTTTAGTTTTCTGAGGAACCTCCATACTGTTTGCCATAGTGATTGTACCAACTTACAGTTCCCACCAACAGTGTAAGAGTGTTCCCTTTTCTCCGTGGAAGGTTCATCTTCTCTAGCGTTTGTTATTTGCAGACTTATTAATGACTGCCATTCTCACCAGTGTGAGGTGGTACCTCATTGTAGTTTTTTTTTTTTTTTTGTCTTTTTGTCTTTTGTTGTTGTTGTTGTTGCTATTTCTTGGGCCGCTCCCGCGGCATATGGAGGTTCCCAGGCTAGGGGTTGAATCGGAGCTGTAGCCACCGGCCTACGCCGGAGCCACAGCAACTCGGGATCCGAGCCGCGTCTGCAACCTACACCACAGCTCACGGCAATGCCGGATCGTTAACCCACTGAGCAAGGGCAGGGACCGAACCCGCAACCTCATGGTTCCTAGTCGGCACAAAGCATATGGCTTTGAAAACTGTTTCCTCAATTCTCTGATGTTTTCTTGTCTTCCTTTTTTTGGTGCATATCCCTAGAGTCATCTGTTTTCCCCTCCTTTCATTAATTAGGTTAATTTTAGAGCCCCCTGCAATGTTGAAGTAAACTCTTGGAGTTCCCTGGTGGCCTAGTGGGTTAAGGATTCGGCATTGTCACTTCTGTGGCATGGATTTGATTCCTGGCCTGGCCAAAAAAAAAAAAGACACGATACTGAAGAATTTATCTTTTTGGCCATGCCTGCTGTGAGCCTAAGTTCCCTGGCCAGGGATCAAACCCATGCACAGCAGACTTGAGACAGCAGTGACAATGTCAGATCCCTACCCACTAGGCCTCCAGGAAACTCCTGTCATTTTTGTATTAGTTTGGTCAGTATACAAGATCTTTTGGTATAAAATTTTGCCACTCACTAAATAGTATTTAGTGATTCTCTGCCCCTATTGGGAATAATGTAGAATGGTTTGTGGCTTTTGTTATAATTTCTCCTTAGCCTTTGATTCTAGACAGGAATCAATTATAGGGGTGTGTGCATGAATTAAATAAAGAATTGCAATCATCCTACTGTGTAGCACTGGGAACTATGTCTAGTCACTTATGATGGAGCATGATAATATGAGAAAAAAGAATGTATACATGTATGTGTGCCTGGGTCATCTTGCTGTACAATGGAGAATTGACAGAACACTGTAAACCAGTTATAATGGAAAAAATAAAAATCACAAAGTAAGAATATATATACATGAAAAAAAGAATTGAAATTAGAACATTTTCTTTCAAAGTTTTGATAGATAATTTTTTGGGGGAGGGGAGGCTTAAAAAGTAATGTATTTGCCCCACTGACCCTCTTAAAATGATACCTTACTGATTGAACATCACCTTTGGAAGAGACTGATACCTGCTCCCCTCTCCCATCCCCAGCAAGGAAAGGCAAGCAGGCTGATGTGCAGTTAATGCAGTTTTATTGTCACAAACTAGGGGTGGCTCTAATACACAACTGACCCTGCAGTTTAATTTCCAATACAACTTACACAGGAGTTCCTGTCATGGCACAGTGGAAAGGAATCTGACTAGGAACCATGAGGTTGCAGGTTCCATCCCTGGCCTCACTCAGTGGGTTAAGGATCCGGTGTTGCCGTGAGCTGTGGTGTAGGTTGCAGACCCAGCTTGGATCCTGTGTTGCTGTTGGCTGTGGTGTAGGCCGGCAGTTGGACCTCCGATTGGACCCCTAGCTTGGGAACCTCCATATGCTGTGGGTGTGGCCCTGAAAAAAAAAAAAAAAAACTTATACAGAATTAAACATTTCTGCAACCCAGATAATTTTTGTTAGCATTCCTCCAGTATTTATTTTGCTTAGAGTCACCAATTTTAAGTTGCATGTTAACTCATTTTGCCTTTATGGAATAGAATTCTGGCCCTTGATCACTCTTTTGTCTGCATTGGAGCAGATGTAAAGCTTCTTGAAGGCATTACTTCGGCCCTTGGTTTAGCCATAAATCCTCGTCAGGCTCTCTCAAGGAGAGGGTATTACTCCTCTCTCCAGCTTTGATGAGTGCTAAACTGTAAAGCTCCATGCTTGCTCAGCAGCACAGAATAGCTGTGCTCCAGCAAGTTTCATGTAGGTCCTGGAGGTCAGCATCTTACCTTACTACAAAAAAGCACTTGAGGGAGTTCCCTAGGCTCAGCGGGTTAAGGACCTGGCATTACTGCTGTGGCTGTGGTTATAGCTGTGGTGTGGATTTGATCCCTGGCCCTGAACTTCTGCTTGAAGTTGTGGCAAAACAACAACAACAACAACAACAAAAACAAACACCCAGGGCCCGCTTATACAAATGCAAATGATACATGAGAAAATAGAATGAAAACTAAGTGGGTGAAGACAGCAGTAAGAGAAGAATAACAAACATGACTCAAAAGGAGATTGGTTGAGGTGCTCCCAGGTGGCTCAGCAGGTTAAGGATCCAGCATTGTCACTGCAGTGGCTCAGGTCACTGCTGTGGCGTGGGTTCTATCCCTGGCCTGGGAACTTTCAGATGCTGTGGGCATGACCAAAAAAAAGAAAAAAAAAACCCAAAAACTTGGTTAAGACACATTCATGGTGGACAAATCTCATTTATGTATATATGTATCATACACACACACACACAAACACACACACACAATCTTAAAGTTACTCAGATCTTCCCTAGGTTAAGCTGGACCAGCAGAGAATTAGCAGTCCATCTAGACTGAATTTGGGGGACAGCATCTCGTCATGGCCTATCCTCAGGAATGGATTTTAGAACTGGGTGCTGCATTTATTCTAGAGACGTTGCTTATTATTATGCAGAGGACCAAGGAGAAAGTTTCCTCTCAGTATGAGTAAGAGTTGTGTCTTTTTTTTTAATTTTATTTTTTTACTTTAATTAATTTTTTTTTAATTGAAATATAGGAGTTCCCATCGTGGTGCAGTGGAAAGGAATCTGACTGGGAACCATGAGGTTGCGGGTTCAATCCCTGGCCTCGCTCAGTGGGTTATGAATCCGGCATTGCCATGAGCTGTGGTGTAGGTTGCAGATGTGGCTTGGATCCAGCGTTGCTGTGCCTGTGGTGTAGGCTGGCGGCTACAGGTCCAATTCAACCCCTAGCCTGGGAACCTCCATATGCCGCGGGGGCAGCCCTGAAAAGACAAAAAAAAAAAAAAAAAAAAAAAAAGAAACATAGTTGATTTACAATGTTGTGTTAGTTTCAGGTCGTACAACAAAGTGATTCAGTTTATATATATTGATTAATACATATATATTCATATTCTTTAACGTCTAGGTTATTACGTTATACTGCGCATGCATCCCTGTGCTATAGAGTAGGACCTTGTTATTTTATATATATCACTATGTATATGTTAATTCCAAACTCCTAATTTATCCCTCCTCACCCCCTTTCCCTTTTGGGAATCATAAGTTTGTGTTCTATGACTGTGGGCTTAAGTCACTTTTAAAAATCTTTTTTTTTTCCCCTCGATTTTATTTATTTATTTATTTTTTGGCCGCCCCACGGCATATGGTGTTCCCAGGCTAGGGATCAGATCTGAGCCTCAGTTCTACCTATGCTGCAGTTATAGCAACCCCGGAACCTTAACCCACTGTGTCTGGCCAGGAATTGAACTTGCGTCTCAGGGCTCCAGAATCACTGCTGATCCTGTTGCGCCACAGCGGGAACTCCTCCCTTGATTTTAAATAGAACAGATTATTTAAAAAAAGATACAAAAATTAATGTGCACTAGTTCTAATATAATTACCCATAAGGGCCTTGCTAGTCACTATTTAAAGTTCTTGCATACCTACTCTTTCTTAATGGGATCAGCCTATTTAATTCTGCTACTTGTTTTTTCACCTAAAGCATCTTAAGCATCAGGTATTCATAAAGATTCCTGAAATATTTTCTGGAACAAAGTATGATAGAAAAAAACACTTAACTGCTGACATACGTGTTAGAGAGTTTAACGTAAGTCCCCGGACCTGCAGGTGTTTCATCACTTGTGTGAGGGCATAGATTACACATGGTCTATAAATTGTCTTTCATCTTGGAAATTTCAGATTTGTAACTTCACTACCTTTACAAACTGCTTTTTTTTTTAATGTGAGCTTATATATAAACTAGAATTATCAGGATTACCCCAAGACTTATTTACGATGTCTGTTCCTTTAAAATTTGGTTTTAAAGTTAGGAATCTGATCTTTCTCTACGACTTTTACTTGGAATGCTTTCTTCCCTTCTCAAAATCTAACTTGTCTGAAATCTAAACTCCATAAAGCCTTCCCTGTTGATTTTGGCTACCCAGGACCTCCGAGGTTCCTGGCTACTGACCACACAATTTCCTCAATGATGTGTCCTGGCATTTTATGATTTCAGTTATTTTGTGTCTCTCAGGGATGGTCAAACTGTTTTCTGAATCCCCTACCAGTTTAAGCATGAATCTGCTACTTGACAAATAGTTCCCCAAATGGTTATATTTTCTTCATCAAAGTCTTAGGACATTTGAACCCAGACAAATTGCTACAGTGCCTTTGGTGACTTAGTAAGGAATTCTTACATTCCTTGAAACGCCAAGAGATGGTCCTCCCCACCTTTTCCTTGTGTGCTCTGGAGCAGGAGCTCTGACAAACCTGACTTTACTACTTAAACAGAAATGCTCATAAGAGCAATTCAGGAAATGAGCTTTGTGGTACCATAATCTCCATTTTAAAAGGAAAGGTATCTCTCTGGCATTATATTTATATGCACTTATATAAATGGAACAAAAAGAACTTTGATTACTCAGACTCAAAGTCCATACAGGGGGAGTTCTCTTGTGGTGCAGTGGTTTAAGGATCTGGCATTGTCACTGCAGCAGCTTGGGTCACTGCTGTGGCACGGGTTTGATCCCTGGCTGGGGAACTCTCACGTGTCACAGGCACAGCTACAGCAAACAAACAGCATACAAACAAGACAAAAAAAATAAATAAATAAACTCTAAATAGGTTTTGGAAAACTTTTTTTACTGTTTTTTTGTTTTGTTTTGTTTTGCTTTTTAGGGCCACACCCACTGCATATGGAAGTTCCCAGGCTAGGGATTGAATTGGAGCTACAGCTGCCCGCCTACGCCACAGCCATAGCAACTCGGGATCCGAGCTGCGTCTGCAACCTACACCACAGCTCATGGCAACACCGGATCCTTAACCCATTGAGTGAGCCCAGGGATTGAACCCACATCCTCGTGGATCCTAGTCAGGTTCATCCTAGTCAGGTTCGTTAACCACTGAGCTATGAAGGGAACTCCCTGGAAAACCTTAAAAAAATTTTTTTTATAAGTGCATTTTTCCATTGCCATGGAGTTTCCAGGCCAGGGACCAGATCTGAGCTGCAGTTGTGACTTAAGCCACAGCTGTGGCTATTCTGGATCCTTTAACCCACTGTGCCAGCCTGGGACCGAACCTGTGTCCTGGTGCTGTAGGGACACCACCAATCCTGTTGTGCCACAGCACAAACTCCAAAAAACATTCTTTGTAACAATTTAACATTCAAAAGTTGGGAGTTCCTGTCGTGGCGCAGTGGTTAATAAATCCAACTAGGAACTATGAGGATGTGGGTTCGACCCCTGGCCTTGCTCAGTGGGTTAAGGATCTGGTGTTGCCGTGAGCTGAGGTGTAGGTCACAGACGCGGCTCGGATCCTGCAGGCTGTGGCGAAGGCCGGCAGCTGTGGCTCCGATTTGACCCCTAGCCTGTGAACCTCCATATGCCGCAGGTGCAGCCCTAGAAAAGACAAAACAAAAAACAAACAAACAAAAAAACCAAAAAACACAGAAATTTAAAACTATTCCATAATCAAAACAAGGTAGATAACATTCTGTGCACTATTGTTTTTTGTAAAATATAAACTGAGACGCTCCATTTATTTTCAATAATGAAGATACTGGTGCTTCCTGTGCCAAGTTGAATTTTGTAGCCAAGTTCTTTATTTAATTTGTTTATTGAATTTTGTAGCCAAGTTCTTTATTTAATTTGTTTATTAACTTATTTTTTTTTGGCCATGCCTGTGGCATATGGAAATTCCCAGGCCAGGGATCAAATCTGAGCCACAGTTTAGACTTAACACTGCAGCTGCGGCAACACCACGGTGGGATAGGGATCAGAATCCACGCTGCTGCAGAGACAACACCAGATCCTTAACCCACTGTACCACAGCAGGAACTCCATGCACAGCTTTTATTACAGACATATATCCGCAAGAGAGACCAGAATTTTCACTTCCACTGACCAGCACAGCCCCTCCCCACACCACACAGCCCTGAGGGATGCAGAATAAACCACTTGACTCCACTCTTCCTGGACTTTATGTATATACTTTCCTCCTGTTAAGGGCCTGCTACATGCTCTCATACTCATGATAGACTAATCATGTTTTCCTAATCACAAAGAAAAGATTTACAAAGGTTTTTTTTCTTCTAACTTTTTACTTTGATGCAATTTCAGACTTTCAGAAGAATTACAAGAATAGTACAAAGAATTCTGATACCCTTCACTCAGATTCCTCAAATGCTAACATCTCCCACTTTGCTTTATCCTCTCTCACGTCTCTCAAGGCGATGGTCCAAAATTTTGCTGAATAGAAATCCTCTTAGATGCAAGAGCAGATCTGAGGAATATAAAAATCATCTTACAAAACAAAAACCCTTCCAACATCCCTACCTACCTATCTATTTTTGTCTTTTTTTGGGGGGGGCACCCAAGGCATATGGAAGTTCTCAGGCTAGGGGTCGAATTAAGGCTACAGCCACAGCCACATGGAATCTCAGCCGCGTCTGCAACCTACACCACAGCTCACGTCAATGCTGGATCCTTAACCCACCAAGCGAGGCCAGGGATTGAACCCGCATCCTCATGGAGTTGGGTTTGTTAACCGCTGAGCCAAAAGACGGGAACTCCCATATTCCAGTCCCTGCACAACTGCCCAAATTATTTCCCTTTCTTAGAACAAGATGATTGCAAGGCACATTTACTTCTTTCATTTTTTGATTTTATTTATTTTTTTGCCTGCACCTGTGGCATGTGGCATTTCCTGGACCAGGGACTGAACCTGCGCTACAGCAGCAATCTGGGCCGACAAGGGACCTCTTCTTTGTTTTAAATCCATACCATATAAAAGGCTGTATTATGGGGAAAAATAATCAGTGCTTGTGGATTACAAATGACTGTACCATACCACTAAATTGAATTGAGCTTCTAATGTACTTCCTTATATTCGTAGTATTAAAAAAAACCCTGTTCACTGTGAATTAAAAAAAAAAAAAAAGCTGCTCTCAGAGTTCCCGTGGTGGCCAAGTGGTTAATGAATCCAACTAGAAACCATGAGGTTGCAGGTTCGATCCCTGCCCTTGCTCAGTGGGTTAACGATCCGGCATTGCCGTGAGCTGTGGTGTAGGTTGCAGATGCAGCTCGGATCCCACGTTGCTGTGGCTCTGGCATAGGCCAGCGGCTAGAGCACCAATTAGACCCCTAGCCTGGGAACCTCCATGTGCTGCAGGAGCGGCCCAAGAAATGGCAAAAAGACAAAAATAAATAAATAAATAAATAAATAAATAAATAAAAGCTGCTCTCCATCTGTAGCATTCAATGTTGCATTAGGATTTTCACAAAACATGCACTGACTAGTGGTTCTTGTAACTTTGTAAAAGCCCAAGGACAGATTGACTTGATTTCTGTGGGCCTGTGGGAGCTAATAGCCATGGTTTATTCATACAGTTGTTTCTAAACACACAGTGTCTACTGGGATTTATTTCAAGTAGTTTTGTATCAGATTTTTTTTTTTTTCCCCGAGCCCATGGTACATGGAAGTTCCTAGGCCACAGCAGGGACCTGAACTGCTGCAGTGACAGTGCTGGATCCTTAACCTGCTGGACCACAAGAGAACTCCCAGATGGATTTTTTTTTGAAATAAAAACAGCAATATTTCTTGCTTTTGAGGTTCCCACAGTGAAAGGCACTTTTTGTTGTTTTGAGAGTGAGGTCTAATTTATAACCACTAAAGTGACACATCATAAGTATACATCTCAATGAATATAGTGTGTTTATCCATGTAACCATGACTTCTGTCAAGGCATAGAACTCTCTCAGAGAGCTGCAACCTATGCCACAGCTGCAGCAACACCAGATTCTTAACCCACTGTGCAGGGCTGGGGACTGAACTGGTGCCTCCACAGAAACAAGCCAAATGATCAGCCCACTGTGCCACAGCGGGAACTCACATATATTCTTTTTTTTTTTCCATTATAGTTTATTACACTATATTGAATATAGTTCTCTGTTCTATACTGTAAATCCTTGTCATTCATCTATTTTATATACCACATTGATCTTCAAACAATACCATTCAGCTATGGCTCTTAATTTTCTCCTTCATTGCATTTCTTGTAACATGGCTATATTGTATCTCTATTTTATCAATTGAAATATTTATTTTAACTGATTGTCCAGCCACTTGGGATTAGAAGAGAACTGGTATTTTCAGTCCTTCAGTTAATAATTTATATTACTCTCCTTTAGTTTCTGTCTCATTTTCTGGACTAAAGTATTGGGAGCTTATGTTTCATCTAGAAGTCTTTTTTACTCCATTTATCCTGTTCCTTTCTTTCATCCAAATTTAGAATATAGATGCCATTCCAAATCTTAGTAGCAACACAAGAACAAAGCTCTAATACCTAAATTAATGTGGTATTTATAAGAAAGATCATTACCTAGAGGGCTTTCTCAAAATATAAGCCAGAAATATTAAAAATATATAGAAAATATTTTTAGATACAGGTGCCAAATCTTCCATGATAGTCTGCATTAGCCTCTTACTTTCTTCCAGCTGCAACAGATGGAGGGGGAAGAAAGGGAGCAGGATCATTTGATCTTTTACTATTTTCTGAAACCTCTCAGAGAGAACCTCTCCAGATTAATTTTGTTCTTTGGGTAATAAAATTAATGTCCCAAAAGCCACAATAAAATGCTTGGTTTGCAGCCTACTCCTTAGGGCTCTGGTTCTGTATCTTATAATATTTACTGTTATGGAAAGGTTTCTCCCCCCACCTTTCATTTCTCACATTTTTATGTTTAAGAAACCTGTTGTTATTATTAACCCCTGATATTAGTGGACATTAAAGGAAAACCCCTACTGTTATACTGAAGCCACATTTCCCTCCAAGACTGGCCTTGACATGACTGAATTTTATTTCTATTTTAATTTTTTTTGTCTTTTTGTCTTTTCTAGGGCCACACCCGTGGCATATGGAGGTTCCAGGCTAGGGGTCTAATCAGAGCTGTGGCTGCTGGCCTATGCCAGAGCCACAGCAACGCCAGATCTGAGCCTCATCTGCGATCTACACCACAGCTCACAGCAACGCTGGATCCTTAACCCACCCGAGCAAGATCAGAGATTGAACCCGAAACCTCATGGGTCCTAGTTGGATTTGTTAAGCACTGCACCACGACGGGAACTCTGAATTTTATTTCTAATATAAAACAGCTTGATCACCAGGTACTAATTTATTTATCAGTGTTACCCTGGGGACAAAAGGCACATCTCCAAACCTTGGGGGAGAATTTTAGGGCTTCAGGATTTTCAAAACATCTCCACAGTTCTTGAGAAAACCTTTTGATTTGGGTGGATCGTGGGCCACAGGGCCTCAAGCTTGACGTGGTCCAGCTAGAATGCACACATAAGGCCTTCAAGGCACACATTCCTTTTCTTGAGTCAAACTGCTTTTCCCTCTTAGATCTGGAGCCCAAATCATTTTATACGCAAAAATCTAGCCATGATCCCCTGTGGATAAAAGTTCATATCCTTTCAAATCTGAGTAATGCTTGAAAATATGATCAAAGAACTCAGGAGAAAAATGGCAGAGAAATCAGAAGGTTTTTTTTTTTTTGCTTTTCAGGGCCTAACCTGAGGCACATGGAAATTCCCAGGCTAGGGGTCGAACTGGAGGTACAGCTGCTGGCCTACACCACAGCCACAGTAACTCGGGATCTGAGCCTCGTCTGTGACCTACACCACAGCCCATGGCAATACTGGATCCCTGGCCCACTAAGCAAGGCCAGTGGTCAAACCCGCATCCTCATGGATACCAGTCAGATTCATTTTCGATTCATTGTGCCACAATAGGAACTCCCAGAAATTATAAGTTTTTAACAAAGAATTAAAAAATATAATAAAGAACAACTAAACAGAATAGAAGAATACAATAACTGAAGTAAAATATACATTAAAAGGAATCAAGTCCCACTTATTTAGCAGACTAAATGAGGCAGAAGAATAGAACAGTGAGCTGGAAGTCAGAGTAGTAATCACTGCTGACCAACAGAAAAAAAAACAATGAAAAGAAAAGGGTACAAGTTTTTTTCCCCCCAGCATGTGGAAACTCTCAGCTCACGGACTGAACCCACACCACAGCAGCGACCCAAGCTACAGCAGAGACGGCAGATCCTTAGCCTGTTAAGCCACCAGGGACCTGTGAAAAGAAGACAGTTCTGAGAGACCTTTGGGATAACACCAAGTGCCCCAATATTCACATCATTGGGGTCCCAAAAGAAGAGAGATACAGCCTGAGAAAGTAACTGAGGAGATAATATGTGAAAACTTCCTGAATCTGGGAAAAGAAACAGTCACCCAAGTCCAGGAAGTGCAAGGAGTGCCACACATGATTAACCCACAGAGGAACACACAAAGACACAGCGTAATTAAATGACAAAATTAGGGAGTTCTTTGGTGGCACAGTGGGTTAAGGATCTGGTGTTGCGATGTTGCCACTGGTGTGGCTTGGGTTGCTGCTTCCAGGGCTGGCCAGGGAACTTCTGCATGCCTTGGGCAAGGCCAAAAAAAAAAAAAAGACAAAAATTAAAGATAAGGAGTTCCCATCTGGCGCAGTGGAAACGAATCCGACTAGGAACCATGAGGTTTCAGGTTTGATCCCTGATGTCACTCAGTGGGTTAAGGGTCTGGCGTTGCCATGAGTTGTGGTGTAGGTTGCAGACACGGCTTGGATCCCGCATCACTGTGGCTCTGGCGTAGGCCGGCAGCTACAGCTCCCATGTGATCCCTAGCCTGGGAACCTCCATATGCCCTGGGTGCGGCCCTAAAAAGACAAAAAAAACAAACAAACAAACAAACAAAAGAACAAAAGATAAAGAGAGACTATGAAAAGCAACAAATAACACAGGGGAACTCCCATAAGGCTATCAGCTGGTTTTTCAGCATAAACTGCTGGCCAGAATGGAGTGCACTTAAAGGGATATATATACTCGAGGTTAGGAAGCAGAAAAATCTACAACCAAGAATACTCTACCCAGCAAGGCTCTCATTCAGATTTGAAGGAGAAATCAAAAGCTTTACAGGCAATTGGAAGCTCAAAGAATTCAGCACCACCAAACCAGCTTTACAACAAATGCTAAAGGAATTTTTCTAGACATCAAAGAAGAAAATTACGAAATGAAAAAGTTTATATTTTTCTTTGCTAGCAGAAAACTAGGGGACATGAAATCTTAACGTGGCAAATCACAAAAAGCGATGCAGATGCGAGCTGGTAACAGTAGTAAAGAAGGTAATCAAACAAAAAGGATTTCAGCGTTTAGAAAGTAAGGACTATTGACAATGACAGCGAAAGATGGTGTGGGAAGGACAAAGCTTGGCAAACTGTGAAGCGCTATAATTTAACTATGGGGGGGCACCAGGGAGGAGAAGAAGCGGGTGAGAGTAATTAGGCTTTGACCTCCTCTTTTTGTCCTAAGCTGTCTTGAGCCGGAGCCATTATATTTGTCGATGCAGGTCTACCTCGCCGCCTCAGTCTAGGCAACCGAAACCAAGCCTCAAACTCACCTTCGCCGGACGCCCCACAGCGATAAAGTTCCCACAGTCAAGAACAACTTCCAGTGCGCAAGCGCGGAGCTTAACGTGCCAGAGCGCAGCCGAAGCGCTACTTCCTGCGCAGGCGCAGCCCCTCGGCCCTGCCCCCACACCACGCCACGCTCCCACTGCAGGAGCGGAGGCCGGCCGTCCTCCCGCGTTGCGTATTTAGGCTGGCGACTGCGTCGCGCAGTCTGACGCGCCGATTGCGTCACTTCCGCCCCCTCCCGGGAGGCGGTGCTGGGCCGGTGGCAAGCCCCGGGAGGGAGCCGCAGTAGTACGACGGAAGATGGCGACGAGCGGCGGCGAAGAGGCGGCGGCTGCGGCCCCGGCGCCCGGGGCTCCTACAGCGGGGGCAGACACGACCCCGGGCTGGGAGGTGGCGGTGCGGCCCCTGCTGTCCGCGTCCTATTCCGCCTTTGAGATGAAGGAGTTGCCGCAGCTGGTGGCCTCAGTCATCGAGAGGTACCGGGCGGCGGCCCCGGCGGGTCGGGCGACGGGAGGGGGAGGGGAGGTTGTGCCAGAGGGTTTGGACCCGCTTCCTGGCTGTCTCCTGCCGCTCTGGGACCTCTGTCCAGCCACAGCTTTGGGGTTCCCAGGTCCTGAGAGACCGAGGCTTGTCCGGCCAACCCCGGTAAATCCTGTGCCTCAATTTCCCTCCTGAGCAAAACTTTTGAAGACGCCCTTTCGGGAGGGTGTGGCCGATTGGTTTGGGAGTACTTTTGAGCTGCATTGCTCTCTTAGGGGAATGTCTCCCGGACCGCCCCCTCCGTTAAGGTCAAAGCACAGATGAGTTTGCATTTCTTGCTCGCACTCATCCCTCTAGCCTGGGCCTCAGCGGAACCTAGGGTTTAAATTGGAGACCTAGCACATGATTTAATAACGGTCTCCGTGGTGCTATAATCGCTGGGGGCACGTGCTATTTCTGTGACTGATATGTGACTGAAACCACTAGTTACCATCGATGACTTTCTTTTCAGATTGCACGAATAGTATATTGTACTGTAACGGTTTTTTGATAAAAACATTTAAGTGTGTTAGCCTGAGAGGTCATTTTCCCATTGAAACAGTGTACTCGCGCTGTCTCTCAATAAAATATTTTCAGGCTCTTACCAACGGGACTGTTTATTGGTTTGCTGTTACACGGTTTTGTCTTTTTGAGATTCTTAGATTTTGAGAGTTGTGTTTATACAAGGCAGTGGTACCTGGCTTTTGTTGTCTTACCTTACTCAGAGCACTCTTTCATTAGTTTAATGGTAGATGTACCTTTAAAGCAAGTCTCACTTTCATTTTTCTAGTCAAGAGTAACTTGACTTCAGCAAATCTCTGCAATTGCTAACCCTGTCATTTATAGCTTCATGTCAACAAGAGTGTATCTACATGTTGTCCAGAAGGTTAGAAATTGCTATTTATTGCTCAAGGGAGGTTCATGCGTTGGCACATTGTCTAGTATGGTGTTTATTGTTAGGTTTCTGATGCTTTGGATACAGTTTAAAAAATAAATTATAATGAAATAATGGCTTAGTTTGATAATTTCACAGTTAACTTTACAGATGGATTTCCCTAACAGATTATTAAGCCAAGAATGTTCTGAAGATGTAAACAAATAACTAAAGATACTGCTTTCAAATTATGTAGTCTTTATAACTGTTTCAACATTTGGATTAGTGGTATTTTTCTTGAATTATTCTCATCATGCTACTTTTAATGGACAGTGTTCCACTCTTTAGAACATTTGCTTTTATGTTTTTATGGACATGAGCAGAGTAAGTTATAAAGTCATTTGTTGACACCCTTCCATACATCCAGTATTCTGGGCTCATGCTTTTTAAACTGTAATAGTTAAGCAATTCCCTTCAATCTGTAGAAGGAGCCAAAACCAAATACATCAAAGGTACATTTGAATTTTGCCAAATAAGTGATAGTGGCACCCTGTATAGCTGAGATAATCAAGGGTTGCCTGTGTTTGTAGACACTAGTAAAACCACTTTTCATGGTTTAGAAAGGAATTCCAAACTGATGGCTATTTAGTAATGCACATTTTTAGTGGGTGCAAGATCCTTAAAGTCTCTGTTCTGGTATTTGTAGCTCAGTCAACTTTGGAAGCTCCTTCTGTGTCCTCTTCAGGCTCTCTGAGAGCAATAGGACTTTAAGGTTGCACTTAATTGTCTGAGAGGTCATTTTCCCACAGAAACTATATTCTGTCTCTCTCCCTCCCTCCCTCCCCCTTCCCCCTTCCCCTCCCTCTCCCTTCCTTTCTCCCTCCCTCAATAAAAATATTTTCAGACTCTTGCAGACTGGATTGTTTGTTGGTTTGCTGTTACATGGTTCTGTAATTTCCAGAAGTCAAATATCTGGCTTACAGGTTCTTTACAGTTAAAGCAACTAAACATATCAAGTATTCAGTTTGGTATAGACCAGAGGTCAGCACACTCTTTTGTAAAGGGTCAGAGAGTAAATATTTGCGTGAAAGCAAATTTTTGGTGAAATATTTGATTTTTTTCTTCTTGTCTTTTTGCCATTTTCTTGGGCCGTTCCCGTGGCATATGGAGGTTCCCAGGCCAGGGGTCGAATTGGAGCTGCAGCTGCCAGCCTACGCCAGAGCCACAGCAACTTGGAATCCGAGCTGCGTCTGCGACCTACAGCACAGCTCACTGCAACACCGGATCCTTAACCCACTGAGCAAGGCCAGGGATCAAACCCTCAACCTCATGGTTCCTAGTTGGATTCATTAACCACTGAGCCACGACGGGAACTCTGTGGTGAAATATTTGAAAGCAAAATATTTGGTGAAAGCAGCCATACACACTGCATAGATGAATGGGTGTGGCTGTGTTCCAAAATCTTATTTATGGACACTGAAATGTGAATTTTGTATATGTACATGTCACAAAATGTGTTTTTTTGTTTTGTTTTGTTAGCCGTAAAAACCACTCTTTAATGTGGGCTGTACAAAGATGGGTGACTGGCTGGATTTGGCCTGCAGCTGTAGTTTGCCAGCCCCTGGTGTAGAGCACAGAAATTAATACCCTGCTATGAAATTTAATACCCTGCTATGAGTAATTTGTTTCTGAAAAGTTTTGTCTTTACAAAAAAAAAAAAAAAGAGTGTCAGTTTGTGTGGAATTAGTTCTTGAACATCAAGTTATGATTACTGAATATAGGACCAGGTTAGAACCAGCACTGTACGGGTGCTGTTGTGTGCTTCGTTTTGTAGCTAATCAAAGGTGTAGGTGCCCAGGCTGCTCCTTTACCTCTGTGGTTGCTGCTCCCATCTCCTGCAGTTTTTCCCTCTTTCTTTCTCTTGCTATGCCTGCCTTGTTTTTCTTTCTTGCCTCCAGGGACCTTCTGTTTTTCTTTTGGAGTCTTCTCTCTGCTTCCCTTTTTGATGTCCTGGCTCCATCACGCCAGCTCTTACTTCCCAACTGGTGGCCTGCCCATCCATTGTATTCCTCTCTTTTTGACTTTTGGGGATTATGACACATGCCCCAAGAGACTCCTCAGTACTCCTCCGTTCTACCATCCATCTATTTTTTTCAAACTTTTATAGTTGAAATTGACCTTTGGGTTTGAAGAAAAGGTAGATGAAATAATTCTTAGGTCCAGATCCTGTTTGTTAAGTTTGACTTTGTAACCAAACTGAAACAAAGGAGTAGGCATGGATGCCTACTCTCAAAAGCGTCATTAGATCTTTAAGAGAAAAAGATACAAGAATTTACTGAACGGGGACTTCATTTCTACTGCTTGTTGTCTTTTAGTAGTATTGCATGTCTTTTAGTAGTAAAGATTGAAAATCTTTTAAACATCATTCTAGACCAGAAATGAAGGTAGAACTAGCTTAATGGAGCACATACCATACATGGGCTTGATTAGTATAATTGCTGAATGTAGCCTTATGTACGATCCAATACAGAATTCCTTCCTTGGCGTTCCTGTCGTGGCTCAGCAGAAACAAATCTGACTAGTATCCACGAGGAAACAGGTTTGATCCCTGACCTCATTCAGTGGGTTAAGGATCTGGCGTTGCCATGAGCTGTGTAGGTCGCAAATGTGGCTCGGATCTGGCATTGCTGTGGCTGTGATGTAGGTCGGCAGCTACAACTCCAATTTGACCCCTAGTGTGGCAACTTCCATATGCTGCTTTTTAGGGTGTGGCCCTAGAAAGACCCCCCCCCCCAAAAAAAGAATTTTTTTCTTAACTCTGCAGAACGTCTTGGTGAACATGGTTGCCACTGAACAATTTGATTGAGTTTTTGTAGATTAAAAAAACAAAACAGGAGTTCCCGTCGTGGCGCAGTGGTTAACAAATCCGACTAGGAACCATGAGGTTGCGGGTTCTATCCCTGGCCTTGCTCAGTGGGTTACGAATCTGGTGTTGCCGTGAGCTGTGGTGTAGGCTGCAGACGCGGCTGGGATCCTGCGTTGCTGTGGCTCTGGCGTAGGCTGGTGGCTACAGCTCCGATTCGACCCCTAGCCTGGGAACCTCTATATGCCATGAGAGTGGCCCAAGAAATGGCAAAAAGACAAAAAACAAAAAACAAAAAACAAAAAAACAACCCCTTTCCCCTGAGCCAGTCCTTCCTAGGCTATCCTGGCTTTCTTAGTGATAAACCTCCTTGAGTCTCTGCCCCCAGCTATTTGGTAAAATTTAGGCCAGAGAAACCTACTTGGGAAGGCAGAAGCTGTTACAACATCTCCATTAGAAAATGCACAGTCATTTTCTAAAAATCTCGGAAGGAACAAAGGGATGGACTAATGCCATGATCAGTTGAGTTCATGACTGACCTATAGGAAATAAAAGAAGCCAGCCACTGAATGATGAGAATATAGTTAATTGTGAGATTAGATTATATTTCTGTGTCTTAATATCAAATTCCCCACAAGTTTGTCAAGAGTGTGAAGGAGGTATGGAAATTTTCAGTTATTTGTTAAACACGTATTGAGTATGCTGTGACACAGCAGATGTTCAGTAAGTATATATTTTAAAAATGGATATAGGAGTTCCCATTGTGGCTCAGCGGTAACGAACCCTGAATGGTATCCATGAGGATGGGCGTTTGATCCCTGGCATCTCTCAGTGGATTAAGGACCCAGCATCCACAAGCTGCGGCTTAGGTGGAAGATGTGACTCGGATCCGGTTGCTGTGGCTGTGGCGTAGGCTGGCAGCTACATCTCCAATTTGACCCCTGGCCTGGGAACTTCCATATGCTGTGGGTGCAGCCTTGAAAAGACCAAAAAAAAAAAAAAAAAAAAAAAAAAAAGTGGGTATAATTCAGAGTTCCCGCCATTGTACAGTGGGTTAGGAACCCTAGTGTGGGTCATTGTGGGTGTTCGTGTTCGATTCCTGGCCTGGTGCAGTGGGTTAAAGGATCTGGCGTTGCCGCAGCTTGGGGTAGGTCACAGCTGTGGCATGGGTTCAGTCCCTGGCTGGGGAATTTCCTTATGCTGCAGATAAGGCTATAAAATGAAGAAAATACGGACACAACTCAGTGTATTCACTATGCTTATTTATTTCATGATTATACGTACCTTTTTTTTTTGAGTGTCATGAGATTTTTATCTCTTTTTAATTTTTTTAATAATGATTATTTTTTTCCATTATAGCTAGTTTTCAGTGTTCTGTCAATTTTCTACTGTACAGTGAGGTAACCCAGACATACATGTATACATTTTTTTTTCTCACGTTATCATGCTCCCTCATAAGTGATTAGATATAGTTCCCAGTGCTATACAGCAGGAGATTCTAAATATCTTGAAATAAGTAAGCATAATGGATTCTATACTTGAGAGTTTATGATTCTGATGAGGGGAAAGGGCTTTGTGGAGTTCCCATAATTTCCAAAAAAAAGATGAATAACATGTTATCTAAGAGGGAGAAGGGAGATGGATGGATCCTTGGTCTTTTATTTTATCCTATCAGATTTGCACCTCTTCCTAAAAAAACCTAGATATTTCCAGATCCTCGCCAGTTCTTTTTTACCTGCATGTCAGATTGGATTTCTCTGACCTGGCTGCTTAGCTGCTATTTTCCTTATACTCTGCGTTCTGTTTATTTTGTATGGAGTAGAAACACTTCATATTCCTTGTCTTTTCCGTGGTACTTTTCTTGGGAAGTTTGTTAGGAGAAGCAGATATTTGAGGAAAATAGCTTAACTGCCTAGAAGAAAGATCTACTTTTAACTTTAAGTCTCTGTCTTTTTCTTCCCATGTCATTATTTGCCTTCAGTTTCTTCATTCTTCCCTTTCCTACCTAACACCCTGCCCTTTTCTCCATTTTTCCATTTCTTTGCCTGCTCTTGTGACCTGCTGTCTGTTAGGTTCTTGGGGGATGAGGACGGCTGAGGAAGCGAGGCAGCATATCTTTCTTAGGTTACTCAGACACACTTTTTCTTTTTTTTTTTTTTTTTTTTGTCTTTTTGTCATTTCTCGGGCCGCTCCTGCGGCATATGGAGGTTCCCAGGCTAGGGGTCCAATTGGAGCTGTAGCCACCGACCTACACCAGAGCCACAGCAACGCAGGATCCGAGCCACGTCTGCAACCTACACCACAGCTCACGGCAACGCCGGATCTTCAACCCACTGAGCAAGGGCAGGGATCGAACCCGCAACCTCATGGTTCCTAGTCGCATTCGTTAACCACTGAGCCACGACGGGAACTCCTGATGCTATTTTCTTTTGAGTCTTCTGTTTCAGAGCATTTTTATTGCTATACCTTCAAGTTCATTAATCTTCTAAAATGTCTAACTTGCCACTATTCCTGTTCTATGCACCACGGCGGGAACTCCCAGACACACTTTTTCTTTAGAGGCAAGAGGTCTGACATCCTTTGGACCACGTGTGCATCTGTGTCCTCTCTCCTTTAAGTCTTTCAAACTAATTTCCCAGGTTTATCCTTAGTTGCCCAAAGCAGATTGTGAGTGGAACTCAAGAGTGCTCTTTTTTTTTTTTTTTTCCTATTGCTAACGGTCATCTTTCCCCAGAGAGCATTATTCTTGGTTTCTTGACTGTAATAAGGCAGTTGTATATTTCTAGGGCAGAGAGTAGGGTTTGTTAAATCACAGCGAGGCAGCATTGAACCAGGCAATTAAATGTGTCTATTCCCATATTTTGGATGTTTTATCTGAATAGGATGAAAACAACAGAATAAGTTCATCCTTTGGATGGGCAGTTTTTCTCTTAGTTTTGGTAAACCTGTTCAGCTGAAAAACTTAAGCATATGCAGCTCTGAAATTTGGAAGTAAAGCAGAGAAGGTAAATACTTAGCAAAAATCTATCGGATTACAGGGTAGAGAAACCTTAGAACAATGAATGCAGAAGTGTCAGGATCGGAGTGAAGGGACAGCTCTGCAGAAGAGGTGGAAGCAGGGGGTTAGGGAGTTCACTGCTGAATGTGATGTGACCCTTGCCAGCACGATGGCCCCCAGAAACTGAGTGTTGCTTGATGTTTAAGGGTGGTTTACTCCTCCTTTTTTTTTTTCTTCTTTTTTTTTTTGTCGTTTTGCCATTTCTTGGGCCGCTCCTGCGGCATATGGAGGTTCCCAGGCTAGGGGTCGAACTGGAGCTGTAGCTGCTGGCCACAGCCACAGCCACAGCAACGTGGGATCCGAGCCGCATCTGCAACCTACACCACAGCTCACAGCAATGCCAGATCCTTAACCCACTGAGCAAGGCCAGGGACCGAACCTGCAACCTCATGGTTCCTAGTTGGATTCGTTAACCACTGCACCACGACGGGAACTCCTTTTTTTGTCTTTTGTCCTTTTAGGTCTGCACCCAAAGCGTATGGAGGTTCCCAGGCTAGGAGTCTAATCAGAGCTATAGCTGCCGGCCTACACCACAGCCACAGCCACACCAATGCCAGATCCAAGCCTGCGACCTACACCACTGCTATGGCAATGCCGGCTCCTTGACCCACTGAGTGAGGCCAGGGATCGAACCTACAACCTCATGGTTCCTATTTGGATTCGTTTCCACCGCGCCATGATGGGAACTCTTTTTTTTGGTTTTGTTTTTGTTTTCTTCCTTTTTTTTTTTTTCCTCTCTTCCCATCTTACAGCTAGGAAGAAGTGGTCCTTGGTGGGCAGCAGTGTCCTGGTACATCATAGGTGCTCTATAGATATTTTTTCTTGATGAAGGAGTTATTCCAAGATACAGAGCTGACTCTTTGATCAACATCCATTTATACTTGGTAAATCCCCAAATAGTAAAGTGTTTGCAGTGCCAGGATCTTAAGTGCTGTTTCAGTTGATTCACCACTCACATTGGCACCTTCTAAATGTTAAACTTGTCTTTTTGGCTCCTGTGTTGATTTGGCAAGTGGATAGAGTCCTGACTCTGTTTACCTTTCCCTTCCTAGGCTAATAGTTCTTGTTGGTGAATTAACTTACAGAGGAAACTCTTTAACCACATGCCTCTCCTCTTTCCAATTAATAAGATAAAATTTCTTTGCCTTCGTGTTTCATGGATTGCTGTTAGCATCTGATTCGATAGAGAGAATGGCAGAAGTGTATCCAGCTTTTAGACCTAGTTGGGTTCCAGATTTTCACTGAAGAGAGCATTTCCTCAGCTAAAGTTAAGGGATGCGGTTAAATATCACTGTGTTGTGATCTAGCTGTACCCAGTGGGTGTGGGGAGGAGGATGGAGAACGCTGGTCTCTAAAGAATTTTTGATTTTATCACCCATCAGATGATTTCTTCCCTTGAGTTGTTGATTCTTTTGAAGTTACTGCATTATGGACTGGCCTTGTTCCGGCTATAGTGTTACTGTAGTCATTATTCCAAACAGTGTTTTGAGTGCTGTGCTGTAACCCTTTTTTTGTCAGCTCATGGCATTATTAATTAAATTTTGGTCTTTGCCAATCAGTAATATAGGACAAAATGGTATCCTGTTGTGTTTTTTCTTGTTTCTTTAATTCTAAGTGAGTTTGAAAGTGTTTCCCGGAGTTCCTGTCTTGGGGCAGCGGAAACATGTCTGACTAGGAACCATGAAGTTGCAGGTTCGATCCCTAGCCTGGCTCAGTGGGTTAAGGAACCTCATTGGGTTAAGGAACCGGCATTGCTGTGAGCTGTGATGTAGGTCTCAGACACGGCTCAGATCTGGCGTTGCTGTGGCTCTGGCATAGGCCAGCAGCAACAGCTCCAATTAGACTCCTACCCTGGGAACCTCCATATGCCTTGGGTGTGGCCCTAAAAACTCAAAAGTCAAAAAAAAAAGTTTTTCCTGTTTATTATTAGCCTTTGCTACTTACTAAGCTTAGTACCTTGAAGAAGATACTTTGTTTTAATTCTTTAAGCTTCATTTTCTCAACTTGAATATAGGAATGATAACAGTGCCTACCAAGTAGGATTGCAAGAGGATGAGGTCAGGTAATGCCTATAAAGGGGTAGGGTAGCTAGCATATAGCAAGCATTAAGTAAATGTTGACTAAAATATTTTCTTTGCAGTGAAACAGAAATCTTGCACCACGAGAAGCAGTACGAGCCATTCTACTCATCCTTTGTTGCACTTTCCACACACTATATTACAACAGTTTGTAGCCTCAGTAAGTATTCCACTCTTGTCATTCGCTTGTAAGACTTTGTGAATAGGGGAATTGTGTATCCTCTTGTTAGGGTGTCTGAACAAGTTGTTAATGAGTTTGTGTTTTAGTTCTAACCTGTTCATCTAAGAGTGGAGATAATTGTCAGGCTGAAAAGGCTCTGGAAGTTCCTTTACCTAGGCTAACAAAAATTGTTTGGACATCTACTTCATTACCCATCAAATTAACCTTCCTTACCTTTTTAATCAGAACCATTTTATTATCTCACACATGTAATTACTAGTGTGCTAATTTCGGGGGCGTGGGTGGTGGAATTGGGCAAGGTGGATACTGACCCAGGGTTAGCAGCCACTAACCGAGGCTCTATTCCTTATTTGGTTTCAGTGAGAAATTAGATTCTCCTTTTGTGTTCTCTGGTATGTGAAGGGATTTCAACGTCAGTTCCCTATCTTTTAAACTTTCTACCCCCCGCCCCCACAAAGTGTCCAAACCCTTACATTCCACTATTTCTGCAATTTTGCATCTTCACTTGTTTAAAATCCTAACTCATATAGTTCTGAAGAATTCTAATTATTTGTTTACTTAATTTGCTAAGCAAGCAAAATGAAAGGAAGTTGCAGAGTTGTTGAGTAATCCTTCAGTGTCCAGTCCTGTTTATTATAGGCATTGGCTACTGGTGTAAGAATCACTTTTAGCTTGGAGAAATTTTGAGTGGTAAGCCCACTGCACAAGGGAAAAGGAGAGGTAGTATATTCTAGTGGTTAAGAGCGTGAACTCTAGAGCCAGACTTCGTGAATTTGACTCTAGCCGTGTAACTTTGGGCAAGTCATTTAACCTCTCTATGGTTTAATTTCCTTATCTGTTAAAAAAAAAAAAAAGGAGGGGGAGAGGATGACAATGTCTACCTCCTAGAATTGGTTTAAGGATTAAGTGGGTTAATGTATTTGAAGTGCATGGTTCTTCCTGTGATGTAATTCCTTTTAGAGTTATCTTAATTTCTTTGTGTTTTTTTTTTTTTTTTTTGAGAATTATCTTAATTTATAATAAATGTTCATTGACCTAGAAGCAATTGATGGTTATCAATCAATGCCCAGTTGCCTTGCTTGCTTATTGGGTTGTTGGTTCTGAATAATCATTATAGAATGATATTGGGAATGCTGAACATATGAAGCTCAATACTTACTGGGTTTGGTTTATTGACTCTGAAGCTGAAGTGAGTCATAGCAGTCTTGAGTTAAGTAAAGCTTATTACTTCTCAGTTCCCCGGAACCAGCTTCAGTCTGTGGCAGCAGCCTGTAAGGTCCTGATCGAGTTTTCTCTCCTACGTCTGGAGAATCCAGACGAGGCTTGCGCTGTGTCCCAGGTAAGAGTAATGGACCTTTTTCTGGCCCTTATTTTGAGGTGGGCTTGTCACTGACTAGTGGAATGATGGAGAAGGCATGGCCTAGAGTAGGGGTTGGTAAACTTTTTCTGTGATAGGCCACATAGTAAATAATTTGCTGACCATTCAGACCTTGTTGCAGCTGGTCTCTGCCTTTTAAACTCTGCTTTTGTAGTGTGAAAGCAGTGACAGACAATGTGTAAACAGATGAGCACAGCTGTGGTCCAGTCAACTTTATTTACAGAAACATAGTGGGCTGAATTGGGGCCATGGTTTACCAACCTCTGGCATAGAGGTCTGCAGAGGCTTTTTCAAGGATTGCAAGGGTGTATGCCTTTGGGGGCCGGGCAGGTAACATATGAGTTAAGTGTGTTAGTTGAGATGAAAAGGGTGCATGACCCAGCTATGAAGGGGCCAGTCACCATTTGGCTCCAGGTGATTGTTGCCATGCAAGAACGGAGCCTGGAGTGCTGAATTATTGAGAGTGACAGGAAATCTCCATTTGTATGTTAAACCTTCCATGCTTTAAAAAGTTAGCCATAACTTCAAATTAAACACCACCACCACTGTGAGAACAGTAAGACAAACCTGCAAGCTGGTATGGTCTCGGGACCATCAGCTTGTGATCTCTGCTTTAGTGATTTTCTCCTAATTTGCGATTCTTGGTATGAACCTAAATTTGGCCCTGTGCCAGTTAGAGGTCCCTAAGGAATAAAAATCTTCTAAAAGATGTACTTGAATTTCTTTTCTTGTCAGAAACACTTGATTCTCCTCATCAAGGGCCTGTGCACTGGCTGCAGTCGACTAGATAGAACTGAAATTATCACGTTTACAGCAATGATGAAATCGGCCAAGCTGCCACAAACAGTGAAGACACTCTCAGATGGTGCGTGTTCCTTCACCTGACCTGGTTTCTCGGCCACTCTCCTGGCCAGGTTTTTCCCCTTTTGCCTTCTAGTGGCACTGCCCTCATCCCTTCTCCTGCTTTTGTATTTTATAGTGGAAGATCAGAAAGAGCTGGCCTCCCCAGTAAGCCCAGAGCTGAGGCAGAAGGAGGTCCAGATGAATTTTTTGAACCAGCTGACATCAGTTTTTAATCCTAGAACTGTAGCATCATCGCCCGTAGGGCCACAGACTCCGGTGAGTTACTGCAGCCAGATGGCCTCATCCTGTGGGGTTTTTGTTAAGATGATGATTCTAGAAAAAAGAACTAGCAAACGTATTTTATATTTGTGATATGAAATGATGTACATGCCTATGGTAGAAAAAAAGTTGAAAACAAAGCAAAAATAAGTAACACCCCAATTCTTTCTGTCCACAGTTATTCTCTTGGTGACCATTCTTCTAACATTTCTCAATGCAAATGGACAAATAAAGAGTCTAGATTCCTTTCTGTAAAAGGCATCACTTTGTACTAGTAGCAGGATAGATATATATTTTAAAGCTATATATTTTCCCCTCCTCTTGGAAAATAACTTGTATTTTCTCCAACATTAGAGAGGGATTACCCCCTCATTACTGGGAAGTCTGAAGAGTACCTGCGGAGCTGCTGTCAGTTTGGGCAGTTGGTTCGATTCTGAGCTTGAGGGCAACAGCTAACCTGATGATAGTTTCTTGATAAGCCTTTCATGTCCTTTGTTTCTTTTCAGGCGGAAGGAGAAGGTGATGAGCAGTCATCCACAGATCAAGCCTCTGCTGTCAAAACCAAGAATGTGTTCATAGCTCAGAATGTGGCTAGTCTTCAGGAGCTTGGTAAGCTTAATTGTTGTCAGAAAGCTGGTTTCTCTGCCTCCAGAAATTCCTTGAGTGGAAAATAAGCAGCAGAGGCCTCTTGGTAAGGTTGAGCCTTTTTCATTACTTCAGGTGGCTCAGAGAAGCTGCTGCGTGTGTGTTTGAACCTGCCCTATTTCCTGCGCTACATCAACCGGTTTCAAGATGCAGTGTTGGCCAATTCCTTCTTTATCATGCCTGCGACAGTAGCAGATGCCACTGCTGTTCGAAATGGGTAAGGCGCTCCAGGGCACGTGTGTTACGTTTCAATGCTGTTCTCAAAAAGAGAGAGACTTGTTAGTTTTTGTGGCATGCTGACTTTCTTTGTCAGATTATAGAAGCAAGTGATTCAAAGAGATATTTTTGTTCATCTTCTCTTCTGTTACATTCCAGTTTTCATTCACTAGTGATCGATGTAACCATGGCATTGGATACCCTTTCTCTCCCTGTGTTGGAACCTCTCAATCCTTCTCGTCTGCAGGATGTGACAGTCCTCAGCCTAAGTTGTCTGTATGCAGGTGAGAAGTTATCATATCTGATCTCACTTTCTCAGCCAAGCACGGTTATACTTTCTGGAAGCTGTGATATCCTGAGTACTCTTTCCCCCTTTCCTTAGTCCCTTCCCCCAAGGATCCTTTCATAGCTCATCTAGGTGAAAGGAGGTCTCAGTAGGAATCTTGTAAATTGCCTTATTGTTCATCTGTTGCCGTTGTGTTATGTGCATATTGATTTCATAGTAGTATGTTCATGTAGTAAATGTCTGCTGTGTGAAAAGCAAAATGCCACGTGCTTTTGGGATACTGAGATGAGTAATGTGTAATCCCTGCCCTCAAGGAGCCTACACTTGAGCGGTGGAGAACAGATGGGACCACAGAGCATAAAGTAAAGTAGGAGATGATAAAGGCGAAAAGAGAAGTGGAGAAGAAAAGAGAAGTGGAGAATGTTGTGGGCACACAAAGAAGGAAGAGATTGAGTCTTGCAGTCTCTTTTTGGGAATAGATTTGAGGAAGGCTTCATGGGACAGGTGGTGTCTGTTTATATTGATAAATACAATGATTGTTATTCTCCATGCTTCCACAAAATCTCATCTCTTCCTGTTGATTATGCTGCCTCGGAAGTAGGGCCTAACAGCTGGTGTTTACTCTCTTTTAAGTTATTGTTACAGTGATTTTTTTTTTAACCTAAGTCGCTGATCCTTCATTTCAAATACCATAGTCCTGGTATATTTTGGGAGGTATAACAATTTCCAGTGTTTACTGGGTACTGTGAGTGAGGATTTGAACAGTCTTGGAAACCTGACCTTGGGAGCACCAAGAAATTGCTGAGGTTAATCATCTCCCTGCAATTCTTTGAATAGCTTTATTTTTTCATTTTTATTTTTTGTCTTTTGTCTTTTTAGGGCCATACCCTAAAAAGCATATGGAGCTTTTGGAGTTTACTACTTATGGAGGTTCCCAGGCTAGGGGTCAAATCGGAGCTGTAGCTGCTGGCCTACACCACAGCCACAGCAACGTGGGATCCGAGCCTGGTCTGTGACCTACACTACAGCTCATGGCAACGCTGGACCCTTAACCCACTGAGTGAGGCCAGGGATCAAACCTGCATTCTCATGGTTGCTAGTCGGGTTCGTTAACCACTGAGCCATGATGGGAACTCCTGAATAGCTTTATTTTAAACATCTGTGTGTAAATAGGAATATAAAGATATAGGTACTTTGAATTGGGGAAGGCAGTAGTTGCAAAGGAGTTCTGTTGATATATCTTGCAGGACAGGACAGGATTTCAGCATGACTATCCCAGGCAGCGGTGAAAGCAAGACCACAGTGTCCCAGAGTTTGGAGGAGCATTGTGTATGTGAATGAGATTAGCAGGTGTTGTACAGCTGGAAAGGAACCCAATCACTGAGGGTTTATTTTTATTTTATTTGCTTTTTAGGGTTGCACCTGTGGCATATGGAGGTTCTCAGGCTAGGGGTTGAACTGGAGCTGTAGCTGCCAGCCTATACCACAGCTATGGCAACACTGGATCCTTAACCCACTGAGCGAGGCCAGGGATCGAATCTGCATGTTTGTGGATACTAGTCAGATTTGTTACCACTGAGCCACAATGGGACCTCCTCACCGAGGGCCTAGAAGTGCAGTCTAAGTCCTTTGGACCATAGCCTGTAGATAGTAGAGACCATTAAAGATTTTGAAATGTGGCAGGAGCTGCACTGTACTTCAGGAAACATGTTCAGGCAGAAGTACCAGAGTGTTTTGAGGTGTTGGGGATATGTGGGAAGCTGGAAGGCATGTTAGGGTGAATTTGCCATCATTTGGGAAGGGCCTGAGCTAGAGGAGCAGCTGTGGGAATGAAAAGCTGAAGCTGCTGTGAGGATGCGCTCTCTCCAAGCCTGTTTCTAGTGTTTATTTCTCAGTTCTCTGTCTTCGATTTTCGCATTTTTTAATTTGTGGTTTATTAGCTTCAATTTTCAGGGAATTTCTTTTCTGTCTTTAAAAAAAAATGCGATGACCGCACAGGCGGCATATGGAAGTTCCCTGGCCAGGGGTTGTATCAAGGTCATAGCTGTGGATCCTTTAACCCACTGTGTCAGGCCAGGGATCACACCTGCCTCCGCAGCCATCCAAGTTACTGCAGTCAAATTTTTTTTTTTTTTCTGGCCACCCTGTGGCATATGGAGCTCCTGGGCCAGGGATCAGATCTGAATCACAGTTGCAACTTAAGTTGCAGCTGCAGCATCGCTGGATCCTCAGCCTACTGTGCTGTGACGGGATTGAATTTGTGTCCCAGTGCTCCCAAGACACTGCTGATCTGGTTGCGCCACAGCAGTAACTCTTGCAGTTAGATTCCTAACCCACTGCACCATAGAGGGAACTCCAGTTTTCAGGGAATTTCTTGAGTATGGACCTCAGTGTACTTAGTCAATAAAGATTAAAGAATCTTTTAAAATTCTTGTTTAAATAAAGAGCTCAGATTTGGCTTGTTGAGATTTGATCACTTGGGATTTGTTTAAAGAAAGTGATTTGGCCTAGATGTCTTTGAGAAATATTAAGTGTGGGATTTTTTTTCTATTATCTTAAAAAATTTTAAAAATATTTTAGGAGTTCCCGTCATGGCGCAGCAGAAACGAATCTAACCAGGAACCATGAGGTTGCAGGTTCAATCCCTGGCCTCGATCAGTGGGTTAAGGATCCAGTGTTGCCATGAGCTGTGGTGTAGGTCGCAGATGCAGCTCGGATTTGGCGTTGCTGTGGCTGTGGTGTAGGCCAGTGGGTATAGCTCCGATTAGACCCCTAGCCTGGGAATCTCCATATGCTGCGGGTGCGGCCATAAAAAGACAAAAAGACCAAAAAAAGAAAAAAAGAAAAAAAAATCTAAATTAACGGAGTTCATTTTTAAAGCAGTTTTTTAGGTTTGCAGAAGAATTGAACAGATTGTACAGAGTTCCCATATACTTTCTGTACACTATACACATTTCCCTTATTATTGACATATTGCATTAATGTATTTGTGGTAATTGGTGAACCAATATTGATACATTATTACCAACTAAAGTCTGTAGTTTACATTAGGTTTCCTTCTTTGTGTTGTACAGTTTATGGGTTTTGACAAATGTATAATGTCATGTAACCATCATCACCTCATATAGAATATATTCAATGCCCCCAATCCCCTGTTCAACCTAGTAGTCCCTCTCCCCTGACCCTACCCCTGGCTCTTAGCAATCACTGGTCTTTTACTGTCTGCATAGTTGGCCTTTTCCAGAGTGTCATAGAGTTAGGATCAATTACATAGTATGTAGCCTTTTCAGACTGACGACTTTTGCCGTTGTACGGCAGGGAGCAGTTTCAGGATGCCCTGTGATACCAAAATCCGTGGATGCTCAAGTCCTTATATAAAATGGTACAGGAGTTCCCATTGTGGCTCAGTGGAAACAAATCTGACTAGCATCCACAAGGCTGCAGGTTCGACCCCTGGCCTTGCTCACTGGATTAAAGATCCAGCTGTGAGCTGTGGTGTAGGTTGCAGATGTGGCTTGGATCCCTCGTTGCTGTGGCTATGGTGTAGGCCAGCAGCTACAGCTCTGATTCGACCCCTAGCCTGGGAACCTCCATATGCTATGGGTGCAGCCCTAAAAAGGCAAAAAAAAAAAAAAAAAGGTGTAGTACAGTTGGCCTCTGCATTTGCAGCTTCTGCATCCTCAGATTCCACCAACTGCAGATCAGGTCTCCAGATGAGAATCTGCAGATATGGAGAGCCAACTATGTGCGTTTTAGACTCTCCTGTGTCTTTTTGTGGCTTGACAGCTCATCCCTTTATTGCTGTATAATGTTCCTTTTATGGATAAATCACAATTTGTTTATTGATTCACATATGAAAGGGCATCCTGAGTGCTTCCATTTGTTGGAAATTATGAATAAAGTGACAATAAATATTTGTATATATGTTTTGTGTGGAAAGATTTCAGCTCTTTTGGGTAAATACCTGTGAGTGCGCTTGTTGGGTCGTATAGTAACACCGTGTTTAGTCTTGCTCTGATGGAATTTGTTTTCAGTAATCAAATCATGGAATTGCTTTGGGTGGATTATGTTTTGTGTTTCAATTTTTTGGAATGTGTGCATTTTTTTTTTTTCAGGTGTGAGTGTGGCAACTTGTATGGCCATCCTTCATGTAGGTAGTGCCCAGCAAGTGCGGACGGGGTCCACTAGCTCCAAAGAAGAAGACTATGAGAGTGATGCAGCTACAATTGTCCAGAAATGTGTAAGCTACACTCTGGGGGTGCAGGAGCCTCGATTATTCAAATGCGGGAATATGGCCTGGCTTGGGGGAAGGACACCATATCCATACCCCTTCCTCTTGGGTAGTAGGTCTCTAAGAGGTAGGCGTTCTTTTTGGCAGATTGGTTGGCTCTGCAGAAAACAGTACCACTTCGTGGGGGCAGTGGACTTTGGAAAGATGAGTCATTCAGTCAGCAAATGTATTTGAGGGCTGTCTATAGAAAGTTTTTTTGGGGCAGGGGTGCTTTGTGCCTCTGACATGTGCAAGTTACTGGGCCAGGAATCAAACCTGAGCTACAGCTGTGACGATGCCAAGTCTTCTACCGCTGGTCCACCAGGGAACTCCTTGAGGACTTTCTATGTGTCACTATACTTGTAGTGGAGACATAGGATAAACATGAGATGATTTCAGATAGTAATAAGCAGAGTGGATGCACAGTGTTAGAAAGTGATCTGAAGTGATCCTGGGTGTGTTGCTTTAGTTTGGGTGGAGGGAACGGCTCTGAGAAGGTGAGCTGGATAAAAGGGTGTCAACATCATGTGAAAACCAAGGACAGAGTGTTGGAATTATATCATTGGAAATGGCTTGAGGATACTGAACTCTTCAAGCTAAATCAACGTGGGTAGGATGTAGCGTTTATAATTAACTGTGTCAGCTTGCTCAGATTTTTGTGTGTTTGATATTGAACAGCTTGAAATCTATGACATGATTGGACAAGCAATTAGCAATTCCCGCCGGGCTGGTGGTGAGGTAAGAAGTATGTCTCTGCTACATTGCTGTCTTATATATAGTCTGTAAGATATATAGCCTATAAGATCTCTCTCTCTCTCTCTCTCTCTCTATATATATATATATATATATATATTTGTTTCTCTTTGAACAGCACTATCAGAACTTCCAACTGCTGGGTGCCTGGTGTTTGTTGAACAGCCTTTTCCTTATATTGAACCTCAGTCCTACTGCCTTGGCTGATAAGGGGAAAGAGAAAGATCCACTGGCTGCACTCCGAGTCAGAGACATCCTTTCTCGGACAAAAGAAGGAGTGGGCTCTCCAAAACTGGGGCCTGGAAAAGGGTATGTGTCTACTTGATTGCCACTCAGTTTTGTTTCCCTGCCATTTTATCTTGTGGGGACACTAGTGCCACTCATCTCATCTCCACATCAATAGAAAAATTGACCTTCATCCAGTTGAATTTAACAGCTATGATGCTGATCACGGTTTACTGTCTCTGCATCATAGCTCTGTGATATTGGGTAAATCACTCATTCTCTCTGGTCTTGTTTCCTTCTCTGTAGGAGGGAGGAAATATCTGTGTAATATGTTTTAGGACTTTTATGAGGTTTAAAATCAGAAAAAAACAAAACAAACAAAAAAAAAACCCTGTTTCTGTTCTGCAAAATGGGCTTGTTTGACTTGGACAACTCATCATTTGTGTATTTAACCTGTAAAATGAGAATTCTGTCCAGTCCTCCTGGCTTGCTTCCTGAAACATTTGCTACTCTTTTGATAAATTCTGGACAAAACACCTTGCTTGCCAGGAAGGAAGTTAGAGATATGACTTCTGTGTTGTTCAAGGTTTTATTTTCTAAGCCTAGTCATTCCTGGATTTTATTTATTTTTTTCAGTCCCTACCGTGTACTATAAGGCCCTATCCAAACATTGAGGATATAGCACTAAGCAAAGCAATCTCCTTACCTTTATAGGGTTGGCTTTCTAACTGAAGCAACAGTGAATAGATACACTAGTAAGTTCGTAATAGATTATCATATATAAATGTTGTGAAGAAAAATAAGCCAGTACAAGGAGCTTGAGAGTGGCAGGGGCTGTTACTTTAGTAAGCATGGTCCGGAAAGGGCTCTGAAAGCAAGATATAGTAAAGTGAAGTGACAGATGAGCCATGCACATATGGGGATAGAGTTGGTCAAGTTTTGAGGTGGAGGTGTGATGGGCATTTTTAAGGATCAGCAAGGTCAGTGTGTCTAGAGGAGAGAAATCCAGGAAGCGGGGGTGATAGAAAATTAGGTCAGAGAGGTAGCCAGGAGCCAGAACACCTAGGGCCAAGTGTAATCTGTAGGTGTTAGAGGGCTTGCAAGAAGGGAGGTTGGTATGATTTGATTTATTGGTGACCTGAGGACCCAGCTGCTGTGTGGAGAATAGACTGTGGGGTCAAGAGCGAGGAAAGAACAGTTAGGAGGCTAATTCCTTGTTCCAGACGAGAGATGAGGGAACTTGGAGTAGCGTGGTGGTGGCAAAGGCAGGGTCAAATCGGGATATGTTTTGAAGGTCCAGCTGAAGGGATTAGCTGATGTCTTGGATGTTGAGTATGAAAAATACAGCATCAGAATTTTTGGCATGAGCACCTGGGTTGTGTAATTTACTGACATGGCACACCAGTTGAGAAGTAGATTGGGTGGCAGGAAGGGGAAGAAATGAAGAATGTAATCTGCGAGTTCCTGTTGTGCTTCATTGGGTCAAGAACCCAGCTAGTATCCATGAGGATGTGGCTTCGATCCCTGGCCTTGCTCAGTGGGTTAAGGATCTGGCCTTGCCATGAGGTGTGGTGAAGGTCGGAGACATGGCTTGGATCTGGTGTTATAGCTGGTGACTACAGCTCCCATTCAGTCCCTAGCCTGGGAACTTCCATGTGCCATAGGTGTGGCCCTTTAAAAAAAAAAAAAAAGCAGTGTAATGTGGGCCATGCTGTGTTTGTAATGACCATCAGATCTCTGTGTGAGATTTTTAAAAAAAAATTTAAAAATTGGAGTATAGTTGATTTACAACGTGAGTATTAGTTTCAGGTGTACAGCAAAGTGATTCAGTTCTACATATACATATGTCTTTTTTTCAGGTTCTTTTCCCATATAGGTTATTTTGGAATATTGAGTAGAGTAGGTCTCTGTTGATTATCTTTTTTTTTTTTTTTTTTTTTTAATTTATAAATTTTTTTGGCCATTGCTCACAACATGTGGAAGTTTCATGGGCCAGGGATTGTACTTAAGCCACAGCAGTAACAATGCTGAGTCCTTAACTGCTAGGCCACCAGGGAACTCCATGATTATCTAATTTCTATATAGTAGTGTGTATATATGTTAATCCCAAACTCCTAATTTATCCCTCCCCTCCACCTTTCCCCTTTGGTAACCATAAATTTGTTTTCTAAGTCTGTGAGTCTGTAAATAAGTTCACTTGTATCATTTTCTTTTTTTTCTTTCTTTTTTTGCTTTTTAGGGCCATACTCGTGGCATATGGAGGTTTCCAGGCTAGGGGTTGAATCAGAGCTGTAGCCACCGGTCTACGCTAGAGCCATGGCAACACCAGATGTGAGCCACGTCTGTGACCTACTCCACAGCTCACAACAACACCGGATCCTTAACTCACTGAGTGAGGCCAGGAATCGATCCCGCAACCTCATGGTTCTTAGTTGGATTCGTTTCCACTGAGTCAGGATGGGAACTCCTGTATCATTTTCTATGTGAGATGCTGATTAAGCAGTTGCATATGTGAGTTTGGAGTTGAGGGAGGAAGATAAATTCTGAACCTTATTCAACAAATCATTCACTACCTTTTCTGTTCCAGGCTTTGTGTTAGTTCTGGAATGCTGATAAACAACAGCAACAAAAATAGACACGTTCCAAAGAGAAATAAGAAGTTGATATTCATGAATGTATATGTAAAATTGTATCTAGAAAGTATTATAGTAGAGGCATTTGACCTGATTAGAGAAATCAAGGCAGGCTTCCTTGAGGAAGTGAAATCTGATACGGTCTGAAATCTGATACAGTCCTTGGGATGGTAGGCAGTAGATACATGGCAGAGCATGTTCTGGAGAGAAGAGTAGTTTTTTGATTTTTGAGTTTTACTTCATGCTTAGCACTCCTTAGCTGCAGCAGTAACATTTTTAAAATGGCTGTAGTTTCTTTCTTTCTTCCTTCCTTCCTTCCTTTTTTTTTTTCCTTTTTTGCTTTTTAGGGCCACATCTTCAGCATATGGAAGTTCCCAGGCTGGGGGTCAAATTGGAACTGCAGCTGCTGGCCTATGCTGCAGGCCCAGCGATGCGGGATCTGAGCCACATCTGCGACCTACACCATGGCTCCAGGCAACCCCAGATCCTTTAACCCAGTGAGAGAAGCCAGGGATCAAACCCACATCCTCATGGATACTAGTTGAGTTTGTAACCTCCCAAGTCACGGTGGGCCCTCCCTAGTTTTGGAATTCTTTTTTTTTTTTTTTTTTTTGTCATTTTAGGGCCATACCATGGCATATGGAGGTTCCCAGGCTAGGGATCCAAATTGTAGCTGCAGCCACTGGCCTACACCACAGCCACAGCAACGTGGGATCTAAGCCATGTCTGTGACCTACACTACAGCTCACGGCAATGCTGGATCCTTAACCCACTGAGTGAGGCCAGGGGTCAAACCTGCATCCTTGTGGATACTAGTCGGATTTGTCATCGCTTAGCCGCAAAGGGAGCTCCAAGTTTTGAAATTCTTAACCTGAAGCCTGAGGCTCCTTATGCAGTCTGTAGATGGGCTTTAGGTAGATTGTAAACTTATGAAATCATGTACAGATTTTGTTTCTGCAAATTCCCCCCCCCCCACCTCGGGGAAAGGTCTATAGATTCTGAAAGAGGTCTAGGCCCCAAAATGGCAAGGGCTATGGTTTCCAAGACTGTAATTTGTCGTGAGTAATCTCAGGGTTTGTGTTTTCCTTTTTCTTTGTGTAGGCATCAGGGATTTGGGGTGCTCTCAGTAATACTGGCAAACCATGCTGTCAAGCTGTTGACATCTCTCTTTCAAGACCTGCAAGTGGAGGCTCTGCACAAGGTGAGGGGCTTGTACTTACTTAGAACCAGCATGTTGCCTGCTGGCCTCATTCCTGAGTAAGGCATCTTGAGCTGTCAGATCAGGTTCTTAATTCCTGCTGAGTAGTAACGTCAGTTCTCTTTTGCTGTTGCTCCCTTCAGGGTTGGGAGGCAGATGGTCCCCCTGCGGTCCTGAGCATCATGGCCCAGAGCACCTCCATACAGAGGATTCAGCGGCTGATTGACTCAGTCCCACTGACGAACCTGCTGTTGACATTACTCTCAACTTCCTACAGAAAGGTGGGTGGGGTCCTGTCATTGAAAATTTGAATGCCACTGACTGGACACCATGACCTTTATCTGTTCATAATTTGTGGTAATGCTTTGGAAATGAGAAAAGCTCTTAAGTGATTCCAAACATTTGAATCAGTTGTTGATTATGAACATCCTGATTCATGGAGTTGGCACGGTGAAGCAGAAACGTAGAGGACGCTCTGGAAACATTCCTGTTTCCATTCTTGTCTAAATCTCTGCTTTTGGAGTGCTTTTATAAAGCTGTGAGAATCCTGAAGGGGGCTATTCGGAGAAATAGATACCTCTTGGATTTAGAAAAAAGAAGACATGGAGCAAACGTCATGTGGTGAACGGGATGAAATAGGGTGACTTCATTTATGCGTCCATCAGTTCCTCAAACCTGACTGTGTTCCTAGGCCTGTGTCCTGCAGCGCCAGAGGAAGGGCTCCATGAGCAGCGACGCCAGTGCTTCTACTGACTCAAACACTTACTATGAGGATGACTTCAGCAGCACGGAGGAGGACAGCAGCCAAGGTAGACGCCCCTCCCCTCTCTCCCAGGCGATAAGCCCCAGAGCGCGGCACGAAGTGTCCGCAGTAGCTTCCTAGTCACCTGCCTCTCGTGGATCATGACCGGATGTGCACTTAAAGGGGACATGTTATTCAGGAGTAAGTGGCGCTGTTGAAGACTGAATGATTGAAACGGCAGTCAGCAGAGCCCTCCAAAATCAAAATGCATTTCAGTTGTTCCTGTTTCTTTTTGTCCTGATCTGTTTTGTGCACTCTGCTCTCAGCTTTCCCAGTGAAACTTAAAAGGCCCTGTGTGAGCTATTGGGTTGGGCACTTGTCATAGATGTGTGGCTTGGGGAAGCAGAGAAATGCCAGACTCTGTGGTGAACAACAGGGCAAAACTAACATTTTCTCTTGCTTTGGTTTGTGGAGAGACCGAATGAGATAAATATCTCAGATTCTTTATAACGAGGTTTGTGGGGGCAGTGTACAATATTGAAAGAGGTACAATTCCTTTTTTTCTTCTGCTTTTTAGGGCCGCACCCACAGTATATGGAGGTTCCCAGGCTAGGGGTCGAATCAGAGCTGTAGCTGCTGGCCTACACCACAGCCACAGCAACAGCAACACCAGATCCGAGCCGTGTCTGCAACCTATGCCACAGCCCACGGCAATGCTGGATCCTTAACCCACTGAGTGAGGCCCGGGAAACCTGCGTCCTCATGGATGCTGGTCAGATTTGTTTCCGCTGAGCAACCATGGGGAACTCCCTAGAGGTGCAGTCTATGTCTTGAGGCTTGCAGTTGGAGACAAGTAAAAATTTGCTCTTGAAAATCTTTGCCTTATTGCCAGTAAAATAAAGTGAGGTGATGGAGTTCCTGCTGTCACGCAGTGAGATAAGGATCCCTTGTTGCTGGATTCAATCCCTGGCCCGGGAACTTCCATTTGTCAAAAAAAAAAAAAAAAAAGTGATTTCTCTTCCTTCATTGAGCTTCTTTAAAA
The DNA here is from genome assembly GCF_054392235.1 of Sus scrofa. Lineage (NCBI taxonomy): Eukaryota > Metazoa > Chordata > Mammalia > Artiodactyla > Suidae > Sus > Sus scrofa. The sequence continues at coordinate 82,134,885 of NC_139388.1, read as the reverse complement.
TAATATTGGTGTTATTGAGATATAATTTACATACAATAAAATACACTTATTTTGGGTATGCACTGAGGTGAGTTTTGACAAGTTTATTCAGCCTTCTAACAACAGTCATAATCTAGATACTTTTGTACCCTTTTTTTTTTTTTTTTTTTTTTTTTGTCTTTTGCTTTTTCAGGGCCACACCCACAGCATATGGAGATTCCCGGGCTAGGGGTCTAATCAGAGCTGCAGCTGCCAGCCTACACCACAGCCACAGCAACAATGTCAGATCCAAGCCACGTCTGTGACCAACACCACAGCTCACGGCAACGCCAGATCCTTAACCCACTGAGTAAGCCCAGGGATTGAACCCTCGCCCTCATGGATACTAGCCCGGTTCGTTAACCACTGAGCCACGACAGAAACTCCAGATATACTCAACATTTTTTTAAAACATGTTATTTTTGTTGCTTTTCTCTTTCCCTCTTCAGATGATGACAGTGAGCCTATTCTGGGGCAGTGGTTTGAAGAGACCATCTCCCCCAGTAAAGAGAAAGCAGCACCTCCACCTCCTCCCCCTCCCCCTCCGCTGGAGAGCTCACCTCGGGTTAAAAGCCCCAGTAAGCAGGCCCCTGGTGAGAAAGGCAACATTTTGGCAAGTCGCAAAGATCCTGAATTGGTAAGAGTGGATTTCTGAGGTTAACGGGGAAGGAGAAATGGGGAGAAGGGGTGTGAAAGGCAGATCATTTGAACAAAAATGTTTGTAGTTTGGATAACTAATGTTTAAAGATGTTTTTATTTATGGAGTTCCCGTCCTGGCACAGTGGAAATGAATCCGACTAGGAACTATGAGGTTGCGGGTTCAACCCCTGGCCTCGCTCAGGAGGTTAAGGATCCGGCATTGCCATGATCTGTGGTGTAGGTCACAGAAGCGGCTCAGATCTGGCGTTGCTGCGGCTGCGGTGTAGGCCAGTGGCTACAGCTCCGGTTAGACCCCTAGCATGGGAACCTCCATGTGCCGTGGGTGCGGCCCTAAAAAGACAAAAAAAAAAAAAAAAGATTTTTTATTTAAGACTTTAAGTGTGTCGATTATGGTTGACAAAATAATTCTTGTATACTTGGTGTTTCTCTGAATGAGGTTAGTAACATAGCCTTTGGAGTTAGATAGAAGTGAGTTTGGATCTTACCACTTACTTGCTTTGTGAGGGCAAGAATTTGAATTTCTCCAAGCCTCAATTTTGTCTCCTATGGTATGGGAATAATTGTACCTCCCCCAAGAATGTTGTGAAGAAGTAAAGAACCCTTAGTGTAGGTCATGTGCATTGCTAGCGATTGCTGTTTGTTCAACCAGTATTTATTGATGACTGTCATTCCTTCTTCTGAAGCTTTTATCAGTAAACAAATTGGATGGTCTTTGCTTTCATACAGTTTAGTCTAGTAAAAAATGTGGATATAAAACATTTACACAATAATTCAATTTAATTTTAATAGAAAAGTACAAAACATTTAATTCCAAACTTGTATAATTATATATAGGCTTCCACTTAGATATATTTCAGTATATATCTAAGAGCTAGACAAACATAGGGCCTTAGGGGAATAAAATGGTCTGTTTGGAAATTCTTTGTCTTCATACAATATTTTTTGAAGTCTATTGCATTACATTGGCTTATTACCATTTTCTATAACTGGTAGAATCACATGGGAAAGACTGTCATTAAATTTAGTCCCACTCTAGATGATTTAAAATCTGATTCTTCAGTTTATTGTGTTTATTGCATGACATCTGTGGGTGTATTTTGCTTTCTGTTTGTATTTGGGATATGTAGGAGCTTTTGAACCTGATATGAGCTTTTTTTGTGTGTTCCTTTTAGTTCTTAGGTCTTGCTTCCAACATTTTGAACTTCATCACTTCTTCCATGCTGAACTCTCGGAACAATTTTATCCGAAACTATCTGAGTGTATCTCTTTCAGAGCACCATATGGCCACTCTGGCCAGTATCATTAAGGAGGTGGACAAAGATGGACTCAAGGGTCAGTAGACAGGATGTGTGTCTGGTGGATATTTTCCTAGTGAACTTTGGCTGTTGGCACAGGGTGGTGTGATGCATCAAAGGGAGGCTTGAATAATTGCTTTTCCCATTTGTCCTCAAGGTTCATCAGATGAAGAGTTTGCTGCTGCTCTCTACCACTTCAACCACTCGCTGGTAACTTCTGATCTTCAGTCACCTAACCTGCAGGTTTGTGCACACTAAGCTGTGTAGGCCAAGAGCCCTCTATGTCTGTACCTAGTCGGCCACAGTTGTTTCTTTTGCTAAGCAACAGTTTGTCGGAATCCCCTCCGTGGAAAGAGTGCTGAGTGATTATTCTAGTATGTCCCTCTGCCTTAATTAGGATCATTTTAAGAAAAAGAAAATGTGTCCTTTATTCCCAAGTCACTTGGGTTAAAGAAAAGGAAAAACCTGTAAAAACAACTTCCAGTTACTATCCTAGTAGAAAAGTAAATAGATAAGAGGGCATTTTATAAAAAAAGAAATATGAGTGGCCAACAAACATAGGAAATGTTCAAGTCATTAGTAATCTAAGAAATTTAAATGAAATGTGTGTTTTGAAAGAATCAGATTGTAGGAGATGGATGCTCTCGTATATATTCTTACTTGCAAACCCATTGCTGAAGTAAAGCCTAGGATCTTGATTATGGATTTCTAAACACTGTGGCTTTCTTTCCTCACTGAAGTAGCTAGTACTTAAATTTCTCATTTCATTAGTTTCATATGTGTAAATGTTTTTGCATTTAAGGAATACTTTAAATTTTAAAATTATTTGATTTTTAGCCATGACATCATGCTCTATGCAATTTTTTTCACTTAATATTATTTAGTACTTAATTGCCAGAATTCATGTGTATTGCATGTTTCTGTAGTTTTTGTTTTGGTTGCTCTATGATATTCCATTGCGTTTATGACTATACCAGTTTGTTAATTTCCTTTTTACTCCCATTGATGGACATTTAGATTGTGTCAGGTTTACTGCCATTCTAGCTATTGCTATGATCTTTCCTGTAGTCCCCTCTATGTCCCCTGTTACAAGTGAGTCTCTGGGGAATGTAAATAGGAGTAGAATTGATAGGTTATAGAATATGTGACCATGAGCAGATAATGCCAAGTAGTTGCACCAAGTTTTATTCTCACCACCAGTATATTAGGAGTGGTGGATTCACATTCTCTCTCAGCATTTGGCAATATCATACTTTGTTTGGTTTTTGGCCACACCTGTGGCATGTGGATGTTCCTGGGCCAGGGGTTGAACTTGCGCCACAGCAGTGACTTGAACCACAGCAGTGACAAAGCCAGATCCTTAACCTGCTGAGCCACTAGGGTGCTCCAGCAACGCTGTATTTTGATAATAATTCTCTTAACATGGTCAGAGTTAGTGGTTCTCAGTCTTTAGCAAACGTAAGGATCCCTGGGGAATTCGTTAAAAAAAATCCAGATTCCTAGTTCTGTAACCACCCCCCTGCCAGCCCCCCGAAGAATTTAATTTGGTAGATCTCTAATAATTTGCACTAAGATTGTTCTGAAATTTTTTTTTTTTTTGTTATTGGGTTTTCTTTCTTTTTTTTTTTTTTTTTTTTTTTTGCTTTTTAGGACTGTACCCACAGCACATGGAAATTCCCAGGCTAGGGGTCAAATCGGAGCTACAGCTGCTGGCCTGCACCACAGCCATGGCAGTGCTGGATCCATGACCCACTGAGTGAGGCCAGGGATTAAACCCACATCCTCATGGATACTAGTCAGATTTGTTTCTGCTGCGCCACAACAGCAACTCCCTAAAGAATTTTTTTGTTATTTTTATTTCAGTGGATTGTCAGAATCAAAACACAGTCGAAGGGGTTGCACTAGCTCCCAAAGGGACAAAATCCAGGAACCTGTCTCAGGACATTAAAATTGACTCTCCTAATCCCAAACCATTTGAGAAATTATCTTTTTTCTTCATCTTGTAAAGCCTTAATGAGGTACAGTTGATTTACAATGTTGTGGTAATTTCTGCTGTACAACAAAGTGATTTAGTTATACATATACACACATCTGTATCTGAGAAACTCTTAAACATTGTTTTGTTATTTAAAACGATAGTCATAAGAGCTATTTATTTTTTTGGTCATGGCTGCAGCACATGGAAGTTCCTGGGACAGGGATCAAATGCACACCACAGCAGTGGCCCGGGCCCCTGCAGTGACCGTGCCGGGTCCTTAACCTGCTAGGCCACCAGGGACCTCTGTAAGACCTATTTATACTTAAACTACCGTTATATGAAAAAAATTTTTTTGGCAGGAAAGGGAAGTAAATTGAGTAGAAAAGTCTACCAGTCCAAAGTGAAGAGAAGGAAATGCTTCAGTTAGTACGTTGCCTTCAGTACCTTCTCAGACATAGGGCCAGGGTGTCCTGCCAAAATTATCAACTCCTTGCCCAGATCCGAGTTTATCTGGGTAGGTTTTGAAGTTCATAGATTTGTTCTTTTCTTGTCTAAACTTGTCCAGATGATGGGAAAGAAATATTTCTTTCTAGAGAATAGAATTCTTGAGACTCCTGTAAAGATGTTGCCCTCTTAGCATTTTAAAAATAATTGCAGACCTTAGGTGGACATGCAGCCTGGCTGCCTCTAACTACTGACTTTATGCAGAGGAAATCCTCAGATCTCCCTTTTCATTCCATCTCCAAACATGGAATTTTTAAATTCCTAAAATTCTTCCCCCACGGTTTCATTGCTACCTTGGCAGATGGTGAAGGATAGTTTAATCTGTCTGCTCTTGCGTTCCCCTTACCTTGGATATTGTTTCTTTGGAGTCAGGTGCAAAGCTACCTTACCCAAGGTACCTGACTTAAGTTGCAAGACACACACACTGTCTTTTGAGGGAGGTTAATAGAAGGTATTTTGTTGTTCTTAATATAATTTAATATTATATTTAATGTTGCATATGCAATTGTAATAACTTCATAATACTAAATACTGCGGTGACCCAGGTTCATTTGTAAGTTTTCATTGACACTATGTACCAGCTGCTATTACAGGGACTGAAGAAATAAAGATGATGTGAATTAGTGTGGAATCATGAGAAAGAGGGGAGATGTGGGGGTAAGGGACCTGTGTAGAGATCATGGGAACTTATTTGAACGGGGTGAAGGATAAGAAGAGGAAGGAGAAGATACTGCCTAGATTTAAAACCCTTAAACCAAAATGAAGCCAGCAGGATGCTGTTGTCTTTAGTAGAAATAGGGAAGTCAGGAAGGAGGATTGGTTTGGGGGGTGGAAGGAGCAACATCGAGTACTCGGTGACTCCTTTTAGGTTTAAGTCAACTCAGACATTGGATGGGTCACTTATTTATTTCGCACTTTCTCACAATGGTCCTTTGAGGTCTTTAGGTACATGAGGCACAATTTGCCATGTTCTCTCTGTTTTTAAAACAAAACAAGTCAGTGTCAGCTCACCAGTGACTCTCAGTCCCTTATAGGAGGCCAGCCTTGGAGTCTTTGGGTGGTAGAAAATTGTATAGTTAAGTGTGAGGACGTCCTTAAAGGAAGGAATAAGCTGAGGGCACAATCTGTGATTGTGTTGTTTCCTTTGTCACTGTGTTGAATTTTGTAACCCTTTTAATCAAATGCGAAAAACAGTTTGTATATTATCAATTTTATAAAATGTTTATTTTTCTTTTTAGGGCCGCACTTGTGGCATTTGGAAGTTCCTGAGTTAGGGGTTGAGCTGGAGCTGAAGCTTCCGACCTATGCCACAGCTTGTGGCAATGCTGGATCCTTAACCCACTGAGCGAGGTCAGGGATTGAACCTGCATCCTCACAGATGCTGTGTTGGGTTTTTACCCCACTGAGCCACCATGGGAACTCCTTAGAATCTTTTCTTATTTTATTTTTGTCTTTTTAGGGCCACACCCATGGCATATGGAAGTTCCTAGGCTAGGGATTGAATCAGAGCTACAGCTGCAGACCTATACCACTGCTACAGCAACATCCGATCCGAGCTGAGTCTATGACTTACACCACAGCTCACGGTAGTGCTGGATTTTTTTTTTTTTTTTTGTCTTTTGCCATTCCTTAGGCTGCTTCCCCGGCATATGGAGGGTCCCAGGCTAGGGGTCCAATCGGAACTGTAGTCGCTGGCCTATGCCAGAGCCACAGCAACGCGGGATCCGAGCCGCGTCTTCAACCTACACCCCAGCTCACGGCAACGCCAGATCCTTAACCCACTGAGCAAGGCCAGGGATCGAACCCGCAACCTCACGGTTCCTAGTCAGATTCGTTAACCACTGAGCCACGACGGGAACTCCAGTGCCGGATCTTTAACCCACTGAGCAAGGCTAGGGATTGAACCTGCATCCTCATGGATACTAGTCAGATTCATTTCTGCTGAGCCACGACGGGAACCCCATGGAATCTTTTTTTAAAAGACCACAATTTTTTTTTTTCGCCTCCCCAACAGCATTTGGAAGTTCCTGGGTCAGGGATCAAACCCACGCCACAGCAGTGACCTGAGCCACAGCAGTGACAATGCTGGATCCTTAACCTTCTAGGCCACCAGGAAACTTGTGTATTGTTAGTGTGTTTAGTTTAAATAGTCAGCATTATTACTATTTTAAAAATATTTTAAATATAATAAGATTTTGAGGTGCCAGTGGAGTGACAATATCTAGAAAATAGTTGGAAATGTGAATCTGAAATTTAACAATTAAAAAGAATTAAGATTGATAATATAGCTTTGGGAATTATCCATTGAGAGTCAGTCGTTGAAGTGACGAGAAACAATGGGATGGATTGAGGATAGCGAGAGAGGTGAAGGCTGAGACTGGAAGCTCAGGAATGCCAGCCATGGAGGGGAAAGGTAGGAGGAATGGGCCAGGCTCAGTTTTACTGCTTAGATACGCCAGCCTGAGGAGGGGAGAAAGGTGCAGAGGAAGGGCCCAGGCCAGGGCTCTGCTGTGCTGTGGCTCAGTTTTACTGCTTAGATGGTCAGTTCTTCTTAGCTGGAGCTAGTAGCGGTTTGAGTGCGTTCCTGAGGAACGTTAGCTCGTCTCCTATGGCTCTGAGGCCTACGAAAGTGACACAAAACAAAAACTCACGTAAAGTATGTGATAACATTATAAGGAATATACATTAACCATGACCTTTCCATCAAATTCATGATTTTACTTTTTCCATGTTTTCCTTCCTGTTCCTGTCCATTTGGCGGCATAGTTTTACTGGTATCATCAGAACATCAATACATCCCTTGGTTTCTGCTTTTTCAAGTTTTATTATTTTACATATATATATTTTACGTATATATATATATATATAGCAATATATAGCAGTACAGAGAGAGTACATTTTTATGTTTATCTTGGTCTCTATGGTTGCCACCATTATGGCTGTGATGTCCCTTGATTTGATTTTTTCTGACTTTTTTTATTATTATAGTATTGTTACAGTTAACTTTTTTTTTTTTTTTGGCCGTGCCTGCAGCATGTGGAAGTTCTCAGGCCTGAGATCGAATCCATGCCACGGCAGCAGCCTGCTGCTGCTGTGATGACACCAGATCCTTAGCCTGCTGCACTACAAGAGAACTCCTATGGCTGATATTTTTGATAGCGCGCAGGCATGTTTATTTATGTTTTGAGTTCCTTGAGTCAGGGATTGAGAAGTCCTTACAGCCGTGCGAGCATAGTGATTAAAAAAATAGGTTTTAGAGGTAAACTGGCTTCATCACTTGGTTATCTGGTGGCTTTGGTCATGTTCTTTTTATTTATTTATTTTTCCCACTGTATAGCATGGAGATCCAGTTACACATGCATGTATACATAATTTTTTCTCCCATTGTCATGCTGCATTGTAAGTATCTAGACATGGTTCTCAGTGCTACATAGCAGGATCTCATTGTAAATCCATTCCAAGAGCAATAGGTTGCATCCATTAACCCCAAGCTCCCAATCCCTCCCCTCCCCGCCCCCTTGGCAACCGCAAGTCTGTTCTCCAAGTCCATGATTTTATTTTCTATGGAAATGTTCATTTGGTCATGTTCTTAAACTACTCTAAGCCGTGTTTCCTCAGTGAAACAGAGCACACCCCACATGACATTTTAGCTCTGAGCATTTAGTGTGACAGTCTATATAGCACTTAGCCTGTGGTAACTCCCCAGTACATGGGAACGACTCCTGCTGTCTGTGACATTTTGAATATTTTTGAGGAATACAGTCCTCTAGGATGTTTTATAAGAATATAATTTAATTTGGCAGACTTCAAAATTTATCCTATATCCTGGGGTAAGCATGATCTGTGTTTTTGGAAGCCCTGTGAGAAAGCAGACTTTTGTCTAGTTTTCCATTGGCAGCCTGCTCAGTTTGTATGTGTGTTTGAGAAGATAAGTTGCAGCTTAGATAACTGAGCTGAAAGTAAAGCTCATTTGAAAGACATGCCACAACTGGAGGCACAGACAACCCTGCTTAATTCCAGATGCCTTGACATCTTAGGGGCAGAATTTCTCTACTAATGCTGTTAACACTAGTTGTTGGACCTGTAAGTCGTTGGATCTCCCCCTTTGGATTATTTGTCCATATGTAACTGATTATGAAAGAAAACCTGTTAGCTGTTGCAGTTGTTGAAGTTTTCTTTCGAAGGCACCTCTCCTTTTTTGGGACCCCCCGTTTCTGACATGAATTAACAGTGCAGTTAACCACTATATGTTACTGGGGCTAGATGAGTAATTTTTCCTTTGTATTTTTCTCATGTGTTAAGTCAAATGATCTTTTCCCAAACTGCTTCTGTAGCTGAATTTGTGTCCTCCTTTCTTTAGAGGACTCTTTTCAGTGTTAAAGAGTCACAGTAGAAAGCATTAATAACCTTTTGGTCTCATTCCCTGCCTTTTTTCCCTGATGGTGTCTTAATTATCTTTCATATTAGAACACACTGCTGCAGCAGCTGGGAGTTGCTCCTTTTTCTGAGGGCCCGTGGCCCTTGTACATTCACCCTCAAAGCCTCTCAGTACTTTCACGCCTCTTGCTCATCTGGCAACATAAAGCTGGCGCTCAAGGTGACCCCGATGTTCCCGAATGCCTTAAAGTTTGGGACAGGTAAGATAACTCCCGTAGAAGCCTCCCAGAGAAGGCTGTTTACTTTTTAAAATTTGTTTGTCTTATTTGTAGCTAATCTGTGGCTCTGAGATCTGTACTCTGATGATAGTGTTTAAAGTGGCAAGGGTGGAGGTGCCTCTGATGGGAAGATTTAGGGGGAGTTGTGCTGTTTAAAAAACAGAAGTACATACTCCAGCCTGGAAAGAGAATCTTCTTTTAGTATGGGGTGGGGTGGGATTTGGATGCAATTATGAGATAGAACCTGAATCCTGAACAGAACCAATTCTATCCTGACCTGGTTTTGTTTTTTTGGAAGAGAGGGAGCAGGGAAGCCAACTCTGTCTTTGGTTATTTTGCTTTCAACATGAAACCACTTTGAGTGACTTGCAGTCTTTTTTGGACTACTTTTAAAGAATTTTTTTACTTGGGGGAAGCTCAGATTAATCATCTAAATCCTCTTTAGATGGACCTATATTTGCCATTTTTGTTTACATGGTTAGGAATCTTCAAAGCGGTTTGTTTTTCTGAAAGGCTTTGTGTTGCTCGTCCCTATTCTACCATCAAATATCTCTAATACTGGATTTGAGAAATTATAAACCCTCTTGAATGCCAAAGACCCACTATATTTTTCCTGGTGGAATCTTGCAAAAAGGCCAGGAGGTTGGGGGGTAGGGGGAGGTAGTGAGGGAAACCCTTATTAAAATACAAATCTCTTTCCTGATAGCCAAAGGCAGTCGAGATTGTTGGCTACACCGATTCCTTTTTTGCATAAACGCTTTTCTCCCAAGTTCTCTGAATGGCGAATTTCTTTTTTATTGCCTTTTAGTGCATTGAGTTATTTTTGACTCTTAGCATGTAGTGATTATATCTGTAGTATAAACTCTCAAAATGAGACTTAAACTATAGAATCAAATTATGGGGAAAAGGTAATTGACTTGTTTCAACCTGCTCATATTTATTTTTCTTTTGTATTTTTAGGGCTGCACCTGTGGCATATGGAGGTCCCAGGCCAGGGGTTGGATCGGAGCTGTAGCTGCCAGCCTATGTCACAGCCACAGCAACAGCAACACCAGATCCTAGCCGCATCTGCGACCTAACCACAGCTCTTGGCAACACCGGATCCTTAACATGTAGCAAGGTCAGGGATTGAACCCGCATCCTCATGGATACTAGTCGGGTTTGTTAACCACTGAGCCATGACAGTAACTCCTGCTCGATTTATTCATTAAAAAAAAAAAAAAAAAAAAAAGCCACCTTTTTGGGAGCTTGTGGTTCTTTTCACTGTCAGTGAGGGTTAACACTCCTGGGCTACAGTCATTGTTGCTGAAGGGTTCTGAAGATGTTTTTGAGGCCAAATCTAACATCTTTTGTAGCCAAGATTTAGTTTTTATCTTCTCATAACATGTAGTTTCTTGTCTTCCTTTATTTGTTATTTTAACGCCCGGGTTTAAGAACTTTAATTCTTCCAAGACAGAACATTAAAACTCTTGGCGGATGTTCTCATTATTCCCCATCAGACATACTCGCCTTTCCTCTGTGGCAGGTTTTTGTCGACAATGAAGCAGAACGCCCTGCAAGGGGTGGTGCCCAATGAGACGGAAGATTTGAACATAGAACACCTGCAGCTGCTCCTTCTCATTTTCCACAACTTCAGCGAGAAAGGCCGGCGGGACATACTGACCCTTTTTGTGCAGATCATCCAGGAGCTGAGCGCCAACATGGATGCCCAGATGCGCTCTGTGCCCCTCATCCTGGCTCGCCTCCTTCTGATCTTCGATTATCTGCTTCATCAGTACTCCAAAGCCCCTGTGTATCTGTTCGAGCAGGTAGAGAGGAACACATTCGTTTATGCTTTGTAGCTGCTATCGAGTGTTCTTCTCAAGGTTGCCGTGATCCCAACTGAGATGACCTGCTCAGTTTAGGTTTGAGGTGTTCGTTGAGGGACGTTTGAGTAGCCTTAGGAAGACCCCTGGGACTTGTGTCTGCGCACCCACACTCTGTGTTTAGCCAGAAGCGATGAAGGCAGGTTACTTGATTTGATGTGTGTGTCGAAATTAGATTGTGGGCTCTTTTCACAGGGGTCCTTTGAATCACTCCACTTTTATCTCTGTCTAGCACAGCGCCTCAAGTGTTGGGCTTCAATGAGTATTTGTTAGTGATGGTCTGGCAGTAAATGTTGTGGATTAGTAAATTCCTTTGTTGCAAGGATCCAAAATGAGGACGGGAGGGCCATTTAAGGGTTATTACATTCAGCATTTCTTAAAATGTTTCATTGAGCACTGTTCTCTTTATGCTCCAGCAAAAACATGCTTCTCAAAAGAAGTCACAGAAAAATCTAAAATTTTATTTTAATTTGTAAGTTTCCCAGACTTTGATATACCAATCTAATACCATGTCTAGAGTGAGAAGTAGAATGGTGACTGTTTATCTCTCTTAATTTGAGTGTTTGTGTTTTAAAAGGTGCAGCATAATCTGCTTAGTCCTCCCTTCGGGTGGGCAAGTGGTTCCCAGGACAGCAGCAGCCGCCGGGCGACCACCCCTCTCTATTATGGGTTCAAAGAAGTGGAAGAAAACTGGTCTAAGCATCTTTCCTCAGGTCAGAAAGAAGATTGTCAGTACGAAGCTGACTTACTGATTCTTTTTGGCGGTGGTGCGGGGGGGAGTGCATTTGGATCTTGAGTCTTCCTCGAGGACATTTGGTCAGTGGTTCTCCCCGTGGGTGACAGATGCCCATGGATTCAAAACTCTCTTGGAAACAGACTCTCACATATTCGGCATGTGTTTAAAAACAAAAAACAGGGAGAAACAAGTATTAGGAGTCCTAGTATCTGGCCATAGAGTGAGTGTCTGTTTTTCTGCCACACTGGGTGATTGAGTTTAATTTTCCTCAGGCACATGGATCTAACCCAAAGGTTGATTTCTTGGGCTCATAGTGGTGCCCACTCCACCCCCAAACAGCAATGGGAGCCAGGACACCCTCTCCAGTGTTCTCACGTAGCACTTGTATGTACTTTCTACGGGGAACCTCTTGTGTTCATTTTAGCGGGTGTTTGCTTTCTTCCCAAGGTTGTTAGGTGGAAAGTGTATTTGGTGGAAACTTTCACCAAGCCCTGGTATGAATTTATTGTCATTGGGATCTCCTAGGTAATTAGTCTCTTTGATATTCAGCAAAGGGCATTTAAGTTAAAGTCAGTTGGTTAATGATACAGTATTGTTGATTAACTTGATGGTAGAGCACTTAGTTAACTCCCAGAAAAGGAGGTATTTTTTTTTGTTTGTTTTTTTAGGGCTGCACGCACGGCATATGGAGGTTCCTAGGCTACGGGTCAAATCAAAGTTACAGCCGCTGGCTACACCACAGCCACAGCAGCTTGAGATCCAAGCTGCATCTGTGACCTACACCACGGCTCATGGCGATGCAGGATCCTTAACCCACTGAGCGAGGCCAGGGATCGAACCTGCAACCTCATGGTTCCTGGTTGGATTCGTTTCTGCTGCGCCATGATGGGAACTCCAAAAAGGAGTTTTTAACTGGGGATGATTGAGGGCCATGGGGCCAGGTCTGGAGACATATGTGGTTGTCACAGTGGGGAGGGAGGGTGCGACTGGCAGTCAGCAGATAGAAGCCAGGATGTCGCTAAATATTCTGCAGTGTGTGGGACAGCTGCCTACAGCAGAGGATTATCTGGGCTCAAATGTCCATACTTAGCACTGGGCTGGGGAAACCCTGCTCGGAGTGTTTTCTTAGTTTTTACATTTTATGCCTGTTAAACCAACTGGAGAATGAAACCATTCTTTTAATAGGCACATTGTTTTTCAGATGCTGTCCCACAGCCCAGATTTTACTGTGTCATGTCCCCAGAAGCCTCAGAGGATGATTTGAACCGACTCGATTCTGTGGTACTTGGAATTTTAAAATCCCATCTCACGTGTGGGTTAGGTGGTCTCCACCAAAATCGGTCTGTCACGGGGGGAAAGGGGATGACTTTCTGTCATGAGGGAACGTGGTCTGTATTAGGATTTGAGCTTATTCTAAAGGGAAAATGTTACTGTGAGATTTATTCCCTGGGCTCCACCTTGCCTGTAGCGGATGTCCTTCTGGTGGCTGACGCCTCAGCCACGTTATCCCTGAAGACCCTCTCTGCTACTATTTTCACATGCAGCTATTTTCTGGACCGAACAGTTGCCTCAGTCTGAAGCCTGCACTTGTGTGCTCTCAGTCACCCATAAACCAGGCAAGGTCCCTGAGAGGGACTCTTGCTGCAGTGAGAATTTCATAACTGTAATTGGAATGAGCTATTTGTCAGTCCCGAGGCTAAGTGATAGTGTATGGGTAGTAGGGAAAAAATATTTCAAAACATAAAAAACGTTTGTCTTCTTTGCTCTTAGGCGTGTGATGTTCTTTTCTCCACGCTTGTCAAGTATGATGAGCTCTACGCGGCACTGACATCCCTGCTCGCAGCTGGGTCCCAGCTCGATACAGTTAGGAGAAAGGAGAACAAGAACGTCACTGCCCTGGTAAGACCACGGACGCCTGGCTCAGTTGGAAGAGTTTGGGATGTGTCTGGTTATTGGGTAGCAGCCTGCCAGAAGTTTTCTTTTGGGATCTAGTCAGGTTACTGTTTATCTGTTTGCAAAACTGATTTGATACTTCGTTATTTCTCCCGCGTTTGGCTGGTTATGTTCACCTGGGAGATGATTTTGTCGTTTTTGCAGTTTTTGGTTAACATTGAGAGGAATGCAACCTGCAGCTAAGTTCCGTATCTCCTGTGAATGCTGGTTGATGAGGGATATTGAGAGCCCCACACTGGAGCTTTTTCTTTGGTCTCATAAATGTGTCTTGTGCCTGTGGAAGCCAGAATGGCAAAGAAGGCCCCAGAAAGGGCCAGCTGATAGTGGGCCTGCTGAGGAGAAGGTCTTGCTCTCTTTTGGTTACCTGGTAAATTATTGGGGAGCCAGTTGCCTCAGAATAGCTTTCTTGGCCTGTGAAATGTGCAGAATATGGGGCAGATTCTTTATATATGCGCTTTACCATTTTCTGTTTGAGATGTATTCTCTAGAAAGACCCGGAGAACAAACTTGAGAGTCAAATCTCAGTTGAAAATCAAGACCCCCACCCATCCAGTTCTGCTTTAAAAATTGTATTTGGAACCGTTCTTACTGTCAGGGAGGTCTTGAGCCAATATCAAAAGCTTCTGCCTCTGGGACTGCTCCTTTTGCTTCTTCCAGGAGGCCTGTGCCCTTCAGTATTACTTCCTGATACTGTGGAGGATCCTAGGGATTTTGCCACCATCAAAGACTTACATGAACCAGCTGGCCATGAACTCGCCCGAGATGAGTGAATGTGACATCCTGCACACTCTGCGGTGGTCTTCCCGCCTCCGGATCGGTTCCTATGTCGGCTGGATAAAGGTACCACCGAGTCACACAGAGCGGGCTGCTAATGGGTATTCAAAGCCAACACGCTCTAATTTGGGGAGCTTTTAAATTTAAGGCTAATGAAAGCTTTCCACCCTGTCTGTATTGCTGTCCTGAACACTTTTTTTCTTGCTGTGACTAGGACCACCTTATCAAACAGGGAATGAAGGCTGAACATGCTGCTTCTCTCCTAGACCTGGCATCCAGCAAGTGCAGCTCAGTGAAATATGATGTTGAAATTGTAGAGGAATACTTTGCTCGACAGGTGTGTTAGTTTTGGGGTCCATAATGACAGAATTTGGCTTATGCCATAGCACTTTTCCACAACTAATTAACATCTTGGATATCTTTAAAGATCTCGTCATTCTGTAGCATCGACTGTACCACCATCCTGCAACTCCACGAAATTCCGAGTCTGCAGTCCATCTACACCCTCGATGCTGCTATTTCCAAGGTCCAGGTCTCTCTGGACGAGCATTTTTCTAAGATGGCTGCCGAGACTGAGCCTCATAAGTCATCCGAGATCACCAAGAACCTGCTTCCAGCCACGCTGCAGCTCATTGACACCTACGCATCCTTCACCAGGTGCGATGGGCTGCCTGCCCAGGGATGTCTGCAACGGGGAATTTAGATGCTTGGGTGGTTTACTTTCTTCTTTAAATATTTTCTAGCGGGAGTTCCCTTCGTGGCGCAGTGGTTAACGAATCCGACTAGGAACCATGAGGTTGCGGGTTCGGTCCCTGCCCTTGCTCAGTGGGTTAAGGATCCGGCGTTGCCGTGAGCTGTGGTGTAGGTTGCAGAGGCGGCTCGGATCCCGCGTTGCGGTGGCTCTGGTGTAGGCCAGTGGCTACAGCTCCGATTCGACCCCTAGCTTGGGAACCTCCATATGCTGCGGGAACGGCCCAAGAAATGGCAAAAAAAAGACAATATATATATATATATTTTCTAGCATTTTTCATAAAGAAAAATAATGTAATTTTTCTAAACACTGTCATTTCTGCTATTCAGTAAGATGAAGTTCCTTAAATATCATGGTATGTAGGTAGAGAAAAATATTTCATAATGCTTTAGAGAGTGTTTTATTTTTATTTATTTTTTAAATTTTTTTTGGTCTTTTTGCCATTTCTAGGGCTGCTCCCGCAGCATATGGAGGTTCCTAGGCTAGGGGTCTAATCGTAGCTGTAGTCTCCAGCCTGCACCAGAGCCACAGCAACGCCAGATCCAAGCCGCGTCTACAACCTACACCACAGCTCACGGCAACGCCGGATCCTTAACCCACTGAGCGAGGCCAGGGATCGAACCCACAACCTCATCGTTCCTAGTCAGATTTGTTAACCACTGAGCCACGACAGGAA
This sequence comes from Sus scrofa, assembly GCF_054392235.1. Taxonomy (NCBI): domain Eukaryota; kingdom Metazoa; phylum Chordata; class Mammalia; order Artiodactyla; family Suidae; genus Sus; species Sus scrofa. The sequence continues at coordinate 82,119,020 of NC_139388.1, read as the reverse complement.
CTCCTGGAGAGTGTTTTAAAACGCATCCCTTTTTATAGTAAACATTGCAGACTTGCTTTGTTTATTCTAGATGATGTTTAAATATTTTAGAATTCCTTTTTGATCTATAAAAATTGGAAATTTATTCACAAGCCAAAATTTCTGGCTTTTCATACATTGGAAGAACTGGCAAAACTGGGCCTGTCTTCCCACGTGACCACTGCAGCTACCTCTTGTTAGCTGTCCCCACTGGGCCCCTTTAACCTCCTTTACTTTATCTGGTCCCTGTAAGATTTTACCATTTATTAGTTCCTGTTCTGTGGGGTGGTGTTGCTGAAAGGAACTTGGATCATTGTGAAACTTAACTGACATCTCTTAATTTGAATGCCTTGCAGTAGATAGAGGACTGTTGCTTGAGACAAAATTTTTGAAGGAATATCAGCAATAAACGTGAATAACAAATATGAGTGCTTGCTATGTGACAAGTACTTTTCTGGGTGCTGGGTACAGCAGTAGCAAAGCTGAGCAAGTCATTGCCCTTTGAGAGTGTTTAGGTTCTAATCTTGCCCATCAGGCTAGCACTTTCTAAACCGAGCTGTTAATACCTGTTCCTGGGCACCTATGTTTGGGAAGTGCTTAAAGACATACTAATGTGTCTTAGACATATATATGTATACATATATTCTTCTCAAAGCCTTTAATGTATACATGGCCCATTTTCTGAGGCCAAGAAGCATGGGGGAGTTATGTCCTGGAATTGAATTTTGTGAGCATTTCAGAGGAAGGCATGTTCTTTGGGAAATGATCACCCCTTGGAATCCTTAGGAGACCCAGCAGGGGCAGGCACTATCAACCCCATTTAGTAGATCAGGCAACCGAGTTGCGGGGTTTTCGGTTTGTCTCAGGTTAGTTTTTCCTAACCAAGATGGAAGCAGAGTCCTTTGGCTTTGACACAGGCCCTTGTTTTTTCTTCAGAGCCTATTTGCTACAGAACTTTAATGAAGAGGGGTCCACTGAAAAACCTTCCCAGGAGAAATTGCATGGCTTTGCTGCAGTTTTGGCTATTGGCTCTAGTAGGTGCAAGGCGAACACTCTGGGTAAGTGAATGTGCCTTAAACAGCAGGATGACCAGTAGTGCTATTTCTCTCCCTTTCTGCTTGTCTGCGGGCATTTACCATTTATTGGAATCTCTCTGTGGGTCAGGCATTGACACAGGTTTATCCGGTTTTGATCTTCACAGTAACCCTTTGAGGTGAATTTTGTTATTATGCCCCTTTACTCACTAGGAAATTGGGGCTTAGAGAAGTTATTTTGCAAATCCTCCATTTGGCGAGTGGTGGAGCTTGGGATCCTAACCCACTCTTACCTAGTTCTGAGGCATTAGACTGTTAGATTATTAGCAGAAGTTTTTGTTCTTCTTTTCATTTATAGAGGCTAGGAAAATTAGCAAGCTACTGCTTTATGTTTGGGAAACTCTTCCTTGTGTTGGGAATGATCTGGTAGAAATTTAGGATGGGGAATCAAAAGAACTTGAGCAGGATTGGAGTTAAGTGTAGTAGTTACCCTTTAAAATTTACAGACATTTGAATGTTCCTGAATTTCAAGTTTCAAGTACCCATTTAATGTTTAGAAATTTACCTCCACGACTTCATTGAATACTATTCATAATGTGCATTAATGATTCCTGCCTTCAAGCTTTGTGTTAAGAGAGAGCAAAGTGATACATAGATGATCTAGGAGATGTTTAATAGTGACTCCTAGTGACTTGCTCTCACTTTGCATCTTTTTTTTTTCCAGTTGTCTTCTTTACTGGAAAGATTAGAAATTGAATATGATGGGAAATGAAAACCTTACAATTGATATTGTTAGCTTTTAAGCAATTAGCAAGTTCTTGGACATAGTGCTGCCATTGAAATACCCATCTAAGTGATCTTCGTAATTATTTTGACAGCCTGGGCTATGGTGTTTCTCTCTGCATTTGGGCTTGGTTTTTAAAATGCTGTCTGTCATTCTTTCTCTTTTGTGGTATTTCCTTGTCCTTTCTGTCTCCTCCAGGTCCAACACTGGTTCAGAATTTGCCATCATCGGTGCAGGCTGTGTGTGAATCCTGGAACAACATCAACACCAATGAGTTTCCCAACATTGGATCCTGGGTGAGTGTCTGTCCTGGGAGTAGGAATTCAGAGCACTAGCCATTCTGTGTTCTGTTATTGTTCTTTAGGCTTAAACTAGCCACCAAAAGATTTTAATCTGCCGTAGCAATTTTTGCTATGGCTTAAGGAATAATCAGGCCTTGAATTACCTTGATGGTGCTCATGTGGTCATTTTCCTAAGAACAAGAAGTTTGTTACCGTGTTACAGGACAACCACTTTCTTACGGTGGACCCTTGAACAACATAGGTTTGAACAGCCTGGGTCCATGTAATTATTTTCACGAACTATGGACTGCAATGCTAAATGATCTGTGGTTGGTTGACTCTGAGGATGCTGAACTGCACATACCGAGGACCGACTGTAAAGTTAGGCATGGGATTTTGACTGCGGACATCGGCACTCCTAACCGCCATGGCATTTGAGGGTCAGCTGTACCATGAGCCTCAGTTTCCTCATCAATAAGCACTGGGATGGTTAAGGGTGTTAAATATAAAGTGCCTAGCACATTATCTAGCACATGAAATCTCAGTAAGTATTAACCGCTCCCTTTCCTTTCTAGGTTACGTGTCAAGAACCCACTCCTTTTGCCATAATTTTATGGAGTAGTTTTTGAGTTCTCTTGGCTTTTAGAAGGCTCTTGAGTCTTCGCTCAGTTTCCTTGATCTTTCGTGTGCTCTGCTCAGATTGCCTCTGTTAACAGATTATTCCCTTGTTACAGTTCTTGCGGGAAAAGCCGAATGTTACAGTCTTGTTTTCCCTGCCTTGTGATCATGACCTCTGTTTACATCACCCAGAGCCACCGTGCAAGGATAATTAAGATTTCTGTGATGGGGACCTGATGTATTGTAACATCCAGAGCCTTCGCAATTACAAGAGCCAAAGAAACAGTTCTAATGTTAAATATAACATACTCTAATTATTTGAAAGTGGTTTTGGGTATATTAACTTTGTACTGAATTTTAGCTTAACTTTAAAAATTTTAACTCAGCTCTGTCCTGACAAAACATTGTGAACTGCTTCCTTTGCTCCACCCCACTTTCCTTCCCACACTGAGTAAGAGTGCAAACTGAGTAGAGCCGTTGTCTCTCAACCACAGTGGGGTGTCTTAGTTTATGTCATCACGGTGTCTTTTTCCCTACTGTCCTGGGCAGTAGACAGTCTATCCATTTACATCTCTTTTGCTTCCTTTCAGCGCAATGCCTTTGCCAATGACACCATCCCTTCCGAGAGTTACATCAGTGCCGTGCAGGCCGCTCACCTGGGGACTCTTTGTGGTCAGAGTCTGCCCCTGGCTGCTTCCCTGAAGCACACCCTGCTCTCACTGGTCAGGCTGACTGGAGATCTGATTGTGTGAGTACCTGCTGTGTAGCCCTGTGCGCTCTCTGCTTCTGTGTTCTGTCATAGCCAGAGGAAGACAGTGAGCGTTTTTATAACCGCATTGTAATGCTTTTCCTGCATGTTTCTATAGCCAAGAGAGCCTGTTGCTTTCCAGTTTGAGTGTTTGCGTAGAATGATTTTTAATGTGGACGTGAAGGGCAGCAGAGTACTGCCTGTCTCTTTCTATGTAGTGCTTTTTAGGAAAGGCATGCAGGGTTTAAATCACACTGTGATGTGGAGCTGCCGTGGGTTTACGTTTCAAGGTGACAGTGATGTATTTGAAGTCATGCTTCTACAATTTCACTGTGGAAGTCAGATGCTGCCATCCTGGGGACTAAGGCAGGCCAGCGGAGGGACTGTTGTGTCTTCCTGTACATAGGTCCTGGGTCAAGTCCTCTGTCTCATTGCCAGATCCAGATCCCTGGCAGTTCTAGAAAAGTTGTCTGGGGGGTTCCTAGCTTGGGTTTCAGTTAAGTTTCTCTTCTGAATATTATGAAATACATCTTATATTATTAATTTAACATTTTAATAAATGGGTTTTTCATGAGGAAATGATTTTTGCTTCTGATAAAAGCATTACGTTGCATGACTATATGTATGTAAAAAACAGCTATCAAAGGGGGAGAAAAAACTGGAATAAAAGCCCTTCCCCTCCTTTGTGCCCCTTGCAGCTTTTTGGAGGGGCACAGTCACTAACTCGGTTCCATTTTCTTTGTTGAAGTTGGTCCGACGAAATGAACCCACCACAGGTAATTCGGACCCTGCTCCCCCTGCTTCTGGAGTCGAGCACCGAGAGCGTTGCTGAGATCAGTAGCAACTCCCTGGAGCGCATCCTGGGACCCGCAGAGTCTGATGAGTTCTTGGCTCGTGTTTATGAGAAGCTCATCACTGGTTGTTACAACATTCTGGCCAATCATGCAGATCCCAATAGGTGAGCGTGATTGAGGAAAAGAGGCAGGTTCCTGGATCTCCTGCTGCCTCGGTGAAATGTACCAACACCAGCTTCTGTATGTCATTAATTGTTTATGATTGTGCCTCTGAACAGAAAGTTTTTTTTTTTTTTTTTTTTTTTTGTCTTTTGTTGTTGTTGTTGCTATTTCTTGGGCTGCTCCCGCGGCATATGGAGGTTCCCAGGCTAGGGGTTGAATTGGAGCTGTAGCCACCGGCCTACGCCAGAGCCACAGCAACGCGGGATCCGAGCCACGTCTGCAACCTACACCACAGCTCACGGCAACGCCGGATCCTTAACCCACTGAGCAAGGGCAGGGACCGAACCCGCAACCTCATGGTTCCTAGTCAGATTCGTTAACCACTGCGCCACGACGGGAACTCCTGAACAGAAAGTTTTGTACTTGTGCACGTTTTGTGTTCTTGTGGACAAGCATGAAAGGTTATTTGAAGTCCTCTTTTGTGATTAATTCTTAGGAATAAACACGCTGTTCTCAATGTGATGAAGTGCACAAAGTAACTTGATACCGTTTCTGATGTTTCTGTGCTTCCGAGATAGGTGTTCTGTGGGATTCAGTGCTCGGATAGCATAGTTCGCCCTCGATAGTGTAGGCCATGTTGTGATGTAGGTGAGCCCCGGAGAACAGCCGAGTGGGTTACAGTGTTATCCCCCCGAAGACTGTACACATACAGAAATAAAGGGCCCAGGTGTTAGGATTTCAGCCTTTTTGTTGTTGAGAAGTCCAGGTCGTCATCAGGGGCTCCCCACCACGCGCCCCCCCGCCCCCCGCCCCAGTCTTTCCCTCTCTCCCTTTCTCTTTCTTTCTAAATGGTTTGAAATACCATAAGTGATTCTTTGAACTCTTAGCCATCAATGATGTCAGTTATTTCAGATTTTAGAAAAAATTTTTTTGTTAGAGTTAAATTCATCATGCATTTATCGAGCACCTCCTGTATGCCAGGGTCTATGCTAAGCTTAGACAAAACAAACTTGAATATTTTTCTCAAGATGTGGCTGCAAATGGACTTTGGATTTTTAATGATCAGTATTAGGTGCCATTGCAACAGCCCTTGTTTCTGGTAGTTAATTTTCCTTTTGGATTTTCAGTGGACTGGATGAATCCATCTTAGAGGAATGTCTCCAGTATTTGGAAAAGCAACTGGAAAGCAGCCAGGCTCGTAAAGCTATGGAGGAATTTTTCTCCGACAGGTGAGCTGTGATTTGTTCTCCTCAGTGAACATTTTGGGGTGCCTCCTGAAAGCGGGGACCTGTGTCTGTTGACTTGGGTGTTCTTTCTCAGGGAATGCTCAAAGCCTGCTTAGGTAGCGTGGGGAGGACTCTGGGTAACTGCTACCCCCTTGAGGTTGTTGATGGAGGGGGTTGATTTCATGAACACCCAGCATTGTTGGCTCACAAATGACCAGTCCCCAGAGGAGATGAGATTGTGAAGAAATAGAACGGATGTCTTTTATGTGAGACTTAATGTGATTTTTCCATTTTGCCTCTTCTGCCTTTCAGTGGGGAACTTGTGCAGATCATGATGGCAACAGCCAATGAGAACCTCTCTGCTAAATTCTGTAACCGAGTTTTGAAATTCTTCACCAAACTCTTCCAGCTGAGTGAGTGACAGCTTTTAGTAATCTTCTTAAGGGAACTTTGATGTCCGGCTAATGACTGCCTGTCTACTGCCCGGGTATAACTCCAGCATGAAAATGCTACCAAGTGGAGAGAATCCCTCAGAGAAAGTTTGGAAGGACGTCCAAGACTTGCTTGGATGGAAGCTTTCCCTTTTCCCCTTGCTCTCCTTCCCTGACCTCCGCCTCTCGGTCTGTCCCTAGCTGAGAAGAGCCCTAACCCAAGCCTTCTGCATCTCTGTGGCTCGCTGGCACAGCTGGCATGTGTGGAGCCTGTGCGTCTCCAGGCCTGGCTCACCCGTATGACTGCATCACCCCCCAAAGATTCTGATCAGCTGGACGTGATCCAGGAGAACAGGCAGCTGCTACAGTTACTGACAACGTACATTGTTCGGGAAAACAGGTAGAGCTATTGCATTTACTTCACTTGTTGTAACAGCCCCAGAAATAAGGACAGAGCGCTTGTGGCCATCTTTCCTTCAGGTATCAGTTTCTAGCGTTTTCTGTGATTCCACTCACTGCTCCATCTCAACAGACTCAAGGAATCTAGTAGAGCTCCTAGATCTTCCTATGGAAAAACTTGTGTGTGACTTGGCCTGTCATTTGTAACATGGGTGAATGTCTTGTGCTGTAGTAGCCCAAGTCCACGCCTGGCCCTAGTATGTATAATCATGCATTTAATGTTTAAACTTCTCTCAATTATTCTTACAAATTTAGAGGTATGAAGTCAGGTTCCTGCTGATTACTTACTTATCAATTTGCTGTTTCTTTTTTACTAGCCAAGTTGGGGAAGGTGTGTGTGCCGTGCTGTTGGGCACCCTGATCCCCATGGCAACAGAGATGCTGGCCAACGGTGATGGGACTGGTTTCCCTGAACTCATGGTTGTGATGGCTACCCTAGCCAGTGCAGGTCAAGGTGCTGGCCATCTTCAGCTCCATAATGCTGCTGTGGACTGGCTGAGTAGATGGTAAGAGGATGAAATTGGAGGAACCCAACCTGTAGGTTACAACATTAGAGAAAAAGGGGATAATTAGTTGCAGATTATTTTCTTTGTAGCGCAGAGTGAGTATAAAAGAAACTCAAACCTCCGCCTTTTTATTGGGGATTGAGGGAGTAGCCAACAACCACTCACTTTAGACTTGATCTTCATTATTAGTAGCATTTCCTTGAGGTCCTGGGGAAAGCATACCACCTGTCACTGATAGGAGCAGAGCCCCCAGATCTCTGATCACCTACATAATTTTCTAAGAATGCCTTTAGTTCACACTGTCCACAGACTGATGCAAGATTTGTAGAGAAACTTTCTTTGGTTCCTTAGATGATTTTGTGTCGTTCCCCCCCCCCCCTTTTTTTTCTGGACAGCAAGAAATACCTGTCACAGAAGAATGTGGTTGAAAAACTGAATGCTAATGTGATGCATGGAAAGGTAAGAAGAGTGAAGAGTGACAGCAGTCAGGGAGTGATGATTCTTATCTTTGTGGCCAGGTGGGAGTGTCTTTCCCATTGGCTTCTGTCCCTGGCTAGCCTGCAGAGGATAAGGCCTATAATCTCACAGGCCTCGAGGTGTGTAATTGCTAACTACATGCCCTTAAGCCTCTTCTGGGTGGCAAGGAGTGATAGAAAGGAATTATTCTGGTAAACAAACATCCAGCAATATCCTTCTTGAAACAGTGAATTATTGGTATTTTTAGATGTGGGTGTGCTCTGGAAAATGCCCCCTGCATTGGAAGTGTGTGCTCTGAGTGTTATATGGGGTTACAGTCTACCTCCTTAGCTCTAGACCTGTTGCTGAGAAAAAAGTTTGAAACTGGCAGAGATCTTGCATTCCGGCATTTTCTTCCTTCACTCATGAACCTGACAGTGGCTGAGAGCAGATAACAGGCCTCTGACCCACCACAACGCCTTTCATCTCTCCCTCCTTTCTTGCTAATCCTTATCCTTTCCACACTGAACTATCAGAGTGCAGACTGAAGGAACTTGCACATCGGAGGCTTTGATGCCAAACTGTTGGGTTTTTTAAGCAAGTGGAAAGATCTGCAGTGGTTTGCTGGAAAATTTTTCACTTCATCTCTGAAGCTGTTTTTCCTGTGCTGCATTAATTAAAAACCCAATATGCCTTTCACTAATGGTTAAAAAATGCTAATGGCAGAAAAAAAAGCCAATGAGAGCTTACTTATACTTTTAATATAGTCTTTTTTTTTTTAACTAAGGTATAATTCAGAGGATGTTACGTTAGTTTCAGGTGTACGACATAATGATTTGGTGTTTGTATATATTGCAAAGTGGTCATAATAAGTCTAGTTAATATCCATCACCATACATAGTGGAAATATTTTTTTTCGTGTGATGGCTGAAGACTTCCTCTCTTAGCAGCATGCACATATGCACTATAGTCACCCTGCTTGACAGTAGATCCCCATGACTTATGTTATAACTGAAAGTTTGTACCTTTTGACCTTCCCTTCACTCCTTTTGCCCATCCTCCCACCCCTGCCTCTGGCACCACCAATATATTCTCTGTACCAACCTAGTTTTTTCTCGAACAGTTTTTGTTTCCACTTTAATTTTATTTTCCCGAGTTTAATTGTGTTTCATTTTACAAGATTTTAAAAGTGTTACCTTTTTGCTTAAGAACGAATGAATTTATTGACCAACTACATGTAGTCATAATAGTGTTAAGAGCTGAGGGAATAGATAATTAACATGTTTTTCTTCTTTGCTTTTTATACCATTTCTTTGATCTTGAGCTTTATTGGAAAAAGCTTGAAAAACAGTTTACATAATAATTAAAATATGGAGGCAGCAGTTTCCACGGTGTGGTGGTCTTCTCTTTTAGCATGTGATAGTCCTGGAGTGCACCTGCCATATTATGTCTTACTTGGCCGATGTCACCAATGCCCTGAGCCAGAGTAATGGTCAAGGCCCAAGTCACCTCTCGGTGGATGGGGAAGAGCGGGCCATTGAGGTGGACTCAGATTGGGTGGAAGAGCTGGCGGTGGAAGAGGAAGACTCCCAGGCTGAGGATTCGGTAAGTGAAGTAAGCACCACGATCACGGCCGAGTGGCACCTGCAGAGCTCATGCTAACAAGCCCTTGGCCCTTTTTTCTAGCCCCTGTGAGTTTTCGAACTTTCCTAGTCCTTGCTGCTTTCTCACAGCTTCCATGACTAATACCAGACTGGTTTTCCTGGCCTGCAGAGCAGGTTGTAGGGATCTGATCTCTTAGGGGGAAGGACTCTTTAATAAGCACGTACCTTTTTCCATCTAGAGTCACTTGCCTTGAATTTCCTTGGTATTTGCATCCAAAATGGAGTTTCAGAGATGAGTTGTTCATGGGCATGGTGTGAGCTTCCTTGTGGAGAAAGCACAAGATTTATTCTTAACCACAAAACCTTTAAGTCTCACTTGGAATTGAAGCATATTTATAGCTTGCAGGCTGTTTCTGATTGGAGTAGGTTTCTACTGGTCACTTATAAGTCTGCGACTTATTCTGCAAAGGGTGTGTTTTTGTGGAGGCCTGTTTGGAAGGGTATATTTCTGATTAAAGAGATTTTTTTTGTCTTTGAAGGATGAAGATTCTCTTTGCAATAAACTCTGCACTTTTACCATCACTCAGAAAGAATTCATGAACCAGCATTGGTAAGAATAGTTTTTCATTTAGGTGAGGGTTTGCTGGGCCTTGATTATTGGAACTTCTGGGCTCATTGGCTGGTCCTTATCCTTTGTAGGTACCACTGTCACACCTGCAAAATGGTTGATGGGGTAGGTGTGTGCACGGTATGTGCCAAGGTGTGCCACAAGGATCATGAGATTTCCTATGCCAAATACGGATCCTTCTTCTGTGACTGTGGTGCCAAGGAAGATGGCAGCTGTTTGGTGAGAGATTGGAACATTCTCTTGGCTAGAAAGGGTGCTTCGTTAGTAACACAGACATGCTTAAGCCAAATGGGAAAATTCCCATGTCACCTTCATGGTGGCCTGGGCCTAGGAGTACGTTCTGGTTGTCACTGATCATGGCCTTAGCAGTTCACTTAGCATATGAGACCTTGCAGTGTACTTAGAGATCCTGCGGTTTATTCTAAGACCGCACAATTTCAGATGCCATAATTGAGACCTGCTGCTGTGAGTGGGTAAATAAAGTATTAGGTGTTAGATAAGAACCATGAAGATCAGCATTCAGACTTTTGGATAACATCCTCTAAGTGGTTGGTCGGTTTCTCCTTGGGGTGAGGTTTTCCTCCAGCGTCTTAGGCAGTATTTCATCTGCGCCTGTGACGTTTTCTGTCCCTAGGCTCTGGTGAAGCGAACTCCCAGCAGTGGCATGAGCTCCACCATGAAGGAGTCTGCATTTCAGAGTGAACCCAGGGTGTCAGAGAGTCTGGTGCGCCACACCAGCACCTCTCCAGCTGACAAGGCCAAGGTCACCATCAGCGACGGAAAGGTTGCTGACGAGGAGAAGCCCAAGAAGAGCAGCCTGTGCCGCACAGTAGAGGGCTGCCGGGAGGAGCTGCAGAACCAGGTGGGCGCAGGGCCTGGCCAGTCGGCCCACGGGCGAGCAGTGCTCCCGGCTCGCCTTGTAGCTCCCGTAGTGGGTGTGGGGTGGTATTCTTCTTTTTCTGAGTTTACTGGTTTCCACAGTGTGAATATGAGTAGGTGTGTGTCAGTCACTAGCTCGTAGGGAAGAATTGTGACTGAGGTGTATTTGGGAGGTGTGCAGGGGTAAGTTTTAGTTGGGAAACCCTCCAGAGCACCCTTTTTTTTTTTTTTTTTTTTTGTCTTTTTGTCTTTTTGTCTTTTGTCTTTTGTTATTGTTGTTGTTGTTGCTATTTCTTGGGCCGCTCCCGTGGCATATGGAGGTTCCCAGGCCAGGGGTTGAATCGGAGCTGTAGCCACCAGCCTACGCCAGAGCCACAGCAACGCGGGATCCGAGCCGCGTCTGCAACCTACACCACAGCTCCCGGCAACACCGGATCGTTAACCCACTGAGCAAGGGCAGGGACCGAACCCACAACCTCATGGTTCCTAGTCGGATTCGTTAACCACTGCGCCACGACGGGAAGTCCTTTTTTTTTTTTTTTTTTTTTTTTGTCTTTTTGTCTTTTTGTCTTTTGTCTTTTGTTATTGTTGTTGTTGAAGAGCACCCTTTCTTGATCAGGGTGTGAAGCACAGAAAACAGAACAGTCCGAATGATTATTTTCTCAGTTTTCCCAAGGCTGGTACAAAACAAGAAGCGTTCTAGGTGCCACGGGGAGAGCTTAGCTGCTTGCACCTAAGGGATGCACTCGAGCAGTGGGTGTCTCCTTGGGACCCCTGGTTTAGAGTAATTGCTCTAGAATTAGCACAGTAGCATATTGACTGGGATCAAATCCTGTGTGATGGTGCGAGTGAGATGAGGGCTGGAATAGCAAAGGGAGGAGATGGATTCTGGGTTCTGAAGGTGGTGGTTGGCAAGGTTACGATGATGAGTGTGACTCATTTTTTTCTGTCCCCCGCTCCCCCACCTTGTGTATTTGGATTTTTCTCAGGCCAATTTCTCCTTTGCGCCTCTTGTGTTAGACATGCTCAATTTCCTGATGGATGCCATTCAGACCAATTTTCAGCAGGCGTCAGCTGTGGGGAGCAGCAGCCGGGCTCAACAAGCCCTCCGTGAGCTGCACACAGTGGACAAAGTGGTTGAGATGACAGACCAGCTGATGGTGAGTGTGTCAGGGCCATGGAGTTGGGCGGGTGTGGGAATCAGCAGATTGCTCAGACGCCAGCGTGTGCTTGGTTCCCTGAGGAGTCAGTGAGTTACAGCAGCCACCTTGGCCATCCTGAACTTAGCAGCTAAGGTCCTGTGAAAGCCAGCTCGCGAGCTGTGTCTTCAAAAGGAGGGAATCTGGAGGCCACGTGGACCAGCCCAGAGCGTAGTCCTCTTTTCAGTCCATACGAGCAGATGAACCCTCAGGTTGTGAGGAGCAGCATTTGGGGGCAATTACAATAGTTAGAAGTGCCTTCTACATGTAGAATAGAAAACCTCCCAAGCGTATCTTCTCCCCTAAGGTTTATCTTGCTTGCAGAAATAATTCTTGTCCTGTTTGGCCAATAGCCCTTTAGGTAATTTTCCTGTAGTTCTTCATACGGCATAGTAAGTCATTATCCACTCTTAACAGCTGCTGCTCAGCATTGAACACAGGACTTGGGGTGTAGACTGCCCGGCCTCTTTAGCAGCTGTGTAAATTAGTAGAAAGTGAAGTGTCGGCTCTTCCAAAAAGGGTGTGTAAAATTGAATGAGGTGCACGAATAGACCTTACAGGGTGACTGCTTTTAAGGGAAAAATAATCACTTGGAGATACACAAACACACACACATATGTTATGGCATTTCATTAAAAACAGGTCACAGGAGTTCCCGTCATGTCTCAGTGGTTAACGAATCCGACTAGGAACCATGAGGTTGCGGGTTCGGTCCCTGCCCTTGCTCAGTGGGTTAACAATCTGGCGTTGCTGTGAGCTGCGGTGTAGGTTGCAGACACAGCTCAGATCCCGCATTGCTCTGGCTCTGGCATAGGCTGATAGCTACAGCTCCGATTCGACCCCTAGCCTGGGAATCTCCATATGCCGAGGGAGCGGCCCAAGAAATAGCAAAAAAAAACCCAAAAAAACAAAAAAAAAAAACCAGGTCACAGTTCTGGAGTCATGGTTTTAGACTTTTAGATATTAAAGATGAAGCTAAAAAATATTGGGATGGTATTGGTGATCCATAAGATTGTTGACTTTAAATTTTCCCAACTCGAATCAATGGAAAAAAAAAAAAAACCCACTTTTATCACTATCATTTTATTTTTTAAAAGGGTATTTTAGGAGTTCCCTGGTAGCCTAGCAGATTTAGGACCCAGCATTGTATTCCTGTGGCTTGAGTCCCTGCTATGGCACATGATACAAATTCCCTGGCTGGGGAATGTCCATATGCTGCAGGCGCTAGCAAAAAAAAATGATAGTTTAATTTTACATTTTTTAAAAGTCAGTACTTAGTAGTAATTACATTTATTTTTTATTTCATTTTTTTTTTTTTCAGGGCCATACCTGTGGCATATTGAGGTTCTCAGGCTAGGGGTCAAATCAGGGCTGCAGCTGCCAGCCTACGCCACAGCCACAGCAATGCAGGATCCAAACCACATCTTTGACCTATACCGCAGCTCACGGCAATGCTGGATTCTTAACCCACTGAGCGAGGCCAGTTATCGAACCTGTGTCCTCTTGGATATTAGTCAGATTCATTTCCACTGAGCCATGATGGGAGCTCCTAAATTTATTTTTATAGAAACATTCACTGCATTGTTATTGGACTGATAATAATTTCTAACTGTTCATGGATCAGAGACTGGTTTCCGTTGCTTTTGGATCAGTTATGCAGTATCAGTCACATGAATCGTGTGAATGAATCCACTTGATCTTTTTTGCCTTGTTATTACCTACTCTCTTTCTTTGCCAGGTTCCCACGTTAGGCTCCCAGGAAGGCGCCTTTGAGAATGTCCGAATGAATTACAGCGGGGACCAGGGCCAGACTATTCGACAGCTCATCAGCGCCCACGTGCTCAGGAGGGTGGCTATGTGTGTGCTCTCCTCCCCACATGGGCGCCGCCAGCACTTGGCAGTCAGCCACGAGAAAGGCAAGGTGGGTCCTCCGGTTCCTTCGCTTCCGTTTGAGGGCGTCTTTGTCTCTGGTGCTGAGAAAAGCAGATGACTAAACTCAGGTTGGCCCTTGGGGGAGAAGGTCCATTGGGTTCCAGGAAGGCTTTGGGGACAGAGCTCAACAGGCTTTTGTATTGGAACGTTGAGTTACTTTATTGGACTCAGAGCCAGTATGACGAGAACGAAGACTGTTTCTACTTAGTAAATTCCCACTTTGCCTGTTGAGCCTATAGGCAGAGGTGATCACTGGCAATTACCAAGGACAGTGTGGCTTCCAGGCTTCTCCAGTTTGGTCACCCTGGAGGACACAAGCTGAGAGACACGAGTGTTGCTAGCAAGGCTCTGTGGTCCTTGCTTAGTTCCTCGCTGCCTCACCAGCCCTCAAAGACACAGAGAAGTTGATGATGTTTTGGAGAAGTTGGAAGAGGGTATCTTAACTCATGCTTTTCTGTGTTCTGGCTTATCACCAGTTATTTTAACTTTGTCTTAACTGAAAAACAAACTTGAGATTAAGATAGCTCTAAAACATAAACATTTTCGTAGAAAATGAGAAGAGACCATGTGTGGAAATTACATAAATATTTTATGAACTGATTATATGAAGAGAAGTTGGTTTTATTACTTACCTCCTTTGTCCTCTCTGGAAGGAGGAATTGAAAAGCAATCCGTGTCTTTTAACCAGGAGACAGAGAGGCTGGTATTGGTCTTGGGGTTTCCTGAGAGACTTCTGCACAAGAAAAGCTTGCTTTTGTTACTGCTCTGTGTTTTGTAAGAGGACTGGGGTTAAGACTCCGTTGCTAACTGTCCTTTGCAGATCACTGTCCTGCAGCTCTCAGCACTCCTGAAGCAAGCAGATTCCAGCAAAAGGAAGTTGACTCTGACCCGCTTGGCCTCTGCGCCCGTGCCCTTCACTGTGCTGAGCCTCACTGGGAATCCGTGCAAGGAGGACTACCTTGCCGTTTGTGGGCTGAAGGTAACAATCTGGATCCAGGCTTAGTTATCTCGGGCTGTGGATCCCAGTCACTGTCTCTCTCCTATTCTCAGGACCACTTTCTCTTAGATATTAGAGCTTATAAGCCACTGGGAATTTCAAAGAAGTCTCTCTCTCAATTTCTTCCAGATCTTCTAGATTTCTCTCGTTTTGGAAATAATCTCTGGGTGTTCTTGAAACCTGAATATGTTACTAGACAGTCTGAATACTGTCTGAAGGCAGGGAATGTTAGGGAAGAAAAAGAAACATTAGAACTCTGGAATGAATTAGCCTACTTTCCAAAGCAGCTTTTAACCCTTCTCTTCCTCAAACCGTGTCCAGGACTGCCACGTGCTGACCTTCAGCAGCTCGGGCTCTGTTTCGGATCACTTGGTTTTACACCCCCAGCTGGCAACAGGGAACTTCATCATCAAAGCCGTGTGGTTACCCGGTTCACAGACCGAGTTAGCAATTGTCACTGCAGACTTTGTCAAGGTACAATTCCAGCTCTTTGATGATGTGGTCCTAGGATGGCTTTGCTTTGAAATCCTGAACACCTAATCTCCATTATGTGCTAGCTCCTCTTAGAAAGTAAAAATACAAAGTCCTAACATTTTGTCGCCTTTTGCTATGTTGCTGAGCAGGAGCTTTCTGTGTGTGGGTAATACACAGTTGATTCTGATTCAGCCCCCCCCCCCCCCCAAACCAAGTGCACAGCTATTGCTGTGCTTGTAGTAGAAGGTGTTGATGTGTATCTCGCCCCTGCTCATTCCTTAGGGGGAGTAAAAAGATACTTAAATCGTCATCATATGCTCAGCGCCTAGCCCTTGCAGATGCTTGCTGAATGGAGAATGGGTGCCCTCCTCACCCTCTGCAGCTCTTTGGGTTCACCTGTGTAATTTGGGCCTGGGGCTGGCTTAGATCCCCCGTATTTACTCTTTCTTCCTTCCATCCTGCAGATTTATGACCTGTCTATTGATGCCTTGAGTCCAACCTTCTACTTTCTCCTGCCTAGCTCAAAGATAAGAGATGTTACCTTCCTCTTCAACGAAGAGGGAAAGAACATCATTGTCATAATGTCTTCGGCTGGGTACATCTATACTCAGCTCATGGAGGAGGCCAGCAGTGCCCAGCAGGGACCCTTCTATGTCACTAACGTGTTGGAAATCAACCACGAGGACCTGAAGGTTAGAGCAGATGCGACCATTTCCTTCTACCTGGATTGAATTAGCTGAGCAAGTCTTCTGTTCTTTTCTTGCTTGTCTTCTTTTTACCTAATAGCCAAAGCTCTAGTCCTTTAGGACTAAATTTGAAGTTTCTCTGTTCTCACTGTACTTGTGAGATTTACCACAGGGATCTTATGCTTAGAGAGCGAGAGCCCAAAGTCGTGGTTTAAAATGACCAGCACAAGTGGGAGCGGGTGCTCAACGCAACACAAGAAATTAATGCACGTGTGGTGTGTTTGTTGTGACAGGACAGTAACAGCCAGGTGGCAGGTGGCGGTGTGTCTGTCTACTACTCCCACGTGTTGCAGATGCTGTTCTTCAGCTACTGTCAAGGACGATCGTTTGCAGCCACCATCAGTCGGACGACTCTGGAGGTGTTGCAGCTCTTCTCCATCAATATCAAGAGGTGGGAGTGCGTGGTTACGGTTGAACCTCCGCATCCAACACCCAGCAGGGCCCAGGTCCAGCAGGTGGGCTCTGCTTGGTGCCCCCCCCCCCCCCCGCTTTTTCTAAATGGCTGCAGCTGTGGAAGCACCACCAGATCCTTTAACCCACTCTGTTGGGCCTGGGATTGAACCTCTGTCTCTTTAGGTACATGAGCTGCTGCATTTGGGTTCTTAACTCACTGTGACACAGTGGGAACACTTGCTTTGTGCCTTTAAATCAAGGAGTACCCAGTGTTGGCCAGTCAGGTGGTCTGCAGGGTTTGTCCTCCACCCTGGAGACTCCAGGCTGTGAGAGGTAGCTTGGAGGGGGTGTGGCCCTGTCACTGTAGCCGGGGTAGCAAATGTGGTTTGGATTTGATTATTGGGTTTTGAGAAGTGAATGTAAGTGTCTCCTAGACACTCGTGCTGCCCACATGCCCTGTAAGTTTTCTCCTGGAGGATTTATCAGTACACAGAAAACATGTCAGTAGAGGGGGCATGCTTGGAGTTCAGGGAGGTGGAGGCCACGGACAGGTTTCCAGGTGATGGGGGTATGTGAGATGGTGAGTGTTTTATTTTTCTTTCTTTCTCTTTATTTATTCATTTGTTTATTTTTGCTGCACCTGTGGCATGTGGAAGTTCCTGGGCTAGGGGCTGAACCCACACCACAGCAGTGATAGTGCTGGATCCTTAACCCACGGAGCCACCAAGGCACTCTATCTTCTCCTTATCTGCCGCTGGAAAGCCATAGTAGTGCTTTCTCTCTGATCTCTATTTTGAGAATTACTTAGCTTGGGATGAAGTGAAAGGGATACCATTCATACATCACTTGATGTGCTGGAGATTCTTAATAAGACAGTGGGTCATTAGCAGCTTCATGGCCCTATGCAGTCGACAGCCTCTGGGCACATAGGGCCCACCTCTTCCCTCATACAGTGGAGCCTGGTCCTAAACCAGGACTCCTGCTGGAGGCACACACTGGGGTGATTGAGAGCACATACGTGGCTTGAAATAAAACCAAGACTCGCGGATGGTTTGAGTCCCTGGGTAGTTATGTTGCTCTGCGAGTCCAGCCACTGGTGAGGATGGACTTTAGGTCAAGAAAAGAACCCCTAGGTGGTGATTGGCACCCTAACCGTGGCGCTTTCTGTTGTCTGCAGTTCCAATGGTGGCAGCAAGACGTCTCCTGCCCTTTGCCAGTGGTCTGAGGTGATGAACCACCCTGGCTTGGTGTGTTGTGTCCAGCAAACCACAGGAGTGCCACTGGTAGTGATGGTGAAGCCAGACACTTTTCTTATCCAGGAGATTAAGACTCTTCCTGCTAAAGCGAAGGTCAGTGCCCCCATTCTCCCATCACTTGAATAGACTAGGAGCCTGCTCTAGCTTTCAATTTGTATGTCATGTCTCTTCCCCAGCCCTTTGGGGGGAGGCCTATAGAAGAACGTCCTCCTGGATGCCTTTTCTTTGCCTCCCTTTTGCACCCCCTCAATTAACTATGGAACCCGTTGCTTCGCTGCCTCTTCCTGTAGGTTCTGATCTGAAGGTGCCAGAACTCACACTCTCCTTTGGCCCCTCCTAGATCCAGGACATGGTCGCCATCAGGCACACGGCCTGCAATGAGCAGCAGCGGACAACGATGATCCTGCTGTGTGAGGATGGCAGCCTGCGCATCTACATGGCCAACGTGGAGAACACCTCCTACTGGCTTCAGCCGTCCCTGCAGCCCAGCAGTGTCATCAGCATAATGAAGCCTGTTCGAAAGCGAAAAACAGCCACCATCAGTAAGTAACTCTCCTCAGAAGATCGCTAGAGGCAGGGGAAGGGAAGGGAAGGGAAGGGGACGGGAATGGCGGTCCTATATTCCTGACGATGACTCAGGTAGACAGTGGCAAGTATCCATGAAGAAAGGGCGACCGTCCTGCTTGCCTGGCTTGTAAAGGCTGAGATGCATGCTGGCAGAAGCAGGGACCACCAGTGTTCTCTGCCACTTGTAGAGACACAGTGTGCAAACGGCTGGCCCCTGTTGGCCTCCACTTGAGGCAGAAGTTCCTGGGTGCCCAGGAAGAATTTGCTCTTGGACCTGGTGTGAAAGCTTTCTCTCCAGCTGTAGGGACAGTGGCTTGCCTGTGGTGATGTGCAGGATAGAACTGATTGAGTAGATTCCTCTGGTTGGTTAATTTCTCACTGAGATGTGTGGAGCCCATTTTAGGCGTCTGAGCTGGGAGTCTTGCTCCTGATGGGTCGAGGGCTCTTTGGGGAGTGAAAGCTTGAATTTAGGAGTGGGCCACTTGGGCTAAGCAAAGACCGTGGCGGGAGTCATCCCACTACCTGAAATTTGTTCTGGGTCTGTGCAAGGTAATTGTGCAGCTCATTTTCCTAAGAAGAACTAGTTTTGTTGTTTACTTTAAAGAAACCAGCTCCGAGAGAGCCTCTTGTTTGTTGTTAAGTGTAACCAGTGCTGACGCCGGATTTCTTTGGCCTGTTAGCCGTGCTGTGCTTGGGGATGATGACTGCTGGCCAGCCAGCCACATGTAGGCATCTTCCTGATGCAAACATTCAGTCCTGGGTTTGCTTAGACAGGTTTAGGGTGGTGCCTGTGGGCTCAGGGCCGCAGCGGTCGTAGAGGCCACACTGACCCATGCTCTGTGGCGATCCGGTGCTGCTCTCCACAGCAACCCGCACGTCCAGCCAGGTGACCTTCCCCATTGACTTCTTTGAACACAACCAGCAGCTGACAGACGTGGAGTTTGGTGGTAATGACCTCCTGCAGGTCTACAATGCGCAGCAGATAAAGCACCGGCTGAATTCCACTGGCATGTATGTGGCCAACACCAAGGTGAGGAGGGACCACGCTGCGCTGGGTTCGGTCCCTGGGTGGAAGGATTCTCCTCCAGTGTAGTTTGGGGACACGTCTCCTCTTAGAATGTGAGACTTACTGTCACTGACCCTTGATTCTAGTTTAATGGTCCCTAAATAACCGAAAATACTTCCTCCCCCGCGGAAGGGCTCCTATCCCAGTGTTACCAGCAGGGTTACTGTGCACAGTAGGGCAGCAGGAGGTGATTAGTGCTGGGAGAACGAAGTCTGAAATTGAAGGGTCTACTCCTGTCTCTTTTTTCCCACCTTTGGAAAAAAGGAAATCATTGCTGGGCAGGTAAAAGGTTTCGTGTAGATCCCACATGTCATTGTCACAGGAAGGCTTGAAAGTTTGCCCCAAAGAACTTGTATTCATTCTAGGATGTGTGCCTCTCCCCCCACAGCCCGGTGGCTTCACCATCGAGATCACTAACAACAACAGCACCATGGTGATGACAGGCATGCGGATCCAGATTGGGACCCAGGCCATCGAACGGGCCCCATCATACATCGAGATCTTCGGCAGAACCATGCAGCTTAACCTGAGCCGCTCGCGCTGGTTTGACTTCCCCTTCACCAGAGAAGAAGCCCTTCAGGCTGATAAGAAGCTGAACCTCTTCAGTGAGTCCCTAGCCCCCTGCACAGACTGTATCCTCTTCACTAGGACAGCTGACTAGGGGTGGAGCCAGTTTTCTGTGGCTCTCCGGTATTTTGGCACCCTCTGCTCTACTGATAGCTCTGTGCTTGCTGCTGGCGTAAAACTCTGAGCTTCATTCACAATATAAAGGAGGCCAGGAGACAGGAGGGTTGCGAGGGGCCACGATAGGGTAAACTCTGCTTCCGGGCTCAGTTCTATAGGGTTGGGTGGCCTTACTGATTGGGCAGAGAGGCGGCAGGATTAGCACAGGCATCACAAAGCTTTCTTAAGGCCTCAGGGCAAGGCCACCGGGGGGTGTTTGGCAGTGCCTTTGAACTCTCAGTGTACAAACCCCTGAGCCTTGCATCAGGCTGGCGATTCTTCTTGCCATTTACTGGCCACCTGTCATACTCTTCCTCCCAGTTGCTGTTAGCATGAATGATGGTGATCTGTGCTCTGAACAAAGGGAGCGGTCAGAGATCCCTGGGCTGGTTTGGGAGATGCAGTACCCTGATGGCACCAGAGATCCCTTCAGTGGTATTTGCAGACTCTTCTGACTAGGAGACTCTTGCAACCTTTGGTCCATGGAACTGTTTCTGCACACTCAGCATCTACATAAGATCAAAGTTCTGTTCAAGTCTCAGGAGAAAAAGTTCCTCTGTGCCTGTGAAATCCCTGTGTCTTGCTACTTTGTCCAGACTAGTCTGGTCTTTGCTTTGGAGGAGGTGGTATTAGCCTCTTAGAGAATGTGTTTTCTGAAGGCTTCTCTTGCTTTGTTGCAGTTGGGGCCTCGGTGGATCCAGCAGGTGTCACCATGATCGATGCTGTAAAAATTTATGGCAAGACTAAGGAGCAGTTTGGCTGGCCTGATGAGCCCCCGGAAGAATTCCCTTCTGCCTCCGTCAGCAACATCTGTCCTTCCAGCCTGAACCAGAGCAATGGCACAGGAGACAGTGACTCAGCCGCCCCTACCACCACAAGTGGAACTGTCTTGGAGAGGTACCAGCACTGGCAGGGGCTGGCTTCAGTTCTCACTGTTTCTCACTCTCCCTGCGGAAATCTGTGTCGAGAGAGAGAGAGAGAGAGAGAGAGAGAGAGAGAGAGAGAGAGAGAGTGAGCCTGTCATAAGTCTAGCCTGTGTTTTCCAGGATTTCGCAGGACTCCCCGCCCCTTGCCTGCACCCACCCACTCAGTGTGTCCTGAGTGTGCAGACAGAGCCTGGAGGCAGTGCTCAGGGCTAGTCTTCCCTGGGGGCTTCTGTCCCTTCCCTTCTCTTAATGCTCAGGTACCCTTTGGAGGAGCCAGAGGCTGCTGACCAGAAGATGCTTAAGCCAGTGTTATAGATTAGGATCCAGTCTTGCTGAAATTGTAGGGGAAAATCTTCCCTATCATTCTGATTTCATCATCTTCTCATCATTCTCTGCAGCAGCTATTTAATGTGGTAATAACACTGCTGGCAAGAGGCTGTCCACGGCATCTTGTAGCAGAGTTCAGAGCCTCCAGAGGCTCCCCCCCGGTGGCCTTCTTAGGCATTGCGCTTGGCTTCTTTGTGCTCAGGAGCTGCTGGTTTGCCCTGGTAGGCGCAGTAACTCGGGATGTAAGATATTCAGTTCTTACATTGTAAGTCCTAAGAATAGCCTGGCTTGGAATCACTGCCTCCCACCGGCAGCCTCCCCCACCCTCCGTTTTCTCTCTCTCCTTCTTTTTTTTCCCCCACCCTATTCTTATATTGTTTGCTTAGGATGTGTTTCCAGGTTTCTCTGAGCTTCACATTTTTTTCCTTTTTTTTTTTTTCCTTTTGCTTCTCCCCCAAGTTCTGAAACTGAGTCCCTAACCAAGCTGGACCGGTTAGTATGCCCTCTTTCTTTTCTCTGCACGAGCGAGTGTGTGTCAGAGAGCGGTGTAACCGATGGCGTGGCTTTGCGTTAATTCCGCTTCCGTGGAAAAGTCCTCTCGCTTCTTTCTGTTCTGGTGATTGCATGGCTGCAGAGCTGTCCCGCGTCAGAGTGGAGAATGCGGAGGGTTGTGCGTGCGCGCTTGGTGTGGGCCGCTGCAGACTCTTGGCCTCCTTTCCCTCCCCCATCCCTCTCTGTTCCTTCTCCACAGCGGGTGAGAAATGGGGTGGGGGCGCTGGGTCAATAGAAAAGTTCTACCGTCTGAAAAGCCGTCAGAGAGCTTGTTCCCTCCACTTGGTTTTATGCCTCAGGTCCCTCTTCCCTGACTCTTGACTGTCTTCCTCTGGCCCTTGACCTTTTCTCTCCAGCTACCTTCTCCACACCTTTCCCTCTGTCCAGAGCTTCTGTCCCCAGGGTGTTGGTCTTTTTAACTGTGCTGCATTAAACCGACAGGAGTGAGCCCTGGGGAGCAGGCTACTCGGTACCCTTCAATGCTTGGGGGTCTACCCTTCCCCTTAGAGAAAATTGCCTGGGTTTCTCAAGGTGCTTTTCAGTACCCTTTGAATGTAGGCAGTCGGCATGCACCTGAAAATATGGTTTGGTCTCTTCCCCATACTTAGGAACTCACGGGAAGTGCCTTTGTGCATTTTCTTGGAGGTATAACTAAGATACAACCTTAGTTTTCCCAGGGTCAGAAGATGGCTTTACCCTTCCCCTCTGCATAGCCCCTTTTGCCTCCTGATCTATGGGCACCTGAGCTTTGGGTCCCATTGCATCGAGACTGTTAAGCCTGTCTCAGTGATCCCTGCCACAGGCAGCAGAAGGAAGCATACTTATCCTCTTTGAGGAAGAAAAGCGCTGTCTTTGAGTTACGGATTATGAACATGGCCTCAGGTTGATCTCCAAGCAGGAGCCAGGTTTCTTCTGGCCTGGAACACAGGGAAACGATATGCATGGTGCCTGTGGCAGGTCTTATTGTGCTTTGATTTTGTATTTGGCATTCATTAGCTGTCCCCCGGGTCCTCACGACTATGGTGTGCCCAGGCTAAAGCACCAGGCAGAGAGAAGGGTGGTTGTTGTACTCAAGCCAGCTTTTCTGTCTCCCTAGGCTGGTTGTGAGTTCTTTAGAAGCCCTGGAAAGCTGCTTTGCTGTTGGCCCAATCATCGAGAAGGCAAGTTACACTTTTTTTAAAGCACATGGGAGCTTTCTGAAGAAGCAGGAAGTCAGCAGAGTTAGCAGAGGCCCCAAAGCCTTGCTGCTAAAGAGCATTCATAGCATAGTCTTGATTTGCAAAGATGATCCAGAGGAGTCTTCAGCTTAAGGTCGTCTGTTCTGTTTTCTGGGGACCCATAGTAAGAGTGTTTTATCGAACAGGATGAGTGCTGATTAAAGAACACTGTTCTGGAAGTCATGACCTCGGACTCAATTTCTGCACCTATATCGTGGGAGGATTGTAGTTTCCGAAATTCTTTGCTTTGCTCCTTGAAGTCCATGGAGCATAATTTACTCCTGGTGGCCGAGAAGGGAGGAGAGGGGGAAGGCAGAGTGTGGACAGTTCACTCTGCATGGATTTGGTGGCGTTAGTGACAACTCCCTTGTCTTCTGCACCAGGAGAGAAATAAGAACGCAGCTCAGGAGCTCGCCACTTTGCTGCTATCCCTGCCAGCACCTGCCAGTGTCCAGCAGCAGTCCAAGAGCCTTCTGGCAAGCCTGCACACTAGCCGATCAGCCTATCATAGCCACAAGGTAATCGGGGTGCCTTCTGTGCAGCTGGAAGTTAGGGTACTGACAAGGTGCAAGTAAGTTGGCTTTTTGGATGTCAAGCAAGGGTAGAACAAAGCGAGGTGGGGAGAGGACGGTGCTGAGGTTAGACCGACACAGTCTGAAGTTTCTCCTGAGAAATTAGTGGCTCTCACTCAAAGTGAGGACAAACCAGTAACGGATTGCTGGTTTGCATTCATTTTTCCTGTTACTCTAATAGGATCAGCAAGATTTAAGGAAGAGAAGAGGGACGTTTGAGCGTGGGTGGCCTCTGACTGGAAGAGAGAGGGGAGGGCGGTCACTCAGGACATGAGGAGCACAGGTGTTCTTGCTCCTGCAGCTGTGGCACAGCGCTAAGGGAGGGGTGCTTGCTTGTAAGGAATTTGAGTGGTTTTTGGAGAGACTGAAGGGGAAATCTGGGGAGAGAGGGTCTCAGCTATGGAAGTAAGTGGCAACTGAAGGAGTAAGGCCAGTTTCTGTAAATGGAAAAGAAGACTCATTCAGATCCACAGGAAGGGGCCACCTGCCCAGATGCCTTGGCCAACCTGCTGAACCTCTCAAGGAAAGGCAGTTTGGGAAACATATCTTTGGTGTGAACCTGCAAAGAAATGCCTTCCGTAGCAAAGAGATTAAGTTCTGGAGAATTGAGTGGTTTCTAGTTTTCCTATCATACTTCGATACTGATTTCATAGCCCTTGAAGTTTACCCATGTTGGGCAGCTTTGATGATCCGTGCAGGAGTCAGTGGTCATTAACCTGTTCCCTTGAGAGGAGGCAGCCCTCCTGATGATCTGCCAGTTCCTGTCTCCCTGTTGCTTTAGTACCAGCCCTGCCTTGCCGTTGGCTCATCCTCTGTGATTCTTTTGTTGTAGGATCAGGCCTTGCTGAGCAAAGCTGTGCAGTGTCTCAACACATCCAGCAAAGAAGGCAAGGATTTGGACCCCGAGGTCTTCCAGAGGCTGGTGATCACAGCTCGCTCCATTGCCATCATGCGCCCCAACAATCTTGTCCACTTTACGGAGTCAAAGCTGCCCCAGATGGAAACAGGTGAACTTGGCCTGTGTGGCCGTGGTCGTGAAATCTGCTTGACCCATTTTCTTTACTCTCTCATCTTCCTGTTCTCACTGACCTCTGACTGACTTCATGCTCTGAGCCGTGCTCTCTTGTTTTTATATCTTGTAGGGCTTTTGACATTAGAATTGTGCCATTCTTAAGTAAATACTCTTTCCAGTGCTTACCCCTTGGACTGTCCTGGAGTTTAGTTAGTGCTCAGGATATCAGATATTATCTTTCTCTGTAGTTATTACCTCTTTAAGATCTTCAGGGTAAAGTGATGCTTGTGCCCTGGTTGCTTTAAAGTAATGGGATCATATCTTTTGCTTTTGTGCTGTTCTTTCCGTCAGTATTTTGTTAATGTGTGTATTGGCCTTGAGTTCTCAGTGCTTGATTCTGTTTCCTCCTTCCTCATCATGCTGGCTGGTTACGAAACCTGTTTTGCCTTCATTAAATAGAGCTTATTGATGCCTTCACAGTTCTGTTATTTACATGCTCCCATATGCTGTCCTCATCCTGTTAGTCCTCTAATGCTATAATCTAGGAATCATTCTAGAAAATTTCAGATGTTCCCCTAGCTTTGTGAAGTTGAACAGTTGGGCCTGAGATGTCTGCATCTGCTATACAATCCTGAATGCTCCCCCTTCTATTTAATTCTAACATACAATGTTTTCTGTGATATTCCTTTCCCAGACTGTTTTTTTCCTAGATGTGCCTGCTGGAGTCTAGGGATAGTTGGCATATTGATTGGGGCCCCACTTGAAACTCCCTCCCCAGGCAAGCGTCCTTGACCTGAGTTAACCTTAAAACAAATTAAATTCCATCTTAGATTTACCGTCATTAATAATTCTTTTCTCCTGCTTAGAAGGAGCGGATGAGGGGAGAGAACCTCAAAAGCAGTTGGAGGGAGATTGCTGTAGTTTCATCACTCAGCTGGTGAACCACTTCTGGAAACTGCATGCATCCAAACCCAAGAATGCCTTCTTGGCGCCTGCCTGCCTGCCAGGTATCATGTTAAACGGGATACTTGATAGCTAGTGAAGTCTCATGTAAGTTCTGTCTTTGAACAGATTGAATTCCTCACCTTTAGCCGTCATCGTCCATCCCTTACAGAATGAATAGCTAGGAAACGGAAGTCTGTGAGATCAGTGCCTTGCTCCTGGTAGAGGAATTTAGCAGTGTAGCAGAGAAGTGGGGGCTTCTTCTATCTCTGCATGTTGGGTTGAATATTTCACATAAAGACGTGTGCATGCATGCATGTGTGTGCCCTTTAAGGTTTTTATAATTGTTTGAAAGAATCTTTGAAAGTTTAATTCAAAGCCAGTTACAAAGGTAGAAGTTCAGAGTCATCCTAGAGAATTATTTCTAGGCTGCTATTACCTTTGTATCTAAAACTTCTCACACTGTCCACAACTCAGGTGAGAGAGTCAGTGTCTGAACAGTGATCTAAAAAAATAGAAGGACCCCTGGTGCTCATGTGTGTTTGGAGGTTGCTTGGGCAGTAAATCCAAGAGGATTGCTGAGGTCGTCTTTATCACCTAAGGTCTGGGGAGAGTGGCGGACGTTTAGACTCTGCCTACCTCTTCACATTTATTTCTGTGATGCAGGATATCTGAAAGGCTTTTGAGGACAGTTGGGGAGATTTAGGAGACTGTTAATAAAACCAATCATGAATAATGCTGACAGCCTACATTACACATGTACCGTGTTTTTGTTTGTTCACTTTTCTGTTTGTCATTTTCTTGTTAGCTTGATTTTTATGTGGGCATGAGAATTCATTCTTTTGTCTCAGACTCTCAAGTAGTTAGAAGTTTTTCCACCATATTTTTCTCTTCTGCAGGCCTAACTCATATTGAAGCTACCGTCAATGCTCTGGTAGATATTATCCACGGCTACTGTACCTGTGAGCTGGACTGTATTAATACAGCGTCCAAGATCTACATGCAGATGCTCTTGTGTCCTGTACGTATCATTGTAAGCCCAGATAATCCTGACCAGCCTGGGAATGTCTGGAAACAATTTTTTTTTTTATAAGATTGCTAACTATTGAAATAAAACAGACTTAAGGGAGATAATGGGACGGACGTAAGAATTTTGAGTGTCAATGAAAGCCTTAACATCCTAGTCATTCCACAGAAGAGAAAAGTTTGAAAAGGGTATGGACTTGGTTTGTATTGTCCAGAGAATATGCTGTGGTTGCGTCACGGTTCTGAGTGAGCGTGCATTCGACGGGTACGTGAATGAACACCGTCGAGGTCTGTTTCCAGTGACCCTGGCACGGAAGCCAGTGTTAGAAGTGCTGATTTTAGCACAGAGCTGAGGTGAGCCCGATCATCTGATGAAAAGCCAGAACTGTTTGTAGAGAGCCAAAGTGACTTCAGGGCCAAACGGGCTGCCAGTCTCTTGCCAGGAACTGAGATACAAGAGAGTAGGAAGTTGGTCTCACAGATGCTGGGTCAGGAAATGGGCTTAACTTCTGACCTTAGTCAGCAGGCTTGCAGGCGAGAGTGGGTAAGTGATTGTCCGTAAGTGATTGTCCAAGACGGGAAGGTGTTTTGTAGACAGTTACAGGAGTGATATCAAGCCTAAGGATGATGGTTTCCCTTTCAACCTCAGGATCCTGCTGTGAGCTTCTCCTGTAAACAAGCTCTAATCCGAGTCCTAAGGCCGAGGAACAAGCGGAGACATGTGACATTGCCCTCCTCCCCTCGAAGCAACACTCCAATGGGTAATGTGAGGTCTGGGTTTCGGCTCGTGCAGGTGTGCTGGGCTGAGGGACCAGGGCAGTATGCGCCAGGGTGTGCTGCTCATGTTGACCAAGGCCCTGGAGACTTCCATTTCTGGAGCCGTGGTTTTACTCTACCTCATTCCAAAAAGAATTTAAGGTGGTATATAAAAATGCATATAGAAAACAGTAAAAATAAGGAAAATCAAAGCCGGAGAAAATAAAGGTACAAGAATAAAATCAAGTCAAGGATACGAAAAATCTACATCGCAAAATCCTGCATGATTGTTAGGTGAAAATCTTATATTTGGCTGAAAGCTTCTTAAGAGCCATGGCAAAAATAAAATGAGAACAGTTCTGAGTTCCCGTCGTGGCTCAGCAGTTAACAAACCCAACCAGCATCTATGAGGATGTGGGTTCGATCCCTGGCCTCACTCAGTGGGTTAAGGATCCCAAGTTGCAGCGAGCTTTGGTGAAGGTTGCATATACAGCTCAGATCCAGCGCTGCTTTAGCTGTGGTGTAGCCCGGCAGCTTCAGCTCCGATTAGACCCTGGGAACCTCCGTATGCCACGGGCGCGGCCCTAAAAAAAAGAAAAAGAAACCAACCAAAAAAAAGACAGTAAAATAACAGTTCAAAAATCATAGTAACTAAAGAAAAAACCACCAATTTTCAGGAAATGAAAAATTTCCTGGCATGAGCGCTCTTAGATTAAGGGTCCATCTTGTTACCTAAGGGGCAGCATCCTTGGTGGACTTATCTCCAGTAAGATTGACAGGAAATTTCCTTCTTGATACACTTGAACACAAGGCAAAGACCTAACATTTCACATTTTGGTAAAATGTATAAAAGAAAATTGTTAGTAAAATATTTCCCAGTCTGAAAAATATTTCTTGATACTGTCTTGAAAGTCTAGTGTGTCCTGTACACTAATGTCACCTTTCCGTTTGGACCAGCCGCGTTGTAACTAGTGGCTGTGGCCGCGATGGGATACAGTGCAGGTCTGGAGGGGGTGTGCAGCTTCGTGACCTTCAGACAGTCTTTGACTTTGACTCATCTTCATTGTGCTTTTGATGAGTCAGGCAACAGATTGTGCATCTTCTGTCTGGGGAGAAGCTGGAGTCCAGGTAGTTTTATGTTTCTGAGTAAGGCCAGATCCACATGCTTTTTCAGCCCGTTGAGTGCAAGGCGAGGTCTCCATCCTGTTGGGACAATTAGGAGTCTAACCTGGGCTTCTCCCTTCTTAGAAGGCCTCTCCCCATCACACAGAAGCTAGTCTGGGCAGGACCGCAGTGCTGTCCTCGGTTTCCATTTGATGGCTTCCCATTTCACTTCTGGTTCTTCTCATAATGATTCTGTAATCTGAAAATCTCACCAACCCAGTTGTTTTGGGGAAAAAAATAGTAAAATCATGCTCCAGGCTGCCAGGACAGATGGCAGTTAAACATCTCGATTGTATTATTTTCCCTGTCTTGCCCAAGGTCTCCTGAGGGTTGGTGGGGGCTCATGGGGCCTGCTGGTCTTAGAGGTTTCTCTGCTTTATGGAATCCGAGGGTTTTTTGGTTTTGTTTTCCTTCATCATCTGGAAAAATCTTTTCCTAAGTGGGGCAAGCTGTCACTGCCAACCGCACCTTCCCAGATCTTGCTAGGCCCAGAAAACAAGAGAGCAAGGCCAGGCATGACCCCTGAGCACTGACCCTCTCCAGCACAGGGAGCGAGCTGGAAGCTTGTCTTGGTTTTTCTTTGCTGTATAGTTTATCTTACCACATGCCGGGGAGGGCAAGCAAGCGCCTTCAGGTGACTGGGGTTTCTTTGACTCAGGAGACAAGGATGATGATGACGATGATGACGCAGATGAGAAAATGCAGTCATCAGGGATCCCGAATGGTGGTCACATCCGTCAGGAAAGCCAGGAACAGAGTGAGGTGGACCACGGAGATTTTGAGATGGTGGTGAGTCTCCCGCTGCAGGAGAGGGGAGGAGCCTCGGAACTCCCCTCCAGCTCTTACTCTGTGGGCCTCTGCAGAGCTGCTGTTTACCCTGGGGCGCTGACGGAGCTTTCTCTCTGCAGTCTGAGTCGATGGTCCTGGAGACAGCTGAGAATGTCAACAATGGCAACCCCTCCCCCCTGGAGGCCCTGCTGGCAGGCGCAGAGGGCTTCCCCCCCATGCTGGACATCCCGCCTGATGCAGATGACGAGACCATGGTGGAACTAGCCATTGCCCTGAGCCTGCAGCAGGACCAACAAGGTAGAAGGCCACGCCAGCACACAGCGGCCCGTTGGCCTTGCGCAGGAAAGAGGGTTTGGCAGTTACTGATATCCAGCTGACGTAGCTTGTCCCCAGATTGGGGGAGAGGTCGATCTGGGTGAGAGCTGCTCAGAGATACAGGTGGAGAGTGAGAGGGACGGTGCTGGAGTTTAGTCTGGGAGCCAATCTCCCAGTTTCTGTTAGTTTGGTGTTTTGGATTATCTCCTCCCAGATCTGTTAGATTCCTCCAGCTTGTGTCCTGCCTGAGCTAAAGGAAGCCTTCCACCACCTCTGTAATGGAATTTGGGGGGTGGATAGCAGTGGCTGTTGAGTAACTTCCTCTAGGCCAGAGGAGGTCACATGCTGGTGAGTTTAGACTCCTGAGGGCGGCAGGTGGCCAGAGCAGTGTTGTGGATGGGGTCTGGAGGGGATGTTGTGCTCACTCTCCACTTGTTTCCCAGGCAGCAGCAGCAGTGCCCTGGGCCTGCAGAGCCTGGGGCTGTCCGGCCAGGCACCCAGCTCTTCCTCTCTGGACGCAGGAACCCTCTCTGACACCACAGCATCAGGTAACTGTCCACAGCGAGGAGCACGGCTCAGGGCCCCAGGACCCTCAGGCCATGTTTCCGATGCTGTGAGAGTGTAATGGGCAGCTGCTTTGACAGGCCATTCTGGACTTCCTGCTTCTGCCTTTGCTTTAGAAATGCGGGTGTGGAAGGCATAGTGATGCAGCTTGGCGAAGGCGCTCTTGGCTCCGCTTCCCTACACCGTGCATGCTGCCTGGCTTCAGCTAAAAGTCCCCACGGAAAGGCCAAGGGAGCGGCTTGCGGGTTGATCAGCTTTAGGGCTTAAGTCTCAGCTTTCCGGGTTCTTCACCAGAGTTCTAAAGTTTTAGACAGTATCAAAAGGGAGACAGAGAGCTCATAGCTTTTAACTTTTTTCTCTTCATTTGTAAATAAAAGTGAAGCTGCCAGGAGCAGAGTTCTCCTTCGGGTCAGCGTGGTTGTCAGGATCCGAGCTTGGGAGGGAGGGCTTTTGTGGACAGTTCAAATGCATAGGAAGTCTTCAGCCCTCGTTTTGCCTTCACTCCCAATCTCTTTCCTAATCTGATAGAAAAAAAAGAAATGTCCTGGGTGGGGAGTTGGACCACGTAGAAGAGACTGGAACATCCAACGGTTTACCAGGAAATCAGCTGCTGAGTAATTTAAGGGTTAATTTAGAGTTTTCAGGCTGACGCTTTCCTGTATTTGTTTCTTTTTTCCTTCTTTTGTGTTTTGGGCGTTTTGTCCTAGATAAGAAAGGGAGAAATTGGCTGTCCCCTCTCACCTGCTGCCATGGCTTGTTGCTTTTCTTAGGCCTCTTTAGTTGCCGTCATTTCCGGCTTGGAGTTGCGCTGTGCTGGTTGTGTTCCTCATGTGCTCTGTGGCTGTCTTGGCTTTCCTCCTCCATGTATCTCATCCAGCATTATCCTCCTGTCTCAGCTCAGCCCTGATTCCGGATGCTGTGGCTGTCTCTGGGGAATTTCCTTGCTTTATTATTAGCATTTGATGAGGATGATTAGGAAATGTGGAATTTCCCACTGAGCTCCCCTCTGGACCACTTGTTTGAAAAAAAAACAAATAGGGTTGATTCAGGAGCTCATGATAAGTGATTTCTTAGCATAAGTATAAATTGATTGCAAAACAACTCTCATTGAAATTCAGAGTCTATGCTTTTGAATGGTGATGGCTAGTTTCCGACTTCAGCAGGTGTCAGTAACACCTAGACTTTGGTGTTTTAGCTAGAAAACTGAGTGTCCATGTCACAGATTCTTCTAGAATCTCTGCACTCTTTTCCTTGCACTGTAATGTAACAGCGAAGGAAATGCCCAGTGAACTGGGTTTTCACTTCTGTCTAAGTACTGTTTGCAATGCACCGTGTATAGTGTTTGTTCCTGTTAGTGATTAACCAGCAAAGCAGATCTTTCCCTTTTTCCTTTGATGACAGGTTGTATAAACTGCATTGTGTCCTCTGCACATATGTGGTTTGATGCTTTCGCCCCAAGGAGGGGTTTTTTACCTGTAACAGCTCTCGTTACTCTCTCAGCTCCAGCCTCGGACGACGAGGGCAGCACAGCAGCAACCGATGGTTCCACCCTTCGGACCTCTCCTGCCGACCATGGTGGGAGTGTGGGCTCGGAGAGCGGGGGCAGTGCAGTGGACTCAGTGGCTGGCGAGCACAGTGGTAATGTGGCTGGGGGTCTTGGTCTGCCTGGGCAGAGGTGGGGACAAAGTAGAAGTGCCTGCCCTGGGTCCTGGGGTTGGGTGCAGGAAAGGGAAATTTAATTATCTGTCAGTGGAAGAAATGGCCTATATCATCCTAAATCATGATTAATCTAAAACAGTTATGATGTGACTTTGAAATCAGTCATTCTGTGGGTTTTGCTCCTTTTATTAGGGGAAGAGAATCGGGGCAAGCCTGTTGTTAATGATCTGGTGTATTGATATAGCAGGCCAGCTATACTAGCTGGTGGGGACGGGGCTCTGAAATCAGGAAGCGTGACAGAGCCGTTTTCACTTGATCTTATAAGTCAGTCTCTGCTTAAAGAATTAGGTATGAAAATTTTTTATGGAAAAGATAAAAGTAGCTGATAATTTCTGGATTCCCAAATGAGTGTATGTTTGCTCTGGAATACAAGATGGAAATTTACCAGCAGCTGAGATTAAGCTGTATTCTTGAGGGTAGATCTTCTGTTCCGTGGGTGTCCAGGGAGTCATTTAGTCATTTCGTGCTCTGGGGCCAAGATCATGAATTCCGTCCTTCTCGAGCTTCACACAGGAGAAGGAGTTTTCTGAAGCTGCCACCAGTCATCACGTGACTGTTGCTGATTTCAGAATGCAATGGATTCCACTCTGCTTTGGGAGTGGATTTGCATTTTTTTTAAAGATTTTTACTTTTTCTGTCATAGTTGGTTTACAATAATTTGCACTTTTTAAACCTTTTCCCTCTAGTATCTGGCCGGAGCAGTGCTTATGGTGATGCTACAGCTGAAGGGCATCCGGCTGGCCCAGGAAGTGTCAGTTCAAGCACTGGCGCCATCAGCACCACCACGGGACATCAGGAAGGAGATGGCTCCGAGGGAGAAGGAGAAGGGGAAGGGGAAGGAGATGTCCACGCTAGCAACAGGTCAGGGCTGACCACTTGCAGTCAAGAGGCTTTCCTATGGGAGGTGGGTCAGGAATAGCATGGTGGATCAGTTGCAGGAGGTGGGGTGGAGATAATAGATAATTTCTTTAGAAATGCAAAGGTAATAAACTCATGAAACAGTTTAAAAGTCCTAGGGACTGTTCTAGGTTTATCTTCCTGGTCCTGATGAGAATGTCATCAAATCAGTTGCAGAAAGAATAGAAAGCGGTTTTTCTCTTAAGTTCTCCCTCTATCCACTAGTAACTAAAGTGACTGTTTTTTCCTTATTCAAATCTTGTCTTGCTTCATCATTACTCATACCCACAAACTCATTTGTAGTGTTCTCTTTATAAATGGCATTGTCCTAGGATCAATAGTGGCAGTTATTAAGTAAATATTAGAAATAGCTTCTTCTTCAGTGTGTTTTTAGGTAGTAGAAAAATACATGTTTATGTCTAGAAGTACCAGCGGTGGGGCATTTGGCAAATTGAAAATAATCCGTAAGATCCTAATCTAGCCCCCTTAAGAAATTCTGGTGGGAGTTTCCTGGTGGCCTAGCAGTTCAGAATTTGGTGGTGGTGCTGCTGTGGCTGGGAATTTCTCTACGCTCTGGGCATGGCCGAAAAAAAATTCTGGTGGTATTTGGTAACTGTCTGGTGGAGTGAATATATTCTTAACCACGAGGTGACTAGACAGAAGAGGAAGAAAAAAAATTAAGAATCTGCTTGTGATATAATATTTGTTTGTTGAGGCCCATAGTTAATCACATTAGTACAGAAATCAGAATTTTGAACTGAATGATGTCCATCCGAAAAAGAAGTCACGGAAGCAGTGAGGCATTAAACATTTTGAGAGGGCATCACACTGTTTGTAGTGTTTGCTGTAACCTATCGCTCCCCCTTAACTCTTTTTTTTTTTTTTAATACAATTTTTTTTTTCATTATAGCTGGGGAACTGTATCTAGTCACTTATGATGGAGCATGATAATGTGAGAAAAAAGAATCTGTACATCCCCCTTAACTCTTGAAACAACTCTTTGGTGAAGATGACCTCTGGGGTCCGTTAACTGATGATATTTTGATGGGGGTTTTGTTTTTTTGGTTTTTTTTTTTGGTCTGTGGAAGTTCCTGGCCGAGGATTCAACCCAAGCCGCAGTTGCAACCTGAGCTACAGTTGGGGCAATGCCAGATCCTTAGCCTGCTACACCACAGGGGAGCTTCCAGATGGGTTTTGTTTTTTAACTGCTTAATATTAAAGGCATCTTTTTTTTTTAAACTCTTAATGTAATTTCTAGGTTAATTCCATGTGTTCAGACAATATGATTTTTGGTTCTTTGAAATTTATTTATTAATTTTGTTTGTTTGTTTGGCTTTTTAGGGCCACAACTGTGGCATATGGAAGTTCCCAATCTAGGGGTCAAATTGGAGCTACAGCTGCCAGCCTATACCACAGCCACAGCAATGCCAGCTCCTTAACCCACTGAATGAGGCCAGGGATCGAACCAGCAAGCTCATGGTTCCTAGTCGGATTCGTTTCCACTGTGCCACGACAGGAGCTCCTCTTTTTTGTTTTATAAGGCCACACCTGAGGCATATGGAAGTTCCCAGGCTTGGGATCTAATTGGAGCTGCAGCTGCTGGCCTATGCCACAGCCACAGCAACACTGGATCCAAGCTTCGTCTGCAACCTACGCTATAGCTCACAGCAACGCTGGATCCTTAACCCACTGAGTGCGGCCAAGGATCAAACCCGAATCCTCATGGATACTAGTCAGGTTTGTTTCCACTGAGCCACTACAGGAACTCTGTCTTTGAAATGTATTTTTTGAAAGTATTTTTAATCCAGTTTTCACCTTTTACCTTATTTTGTGCTTCTTACTTGTTCTGCCTCTTTCTGTGTTTCTTTTTGTCTTCTTTGTAGCCCTCTTGGGTTGACTTGTATTTTTTCACTATCCCATCCCCACCCCACCCCAGTCAAATTTGTACATTTGGAGGTCATTCACTGTATTTCCAGTCTTTTAGTAGTTATGCTAATCATTTCAGTATATATGCTTACCAAAACTAAGGTTGACTAAGAGCCGTATCTTCTTCCTGAATAATATAAGTACCTCAGAAAACTTTTCTCATTCTTACCAGTTTAAGCTATTAGATTTGTGTGTTTTAATTTTAAAAAGTCTTTTTAAAGCTTTCAAGATATTATTGCTATTTTATATCATTTATATGATCAGTGTTCATTTAGATTTGCTCACATATTTACCACTTTCTCTGCCCATCGTTTTTTGTGCATCTCAGGACATTCATCTATGATCATTTTCTTCTTGAATTAGGTCAATTAGATTTTTCTTTAGGGGAAATCCCCTCGTTATAAAATCTCAGGTTTCATTAGTCTAAAATTGTCTTTTTTTAGCTTACATTTTAGCTTAGCTTAGCTGTGTTTTGATGGGTATACAATCTTGTGTTTGATGGGTATACAATTTTTTCTTCCCCAAATGGAAAGTGGAATCCATTGTTACTGCCAATGAGATGTCGCCTTCTGTTACAACTAATGCTTTTTAGAAAATAGTGTCTTTATTGCTGCTGCTTTTAAGATCTTTATTTTGTTACTGTTTATAAAACCATAGTTTTACTGGGATAGGTTTAGGATGGATTTCTTTACATTTGTTCTGCTTGAATGTTTGGGTTAGTATCTTTTATTAGTTCTAGAATATTTAATCTCATTGCACTTTCTTTTTCATTTTCTCTTATTGGGGCGTCACTTAAATATATGGTAGGCCATCATATTCTCTTCACGCATCTTAATAGCTCTTTTTTTAATTCCCTGTGCTTAGTTATTTGTAGTTTCATGAGCTCTGAGTAGCGTCAGAAAACAAATACACAGTTATAAGTTTGAAAGATATGTGAGACTTCTACATTGAAAACTGTGGAAGCTGAGAGAAATTAAGGATCTAAACAAATGAAGGGATATACCGTGTTTATGGATTAAAAGACTCATTATTGTAAAGATAACAGTTGTCTTCAAATTGATATAGGTTCAGTTTAATCCCAGTCAGAAATCTCAGCTGATTTTATATATATGGCAAAATTGACAAGTTGATATGAAAATTTATTTGGAATAGCAAAAAAACTAATATTAGCCAAGGCAGTATTGAAAAAAAATCACAAAATTAGAGGACTGCACAACTGTAGCTTATTATAAAGGTATGTTAAGAGACGTTGGGATGTTGGTACAAGGATAGACAAAATAATGAAACAGGAGTTTCCATTGTGGCGCATCAGAAATGAATCTGACTAGTACCATGAGGATGCTGGTTCGATCCCCTGGGTTGGGGATCTGGCATCGCCGTGAACTGTGGTGTAGGTCGCAGACACGGCTCCGATCCTGCATTGCTGTGGATGTGGCATAGGCTGGCAGCAGTAGCTCTGATTCAACCCCTAGCCGGGGAACTTGCTCATGCTACAGGTAGGGCCCTAAACAACAGCAAAAAAAAAGATGAATGAAAGTGATAAGTTCAGAAATGGACATACATGGTCACTTGATTTATGACAAAAGTGACTCTTCTGTGCAGTGGAGGAAAGGATAGTCTTACCAAATGGCAGTGAGTCAGTTGGATATTAATATAGAGTAAATGTGTCTTGACCTGATCATACACAAACATCACTTGCTCCACACATTTAAACACAAAAGGTAAACCTTACTGGTTTTAGAAGACAAGATATTTTCATAAATCAGGGTTGGCAAAATTTTCTGAAATGGGGAGTTCTTTTGTAGTGCAGTGGGTTAATGATCTGGTGTTGCCACTGCAGCAGCTTGAGTCACTGCTGTGGCACAGGTATGATCCCTGGCCCAGGAATTTTCTCATGCTTCAGGCACCGCCAAAAAAAATATAGAGGACACAAAAAATATTTACCCCTTAAAAAGGAAAAAAAAATAGATGAGACTATATTTCAGCGACTTGTTCTTTTTTCCCTCCTTTTATTTTGGTGTCAAGATTTGAATCAACTAATTTTTCTAATAGGCTCCTGAGTGGAGAAAAGTGGTATGGGAGGAAGTGATATGTTTCTTTTTACTTTTAAGCTCAAAGTTTTGCCTTCTGTGGGTTTTTTTTGTTTTTGTTTTTGTTTTTTTTTGTTTTTGTTTTTTTTTTAATGAGGTTCTCAGAAAAGGCATTCCTCACTTGGGGTAGATTCTGGGCCATTTTTGAGGTCCTTGCAACCAGACACCCAAGTTACCTTCAGAGCATCATGGCTGTCAAGTTTTCAGATGCCCTAAAGTCAGTCTTGGGTCCCTGCTTATCCCTTTGGATTTCTGTCTTCACTCATTTTCTGGCCTAAATAATTTCTTAATTGCTGGAGAGCTCATTAGTGCCTTTATTTTATTTCCTTGTATTCAGTGATCTTTTTAAACTTACTTAAATTCTAATTATTGGTTTGGTAATTAGATTTAATTCTGATCAAAGATTCTGCATGAACAGTCTTGTCTTCCATAAATCATGACATTTCACTCTTTTCTCTCCAATCTTTTATTTATTTGTCTTTTGTCTTTTTGTCTTTTGTTGTTGTTGTTGTTGTTGTTGTTGTTATTGCTATTTCTTGGGCCGCTCCCGCGGCATATGGAGGTTCCCAGGCTAGGGGTCCAATCGGAGCTGTAGCCACCGGCCTACGCCAGAGCCACAGCAACGCGGGATCCGAGCCGCGTCTGCAACCTACACCACAGCTCACGGCAACGCCGGATCGTTAACCCACTGAGCAAGGGCAGGGACCGAACCCGCAACCTCATGGTTCCTAGTCGGATTCGTTAACCACTGCGCCACGACGGGAACTCCTCTCTACAATCTTTATTGCCTTTTCTTGCCTTATTGTATCGGATAGGATGGAAGTGGTTGATAATGATGGAAATCCTTATCTCATTCCCAGACACAAGGAAAAAGTTTTAATATTTTACCATTAAGTATGCTGTTAACTGATTTTCTATGGAGAGTTTTTTTATAGATTCTTTATCAAATTAAGTTTTGTTCCCAGTTTGCTGGGAGGTGTTATATCTTTTTGGTGGACTGCACCTGTGGCATGTGGAGGTTCCCGGGGCAGGGATTGAACCTGCACCATAGCAACAGCCTAAGCTGCTGCAATGACAATGCTGGATCCTTAACCCACTGAGCCACACAAGAACTCCAAAATGTTTTATCTTGAATTAGTTTTTAAAGCTTTTCAGTTGTTTCTGTTGTACTTGGTTGATTATGTCTTTCTCCTGTGTTCTTTTTAAGGTTGTCAATTACATTAATTGCTGTTTTCCATGATTAAACAACCCTTCTGGGAACACCTGATCATGATATCATATGCTTTATATCCCAGGATTTGGTTTGCTGATATTTTACTTAGGCCTGTAATTTTTCTTCTTTGAAATATCCTTGTCAGGTGTCAATATGCATGTTATTCTGGCCTCATAAAGTAAGTAAGGACATGTTTCCCCTTTCTTCATTCTCTAGAAGAGTTGTCTAAGATTGGTAGTACTTTGCAAAGTCTTGGAAAAATTTAACTGTGAAGTCATCTGGGTTTAGATTTTCTTTAAGGGAAGGTTTTAAACTATAGATTCATGCTTTACATTATAGAATTATTTCTATTTCTTCATGTGTCAATTTTGGTATGTTGTGCTTTTCAAGGAAGTTTTTCATTTTAACCTGTCAGCTTTATTGTTCATTACTTATTTTAATTGTTCATTATTTGTTTTATCGTCCTTTTAATGTCTTTAGATCTGTAGTGATACTATACCTTTTTTCATTTCTAGTATTATTAAATTTTCCCCCTTTTGGGGAAAAAAGTCAGTATCAACTTTATTTACAAAAAAACAACTTTTGACATTGATTTTTTTTGTGTCGTATGCCTGCTTTCTATTTCATTTCCACTCTTTATTATTTCCTTTCCCTTACTAAAATTTTTGTTTTAATACCTTATTTTGGGGGGGATTTAACTTCCCATTAGAAAAAGAAGCTTCATAAAATGGAAGTTTAAGTCGTTGATTTTAAGCTTTTTTTTTTAAAGATACAAATTTGAAGCCTCTATAAAATTCCTTTTAAAAGGAGTTCCTATTGTGGCTCAGTAGAAACAAACATTAGTAGTAT
Source organism: Sus scrofa (assembly GCF_054392235.1). Taxonomy (NCBI): domain Eukaryota; kingdom Metazoa; phylum Chordata; class Mammalia; order Artiodactyla; family Suidae; genus Sus; species Sus scrofa. Next base: position 82,080,183 of record NC_139388.1, on the reverse strand, counting down.
CCATGAGGATTTGGATTCAATCCCTGGCCCCACTGGATGAGCTGTGGTGTAGGTCGCAGACGCAGCTCAGATCTGGCCTGGCTGTGGTGTAGGCCCAAAGCTCTAGCTCTTATTCAGCCCCAAGCCTGGGATCTTCCATATGCTGCAGATGCGGTCCTTAAAAAAGAAAAAAAAAAATCCCTTTAAACCTTGCTTAGGGTAGAGCCCACATATTTTGATGTGTTGTATTTTCATTGATGTTCAGTTCAAAATGTTTTCTAGCTTCTGTTGTGATTTAGTCTTTGGCTCATGGGATATTTAGAAATATGTTGCCAACTTTTCAAACATTTGGGGATTTTGTTATTTTTCTGTTACTGATTTATAATTTAATTTACTATGGTTGGGGAACATACTCTGTGATTTCGATCCTTTGAAATTTCTTGAGACTCATCATTATTTCTAAAATGATGTTATATCCTTTTGGGATTTTTCCGTTGTTTTTAGCTGGAGGGTCAATTTAGGTAACCTAGCTATATTGCTAATGGAATTCTCTAAAGTTGTTTTAAGTTAACTTTATTTCTTAGTTGTTAATTAAACAACTGTTAAGTGTTTTATTGTTTTAAATAATATAATTGGATTGGTTTTAAGTTACAAGAGGAGGAAATTCCAATTTTTGGTACACCGTTTTGTTTTGGGTTTTTTTTGCTTAAGTTTCAAGAGTACTATTGTCTTAGAGTTCCCACTGTGGCTCATCGGGAGCAAATCTGACTAGCATCCATGAGGACATATGGCCTCGTTCAGTGGGTTAAGGATTCAGCGTTGCTGTGAGCTATGGTGTAGGTTGCAGATGCAGCTCAGATCCTGCGTTGTTGTGGCTGTGGTGTAGGCTGGCGGATACAGCTCTGACTGGACCCCTAGCCTGGCAACCTCCATATGCTTCGGGTACAGCTCTCAAAAGTAGGGGGGGAAAAAAAGAGTACCACTATCTTAAGAGTTTGAAAAGTCAGTAATCTGGCGTGATCTTGGTCCAGGTCCAGACTCTTCATTACATTGACTTTTTCCTTTCTGTGTATATTCACATGCTCATTATCCAAATCTGAAGATTTTCATCCATCTCAAAACCTGTTATCTTTTATCCTAGAAGTATTGCTAATGTCTTGTCTTTTGGTCACTTGTACCTAATCCTGTTTCTGAGCAATTTCATTCATTTGTAGTCCGTACGTAGCTGGGCTAATTATTTGAAGATGCATGGATGGGCTTTTATGTAGTACTGTATGGTGAAGGTTGTTTTGGTCATTCTTTTGAATTCTTTTTATTTTATTTATTTGTTATTTTTTTTGGTCTTTTTGCTATTTCTTGGGCTGCTCCCGCGGCATATGGAAGTTCCCAGGCTAGGGGTCAAATTGGAGCTGTAGCCGCCGGCCTATGCCAGAGCCACAGCAATGCGGGATCCAAGCCGCCTCTGCAACCTACACCACAGCTCACGGCAATGCCGGATCATTAACCCACTGAGCAAGGGCAGGGACCGAACCTGCAACCTCATGGTTCCTAGTCGGATTCCTTAACCACTGTGCCACGATGGGAACTCCGAGTTCTTTTTAAAATGATTGTCATTTATTACTCAAGATTCTATTTTCACCCAGAATTTTATTATTTTGAAAATATTCTAGATACCCACTAGGATATATAATACATGGAAATCAAACTTAAAAAAATGCATAGGCATATGGTTTCTTGCACACAGCTGGTAAAGTAAAATGAAGCAAAAGCAGTTTATTAATTATAAGAATGAATCCATTAATTGGTTCAGCAAATGGATTGTTAATCTGTGTTAGATGAGAGTGCCAACCAACTTGTTGACAAGACCCTAGCTACTTAATTTGCATAGTGGTTCTCTTGAATGAGCATATTCATTCACAATCCAGAGGCACACATTTGCTACAAAGTCCAGGTGTATGTCTGCAGATGCAGAAGGCGAGGTAGTAGCCAACTGTGTATATGGGAGAACTCATGGTTCTAGTATGGATGTTGAAGTTGAATTTTACACTAGCAAAGCCGATAGAAAAGGTGTGAGAGGGTGAAGCAGTGACCGGTCTTCCTGAGGATTGGGAAACAAGAAGAAAGGGCTGGGGCACCATGCAGCTGGATGATATAAAATTTGTAGATGGAAGAATTCCAGAAAATAATGCCCAGAGGAGGCAGAATAGGGCCATGTGTCAGGAAAAGCCGTAGAGCTTACTTTGGAAGGTTTGATTTTATTACTGAGAACAACTGGGACCGGATTGCTTGAGAAATATTTTAAGTTTCCTCTAATAAGTTTTCAGGGCCATCAGTTATATCTTGGAATAGTTTTGCTCCCCTTCAGCAGAGAGAGATTTTTCCTTCCATTTTCCTTCCTCCAAAGGCATTTCTCACATTTTTTTAAATGCTAGGATTATTCCTAAGAAGTAGGTTCCTTATTTAACCTTGATGGCAGGAGGAAAGAACTATGTTCAGCTGGTTAGTGTTCGTGTATTAGCTCAAGTTTCACATGTTTCCCTTGGCCTTCAGGCTGCACATGGTCCGTCTGATGCTGCTGGAGAGACTACTGCAAACCTTGCCCCAGTTACGAAATGTTGGAGGTGTCCGGGCCATCCCATACATGCAGGTATCCCTCGGTTCACCTGGGTCTATCTCATCATAGTTGGACCATCCTTTGGCATGATCAGAGCTCTCCTCCAGGGGCTCTGTAAAGCCTTGTTTGGTATTAGGTTATAGAATAATGACATGTAATTTTGAATTGCAAGTAACAGCCCTGCATTTTGTAGATGAGAAGCCCAAGGATCAGAGAAATAAAATAAACAGTGTCAGTCTGCAGCCGTCCAGCTAGTTATTGACAGAGCCAGGAACAAAAGTCTGCATCAGAGATTCTTAGTATATAATAACTCCCTGTTAATATTGGTGTTAGAGTGTGGTCTGGAGGCTATGCTCCCACTAGTTGCCTTTCTCTTAGGCAAAATTGTTCTTTATTTAGCACAGCACAGTGCTGTATCTTAAGCCACTTTTGTTGGATATAAGATGTAGGTTAGTTAGTTTTGCAGACTTTTTGCAGAACATTTTCTGTGATGCCAAGGGTGGCATCTACCAAAACTGGGCTCTTCTGCCTCTGGACACTTCAACTTTGATTACCTTGAAACTTAGAACCTTTTCGTGGATTTAGTTACATGATTGACAGAGAAGTCAGGAAACCCAAGGGGTCTTTGGAAACCTCTTTGTTTAGTGTTGTTGCTCTTCGGGGAACTGGCTTTCATGTTTTATCTCTCTGTTGACTTCCAGGTCATTCTGATGCTTACTACAGATCTGGATGGGGAAGATGAGAAGGACAAGGGTGCCCTGGACAACCTGCTGTCCCAGCTTATTGCTGAACTGGGCATGGATAAGAAGGTGAAATTTGAGTCACACTGTGTGATAAGCAGGGATTGGCGAGACAAGTTTTCAGTTTTTCATTCCTCTTTTAAAGAAGCTTCACCTAGTTTCAGGGGGTGACCCCTGAGGACTGCAGTCTTATTGATTCGTCAAAGATGTTTTGGTGCCTACTTTGGCCCAGACATACTTTTGGATCTGGCTGTGCATGCGTCCCTGTCCTCATGGACCTTTTGTAGCTGTTCAAGGTGTAAACAGCAAATTGGTTGTTTGTCTCTTACCATGGCTTCCTGGCTGTGTCAGGCTCTGGATCATCCAGGGACGCTGGGGCCTGCTTAGTCTCTGATTCCATGGGAGGAATAGTTAGCATCAGTGGGCACAGGGTGGCAAGGGGTCTTGTTGAGAGGATCCCTCAAGGCTGGAGTCAGTGTGGTCTTCTGGGCTCCGCCTCCGCCTGCAGGATGTCTCCAGAAAGAACGAGCGCAGCGCCCTGAACGAGGTCCACCTGGTGGTGATGAGGCTCCTGAGTGTCTTCATGTCCAGGACCAAGTCCGGATCCAAATCTTCCATATGTGAGGTATTTAGCCTTGAGCTCATGTCTGATGGGTGCTAGGACGAGGGGCAGAGGGGATAGCCCTCTGTTAGAGCAAGGCCGTTGTCGCTCGGGAGGAGTAAGATTCTAAGCTGTCACCCACCTCTTCAGGAGCAGAGCCTCCACCTCTTTCAGAATCCCTTCCAAGCTCTGATCTTTTCCAACAATCCCTCCATTGGAGGGGTTAAAGGGTTTGGAAGTTCCATTATTGAAAAGCAGGGACTGTTCTGCAAGGCGCAGAATGGCTAAGAGGATTCCCCTCTGTGCGTCGCTATAAGGTATGGTAATAACGCAGAGAAAAAGCAGCGCGTGCGGGGTGGAAAGGAGATTAACACAGAGCAGGGAAGGTAGAAATGGAGGCTGAACTGCGTCCCATCCTAATGAGCTTACGAGCCGTGGGGTTTGCTGGGATTTGCAAGGCTCTCCTAATGGTTTTATTTACAGTAGCTTTTCTCCTACTTTTTTATTCATGTGATCCCCACCCCATCTCCTGTGGAAGCTGTGGGAAGAGCCCCTACTTGGAGAGTGGGGTTGCTGAGAAGGGCCTATAGGGGAAAGTTTTCTCTCTTCTTGAAAGAAATGGGCTTCTTTCCTAGTTGCCCATGGGAAAAGAAAAAACCTCTTCCCTCCAGGTGGAAAGGTTATCAACTCCTTGCCTCCCTGGCTTCTGGCACGTATGAGTAGGGAGATTAGAGTTGAGAACTAGTGTTTCTTTGTTCTCCGTTACCATGCTGTTGTTCCAAAGAGTTGGGGAAATGTTTGAGCTGGTTTGGAAACTTCTCTAACTCAAGAGACTGACTCACTCACTCCCATGACCATGCGCATTCTCAGACTCCTGTGAGCGGGTCTCCTACCCCCACAGCTGGATGACACACAGCTTTTACAGGCCATTCTCAGCTTCTCCCTCTTTCTCCCCAGTCGTCTTCCCTCATCTCCAGTGCCACGGCAGCAGCCCTGCTGAGCTCAGGGGCTGTGGACTACTGCCTGCACGTGCTCAAGTCCCTGCTGGAGTATTGGAAGAGCCAGCAGAATGATGAGGAGCCCGTGGCTACCAGCCAGTTGCTAAAACCGCACACTACGTCATCCCCACCCGACATGAGCCCGTTCTTCCTCCGCCAGTACGTGAAGGTGAGGCCCTTCCCCGACAGTGGCCCACTCCTGTCCCTCAGCCAGAGAACTGTCGCTCTCCTCTTCACCCTCTGTGAGTAGTGTAGACGGAGCCACGAATGTCACGTACTCCCCCTGCTGTCGTGAGGCCCTGTATCAGGCTAGTTGAGAAGATGGGCTTTCTGGTCAGGTGAGTCTGGGAACAGGTCTCAGGGAACAGATGTTGCCACCTACCAGCCGTGAAGCTTGGAGAAGTTTTGTCTGACCTCAGTAAGCCTCAGTGTGTACACCTGGAAAATGAGGCTGCACATGAATCTGCTTTATAGACTTGTTGTAAGCACTGAATGAGGTGATGCTTGTGAAGTACAGTGCCTGGCACATGCCAGTGTGGCTCATAAATGTTAATTACTACCATTTCTGTCCCACTTGAGTCCCTGTAGTGGAGTAGCGTGGCCTGGGCTGGCTCTTATTCCATAATCAGTTTTGAGTAGTGTGGGAATGTAAGGGGATAAAATGCAAATCTGGTCATGTCCTTCTCTTTTCTATAACCTTTTGCGAGTTTTCTATTATAACTTTTAGGTCAAAAACTTCTTTGTGGATCCACCTGTCTACTTAACTCTTGTTTCCTCACCTGCAGCACCCTGCATGCAGCCCTGCTGATCTCTGCGTTTCTCCTCATGTGGCTGTTACCTTCGTAGATGCTGTCCCTTCTGAAGTTCTTTCCTCTCCTCTGCATCCCATCTTTTCCCCAGCTCGTTATTCCTTGTCTTTCCTCAGGACCCAGTTCAGGCATTGGCTCCTTCCCCAACGCACACTTCCCTGCTGTCCAGTCTGGTCCAGGTAGCCTTTCCCTGGTCCCTGGGCTTGCGTGGAGTCCTTCCGTCCAGACTATCAGCAAAGACCATATGTTATTCCTCTCAACCCCCAGTTCGATGACACAGAAAGTCAGAAATCCTTCTCCACTACTATGTGTTCTCTTTTTTCCCTAATCTAATTTTTATGTAAGCAGAGTAAAAATCAATCCAGTGTCAAAAACCAGAGTGAAATGTGAGAACTTTAAAGAGCAGTGAGATCTGCTTCCACCATAACCTTTGCCTGTAATGAAATTGCCCCAGGAGCCGGGGGCCTTTGGGGGGTGTGTAAACTAAACTGTCAGTCCGTGATGGCTCCAGTTTTGAAAGGCACCACTTACCATCTCCAGCATAAGTGGTACCTAGTCGGCAGTAAGCTGGCCTCTTTTCTAACTCTGGCCACGGAAGCTTGTCAGTCACAGGTTTTTACATGAGTGTTCTTCTCCCAGGGCCACGCTGCTGATGTGTTTGAGGCCTACACTCAGCTCCTAACGGAGATGGTCCTGAGGCTGCCCTACCAAATCAAGAAGATCGCCGACACCAATTCTCGAATCCCACCTCCCGTTTTTGATCATTCGTGGTTTTACTTTCTCTCAGAGGTAAGTGAAGGTGCCAGTCGAGCAGAGGATCCGCCAGCTGTGACTGCCTTTGTGGCCGCCTTGTGCCCTGACCCTCGTGCGGTATTTCCCCAGCAGAGTCCCCCCACCATTTAGGTCTCGCCCTTCCGGAGAGTAGTGAGACCGTGGAAGATGGCCATCAAAGCAGGCCGTCCACTCTCGTCTCTGCTTCCGTACATTTAACTTCGCCCACACGTGGTCATAACGGACAAGTTTAGCAGTCCGGACTCTGTCTGGAAAACGGAAAAGTGTCCTAGTTAAAGTAACTGGAAGGTTTTAATATAGAGAATGGGTTAAACAGCTGTTGAAGAACCAAAAAGATAACAAGGGAATGTTGAGGTGACGCAGAGATAGTCACCGTAAGAAGCAGCTGCCAGCAGCCCCACGAATGGGGAGGAGAGGCCTGGGGGATCTGAGGAGGGGCTGCTGCAGCACCACCCCGAGCTCTCAGGGGCTGCAGGGTGCTTGGTTCTGCAGGTGTGAAAGGAGCTGATGGACAGGACCCCGTGCGCCGGGTTTGTCCTTGACTGAAGAAATGCTGGAGGCCGCCAGGGTGAAGGGCTGCTAGGACGGCAGGCAAACAGGGAGGAGCGAGTCCCTTCTCCTCTGGCCTTCTGGCGTCCCTCCCGTGCTCCCGTTGGCAGACCCTCAGGGAACCCACTGCAGAGCAGCAGTTCATTTAGCGTAGCTCTGGACTGGACATCCCAGAACAGGGTGGGTTTGGAACTGAGAGAAGACAGTCTAATAACTCACACAGCAAGTGTGAGGTTAATGTTAGCAAACCCCAGATGACCTCTTCATGTTGTGGAGCTTCTGCCCACCTCTTTGACCTGGACCGGGGATTCTGAATCTCTTTCCCACAGAGTTTCACTCTGAGTGCGCCAGAGTGGAGGCCAGCTTCCCTGTAGATCCCTCAGTTCTTCACAGGGGTAGCAGGAATACCGCTCTTTCCCCCTTTTGGACATTTGTCTTTCTATGCCTTTCTTCTTGTCCCTCTAAGGGTTACTGAAGCTCACCAGGAGGTAGCCTGACTGTGAGGACATAGCTTGGTTTGTGTTCCTCACCAGTTTTTAATAATAGTTCATGAAAACCCAGAGGGCCACGGCTTGTGCATGTACAGTTCCAGAGTCATTGACACTTTGTGCTCTTTCTCCCTTCAAGTACCTGATGATCCAGCAAACCCCGTTTGTGCGCCGGCAAGTCCGCAAACTTCTGCTTTTCATCTGTGGGTCAAAGGAGAAGTACCGCCAGCTCCGGGATTTGCACACCCTGGACTCCCATGTGCGTGGGATCAAGAAGCTGCTGGAGGAGCAGGGGATATTCCTCCGGGCGAGCGTGGTCACGGCCAGCTCAGGCTCCGCCTTGCAGTATGACACGCTTATCAGCCTGGTACGGCCGGTGAGGGGCAGTCGGACAGGGAGAGGGTGTGTGCTGGGGCTCAACAAAGTAGGTAACAGGATGGAGCAGCACCCTCAGGGCTTGTCAGCGCTTAGAGAACATCTGGCCAGGGCCGAGGTCAGGGTCAGCCTGTGGTACCCGGCTGGGTGCTGTGCCGTGTGAACTTGCCTTCAGGGTCCAGGATCTCCCCTCGCTGATCCCGCCCCTGCCTGGCAGTGGTTCTTCCATTATGAGGAGCGGTGCTTGGGCTTCTTCCCAGTGTCATTTGCTCACATTACAGATGGGATCAACCTGAGATTTGTGCACCTCTCATTTTTGTCCTAAAATTATTTATCACCACCCGAGATAAATTGTTTGACTTTGGGGAGTGAATCGAATATATTGCATAAGAACATCTAGAAAGAACATTTTCGGGAGTTTCCATTGTGGCTCAGCGGAAATGAATCTGATTAGTATCCATGAAGATGCAGGTTCAGTCCCTGGCCTCCATCTGTGGGTTAAGGATCTAGTGTTTCCATGAGCTGTGGTGTGGGTCGCAGACACGGCTCAGATCCCGAGTTGCTGTGGCTGTGGCATAGGCCAGCGGCTATAGCTGCAATTTGACCCCTAGCCTGGGAACCTTTCTGTGCCAAGGGCACGGCCCTAAAAAGACAAAAAAAAAAAAAAAAGAAAAAAACGAACGAACATCAACTCCTAATCCAGAGCACTTACCGTAGTGTTTTTAGCAAGAAAAAGAATAAACCTGGATTGTGGAGTTAGGTCATGGCCTACCTTGGCTGCTGCTTTATTGAGTGTTGTGAAGGATCCCTGAAAACACAGGGCCTTTGGGTGGTGGGGCCTAGAAGATAGGAGGCTCAGTAAGCGCCGCAGAGTGTGGGCCTTGGTCCCAGGGTCACTAGGACACTGGGTCAGTCTTGTACAGACGACAAGTGTTTGTAACCCGAAGCCAACACTCAAGGCAGCAGGTGTGGGCAGTGTGGTGGGGTGACTTATTTCTGGTGACCTGTTTCCATTTCAGATGGAGCACCTGAAAGCGTGTGCAGAGATTGCTGCCCAGCGAACTGTCAACTGGCAGAAGTTCTGTATCAAGGACGACTGTAAGCAGTGGCTCTTCCTTTGGTTGCTGTTAGTCCTTCATTTCTTCGAGAACTATTCATTGAGGCCCACTCTATGCCAAGCACTAAACTGGGTGCTTAAGATAGAGCTTTGAGCAAGAGAGGCAGAACTCTGCCCAGCCAGGAAGAGAAGTAAAAACTTTAAAGGGTCCATAGACAAAACTTGGGGTGCTACAGTGAGGATCGTCTTGTTCAAATGAGTGGGTGCAGGTGCCCATCTCTGTAGTGGTTGCAGTGCTCAGTCGGGTGTTTCCACAGAGGGTGTGAGTTCTCCTCTCGACAACGTCCAGCAGAGAACCTGGACAAGGAAGGTGGTGGGAGTGGGGTAGCACCAGCGTGTGGAGAAGGCCTCCTAGTCGTGCGGGTGTGGGTATGGGTGGGTGTGTGCTGTCTGTGTCACAGTTGTCTCAGCGCCCCTGTCTCCTCTGCCCACAGCCGTCCTCTACTTCCTCCTCCAAGTCAGCTTCCTGGTGGACGAGGGCGTGTCTCCGGTGCTGCTGCAGCTGCTCTCCTGCGCTCTGTGTGGCAGCAAAGTGCTCGCCGCTCTGGCGGCCTCGGCAGGCTCCTCCAGCGCCACCGCTGCCTCCTCAGCCCCTGTGGCTGCCAGTTCTGGACAGGCCGCAGCACAGTCAAAATCATCCACGAAGAAGAGCAAGAAAGAAGAAAAGGAGAAGGAGAAGGAGGGTACACGTCGTCTTCTTGTCTTGGTGATGAGGGTGTGGTGTTCTGATCTCTTGGGCAGCACACGGGTCATTCTAGTTGATGTATACTAGTGTATAATGTTGTGTTACTTTCACGTATACAGCAGAGTGATTCACTTTTGCATTTCTAGAGGTCTGGAGTAAATGTTGACTGTTCGAGGTAGCCAACTTTTGAAAAGAAATTCCTTCTCCACTGTCACTATGTTTGTTCACTGATAGGCTTGTGCAGGCACTTGATCCTGTGCTTTTTTGGTAGCTTTATGATGTTCAGTGCTGACCTTTTGTCGTTTAGCAAACAACTAGAGGTTGTTTTCAGGTTGCAGCCGTTTCAGTGAAACTTTTAAGACATGGGCAGAATCCCTTGCCTGTCCACCTGAGCACTGGCTGTAGGCCCCTTGACTGCTTCTTCCTCTTCGTCAGCCCTCAGTCCTGCTCTGATGTTGCAGGTGAGAGCTCAGCCAGCCAAGAGGATCAGCTGTGCACAGCTCTGGTGAACCAGCTGAACAAATTTGCCGATAAGGAGACCTTGGTCCAGTTTCTGCGTTGCTTCCTCTTAGAGTCCAATTCTTCCTCGGTGCGCTGGCAGGCCCACTGCCTGACGCTGCATATCTACAGGTAGAGTCTGGGGCTTAGTTTTAGCAGGCTGCATGGGTCCAGGGTCTGGGACCAGAGTGGGTGAGGCGGTTCTGTCTTGGATTTATGTTGCTTCCTCAAGGTCATGTGTCGCTGTTTACACCAGTCTCAATCCTCTTGACCATCACAGATTTCTCCGTCAAGTTGTCTGCTTTTTAGCTATTAAACTGGTGTCGGAAGCAAGAGATGATCCATTTTCCTTTAAGAAGGCTATGTTTAGAAGTTCGTAAAATGACCAGGCTTGGCTCTTGAGGCTAACAAAGCTCAGTTCCTGCCACCGTTGGATGACGGGAGTAAACAGCATCCTGAGACAGGAAAGACCTGTGCTACTTCTGTTAGGGCTGATTGTCAGCTGAGCAGTAGAGCCATTTACACTTAACTCATGCTTGTGGGGAAGTAGATAGTCTCTAAAACAGTGCCCGAGCCTTGGAGATAAATAAAGGAACTTCAGGATTTCCTACTCCTTATGATATGAACTGTCATTTATCTACAGAAACTCTAGCAAATCTCAACAGGAGCTTCTGCTAGACCTGATGTGGTCCATATGGCCAGAGCTCCCAGCCTATGGTCGTAAGGCTGCCCAGTTTGTGGACCTACTAGGATATTTCTCCTTGAAGACCCCACAGACAGAGAAGAAGGTAACCGATGAGGCTGACTGGCCTCACGTAACCTTTTTTCTCCTGAGTTAAGAACATTATGACCAGGGAGTTCCCGTCGTGGCTCAGGGGTTAACGAATCTGACTAGGAATGATGAGGTTGCGGGTTTGATCCCTGGCCTCGCTCAGTGGGTTAAGGACCCAGCGTTGCCGTGAGCTGTGGTGTAGGTCGCAGACATGGCTCGGATCCCACGTGGCTGTGGCTGTGGCTGTGGCTGGCAGCTGCAGCTCCGAATGGACCCCTAGCCTGGGAACCTCTATATGCTGCGGATGCTGCCCTAAAAAGACTAAAAAAAAAAAAAAAAAAAGAACATTATGACCAACCCACACAGGGTATGGGTATGGGTTTCATATATATATATATATATATATATATATATATATATATATATATATATGAAACCTCTTAAATATATATTAAGCGTTCCCAATGTGTATACCACCTAGGTAATATATACTAGCAAATAAGTACGATCTGAATTTGGCTTAGCCAACAGAAGTAGGTAAAGGGAGGAAGAAAATGCAACTGACTGAAGTTGCTTGGAAAAGAAAGTGCTCCTGGTTTTCCTGGCAGGCAGTCCTGATCACATATCCAAAGGTGTTTCTGCAGTTTGGTAATCATTTCATGGCTTCTCCATAATAGCAAAACTAATCTTCCTCCACAAGATGTAAAAAGATGGACTGTCACAAAGATCGTGGAAACTTTTAAAGACGGGAGTCCTTTAAATGACTAGGAATGAGGCCCCTCTGTGGGTCTAATTGAGGGCTGGTCCTTCTAGGGCAGTATCAGCTTTCCTTTGGGCTCTAATTGATCCTGTATTGACTTCTGTTCTCAGTTGAAGGAATATTCACAGAAGGCTGTGGAGATTCTGCGGACTCAGAACCATATTCTTACCAACCATCCCAATTCCAACATTTACAAGTGAGTTTTATTCTGCTTTCGTCCTGTTTGAAGCTCAGTCAACAGTCTTGAGTTGCTCTTTCCACATTGATTGGCTCTTATATGTGAAGCAATACACAGAGCTGGTCTCTGAATTCCTCCCTTGTATCTGTGTCCTTGCACATAGGAGGGGCTCACAGCGTAACTGCTGAATTAAGGTTTGGTAAGCGGTAATTTAAGAAAGTCACTAGTTTCAAGGGTCGAAGTTTAAATCACATAAGACAAATTTATAGAAATGGTTGCATTTAAAGAAAAAACTTCGGAATTCACATTGTGGCTCAGTGGTTAGTGAACCTGACTAGCATCCGTGAGGATAAGGGTTCGATCCCTGACCTCGACCTCCATCAGTGGGTTAAGGATCTGTCATTGTCGTGAGCTGTAGTGTAGATGGCAGACGTGGCTCGGATCCCGTGTTGCTGTGGCTGTGGTGTAGGCTGGCGGCTGCAGCTCCAATTTGACCCCTAGCCTGGGAACCTCCATATGCTGTGGGTGCGGCCCTAAAAAGACAGAAGGACCCCCCCCCAAAAAAAAACACCTTTTGAAAGAGAATGCTGGTTGAACTTTCTTTCTTTTTTTTTTTGCTATTTCTTGGGCCGCTCCTGCGGCATATGGAGGTTCCCACGCTAGGGGTCTAATCGGAGCCGTAGCCACCAGCCTATGCTAGAGCCACAGCAACGCAGGATCCGAGCCGCGTCTGCAACCTACACCACAGCTCACGGCAACGCCAGATCGTTAACCCACTTAGCAAGGGCAGGGACCGAACCTGCAACCTCATGGTTCCTAGTCAGATTCGTTAACCACTGCGCCACGACGGGAACTCCTCAACTTTCAGTTTATTATTTCCCTGGTTTATCAGGGACTGTTCTTTCAAACTTTATTGAGGTATGATTTACATAGCAATGAGATTTACCTGTTTCAAGTATACAATTCAATGATTTTTAATAAGTTTAATCGGGACTCTTCTTTGAGTCAAATTTTAATGCACTGTTTAGGAATCCTCTGACTTCAGCACAGTTCAGAAATAGGAAACCTCTCAGATCGATCGGTAGAGATGTCCTTCTTGGGACTTGTCAGCCCTGTTTGGTTTCCTCACGTTTCCTTCCTTCTCACATTTCCCACTGGATGGGGCTTGCCTTGGGGAGTATTGAGCTGCACTTTTCTCTAAAACGAAAATCTCCTTATGCTGAGACTGCTTTCTTCCTTAGCACTTTGTCTGGCCTGGTGGAGTTTGATGGCTATTACCTGGAGAGTGATCCCTGCCTGGTGTGTAATAATCCAGAAGTGCCATTTTGTGTAAGTGACACCTCTACCTTGGACAGTCCTGAGCCTTGCAGGGCCAGTGTGTTCCTGTTTCTAGAGCTTGACTGTGCCTCTCCTAATGGTTGGTCACCAGGGGCATGAATCCTTACCTGCCAGGCTACATTAGGTAGAAATGTCATCCCTGGATGAAGAGTGGGTTACACTGATGAATTATGACATGGACAGGATGAGCCGGGAGCCTTGAACTAATGCCGTGTTTTGTGTGGACTTTTGCCTTTAGTACATCAAGCTGTCTTCCATTAAAGTGGACACGCGGTACACCACCACCCAGCAGGTCGTGAAGCTCATTGGCAGCCACACCATCAGCAAAGTGACGGTGAAAATTGGGGACCTGAAACGGACCAAGATGGTGCGAACTATCAACCTCTATTACAACAACCGAACCGTGCAGGCCATCGTGGAGCTGAAAAACAAGTACGGGTTTCTCAGACTCGGGGAGGGCAGTGGGCCTGTGAGGCTCAACACAGTTGTTGGCTTTGGTTGTGGGAATCAGGTAAAGCAGCACATTACTAGAGGCTTCGTGTGCTCTCTTGTCTACTTCAGTCCTGCTGAGGGACCGGGGGCAATTCTTAAGGAAGCTCACTGGGATTATTTTGAATTATGTCCCATGGAGCCCTCAGGGTCTAAACTCTGCAGCAGCCTGAAGGGAAGCTGAGTGAGGCAGACTCCAGGCTTCTCCTACCCATGATAACTAGAGTGGTTCTCTTTTCATATAAACTTCTGTGTGGGAAGTGGTTGTTTCTTGGATGAAGACCCTGGCCTCTTCTTCTCAGGGCAGGCAGTATTTCTCAGGAAGCTTCTCAAGTACCAAGTCCTTCCATTTCTGCATGGGGCCTTCCCTCTGTGTATGCCGATGTTGGATCTTTCGGGCTCATCTGTCCCAGTGTCCGAATCGAGGCATGTCATGTGCAGGCCTGAGAAAACACTAGCCCGGGTCACAGGGTCGACTCTTACAGAAACAGATCACTCGTTGAAGGCTCAAGCATTGCCCTTGGCCAGAGAGCATAGGTAGATGCTGCTTGAATGTTAGCCTTAGAGTGAGGGCCATGCTGTGCCTTGGATGGAAGTGTTGGAATTGTTAAGAGGCAGCGTAGAGCCAGCGTGTACCACACGAACAAATGGCCACCAGGAACTCTGCCTAAAGGAAGTTTTCTCCTTGTCCTTTGAAAAGCAGAATTAACATTGGTGACCTACAAGTGAAAGCTGCTCACTGGGCCGGCCCAGTCCCCTCTGGAGAAGGTGGATCTGGTTTCCTGTCGGGTAGGGTCAGGGCAGCTGCTGATAAAGCCCTCAGGCTCTGGAGTGAGGCTGAGGACTCACATCCCTTAGAGAATTTATGTTCCTCAATTTCCTTAACTATGACATGGAGGTAAGTCTACTTTCAGGGTGTTAAGGGTTAGATGTGTTAGTGTATGTGAAGTGGTGAGAACAGAGCCTGGCATATAGTGAGAGCTCAGTAAGTGTCAGCTCTCATTACATAAATAGAGTTACCTCTAGATTGCCACAGGCCTCTTCTCTCGGACTCTGCCTGACTCTTGGTCCGGATCCTGATACGTCCCTCTGCCTCTCTAGAGCAACCTGAGCTTCATCCTTCCTCCCAAGGTAGTGGTCCTGATGGGAACTGTCGGCAGGCAGCATCATGGTAGCTCTTGGGGCTGCAGGCTTCCGTGTGGCGTACTTGTGGAGGAATGTCTTCATTGGTGCATATTCACTTGTTTTTCTGGAATCTCAAAAATTACCGTATTTGATATCTTAAAGCACCTGTGCGTCCTCTCCTTTTTTTGTTTTGTTTTGTTTTGTTTTTAGAGAAAGGGTAGAGGCAAAACATTTTATTAAATTAAGTTGCCTTTATTTGCCAGATTTTTTTTTTTTTTTTTAAAGAATAATCACTTCATTGCCTTAGGGGAATATGTAAGGGCAGCCTTCTCTTCGTCTCATCAGACTGTCAATGCCGAGGGCCTTGTGAGAAGCTCTCAGGCCCTCTGCCCCTCTGTCTGACACCGTCTCTCTTAGGCCGGCTCGCTGGCACAAAGCCAAGAAGGTTCAGCTGACCCCTGGGCAGACAGAGGTGAAGATCGACCTGCCTTTGCCCATCGTGGCCTCCAACCTGATGATCGAGTTTGCAGACTTCTATGAAAACTACCAGGCCTCCACGGAGACCCTGCAGTGCCCACGCTGCAGTGCCTCAGTCCCTGCCAACCCGGGGGTCTGCGGTAACTGTGGCGAGAATGTCTACCAGTGTCACAAGTGCAGGTCAGTGAGTGGTTGTCCCCCAGGCCAGGGACATTCTTTGTATTTTTCTCTAAGGGTCTCATTATGGGCAGTTTTGGAGTCTGTTGCCCTCACAATAGCAAGAGGATTAGGGGCCTGTAGAGTGTGGAGTTCGAGGGCGGAAAGGCAGGAGTGGGGGAGAGTGTGCGTGTGTGTGCGCGCGCATGTGTGCGTGTGCGTGCATCCATCCTGTGGTGGGGGTGGCAGGGTCCCCAAGTTTAGATCTGGGTCCTAAACTTCCTTGTTACCTGGTTGCTTAGGTCATCCTCGCCTACTTGCAGCCAACCCCCTGTTGTAGTTTCCTGAGTATAGAAGCGGCACAGTCTGTCTCTTCTTCCCCCCAAACCTCTGCTGCCCCCTGACCCAGACACTTTGGATTTTTAGATCCATCAACTATGATGAAAAGGATCCCTTCCTGTGTAATGCCTGCGGCTTCTGTAAATATGCTCGCTTCGACTTCATGCTCTATGCCAAGCCCTGCTGTGCAGTGGATCCTATTGAGAATGAAGAAGACCGGAAGAAGGTGAGGCCACATCTGTCCTGACTCAGGGCAGAGGCTTTGATCTGAGCTGTGGACTGAGCTGGAGTGGGGAATGTGCTTTTCCTTCCAGCTCAAGTCTTCCTCGTCTCAGCACTGTTCTCAGGGCTCAACTTTTGAGTGGGAACAAATAAGGTATATTGGAACACATGGTTTGTTTAGGATTTTGGAGGCGTGGTGGTTGGTAATGAAACTAGAATATCTCAAGCAACAAAGAACTAGATTTGGAAAGGCAGACATTGGATGACTTGCCCTGCATTTGTTCCACTGCCTGCTTCCAATTGCAGCCGCTGGCCTGCCCTCAGCATTAGGTGGTCCAGGGGCTACTTCTCTGCCAGCATGATGTGGTGGGACTGGACATCAGAGGATGGTGGAAAGGGGGGCGCTGTTGGGATAGTCACGTCAAGCACATGGGGGAGCAAGAGAACACGGAGCTTTGGAATCAGGAGGACAGAAGTCCCAGTTCCACCTGTGCTTTTTAGTACTGTGCGACCTGGCATAAGTTGCTTCTCTCAGCGCTTTTTTTTAATAAGTATATTTTATATTATTAGAAATAACATACCCACCCCACAGGATTATTGTGAAGAATAGAAATAATGAATAAAACACAGTATGCGACCTAGAGGCAGTGCCTCAGTAATGGTTCTCAATTCGAATTGCTCAGGGCAGGTTTGCGTCCTGAGACGCCTTCACGCATGTGCCTGTCTCTCCCTGCTTAGGCCGTTTCCAACATCAACACTCTTCTAGACAAAGCTGACCGTGTGTATCACCAGCTGATGGGACATCGGCCTCAGCTGGAGAATCTGCTCTGCAAAGTGAATGAGGCAGCTCCCGAGAAGCCGCAGGTAATGACTGCAAGCTGGAGGGGCATGTGAAGAGGGTTCTGGGTCAGAATCAGCCTGCCCATGGGGAGACCGTCTCAGGGTGCAAGGCTGACAGCTTACCTCTTGCGTTGCAGGATGACTCGGGCACGGCCGGGGGCATCAGTTCCACTTCAGCCAGTGTGAATCGTTACATCCTGCAGTTGGCGCAGGAATACTGTGGAGACTGCAAGAACTCTTTCGATGAACTTTCCAAAATCATTCAGGTAGAGATGGGAGCACCCTGAGAGTGTTTTGTTGTGTGTTATCCATATTGTTTTCTTTTCTTTTTCTTTTCTTTTTAGGGTCACACCCATGGCATATGGAGGTTCCCAGGGATCGAATCAGAGCTGTAGCTACTGGCCTACACCATAGCCACGGCAATACAGGATCTGAGCTGTGGTATACAGCCCACGGCAACCCGGATTCCTTAACCCGGCAAGGCCGGGAATCAAACCTGCATCCTCATGGATACTAGTCAGATTGGTTTCCACTGAACTACAGCGGTAACGCATCCATATTGTTTTCAAAGCAATTCTTTGCTCTCACCCAGAAGTTCAGCCCTGTCGGTGCCGGGTCCAGCTGAGAAGACAAGAGTCCGAGTGGCTGGCGCACAGCTTCTCACCCACTGCAGTTTCTGGTGCTCGGCTGAGAGCCGAGTTCATTCCAGAAAACAGATTCATGAAGATTATGACAGATCTCTTTTTCTTGACTGTTTACAACTTAGCTTTTACTAGAGGTGTTACTGGTTTCAAATTCTGTTTCTGCTTTTCCTAATATAGATGTTTGTAGGCTGGTAGGTAGAGCTCACCACCTCCAGGCCACCAGGGCAGGCCCTATGGTGGATGGAAAGTTACAGACCTCACCTCCGCAGCGTGGAAGGCTGGCCACAGACAAGAGCAGCCAGGGTCCTTGTCCCCAGAATTGCTGGCGTGCCGTCTTGCTGTGTGTCCCTGTGTTTCTGCTTTGTTCTTTATGAGACAGCGTTACAGGGGAGTTAAGGGTATGTGCCTACAATCAGAGGCTGAGTTCTAACACCACCACTTATCTTGGTCAAGCCAACCCCTCTAAGCTTGGTCCTCCTCTGTAAAATGGGGATAAAGTACCTGGTAAGGTTATCAAGAAGGTTAAATTAAATAATGCATATCAAGTGTTTTTTCAAACCAAAGCTAATTTCAAGTTAATTTCCTCCTTTTAATTGCTAATTTCTTCCTCTTTTGTCTAATTTTTTCTGCTTAGAAAGTTTTTGCTTCACGCAAGGAGTTGTTGGAATATGACCTGCAGCAGAGAGAAGCAGCCACCAAGTCATCCAGGACCTCTGTGCAGCCCACCTTCACCGCCAGCCAGTACCGTGCCCTGTCCGTCCTGGGCTGTGGCCACACATCCTCCACCAAGTGCTATGGCTGCGCTTCGGCCGTCACCGAACACTGTATCACGCTGCTCCGGGCCCTGGCCACCAACCCCGCCCTGAGGCACATCCTCGTCTCCCAGGGCCTTATCCGAGAGCTCTTTGATTACAATCTTCGCCGAGGCTCCGCTGCCATGCGGGAGGAGGTCCGCCAGCTCATGTGCCTCCTGACTCGGTCAGAGCCAGCACCTCGACAGTGACGGGGCTAGTCGGTCCTACTGCCACTGGGGGTGGGGGCAGTAGCAGTGCTGGGAGGCGTTGTGCTTCTTGCTGCCTGACAGGTTAGCTAGCTCATCATAGAGGGAAACAAATGCGAAGACATCCAGGGAGAGATGAGAGAACTTGAGTGCATTCGAAGCCCTAGTTTCCTTGGAGGTAGTTTAAGTGGCTTGTGCTTTGTTGGTTCCAGTGAGGTGTGCTGAGGAAATAGTTTCTGAGTTGTGGTGGTAGAGGAGAAGGGAGTGACCGGCCGCCTGGACTCGGGGCTCAAAGAGCAGACAGTCAGAGCCCTGAAGCCTAGTGCTTAAGGCTGGGGCTCTGGGTCAGAAAGATCCAGAGGCTGGTACTTGTGCCTTGGACGGATTATTTAACTTCTTTGAGCCTGAGGTTTTCTTATCTGAAAAGTATCGCTAATAGCAAATACCTTAAAGGCTCATGGTGAGGCTGGAATAGCATAGTTTGTGTGAGTAGTAACTCCTGTCTGTGGAGTTCTTAGTATACACCAATACAGTACCCACAATTGGATATGGAGCATTTACCGGGTAGGTGGTATAAGTTGTGGAACATAATAGATGGTTGGGAAGCATTACTTGCTGTTTTGTTTTGTTTTGTTTTCTTGTCTTGTCTTTTTAGGGCCACACTGGCAGCACATGGAGGTTCCCAGGCTAGGGGTTGAATCGGAGCTACAGCTACCAGCCTACGCCACAGCCATAGTAACACAGGATCTGAGCTGCGTTAGCGACTTACGCCGCAGCTCACGGCAACGCTGGATCCTTAACCCACTGAGTGAGGCCAGGAATCGAATCTGCATCCTCATGGATCCTAGTTGGGTTCGTTAAATGCTGAGCCACGACGGGAACTCCTTACTTGCTGTTTTATTTGTTCATTCATTTAAGAAATATTTATTGACCATCTGTTGATTGCCAGGCACTGTTTTAGACTCAGAAGATGTAGTGGTCGGTGAAACAAAGTTCCTACACTCATGTCGCCTACATTCTAGAGGGGAGGTCGGCAGTAAACAGATAATTACGCAATATAGTGTCGGTGTCAGAGGTGAAGAGAAGTGAGGCTAGGATTTGCCATTCCACGTCCCTGATTGTGGGTGGGGTTGCTGCATAGGATAAGTAAGTGGTCAAGGACAACCTGAGGGGTGATGGTTGAGCAGAGACCTGTGTGGGGTAGAGGGGGCATTGCCATGCAGCTGTTGAGGGCATGACTGCACACAGAGGAAAGAGCAGGGGGCAGGGGCAGCCAGGAGGCCCATGTGGCTGAAGTGAAGGGGCCGTCGGGGAAACGGGAGGGGAGTTAGATCCTGTAGGGTCCAACTGTAAGGACGTTGGGTTTTATTCAAAACAAGCTGGGAAGCTAGAAAGTGCTGTGACACAATTGGTGGGTTTTTAAAAATTATTCATATAGACATTACTACAAAGGGGCATAGATGGGAAATGTGGATGCCTCGTGGGAAGTGAAGTTGGGGCAGTTGGAGAAGATGAGGAAAGAATGGCCGGGACTGAGAGTGGACACCTGGGTCTCCCGGAGACTGTGACACACCAGGCAGTGTCTGGGGACTCAGCAGCCTGGGCTGTGGGCTGGGGAGCAAACCCCCGTGTGCTGGTGCTCCTCTGCCCTCAGCCAGTGTCTCCTCCCGGGAAAGGTGCTGTGGCCTGGCCTCTTTCTCACACAGCAGGGTTTGGGGGCCGGGGGGGGCCGATGTGTGGCCTTGCCCTGGGGAGGCGAGGTAGCCCTAGACAGTGATCCCTTTTCCCTGGGCTCCTCACGTGCAGCGTTGGTGAGTAACAGGGCTCCTTTCCCTGCCTCCCCAGAGACAATCCGGAAGCCACTCAGCAAATGAACGACCTGATTATTGGCAAAGTCTCCACAGCCCTGAAGGGCCACTGGGCCAACCCTGATCTGGTGAGCAGGCCAGCCGAGCGCTCAGACTCCTCTCTCACGCTCCTTCCTTCCCGGCTTCCTCCCTGCCCCTCCCCTTGTGGTGACTGAGGAGGGCGGGGGCAGCACGTTTGCAGAGCGCACGTCCCAGAATGGTTTCCCCACATCAGGGCCAACCTCAGAGAAGAGAAGCAGGCACCCAGCCCTGTGGAGGGTCTCTAGCTCTCCTTTCTCTCTGATGGGCCACCTGCCATCAGCTGGTTTAGTTCCGAGTCCCTGGATTAGAGCTGGGACGTGAGCCCTGGTCCTGGGCTCAGCCCTCCGGACCCTCCTCCTCTCATGTCTCTTCCTGTCGGCCTTCTAGGCAAGTAGCCTCCAGTATGAGATGCTGTTGCTGACAGACTCCATCTCGAAGGAGGACAGCTGCTGGGAGCTCCGCTTACGCTGTGGTGAGTTTGGGGGGACATCAGGTTGGTGGCTTTCCAGAGAAAGGAGAGGAGGTTCAGGGTGCGGTTCTGGGCGCAGAGCAGGAGAGGGCATGGAAGCTGCGCTGGGCCGGCCTCGCTGCAGCCAGGGTGACGTGTCTGTGGGCCTTTCCCAGCGCTCAGCCTCTTCCTCATGGCCGTGAACATCAAGACCCCCGTGGTCGTGGAGAACATCACCCTCATGTGCCTGCGGATCCTGCAGAAGCTGATTAAACCCCCGGCTCCGACCAGCAAGAAGAACAAGGTACTGGACCCAGAGGGTGGGGCGGGGCGGCAGCCCCTGCGGGCCCCAGCCAGCGCCTGCCCTGCCTCTTACAGGCCTCTGCCCACCCTGACTCACCTTCCTTTGTGGCAGGTCCTCAGAGGTGGGTTGGGGTTTTGGGAAGGAATGTGTCTCAGTAGAAAGTCAAGAGTAAAGCAGACTTGAAAATACAAATATGAACAAAGTGTGACTGTGGAGGACGACCTCTGTCTCCAGTCAGAGGGCAAGGGCTTCTGTCCTGCCCTCGTGCCTTTGCACGTGCAGGTTTATGCACTGGTGGGAGGCCTGGGCTCTGAGGCGGACTTAAATCCCAGTTCTTCTACTCACTGACATTGTGATGTAGGCAAGTTATTTAACTTAGGTGGTTCAGTTCCCCATCTGTAAGATAGAAATCCAATTTCTGCCTTCAAGGGTTGGGAAGAATAAACGTCTTAATGCAGAACAAGTGTTCAGAGTGTCTGGGTTACATTAGTCATTAATAAATGTTAGCTGTGGCCATATGGTGTCTCCTCTGCCTAGAAAGCTCTCCTTCACTGTGTTAGCTGCTCCTTAGATGATCCGTTTCTTAGCTAGGATGGCTCTGAGCTTGAATCCAGGGTCTGTCTTACTAATATTTTTTATGTCTAGTGCATTGCATGGTTTCTAGCATATAATAGCCACTCAGTAACTCATTAAGTGATTGACAAAAGCCACATTTTTAAATCTAAAATAGCCCAGCCTAAGATTGCCTCGCTTATCCCAGTTGTAGGCCATCACTCTTCCCCTGAGCCATGGCCGAGGCTGTCAGCCTCCTAGCCATCCTTGTAGCCCTTGGGCCAGTCTGGTTCCTGCTCCATCCTAATGGAATCCTGTGGTGGGAGACAGTCTTCATTGCAGGTTTCTGAGGGGTACGCACCAGGGAGGAAGCTGAGTAGTGAACACCTTATTCCGTTTTCCTTCCTTGGTCTGCCTGACAGTCTCAGAAAAGATGGGACTAGAGTTCCCGTTGTGGCTCAGCGGAAGGGAATCTGACTAGCATCCATGAGGACGCAGGTTCAATCCCAGGCCTCACTCAGTGGGTTAAGGATCAGGCGTTAGTGATGTAGGTTGCAGACTCAGCTCCGATCTGGCGTGGCTGTGACCGTGCAATAATCTAGCAGCTGCAGCTCCGATTCAACCCCTAGCCTGGGAACCTCCATGGTCCTGGGTGCAGCCCTAAAAAGACAGAGAAAAGAAAAGCAAAGACAGGACTGAGGACCGTCCTACCTAAGCCAGTGGTTCTTGATGGAAAAGAGGAACCTCATTCCCATGTAACTGTCGTTTTTTCCCCGCAGTGTGAGGTGGAAGATTTCCACAGGGTTCTTACCCTCTGAGCACTGAAGCCCAGTGTCTGTTCCTGTTTTGCTTAGTTTTAGCCTCGAAAGACCAGCAGTTCTTGAAGTTTGACTCAAAAGATCCTGGGTGTTCCCAGGACTATCAGAGAATCTGGGAGGTCCACAATATTTTCATAATTATCCTAAGGCATGATTTGCCCTTTTCACTCTTGTGGCATGTGTGCTGATGGTGCAAAATCAGTGATGGTGAGCCTGCGGGTGCTTCAGCGGGAAGGGGCGGTGGCCCCAGCTCCTCTCAGCTGTGCTCTTCACAACCGTGCAGTTTCGTCAAGACCATCCTTGATGAAGCGTTGTGATTTAATTTTAGTAACTCTCAACTCTTGAATACTAATATTCAGTGTGACAGCACAGGAGGCCTAGACAGCACGTCTGCGGAGCACTGCAGGGCCGTGGTGGTCCTGGGGAAAAGCACCTGTGTGCCTGGGATGCAAGCTGAACCAGCTGCTTCTCTCATGGCACCCCATTTGTGCCTGAAAGAAAGTTATAGACAGATTGTGGTTATTGAGAATTGGGTCTTTGGCAGACATTTTCTTGAAAAGTAAATGGGTCTTTGGCAGACATTTTCTTGAAAAGTAAATAAGATGAGTCTGTTACTTAAAGAGGAATTGAACTCAGTGAACCAATAATGTCCAAATGACCAGTGCATGTTACTGAATCATTCATGAGTAAGAGATGAATTTTAGTGGAATGGGTTCCAAAACATTTACAGATTTGGTTTCAGAGTCCACATTTCAGCCAGTCTTGAAGAACCTATAATTTGTTGAATTTTTATTTTAGCCTCAAAGAAAAAAATGTACAATTAGTTTAAAAAAAAACTATTAAAAATTCATCTCTTTTCTAATCATATATTTGTGTGAGTTGGATGTTTTTCACATACTTCAGCTAAAGCAATATATCATAATAGTTTGAGCTCAGAGCAGGTATAAGACTCCAGTTGTCTTATTAAAATCGTCTCATTAGATGATTTTAAAAATAGAAAGCAGTGCGACTCCTTTCTCTAGATTATTTTTGATTTGGAAAATGTAAAAAATGTTATTTAGGTTGAATATTTATAAATATTTCAAGAATTGCTGAACTTTCATTTTAATATAGTGCATATCAGAAGGTAGAGCCACACATTACAAGAGCTCTTTGAAGTCCTCGGTAATTTTAAAGAGTGTAATGGGGTCCTGTGGCCAAAAAGTTTGAGAACCACTGGCTTAGGGTTCTGTCTGGGCCTCTGCTGTGCAGGCTGGTTGGGATTAGTAATGGCTCTTTAAATCATGGAGGCTGCTCAGTGACCCCTTGAAGATTTATGTCTGGGAAACTGCAGATCAGCCCTGGGATAGGCATTAGAGTGTGTTAGCGTATGTGGCTGTGGGACTGTCTGTAGGAAACGCAGTCAAGATCAGTGACCCTAAGCTCAGCATGGAGATGACGCTGCTAAATTGGATCAAAATGCTCTAACAGGAACACATGGGGGGCGTAAAAGATGAGTGTGGAGCCTTCTGATCTTCTCGCCTTTGGGTACGTCCCCTTGGGTGCCAGTGCCATCGTGTTGGAGCCCCGGCTCCGGTGTGCCCTCAGGCGCTCTTACCTTGATCACCCTGCTTTCGTCCTGCAGGATGTTCCCGTCGAGGCCCTCACGACAGTTAAGCCGTACTGCAACGAGATCCACGCCCAGGCTCAACTCTGGCTCAAGAGAGACCCCAAAGCATCCTACGAAGCCTGGAAGAAGTGTCTTCCCATCAGAGGTGTCTGTCTCTTTAGGACTCGAGATATCAGTCATTCCTACCCCTGTCTCGCCAGCCCCACCGTCCCTCCTTGCCCGCCCCTTCCTTTTCCTTAGCTCTCCCTGCACCCCTTTGCCTGCCAGGGATCGATGGCAATGGGAAGTCCCCCAGCAAAACAGAGCTCCGCCATCTCTATTTGACTGAGAAGTACGTGTGGAGGTGGAAGCAGTTCCTGAGTCGCCGGGGGAAGAGGGCCTCCCCCTTGGACCTCAAGCTGGGCCATAACAACTGGCTGCGGCAAGTGAGTGACCGTTGCCTGGGCCCCTCGTCCTGCTGCACCGGCCCAGATAACGAGCAGGGTGTTCCTGCCCCTCCCATGTCTGCTCTGTTTTCTCTCTCTTTGCTATGCTTGCTTCCTTTCAACTAGGAAGTAGGTAGAGGTTCTCGGTCACAGGCACCAGCATGGTGGACTGGCCGAGACAGAACCCTTTCCTGCCCTCTCATCGAGCATGAGCTCTCTGCTCTCCTCCCTGACCACCCAGCAGACCTGAGCCTCTGCACCTCCATTCCCCTTTCTTCCACCTTTCGTATCTTCTGCGGTCCTCTTCCTCTTTCTGGCTAATGTGTTTGAAGACGAAAGCAATTATGTTTTAGAAGACTCATTTGTCCTTTGGTGTATAACATAAATGCTTGGCTTACATTGAATGTAAGTATTCAGCATGTAGCTCTCCCAAAAATAGAATTAGAGAAATCTTTGCGAAGGAAAATCCCTGCTTATCTTTTTGCCTAGTTCAGTCATCCTAGGTCTGATCACCAGACTCTTGATGGAGAAAATTTCATGAGGAAGGCAGCTCTCTAGCAGCCTCTTTCCCAGTCTGTAGCAGTCGGATCTTGTGTTAGCTGGTGATTTTTAGCTCTAACCTTTTCCCAGAGGACTTGCTCTGGATGAGTGGCAGTTGACAGGGCTGAGGGCCTGGTGAGACAGGCTGTCATCTGAGCCCGGGGCTTCTCTCCATACCCCACAGGTCCTCTTCACTCCTGCAACGCAGGCTGCACGGCAGGCCGCCTGTACCATTGTGGAAGCTCTAGCCACCATCCCCAGCCGCAAGCAGCAGGTCCTCGACCTCCTCACCAGGTACCTTTAAGGGCAGGATGAACAGCATGGTTGGACTTCATCTGCAGCCCTTCCCACTTTCCCAGGGGAATCCATACATCAGGGTGATGAGAGGCGCACCTGTGCTCTGTAACCATCTCATTCCTTGTAGAAGACCACAGAACCAAAAATGTCATAAGAAGCTGAGTTGTGGTGGTGGTAATAGAACCAGCAGCTGGTATTTTTTGGGAACTTAGGAGTGTATTAAGTGCTTGACATGCGTTATCTCATTTAATCCTTACCTGGGCTTGAAGTGGGTAATTAACTTGTTTGCTGGAAGGCAACATTGAAATCCAAGCAGTCTGATTCCAAAGGCCACATTATTGGCCACTAAACTCTGGGGGAAATTTGCCTGGTGAGTGGTTCAATCAAAAACAGTCTCGCAGCCCCAATAACCACCATCTGTATTTTGGTGCTTTGTTGTTCCAAACGTGTGTAGTTCGTTGCATTGCATTCCCAGTGTGTGTGCTCTTGAGCTTTTCCCAGGTGTAACGAATTCCCAAGTGGGGTGTTGGGGTTTTCTGAGCACCCCTGCCCCGACCCCCAAAGGAAGGGGGAGTGAAAGACAGCAGGGATGTGGAAGATGGAGGGAACAGAGTGGAACTGTCACGACTGTTCGAGCCATTTGAGTTGGCTCTCAGTGCGCTGTCTCTCTCACTGGCAGTTACCTGGACGAGCTGAGCGTAGCCGGGGAGTGTGCTGCCGAGTACTTGGCTCTCTATCAGAAGCTCATCACTTCAGCTCACTGGAAAGTCTACCTGGCAGCTCGGGGAGTCCTGCCCTATGTGGGCAACCTCATCACCAAGGTATCTCCCCATCCAGGAGAGCCCCTTCCCTGCTCTGCTTTCACTCTGCTCTTTCACTACTTAAACTTTGTGGTGTTCTTGAATGCCAAGAAGTGTTTGTTGAAAATGCAGGCGTACCTCGATTTATTGTGCTTTGCAAATACTGCCTTTTTTTTTTCCTGCAACCATGGTGCATGGAAGTTCCTGGGCCTGGAATCAAACCCATGCCACAGCTTCAGCAATGCTGGATCTGTAACCTGCACCACACAAGAACCTCGGGTTTTTTGGGTTTTTTTTGTTTTGTTTTTTAAATAAATTGAAGGTTTGTGGCAACCCTGACTACTGGTGCCATTTTCGCAACAGCATTGTTTTTTTTAATTGAAGTGTCTGCTTGTTTTTTTATTTAAAAAAATTTTTTTCTGTTTTATTTTTTCAGACATAACACTTACCTAGATTATGCTAGAGTGTAACCATATCTTTTATATGCACTGGGAAACCAAAAGGAACTTGTGTGACTTACTTTATTGTGATCGTTACTTTTTTGCAGTGGCCTGGAACTGAACCTGCAATATTTCCCAGGTCTGCCTATAGTATTTTTGTGACTTTGTTGTTCTTATCCTAAGGATATAGCCATCTGTTGAGGGCATTAGGACTTTTCTCCATTATTAAGCAGTTCCCTAACATCCTTGCAGCTGATCTTGGCTTCTCTGGGAAAGGAGTTTTGTGAAGGGTCGGTTTGAAAGACTGTTAGAATAAAAAGGTGGGCTACAATTGTAGTCCCTGGCCCAGGAGTGGAGGTGACCCATGTTGTTGGCAGTGCCATCACACTGTGCTTATCGTTCTGTTTAGGAAATAGCCCGCTTGTTGGCCCTGGAGGAGGCCACCCTGAGCACGGATCTGCAGCAGGGCTATGCCCTCAAAAGTCTCACAGGTAGAGAGAGCCTCCTGGCCCTTCCGTTAGGGCACCCACCCTGGGTATAGTTTGGGGCTGACCCTTAGTCCCTTGGGCGCTGAGACTGATTCTTCCCTCTCGTGGTGACCATACTGCCCTTATAAATTCTCCGTTTTTCTCCTCGTTGATGGGTTGACAGTTTTGAGCAGCCATTGGCCATTGACCGGTTCACGTCATTGAGCACCTGCTCTGTGCCAAGCATGGTGTTTCCCTGCTTCTGAGTTGCCTTTGCTGTTGTTTGAAGACAGGGGCCTTCTTTGCTTATACTCTCATGCCGAGCTCTTGTTGCAACTTTTTCCTGTCCCTGCAGGCCTTCTCTCCTCCTTCGTTGAGGTGGAGTCCATCAAAAGGCACTTTAAAAGTCGCTTGGTGGGTACTGTGCTGAACGGATACCTGTGCCTTCGGAAGCTGGTGGTGCAGAGGACCAAGCTGATCGACGAGACCCAGGACATGCTGCTGGAGATGCTGGAGGACATGACCACAGGTAGCACCGAGGACATTTGCTCGAGACTCTTAGTTCTCGGGGTTGGAAAATTCCAGAGCTGGGCTCCGTCAATTTGAACTTTTTATATTGGGCACATAGTGCAGGCAGAGGTCACAGATTCTGGGATTGGTGTCTGTCTTTCATTGGTTCTGGAAGCCTCTCAGCCATTGTCTCTTCAGTTGCCTCTGCTCTTTTCTCTCTGCGTGTCCTTGTGGAACTCCACTCTCACTCTTCATCCATATGTCTTCCCCCCTCTTTCATTGTGTCCATCTCATTGTATCTTTATGCTCATGTTGGGTAATTTCTTCCACTCCGTACCGTATCATTCAGTTCATTAATTTCTTTCTTCACGCTCTGTTATCTGTTTAATCTACCCATTGAATTCTTGTAGTTCTATACAGATACTGCAGTTTGCCATTTTTACTGACATTTCATACCCTTTTATAGTCTTTCAGCATAGCAGACATTGCTGTATTTAATAATTCTACAATTGGAAATATGTATTGATCTAATTCTGTTGTTATTCTGGCTCTTGCTTATGGTGCCTTAAATCTTTTTGCATTTATGATTTTTTTTTTTTTTCCCCACTGTGAGCACACGTTTTGGGGGGTTTGTTTATCTGTAGAAATTCTTCAGGATCCAAGTCAAAGATGGGATTTTCCAGAGAAGATTTGTAACTGCTTTTTTGAGGTGTCTCAGGGCACAGCCATTCCAGGGCCACTGTAACAAAGTTCTGAACTTAGAACTTTTAAGACCTCATAGGTAGTTTGAGCCACAAGTTCCTGTGAGGGGAAGAAGCGTGTTATGAGTTCTCAGAGGAGATTCCCTCCCCCCGCCCCGCCCCCCATTCAATGCTGCATTTTTTTAAGGAAAGATAATTTTCTTTCATTGATTTGCTTGGGGGAAAGGATCAGTTATTTTTAGTCAACCCTTATACCGAGGGTATAGTTCTTTTGGGGTACCAGATTACATGCATGTGTATAGAAAGGTGTTCCAGACAGACTGTCCACCTTGGCAGATTTGGGGCTTCATAGTCAGTTCTCAAATCCTGGAAGGTTGTAGAAACCAAAGCTCATGGGAAAAATTAGCCTCGGTGCTTTGCTAACCTCCCTGGCTTCCTGATTTTTCTTTCTTTTTTTTTTTTTTTTTTTTTTTTTTTTTGCTTTTTAGGGCCACACCCATGGCATACGGAGATTCCCAGGCTAGGGGTCGAATCGGAGTTACTGCTGCTGGCTGCTGGCCTACGACACAGCCACAGCAACACCAGATCAGACCCTCGTCTGCAACCTATACCACAGCTTAGGGCAACACCGGATTCTTAACCCACTGAGTGAAGCAAGGGATTGAACCCGCAACCGCATGGTTCCTAGTCGGATTCATTTCCCCTGTGCTGAGACAGGAACTCCCTGGTTTTTCTTAATTTTGGAGCCGTGGTTTTTCTTTACTAGTGTGGCAGATACCCTTTTATTCAATATTTTAAATTGTTTTTAAGTGGAGGAGTGGAAGTAGGTCAGGGAACATAGTCTGTTCTGATGCCAGACATAGATGTCCTTCTGGTGCCGTCTTCAGCTGCCATGCTGAGCTGGTTTGTGACTGTCAACTGGACCCTTTTCAAGAGCGTGTTACTTGCTTGTATGATTTGAAGTAATTTCTTTGGCTTATAGAGGGTAATCTACCTAACATTGAAAACGATAATTTCCTTTTGATTTGACTGGAATGCAATTAGCATCATTATTTAACATTTTTGAGTACCTATTTTGGGCAAGAAGATGCAAGGTTATAATTCTGACAGGGAGTAAGACATGTACACAGTTAATTGTGATGCTCCGTGTTGACTTGGGTGTTAAGGCTTTCAAGTGGGATATGGGCTGAGGGTAAGAATCAGTCAGCTTCAAGTTTCCAATTGAAATAATGGTATTGCCATGTAGGATATTTAAAGACTTCCTAGGCAGAGAGAATCTGTCTGTCCGTCATGGAATTTCAGCTAAAGTCTCATCTTAGTGTCTGTGTGTGAAGCCTTTTTCCCAACTGACTTGGCCGCATTGATTTCTGGCAGGTACAGAGTCGGAAACCAAAGCCTTCATGGCCGTGTGCATTGAAACAGCCAAGCGCTACAATCTGGATGACTACCGCACTCCCGTCTTCATCTTTGAGAGGCTCTGCAGCATCATTTATCCCGTAAGCATAAGCAGTGGTGCGTCCCGTGGGTCTCTGGGTCTCAGCATGAGCCATCCTGCCATGAAGCCTCTGGGTGATTCTTTATAGTCATGGTAATCTTCCCAGCTGTGGCCCACGTAGTGTTTTTGGAAGCTCCACTGATAAAGCAGAAGCAACCTCGTCATCTTCATGTTCCTGAGGATGGGGAATCTGAAGACCTTCCTTGGTCTTATTTCTTAGATTGAAAATCAAAATCTTTTTTTCTAGCTAGGTCTGACCTCCCCTTGCCAAAGTCCTATTGCTTAGCAGTCCAGTATGCTATGAAAGAAGCACCACTGACTTAGCGGGTTAAGAACCCGACTAGTATCCATGAGGATGCGTGTTCGATCCCTGGCCTTGCTCAGTGGAATAAGGATCTGGCATTGCCACCAGCTGGGGCGTAGGTCGCAGGTGTGGCTGTGGATAGGCCTGCAGCTGCAGCTTTGATTTGACCTCTAGCCCGGGAACTTCCATATGTGGCTCTAAAAAGGAGGGGGACGGGGGAGAAGACAACTTGGAGCTAGAACACAAAGAAATGTTCCCTCTCTTCCTTCTTTCCCCACCCATATTTTGTGTGTGTGTGTGTGTGTGTGTGTGTGTGTGTGTGTTCGTTCGTTCCCTAGCGTGAACTGTGTGGAAGCCTGGTATGATCCAGAGATCTCCTGCTGGCTGGCATTGAGGGAGCATGAAAACACCAGCATTCTCTTAACGATGAGAGATCTTGGCGGTGGGGCACGCCTGAATATTGTGTCATAGAGAAGACCCTTTTCTTGACTGGAGGGTCACCAGCGACACAGTCATGTGGCCCCAGATTGGTTAGTATCGCCTGAGATGAGCAGGAGAAAACCCCCTCTTTCCTCATTTCAGCAGTACAGCTTTCATGGGTTACTCCTCATGATTATTTTGTGAGGCTTTCTCTTGTAATCCACTGTTAAGTTTCAGAACAGAGAGGATGGTTGATATTTAAGGTTGTTTGAGGTACATTTGGATTTTTGGAATCACCTCTGAGCTTCCTGTCCTTTATATCTGTAAGTGCGTAAGGAGCTGGCTGAGTTGGGTGTGTTTGCCTCAGAGTGTCCATGGCACAGGGTGGCACGGTCTACCTCTCAGAGGCCTCTGGTATCCCTCTGCACACATCTTCATGCCATTCCTTCTGCTGCTTCCTCCTCTCTGTCCTTTAGGAGGAGAATGAGGTCACTGAGTTCTTCGTGACCCTGGAGAAGGACCCCCAGCAAGAAGACTTCTTACAGGGCCGGATGCCTGGGAACCCGTATAGCAGCAATGAGCCGGGCATTGGGCCGCTCATGCGGGACATCAAGAACAAGATTTGCCAGGACTGTGACTTGGTGGCTCTTCTGGAGGATGACAGTGGGATGGAGGTAACAAGCCTAGGACCCCACTGCCATGGTTCAGAGCGTGGGCAGGGATCACATCCAGGTTCCTCTCCCTCAGTAGCTGATTAACCTTGGGCATCTCTAAATGGGAGCTAATGATCCCCACCTGCCTCCCTCACCTGGCGTCCCGGGTAATTACCTGTAAAGGGCCCTGCCCAGAGCCTGGCATGTGGTCAGGCAGGACTTGGTGGCTAGTGCTTGTCATGGCTCAGGCTTTTCTTGTTCTTATTGCTCTGGCAAAGGCTTGCCAGTGATTCCAAGTGAATGACGTTCCCTAAATACTGGCCTTCGGCCCCTGTGCAGATTTCTGGCCCTGAATCTGGCGCCTTCTGGCAGACAATACCAGCGCCTAGAGTTATGCTGTAGCCAGTGAAAGCATAGTGCTGAGCCTGAAATGGACTCCGGATAGGAGAGAGTCCTCAGCAGGGCATTTTAAACCTGAAATCCGTGGTTTGGGCTTAGAGTATTTATAACGCCTGAAATTGTGCACAGAATTCTGTGTTATGCACACATGTCCGTTTTTCAGACAGGGAGGGTTGGTAGGTCCATGACACAGATTATGCTATTAAGTGCCCTTTTGTCTTGAAATTTACTTGCCTTGGAGTTCCCTTCATGGCTCAGCAGTTAACGAACCTGACTAGGATCCATGAGGTTGTGGGTTCCGTCCCTGGCCTTGCTCAGTGGCTTAAGGATCCAGCATTGCCGTGAGCTGTGGTGTAGGTCGCAGACGTGGCTTGGATCCCGAGTTGCTGTGGCTGTGGTGTACACTGGCAGTTCTGATTCGATCCCTAGCCTGGGACCCTCCATATGCTGTGGGTGTGGCCCTAAAAAGCAAGAAAAAGAAAAAGAAAGAAATTTACTCGCCTTCCTCGATTTGGAATAACAGCCGTATCTTCTTTGCTCTTCAGCTTTTAGTGAACAATAAAATCATTAGTTTGGACCTTCCGGTGGCCGAGGTTTATAAGAAGGTCTGGTGTACCACGAATGAGGTAGGTGCTGGTTTTCCTGCTTGGGGATGTGGTTTGACTTGCAGACCTGAATTGGGAAGCGCCCTTGTTCGTCACCGCTGGCCCAGCACACAGCAGCACTGCAGGAGCCTCGCTTCCCCTGTCGGCGTTTGTGTAGAGAGAACCCGTCACTCTGACCACCTGGTGAAGCACCTGACTGGTGAAGGAGGAAGAGCTCCGGGCGAGGAGGGTTTCCTGGCTGCGCAGCCCAGTGTGGCTGCGTCTGAGCAGGCACCGCGTGGGGATGGCCTGTACCCTTTATGTGTGGGCACCTCCCGACTGAGGTGGATCTCAGCTTCTGTGGGCTTGCTCGCTTTCCAGAACATTTTCTAGTGCTGCATCAAGGAGCGTAGGTTCTGTTTTGCTAGTTGGGGAACTGAGACAAAAGGCAGTTCTTGAGGAGGGAAAGAGAAGTGAAGGAAGCCTGCGCTCTGGTGCTTTTGGCCGCCTCAGTCGTCTTAGATGTCCTCTCCCTCCCACCTCCTTTCTCGGTCTCTCTCCTCTTCCTGGTCTCCTGTCTCCTCCTTCCTCCTTTCTCTCCTTCCCTTCCCTCCCTTCTCTTCTCTCTGTTGGGGAGATTTTTAGTGAATGAGTCAACTGAGTAATTGAATTACAGCAAGCTAGTGGACCAGTGAAGCACAGCGAACTTTTCTATACTTGGTGTCAAATATTTCTGTAGAGTTTAAGAAACTAAATGGGTAATGTACTGTTATTAGGACGATTTGGTTTTCGACTTGCTAACTATTTCTGCTTCTCTCTTTTCTGTCCTCCTGCGGTGCTGGGAGTCCCGGTCCCTGTTTACTGTTGGTCTGCTGCCAGCTGGGTAGACATAGCACTGTGGGCTGAGGACACACAGAAGACTGTTCCATCCACTGCATCTTGTCACTGACATTTTAGCTTGTCACTGACATAAGAAATTAAGACCAGGCCACGGCGGGCTCCTTGTAAACAGTGGTTTGGAGCCTAAAGAATGCACAGGGGCGTCTCCCTTATTAAACCCTGAGGCAAGGAGTTGGAGATCGTTTGTCCCTCACGTTAATGTGCTTAATTCACGAGGGGTTCTTCTGGCCAAGGCCAAATTTGTGGCAGCTCCATGTCTGGGCCTTATCACCATCCCTTATTACCCCCATTTCCCATCTCTTCAGCTACCGCCAACGGGCTCTTTTCTGTGTCTCTCTGTCCGTGGTCTGCGGCCGTCCCCTCTCTCATTGCCACTGGGCTTCCACAGCTAGAGACACTCCGCCACCTGGCCCAACAGCATCTCTTCCTCCAGGCTGTCCTCTCCTAAAGCCGAGTGCTCTCCCACTGAAGTTCATAGACTGACTGCAACCCCCCTTTTCTCAGCTCCAGAGTGAGGATAATATGGTATATGCTAGAGTGCCTGAGTCCAACCCTGGTGTGTAGTGAGGTTCTTGAGCCTCCGGATTAGGATGGCTGCTGTAAGCTGATTTACAGGACCTATTTCGGAGCATGCTATCAGATTGTAGGTTTTAGTTTGAGGAAACTTGGATGAGTCCTTGCTGCATGGTTATCTGAAGACCCCAGGATCTCTCAGGGCAAAGACTGGTGTAGTCTCTTTTCTTGCTTTGGAATTCTGAGACTTGAATCAAAGCCTTTTGATCTAATTGACTCCCCTCATCCTGATTCTTTGAGTAGGGGTCCCTGTTGATTAGACTTTATACTCCTGAAGGAGGCAGGCTTGGAAACAGAACTCGGTGTATCCCTGGATAACTTTGAGCAAGATGCTTCCTTTGTGTAAAAGGATAATATAAGGTACCCAGTTGGCAGAGAGCTTGGTGCAGAGTAAAACGATAAATAATAGTTGTTACAGCTGTTACATAGTTTTAATGAAATTAAATGAGGTGGTGCCTATTACATGCTTCACACGATTTCTGGCCTGTAGTAGACCCTAAATAAAATAAGCTTTCTCTCCCTAAGTGAATTGTAGTGCATTTGGATTCTAGATTTTGTGGTTGAGACTCTGTAGAGAAATAGAAGTTGTCCACACTGCTGAAGCATTAAGCAAGACCAGGTGTCGAGTCCTTGGCATTTTCCGGGGCTATTTACAAGTGTATTTCTCCAACTGTCTCTGCTTAGGGAGAGCCCATGAGGATTGTTTATCGAATGCGGGGGCTGCTGGGTGATGCCACCGAGGAGTTTATCGAGTCCCTGGACTCCACCACAGGTATGGCCCTTTTCGCAGATGCTGCCGCACGTTGGATTTGAGGTTTGGGGCCAACGAGCAGTTCACGTCCTGGGATGCAGAGGTGGTGTGGGGCAAATACTCTCTTGTAGTTCTGTTCAGAATTGAGGGGAGATGACTTCTCCGAGGAGAAATATGGTTCTCTCTGGCCTCATTCAGATACCTTTGAGGTTACGGGGTGGGAAATTTGAGGGGAAATGCAATTAGCAACAAACTTGAGTTCAGGTTTATTTTATTTAGGGTTTTTCTCTTTTTCTCATTGGTTGTAGCACTTACATTTGAGGAAATAATTTGAACTGACCTGAATCTGAAAAAAGGCTAGAGTGGGACAGTGCAGTTGAATATTCAGTGCTGACCTGTTTGGTTGGCTGCCTTCTTTGTCGGGAATGTGGAGGAGGGGTGCAGCTGTCAGCCTGGAAGGAGCTGTGCTTCATTTCCATCCCCAGCTCCCTCCGTCTCTGCTTGGCTTTCCTTTTCCTCCAGATGAAGAAGAAGACGAAGAAGAAGTGTATAAGATGGCGGGTGTGATGGCCCAGTGCGGGGGCCTCGAATGCATGCTGAACAGGCTGGCAGGGATCAAAGATTTCAAGCAGGGCCGCCACCTTCTGACGGTGAGTTGGAGGCAGCCAGATGGGACCAGCCCTCTGCTTGGGGAGAGGCCCCTGTGGGCGGAAGCTTGTGGCTACTGCCATGTAACCCTAGAGGGCAGCATGGTGCCACTGAACAGTGCAAGCCAGGGAAGGACCTGGTGGCTTCCTTGGCCCTCTGCGCTTGAGGCTTCTCCCCCAGCTCCCCTCTTCCTGACCCACTGCTCCCAGAAAACCAGTGTGATAGCAAGCCTTCTGCTGTATTTTCTAGTTACCTAGTTACCGATGTCAAGGTGTCTTTCCCAAAACAAACTGCGCCTGTGTCAGTTATTACTATTATTGCTTTGTAAGTGGATTTTGTAACTCTTTCATTTCTTGTAGGATTTTGAGTATTCATCCAGTTATCTCATTAGTAAGGCGTAAAGGATTCCAAAGGCAGCACTCATATCACACTACTATTTTCTCCTCCAGGGGATTTGAGAACATGTATTATAATACCCGTGTTTTAAATGACCTACATGGTTCTGAGTTCCCCCGGGCCTTGAGCTTGGGATCTTTCTGTTCACTATTAGTTTAGAGTTTGAGTACTGGCATTTCCCCCAGGACAACAGAGCATCACCTGTTCGACTTGAAACTGTGGTCAGTGCCATAGTTTTAGAGGTGGTAGAGATAGACCTGGCCCCTGGGAGCTATTGCTGGAGAACATCGCTATTTAAATGCCAGCCCACTGGGAGAGCCCAGCCTACTGATCATGTCTCCTTAAGGAAGCGTTGCTGTCTTCTGTCTCAGGAGGAGCATCTGCTGATTGTACATGCCCCCCAGGCCCTCCCTGTCCCACCTGTCCCCACATCTTCACTCTCAGATGGTCTCCTGGGTTTTGACGGGCTTTTCTTGTCAGGTGCTGCTGAAATTGTTCAGTTACTGCGTGAAGGTGAAAGTCAATCGGCAGCAGCTGGTCAAGCTGGAAATGAACACTTTGAACGTCATGCTGGGGACTCTCAACCTGGTAGAGCGTGTGGGCTGCAAAGACAAAGCCTGGGCCTCGGTGGGGGGGCAGTCCCAGGTGGGGGAAGGACATCTCACTCCTGGGCTCAGATGATACGGATTCATGGCCTTTTCCAGCCCTTCATCTGTGTAACGGGTGGGCACAGAGGCTCGAATTATTCACACCTTTATCCTCTTGCTGGCTCCCCCGTGCTACTACCGTGACATCTGAGAGCTTCCCGGTTTCTTTCCCGAATTCAGATCAGAGGCAAGAGGGAGTTAGTCCCTACAGCAGTCCAGACTGCACACTGATGGAGAAGTAGTGCCACTTCTCTTAGCAACCAGAAAGAAACCTGAAATGTCATGTTTTCACTGTCCTCAGAAACGCACATGCTGGAGTTCCCTTGTGGCTCAGTGGGTTAAGGATCTGGGTGTTGTCAGTGAAGCAGCTGAGGTCACTGCTGTGGCGTGGGTTTGATCACTGGCCCGGGAACTTCCACATACCACGGGCAAGCCATAAAACAAAGCGAAACAAAACAAGAAATAAATAACTGGCCGCGTGCTGTCTCCCTCCACACCTGCACTGGCATGCACAGTCTCTGGGAAGGAGGGCGTGAAGGGCATCCTTAAGGAGCAGATCCCCAGTGCAGTGGGTGGTTGTGGCCTTATCCCCAGAGTGACTGGGCCTCCTTCTCCTGCAGGCCCTGGTAGCTGAGCAGGAAAGCAAGGACAGTGGTGGTGCAGCTGTGGCCGAGCAGGTGCTCAGCATTATGGAGATCATTCTGGATGAGTCCAACGCTGAGCCCTTGAGTGAGGACAAGGTGAGGGGGGCCCGGTCTCTTCATCTTCCGACACTGTCTCATTGCCAGTCACTGGCTCCTTTGCGTCACGCTATGTCAACCAAGAATGATTGAACCTGCTCAGCTCACAGGAATGGCAGGGCTCAACTAATGGTGACATCATTGCATTAAAGCCTGAAACCTGAGGAAACAAAGCTTCCGAGGATATTCTGTCACTCAGAAGCTGCTCATTCATGGAATCCTGGCTGTTCCAGCCTTAACTCAACCCCTCATCTTTCAGTTGAGCAAACTCCAAGCCCAGGGGAATGAAGTGTGCCGTCCCATGTCATTTAGTTGGTTCCTGTATAGTTGGAGGCCTAGAACCCAGGTCTCCAGTTTCTGGTTCTGTTTCTCTCCATTTAGCACACCCATGGGTTCTTTGGACCTTACTGGTGCTAATGTTCGGGCTAGAGATGTGACCAAATGGGTATCTGCTGGCCTCCTCCTCTTGGGGGACGGGGAGATGGCATTGGTATATTTTGACCACCTGAGACTGTTAACGGAGCCACTGCAGAAACTGATGTGTGGGGTGTAACTCACACTGCATTATGCCCCTGGTAGTGCGGAGACACTGTTCTTCCAGAGCTCCTTCGGATGGCTCTGATAGAAGTGGGTGACCTTTCAGGGCCAGATGTTGGCTGCAGCCAAAGTCCCAGCCTTATTAATGGTCTTTCCACCCTCTGTCTTAACTGCAGGGCAACCTCCTCCTGACAGGAGACAAAGATCAACTCGTGATGCTCTTGGACCAGATCAATAGCACCTTTGTTCGCTCCAACCCTAGCGTGCTCCAGGGCCTGCTTCGCATCATCCCCTACCTTTCCTTTGGCGAGGTGGAGAAGATGCAGATCTTGGTGGAGCGGTTCAAACCATACTGCAGCTTCGATAAGTATGTTGCTTGGGTTTCAAACAGTTAAGCGAAAGTCCCCAGGCACACCCTAAACTAGTTCTCTGAGACCAAGGAAGAATCACCTGAGTTTCTGTTAGATTTCTGTGTGCCAGTCTGGCCTTTAGTTAAAATATATTGTCTTAAAGAAACAGTTGGTGAGGCAGAGAAGGCAAAGTGGTTGGTGATGTAGGAAAGGGGATGTGACAAGATG
Source organism: Sus scrofa (assembly GCF_054392235.1). Classification (NCBI taxonomy): domain Eukaryota; kingdom Metazoa; phylum Chordata; class Mammalia; order Artiodactyla; family Suidae; genus Sus; species Sus scrofa. Next base: position 82,042,173 of record NC_139388.1, on the reverse strand, counting down.
GAGGGAGTCACCTGTGCAAAACCTGAAAATGCAGGAGAGTGATGGGAGTTGGGGACTGTGGCAGGAGCCAGGTCAGACGGGTCTTTATGCTCAGGAGTTGAGGACTGTCCTGGAGGATGACATGATCACCTTTCATTGCTCCTTTCACGCTCTCAGACGCTTTGCTCTTTCCTCCCAGGTATGATGAAGACCACAGTGGCGATGATAAAGTCTTCCTGGACTGCTTCTGTAAGATAGCAGCCGGCATCAAGAACAACAGCAACGGGCATCAGCTGAAGGACCTGATTCTCCAGAAGGGAATCACCCAGAGCGCACTTGACTATATGAAGAAGCACATCCCCAGTGCCAAGAAGTGAGTAGCACCTCTGTCAGGACTGCTTTCCTTCCCCTCTTCCTCATTCCTTTTCTTCTTATCATCTTGGCATCACTTTGTCTTCCTTGGGGTCTCCTCGCTTCTGGAAACTGTCAAAGTGACCGACCATGCAGCCAGTGCAGAGTCCTTGGGGCCTATAGGAAAGACTGGCCATTTGTTGCTTTCTGTTTAGAGTGCTTAATTTCTGTCCAGTTTCTCACTGGAGCTGGCGGTTGGTCCTTTGTGAGTCTCGATAGTCTGCTTGGTAAGGTCACAAACTGAACCAGCCAGGAACACCTAAACAGCTGGTTTCTGATGGCCTTTGCTTCTCTGGCCTGCTCATAAGCCTTTCTTTCTTTGCTTCACAGCTTGGATGCTGACATCTGGAAAAAGTTTTTGTCTCGCCCAGCCCTGCCATTTATCTTGAGGCTTCTTCGGGGGCTGGCCATCCAGCACCCTGCCACCCAGGTGAGTAACCAGCGTGCGTGTGGGCCTTATTCTGGAGCAGGACACGTGGTGTGAGGGAGCCACACACTCTCTTCTCATCTCCCACGAGTGAAGACACCCACCGTGATTAGCCTTGACCCATGAATTGCCCTAGTATGCAAGGCTCCTGGAGCAGAAGGACTCAGAAGTCCTCTGGCTCATCTCTCTATGTGCGGAGAGGATTAAGTTTCATTTGTGATTTCCTCATTCAGCTCATTCTCTTGTGGGGCTTCAAGACCTCACAGCCCAGCTGAGCCACAGTGTTGAGGGTGTGGCTGGCCAGAGGGCAAAACAGTTTTGATTTCTGGTCACAGTCCCTGGGATGTGTGTTAAGCCATCATTGCCATTTTTTGTTCTGCCTCAGGCAGCGGAAGACTTGGCCCTCAGGGAGGCCCACCCTGTCCCCTGTGCTGCTCATTCCTGGTGCTCAGTGGGCTGCGGTGTCTGTTACCCTCACAAACCCTAATTTGCCCAGACAGCTGGCCAGGCTGGATTTTTTTTTTTCTTTCTGTTTACATTTTTTTTTAAATTAAAGTGTAGTTGATTTACAGTGTTGTGCTAATTTCTGCTGTACAGCAAAGTGACCCGGTCATTTGTGTGTGTGTGTGTGTGTGTGTGTGTGTGTGTGTGTGTGTGTGTGTGTGTGTACACACTCCTTTTCTTATCTTCCATTCATGGTCCATCCCAAGAGATCGGATATAGTTCCTTGTGCTATACAGTAGGACCTTGTTTATTATTATTATTATTATTATTATTATTATTATTATTTTTATTTTTATTTTTAAGCCACAAGGAAGTTTATTAAAGTATAGTTGATTTACACTGTGCCAATTCCTGCTGTACAGCAAAGTGACCCAGCCATACATATACATACATATATATATATATGTATACACACACAAACACATGCATATATACACACACACATATATTCTTTTTTCTCATATTACCTCCCATCATGTTCTATCACAAGAGACTGGATGTAGTTCCCCATGCCATACAGTAGGACCTCATTGCTTATCCATTCTAAATATAGTAGTTTGCATCTACTAACCCCAAACTCCCAGTCCATCCTACTCCCTCGGCAATGACAAGTCTGTTCTCCATGGCTGTGAGTCTGTTTCTGTTTTGTAGATGGGTTCATTTGTGGCATATTTTAGATTCCACATCTAAGTGTCATCACTTGGTATTTGTCTTTCTCTTTTTGACTTACTTCACTTAGCATGATAATTTCTAGTTGCATCCATGTTGCTGCAAATGGCATTATTTGGTTCTTTTTGATGGCTGAATAATATTCTATTATGTATATGTACCACATCTTCTGAATCTGTCCTTCTGTCAATGGATATTTAAGATATTTCCATGTCTTGGCTATTGTAAACAGTGCTGCTGTGAACAGAGTGGTGCATGTATCTTCTTGAATTATAGTTTTATCCAGACGTATGCCCAGGGGTGGAATTGCTAAATAGTATGATAGTTCTATTTTTAATTTTCTGAGGAACCTCCATACTGTTTTCCATAGTGGTTATCTTAGTTTACATTCCTATCAACAGTGTAGGGGTGTTCCCTTTTCTCCATGAAAGAGTCACCCTCTCCAACATTTGTTGTTTGTAGTCTTATAAATGATAGCCATTCTCACTGGTGCGAGGTGGTACCTCATTGTAGTTTTGATTTACATTTCTGTAGTAATTAGTGATGCTGAGCACTTTTTCATGTGCCTACCACCCAGCCATATGCCTTCTTTGGAGAGATATCTATTAAGTCTTCTGCCTATTTTTTGATTAGGTTTTTGGTTTTTGTTTTTTGGGTGGTTTTTTTTGTTTGTTTGTTTGTTTGTTTTGCTGTTGAGTTATATTCCTTGTTTGTATATTTTGGAGATTAGGCCCTTGTTGGTTGCATCATTTGCAACTATTTTCTCCCATTCTGTAGGTTGTCTTTTTCTTTCTTCTTTCTTTTTTTTAATGGTTTCCTTTGCTGTAAAAAAGCTTGTAAGTTTGTTTAGGTCCCATTTGTTTATTTTTGTTTTTATTTTTATTGCCTTGGGTGACTGACCTAAGAAAACATTTGTATGGTTTATGTCAGAGAATGTTTTGCCTGTGTTCTCTTCTAAGAGTTTTATGGTGTCATGTCTTATATTTAAGTTTTGAAACCATTTTGAGTTTCTTTTTGTGCATGATGTGAGGGTGTATTTTAGTATCATTGATTTACATGCAGCTGTCTATTTTCCCCAGCACCACTTGCCGAGGAGACTTTTTTGCATTTTATATTCTTGTTTCTTTTGTTGAAGATTAATTGACTGTAGGTGTCTGTGTTTATTTCTGGTCTTATGTCTGGTTTTGTACCAGTACCACACTGTCTTGATTACTGTAGCTTTCTAATATTGTCTGAAGTCTGGGAGAGTTATGCCTCCTGCTTTGTTTTTTTTTTTTTCCCTCAGGATTGCTTTGGCCAGTTCTGGTTCTTTTTCGGTTCCGTATGATTTTTGGATTATTTGTTTTAGTTCTGGGGGAAAATATCATGGGTAATTTGATAGGGATCACATTAAATCTGTAGATTGCCTTGGGTAGTGTGACCATTTTAATAATATTAATTCTTCCAATCCAGGAGCATGGGCTATCTTTCCATTTCTTTGAATCGTCTTTAATTTAGGAAATTAATGTTTTAATGTTTTATAGTTCTCAGCATGTAAGTCTTTCACTTCCTTGGTCAGGTTTATTCCTAGGTTTTCTTTTTTCTTTCTTTTTTTTAAATGTGATTTTAAAAGGTATTTTTTTATATTCCTTTTCTAATATATTATTGTTAGTATATAGAAATGCAAATGATTTCTGAATGTTAATCTTGTATCCTGCTACTTTGCTGAATTTGTTGATCAGATCAAATAATTTTTATGTGGTGTCTTTAGGGTTTTCTGTATATAGTAACATGCATGTCATCTGCATAGAGCTGACAATTTTACCTCTTCCAATTTGGAAACCTTTTCTTTCTTTCCTTCTTTCCTTCTTTCTTTCTTTCCTTCCTTCCTTCCTTCCTTCCTTCTTTCTTTCTTTCTGTCTTTCCCTCTCCCTCTCTCTCTTCCTTCCTTCCTTCCTTTTTTTTCTGATTGCTATGGCTAGGACCTTCAATAATAAAAGTGATGAGAGTGGGTATCCTTGTCTTGTTCCAGATTTTATTATTATTTTTTTTTTTTTTTGTCTTTTTGACATTTCTTGGGCTGCTTCCGCGGCATATGGAGGTTCCCAGGCTAGGAGTCGAATCAGAGCTGTAGCCACCGACCTACACCAGAGCCACAGCAACGCAGGATCCAAGCCGCGTCTGTAGCCTACACCACAGCTCGCGGCAACACCGGATCCTTAACCCACTGAGCAAGGCCAGGGATTGAACCCACAACCTCATGGTTCCTAGTCGGATTCGTTAACCACTGCGCCACGACGGGAACTCCTTGTTCCAGATTTTGGTGGGAAGACTTTTAGCTTTTCTCTGTTGTGTATTGTATTGGCTGTGGGTCTGTCATAAGTGGCTTTTATTATGTTGAGATATGTTCTGTCTACACCCACTTTGATAAGTTTTTATTATAAATGGATGTTGAATTTTCTCAAATGCTTTTTCTGCACCTATTGAGACGATTGTGTGGTTTTTAACTTTTGTTAATGGGTATATTGGATTTGTTTATTTAGTTAAACTTTTTATTTTGAGATAGTTGTGATTCACATGTAGTTTCTAAGAAATAATACAAAGACATTGTATGGACACATTCCTTAGTTTCTCTCAGTGGTAACATCTTGTAGAACGATAGGGGATTATCAGAGCCAGGAGACTGACAAGGATGCAGTCCAGACTCAGGGTGGTTTCCTCACACGGGGATGCCTCCTGTTGTCCTTTTATAGCCACATCCACACCCCCCCCCCCCCCGCCCCTCACCACTCACCCCTGGCACCACTGATCTGCTGTCCCTGCCTGTAATTCTGTCACATCAAGATTGTTATATACTAAATGGAGTAGTCATGCAGCATGTAACGTTTGGGTGTTTTTTTCACTCATAAGTGAGTAAGCATAAGTTTTTGGCAGTTCATCCCGGTTGTTGTCCGTATCAGCAGTTTGTACCTTCTTATTGCTGGGCTGTGTCCGCGGTAGGGCTGCACCCCCGCCTGTTTAACCATCACCCATTAAAGAGCATCTGGGTTATTGCCAGTTTGAGGCTATTATGCCATAAAGCTGCTATGAATGTTCATGTGCAGGTTTCTGTGTTTGAATAAGTTTTCATTTCTCTGGAATAAATGCCCAAGACTGCAGTTACTGGCGTGTGTAGTCGCTGAGAGCTATTTTGTCTTAGAAGAAGCTGCCAGAAGTCTTCAGGGTGACATTCCCAGCAGCAGTGTGGGAGGGATCCACTTCATCTGCACGCTGGCCAGCAGTCGGTGGGTGGTGTCTCTCTTGTTTGTTTCGCCAGGCCGGTGGATGTAGAGTGGTGTCTCCTGGTGTCAGTCGTGTTCCTCTAATGGCTGACGACGCTGCACGTCTTTTCATGGGCTTTGTCTGCCTGCCTGTCTTCTTCGGTGAGGTGTAGGTCCATAGTTTTTTCCCGTTCTCTAGTAGCAGTGTATGTTTGTTTAATGTTGAGTTTTGAGAGTCCTCAGAGCGGCATTTTTTGTTTGTTTAGAGTGCCAATTCTAAATATAGTCCCCCATTCTCATCTAGTAATCTTCTCTGATAACTCACTGCAAAAATGTGGTTCATTGGCTGTAATAAAGATTCTGCCATACAGCTTGCTTGAATAACTATTGTCCTCAGCTTTTGTTAGTTCAGCGGAGAGAGTCATCATTAGTACATTTTGGGGGATAATTCTTCCTGCATAAGATTTTTCACTTACTTCCTTGCAACGTCTTTGTTCTGAATGTGGATAAATCAAGGGGCACAATTGTGATTTGGTCACTGGCAACACCTTGAGCTGAGAACTCAGGTCAGCAGATGCCAGGCTTGTTCTTAGTTACCAAATGGAACTCTTTTTCAAAAGTAAGGCTTTACCAAGTGAGATACTTGGCTTCGGTACTTCTGACCTTTCCCTTCTCTCTCAACACCTACTTACATAGTGGCTGTTGCTCCCCGTGCTGGGCTAGGCTGAGGCAGGGTTGGCGAGCGAGCCAGTCATGGTCTGTGCCCGCTGGGAGCTTACTGCCTGGTGGCGGATAGAGCCAAGTACATAGTGATGGCAGAGCGGGGGTAAGTGCCATGTGGCAGGGTCACAGGGAAGAGGTTATATTCTAAGAGGAGAATATAGCGCCTGCAAAGGCTTGGAGGCAAGAGAGCTGAAAGCATTTCCGGAAATGAACACAGTTGCCTCGGAGGTGAGGCATGGCCAGAAATGGCACTGGAGATGCAGGCGTGGGGCCACATCACCTTCTCCAAGGAGAGGATGTGGGTTTTCTCCTGAGGGTAGTGCCCCCGCCCATGCTCTGGAGGGTGAACTGGAGAGGTGAGAGCAGAGGCAGGAGGAACAGCTGGCAGGCTTTTGTCATAATCCAGGGGAGAGGCCCTGGCAGCTGGACTCTGGTGAGTGGCCTCGACAGGGATCTGGGAGGTGGGATGAGTGGGACTTGGAGTTGATTGCACACGGGGAGTGAAGAAGCTGGATAAGTCAAGAGCACTGCTCAGCGTCTGGATGGAGTGACAGGGCCGTGGCTGGTGCCTTTGAAAGGGGTGGGAACTAGGAAGTTTGGGGGTGAGGTGCAAGGGAGTCTGTGGAGTTGGGGTCTCAGTGTGTGGTTTGTCCTCCTAACTAGAGTGCACACTTCAGGAAGCTGGGAGCTGCACATGCACGTGTGTGCACACATGTGCTCAGTGAACACTGGAGTGTGAGTCTGGGGGAACCTGTGGGGCGTTCAGCAGGCAGTTGAACTATGAGTTCAGCGTTGGGAGCATGGGCATGAGATAACCTGTCATTTTGCTGAGCTACAAACTGGAAGCGTACCTGCTGTGGAAATAGACTCAGGAGCTAGCGAGTGACCTGGGTTGAGTGCTGAGCTTTCAGATTGAAAGTAGGTTTGTTGTTTTCCTCTGGTTGTCAATGTGTAGGAATTATCCTGAAATCACTCGTGATGGGGCGGTGCAGGTTTCTCAGAGAGCTTTTTCAGACCACACACCTGCCTTTAGTGTTGTGATGCTCTCCCACCCCGCTGATGTTGGGCTGCTATAGTATAGCAGCTGCCAACATTTTTACGTACACGGTTTTTTGTGTACATCTCTTTTTTTTGTTGTTGTTGTTAAATTTTTTCTTAATCCCACTCCCACGTAGTGGTGTACCTCCAGAGTCCCCAGGTTGAAAAAAACTCCAGTGCTACTGAGTTGGTGGGGCCCAGATGGCCTCCAAGAACTTAGCACAGTCCCCACGAATGTCACAGGCCTGCCCTCCTTGGTGTAGTTGCTGAGTTCACACTGAGACCTCATCAGGTGCTACTTCTCCAGGGAGTCCTATCTGAACCCCTTTCTCTTTGTGCTGGGTGCTTTATATATGTTATCTGATTTAATGATCACAGCATCCCTGGCACTGCCCCCATTTTTTTTTTTTTTTTTTTTTTTTTTTTTTTTGGTCTTTTTGCCTTTTCTAGGGCCACTTCCACAGCATATGGAGGTTCCCAGGCTAGGGGTTGGATTGGAGCTATAGCCACTGGCCTACACCAGGGCCACAGCAACGCAGGATCCAAGCCGAGTCTGCGACCTACACCACAGCTCACGGCAACGCCGGATCCTTAACCCACTGAGTGAGGCCAGGGACCGAACCCGCAACCTCATGGTTCCTAGTCGGATTTGTTAACCACTGCACCACGATGGGAACTCCTGCCCCCATTTTATAGATGGAGATATTGAGATGAAAGAGTATGGTGACTGGTCAGAAGTCAAGGGCAGAACCTAACCCTCCATTTGTCCGAATCTCTCCAAGTGTAAAATCAAAGGATCTGATTGAAAGCAAGCAGATGGCATGAGATTGGGCACACTGTTTATTTTTTTAAGCCTTTAAGCTCCTGAGAAGAACACATGGCTACATAATTGGAGGCCTTCATCTCTCGGGTCCCTTCTCGGCAGGTTCTGATTGGAACTGACTCCATCACAAACCTGCATAAGCTGGAGCAGGTGTCCAGCGATGAGGGCATTGGGACCCTGGCAGAGAACCTGCTGGAGGCGCTGCGGGAGCACCCTGATGTGAACAAGAAGATTGACGCGGCCCGCAGGGAGACCCGGGCCGAGAAGAAGCGCATGGCCATGGCCATGAGGCAGAAGGCTCTGGGCACCCTGGGCATGACGGTAAAGCCACGCGTTGGTCCCCGCGATCTTGCTCAACCTCCTGAAAAGGAGGTGGCTGTGGCACAGTCTCTTGTGCTTTGGGACAGAGCTGGGGTTGGGGATGGTGAAGATGAAGGCTGGACAGGGTTGGGAGGCAGGCGGAGTCGGTGTGCTGGGTACCTGCTAGATTTCTCACCTTCTTTCGTCTTCCCTACAAGCCCTAGAGATGTCACTGTTTTGCTGTGCAGATGAGACTTAGGTTAAATGACTTAACAAGTTCACAAAAACAGTAAAAGTGCTGATAACTGTTGCTTATCAAGGATTTACTGTCTGCCAGGCACTGTGCTTAGTTAGGCACTTTACTTGTAAGATTTTATTTAAGCCCCTGTGCCCATTCTTCAGAAGAACTAACTGAGGCTGAGGGGCGAAATACATAGGCCAAGGCACACAACTAATAAGCGGCTGACAGGGGTTTGAACCTGGGTCTGTTTGACGTGAAGGGCTCTGCTCTTTGCACAGGCCCACCTTGGAGGGAGCAGTAGTCCTGTGAGAGCCTTCTCCAGAGCAGCAAACTTGAGTGTCAGCAGTTTTAAAACTCCCATGGGAACAGTAAATGAATCATACTGCAACAGCCCCTGGCAGCTGAGACTTGGTGCTGCTGGCACAAAGAAAGGGGGCTTTTTTGGTGGCAAGTGGCAGCTTGCCAGGGTTCCAGCTGGATGGTTTCCTCTGCTTCAGTGGTTCCTTAGGAAGAGAATAGCAGGAGAATCTGGGTCTTCACCCTCATTAGGCGCCAACTAAAGAGACTGCCTTTCAAAGCAGCAGTCCTTCCAGTGTATGTGACAGTCAGCCCTGTGCCTGTGTGTCCCTGCCGGGGGCACGGGGGAGACTCCCATCTGACATGCCTCCTGGGGTTCCCCTACAGACCAACGAAAAGGGCCAGGTCGTGACCAAGACGGCGCTCCTGAAGCAGATGGAGGAGCTGATTGAGGAGCCAGGCCTCACGTGCTGCATCTGCAGGGAGGGGTACAAGTTCCAGGTACGGCTCCTGGGCCTGTGGGCCCAACCTGGGCCCTTGCTCTGGTGGCCTCCCTCTCCTGCAGCCTTTGTGTCCTTAGGCCACAGTCAGGGCTCGTATTTTAGGGCCGGCTGGTCCTCTTTGAAGGCAGGAAGGCACACTGATCTGAACACTATCTTCATCCTCATCCTTAACACCTGCCACTCACTGGGTTCCTTCTGCACGCTAGGCCCTGTGCCCAGAGGCTTGATGTAAGTTGGGTAATTCTATTTTTAAACCTGTAAGAAGCCCTAATGTATAGATGACCGAACAGGTTCACGTTGCAGAGCCAGAGTCCTAGGCCAGGCCTTTGTGCCCTCAGACCTGGGGCTTTGCACAGCCCACCACGCCACTTGCATTTGGGATCCCTGGGGAGGCCAGGGCCTTACTTAACTCTCTAGGCCCCAGCAAACTAGACTGACACCCAAAGGAACAGAATAGCCAGTGGCCAGTGCGCCCCCTAAAGGCCCCAAAGGCATCCTTCTTCCTCTCCAGCTTGAATGTACTACTTAGCACCCAAGCCTATTGAAGGGTCGGTGCCCAGGCCACAAGCCCTCAAAGTCCTGCTGTGACACAGGTTCCTTGGAGCTCTCTGGTCAGTTTTGAAAAGCAAGTGACTTTCTAAGGAGGCACTCTGGTCTTTGTTGTCAGATAAATGAAGCAAAAAGAAAAGGACAGTTCAGGCACGCATTTCTGCCCTTCTGCCTACATGGCGTCCACTTCATCTCGGCTGCTCCCCACACTCCTCATTTCACTGGGACTGTGTCCAGACAGGTGCTTAACCACGAGACTTTGGGGCTCACTGTCACCCATCTCCTGGAACGCAGACACTTGGGTCCCCCCTGCTCTGCTTCACCTCCTTCTGAAGCCCGCCTTGGAGTCTCTCCTCACCTCCCCTCCTCTCTGTGCTGTCTTTGCAGCCCACCAAGGTCCTGGGCATTTACACCTTCACCAAGCGGGTGGCCTTGGAGGAGATGGAGAATAAGCCCCGGAAACAGCAGGGCTACAGCACCGTGTCCCACTTCAACATCGTGCACTATGACTGCCACCTGGCTGCCGTCAGGTAGGCTCGGCTCTCGGGAAGCGGCTGCTTCAGCAGACCTCCGCTCACAGGTGCTTCAGCCCCAGACCTGTGTGACTTCAGGGGAGTGGGCAGCTTGCCCGAGGCCCTGGACCGAGAGGGCCAGGCCTACTACCTCTGGGGTTTCCATTCTTGCCCCCGGTCTCGGGAAATAGGGTGTCTTGCCTTCAGCCACAGAGCCCCAAGAGCCATTCCTGCCACACAACCAGGAAAATACACTTGGCTTTTGGCCCAGCGCTGGTGAGAGCAGTCTTGCTTCCCTGAAGCATGAAGCTGGCATTTCCCTCATCGCACGTACAATGGCTGCTTCTCTCTGTAGAGTTGGGCATGTGGGCCAACACTTCCTTGGCGCCAGCAAACCCTTCCTCCCCCTGCGCAGGTGCTTGGGTGCCTTTAAACTAAGCAGTCACTTGTCCCTGCTCTCCTCCTGCTCCAGGCTGGCCCGAGGCCGGGAAGAGTGGGAGAGTGCTGCCCTTCAGAACGCCAACACTAAGTGCAACGGGCTCCTTCCGGTCTGGGGGCCCCACGTCCCTGAGTCAGCTTTTGCCACCTGCCTGGCAAGGTGAGTGAGGAACATTGTGCATGGTAGAGAAGAGGGGTTCCCAGGAAATGAGGGGAGATCAGCTGTCAGCTGCTGGGACCCCAGGGTACCGTCTCCTTCCACCTTCGTCTCGAGCCCACATCTATCTTTGATTGCTGACAGGGGTGCTGTCAGGGATAGAGGGGGCTCTGCAGAGAAACCAGCACCCTCGGCATCTGGGGCACCATGTGGAATTTCTAGTTATCTGCCGCCTCTCCTCCTTTGCTGATCTTAGGACGCAAAACACAGGACCCCTGATGATCCTGGAGGCCAAAATTTCCCAGGGTTCACTTCTCTTTCTCTGACATTTAAATAATGAAGATAGCGTAGTGGTGTGGGGAATATCAGGCTCTTCAAAGCCTCCCTGGTCCTAAAATCCAGAGTAGAGTAGCTGAGCCTTCCCTGAGGTCCTCATCTCTGGCAGATACCTTGCGGAGTAGTGCCCCACCCATAGTCCCATTTTAAAATGCAGGGATGAAAAGGTGCTCACCGTAAGCCAGGTACTTGGCAGCGATAGTGATGAAAGTACTGTTGGGTAGCAGTGAAATGCTCACCGAGTGTTACTGTTACGCACATTCTATAGATAAAGAAACGGAAGTACAGACTTCATCAAGGCAGAGCCCAGACAGATGATAACATATAGTGACACAAGAAAAAACTCTTATTTGGAATTTTTTTTGAGTTCACATTTTACTTATTTATTTTTAAATTACTCAATGGATTTTATTACGTTTATAGTTGTACCACAGTCATCACAACCAAATTTTATAGCATTTCCATCCCAAACCCTCAGCGCATCCCCCTATCCCCGAACCTGTCTCATTGTTAAACCATAAGTTTTTCAAAATCTGTGAGTCAGTATCTGTTCTGCAAAGAGGTGAATTCATTGTGTCCTTTTTTTAGATTCCATATGGAAGTGATAGCATTTGATGTTGGTGTTTCATTGTGTGACTGACTTCACTTAGCATGATAATTTCTAGGTCCATCCATGTTGCTGTAAATGCCATTATTTCTTTCCTTTTAATGGCTGAGTAATATTCCATTGTGTATATGTACCCCATCTTCTTGATCCACTCCTCTGTCGATGGACATTTAGGTTGTTTCCGTCTCTTGGCTCTTGCAGATAGTGCTGCAGTGAACATTGGAGCACGTGTGTCTTTTCAAGTCATGGTTTTCTCTGAATAGATGCCAGGAGTGGGATTCTTATTTGGAATTTGAAGAGGTGGTTCTAATGGATAGGGCACCTTGTCGATCAGAATGGATGAGTTCTCCATTTCTTTTTCCAAAACTACTTCCAGGAGTTCCCTTATGGCATGGCAGGTTAAGGATCTGGTTTTGTCATTGCATCGTCTCAGGTTGTTACTGTGGCATGGGTTTGATTCCTGGCCCGGGAACTTCCGTATGCCAAGCAGCTCCTCCCCAAAACAGAACACACTTCCAGATGTGGTCACCATATGTCCTAGGACATTGGTCCAGTAGGAAATGGGTCCCCAAACCAGCGCATTCTCATCAAAGTTTGGAGAGCTTCAGGTTCAGTCAGAGAGTTGAGAGCGTGCTCTGCTCGGGTCCTCCTCCCGGCCCAGCCCTTGTCTTTCACTCCCCTTTCATTCTTTGACCGTCTCTGACCTTCACAGCCATCAGGCCAGAGCGGGGCTCTGGTTTCCCGGCTGGGTTTTCACCAGGAAACTTGCTTCCGGTTCTCCTCCCCAGGCACAACACTTACCTCCAGGAGTGTACGGGCCAGCGGGAGCCCACGTACCAGCTCAACATCCACGACATCAAGCTGCTCTTCCTGCGCTTCGCCATGGAGCAGTCTTTCAGCGCAGACACCGGAGGGGGCGGCCGGGAGAGCAACATCCACCTGATCCCGTACATCATCCACACTGTGCTTTACGTCCTGAACACGTCAGTACCTCGCCTCTCGGGTAGCAGTGGCCGAGCCGCCCTGTGCTCCTCAGCCCAGCCAGCTCCCCCATACCCACTCTGGCTCGTTCCAGAACAAATGCCTGGCCCAAGGCAGCCCATGCCAAAGGTGACGAGTCACCCACAGTAAAGCTGTAGGGTGGCTTCCTTTCCAGAACTGCCTCATCTGCCAAGGGGCTGCCAGGGGCCACATCCTTAGACTGACCTTCAGCTCAGAGGGGAGCAGGAATCGGGAGAGGCCAGATCAGTGAAGCTTCTACTTGAGCGCCGTCTCTACTTGCAAGACTCTTTGCCCTTGGAAGGGGGGAGGCCATGCGTCAGGGCTGCACACAGTCACTGTCAAGGGCACACAGGTTGTTCCAGGTGAGGGATTCACAGCTGGAGGATGTGGCAGAAGCAGGGACCTGTTATTTCATAAAAGGAGGCTGGACTTGCTATCCCTGCTTCCTCTCCAGCAAGTGATCCTTCTGGCAACTGAAGGGAGAGGGGTTGTTGGAGATTATCTGGGAACATGCACTGAGCAGGAAGGTAGCCAGGGGAAGAAAGAGATTTGTGTCTGTATCTGTGTGTACACTGTGGATTAGTTAGGTTGACACATGGAGGGTTTTGTTTGCTTGCTTGCTTTTTAGGGCTGCACCTACAGCATATGCAAGTTTCTCAGGCGAGGGGTTGAATCAGAGCTACAGCTGCCGGCCTACACCACAGCCACAGCAACGCAGGTTCACCACAGCTCACGGCGACACCGGATCCCCAACCCACTGAGCGAGGCCAGGAACCGAACCCTCATCCTCATGTATGCTAGTTGGACTCATTTCCGCTCTGCCACAGCGGGAACTCCCATAGAGGTTTAATTTGAAAGAAACTCTAGGCGGGTGGAGAATAGTCCTCTCTTCCACCCTGGACCTTAAAGCAAACTAAGAGATTTCATATACTTTAGCTCTTAGATGTGATTTAAATGGCTTCATGCTTTTAGGCCCCATCTTCTAGCAAGTCTTGCGTGTCTGTTGGGCAGAGTATTGAGAGGTTGTTGAAAGGCCATGTGTAGTCCATGAGGCAGCTTGCAGTTTTGTTTAGGCAGCAGGACAATCTGTGTCATTATCCTTTCTGGTCTTGGACACAGTTATTTTCGTCTTCCCTCCTGTTTTTTTTTTTTTTCTTTCATGAGAGGAAAGACTGACCTGGAGACCACAGGCTTCATTGTTAAAGAGAAGCACTGCTGGGACTCCATCAGACTTGACATCATTCGCTCTCTCTGTAGACGGTCAGGAGAAACACCTGCATCGTTGACAGCACGAATGTTCCCCGTTATCCAGACTGTGCTGCAGGCCTGAGCAGTGCTGCCCGCTGGTATCTGTGGGGCCTTCAACGGAGCTCTTGGCCCTTCCTGACAGCCGTGAGGTCGAGTGGACGGCCCTTTCTTCAGGGAGCGGGGCAGGCTGCCCAGAGATAGCGTGTGATTTGCCCAGCAGAGCAGAGCCGATGGCTCCAGGTGTCATTGTGTTTCTCAAATGCCAGACATTTGTAGCTCATGCTCAAGTCCCTTAGATGGAGTGGGAGGTAGCTTTGTCCTGGTTGTCATGGTCAGTTGGAGGCTGAACTGGAAGCTGCAGCTGGCCTCCCTCGCTGGCTCGCACTGCTGTGAGCTTGGTCCCGGGTGCTGGCTGAGCGGGGATCACAGTGCCTTTGGTGGAACATTTGTGTATGAAGGCAAGCGTGTCAGACCATGAGCCAGAGCAGTGCTGAGCGATGCTGGACACTCTGGTCTAGTATAGCCATCTGGTCCATCCAGGTCCTTTCTTCATGGCGGCTAAGGGACCACGGTCTTTGCCCACCCCCACCTCCTTTCTCACGGTGCAGAGTCTGGCAGTGCCATCTGCAGCCCTGGTGACTTTGATTCAGTGGCTGCTGGTGTTGTGCTTTTGTTTGTTTCCCCTACAGAATTAGGACAGGGCGTCAGGCACTCCTGGCCTGAGAGCACCAGCCGGGTTAAAAGGGAGGCATGTAGTTAGAAGTATCTGATAAGAAGGTGATCTCTCAGTCTGATCCAGTGACTCTTTGGAGTTCCATCGTGGCGCAGGGTGGAGAGTCAGTGTGGGGTGGGCTGGAGCCAGACTGACTGGGTCAGAGCCCGCTTCCTTCCTTCCCACTGTGTGGCGGGGCAAAACGCTTGCTTTCTCTGGGCTGCAGTTTCCCCTCTGTAACATCAGGATACTGCCCCTCTGATGAGGTCACTGTGATGATTAGAAGAGACAATCCGTAGAAAGCACGTAGAAGGTTCTTGGCGTTGAAGGTGATGATGATCATTATTTAGGCAAGAGCGAGAATGAGAAGCCATGTGTGCCTTTCAGAAGACGCTGTTCTAACGGAGGAGGGGGGGCGTAGGTACATAAGAGAATAGAGCCAAATAGAGAGTCCAGGGCAGGCATGGACAGTCATCCGTCATGAGACCGCGTGGGGGGGGACTGCGGGCTGTGGGCTCAGTCACTGGGCTTGGTCACCTCCCTTCCTGGGCCTCAGGTAGAAAGGGGCCGTGGACCCTTCCGGAGTCATTGGGACCCTTGGATGGTGGCATGTGTGTGAATACACAACGCTTGGCACATGCACTGTTGCAGCTGTGTCGGAGCCGGACTGGGGTGGGGGACAAGGGTGATGCCACCAAGAAGGGCTCAGGAGGGAAGGAGCCATGCTTGAAGTGGGGGACGGGGAGCCCAGCATTCAGGAAACTTAAAAGAAGACGGGAAATTGAGCAGACCCTCCTCCCCTCCTGAGGCTTCTGCACTGGTTTCGTGCCACCCCTTCTGTTCCAGAACCCGAGCAACTTCCCGAGAGGAGAAGAACCTCCAGGGCTTTCTGGAGCAGCCCAAGGAGAAGTGGGTGGAGAGTGCCTTTGAAGTGGACGGGCCCCACTATTTCACAGTCCTGGCCCTCCACATCCTGCCCCCCGAGAAGTGGAGAGCCACACGCGTGGAAATCCTGCGGAGGCTGCTGGTGACCTCTCAGGCCCGGGCAGTGGCTCCAGGGGGAGCCACCAGGTCAGTACCTGTTTCAAGAAGCTGTCTCCCAGGCTGCCTGTCACCTGGACTCTGTCCCCACTGTGAGTGAAAGTCCCCAGCAGTGTGTGTGTGCTAAGGGGAGGCGCCCTTCCTGGACTGGTAGTTGCCCACAACCCTTCGTGGTCCGTCACATCAAGAATCTGGGCCTGAAAGCTGACAGGCACCTGCCTTCTCTGGATCAGGCACCTGGGTGGAGCCAGGTGCCTCTGGAAAATTTCTCAGAGAGGAAGCTAGCCAGGCACAGGGTGAGATTTCTCAGGAGAAGAGTTAGGGCCGACAGGCAGCTGAGGCAGGAAGCCAGCTTTTCTGACTCTTGCTGGTCTGGGCGTAAACTAACAAAGTTTCCTCAGGGCCATGGCTGGGGAGCTTCTTTTCTGATCATTAAAAGCTCGTCGTCTCCCTCTGTCACGTTCCTGTCCTGTCTGCGCCATGTTCCCTGAGCCTTTCCTTCTCTACTGTGCATGTGGACACCTCCTGAAGAAGGCGGGCATTTCAGGAAGGATGCGGTCTCGTTTGCCTGACCCCGTGCTCTGATCTGGGTCAGCTGGGAGCTGTCTTGAGAGAAACAGCTGCAAACAACAAGAAGCCCTTTGTGACGACCGCACGGACTGCCACATGCTCAGTGGACTCCGTGGCACCATGCTGAGCCCGGGTGGCCCTGCACAGTCTGCCTGCCCTGGGCTTCAGAGCAGGGTGTGGGTTTGTCAGCTTGCTTCTGCCCCTCGAGGGAAACCTGCTTCGCTCCAGGAAGGTCTGTCCTCATGTGTCTGCTTCCGCTAGCATCCGAGGGACCGTTTTCAGGGAGGGAGTGGTGGGGGAGCTTTGAGGCCCCTGGTGACAGACTAGGTGCAGACAGACCAGGTGGAGACAGCTGTGGGCCTGAATGTGCACACCTGGTGCCTCTCCCTCCATCACCCTGATTTACAGAGTCACTGGTCATGGGAACCTCCCAGCCCAGAGAGACCAGGCTGAATCTCCAGCCAGTGCCAGCCTCTGTGTAGAGTAGCAGCAGGCCAGTCTTATTGGGTCCCTACCTGCCCTCTGCCCCCATGCCAGACAGTGCACTTTCCAGCCTTTCCTGAGAGTCTGAAGCATTGATAGTTAACTAGCTGCTAGCAGTCAAAAGTTAGATCTGCAAGAGACTAAGTTGTCAATAAGCCAGGCTCGGCTTGTGGCCACAGCACATAAAGTGGCTGTTGACTGGGCACGGGCTCTCGGTGACAGGTGTGAAATCTGAACCCACAGGAGCTGTTTTGCTTTCAATTAGGAGACTAGGATTCATTACTGTCCTGGGCAGTTAAGGAAAAGCCAGTTTGGTCACAGCTGAATTAGGAAATCCAGTGTGAGCTGTGTTCGTGTGGCCATTTTCTCTGTAGCACATTAGTCACCTTTACTGATTAGTCTTAAATAACTAGGTTAGGGCAGGGCCACTGAAGATTCCTGCTGCTAAAGCAGAAGATCCACAAGGCACAGCCCTGGTTATGGTGTAGGGGTGTGAGTGGGGCTCCTGAAGCCGCTGACAGGGTGCTGGGCATTGGCATGGTGTGGGGACTCCTCCCAGGAGGGCCATTTAGAGGGAACGTCCTGGTGCTTGAGGCAGAGTCACTGAGCCCATTATGGGGTAGGAGGTAGCGGCAGATGCACAAAAAGCTAGGAATTTGCACAAGAGAAGTTGTTCTGCAGGTTTTACATTCAGGAAAAAGATTCCTCTGCCAGGAACTGGCAGGAATTTAAGCCGAGGCCTTTGCTAGCCTTTTCTGTTACCGGGTCTGCCTGCAGAGAACAAAGGTCACCCTCCCCTCAGCCCACCTGGCAGTAGTTCCCCCTTTCTGGCAGGAGGGCAGCGGCTGGGCGCTGTGGAGGGAAGGTACAGGTAGCATATTTTAGCAGAGTTGCCTCACTTTATTCTTTCATTTCACTTTTGTTAGTAGTTTAAACATTTACTGAATGCAGGTGGGGATGGCCTGTCCCATGCTAGGTAGTCCCAGGAGACCCATACAGTCTAGTTGCAGCTTCTGTAAGGAATCACCTGTTGGCTTGTTTTTATTTTTATGAGTCTAGCGTATGTAAACATTGGTATACACACAACACACACGCACGTCTTATTTATTTATTGTGGAATCAGTGGACATCTTTATTTTGGGGATACCCATTAGAAGTGTTTTGTGCTAGAAGAATGCTTTCCCAAATGATAGGTATAGAGTAGCATAGTTACGCAGGCGGTCGTGAAGCCCCAGTAAGGACCATAGACAGAGAGGGAAACCTGGGGGACTCCGGGAGATCGCTGTAAGTTGAGATGGCTCAAGAAAGCCGTCAGAATGTTGTGGAATGAAGCAGCCTGGCTTAACTGTAAAACCATAAATAGAAGCATGAGGTATGCCTCAGGTCATTAGGCAGAAGATGAAGCAAGGCCTGCATTCAAGTTCGGCGAGATAACCATCCTTTGGTTCAGGGACAGGAATTTAAGGGGAAGACGACATTCCACAGTGGGAGACCCTCATTATGCCCACACATGCTTTTCTTTTTTGTTGCTTTTTAGGGTCCCACCTGCAGCATATGGAGGTTCTCACGCTAGGGGTCAAATAGGAGCTGTAGCTGCCAGCCTGTGCCACAGCCACAGCAATGCAGGATCCGAGCTGCATCTGCAACATACCCCACAGCTCACAGCAAGCCCGGATCCATAACCCACGGAGCGAGGCCAGAGATTGAACCTGCATCCTCGTGGATGCTGATACTAATCAGATGTCTTGACCTCTGAGCCACGGTGGGAACCCCCCACACATGCATTACAGTACTAAGTTCTGATCCTTTCCGTTACGGACTCTGTTCCAAGGTGTGGAATCTCCACAGTAAGGGCTTATCTACCCTTTATTATTACAGACACAAAGGTGGTTTGCAGACGAAGCCTTTCCTAGATCTTGGGTTGTAGAAACTGAATCCTACCCCTGACACTTCACTCCTTGTGCAGAGGGGCGTCTGGTCTTTCCGTATTTCCCAGGGGCCGTACCTGTTGTAATCAGTCCTCGGGCTGGGAGTGTCTGTCGAGGAGGCTGTGGGTGCTCTTGTCCCTGGCAGCCCCCGGTTTCCCAAGGGCCTGGTTGGTCTCTACTCCCAAACTGACTCATTGGACTAAGTAGTGACGATACTGGTTAGAAATGAAGGGGTGTGGTGAGCAGCTCCAGGATTCACCCAGGATTTGGGAGGCGTTGGGGCGGTTGCGGCTTCCATCCGAGGCAATGCTGTTGCTCAGACCAGGTTTCTGACAGCTGGCTGCTTTCTAGCACGGCACGTGGTGGACTGAATACTATGGCTGGTTTAGGTTTGTTGACTGTTTGTAAAAATTCTCCGGTGGAATGTAAAGATGGAAGTAGAACCTCGTTTCCTACGTCATTTACCAGGTCCCTCGAAGTCCCAGCGTGTGGCCGGGGCTAAACTCAGGGACACTGGGCCCCGCGCATCTCCTTAAGCAGCAGCCTGGCGGTAGCTGTGGTGCATCTTACATCTTCCCCTCTCCGCTTGGCCCTGACTCAGCCGAGTCAGCGCTGGACAGGACGCGTTCATGGAAAGCCCTGTGGGGAATAAACCACTGAGTCGGAGGGCTTCAGAAGCCCTGTCCCAGCTGCTTTCTTCTGAGCAGAGGGGCTGGTGGCTGGAGCGAGTGACGCCCAGCTCCCGTGACCCTTCCCCAGCTCCCAGAATGCTTGGCTCTGTCCTTGTGCTGTGTCCTCCCAGGCTCTGCACGGACATGGGCTTTGGTTTCTGTTGCAGGCTGACAGACAAGGCGGTGAAGGACTACTCCGTGTATCGCTCTTCCCTTCTCTTCTGGGCTCTCGTCGATCTCATTTACAACATGTTTAAGGTAAGGGGCCAACCGGGGGTAGTGCGGGTTTTGGCGAGGACATAGACACCCGGGCTGGTGCCCGCGGCCCTGCCCTGGCAGCCTGCTCCTCCACGGCCTCCGCCTGAAACAGGCTGCACCCGCCGTGGGAGGGCTCCCCTCTCGCTCAGGCCTGCGGCCTCAGGCTGCCGCAGACCCTCTCCTGCAGGTGCATCTCCTCCCCTCCGAGTCCCCCTTTCTTTGCTCTCGTCCCTCTGGGTAAAGCCCGTTGCCCTGTGTGAGTGTGACTTGTTCCAGCCGAGCTTCTAATAGGGACACTCCCCTCTGCCTGAGAGGGTCAGCAGGGAGGCGGGAGGTCCTTTCATCACCTGCATGAAAACAGCTCCGCGAGAGCACCCTGGCCTCCCTCTCGGGGAGGTGCGGGTGTGGGAGGTGTGGGGCGGAAGAGCACATCCATGGCCTGTTGGAGCTCGTGGGACACACGAGCCCTGCTTAACAGGGGCTGTGAGAGGAGCGGAGGGGAGTTCTGTTCTGGAGGCAGAGCACATCCTCCGGGGAAACCGAGATGTGTGGGAGGTGCCCCCCCCCACCAAGGCACTGAGTGCCCCCCCCCACCCTGGCCCGTCTCGCATTGGTTCTTGTAGAAGGTGCCGACCAGCAACACGGAGGGAGGCTGGTCCTGCTCGCTCGCGGAGTACATCCGCCACAACGACATGCCCATCCACGAGGCTGCCGACAAGGCCCTGAAGGCCTTCCAGGAGGAGTTCATGCCCGTGGAGACCTTCTCCGAGTTCCTCGATGCCGCCGGTCAGTGTCAGGGTTGTTCATCTTTCACAGACCTTCTGGGCAAAGCCCAGGCCTGCTTTAGTGGAGCTGGCCATTGCTTTCATCTCCACATGCGGGAAAAGACAGGTGCGACCTGGCCTGTGGGCTGCTGCTGAGACCTCGCTGGTGACAGGACAGCAGCCACTTCACCCCAGGCCTGTGCCTCTGCTCATGCAGGCGTGCAAAGTGGAGATGGGCTGATCCCTGTTCACAGACAGAGTAACTGAGGCTTTGAAGACCAAGCGGATTCCCGGTGGGGCACAGCTGGAGAATCGCTAGAGCCCCTTTTGCTTCCTGGCTTTTTACGACAGTTCAGAGAATTACCCGTCTTCTCCTGCCTCTTGGGGGCTGAGACATCTGTGTCACAGCTGCCCTGGGGAGCCGTGGAGAATTTCAACTCTGATTCCTGACGATAAGAAGTAAACATCAAGAGACAAAAAAAAAAAAAAAGAAAAAGAAAAAAAAGAGGAGTTCCCATTGTGGCGCAGTGGTTAACAAATCCGACTAGGAACCATGAGGTTTCGGGTTCGATCCCTGCCTCGCTCAGTGGGTTAATGATCCGGCATTGCCATGAGCTGTGGTGTAGGTCGCAGACGCGGCTCGGATCCCGCGTTGCTGTGGCTCTGGCGTAGGCTGGCAGCTACAGCTCCGATTATACTCCTAGCCTGGGAACCTCCATATGCCACGGGAGCGGCCCAAGAAATGGCCAAAAAATAAAAAAGAGAGAGCAAAGAACACCTCTGCTGATAGGAACGGGGCAGCACCCTGAACGCTGTCCCGTGAGACGTCCTCAGACGGTTGCTCAGCCCTGATAGCCAGTAAATGTGCAGCTCATTGTTCTCTGCTGTGTCCAGGTGCTCTGCACAGCAGATTTGTCATCCAAATTGCAAGCACATTAAATTTTGTTTGGATTTCATAACCAAGCATCAGATGACAGCAGGGGGAGGTGACTTGGGCCAGTGCTAGGAAAATCCACCCAGGATGAAAATCCCGCGTCCTCCCAGGCTGTGGGTGCCGCGGCAATCAGCCCCCATTGCTGCCATCCTTTCCAAGGTCGGGCTCCCAGAGCCAGAGCCGGGGAGCTACCTGCCTCACTCTTCTGTGAGCTGGTTTCCTCCCCCCGCCGCTCTTAGTCTGACATCTAAGAGCAGGAAAAGGTCTTCCCAGATCCACCATCAAGGGAAGGCCTCCACTAACGCTTTCAGGCGGTCCTCTGGGAGCTAGACCCTCAGATGTCTGGAGGGATGCTCTCTGGGAATTCTTCTTCCCTCCCGGCTCAGCACCAGCGGGTGGAGTTTCCCCAGAAGCCCTGAGCCTGCCTTCTAGTTTGGCTGTTTGTTGCAATGGCCTCCCTGGAAGCTGTGCTGGATGGGCCTTTGCTGGCCTGGTGCCTCCCCCGTTATCTGGGGTCAGGTGTTAGCACTGCCCACCCCCGTTGCTTTGTTAACTTCCCTGGATGCTCCACGGTGTCTTTCCAGTCTAGACATCTTACCTCACCTATATCCTTATTTTCTTCAGCCATTGACCCCTGACCAAGGGCAGGTAGCCTGTGCACTTGTGTCTCCTGGCCCAGCGCCTTGCCCGTCCCCTGGGGGTCTGACTATCTACAGAGACTGTCCATATGAATGTCAGAGTCCGAGGAGGAGGAGGAGGAGGCGGGCAGGGCAAGGAAGATACTCACCTTGGTTCAGGGCTTCGCATCTGCCCCAGAGCAGGGGAGCGTGAAGACTTGTCACTGTCTCCGTTTGCCAGCGGAGGAGACAGCACTCCTGACTCTGGCAGCTTGCTGCAGGCCCTGGGCTAGGGGTTGGATCGAAAGTCAGCTGAGCCAGGGTCCTGCCAGCCTGCCCTGTCCTCCCAGCCCAGCCTACCCTGTCCTCCCAGCCCTCCAGGGCAGTGCCATTAGGATTAGCCTGTCTTTGGCCCCCGGTCACTCTGCAAATGTGCTGAAGGCTGTGGACACTCCGTCTGCAGGAGCCCCTGTCCATGTTATACTCCATGTCAGTGGAGTTACAGGACCCCTGCAAAGACCGCTCCAGGGAGGTGGTAAGACCAGCCTCAGCGACTTTAATGCCTTTAAACGAACAGCAGGGCCTGGTTCCAGAGCAGGACCCTCCTTGCAGGACGAGAATGTTTGCAGGCTGACTGTCTCCCCAGTCATGGCCCGCCTCCAGTGAGCAGCTGTGTCAGGGCTTGTCAGGGCACAGCGCGTTCCCTACATGGATGCAGTATTCGTGACTCGGGGCTGGGGGCCTGCCTGCCGCTGCTGACCAGCCTCTGCCTGTTTCCAGGTCTCTTAGCAGAAATCACCGATCCAGAGAGCTTCCTGAAGGATCTGCTGAACTCAGTGCCCTGAGCACCATGCGGAATCTGCGGCCGACGGAGATTGACGCTAGCTGGCCTTCCATCCTTCTGTGTCTCCCTCCCGTGCGTTGACTCCCCCACGGGGTGCTGCAACACTGCTCCTCCCCCTCCCCCTTCTTCTTGGAGTGGCTTGGGGCTTTTAGGCCTCCTGTTTATCTCGTGTGTGTGGTGCACTAGCTATGAAGTTGTCTGTGACCCAAGCCGTCGAAGGATCTGTACATACCTGGGAGCCATGAGTTGTCCTGGCCGACTTAATACTTGAGTGTGCCCATCCTGAGAAATAAACGAATGACTTAATACACATCGAAAAGGAAGGTGTTGCCTGTGCTTAAACCCCCCGTAGTGGCACTGGCCAAGTGCCTTTCCTGCACAGCCCTTCTGGCATCAGCAAGGAGGACAGCGTGTATCATAGTCACTGTCTCTTCTTAGCGCCAAATGGAGCCTGTCTGTTCTTGGCCAGCAAGTTGGGGCATTGCGTTTGACGGCTGTGATCTTTCTTGAAACAAACACCTTGGCTCCTCTTTTTTGGCCTTAAGAACTAGCGCCCAAAGTCATGTGGAGTCAGTGATTTTCTAGTCCTCAGCTCAGTGCAGTTGGACGCTAGTGTTCCCACGGCAGAGGCGTTTGACAAACCCTGCTAGCTTCCTGTCGGAAATGCTTTGACGACCTCTCCCAGTAGCTGCCCTTTCTTGAGTGCCTTCTCTGTGTGTGTGTGATTTCTAGTCTTTCTAACAGCCTTGCCTACAAAATAAGGGCCTCTGGGAGTTCACTTGTGGCACAGCAGGTTAAAGATCGGGTGTTGTCACTGCAGTAGCTCTGGTCACTGCTATGGTGTAGGTTTGATCCCTGGCCCAGGAACTTCTACATGCCACGGGTACAACCAAAATAAAAATTATTATTATTTTATTTTTTTTCCCATTTCTTGGGCCGCTCCCGCGGCATATGGAGGCTCCCAGGCTAGGAGTCTAATCGGAGCTATAGCTGCCAGCCTATGCCAGAGCCACAGCAACGCAGGATCCGAGCCGCATCTGCGACCTACACCACAGCTCATGGCAACACCGGATCGTTAACCCACTGAGCGAGGCAGGGATCGAACCCGCAACCTCATGGTTCCTAGTCGGATTCGTTAAACCACTGTGCCACGACGGGAACCCCTAAAAATTATTTTTAAGGGGAGCTAGTTCTGAGCCGGTATCACACCTCAAGGCCACCCAGCCAGTAGCTGCCAGAGCTGAGGTTTTGTGCTTCCGAGGCCATGTCCTGAACCACAGTTGGCAGCTGCCTCTGGAGCCTTGAGACCTGCTTCCCCGCATTTGTGGGCAGCAGCCCTCTCAGAGAGACAGGAGACTCCTTAGAGCTTCTCTGCAGGTTGAGGGCAAGGCTGATCCAGACGTGGCCTTGGTTGGAGGCAAAGAGCTTGCTAATGGCCATCTCTTTGAGATCCCTCTGGGCCGCTCTGCCAACTGTTTCTTGGAGTGACAACCTCCTGTATCTTGATGTTCAATTTATGTGGCTCACTC
This sequence comes from Sus scrofa, assembly GCF_054392235.1. Lineage (NCBI taxonomy): Eukaryota > Metazoa > Chordata > Mammalia > Artiodactyla > Suidae > Sus > Sus scrofa. Next base: position 82,017,819 of record NC_139388.1, on the reverse strand, counting down.
CTCAGGCCAGACCATTTAGGACAGAAGGTGCCTCCAGGTCCCTTTAGACGACATCCAAAGCCAGGACCTCGTGTACCTTCCCCAGAGCCACTAACCAGGCAGCCACAGGCAGGCGTGAGTGTCCTGGGTCAGGGCTTAGCCAGAGAGAGAGAGGCACATGGTTGCAAGAGCCCAGCTGGGGGCCCTGGCGGAAAGAAGGTGCGTTCGCTGAGTGCTTGGTGGTGGCGGTGGGTAACCGGCTTGAGGGAGGGGCACATCCAGTCCTCAGTCAGCCCAGCCCCCACGCTTTGTGTGCAGCCTCGTCCCCTCAGGAGGGGAGTGTGGACACCTACTGGGTGCGAAGGTGGTGAGTTTCAGGAGTTCATTGCCTGCCGTGTAGTAAGGAGATGCCTCTCTTCTCACGGATGAATTCATCTGCAGTCTGCAGGATTGGGGCTCTGTTTAAAGGAAGCGCCACATCTCGGGTGAGGTCCAGTACATCCAGCTTTGAGGACGGATGGCAGACCCTGGTCTCAGGGACACTCACGTCTCAAACCGAGCACAGCAAGTTCATTCCCTCTCATAGGTCCGTCCCCTGTGTCTCCGAGAGGCATTCCGGGCCCACATCAGCATATGGCGTTGCTGCCAAGTAACATCCTAGCACGGAGTAAACTGAAACTGCCTCATCTGGGACAGCGACGCTGGAAGGGAGAGTGGGGCCAGGGGCAGGGAGACAGGCTTCTACGTACCCGGTGCCGGCTGCCCCTGGAGGCTGAGCTGCGCTCACGCCAACACCTTGGGGCATCGCCAGTTGTTCCGGCGCCTTCCGAAGCTTGACCTCGCCTTGGTTCCTTGGGCCTGCAGGGCTGGGGTCTCCAGACCTCGTTACAAGGTGTTCAGCTCTTTCTCTCTGCCCTTCCAGTTTCTGATTTTCTTTCGAAGTCCTCAGAGAATTTCGGCCCCAGCCCTATCACATCAGACCTCTTGGTTTCATGGTCACAGCTTTTCCTGGTGTCCACACGGGGTGCTTCCCAGTGACTGTCACAGGTCAGCCAGGCTGCTGACACAGTGGCAGTCCAGGTCATGAGGTCCCAGGGCAGTGAGTTCTAGGCAGAGCTCGGGCAGGAGTGGCAACTGGTCCAGGATGAACTTGGCCTCCCCGAGCCCACGTGCCATGACAGCACTGAAGGACGTCAGGCAAAAAACAAGTTAGTCTCTTTCCGACCTGAGCCATTATCTGGACTTATGGCTTCTTGGGTCCTTCCTTGCCTTGTCAACAGGCAACCCTAGCTGGGGAATTCGGGCAATTCCAGATCGTCCACACCTGGTGATGGCTGTAGTTTTTAAGCCCCCCAAGTCTCCGTTCAGCAATAAAGCTCTAGGTATGTCAGCACCTTCCTTCTAGAATGAATGGCTAAATCCTCAGGGTTCCGCAGTTGGGTCTGTGGCTTTCCTGGCCCCCAGCTTCCTGAGTTCAGTGCTCTGTTAGCAGCTAAAGGGGGAGTCAGGTGCCCCCTTTCCACGAGCCCCCTCTGCCCACCCCCGTCTGCAGTTACATTTGCTGAGACACGGGGGCTCTTTGCATCGAATTCCCATATTCTGGCATGGACAGGTGTGGGACTCCAGGGTCCTGTCCACTCTGCTAGCATGTATTCCCTCCAGTCTGGAGCGTCACCTTGGCGCCGGGCACTGTGCTGGATGCCAAGGGCCCAGCAGTGCACCAATCGTGTGATCTGTGGAGCTTAGACTCCGTGCGGGGTGGTGGGCAGTGCACCAGCCAAGACTGTGAGGGGATGACACTGGGGCATGGGGTTATGGGGCCAGTGCCCCTCCACTGCCCACCTGCTCACACCCAGTTGGAACGGGCATCCTGCTGGTCATTCAGCAAACTCCAGTGGGATTCTTGCCTGCGCTTGGCTCCCAGGGGTTACTGCAGCTTCGGCCAGGAGGGCCCTTTGGGAACAGGGGACTAGCCAGAAGGGGAGACTCCCTCTGCTTTCTGGCTTCGCAATGTAGCCTGGCTCTGGCCAGTCCCATCACCTATGCACCTCGTCCTGGGAGCATGCGTCCTCTGGCCCCCGCAGTCTGTTCTCCTAGTGCTCTGCATTTAAAACTGCCCTCAGGCTGTGCTCCCTCCTCACGCTCCTTCCATCCCCTTGTTCAGCCCCCTGGCAGGGCCTCCAGCCCTCGCCTGGCCCTCCCTTAGCTCCCAGATTTCAAGGCTGATCCCTCCTCCACCCAGACTGCCAGGACCCGTGTTTGGCTGCAGACGCACGCACCCTGTCCACACTTGCACACCAGTGCTTTGCTTTGGTGATTCCCGTTTGCTCCCGTGGTTACTTCTGTCTCTCCAGCTCTGCAGGCCCTGCCCCAGGGGCTGCTCCATTTCCTGCCTGTCCTTGTCTCTTGCCCCATCTCGGAGCCCAGCCCAGGACTGGGTGCTGCCAGCTCACCCCCTTTGCTCCCTAGAGAGCCTGGAGCAGCTGAGCACAGTGTGTGCAGGGCAGAGCCCTTTCCCCAAGGCTCCCTCCAGAGCCAGGGGGCCCAGCTAGGGCAGGGGAGGCTGCCCTGAGCCCCAGGCCTGTGCCCGGTCCTGTGGGCGGGGCTGGTGTCACCCCACCTCTCACCCATCTGTGCCCCTTTGCCGACTCCGGAGCTTGGGTCGTGCGCTCTGGCCCCTTCATTCAGGCTGGGACAGTGGGGCACAGAGATGAGGAAGGACTTGCCTGAGGTCCCCAACTCACAGCTGTCGCCCTTTTCCAGACCCCGGGCTAACAGGGTCGGGCACTTAGGCTGTCGCCCTGGGTATGTGAAGGATGATTTCCACATCCTGGCTGACACTGATGGGAGGCAAGAGGGAGGTGGTGGCTCTGGAGGGGGGAGAAGCTCCATTTGTGGCGAGAAGGTGGCGAGTGGGTGTGGAGCATCGAGTACACGGCGGGCACCCTTGCCAGCTCACCCTGTGCAGGCTGGGTGCTCACACTGGACGCAGGTCTTGGCCACTGCCTACGTGTGCCCATGAACTTCAGTGTCTGGAGCAGGCCCTTGTGCTTCTGCCTGAGGGAGGGGTGGCTGGACCATTTGGGAACAGGAGGGGCGGGCTGATGGGATATCCTCGGCAAGGCAGGATGGGGTGACGGCCACCACCACTGGGGGAGGCTGGGTGGGGTCCGGGGGCTGCGATAACTGGAATTAGCCCTGGGTTTACGGGGCAGTCGGTGAGGGGGCCCAGAACTCCTACCCAGGGTAAGTGCCACCCCCGGGTGGGTGTTCTGGGCCTGGGCAGGACTGAAGGAGACGGAATCTCTGCTGGCTGCTCCTTGGACTGCCGTCTTTGCCCCTGACCTTATTAACCCATCAGCTCCACCTGTCCCCCAGCCTGCTCAGTCTCCACTGGGGTCCCTGCTGCACCCCTGTCAGGCTGCTCACGGATTTAGCTATCTGGGGACTCCACCATAGCCCTGTGCCAGGCATGACCTACAGTTGTCCATTACTGTTTTTCCTCCTGTTTCACAGAGGGACCCAAGGCTCAGAGAGGCAAACTCACCTGCCCAAGGCTGCACAGCCTGTAAGTGGGATGCAGCTGCCATGTAGTTACCTGAGCCCCGCTCAGTCACCTGGCTCTGCTTGCCATCTGGTCTGGGCACGGATTTGGTTGGATCGACCCAGCTCCCAGCAGGAAGACACAGCTTTGGGAGTCAGGGCCCGGCCAGGTGCCCACAGGGTGGGCAGGGCAGCCACAGCCAAAGGTTTACTGGCTGCATGATGGGAACCATGCGTAGATGAGATGCCATGGGCTGGCTGGCAGGCCAGGTATATGGGCCCTGTTGCCCTAACACCAGGGCCGACAGGGCCAGTAGGAGGTGATGTTTGTTTGGTGTAGCCTGAATGCTGGGCTTGGAGCTGTGAGCAGCTGGTGGCCCAAGCCCGTCTCGTACTCTGGCTTTTTTTTTCCTCCCTTCTTTACAGTGGCACCTGCAGCATATGGAAGTTTCTAGGCTAGGGGTTGAAGTGGAGCTGCAGCTGTGACCCACACCACAGCCACAGCAACACTGGATCCTTACCCCACTGAGTGAGGCCAGGGGTCGAACCCACATCCTCACAGACACTGTGTTGGGTTCTTAACCCACTGAGCCACAAAGGGAACTCCATGCTGTGGCTCTTCTTGGGGTGGGCACCTTCCTGTTCACAGGGATGGGGACAGGGGCGCAGCCTGCGGAGAGAGGGTGACTACACACAGCGAGACAAAGCCGCTCTGTTCCTCTCCTGGTTCGGGAAGTGGCGCTGGGGGGCTGATCCTTTATACCTCGCAGGACACCGATCCTCCCTCCCCTCCTGCTCCCGGCAGCCTCAGGGGCTCCAGCCGCCCCAGGAGTGGCCTCGTGGGGGCTCCCAGACTGCGGGTGATGGGCCCTTTACCGTCACGCTTCCCTTCCTGTGCTTTCAGCCCCTGATCGTTGCTTCCCTTACACTCCCTGCTCGAGGAGGCAGGCATTATTAGTCCCGATAGGAGGAGGACATCAAGACTCAAGGATGGGGGAGTTCCCGTCGTGGCGCAGTGGAAATAAATCGGACTAGGAACCATGAGGTTGCAAGTTCAATCCCTGGTCTCGCTCAGTGGGTGAAGGATCTGCTGTTGCCCTGAGCCGTGGTGTAGGTCACAGACGTGGTTTGAATCTGGCTTTGCTGTGGCTGTGGCGTAGGCCAGCAGCTACAGCTCCGATGAGACCCCTAGCCTGGGACCCTCCATATGCTGTGGGTGCAACCCTTAAAAAAAAAAAAAAGAAGACTCAAGGATGGGGTGCCTCCCTGGAGTCGCTGCTCCATTTAGAGCTGCCATGTGAAATTCTGGGTGCTTGGCCATGTTTGAATTTTGGGCAAATGAAAACTATTTTAGTATAAAATTATCCCCCAATGATTGTGTAGAACTATTTTATTTTGGCCATGCCTGTGGCACGTGAAATTTCCTGGACCGGGAATCAAACCCATGCCACAGCAGTGACAACACTGTGTGCTTAACCTGATGAACCACCAGGGAACTCCCCCAATTTTTTTCAATGTAAGTATATCCCATACCAGAGTTGGGATATAATTATACTAAAAAATTATATTCATTTATCTGAAATTCCAATTTAACTTCACAGCCTTCATTTTTAGCTGCTAAGTCTGACAACCCTAGCTCAAGTGGTCATCGAACGCACAAATTTAAGAAAACTCAGATCCTGATCTTGAGGAAGCTCCCTTTGTTTCTGTGGGAGAGATAAGCCCTGCAGGGGGAACAAGGGAGCAGCCAGTGCCCTGGCTGGAAGTTGGGAAGAGCCTGAGGCAGCCATGAACCTGATGGCGGGTCTGGTGTGGCCCTGGCCTTGCTGCCCTCCGTGCTGCATTGTGCTGCCCCGGCCTGGGAGAGCCACCAGGACTAGATGCACACACATGCGTGGAAGTTTCCATCTTATTAACTCCCGGAGGGTGAAAGGTGGACAGAGATCTGTCCAATTGGTGACTCTGGGGGAAGCTGGGGCTGAGAGGGGCAGGGACTCTCACTGGCCCAGGGGAATCAGCACTGCGGGCAGGCAGCCTCATCAAGAAGCTGATGGAGGGGTTCCTGTTGTGGCTCAGGGCATTACGAACTCAACTAGTATCCGTGGGGATGCTGGTTTCATCCCTGGCCTTGCTCAGTGGGTTAAAGATCCCGCATTGCCATGGCTGTGGTGTAGGTTGAAGACGCAGCTTGGATCTGGTGTTGCTATGACTGGTGTAGGTCAGTGGCTACAGCTCTGATTCGACCCCTAACCTGGGAACCTCCATGCGCCGCATGTGCAGCCCTAAAAAGACAAAAAAAAAAAAAAAAAGAAGAAGAAAAAGCCGGTGGAGGTGCCATTCAGAGGAGGCCCCAGACCAGGGTTGGGGCCACCAGATGTGTCCCCATATCGTCCAACTGTCCAGCATGTGCCTCGCCCCGTGGTAAGCGCTCAAGGGGTATTTAAGCCTCGCAGCCACCCTGTGAGGTGGGCATCGTTACCTTCCATTACCATCTGAGGCTGCCCTCTCAGAGGTGGCAGAGCAGGGATGTGAGTCCAGGTCCATCTAAGGCCACTGTCCACAGCTGTCACTGCTTCGCCACCTTGTCTCTGTGCTCATCCCAGCTGGACGCTATCTTGGCCACTTCTGGACTTGAGTGGCCGGGACTGTTGGGGGCAAACAGGAAAAAGTTCTTGGTGTCCCAGAGGCTGGCCAGGCTGAAGGTGGTAAATTGGTCCACTGAGTGTTTCCAGGGTTGAGGCGAATCTGGCTGCTCTTGTCTCGCCTGAGAGGAAGGCTCGTCTGTACATTTTTTAAAGAGTTGGAAGAAAAACACAGAATAGGAGTTATTGCTGTAGCACGGTTGGTTAAGAATCTGACTGCAGCAGCTCGGGTTGCTGCAGAGGCTCAGGTTTGATCCCCGACCCGGTACAGTGGGTTGAAGGATCTGGTGTAGGTTGAAGCTGTGGTTCGATTCGATTCAATCCCTGACCCAGGAACTTCCATATGCCACAGGTGCAGCCATTTAAAAAAAGGAAATAAATAAATAGATAAAAACATAGAATTTGCAAGAGAGGATGTATGGGGCCCATAGAGCCTAAAATCTTACTATCTGGCTCTTTGCAGAAAATGCTTAGAGTCTGGTTCAGATGCAGGACCCACGTGGTTACAGAAGAGAGATGCAGAGTGGGGGCCACCCCCCCCTTAGCTATTCAAAGTCCCTGAAGTCCTCTGAGTCATCCCATGCCCGTGTGCAGCTTTAGGGTGAAACACAGCAGGCTGTCCCCTGATTACTCACAGTGCCACCTGCTAAAGACAGCGCCGGAGGTGAAACAACTGCTGGGACCAGGGTGTTGGGGTCGAGCACGTGGAGCAGCTAAGAGGCCTTGAGTGTCAGTGGGCCCAAGGCCGAGCGGCTAAGGGCCCATTGTCTCACCCAAGAGCAAACACTGAAGGGAACCCGGGGAGTGGGGTGGGGTGGGGTGGCTGCAGGACCCTGAGTGAGCACATGTGGGCCTTGTCGGCCACCTCTGCTCCCAGGTGGCTGCCCTCCAGGTCCCCCAGGGCTGCACCCCCAGGGGTCCCGGCATCACTTCCCGCCTGGCCCGACCACGTCAGAGGGAAATGGGGCCTGCTGATTCCTGCACCCGCGTCTCAGGGAACCTTTCCCAGAGGCCCCTTGGGGTCCCCCCTCACCTCTCATGGGCCAAAGATGGATCCCTCAGGAGACTTGAGACGACCCAGCTTGGCTCCGACGCCAGGGTTCTTCCCTGGGGCTCGGAAGGAAGGGACATAGGGGCCCCGGGACTTCCCAAGGAGGGGCAGCGACAGTGCCCTAGTCCGTCTCCGGAGGCCCCAGCCTCTCTCACTTTGGTCCACACAGGCTGCCTCACTCCAGACACTGGACGTGTCTGGGCCCCACGGCCACTGCCGCCCTCACCGGCCCTCAGGTCGATCCCGAGTTGATTCTGTTTTTTTGCATCCCTGGCTCTGGTTTCAAAGTCTGTGCAGGCTGCGGGGAGGCTGGATGGCCTTGGTGGGAGGAGGGTGGAGGAGGCAGGTCTCCCGAGCCTTCCAGGTGGGCTCAGACCCAGGTGGCAGCCTGGGAGGTCAGAGAGCGCGTGTTCCGTGGGGATGTTTTGGGGTCCGTTGTGCTGGCTTCTGGTCCCAGCCTGCCACCCACAGCTCCTTGGGCAGATGGCTTAATTGCTCTGGGCCTCAGTTTCCTCATCCATAAAAAAGGAGATAATCGCCCTAACAGCAGGGTTAAACCAGATTACGGGTGCTAAGCCCTTGGCGCAATGCTGTCACTGGTGACCACAGGACCGTTATCAGGAGCCGCCCGGAGCCTGGCACAGGGCAGTGTCAGCAGACATCAGCCAAGCCCTCTTTGTACCCAAAACCCAGGGCTGGGCCTCCAGGGGAGGCGAGAGGAATACCTCAGGGATGAGGGCAGAGGACTGAGTCCCAGGGGACTGAAGTGCTGGACAGCTGGGATCCTAAGGGAGGGAGAACTCACCTCTGGTTGGGGGTGGCATGCAGGCATCAGGGAGGACTTCTTGGAGGAGGTGACATTTGAAGCAGAGGCTCCTAAGTTGAGGGGCAAACTCTTCAGAGGGTGTGGGCCAGCCCCTGAGGACCTGGGCATGTCTCTCAGCCAGTGTAGGCACTGCCCTGGGAAAGGCCTGGTGCCAGGTGTGCACCAGGTGGGACTTGGGCTGGGCTGCAGGTGCAGGGTGCCACTGGGGTAGCTGGGGGTGGGGGAGGTGCCGGCAGTGAGGAGGGTGGCCTGGCTGCAGTGGACAGGACTTCCGTGGGCCCTGGGCATGCCCTGGGCCCTGCTGGTCCTCTCAAACTCAAGGAGATTGGGCCAGACCAGACCTTCTCCTGGTTCTCCCGGAAGCCCCTGGAGGCTTCCTCTTCCTTCCCCAAGGACGACTTGGGAGCTGGACGATGCTGCAGATCCCTGGGCCCAGCCCAGCCCCACCTCCCATGGCAGGGGGACGAGGGAACTGTCCCACACTCCAGTGAGCACACGGCCCCTTCTTCCATGAAAGCTCTAGATTTAATCAATCCACACACACTTGCTGAGCACCTGCTGGGCACCAAGTCCTAGGATTGAGAGGTGACAAGGCACGGCCCCTGCCCCTGTCCAGGCTGAGTGGGACCAGCACAGGCAACCCGTGAGTTTCCTCTCCAGGAAGCTGTGCGCTGCTTTTCCGAGGACGACGGTGATGATGTGGACAGATGTCACTGAGGACTTCCTCTCTGCTGGGCTCACCCCCCCCCATCATCTCCTTTGACTCCTTAATCTGTTCCTGTCATACCCATTTTACTGACAAGGAAACTGAGACTGAGAAGGTCAGTCTTTCCTGGATGGCACAGAAGGTAATTGCGATCCAGGATTTACTCCTGCTCTGATTTCTTTTCTTTTCTTTTCTTTTTATTTTTCTTTTTAGGGCCGCACCCGTGGCATATGGAATTTCCCAGGGTAGGCTGGCCTACACCACAGCCAGAGTAAGGCCAGGAGTGACCTGCATTTGTGAATTACACCCCAGCTTGAGGCAACACCAGATCCTTATCCCACTGAGAGGCCAGGGATTGAACCTGTGTCCTAATGGATACTAGTTGGGCTGGTTACCCCGGCGCCACAATAGGAACTTCCAGGCTACGTCTGTTCTTAACCTGCTGAGCCACAAGGGGAACTCCACCTGCTCTGATTTCAAAGCCCCTTATTTGAATGGCTCATTCCGAAGCGTGGCAAAGCCTGGGAGCCTAACTAAGCTGGGACCCCCACCCTGCACTGGCCTAACGATTCCCCTCTCCGGCTCCTGCCCTCCCCCTGAAGTGCCCAACTGTCCTTCCCACCCGCTCTGGCAAGAAGCTGTGCCCCGGGACCTGGCAGCCCTGGTCAGGTCTCATCCAGCCAAGAACCTACCCCAGGGCCAGTGTGTGGATCTTATTACCCCGGGAACCATGGAGATCCCAGCTCTGGGTCTGCTGAGCTGCTCTGGAGCCTGGGTCATCTCCAGGCACAGTGTTCAAGCCTACCTCTGGGCCCGAAGCCTTTGACAAATGTCAGTGACACAGAAACACGAGCAGGCTTTGCTCAGTGGCAACAGGAACCCCTTCTGGGAAGCCCAGCGTGGTGGGAAAGATACCCCTCCCCCATGTTAAAACCTCCTGAACCCCAAACCATAGTGATCTCCTCCAAGTGCCCACAGGTCCCCTTCCATGCGCTGGGACAGGCAGAATCCTCCCTGGGAGCTGCAAGGTGTGGGAGCAGGGGTCCCCACACCTCGCCTCGATGGGAGGTGTGGGGACCCCTGCTTTAGAATGAGGACCCCCGGCTCCCGTGGTTCCATGGGGAGGCCAGGTGTGGCCTCGAGCCCAGCGCTGGAGTAAGTTTGGGGAGCTGCTGCCACAACCCTGACGTGTGTCAAAGTTCTTTCTGGGAGTCTGCAGGGACTTCCGCCCTCCGGGGGTTGGTTGCCCCACAGCACCTCACCTGTGGGCTTGGTGGCCCCAGTTCACCCTGGGCACATCCTGCTCCATCCCCAGAGCCTGTCTCTGTCCCGTCTCCCAGCACAGTTCAACCACACTCCCCTCCTGAACCAACCCTCCTCCCACCTGCCCCTCAACACGCCAGCTCCTTCCAGAACCTTCCATTTCTCCACCCCTCTGCTGCTCGTTTCCCATTTCACAGATGGGAACACGGAAGCCGGGGTTGAGGGTGATGGAGGGACCTTGCAGGGCAGGGCTCAGTGAGTGGTTTCTAGAGGCTGATGGATGTTTTTTCCTTTCATCGTCTCTTTATTCCAGAAGCTCTCCACCTCCACCTGTCCCCACAGCAATGGCATTTGGAAGAGCCCAGGTGGGCAGTCTTCTAGAATGTTCCCAGCAGCGTGTGTCTGTTTCACAGAAGTGTCATGGACCACGTCCCTTTACCTGCCGCTGTCCTGGAACTTGATGAGGTTCTCATTACAGCTCCCAGCAGGTGCATCTGAGGCTGGGACCATGTCAGCCCTCAGGTCCGGGTGTCCCACTCAGCACTCATCATGCCCTTTGTCTGACCGACGGCCCCGCCAAACCTCCAGTGCCTCGTTAGCTGGTGACCTCTGGCCACCTCTGTGCCAGGCCTGGGGGGCAGGGACGATTATTGGTTATGTCCCTCTCGGTACTGGCCCTGAGCCGAGGAGGACACAGGAGGATGAAGGGGACAAGAGGCAGTGGAGAGAGGCGGCTGAGCCAGGGGCCAGAGGGAAGGTCAGGGAGCCTTTCCAGGGTCGGGGGCGGGGGTCACCTGGGCTGAGCCCCCAAAGCCGGTAAGACCTAGACGAAGGGGAGTGGGTGTGGCGGAGGAAGGCATTTGGGCAGGATGCAGGCGGGAGGTGTGATGGCCAGAAGCAGCAGGGGTTCCTGGAGCATCACACGTGTCAGATGGAGTCCCGGGTTCGCCCCTCCCTCAGAAGGGAAGTGGGGCTCAAACCCGGTGGCTGAGACCTGGGTGTCTGCAGACACACCTGGCCACCACTTCCCGAGGTGGGTGTGAGGCGTGCTGCGCTGGCTGCCGCGCGAGCCACCTCCCAGGCCGGGAACACTCAGCTGCCTGCCTCCACGCCCACCCCATCCTGTCTTTACATTGACATCTCTATCCAGGGCTCCTGCCAACCCAGCATCATAAAACATGCTCAGAGAGGCCCTCTTCCTCCTCCTCCTCCCTTCCATCCCCCCCCCTCCCCAAGCCAGCCCCTTCTCCACCTCATCCTCAAGAAAGCCTTGCTGGCAAAACCTGAGTGTTTCCAGGCTTCCTGCCTCTGGCACACAGGGGCCCGGAAATGCCCCTCAGGTATGCAAACAGGTCTTGGTGCTCAGACGCCTCCCATCCTGCCTTCCTCCAGAGTTGGGGGCAGCCCTACCTGGCCACCAGGAGCTAGTCCCCTGGCCAGAAGGCAGTGACATCACCTTTTCTTGGGCAAGCTCTGTGTGCTAGGGCGGGGTCCCCATCAGATAGAGGCCGGCACGTGTCTGGGCACCTGAGCCCAGGTGGGGTGAGGGGACAGGAAGGCAGCCACACAGCTGGGATCCTGGGTGGCTCAGGTCCTTGTCTCTTGGGATTTTCCCAGCCTGCCCTGGGGCGGGCTGTGTTCCTCGTCTAATGGCTCAGGGCCCAGCTCCACCACACAGGAATTTTTCTCTTCTGTGACTCTGCCTCCAAAGTAGAGTTAAAGGCAGCTGAGTTTCAGGAGATGGAAGAAACAGATGCCAGCGTGGGGCAGGTGCCCCCAACAGGCAGTGGGGCTGCCTGACCTGTGAGGAAACAGCTGTACCCACGCTAGCCTCTGTTTCCCCAACTAGCCAAACTCTTTCACCAACCCCAGGGCCTTTGCTCAGAAAGAATGCTCTTTCCTTAGCTCCTCATAGACTCCGGGGCTCTCGGGTCCCATGTCATCTCCTCAAAGGGGACTTTTCAGGCATTGGTCCAATATTGTCCCCATCAGTCTCTATCTGAAGTGGCTATATTTATCTGCTTGGTTGTGTGTTAAGAGCTGGCCTCCTGATTGGCCACCTCTTGGTCATGGTCCTCTCTGGCTTTTGGGTGGAATGACCTCTATAAGCATCAGCTCCCGGTACCCCTGAGATCTCCAAGGGCAGGAGTGCAGTCCTGTTCTGCCTGTACCCCTAGCATTGAACTTGGGAAGCTGGAGGACATTGCCACCAGCCGCCTCAAGGTTAGTTTGCCCTTCCAAGGACAAGGACCTTAGGGAAACTCAGGAAGCTGTCAACGCATTTCTGTCCCCAGCCCCATCTCCTGGACCTGGGCTTTCCCCCACCTGTTCAAGGTCGCAGGGACCACATGTGGGCTGTGCCTGAGCATGCCCAGGGCCGGCCAGGGCCCTGAGCTCAGTGGGGCTATGCAGTCCCAGTGCTGAATGAGCTTAATGGGATGCAGGAGGGAAGGAAGCCAGGAATGGCGGTGCTGGGGGCTCCCAGACTCCCCTGGGTCGTGGTTTGCACACATCATATTTTCCAGCCAAACCCTAAACGGGAGCCCCCCTAACCAGCCACCCCCACCCCACAGATGGAGAGATGCTCCAGGTCCTGTTCTGGGGACACTGTCTCTGTGGGAGCCAGAGCCCCACCGGCTTGGCACATCCTTCCCTCCCCCCAGGGGCCGCAGCTCCACAGAGAACAGAATTGAGACCACTGATCAGAAGCAGGCTCAGGGCCATCCAGGGACCTTTCCACTTCAGGGTGGGCTCGCCTCACCCTGGCCCTGTGTGTCCCCTGCCGGCTGCAGAAGGCATTGGTGTCTGGCCCATCCTTTACCAGCACAGAGAGCTCGTGGGGCCAAGGTCCTGCCTCGGATGACCCATTTCTGGCTATGACCTCCTCCACTCTGGGGGAGAAGTGTGGTCCCCCGCAATGCACTGGGGAAGGTGAGAGGTCCCTTCAGCTTTCTGGGGTGTCGGAGGCCTTGGAAGCACCCCGCCCTCCCACCTGCAGGCATCCATCCGCCTGACTTAGTGAGTACCATGTAGCCAGGGCCAGGCCGAGACTCAGGTCCCTTCCATGGAATTTGGGGAACAAAGGTTGTTCCCAGTGTGGGGAGTGGCGTCCCTGGCAGGCCGGGGGAGAAGTTCTGTGCTGAGCTCAGCTTGGGGCTGACTCACGCAGGTGCCTCTCCCAGGGCCCAGTGGAGCCGTCCGGCCGCAGGAGCCTGGCCTCCTCAGGGCTCCCACGAGGCTGCCGGGTAGCGCAGGGCCCCAGACACGTGCGGGCTAATGAGTGTGCCACCCGCCCCGCCTGCGACCAGGCTGGGTGGAGCCACCCTCACTCCAGGCTGGCCTGGGGCCTGGGCTTGCTGACACCAGGGTTTTGTCCTGTGCCAGGGCTGGGCCCGCCCACTGTGGCACCCATGGGTTTCACTGGGCACAATGAGACAAACACAGACCCCTGCTTTTTTTGCTGGTCTCAGGTAGAAGGAGTGGGTGGCTGGGCTTCTAGAAAGAGAAGGTGTGCGTATAACCTGCATTGTCATTGGCGTCCTTGACGTCTGCCTCAGATGGTAGCTCTGAGGGGCGGGGACGGAACCGCCCAGCCCTGCCAGGTATGACCAGAGCCACACACCTGGGGTCCTCAGGAGGGGCTCGGGGCTCCATTGAGAGGGAAGTAAAGTGGTGGGGAGTGCAAGGACTGGGCTTGGGTCAGACGGGCCTGAGGAAGATTCTGGCTCTGACACCCACGGACTGTCTGATATGGACTTTGATCAAATCTCCAGTCTCAGCCTCAGTTTTGCTGACTGTAAAATGGGTTTAAGGATCCTGACTTTGTGGGGCAGTTGCAAAACACATTTGCTAAGAACTCTGTAAAGTGCTGAAAAAATGGTGAGCTGTTTTTATTATCTGCCACAGACAGGCAAGTCACTCCCAATTCCTGAGATCACCCCTGGGAAGGCTCGAGGGCCCAGCTGAAGCCCTGAGCCGGCAGGAGCAGAGGGCCTGGGGTGCAGCCCTGCAGAAGGGCTACAGGTGGGGCCCCTGTCTTCCCGCCCCCAGGAGAGCCAGTCCTGGCTGAGGCTGAGAGCATCCTCCATTCCTTGGAATCCGGAGAATTCACTTGGGAGAGAAGGTGTCCTCCTTCTTGGGGTGGGGGTTGGAAAACTCAGTGATCAAGAGCTTCAAGTCTGCATCCGACAGACCTGGGTCTGAATCTGAGTTTTGCCACCTACTAGTTCTGGTAAGGAGAGTGCACACGGGGGTGAGAGTGGCTCAGAACGCCCCCAGAGCCTGAGCAATGGGACAAGGACACTCCTTGGCTGGCGTGGGCATCAGATCCCAAAGGGGTGAGAAGGTCTTCCACAGGGGGAGGTGGAGGGCCTCAGGGGGTGTCAGAGCCCCAGCAGGTATGGGGGAGGAGCAACCACCACCCAGCTCTGGGGCAATCTGTGTGTTACCATAAACAGGGATAGGAATGGATTATAAACTGTTGACCACAGTAGAAAATCATGAGTCCCTCCTGCTATATGTAAATAAGTGACTAGGAGTTCCCGTCATGGCGCAGTGGAAATGAATCCGACGAGGAACCATGAGGTTGTGGGTTTGATCCCCGGCCTTGCTCAGTGGGTTAAGGATCCGGCATTGCCCTGAGTTGTGGTGTAGGTCACAGACTACAGATCAGATCCTGCACTGCTGTGGCTGTGGCTTAGGCTGGCGGCTACAGCTCTGATTAGACCCCTTGCCCAGGAACCTCCATATGCCACAGGTATGGCCCTAAAAAGACAAAAAGACCAAAAAAAAAAAAAAAGTGAATAAATGGACAACTGGATGAGGAATGGAATGCGTCGCAAACTACCTCCTCACAAAATATTTCTTTCTCTTTCTAGGGCTGCACCTGCAGCATATGGAAGGTCCTGGGCTAGAGGTCCAATCAGAGCTGCATCTACGCCACTATCCGAGGGACTATGCCATAGCCACAGCAACGCCAGGTCCGAGCTGCCCCTTATACCACAGCTTGTGACAATGCCAGATCCTTAACCCACTGAGTGAGGCCAGGGATTGAACCCGCATCCTCATGAACACTACGTTGGGTTCTTAAGCCACCAAGCTACCATGGGAACTCCACAAAATACTTCTTAATTTACAAGGGGGGAAGAGTCACTTGACAGGGGATAAACCTGGCACACATCACCTTAATCGAGTGACCCCAGTTGACATAATGGAACACATTCAAAGCCTAGCAGGTGCCACCTGGGAGCATCTGGCCACAGATCAAACCAGCCATGAAGAAACAACAGCCAAACCCAAATTCTACAAAATAACCGACCCTAAATCTTCAAAGGTGTCCAGGCTGTGAAAGGAAGGATGAGTAACTGGTCCAGAAAGAGAAGTCCTGACAATTCAGGACACTGAACTGGGCCCTTCTGCTATAAAGGGCACTGTTGGGATTGTGGGCAAACCAGTACGGGACCCGGGGTGTGGAAGGGAGCAGTGTTTCGATGCCAAGTTCCTGATTTGACGGTTTTGCTGTGGTTGTAAAGGGAAATGTCTTGTTTGTAGAAAATAAACACTAAAGACTTTACTGGGGCCTCTGCTTATTCTCCAAAGAAAGAAGGTTCTTAGTTTTATATGTGCAAATATTCTACGCGTTTGAAATAGTCTCCAGGCTTAAAAGCTATTAGTATAAAAGCAAGTAAACAAAATAAAAACAAAAATAATTCTAAAACTGAGACTATCTGAGTGTAGCCCTTAGGCTGGTCCTCACACGGTATGTGCTTATCTCATGTCCATAATTATGCTGATGGCCGTTGCTCTTCCTGCACCTCCTGGCCTTGCCTTCTGCTCATGCCTGTCACTCCCCACCCTGCTCAAAAGTTGCCTCCTCCAGGAAGTCCTCCATGAAAATACCCTTCAGTTGCCGGGAGGGGGTTGGACTGGATGAAACCGTCCCCAAGCTGCCTGCCAGCCTCCTCTGATCTGGGTGTCTGCTCCTCTCTTCTGAGCAGGTGTCTTTCCAGAAACCACTGGCCCAAGGTCAAGGCTATTCCGTCATTCCTGTTGCAGAATCACAGTGAATCTGGTTCAGTGAGTCCATTCCCCTGGTCCTTGTCAGGGCCGACCTTAAACCGGTTTGGCGAAAGGGGACCTTATCTTCTCTCTACATTTCTGGGGAACAGGGTTTCAAAAGCACACACATCATGCCATCCTCGTGGGCTGGGCTGCTTCGCTTGCTCATGCACTGCTCGGTCTCACAGTTGTTCATCAGCTCCGCCTCCCTGGCTGGACTTGCAGGGCACTTGCTCTGTGCCAGGCGCTGAGCTGGGGCTTTATCTGTCTTTGTTCATCAAATGCTCGCACAGCTGAGACAGCTATGGTCACGCATCCCTCTCACAGATGAGGAGTTCCTGTCATGTCTCAGCGGGTTAAGAACCAGACATAGTGTCCATGAGGATTCAGGTTTGATTCCTGGGCTCTCTCAGTGGGTTAAAGAGCCAGCGTTGCCGCAAGCTGTGGTGTAAGTTGCAGATGCGACTTGGATCTGGTGTTGCTGTGGCTGTAGCGTAGGCCAGCAGGTGCAGCTCCATTTCGACCTCTAGCCCAGGAACTTCCATTTGCCATGGGCGTGGCCCTAAAAGACAAACAAACAACAACAACAACAAAAATTCCCAAAAACAACAACAAAAAACCCAAAATAAAACAAATGAGGACATGGAAGTGCGGAGAGGCTGAGCCCCTCCTGGCGGCGCTTTCTCCCTGGAGAGTTGGTGTCAGGCTCCGGGTCGGCAGCTCTACCTCCTTCTGCTCGTCCCTTCCCCATGGCACCCTGTGACATCCAGATGACTTTCTTAGTTTCTTAAATGGCCGAAGCTTATACCATTTGGGGGAGGGACTCTTAAGAAAAAGAAGACAAAAGTATCTTGTTTTTGCAAATTGTACAACACCTGTGAACAAGTGAGCCCATTGCTGGGGCCCCTGCCGGAGCCTTGGGGAATGTGGAGGCGTCAGCTCCCTGGGCTCTCTGGGAAATCGGCCTGGGCTTGGGGCCTGGGGGTGGGGGATGACTCGACCTAGGTCCCTCAGCTCACGAGGAAGATCTGACCTGCCTTTCCTGGGAAACCTTCACGCTCCTTGTCCTCACCCAGGTCACTTTCTCAGCCCTGCCACATTCTCAAGGTGAGCTGGGCCAGGTGAGGCGGGGCTCTGTCTGGCTTTAGGGTGGGGCAGTTAGAAACCCCAGGCTTGCACCTTCCGAATCATCTTGGGAGCTTGTCAAGAATACATGCTCCTGAGCCCTCAGCGCCCCCCTCCCCACAGAGCTAGGGTTAGGGTGGGGCCTGGGCATCTGTATTTTCTCTAGGTCCCCTTTAAGGCTGATGCAGTCACCCCCTTTGGGGACACACTGCTCCTGGGACACCCCCTCCTGCGCCTGTCACCTTTGAGTCTGGCTCCCTGCCAGGCCGGGCCTGGCACTGCGGCCAAGGTCTGTGTTAATATGCCATGGGTTGAGCGGGCCTCATTTCTCAGGTATGCAATTAGCAGCTCCAAGAACAATACCCTGTTTTAATCATTACAGCTCCCAGCCCGTCTGGTAATTGGCCGCTTCTTTCACTGCTGTAACAAGCTCTGGCTTGGAAACCGGGGGCAGAGCTCTGTCCTTTCATCCCAGCCTTTCCAAACACCTGCACAGGGGGCCTTTGGGAGAGCAGGAGAGACACCTAACACTGCCTTGGACAATCCAGGAAGGCTTCCTGGGGGAAGCGGCTGCAGGCTGTCTGTTGGCAGGACTCAGAGAGGGGCTGGAATTTGGCCCAGTGCTGGGGATATACGGGTGGACTCCATCCATGCCCTCGTGGGGCTCACAGTCTGCTAGAGACCGAGAAGTCGAAAACGCACTACGCCCAGAGGGGCACATGTGGTTGTGGTCAAAATGTGCCCCTAGTCAGCTGGTGTGAGGGCAGAGGGCAGAGCAGGCTTCCTGGGAGGAGATAACATCTCCACTGAGCCATGAAGGGTGAGTAGAGGTGGGCCAGGTGAAGTGGGGTGGGTGGGATGGGTGGCCTGGTTTTCTGGTGGGAAGGAACAGCCCTTGCAAAGACTAATGAGCCTGAAGATATAAACAGGGCCCCATCAGCCAGGCTGAGGGCTTGGACTCCATCGGAAGAATTAAGTGTCATAGATTATTTTTTTTCCCAAGGCAGCTGTAACACTCTCTCCCATCTCGGTTGCTCTTCTTTCAAGGTGACCTTGGCATCCACCCAGTGCGGGGGTCTTTGTCCCCTTCCCTTGAAGCCAGGTGGAGCTCTCTGTGTATATGGCAGAGCTTTGTGTATGACACCCATAGAAATGTTCTTCCATCTTGCTCTCTTGGGATATTTACTCTTTGAACTCGGCTGCCATGCTGTGAGGAAGCACAACTAGTCCACTCGGAGAGACCCTGTGTGGGTGGTCCAGCCAGAGCCCTGCTAAGGTCCTGCTGACAGCCAGCATCACCAGCCAGGCATGTGAGCCAAGCCTTCTCCAGATGACTCCAGCTCCATCCACAGAGTCACCCCAGCCTTTGCATTTTCCCCGCTGAGGCCCCAAACATCACTGAGCAGAGTCAAGCCATCTCCCCCATCATCAGTCCTGTCCCTTCTGGACCCACAGACCCTGAGCAGAATAAAGTGGTAGTTGTTTCCACTAAGGTTTGGGTGGTTTGTTAACCTTGCACACTAGTAACTGGTGTAGATGGGTGAGCTGCCGAAGGAGGTAACGTGGTGGAGGGGTGCTCTGGAAAGATCACCCGGTCTGCTGTGTGGCGAGTGGGTTAGGAAAACTGAGGCTGGGGACAGGGGCCTGTTAGGGAGATAAAGAAAATTTGAAGCCCAGGGACCAAGATGATGTTGGCACAACCCTCAGCAGTGTGGGAGCCCCGGGCATATTGTGCCAAATGCCCGCCCACCTCCGCCCGCACACCCTGGCTGCCTTTCCCCTTGTCTCTCGCTCCGAGTGTCACTCTGTTCCTTCTCAGGTGAGATGGACACCTGAGTCCCTGCAGCATCCCAGTACGGACATTGTTCTGTCCTCAGACTCCCCACTCAATCCTTCCCTCCCATCCTGTCTTTCAAGGACTTGGCGATGCGGACCCACTGGTCTCCTCTTCTGTAGAATTAGTGGCTCTCATTGTGTCAACTGCTCCTCAAATGGCTTTGAGTCACAGACCTGGGTTCAAGTGGGGGCTCCCTGTCCAGTCGAGTGGCTTGGGCTCACCTCCCTGAGCCTCAGGTTCTCTTCGAGGACAGGGGCAACAGTAGTGCCTGCCTCCTACCACTGGAGTGAGGGTGACATGGGTTAATGAGGCATTAAGCAGAGTTCCCTTTGTGGCTCAGTGGAAATGAATTGGACTAGGAACCATGAGGTTGTGGGTTCAAGCCCTGGCCTCACTCAGTGGGTTAAGGATCTGGCATTGCCATGAGCTGTGGTGTAGGTCACAGATGCGGCTCGGATCCCATGTTGCTGTGACTGTGGCGTAGGCCAGCAGCTGTAGCTCGGATTTGACCCCTCTCCTGGGAACCCCCATATGCCGCAAGTATGGCCCTAAAATGCAAAAAAAAAAAAAAAAAAAAAAAGGCATTTAGCTCAGGGCAGGGGCTCAGTCAGTGTCAGCTCATGCAGTGGGGCCATAAGCCTTGTCTTGCTGCCTCTCGTGGGCTGCTGTGAAAAGCAATTGAGCCAAAGGGCAGGAGAAAGCTGTACATTCTGTATTGCTGGGCAGAAGCGGGGGGGCCGGAAGTGGGGGCATGGCTGTCATCCTATTACTATTTTGAAACAACTCAGCATTAACCTAACCTGCTCCTGGGGACCAGGCTGGGGCTGAGGGGGTGAGGGCCATCCTTCAGGGAACACTGGGAGAGCATTGTCCTCTGGAGTCAAAGGTGGCTCTGTTCGTGGTTGTCATCTTCTCTCCCTTAGCCTGGCTCCTGGCCAAGTCGCCCACGGTGGTGAAAGCACCAACTGTGCCATCCCCATGCCTCCCATTTCCTCATCCGTGTGAGGTCATGGTCAGCGGCAGGGACTCTCTGAAAGGGCTGAGGGTGCTGAGGGCGCTCGGGCAATGGTGGGCATGGGGTTCACAAATCCCTGGTCTTGCCTTCTTACACAAGAGGGGGCCGCCCCCTACCTTGTCCAGGCTTCTCTGATGTTACCTGGACAGTTCAACCAACTCAGATCATGTGCCAGGAGTGGCTTTGGGCTCATGTTGACTCAGATGGCTTGGGCTGCCAGGGCTGTGGGAACAATGGGGCTCCTGGGGGTCCCAAGGGGAAAGGAAGGAATTGGAGGATAAGTGTCCCGGCCCTTCCTTTCCCTTTAATCACAGCACGTCCAGTTGGGTCTCGTTTACATATTGGAGTTCTAGTTCCCACTCTGGTGCAATGGGATCAGTGGTGTCTCTGCAGCGCCAGGACACAGGTTCAATCCCCCACCTGGCACAGTAGCTTAAAAGATCTGGCATAGGTTGCAACTGTGGCTTGGAGCTGACTCCTGGCCTGGGAACTCCATATGCTACGGGGTGGCCAGAAAAGAATAAAAGTTTAAAAAAATGAAATTGGGAGTTCCCGTCATGGCGCAGTGGTTAACAAATCCGACTAGGAACCATGAGGTTGCGGGTTCGGTCCCTGCTCTTGCTCAGTGGGTTAACGATCCGGCGTTGCCGTGAGCTGTGGTGTAGGTTGCAGACGCGGCTCGGATCTCGCGTTGCTGTGGCTCTGGCGTAGGCTGGAGACTACAGCTCCGATTGGACCCCTAGCCTGGGAACCTCCATATGCCTCAGGAGCGGCCCAAGAAATAGCAAAAAGACAAAAAAAAAAAAAAAAAAAAAAAAATGAAATTGGAGTTCCCGTCGTGGTACAGCAGAAACGAATCCGACTAGGAACCATGAGGTTGTGGGTTCGATCCCTGGCCTCGCTGAGTGGGTCAAGGATCCAATGTTGCCGTAAGCTGTGGTGTAGGTCACAGACTCAGCTTGGATCTGGTGCTGCTGTGGTTGTGGTGTAGGCTGGCCGCTGTAGTGCCGATTCGACCCCAAGCCTGGGAACCTCCATATGCCACAGGTGCAGTCCTAAAAAGAAAAATAAATAAATAAATAATTTTAAAAATGAAATCAAGGTTTTAAACATTTGCTCTATTCCACTGAACCTAGAGAGGGGAATGGATTGCCCAGGTCACATGATCAGGTGGTAGCATAAATGGAACCAGAGCCTGATGGAGTAGAGATTTGCTCTCTGCCTCCCCTTTCCCATTTCCACTCTAGGTGGGCACCCAGGACTGGAGCATGTGATTCAAACTAAGCCAGTCAGTGTGTTCCATTCCTTTGGCCACAGGGATTGGCTCAGGAGTGAACACGTGACCAAAGCAGGGCCAGTCAGTGACTCTCAGGCCTCGGAGCTGGGAATGCTGGGACTGAGATGCTTTCTCCTTCCTGCTTGGGGGTGATGAGGGGGAAACCCCTTGGGTCAGGGCTGACCCAGTCATGAGAGGAGCCAACTCTGTGGAGGCAGGGAAAGACAGGACAAAATGTGAGCCCTTGGCGATTTTTAGAGCAGCTGTATCCAGCCTCACCTGCTGCCAGACTTTTGGGTCTCTTCATTCTTTGGACCAGTTTGAATCAGAAAGCATCTTCCCTGTGCAGGTGTCTGTTCCCAGGCCTGGGATATTGCCATGACCCCCGGATACTTGAAGGGTCATGGCCCTTTGACCTCTGAGCCCTTTCTCCAGGTTGCTTTCATCCCCCACCCTCTGAAGATGCTGGCAATGGGACCCAGGCGGGCACCCACACTGGCCTCCTGGCTCAGCCCTTGGAACTGGCAGGGCCATCTTTCTCACCGAGGCCACCCCCTGCAGCCCACCCACCATCCACAAGTCCCGGGCACTTCAGACCCTGAATCATCCACCTTCAGAGGCCTCCACACCTGAGCTATGAGGAAGACGCCATCTCACCTGAATTCCTCTCTCAGCCTCTGCAGGGAGCGGCCCAAGGAAAGCTCAGAAGGGGCTGCCTCCTACCTGGTCATGACCCAGCTGTGCCCTAGGTGTTTGGGGCTCTTCTCCAGTTGAGGGCAGCAGCCACAGCTTCTTCCACACCTTCTATGTTCCAGGTGCTGTGCCAGGTACTTTCAGGGAAATCCTTTGTTTAATCCTCACCACCTCCCCAGGAGGCCAGCCGTGTGGACCTGGGGTTCAGCATAGGGGTTCTGGAGCCAGGTGGCCCAGGTTGGAATCGTAGCCATCCTGCATACTAGCTGTGGGACTTTGGGCACGTTGCTTAACCTCTCTGTGCCTCAGCTCTCCTCCTATAAAATTGAGACGCTGCATGCTAGACTCTTGAGTGAGAAGTTAATACGCATAAAGGGCGGGGAGCAATAACACCCAGCCCATGGTAGGTGCTATCCAACGTTAGCTATTATTATTATTCCCATTTTACAGATGACAAAACCGAGGCTCAGAGAGGAAGAATAACCTGCCCAGAGCACACGGCTGAGCAAGGCAGGTCTGTGTCCTTCTAGAATCAGTGGCCCATTTTATTGCCACTTGAAGTAACTCCCTAAATATGTTACCTGCATGGTTTCCAGCGACTTGGGGCCAGCCAGAGTCCTGGGGTCCAACAGGAGGCAAATATAGAAGGAATCTGGCCTGGGCTTTACTCCCGTCATGTCATTTTAGAGGAGACCCTAGAGATGACCTATTTCTGTGTGATCCAATGTGGTTGCCACTAACCCTGTGGCTTTTGAGCCCTGGTATATAGTGGGCCTAAAGGAAGATGGGCTCTGAGTGTAAAATACACACTGAATTTCAAAGGCTTAGTACAAAGACCGTAAAATCTCCTTAATACTCTGTTTTAGTGACTACATGCTTTTGTTTTGTTTTGTTTTTGTTTTTGTTTTTTTGTCTTTTTAGGGCCGCACCTGCAGCATGTAGAAGTTCCTAGGCTCGGGGCTGAACCTGAGCTGTAGCCACCGGCCTACACCACAGCCACATCAAGCCCAGATCTGAGCCAAGTGTGACCTACACCACAGCTCACGGCAATGCCAGATCCTTAATCCACGGAGCGAGGCCAGGGATCGAACCCGAGTCCTCACGGATACCAGGCAGGTTTGTTACCGCTGAACCACAATGGGAACTCCTTAGTAGCTGCATGTTGAACAGAGCGTATTTTGGATCTATTCGGTTAAATAGCATACTTGAAACTAATTTCACCTCTTCATTTTTATGTTTTGATGTGGCTGCTAGAACATTTATGACTCACACTGTATTTCTCGTAGGCAGTGCTGGTCCAGGCTACAATTCCATTTTGGAGATGAGGAAAATGAGGCTCAGTGGTGTGATTTGTTTTAGTGATGGGTTTTTGCTGGCCGAGCCATGCCTCCAAAGTTCCACTCCAGGGCTTTTCTCGGGAATGTCCTCTGCTTCAGGAAATGAGAGGCGAGCTGGGCTGCAGGGAAGACTTTTGTCTTAAAGCTCTCGTCCCCTTGCTGCCATGGCTCTGTTCTGTCCCTGGCAGATGCTCCCTTTCCTGCCCATACCACCCTTGGCTCACAGCCTGCCACAGCTGTCTGCCCAGACCACGATGTCAGAGAATCACCCAACTCAGGAATTTCCAGAAGCCCTGGCGACCCACCTGTCACCCTGCAGGAAACACTAGCTAAACTCTTCTAGACAGAAGACCCACCTGGGCTGTCAGAGACCTCCTGAGTTGCAGGCTCTGTCATCTTCCCTCTCACATTGCTGACTGTGGACTCTCTCCTCGAAGGCTTCCTGGTGTCTTACCCGCATCCCTCATGCTGCAGTGTAGCCTTCTTCCCCTGGGGCTGGCTCCTGAGGGTTTTCTCAAGGACTGGCTGGGGGTGGAGGTTATAGAAAATTATCCTGGAACATCTTGGCAGAGGGAACTGCTGGGCATCTCCAAGACAGTGGGGCTTGCCCCCTCTTGCTTTTTCTTTGTCTTTTTTTTCTTTCTTTTTTTTTTCAGGGCCTCACCTGCAGCATATGGAGATTCCCAGGCTAGGGGTCGAATCAGAGCTACAATTGCCGGCCACAGCCACAGCCACAGCCACACCAGATCCAAGCTGTGTCTGCGACCTACACCATGGCTCAGGGTAATGCCAGATCCTTAACACACTTAGCAAGGCCAGGGGTCAAACCTGCATCAGGATGGTCGCTAGTCACATTCATTTCCGCTGAGCCACTGTGGGAACTCGTCCCTCTTTCTCATCCTAGGCATCCTGAAGGAGACGTGACCCAGCGGTGAGCTCACCCTGTGGACTCAAGAGCCCTCGCCTCTGGGAGCCCAAAGCCCACAGTCACTTCCTCCCTTCCTGGGAAGAAAGGAAACCCCTTTCTAGCGGCATCATGGAGACAGCAGTGTGGGGCCGTGGCTCTCAAACATTTGGACCATGACACAGTAAGAAATAGACTTTTCATTGCCATTGTGCATATGACACACAAACACCTGAAACAAAAGTTTTAGGAAACCAGCCTTCCCTTACTCTGTGCATTATTTTTAAAAACAATCTTTTCCACCTATTCTATTCAAAAAGTGATGCTCAGGGTCCCCTAAATCAATTTTATATCCCACTAGTGGGTAACAACCTGCAGATTGAAAAACACTGTTTTAAGAGAACAAGAACTCAGGCTGTGGAGCTAGGTTTGTCTGCCTTGTTTCTATTGGTAAAGGGACCATAGCAATCCTAAGTTTGCAGGGCTGTGGCGAGGGCTGGGAAGCAGGGGGGAAGGCATCTGGCAGGCAGTAGGGGCACAGAAAACAGGGACCTGTTGTTATTGCCGCACAGATGTGCCCCTTTGAGGCTGGGGGAGTCAGTCATCAGCTCTGGGCTGTGATGTGGGGATGCCAAGGCTGGGTGTGTTCTCCACCCCACAGGATCTCACCCATCACCGTGAGATCGTCACTCCTTCGGACTGAGCGTCGCCCTGTCCGACTTGGTTCCTCTTCTGTGCAAGAGCGCCCTGTTGGAGGGGTGACTCAGGTCCCTAGTCCTTTGGACAAAGGCGTTTGTCAGACTCTCCCCGACTGAGGGACAAGAGGGAAGGACAACTGGGGGAAGGAAGTGTCGGGACATGGGTGTTAAGAAGCCGGTTGGAGGGAGTTCCCGGCGAGGCTCAGTGTTAACCAACCCAACTAGGATCCATGAGGACTCAGTGGGTTAAGGATCCCACGTTGCCGTGATCTGTGGTGTAGGCTGGCAGTTACAGCTCTGATTTGACCCCTAGCCTGGGAGCTTCCATATACAGTGGGGGCGGCCCTAAAAAGACAGAGAAAAAAAGAAAAAAAAGAGAAGCTGATGGGAGGAATTCTTGTTATGGCTCAGCAGGTTGAGAGCCCAACATGGTGTTTGTGAGGGTGTGGGTTCGATTCCTCACCTTACTCAGTTGGTTAAGGATCCAGGGTTGCCACAGGGTATGTATGGTACAGGTTGCAGATGTGGCTTGGATCTTGTGTGGCTGTGGCTGTTGCTGTTGCTGTTGCATAGGCTGACAGCTGCAGCTCTGATTTGATCCCTAGCCCTAGAACTTCCATATGCTGTGGGTTAGGCTCTAAAGAGAGGGAAAAAAATGTGAATGTGTGTGTGTATATATATATATATATATATATATGATGAAATATTATTCAGCCATAAAAAAGAAGGAAATATGCCATTTGCAGCAACATGGATGAGCCTAGAGATTATCATACTAAGTAAAGTAAGTCAGACAGAGAGAGACAAATATTGTATGAGAGGCCTTATATGTAGATTTAATAGAAATAAGAAAATGAAGCTGGTGGGAGAACTGGGAGGTCTTTCTGGACACCTGGACATGATCCCTAGCCTGTGCCCCACCTCCTCATCCCGCGCTGCCAGCCAACGCCAACCTCCCAGCGAAGAGACACCTGGTTTGTGGATTCTGGCTTCCCTACACGAGCTGAGAGATCTTGGACAAGTTCTCTCACTTCTCTGAGCCTCTGTTTCCTCATGAGCAGTACTGTGGTGGTACCCCCACCCTCACTGGGTGGGGGTGTATAGTTTCAAAGAAGTGGTGCGTGTAAAATATCCCACCCCATTGCTGGCACACTGGAGGACCCAAGGCACCGTAGTTTCCTCTTCCCAACTCACCTGCCCTCCCCACAAACTACCTAAACACCAAACTTTGGGAAAAGACCTGCCTCACAAGGCAGTGAGTCCCCCATCACTGGAAGTATCCAAAAAAAATTGGAGAATCGATTGAGTCCTTAAAGAAGAGATGAAGGCCATCCTGGTTTGGGGCACTGAGTAGGTGCTTTACATATGTCTGTTGAAGAAATAGTTGTGATCCCTGTATTGGGAAGGAGGTGGTTCTAGAATACTACTGAAGCTTGGCTACAGGTCAGAATTTTAAAAACATGGATGTCTGGATCTCACTCCCATGGGTACTGACTTAATTGGTCTTAAGAGCTGTCTGGGCATTAATATTTTTAAAAGCTTTCCAGGTGATCCCATGTGCAGTCACGTGTAATAACCGGAACACCAAGTTTCCTTCTAACTCCAAGATGATAAGCACGTGTTCTGAAGTCATTTACACTGTAGTATAAATGTCAAAGTTATCTCATACTCTATGTGATACACACAGTAAGTGGTGAAATAGTTTAAAAATGCGACCTCAGCTGGATTTTCTTTATAAGAAGCCGAAGGTGTTCAGATGAGTCAGCTAAGCCTTAGTGCTGGAGGCGAATGGTCCTTCAGCATCCATGTAAGGGGGACAAGTGCTAAGCACATCCTGGATGCAGAAACTTCTGGGACGACAGAATTAAAACAGGAACCTCCAGTCTGATGGGAGAGGCCTCGCCTCTGGCTCCCGGGAGTTCCAGTCTGATGGGGAGGCACAGCCCTTGCCCTCAGGATGCTGCTAGTCTAGGGAGAGCCATCTCTGCTCAGTTTCATCCAGTGTTTGCCAGTTTTCAAAGTGTTGTTGTTGTTGTTTTTAATCCCCTATTTTCAGTAAGTGATTGATCTACCTTCCACCCTTGGGGAACTTTCTGTAGAATTCTTCTCCCCAGTGTTCCCAGGCTGGTGGAAGACACAATGACAGAATGTCGTCAGGGAAGCCTTGGTCTGAGGCCTCCCAGGGCCCCCCTGCCTCTGGTGTCGGGCAGAGGACAGGGAGGCCTAGTCCCTGTTCCCTGGGAGCCTCCAGACTATGCCCAGTTGTAATCATCTCCTTGGTTGTCTGTCTCCTTCCCTAAAGCAAGAGCAGCTCCTAATGTGCAGGGATTCTGTATTAGCTTTCTCTGGAGACCCAGAATGTTTGCTGACTGACTGATGGACCAACTGAGTAAATGAATGAATGAATGAATGAATGGGGCAGCGGGGGTTGGCGTTTAGACCCTCACCAAGGCAGTGCTCCTAGAAGTCCTTAGCACCTGAGTTTCCAAAGAGGATTGCACACACACTCTCACCTTGCAAATTCTCTCACCACCAAAATGGGTCTGGGCTTGTGTCTCCACTGGGCCTTAAGATCTTTCTCTACTTCATTAATCCATTCATTCTTTATTGTACCCATATATTCAGCGTCTGACCACGCCCACCTGACTTCCGGGGACCACCTCGTGTGACCACGGCTCCCTCCTATCAACTCCTCCTCATTGGTTTTCTTCTCTTGCCTCCTCAGACTCTTTGCCAGAAAGAGTCAGCATACACCTCCTCCTCTGCCAGGTCCCCTTCAAGGCCCAGAGGCCAGATATTGAATCAAAAATTCTGGCCTGGCGTTCCCTCCCGCCACGGCTCAGCCATAACGAACCCAACTAAGATCCATGAGGACTTGGGTTCGATCCTAGGTCTCAAACACGGCTCAGATCCCTGTTGCTGTGGCTGTGGTGTAGGCCGGCAGCTGCAGCTCCAATTCGATCCCTAGCCTGGGAACTTCCTGGCCCTAAATACCAAAAAAAAAAAGGCTCTGTCTTGAAGGAATGCATCGTCTGGTCAGGAAGAGAGACGAGTAAATGGATAACCCGGCAAAATGGGAAGCAAAAGCCTGGAACCAGAGAGCAGGGAGGTGTTGCCTGCCAGTGTTTCCAGGGTGCCCAGTGTTTCCAGGGGGAGGGAGGGAGGGTGGAAAGACAGTCTGGGTCGGGGAACACCAGGGCTGGTGGGTCATTCTCCCCTCTCCCGCCTCCATCCTGCCCCTCACCTTCTCCTGGAACCTCATATCGGGTCACCAGGCAGGGGAGCGGTGGCCAAATGAGAAGGGGAATTCTTGCCAGCCCACATGGGTGCCAGTTTGCTGTGTCCTAAAACTTGGAGCTAAAGTCAGATTTGGGGGGATTATCTGTGAGCCTCAATTATCCTGGCTTTAGTGTAATCTCTCTATCTGGTCCCGGCTTTGTGGCAGGGAGATAATGTGATTATCCGCGATACTGCTTTGGGCAGGACCTCAGCATCCCAGAGAAGTGGGTCCCTTTGTCCTTCTCCATCTTCCCTCTCCTCCCACCCCCAGGTGAAAGGAGCCACCCAGCCAGGACCCAAACACACACGCTCTCTCTGCAGAAGCTGCTCATAGAACGCCTCCACCGAGAGGTACCTGCCTCCCAGGAGGATGTGTTTTGTCTTTTCAAGAAGAAATACATAGAAACTGATTCTTACTCCCAAGCATGAGCCCTGGAGGGCACTGACCGAGTGTTTTGTGCAGAATTGTGATGTTGAGCCCTGGGGAGGGGGCTGGAAACACAGGCTGCTGTGACCTGAGTTCAGACCAAGTAGAAAGAGATCACAGTGCTTTAGGATGGGGGCTGGGATGGTGGCCAAGTCTCTTGGCTCCTGGCAACTACCTGTTGGCAAAAATCTAGCATCTAGCTTGGTGTTGCCTCACAGTTGGAAGGACCTGGGGTTGGCGAGACAACCCAGGAGTCCTGATTTAAGGCCATGATGAGGGTAGACCATCCTGAGCAGGTCTTTGGGGAAACAGGTGGCAGGAGGCCCAGGAAGCCCCTCCTCTGGGACCCCCATCATGCTGGGGCTGGGTCCCATCAAGCTCCTAGCCTAGGACTGAGCTGGGTCCTGGCTGCCTGGGAGATACCTGGGCTCGTGGTGGGGTTTCGCCAGAGACAGCTGAAAACCTGACCAGCCACGTGATCATCAGGGCCCCTGACCCAATATTTCTAAGATCTTCAGGACGGCAAACACATGACATGATACCAAGCTCGGGTCTTCTGAGCACAGGCCCTGTGTGCCGTCTGCACGTCCCCCAAACCCACTATTCTTTTCTCAGGCTGCTGGGGCAAAAGTCCCACAAACCAGGTGGCTTTTTTTTTTTTTTTTTTTTCGGGCTGCACCTGCGGCATATGGAAGTTCCCAGGCTAGGGGTTGAATGAGAGCTGCAGCTGCCAGCCTATGCCACAGCCATAGCAATGTGGGATCTGAGCCATGTCTCAATCTACACCACAGCTCACAGCAATGCTGGATCCTTAACGCACTGAGTGAGGTCAGGGATTGAACCTGTGTCCTCATGGATACTAGTTGGGTTCGTTAACTCTGAGCCATGACGGGAACTCTCAGGTGGCTTTAAACAACAGAAGTGTATTGTCTCACAGTTCTGGAGGCGAGATGTGTCCGCAGGGTGGGTTCCTCCCTGGGCTCCGAGGTAGAATCTGGTCCAGCCTCCTGCCCAGCTCCTGGGGCTTTGCTGGCAATCCGTGGCTCCTCTTGGCTCGCAGAAGCACCACCCGGATCTCTGGCTTCACACAGATGTCTTCCCCCATGTGTCTCCATATCATCTTTCCCCTGACGGTACCAGCTTCTGTGTCCCAACTCCCCCTTTTTATTAAATTTTTTTTTGATGTTTTTAGGAACGCACCTGCAGCAGGTGGAGGCTCCCAGGCTAGAAGTCAAATCAGAGCTGCAGTTGCCAGCCTACACCATAGCCACAGCAACGCCACACCCGAGTGGCATCTGCGACCTACACCACAGCTCACTGCAACGCCAGATCCTTAACCCACTAAGCGAGGCCAGGGATCAAAGCCATGTCCTCATAGAAACTGGTTGAGTTCTTTACCGCTGAGCCACCAAGGGAACTCTAAATTTCCCCTTTTTAGAAGGCCCCCAGCCGAGTTGGGATAGGGCCCCGCGTGACCCCATTTTTCTTCATTCATTTTATTTATTTATGAAGTTAAAGCAGAGTTGATTTACACTGTTTCTTCAGTTTCTCTTGTAGAGCAAAGTGACCCAACCACACACAGTTCCCTGTGCTGACCCCGCTTCAACCTGATTGCCTCTGTAAGGACCCTATGGCCAACAAGGGTCATGTTCCCAGACATGGGGCTTTAAGACGTAAATATCTTTCTGCAGAAAACAATTCAACCTACAACACCGGCCCTGCCCAAAGGCCACCTCTGGCTCTGCTCAGCAGGTGGTATTAACTGACTTGTCTGTGCCCGGCTCCCTCCTGGGGCAGGTGAAGCTGCCCTGGAGGAACTTCCTGTCCCCAGGAACCCCCCCTGGCGGGAGACAGGGTGGCCATCGGGACCCCATGGCCGGAGCTTGGAGATCAGACCGGGTCTGGGGGTTCCTTGGTGTGACTTTTTTGGGGGCACAGATGCTGTCTACCTCCCAGCTCTGGAGATGCTATGTTACTGAAATCCCCCAACAGAGCCTGGAATGCTCTGGAACCTGTGAGAGGCAGCAGCTTGAAACCCCGTTCTCAGATATTTTGGTGGGAAAGCCGAAGTCTGCCTCGGAGGATCAGAGGGCTTGCGAACGCCACCCTTCCCACCCCAGGAAGGGGCTGATGTGTTTGTGAGGGGGACGGGTTGGGGGGTGAGAGGACGAACCTGAAGGAAGGGCGGTGTCCTTGGCACAGGAGTTGGGGGCAGGTTCGAGGCCCTCTACCTGGCGCACACCTGGGGCTCTTGTTTTTGGCTCCAACCAGGATGGTGTCATCCATTCTTTCCGAATGATTATTAATTACCTCTGAGCAGAAGCGCCAGCTCTGGGATTTGAAGCTTTTCCCTCCTATTTTTTTTCTTTCTCCTAATAAGTGTGATGCGATCGGTAGGGGCTTTGAGAGGGAAGCTCTTCCCTTTTTAGGGCAAGGCATCTTCCCTCCGCTGACTCACCGCCTCGCCTTCGGTCCCCAAGTGCGCACCTTGCCTGTTAAAACCCTCCCAGGCACCGCCCCTCCCTCGGAGGGTGGCCCCCACCTTCGTGTTTGCGAGGCTGAGTCAGCAGTGAAGTCAGCCCTTGGCTTGGTTCTCAGACAGGCACCTTCTTGCCTGACCCGCTCTGTTCCCACTGGCACCCGGACTCCACCCCAGCTGGCGTGTGGGCTGCAGCCTGGGACCCTGAGCCGGTGATCGGTGAGCAGGGCCAGGCTTCAGGCCTGTCTGCTCCCCTTGGCTTTCATCTGGCCCTTAACCTAACTGCTGTTGGCTGAAGGTGGCCTCTGGGCCAGGCCCTGGTGTGGGCACCTGAGTAGGAAGATGAAGAAGACCCCACACCTATGGGGCCAGGGGAAATGGGCACGTGGAGATCTCCACTCATGGACCTATTTGTGCAAGGCTTTGGGGGTGCCCTGGGGGGCAGCACCCCACTTCCGGGAGGGCAGGGAGGGTGAGGCTGGGAATGAGTCTTGAAGGATGGACCCGAGGCTGCCAGAAAAGGGGAGGGGGCACATCAATCTGAGGGAACAGCATCCGTCAGATGGAACAGCATGTGCGAAGGCCCAGAGACACGTTTAGGGAAGCAAAACCAATTTTTGTGATGAGCTCAGGAAGAGATGATGATAGGGGAAGGCAGCAGGGGCTGGACAGTGGTGGCTTCTGTGTCACACCAATGAGCTCAAACCAGGACACTGGGGACCACAGAAGGGTTTGAACAAGAGAGTGACTTGACCAGCATCAGTTTTGTCTTTTTTTTTTTTTTTTTTTTTTTTTTTTTTGCTATTTCTTGGGCCGCTCCCGCAGAATATGGAGGTTCCCAGGCTAGGGGTCCAATCGGAGCTGTAGCCACCGGCCTACGCCAGAGCCACAGCAACGCGGGATCCGAGCCGCGTCTGCAACCTACACCACAGCTCACGGCAACGCCGGATCGTTAACCCACTGAGCAAGGGCAGGGACCGAACCCGCAACCTCATGGTTCCTAGTCGGATTCGTTAACCACTGCGCCACGACGGGAACTCCAAGCATCAGTTTTTAGGCAGTGATGCTGGCAGCAGGGAGGGAAGGGTGGACAGAGCGTGGAGACAGGTGGCAGGAAGCCCAGTTGGTAGCTGCATGGAGTCCTGGGGAGGCAGGAAAAGGTTCTGGACCAGGATGGGGCAGGTGGGCAGAGAGGAGGGGACAGGTTCAGGGAGCTCAGGGCCCCTGGTCCCCGGAAGCAGGCTGTGTCCTTTCCTCATTTCTGGCCCGGCGGCCCTTCCTCATGACGTCCTCCTACAGGTCAGTTGGCGCATCTCCCCTTACGTCATCACACGACCCAAAGCCCGTTTAGGTCCAGGCTCTGGTCTGCGTCTCTCACCTGCCCTCCCATGCACTGAGGGAGGGTGGGGTGCTCCCAATAGATGAGGGGTGAGACAGGCAGAGGCTGAGAGGCCCCCCAGCTCTCCTGCTCCTAAGAGGCGCTGGACCCTACAGTAGGTCTCTACACTCCTGGCCCCGGGCTCTCCGCCTTCCCTGCAGCAACCCCCTCCCAAGGGTGCCTTCTGCCTGCACAGCAGGAGACAGGCTTC
This sequence comes from Sus scrofa, assembly GCF_054392235.1. Taxonomy (NCBI): domain Eukaryota; kingdom Metazoa; phylum Chordata; class Mammalia; order Artiodactyla; family Suidae; genus Sus; species Sus scrofa. The sequence goes on along the minus strand of NC_139388.1, from coordinate 81,985,093 downwards.
TGAGTCAGATGACGCAGGTGCAGGTCTGGGGTTTCCCACTCCCCAGCTGTGTGACCTTGGGCAAGTAACTTGACTGCTCTGTGCTTTAGATCCCTCACCTGAAAAGCCGGGTTATTCTCATTGGGTGGATGGGAGACCAAAATGAGGTTATGTAGCCTGTATGTGGTGGACACATGTAGCAATGATTTTTTTTTTTTTTTTTAATGGCTGGATCTGTGGCATATGGAGGTTCTCAGGTTAGGGATCAAACCAGAGCTGCAGCTGCCGGCCTACTCCATAGCCACAGCAAATGCCAGATCAGAGCCTCATCTGTGGCCTACACCTCAGCTTGTGGCAACACCAGATCCTTAATCCACTGAGTGAGACCAGGGATTGAACCTGCAACCTCATGGATACTAGTTGGAGTCTTAACCCACTGAGTCACAACGGGAACTCTGTAGCGATGTATTATCATTGTGATTGATGCCCCCAGGCCCCCTTGCTGGCTGGTGATGATCGGAGCACCTTGGGCTGGGTGGAAGACTCCCCTCTCCTGACCTCCAGGGCCACATCTACCCAGGCATCCATCTGGGAAGTGAGGAACCACGTCTCTGGGAGTTTCTAAATAGTGGCTGCCCTTATGCAGGACGAATGTCTGGTGACTGGCCGAGCCAGTGTCGCTAGGGCTAAGGTTTGCTGTAGCACTTGCACCTGGCTCCCATCGAAGGGGCTCCTGCTTCAGTTTGACTGTCTGTCCTCGAGACTACCCTTGGGGTCAGAGTCCGTGCCTCTGCTCCTGTGCTCCACCAGCCCTCACTGCAAAGAAGTGGGATAAACATGTAATAAAATCACCAGCAAGAAATGTTCCTTCGTGTCTGCAGGAGAAGGGGTGCCTCGTACCCGGGGTGCTAAGATCCATCCCTTCATTAGCCTTTTCCATCTCTTTTGATAAACTGAGACAGAATTTGGAGGCAGTAACTTGTCTGCTCTTAATAAATAGGCCAAAGAAATCATTAGGCTCATATAGTGCAATGCTCCACAGCCACAAAATGATGTCCTCAATCCATACTGGGCAGCGTGGAACTAGGTCCGCATTACTTGGTTAAATGAAAAAGCCAATTACTAAACAGTATGTAGAATGTAATCCTATTTTGGCTATTTTAGGCATGCCCCAAAGTCTAGGGAGAGACACACCAAATGTTGACAGTGTTTTTTTGTTTTGTTTTTTGTCTTTTTAGGGCTGCACCTGTGGCATATGGAGGTTCCCAGGCTAGGGGTTGAATCGGAGCTGTAGCCGCCGCCTACACCACAGCCACAGCAATGTGGGATACAAGCCATGCCTGTGACCTATATCACAGCTCATGGCAATGCCAGATCTTTAACCCACTGAGCAAGGCCAGGGATTGAATCTGTGTCTTCATGGTTACTAGTCGGGTTACTTAACCACTGAACCACAATGGGAACTCCAGACAGTGGTTATTTTGGATGGAGGGTTTAAGGTTATTTCCACTTTCTCATCTGTGTCTCCGTGGATTGTCTAGAGTCGGGGTTGCCTGTTTTGGTATAGCCCACGAGCTAAGAATTACTTCTACATTTTTAGAGGGATCAAAACCAAAAAACAATCAGAAGGATATTCTATGGAGAGCATATGTGAGCCACAAAACCTGAACTCTTTAGGGCCCTTACAGAAAGAGTTCGCCAACATTTGGTCTAGAAAAAAAATTAATGTCAGCGTGTATTACTGCTGTAATAAAAAAAAATAGTAGCAAAAGTTTTCCTTTTTGGAAGGTAAAATGCCTCTGAGCAAACAGGCATCTAGACTCATTTCTTTCTATTTAATGACACACTTATCGGTTAGGCACTGGGCTAGACGTAGCTTTCCCTCCTTCCCTCCCTCCCTTTCTTCTCCCTCTTTCTCTGCTCCCTCTCTTCCATCCCCAAACTTTTCCTGAGCACCTTCTATGTGCCAGAGGCTCACCATCCAATGGGGAGACAGACTCAGGAACACGTCATCATGACACTTTGGCTTGATGCCACAGTGCACCTGCGGGCCTTTAGGGCAGGGGCTCATGGAGTGGTAGCATTGGCTTCGTGCAGAAAGGTGAAGGACACTCCGAGGGCCCCTTAGCCTGGGATGTCCTATGATCACCCAGGAGCCAGGACAGGCTCTCAGAAAGGTGATTCAGAACACCAGGCCTCCTTGGCCCGAGTCCTGTGGGTCAAGGTGACCAAGGGTGGCTTGGGGTCCAAGAAGGGGCTTGTTTGAGGCTTTCAAGAATCAGAGGTCAACGCATGAGAAACAGAAGTGGAACCTTGAAGTGGCAGGAGAGCTGCCCTGCCAAAGGCCAGTTGAGGTGGGGCTTGGAAAGGCACTTGGGGGGAGCAGAAATTTGCGAAGTAGGGATCTGTTGGGGGGTGTGTGGACCTGGGGAGTGGGCAACAGACGCCAGGGGGAGGGCTGGACTCTATCCTGGGGTGATGGGAGCCCCCCGGGGCCTGAGGAAGGAGGACAGGTGTGAGGAGCCTCACGTGGCTGGGTGGTTCGGGGCAGGGCAGGGGACGGGGATGCCAGGAGGCTGCCGCAATCACAAGCTGCTCCTGCCCAGCCAGCTTCCTGCAGCGTGTCCTGCAGGCCAGGCCCACCCCTCCCTCCCATCCTCTCGCACATCGACTCCGTCAGACCCGTAGAGGGATTGGGAAACGGCTGTGTGGGACAGGGGCGGGAAGGCCCAGGGACACCCCTTCCTTCCCCTTAGTCATGCACCCAACTTTCAGAACATCTTTCTAGCCTTAGTCACACCTGAGATGACTGTGCCTGTCCTTAGCGCCAGGGGAGCTGAGGCAGGGGGCTGAGCCGACCAGGGGCTCTTACCTCATGGTGCCCACCTGCCGCCCCCTCTCCTGGTTCTGGGATTTAGGGAATAAGCCGAATGAGCAGGCCAGGCCCAGCCTCCCTGCACTGGGATTTCTCAGCACTCTTAGCTCTTGGTACAGAACCAGATGTGGCGCTGGGCTCAGGCAAGGCTGACCATGGTTCGAATCCCAGCTCAGCCTCTCTGTGTGGCTCTGCACAAGTCACTTTACCTCTCTGGACTGCAGTCGCCTTGTCCTTAAACAGGGATGATGAAATTACTTACCATACAAGAACCGAATGCTGGAGTTCCGCGTGTGGCTCATTGGTAACGATCCTGACTAGTATCCATGAGGACGTGGGTTCGATTCCTGCCCTTGCATAGTGGGTTAAGGATCTCGTGTTGCTGTGAGCCTTGGGGTAGGTCACAGATGTGTCTCGAATCTGGCTGTGGTTGTGGCGTAGGCCAGCAGCTGCAGCTCTGACTCACTGATGAGACCCCTAGCCTGGGAAATTCCATATGTTCCCACATGGCCCTAAAAATACAAAAAAAAAAAAAAAAAAAAAAAAAAAAAAAGTACCGAATGCTGTCATACCCATAACTTACCCAGTAGGTTGTTTTTTCTTTTCTTTCTGGGGCCACACCTGCAGCCTATGGAGGTTCCCGGGCTAGGGGTTGAATCGGAGATGTAGCCGCCGGGCCACACAACAGCCACAACAATGCCGGATCCTTAATCCACTGGGCGAGGCCAGGGATCGAACCTGCGTACACAGTAGGTTTGCAATAAACATTCCTTCCTCCCCTCCTTTGCAGGCTTATAAGGAAACTGTGTGAAGCACAGGCTCTGCCCTCTGGGGTTACCTCTGGAGTCAGGACAGAGTGATACCTCAAGGCAATTGGACACGATAAGGGAGCTGATTAACATCACAAGACGTTGCCTTGCTGTAGAAAACAGGGGTCCGTACCCCAGAACTCTGCAGCTCTTTTACGGTGTTGCTCGCACAGGACTTCTGTGCGGTTCTTTGAACAGACCAGGACCTGCCGAAGCGCCTTTGCACAGGTAGTTCCCTCCACCTGCAACGCTCTCCCACCCCCACCGAGATCAAATCAGCGTCGAGAAGGGTGGTCGCCACAGCTGCCCTTAGAGCTTTGACTAGAGAGGCCCAGGAGTTCCCGTCATGGCTCAGTGGTTAATGAACCTGACTAGGAACCATGAGGTTTGCGGGTTTGATCCCTGGCCTCGCTCAGTGGGTTAAGGATCAGGCGTTGCTGTGAGCTGTGGCGTAGGTCGCAGACGTGGCTCAGATCCTGTGTTGCTGTGGCTGTGGTGTAGGCCGGCGACCACAGCTCTGATTAGACCCCTAGCTTAGGAACCTCCACATGCCTCAGGAGTGGCCCTAGAAAAGGCAAAAAGACAAAAAAAAAAAAAAAAAAAAAAAGAATATAGAGGCCCACTCCAGGTTTTGCCACACCCCGGGGAGACTAATTATTCTAAGAGGTGTCAGGGAACACTGGCAAGATTACATTTTTTTTTTTTTTTTGCTATTTGATTTTTAGGGCCACACCCTCAGCATATGGAAGTTCCCAGTCTAGGGGTCGAATCGGAGCTGTAGCTGCGGCCTACTGCAGCAACGCAGGATCCCAGCCACATCTTCGACCTCCACCACAGCTCATGGCAACACAAGATGCTTAACCCAGTGAGCGAGGCCAGGGATAGAACCCGAGTTCTCACGGATATTAGTCATGTTTATTACTGCTGAGCCCCAACTTGAACTCTGCAAAATTGCATTTTAATTCACTTTAATTAAAAAAGAAATGACAGCCACCTGGCACTTGGGTGGGTGGGAAGAGGAGGGAGAGTGAAGCCAACAGCATGATGTCCCTGCGGTCTCGGCTCCTAGGAAGCACCTTACTTCCCAGGAGGGCTCCCCTCTCTGGAAGAGGGTTGATGGCTCCCTCCTCTGTGCCCCCCGCAGAACTTGGAACTCTCCTGAGGCCTCGCCACTTTGCTTGGCAATGACTGAGTCACATGCCTTTCTGCCCCATCAGACTGGGCACTGTCTCCATGGCAGCCCCTCTTCCCAGCCAATCCTGTGCAGGAGGTTGTGGTTTGCAGCTCACAGATGTCAACCCAGACGTGAATATGGTCCTGGTCCTCGCTCCTGGTTCCCAGTTTTTCATTCCTCAACAAATTTCCCGTCTCCCCTTATTTTGTGGCTTTACTGAGGTAGAATTTTGCATTCCATACATTTCGCCCATTTTTAAGCCTACAGCGCAATGAATTTGGGTAAATAGATACAGTGGCACATCCACAGCTACAGTCAAGTTTTAGCACACTTTTGGCACTGCCAAAATGCCCTGGTATTGCTTTGCAGACCACCTCCAGCCCCGACTGATTTCTGTCACCGTAGTTTTGCTGTTCAGAGCATTTCATACCAGTGACATTGGACAGTATGTGGTTTTTGGTGTCTGGCTTTCTCTGCTTACTGTAACTTTTCTGAGGTTCATTCACATTGTAGCATGTGTTAGTGGTTTTTTCCTTTTAACCACTGAATGGTATTCCACTGAATGGACATAGCACATTTTGTTCAATGTTCTCCTGTTGGAGGACATTTGGGTCAGATTAATTTCTTTGGCTAAGATGAGCCATGCTGTTACGACCATTGACGTACAAAACTTTGTGTGGACACATGTCTTCAATTTGCTTAGTTAGATATTTAGGACTAGAATGAGTAGATCATGAGATAGGGTGCCTTTTAGGAAGCCTGTCAAGCGGTTTGTCCAAGGGGTTGTACCACTTTGCATCCCCACCGGCAATGCACAGGGTTCCAGTTTCTCTGTATCCTTGCCGTCTCCCCACAAATTTTCTGGGTCCTTTTGTGTATTTCAGTACACAGTTTTCATCTCTTAGAATTGATTTGGGTCTTGTAAAAATTGAGGTATAGCTGATATCTAACACTATTTTAGTTTCAGGCGGACCACATACCCTGGTATAGTCAGGGGTTTTGGCTTTTCATCTTAGCCATTCTAATGGATGTGCAGTGGTGCAATGTCGAATGGAAGTGGTGAGAGCAGACATTCTTTTTCTTTCTTTTCAGGGCCGTACCTGTGGCATATGGACGTTCCTGGGCTAGGGGTTGATCGGAGCTGCCGCGTCGGCCTATGCCACAGCCACAGCCACACACTGAGCTGCATCTGAGACCTACGCTGCAGCTCGAGGGAATGCCTGATCCTTAACCCACTAAGCGAGGCCAGGGATCCAACCTGCATCCTCGTGGACACTGTGTTGGGTTCTTCACCCACTGAGCCACCATGGGAACTCCAGATATCCTTGTTTTGGTCCTGGTCTTAGATAGGGAGCATTGATTTTCACCATTAAATGTGATGCTAGCTATGGGTTTTTCACAGATACTCTTTATCGCGTTAAGTTCTCTTCTATTCTTTGTTTGCTGAGGGTTTACATTGTGAATAAATATTGAATTTTGTCAAATGCTTTTCCTCAATCTATTAAGATGATTATATGATATTTTACCTTTTTTCTGATAATATGCTGTAATATATTTTTTGATGTCTGGATGTTAACCTTGCATTCTGAGATGAGCCTCATATGGCCATGATGTATTATTCTTTGTTTATATTATTGGGCTTGATTTGTTAATACTTTAAAAACATTTTTGTATGCATATTCATGAGGAATATATATTCATAGGTCTTTTTTTTTTACTTGTGATTTCTCTGTCTGGTTTTGCTATCAGGATAATACTGACCTCATAAAATGAATTGGGACATGCCTCTTTCTCTTGAATTTTCCGAGTTTCTGTAGAATTAGTATGTCTCCCTTAAGTATTTGGTAGGATTCACCTATGAAGTCATCTGGGCCTGGATTTTCTTTGTGAGAAGGTTTTAAATGACCAATTCAATTTCTTTGCTTGACAGAAGTATATTTAGAGCTTCTATTTCTTCTTGAGTTAGTTTTGGTAATTTTTATCATTTGAGCAATTTGTCCATTTTCTTTCCAAATTTATTGGCGTAAAGTTGTTCATAATATTCTCTTGTCCTTTCTCTTATTTATATTTATTTTGCAACAGATTTACTGAGGCATAATTAGCATATAATAAGCAACACATTTTAGGAGGTGTAATTTTATACATTTTGATGTATATATGCACCAGTGCAACCACATCAAGATGAGAGCATGTCCATGACCCCTTGATTTCCTATATATTCCATTATGGTTTTTATCTCTTAAAATTTGACTTGGGTCTTTTTTTAAATTTTGAGGTTCGACATGTAGTATTATATTAGTTTTAGGTGTACAACATAAGGATTTGATATTTATATGTATTGCAAATTGATCATCACAAGTCTAGTTAATACCTGTTACCATTTTTTTTCTTGTGATGAGAGCTTTTAAGATCTCTCTTAACTTTCAAATATGCAAACAGTATCATCCACTGTGGTCACTGCACTATACATCTTTAAATCTTCCACTTTATAGTTAATGTGTTCAATCTCTCTCTCTCTCTCTTTTTTTTTTTTTTTGCTTTTTAGGGCCAAACCTGTGGCACGTGGCATATGGAAGTTCCCAGGCTAGGGATTGAATCGGAGCTGGAGCTGCCAGCCTATGCCACAGCCACAGCAACACAGGATGGTTAACCCACTGAGTGAGGCCAGGGATCAAACCTGCAACCTCAGGGTTCCTAGTCGGATTTGTTTCTGCTGTGCCAAGACGGAACTCCTCAAGCCAGGAATTGAACCTGGGCCGCAGCAAAGATAATGCTGGATCCTTAACCTGCTGAGTCATCAAGGAATTTCTAAACACCGTACATTTTGATATATTGTTTTTTACTTTCCTTCAGGTCCAAATTTTTCTAATTTCCCTTGTGATTTCTTCTTTTGACTATGAGTTATTTAGAAGTATGTTATTTAATTTCTACATATTTCTGGGGTTTCCCCTATTTCTGTATTAATTTTTACTTTAATTCTTTTGTGTTTAAGGCACATAGTCTGTATGACTTCAGCCCTTTCAAATGTACCGAGACTTATTTTTGGCCCAATATAGCCTTTTTTTTCTTTTTAGGGTTGCCCCTCCACCATATGGGAGTTCCCGGGCTAGGGGTCGAATTGGAGCTGCAGATGCCGGCCGACACCACAGCCATAGCAACGTGGGATCTGAGTGCATCTGCAACCTACACTGCAGCTTGTGGTAAAATTTGGACTCCACGTACGCTTTAAAAGAATGCATATTCTGCTTTTGTTAGGAGGAGTTTTATGACTGTCAATCAGATACATTTTCTTGATAGTGTTATACACATGCTATGTATCCTTCCTGACTTTCTGACTACTTTTTCTTCTTTTTTTCTGGGTTTTCTTTTTTTTTTTTTTGGTGCCATTTCTTGGGCCACTCCTGTGGCATATGGAGGTTCCCAGGCTAGGGGTCGAGTCAGAGCTGTAGCCGCTGGCCTATGCCAGAGCCACAGCAACTTGGGATCCGAGTGGTGGCTGCGACCTGCACCACAGCTCACGGCAACGCCAGCTCCTTAACCCACTGAGCAAGGCCAGGGGTCGAATCCGCAACCTCATGGTTCCTAGTCGGATTCGTTAACCACTGCGCCACAACAGGAACTCCTGACTACTTTTTCTATCAATACTAGGAGAGGAATATTAAAATCTTCATGTATTTTGAGGCATTTTAATCATATGCATGTACATTTATAATTGTTATATTTTATGCTCCATTGGCCTTTTCATCACTATGAAATGTTCCTCTTTGCCTACAGTAATAATCCTGATGGTAAAGTCTGTCATTAATGTGGCCAGTCCAGCCCTCTCACGGTTCCAGTTGCATGGCCTGTTCTTTCCCGTCCTTTCACTTTCTCGTACACAGAGCATCGTTGGATCTTGCTCTTTAATCCAGTCTAAAGTATCTCTGCTTTTTGACGGGAGGTTTAGTCCATTCATATCTAATGTATTGTTGACATGGTTAGGATGGATCTGCACGTTTGCTATTTGTTTTTCACTTGTCTCATCTCTGGTTGTTCCTGTTCCTTATATATTTCCTGCTTTGTGTTAAACAAGTCTTTTTAAATGCATGATTTTAATTCTCTTCTTTTGCTGTTTCTGTAGGTATTTAGTGATGGTTCTGGACATTTCAATATGCATTTTTACCTTATCACAATCCAATTCAAATTAATAATGACATTCACCAAATTTGTGCCGCTAGAGTTCAGTTTCCCACATTTCTTTGTGCTGTTGTTATAGGCATCACATCTATATGTGCTATAAACCTAGTTACACAGTGTTATAATTTTTGCTTGAAACAGTTATGTATCTTTCAAAGAAATTAAGAAAACAAAAAATATACCACAATGTGGAGTTCCCATCCTCGCGCAGCGGAAATGAATCCAACTAGGAACCATGAGGTTGCGGGTTCAAGCCCCTGGCCTCGCTCATTGGGCTAAGGAGCTGGCGTTGCCGTGAGCTGTGGTGTAGGTCACAGACACAGCTTGAATCCTGCGTTGCTGTGGCTCTGGCATAGGCCAGCAGCTGTAGCTCTGATAAGACCCCTAGCCTGGGAACCTCCGTATGCTATAGGTGTGGCCCTGAAAAAAGACCCCCCCCCCCAAAAAAAAAAAAAAAAAACACCTACAATATTACCAATTTCAGATTTCTTTCTTCCTTTCTTCCTTTCTTTCTTTCTTTCTTCCTTCCTTCCTTCCTTCCTTTCTTTCTTTCTTTCTTATTTCTTTCTTATTTCTTTTTTTCTTTTTTGGGGGGGGCTGCATCCACACCAGTGTCTCTTGGCACCATTATTTCTAGTAAGAACTCAGCTGTTCATTATGTCATTGTTCCTCAATATATTCTGTGTCTTTTTTCTCTTGCTGCTTCAAGATATTGTCTTTGTCTTTGAGCAATTTGATTATGATGTAGCTAGGTGTGATTCTCTTTGTGTTTAGCCTTCTTGTTGAATTTCTTGGATTTTTTTTTTTTTAGTCAATTTTTTTCACCAAATTTGAGGAGATTTTAGCCATTATTCTTCAAATATTTTTCCTTACTTATCGCTTTTCTTTCCTGGGGCTATAGTGAAATATGTTGGCGTGCTCGATATTGTCCCGCAGATTCCTGAAATTCTGTTGATGTTTCCTTAATCTTTCCCCTCAAACTCTGTTTTTCAGTTTGCAGAATTTCTATTGATTTATTTTCAAGTTCATTGTTTCTCTCTTCTTTTATCTCAGATCTGATATTGAGCCCATCTGGTGGATTAAATTGGGAGCCCCCATTGTGGCTCAGTGGGTTAAGAACCTGACTCATCTCTGTGAGCATGCAGGTTCGATCCCTGGCCTTGCTCAGTGGGTTAAGGATCTGGTATTACCACAAGCTGCAGTGTAGGTTGCAGATGCACTCAGATCCCACGTTGCTATGGCTGTGGTGTCGGCCGGCATCTGCAGCTCCAATTCGACCCCTAGCCCGGGAACTCCCATATGGTGGAGGTGCAACCCTAAAAAGAAAAAAAAAATTTTTTTTCGGGAGTTCCTGTTGTGGCCCAATGGTTCCTGTTAAGGATTTTTGTGAGAATGCAGTTTCAATCCCTGGCCTTGCTCAGTGGGTTAAGGGTCCTGTGTTGCTGTAAGCTGTGGTGTAGATTGCAGATGTGGTTTGGATCCAGAGTTGCTGTGGCTATGGTGTGGGTCACAGCTGCGGCTCCGATTCGACCCATGCCTGGGAACATCCATATGCTGTAGGTGCAGCTGTAAAAAGAAAAAATATTTTCAGTTATTGTATTCTCCCTAGCTCTAGAATTTCTGTTTGATTCCAAAATAGTTTTTAATTCTCTGTTGAGAATTTCTCTTTATTCACTCTCTCCTATTATATTTTCCTTTAATTCTTTGAACATATTTATAATATATTGAGTTAAAAAAATCTATGTTCCACGTTGGTCCCACATAGAGTCAAGTTCCAGTGACTGCTTTTTTCCTCCTCTTGATATGGGTCACCTTGGCGTGTTTCTTTGAGTGTATAGTAACTTTTGGTTGAAAACCTGACATTTAGACAATGCATTGTGGCAACTCTTAATTATTGGTTTTTTTTGAAGTTGTTTTTTCCTGGACTCAAGCTGCAAACCCTGTCTTTCCCACAGCGTGAAGCTTCTGATCTTTCTGCTAATTTTAATTTTTTTTTTCTCCTCTATCTTGGCTCTGTAGGGCTCTCTCTGTGTCTGAATAGCTTAGGGTCAGCCAACAAGCGAGCACAGATTTTGCTCGGACACCTCAAGCCAATAAGGATTTAACCCTCTGCAAGCTGAACTCTGAGTGGGTTGAGGAGCTCACTTAAATATTCCAGGTTTGGGAGTTCCCACTATGGCTCCGTGGTTAACGAACCCGACTAGACTAGTACCCATGAGGATGCGGGTTGTGGCTCAGCAGTAATGAACACAACTGGTATCCATGAGGACTCGGGTTCTATCCCTGGCCTTGTTCAGTGGGTTAAGGATCTGGCATTGCCATGATCTGTGGTGTAGGTCACAGATGAGGTTTAGATCCTGAGTTCCTGTGGCTGTGACATAGGACAGCAGCTGTAGCTCTGACTGGGCCCCTAACCTGGGAACTTACATATGCTGCAGGTGCAGCCCTAAAAAGCCAAAAAAAAAAAAAAAAAAAAATTCCAATTTTAGGCATACTAAGAAGTGGGAGAAAGTTCTCAAGTGTCCAGGGGGTTCCATTTTCTCTGGGTTCTCTGGGTCTCCCACATTTGTGTTTAGATCAGCACTTCGCTAAAGCCCTTCCGTGGTGTATTAGAGTTCTCCAGAGAAACAGAACAATGGAATGTATAGATGTAATCATAGATAAGAGCAGATTTATCATAGGAAGTGGTTCATCCACAAAGGAAGGCTGAGAGAGCCCACAGTCTGCCACCTGCAAGCTGGAGAAGCAGGAATTGAGCCCAAGTCCACGGGCCTGAGAATCAAGGGGCCAGTGGTCTAAGTCCTGGTCTGGGGCCAGAGGTCCAGGAAGCAGGGATGCCAGTGTCTGAGGGTCGGGGAAGATGGATGTCCCTGCTCCAGCCAGGACAGCGAATTCACCCCTTCTCTGCATTTTTGCTCTATCCAGACCCCCAGTGCCGGAAGATGCCTGTTTGAATTGGTGAGAGTGATCGCTACTTAGTCGGCTGATTCAAATGCTAATCTCTTCTGGAAACACCCTTATAGACACCCCCAGAAATAATGTTTTCTTAGCTCTGTGGGCATCCCTTAGCCCAGTCAAGTTGAAACATAAATTGACCATATGGCTCTCTCATTTTCAATACCTCCCTACTAAATATGCCACCTTGAACCACATCTGCCATCTGGCCAGTGAAGCTGTGGGCTTTTGCTGCCCTTGCTTGGGAAGATCTGACACCCCCCCCAATCATCCAGGTGACAAATTCACTGGTTCTACTCTCTGTAGCAGTTTTTCCTGAATAAAGATTTTTCAAATCGTTACTTGCTTTTGACCTTTTTCGAATAATGCTCTGTGAGAAACATAACTTTGTCCAGGTTTATACTTGTTTTCTCTGGAGGAAAACTGCTTCCTGTTCTCATACGGTATTTATGTTCTTATGGAATCGCCCTTTGTATTTTTTCGGGATTTATCTCATTATACAACTAAAACAAGTCTCTTATAAACATATGGAAAATAAGATGACTTTCTCAAATCCCTCATAATCTATTGCCTAGATCTAATTACCGCTAACATCGTAGACCTATCCTTTCAGAGATTTTCAAACATATCCATTTTAAAAGGGGATAACTCAAGGAGTTCCCATTGTGGCTCAGTGGAAACAAATCTGACTAGCATCCATGAGGATGCAGGTTCGATCCCTGGCCCCACTCAGTGGGTTAAGGATCTGGCGTTGCCGTGAGCTGTGGAGCAGGTTGCAGACTCGGCTCAGATCTGGCATGGCTGTGGCTGTGGCTGTGGCTGTGGTGTAGGTCAGCAGCTGTAGCTCAGATTTGACCCCTAGCCTGGGAATCTCCATGTGCTGAGGGTGCGGCCCTAATGCAAAATAAAAAAATAAAAATAAAATGGGATAACTTGATATATATACTTTATTGCGGTAAAGTACACAGAGCATGAAGTTTGCCATTTTAACCATATTAACCTTTTTTTTTTGTCTTTTTAGGGCCATTTTATCTTTTTTGTCTTTTTAGGGCCGCTCCTGTGGCATTTGGAAATTCCCAGGCTAGGTGTGGAATTGGAACTGCAGCCGCCGGCCTACACCACAGATATAGCAGCACCAGATCCAAGTTGCGTCTGTGACCTACACGTAGTTCATGGTGACACCGGATCCTTTATCCCACTGAGCGAGGCCGAGGATTGAACCCACATCCTCATGGATGGTACTCAGGTTTGCTATCCCTGAGCCACAATGGAAACTCCCGTTTTAACCATTTTTAAGCATACAGTTCTGTGGCACTTAAGTACCTTCACATTTTTGTGCGACCCTCACCACCTTTCACTTCTAGAAATTTTCATCTTCCGCAACTGAAACTGTGCTCAGTATCTTCCTCCCCCAGCCTCAGGCAAACACCATTCTGCTGTTTGACTCTGAATTTAACTGCTTTCCGTATCTTGTTAAAGTGGAGTCATACAATATTTGTCCTTTGGTCACTGGCTTACTTCATTTAGCATGAAGTCCCCAGGGTTCACCCATATTGTAGCCTGAATTTCCACCTTGTTTAGGCCGAATAATAACATCCACTGTATGGATGTAGCACACTTTGCTTATCCATTCATCTCGGATTGTTTCACGCTGGGGTTATTGCCCCCTTTTGATGACAGTGAATAATGCTGCTATGAACATGGCTATACATACATCGGTTCCATTTCTTTTCTTTTTTCCTTTCTTTTTATGGCTGCATCTATGGCATATGGAAGTTCCCAGGCTCATGGTTGAATTAGAGCTGCAGCTGCAGGCCTACGCCACAGCCATAGCAACACTGGATCTTAGCTGCGTCTTCCACCTACACCACAGCTCACGGCAAGGCTGGATCCTTAACCCACTGAGCGAGGCCAGAGATTGAACCCATGTTCTCACAGATGCTAGTCGGGTTCATTAACCACTGAGCCACGACGGGAACTCCAGATTTTAATTTTGATGAGGTCCAACTTATTTTTTTCTTTTGTCGCCTATGCCTTTGGGGTTGAGCAATCATTGCCAAGTCAAATGTCATGAATAGGTTTTCCCTTGTATTTTCTTCTAAGAGTCTTATAGTTTTAGTTCTTACATTTAGGTCTTTGATCCACTTTCAGATAATTTTCGTATATCGTGTAAGCTAGGTCAGGGTCTAACTTAATGAATCCATCCCTCAGTCAACCCATTTCGCATGTGGATATCCAGTTTTCCCAATACCATTTGCTGAAGAGACCATACTTTCCTTATTGGATGGTTTTGGCACCCTTGTTGAAAATTATTTGCCCATATATGGAAGGATTTATTTCCATGTTCTCTATTCTGTTCCATTGGTCTATATATCTATCTTGATGCAAGTACCACACTATTTTGATTACTGCAGCTTTATAGGAAGTCTGAAATCAGCAATTGTGAGACCTCTAACTTCGTAATTCTTTTTCAAGATTGTTTTGGCTATTCAGAATCCTTTATGCTTTCACGTGAATTTTAGGATAGATTTTCCTGTTTCCTCAAAAAAAATGTTTAGATTTTGATTAAAATTGTGTTGAATTTGTGGATGATATACACTGTTTTTAAACTACATTTTCGCCACAAAATATGATGACTATATGAACAATATATTCTGAACATTCTTTATGTTTCTAATATACTTCAACAACATCATTTGTAATGGCTGTAGAGTATTCCACTCTGTGAATATATTATAATTTATTTAATCACACCCTATTGTTCAGTATTGGGTTATTTCTATTTATTTAACAGCTGCACCTGCAGCCTGTGAAAATTCCTGGTGAACCCAAGCCACAACAGTGACAGTGCTGGATCCTTAACTGCTAAGCCACCAGGGAACTCCCCATTTCTGATATTTGGAAGGATACACAATGACTATCCTTGTACCATTATCTTTTCACACATGGTCTTTTTCTAGGGAACAGTCATTGCTGAATTTTAACTAGAGAGAGCATTGGCATGAGAAAAAACTTTGAGAATTATTTTCTTGTATCTCAATATGAAAAACCAAAGGCTCCCGAAGTGTAAGTGATTTATTAATGGTCATGCACCTCGCTATGGCTGGGTTTCAATCCTAGCCCCACCACTGAGGAGTCAGATGAGTTTAGGCAACTGCCTTAACCTCTCTTCATGGATAAAATGGGAATAACAATACTTAGCTTATAGAGCAAGTGAATTAACTCAGAGCCTGGCACAAATTAGACACTTCACCCTCAATACACACTTCACCCTCTCTTTCTTCTTAGCATGCCTGAAATTAAAACCTGGGATATTTCTTTTCTTCTTAAAATTTTTTATTATAGTACAGTTCACTTACAATGTTGTTAATTTCTATGGTACAGCAAAGTGGTTCAGTTATACGTATATACGTATTCTTTTTTTTTTTTTTGGCTATGCCCATAGCATGTGGAAGTTCCTGGGCCAGGGATTGAACCAGTGACCCAAGGTGCCGCATTGACAACTCCAGATCCTTAACCTGCTGCACCACAAGAGAACTCCATGTATAAATATGTATATTATTTCTCATGTTCTTGTTTATTATGCTTTATCATGGGATATTGACTATAGCTCCCTGTGCTGTACAGTCACAGAATCTTTCTTAATTTAGCCTTTCTATTTCTACAACAGAGGCCCGAGCTACTAATCCCATAGTCTCACTTAAAGGAGGGAAAAACCCTTGGAGTTCCCATCGTGGCTCAGTAGAAATGATCTGACTAGCATCCATGAGGATGCAGGTTCAATCCCTGGCTTTGCTCAGGGGGTTAAGGATCCCGAATTGTTGTGGCTGTGGTGTAGGCCAGCAGCTACAGCTCCAGTTTGACCCCTAGCCTGAGAACCTCCAAATGCCGTGGATGTGGCCCTAAAAAGCCAAAAAAAAAAACCAAAAAACAAAAAGGATGGAAAAAACCTTTCTCCTTCCATCTAAGCACTTTAATTAATGAATTAATATTGATATTAATTATATAGCATATTTTATGTTATATGTATTTACATAAATTTATATTTTATGTAATATAAGATTACAGTTTATGCTCATAATTTGCCAGGTACAGTTCTAAGCACCTTATGAATGTTACTTCATTTAACACTTTCTAGCAAGGAAAGTGGATATTGGTTTGGACTGAGAAAGTGCAAATCTGGCCAGCCACTTGTCAGTCTGGAATGACAGACATGGGTAAAGCCAGCTGCAAAGGAACTAGGAAACGATTTTCCTGCTGCTACAGACACTGCAGCTAAGACATCATAACTCAGTTCTGTAAGCGGCCCCTGCTTTCTTACTAAGAAACAACTCTCTCTAAAAAAAAAAAAAAAAAAAAAAAATCATCCACTACCAGAAAACATTGCCGTTTGAGATTTTATCAGTAGGCATTTGGCGAAGGGTGGAACATACAAAGGAAACATCTCATTCTTGCCCTGAGGATCTAAGTCACTTTGACTCCGAGAAGCTGTGGTTTCCAGCGCTCAGGCAGAGCTTCAGATAAGGGATTTCTGAACGCGACATTCCACATCTATCTTAATTTTGTAGTTTTCAAGGAAACAGGACTCTGGGTCAACTTTACAACCCAGACTTGCTGTCCTTCTACACAGCCCTGTTTTGCTGTGAGGCTATCAAAACACTGCTTCATTTACATTCCTCCTGAATGCCATCCTTCTCCAAAGTTCTGCAGTAACCTCATCTGTCCCTTTGTTTGGTCCTTTTGCGGTGTGCTCTCCCTCACGGCAGTGGGTGGATAACCCTGACTTCATCTGATGACAGGCCTGTCCTCAGTTTCAGTGTGGTTGAGCAGGAGCACAGCTTTCAAGCCTCAACCCCCCAGGCTGCCCTTGAGAGACCTGGGCTACAAGGCACCCCAGGCCAGGGCTTCCCAAACTTGCGCTTGCATCAGAAATAAACTGTAATTGTAATGTATACATGTAAGAATAACCTGACCCCCTTGCTGTACAGTGGGGAAAAAAAAAAAAAAAAAAGAAATTACTTACAGATCTTGGTAAAGCACAGATGGCTGGTCCCTACCTCCCAGGGTCTCTGACTCAACGGGTCCAGGAGGGAACCCTAGAAGCTGCCTTTCTAGCAAATTCCCAGATGCTGATGCTGCTGATTCCAAGAGACCACATTTTGGGAACATTGCCCTAACTAGCTCCCATCAACTTCACATAATAGCATTGTAAGAATCAAGGGACAACTGTACCAAGAACTCGATTCAAGATTTGGCATATAATAAGTGCTCCATAAATGTCAGCTATCATTATTTTTATTTTTAAAAATTATTTTTTATTTTTATCTAAAAAAATTTTTACATTTTTTGGCTGTCTTCACAGCATGAGGAAGTTCTCAGGTCGGGGATTGAACCCGTGCCACAGTGGTAACAAATCCAGATCCTTAACCTGCTGAGTAACCAGGGAACTCCCTATTGCTACTATTTTTTTTTTTTTTTTTTTGTTCCTTTTACGGCTGCACCTGTGGCATATGGAAGTTCCCAGGCTAGGTGTCGAATCAGAGCCACAGCTGCCGGCCAAAAATACAGCCGCGGCAACACCAGATCTGAGCCACATCTGGGACCTACGCCACAGCTTGTGGCAATGCCAAATCTTTAACGCACCGAGCGAGGCCAGGGATCCAACCCGAAGCCTCACAGAGACTACGTTGGGTTCTTAACCTGCCGAGCCACAATGGGAACTCCTATTACTACTCTTTTTAAATGAACTACTCCAATTCTCAAATAATCCACTCTGAGAGCTCACAGTCCAGGGGCAGCCAGACAACAATTCATTACAAAGCAAAGGCAGAATGAAACAAGTTCCTTTCGCAGATGGTGAAAACGCAAATGCAGAGTCATATTGTAAAGCTGTCCTTTTGTATATTTCGCTTCACCACTGAGTATGTTTGACGTGAACATTTCGCCTTGTCGTTATTGGAAAATCTCCCCAACCCGAAATATTAACTTATGTCCACGCTTAATTTCTGTTTAACCACTCTCTTGTGGGACATTTAGTATCTTCCAAGTGTCTTTAATATAAATAACTCTCCTGTGAAGATCTTTGAATTCGAGCCATTTGTCAGAATCACAGATGACTTTTGGACAGAAGCCCAAAATGAGGAAATAATTGGGACAAAGAGTATGAACTTAAAAAAAATTCCCACTAGCTTTTGTCAAATTTCTCTTCATCTGGGATCAGAAAGTTTGCTGGTGAAAGCTTCCAGGTGGTAAAAGCTGTGCTCCTTGCATAAGATTCCCATGATTCTTTTTTGTTTTATTTATTGATTTATTTTTGGCCAAGCTCACAGCATGTGAAAGTTCCCGGGCTGGGGATTGAACCCACGCTGTGGCTGCAACTGGTGCCACTGCTGTGGCAATGCTGGATCTTTAACCTGCTGCACCACATGGGAAATTCCAAGATTGCCGTGATTCTCAGCACCAGTCCCAGCAACAGATTCAGCATATGTCATGGTCTGTCTTGACTTTTCACTACTTCTTTTTTTTTTGCTTTTTAAGGCCTCACTCACGGCATATGGGGGTTCCCAGGCTAGGGGTTGAATCAGAGTTGTAGCTGCCAGCCTACACCACAGCCATAGCAACACGGGATCTGAGCCACATCTGCAACCTACCCTACAGCTCACGGCAACGCCGGATCCTTAACCTGCTAAGCGAGGCCAGGGATCGAACCTGTGTCCTCAGGGATACTAGTCAGATTCATTTCCGCTGAGCCACGATGGGGACTCCACCTTTCACTGATTCTTCTGAGACTAAAGGAACATGTTGACCTGATCCTCCCGGCATCGGCATCCTTTATCCCTTTTCTGCCTTGGTTAGAGGCAGTTGTGGGCCACTCTTCACAGTGCATGAGGGCCTTATCTCAGCTTTCTTTACACTGTCCGTAGTGGTGCATGAATTGTTTTATGGGTTTCCAGTGAAGTGCGAGGCAATGGGATGGAAACAATTTCCTGGTGACCTTTATTTAACCCAAGACTTGGCTGAAATTTGAATAAACCAAGGCAGGTGATAATAGAGCATGAACTGGCTAAGCCTATGGTTAGCCCTCATTTCAGATAAATTGCTCTTCAAAGGGAGGTGTATTTCTGCCGCCATCACTGAGGATGAACCAGCCTTACCTGTAACTAGAGCATCCACTGTGGGCACTTGGCGCCACCTGTTCAGTCCTGCCCTAGCTTCTAAGGACTCACGCCAACCCCACAGGACAAACCTCCCCAGACACCCCCAGCCCCCCTTTGCTCTCTCCACCTGAGTGCTGCACTGGGTGGGGGCTGAGCTCTTGGCACAGCTCATTTCACCCAATACACACACCTATCGGTGACCCATTTCACAGCCAGGAAAACTGAGGCTCGGAGCAAGGTGGGAACTTACCCAGATGAGAAAGCAGGAGAGCTGGAGCTAGAAGTCAGGTTGCCTGTGTCCAGAGGCCAGACTGGCTGCCCTATGTCAGACCAGGGTAGGGGGGTCATCTGTGGATCACGTGCCCAGAGTCTTTTCCTACTGCCCACTAGAGCCTCTGCCCACGTGTCTGTCCTGTTTCATTATTATCATCTCCTACCCTGGAGATGCTAGTCTCTGGCTAACTCTGCCTTCGCACGGGGTTGGCACAGCATGGGGCTCAGGGATGCTTGAGGGTGTCCTCTTTGCTCTTCCTTTTCCTGCCTGACTCCATCCTTCTGTTCCCAGAAGGAATGATTTTGGCCAAGGAAATATATCAAGGAGAGGGAAGCGTCTTCATTTCCATCCTTGTCATTCAACTTTCTTAAAGAGAGAGACCTAAGTTGTCGAACTCAGTCTTCCCCTAAACCCACTATGATCTTAGAGAAAGCAATAACAATTCTAGGTAGTTCAATGCTTAATATTAATGAATGTTGACCAAGGGATTTCAGCTTCAACAGGAGACACCAGGAGATTCGTGGAACAAGCACCATTCCCTCCCTGGCCTTCCTTTTCCCTTCCTTAGATGTTTAGGGGGTGGGTGGCCTTCCTGTGATTAATGCCACCTGGGGACACCATGGTGAAGCAGGCGGCCTTGGTTTTCTTGGCCATTCCCATGGGTCAGGATGACAGGTGCTCACGGTCAAGGGCAGCCCAATAGAAGACCTCTATTCAGCATTTTCTATTTTTCCAGCTTTATTTATTTATTTATTTATTTATTTATTTATTGTCTTTTGTCCTTTTTTGTTTTTAGGGCCCCATCCGTGGCACATGGAGTTTCCCAGGCTAGGGGTCCAATCGGAGCTGTAGCTGCCGGCCTGCATCACAGCCACAACAGCGTGGGATCCAGGCCACGTCTGCGATCTACACCACAGCTCACGGCAACGCCAGATCCTTAATCCCCTGAGCGAGGCCAAGGATCGGACCCACAACCTCATGGTTCCTAGCTGGATTCGTTTCTGCTGCACCATGACAGGAATTCCTATTTTTCCAGCTTTATATAATTATACTTACAAATAAAATTAAGATATTGAAGTGTACATTGTGATGATTTAATATAAACACCCACTGTGAAAAGTTTCCCCATCTAGTTAATTAACACATCCATTACTATATATATATATATATATATGTATATATATATATATATATATATATATATACCCGCATCTAATTTTTTTGGTGAGACCATTTAACTTTTACTCTCTTAGCCAATTGCAAGTCTATAGGGAGTTCCCGCTGGGGCTCAGCAGAAATGAATCTGACTAGGAACCATGAGGTTGTGGGTTTGGTCCCTGGCCCCTCTCTATGGGTTAAGGATCTGGCATTGCTGTGAGCTGTGGTGTAGGCTGGCAGCTGCAGCTCCAATTTGACCCCTAGCCTGGGAACTTCCATATGCTGCAGGTGGAGCCCTTAAAAAAATTTTTTTTTAAATTGTGAGTATATAATATAGTGTTATCAACTGTAGCCATCAGGTTACACATTAGATCCTCAGACCTTTTTCATCTTAGACTGGAATACTTGTGCCCTTTATTAACCTCTATTTTTCTCACCTCCCAGCCCCGGGCAACCACTTTTCTCTTCTCTGTTTCTATGAGTTGGAGGGTTACTTGTTGTTATGGGCTTTGTGTTTGGTGTCAAATCCAAAAAAAATCTTTCTCAGACCAATGTCAAGGAGCTTACCTCCCCGTGTTTTCTTAGGCAGCATCGTCTTTATAAGATAAATATTGCCGAGATCCAGGCCCTGGATTTTATTCTGCTCTCAAAATGGAAAGACGGGAACCCTTGCCAGTGTGCAGTTTATTCTTTGGCAGTGCCCCCCTCCCCAGGGTCCCCTGCCCCTCTTTAGCCAGCCCTGCTGGCCCCCTGCACGCTGTGTCTGTAGAAGGCCAGTCCTGAGTTTAGCTGGGCTCACATGGGCACTCCATGGAGAAACTGCTCTTCTGGGCATTGGGTTGGCATTTTCTATCCCTAAAACCATGGTAGTGCTGTTTCAAATCATAGAAAAATAGGAGTTCCCATCGTGGCTCAGCATAAGGAATCTGACTAGTACCCATGAGGACTCGGGTTCGATCCTTGGCCTTGCTCTGTGCGTTAAGGATCCAGCGTTGCCCTGAGCTGTGGTGTAGGTCGCAGACGCGGCTCAGATCTGGCGTTGCTATGGCTGTGGTGTAGGCCAGCTGCTGTAGCTCTGGTTCGACCTGTAGCCTGGCAACCTCCACATGCCATGGATATACCCCTCCTCCCCCCCAAAAAAACCCAGAAAAGTAAAATTAAGGAATAGAATATTTTCAGTTGTAAGTTTTTCCATACCCTCTGCCTTTGCTCCACACTATCGTTGAGAAGATGAGAGTGTCAGGGTCTTTTTGTTGTTGTTTGTCTTTTTTTTAGGACCAAACCTGCAGCATATGAAAGTTTCCAGTCTAGGGGTCAAATCAGAGCTACAGTCGCCGGCCTACACCACAGCCACAGCAGTGCAGGATCCGAGCTGCATCTTCGAACTACACCGCAGCTTGCTGCAATGCTGGATCCTTAACCCACAGAGCGAGACCAGGGATTGAACCAGCATCGTCCTGCATACTAGTTGGGTTCTTAAGCCAGTGAGTCACAGCGAGGACCCTGATAGTGTCTGACTTTGCCCCAGATGAAGTTCTACCCATTCATAGTTCACAACGGCTCCACAAAGCCCATGGAACTCTTTGGGGAAAATGCTGGCCTTTTGGAATAACCCAGCTGGAAGCTGCCCTTGGGGGCTGTAGGCTCAGTACTGGTTCCCACCCTTTGGTGGCCCCGTTATGTCCATGCTCCCCTCACCCCCGTGCTCCAGGCGCGCTGACCTTCTCCAGTGCTCAGGACGAACCACGGTTCTGCGTCTCTGCAGGGGCTCTGCTCCCAGCTTCTCTCTTCTCCCAGCTTCTCTCTGCCTGGGCGATGCCCGCTCGTATTTTCCATCTCCCACCCCGTTGTCACTGCTTCCATAAAACTCACCTGCACACCCCAGACTGGGTCACCACACGCACATACCCTTTCCCCCAGTTTCCATGGTGCTCGGCATAGCGTTTGCACATATTAATCACTCAATAAATATTTGTTGATTGGATTAGCGAGTGGTGCTATGTGTGTCTTTAGAATCCTTTCAGTAGCTGTGACTTCACTTTGTCAACAGAAGGACCCAGGCCCATGTGACTTCGTTGGCCAAGTTCCCGCAGCCAGAAAGGGGCTGGGCTGCCATCAGAAGCCAGGCCTCCGACTCAGCCCAGTGCCCTTTGTCCTGTTCTAGGCGGTCCGCCTCCCTCGAGGTTTGGCGAGTTAAACAGAAGCAGAAATTTCGCAGGAAATTTACCGCAAGGCAGAGTGTTTACTAGCTGTGACCTCACTGCCGCGGCAGCGAAAGGGCAGAGGAGTGCTGAAAAGAAAATACCTTTCCAATGAATGAGCTGGGCCGGCCAGGCCCCGACTGACTCACGAAGAAGGTTTCACTTTATAAGGACTTCACTGGGGCCCCCCTGGGCGTGCCTTTCACCCTGAGCCCAGGTCGGGGAGGGGGCAGGTCGGGAGAATGCAGGTTGTAGGGCTCCCAGCTTGAAGCCCCGGATCGACCAGCTTGGCTTCCAGGAGCCCTGCCCTCCCTCGCTTGAGTGTGTGTCCTCTGTTGGGAGCCTGTCTCCCCAGCCCTGTGGATAAACAGGCCCGTGTTAAGAACACCCACTGGAGTTTCAGTGGGTCTGGCAGCCAACAGCTCCTGGGACATGCAGCCCCTTCCCTGGGGGGCGTCTGGGAGTCCGACTGGAACTCCGGGTCCCAGGTGCTCACAAAACCTCGCTCCATTCATCACAGGTCCTGTCTGTTCTTTTTATCACCCCTCAGCCCTTCTATGTCTTTTGTCCTTGAGGTTACTGAGGGGGCCTGGCCAGTGCCATCCGTAGGATGGTGGAAATTCATGCCAAGAGCAGTTTTCCGAAGCCCCCACCCTCACCAGGTCCATGTGCCATGTTTCTGCAGGTGAGTGACAGCTGCTCTCACCACTCTCTTCACACCTTGGTCCCCAAGGATGGCGTAACCTGGCACCTGCCTGGCACCTCCTCACAGGGCGCACATGTGGTGCCAGTGCCCAATCCCATTTTCCCTCCTCTTCTTCCACATGGCATTTCCTCCTGTGAGACGCCCGTGTAGATCAATGTCTTTGTGCTGCCCGCTTCCCGCCGGCCAATCCTACCTACAGTCCTGAGCTGAGTTTGGATTCCTGGCAGTGAGGACCGTGAGCCTCCCCACCAGCCACTTCCTCGCACCCCACATACTTCCCATGATCACCTGGGAGGTCAGGTTATCACCTACCCATTTTAGAGGTGGAGAAACGGAGGCTCAGAATAGTGAGAAATCTGCCAAAACCTCACAGCTGAGAGGGATGGGAACGGCACGGGGATGGGTCTCTTGGGTCCCCCCTCCTGTCTGTGATGGTCAGCAGGGCAGGATGCCTTCTCTCTGCTGCAGAGATGCACACCCAGGGTCAGACGGAGAAGGACCTGCAGCCAGAGCCTCAGGCATGCGGGAGAGCCATCTCAGGAATTCCAGGCACCTGCCAGCAACGAATGGACATAGCTGGGGGGTGACATCATGCATCGGCAGCCTATTGATCACCGAGATAGGCAGCTGTTTGTGCTCCATCAGAATGGGACAATGATTAAGCCAAAGTCTGAGGGTTAGAAAGGGGAAGGAAGTGTGGATATTGACCCAAAGCCACCAGCTCTCCTAGGTGGGAGAAGGGGCAGGCGGGAGCTGGAGCAGCAAACCAGCAACGCTCCCCTCCCCCAGCTGGTGTCCACCTCCGGGCTTCACTGGGCCTCAGGTAAACAGAGCTGGGTTCCAGCCCGTGTCTGCCATTTCCTGGCTGTGGGCCTCGGGCAAGTCCCCTCCCCTGCCTGAGTCTTGTATTCTCGTCTGTAAAATGAGACTCTCCATCCCTACTTCATAAGGGAGTCAGGAAGATCCCATGTCATAAACCAGGTAAAGGGCTTTGCATGGAGGGGATGTTGGATACCTGTTGATTTCCCGTCTCTTTTCCGCCACGTGGAGTATCGGTGCTAATTTCCATCAACTTCGGAGACAGAGACAAACCCTAGGTTTGAATCCTACCTCTACCATTTCCTGGCTGTTTAACCTGGGGTGAGTCATTGTCCCTCCCTGAACCCCAGCTTCCTCTGTAGGAATGGGGACGATAGAGGTACGTTGTAGGGTTTGGAGCAAAATGTTCTGGGACTAGAGTGTGAAATGGTATCCAGTTAATATGCTCTTAGCATAGTGCCTGGGGATTGGGGTCTGAGGTTCCACATTTCCAACAAGCTCTTGGTGGTACTGATGCTGCTGACCCAGGGACCACACTTTGAGTAGGGACGTGATGGATGAAAGTCAATGGGATTTGGGGGGTGGGGCAAGGTGGATGGAGCAGAAGCACCTGCTGAATGACTTTTAAGTGGGCTGTTGCCTTCCGGATGCCACTGTTTTGAGAACAGCTAACGATGACCTGGCGATTAATTAAATGTATCATTGCTAGGGGTGGGGGATCAGTGTTTGTCCCCTGGGAGCCCTAGTGTAGGGGGGAGACCAAAGCACCTGTTACAACACAAACCATAAGAACTGTGGTTGTCCAAGCATGGTGGGCCCCCAGGGATTCCAGGATAGGACCCTCACCCAGGCAGGCAGGCTGACTGCAGGTGAGGGCCCTCACACCGTGTGTCCAAGGATGAGGAGGAGTCAGCCAGGTAGGGGAGGGGAAGGACGGTGTCCAGGCAGGGGCGGTGTGGGAAACGGGAGTCACACAGACATGCATTCAGGACATGGTCTATCTTTGTGTCATCATTTTATGGCCTCATGTGGAGGTAAGCACCCAGGCCTGGGAGGCCCAGAGAGCTGCGGTCACAGCTCTGCTGTGGACACACTCTGTCACTGTTAGACTGTGTGAATGCATCAGGGGGTGCCCCCTCTCTGGGCCTCAGCTTCCTCTTCTGTCAGGTGGAGGTGATGCTTCCTATCCCAGGTGCTTTGCGGAGGGAGAAGATAAAAAGAGGCAGCGGAGTTCTCGCTGTGGCACAACAGGATGGGCAGCATCTCTGCAGCGCCAGGATGTAGGTTCGATCCCCAGCCTGGCACAGTGGGTTAGAGGATCTGGTGTAGGTAGCAACTGTGGCTCAAATCTGATGGCTTGTATCTGATCCCTGGCGGGGGATCCCCATATGTCATGAGGCAGCCAAAAAAGAAAAAAGAAAAAGAGGCAGCATCTCGTGGTGTCTGACCTCTAGCAGCTGGTCAACCCCCATGACCTCCTTGTCCTGGCAACGCAGAAACCCCATGTCCAAGTGTAGGGGTCCTGGTGTCCCAGGGGCCTCTTCAGGCGAGGAGCCCCTGCCCTTGGGTTCTCCACATGGCTCCCTCAACCCCAACAACCAGACTTGCAGGTGAGGATGGGGAGCCTGCCAGGGTCCCAGGGAGATTGGTTCTGTCAGAGGCGCCAACCTTAAACCCCTCGTCATTGCCTGGCAAGGAACCAGAGACCCGGATGAGATAACAGGGCTGTTATCGTGGTAAACAGACTCCTCCTGGGGAAAAGAGGAAGGAAGAGAACAGCCTGTTTGTCCTCCCTGCCCTGTCACCCGGGAGCACCCGGCCTCCCAGACGGCTTGACCCAGCTGCTGTGACCCGGGGCCGTGCTGACTTCAAGGCAGCCCCTCTGTGCCCACCATCCTGCAGCCCCCTCCCCACTTCCATCCCAACTGGCTTGTCCGTATGCTTATGTCTTCCTCTTAAGTTTACCTGTTCATCCCGAGGGACAGCACGATGTGGTGGAAAAGGGCATAGGGATGCTTCAGATCTGGGCTGAGGTCTCTGGGTTCCAGGGCTCTAGGTGGGTTGCTTGTCCCTAAAGTGATCAATTGTCTCCGTGGTCCTGGGACCAAGGGTTTCCCGCGACATGGGGCTTTTAGCTATGAAACAGGAAGGGTCCCAGGAAAATTGGGACCAGTGGGTTACTCTCTCTGCCTCTCCAAGCCTCAGTTTGCTTGCAAAATTGCGATCATTACCTCTGTAGGAGGGGTTAAATGGGATAACGCCAGGAAGCATCTAGCATGTGGTGAGTTGTCAGTGATGCTTTCAATTACCTCTCTGCCCGGAGGAAATTGCAGGACTTCGACCTTGAATTTCCCGCCTCCCCTATTCCCATGACCTTTGCAAATTGACACAGAAGTGGATTTAGGTAGTCTGGGCATTTAAGAAATCATTAAGGGAGTTCCCCTCCTGGCTTGGTGGGTTAAGAACTTGACATAGCGTCTGTAAGGATGAGAGTTTGATCCCTGGCCTCACTCAGTGGGTTAAGGATATGGTGTTGCCACAAGCTGCGACAGGTCTCAGATGTAGCTCGGATCTGGTGTTGCTATGGCTGTGGTGTAGGCCAGCATCTGCAGCTCTAATTTAACCCCTAGCCTGAGAACTTCCATATGCCGCAGGTGCAGCCTTAAGAAAAAGAAAAAGAAAGAAGAAAGAAATCTTTAAACCTGTCTGTAGTGCTTTTGCTCAAAATGCCTTTTGATTGACAAGGCTAAAGCAATAAACAGAGATGGGTTAGAACGGAGAGAGACTGGAAACCAGCAGACTAGGCCCACTTTGGTTCTGTAATTAGCTGGCTGGGTGACCTTTCATAAGTTGTGTTGCCTCTCTGGGCCTCAGTTTTCCCACCTACAATGGAGGGTTGAACAGCATGGTCTCTAAATGTTGCCTCCAGTTCTAACACTCGATGATTCTGCATACGGATGCTCGTTATCCTGCACGCTGTTAACGGAGGAAGTGTTGAGGATGGGACCGTTTGGTTGGTGCCAGTAAAAGTGTGAGGGGGAAGGAACCAAGATTTTGGCACCTTCATGAACACCAAGTAAAATTTGGAAAATAGTGTAAAATGGAAAGTGACTAAGGCATCTTAGAGATAGAGCAGTTGGTTGCTGTCTGCCAAGCAGGCTGGGCATGGTCTCATATTGCCAGGCCACCGGTCATTCGTTTACCCCCTCCTCTGTTTAACTGCCCATTCATTTCTTCCTTCCTTCCTCCCTTTGTTCATTCATTCTTTCACTGAGTGATCTGCATATTCCTTGAGAGCATGGGTTCTGAAGGCAATGTACCTGGATTCAAATCCCAGCCCTGCCAATTATCATGTGACCTCAGCAAATTATTTGATTGATTTCTCTGGGCCTCTGTTTCCTCGTCTTAAATATGGACACAGCAGAAGTACCTGCCTCAAGGGGTAGTTTTCTGGTTAAAATTCTTAAACCACTGCTTGGCATGGACAAACTTTGTGATATACATGTTTGCTATTGTTGTTTATTCCTTCACCATCTACTAAGAGATGACTCTGCCGCAGGCACTGGACTGAGCAGCCACCAGGGACTCAGAGCTAGAGGACCATCCCTGACCCGTAAGGGGTCACAAAGGGATGGACTGGCCCTTGCAGAGTCACATGGTTAATGTCGCCCTGTTGAGCAGGTAAAGCACAGGGCACTATGGAAACAAAGAGGAGAGGCGCCCAGCCTGGATGGGAGGGGCTTCGGAGCAGGGGTGTGCTAGGAAGGCTTCGTGGCAGAGACGTCACTTGATCTGGGTCTTGCAGTACAGGTACACATGAGTCAAGAGGGGACGGGGGTGAGGTGATGGGACAGGGAACAGCTTGTGCCAAGACTAGGAGGGAAAAGCATGGATGTTCAGGGAACAGATGTGGTTTGCTAGAGCTTGCTGGGGTAGGTGGTTGAGGCAACTGGAGGAGAAGCAAAGCCTTAATTATGCTGAGCATTCCAGGACTGTTAAAAATTTAATATTGGAGGTCCCGTCAGCAGGTTAAGAAGTGTTCTTGGAGTTCCCATCATGGCACAGTGGTTAATGAATCCGACTAGGAACCACGAGGTTGCGGGTTCGATCCCTGGCCTTGCTTGGTGGGTTAAGGATCCGGAGCTCCCACAAGCTGTTGTATAGGTCACACATGTGGCTTGGACCTGGTATTGCTGGGGCTGTGGCATAGGCTGGCAGCTGCAGCTCTGATTTGACCCCTGTTCTATGAACTTCCATATGGTATAGGTATGGCTGTAAAAAAAGTGTTAATATTTTATCAGTTAGGCCAGCGTCTCCAATTTTTTTTTTTTTTTTTTTTTTTTTAGGGCTGTACCCATGGCATGTGGAAGTTCCCAGGCTAGGGGTGGAATCAGAGTTGCAGCTGCTGGCCTACACCACAGCCACAGCAACGCCAGATCTGAGCTTCATCTGCTACCCACACTGCAGCTCACGACAGTGTTGGATCCTTATTATGTACATTATAAGACATACAAAAATAGAAAAATTTAATTGGATCATATGGGGCTTTTTGCTATTGAACTACATATGAGTTCTTTATATATTTTGGATATCAATCCCTTATCAGATATATGATTTGCAAATATTTTCTCCCATTCAGTAGGTTGACATTTCATTTTGCCAATCATTTCCTTTGCTGTGCAAAAGCTTTTAAGTTTGATGTAGTCCCATTTGTTTATTTTTGCTTTTGTGGTCTTTGCTTTTGGCACCAAATCATCACCAAGACTGATGTCAAGAAGCTTGTTACCTGTGTTTTCTTCTAGGAGTTTTATGGCTTTTAGGTTTTATATTTAAGTCTTTAATCCACTTCGAGTTAATTTTTCTGTGAGACAGTGGCCCTATTTCATTTTTTCGCATGTGGTTGCCCAGTTTCCCCAACAGATATAAAAAGAACACATACAAATAGAGATTCTGGCACTTTCTCTCCTTTGCACCGCTGACCCTTCCTGTGTGTCTTTGAAATGCCTCTCCCTTGCCCCCACTTTGAAGCTCACTGCTCTACACTGTGGGATCCACCAAAGGATGGCAAGTAGAAAAGAGTGGATTTTTATCTTTAAAAGGCCATTTTGACATTGATACCTGCTGGAATCCCTGCTGTCCTTAAAATGAAGATAAAGTTGTATATTACAAACATTGGAAGGTGCTACTATATTAAGCTAATATATTGCAGACTGACAATTGCTGTTTGCCCAGGACTGAGTGTTTCCTGGGGTGCAGAATCGTCACTGCTAAAATTGAGACTGTTCCAAGTGAACCGGGTTGCCCTCGTAGTATATCTCAAACAATCCTATCTTGTAAAGAGTATCCATGAAGATTTAGAAAAGAGTCAGAAGGCTATTTATCCAAAATATGGATAGCGGTTAACACTACTGGGTGGTGGTGATGGGCTGGTGGGAAGTTACAATTTGCCTTTCCTTCTTTATATTAAGTAATGTATTTTGGGTTTCGCTTACCTGTAGTAGATATTTTCTGATGAGAAATGTATATTATTGTGTGATTTTTTTTTAAAGTAAAAAACATGAAAGTTGAGACTCCATTAGCAAGCAGAGCGTAGCACAGAGGGAAGCAGAAAAAGGCAGAAGGCCTGGGACAAGTTAGAGGCAGTTAGAGAATAAGGTGAGAAGTGAGGAGGAAGAGAAGGTGATTTAAGTGATTAACGAGAGAAAAAGACTCAGTGGGATTCTGTGACTAATTAACTGTGGGGACTGAGAGAAAGGCAGATTTGACTACCTGCAAGTTTCTGAACGGTATGTCGGTATGTCATTAACAAAGGTGGATCTTTCAGGAGAAATAAAAGTTTTGAGGAGGGATTATGATGGGAACTTTGGGGGGCTGGTATTACAATGTTGGCTTGATTTGGGACATTCTGATGTGCCTATGGGACACCCAGAAGGAGGTATAGGACAGGGATTTATCACAGGAGCTCAGGGACCTAGCTTTTGACAAGTCAGTTTCTTGACTCAAGTCCCTATGACCAGCACCCTCCCTTTGAAAAGTCCAGACCTTCAATGACATGCTCTGCTGGCCTGGAAGTCCTTCTGACTCATGGCCTGATTTGAAAGGAGTTAAGTTTTCAGACACACTGAAGTAATCCACTGCTATCACTTGTAAGCAGCAAAAGATGACTCATTGGCACGGTATGGAAAGTTTCTCTTCTATCTTTTAGCTAAAAAAAAAAAAAGAACACCCTCATGTATCTCCTTATCTTTATTTTTTTTCCCCTCCAGAATCAGTGTAGTGATTTCATCTCTTTTAAATATGTGGAGACTTATTTTATGGCTTGGCATTTGGCGTATCTTGGTGTGCCTTTGAAGTAATGTGTACTCCGTTGTTGGGTGGAGTGTTGTGCAAATGTCAATTTAGGTCAAGTTAGTTGACAGTGTTGTTCAAGTCTTCTGTATCCTTGCTGACTTTCTGTCTACTTGTTCTGTCAATTAGGAAGGCGTTGAAACTTCCAACTCTCATTGCGGATTTGTGTATTTCTCCTTTCAGTTTCTGTTTCATGTATTTTGAAGCTCTGTGTTTTGGCACATATATATTTAAGAATGATATATCCTCTTGATTCATTGACCCATTTCTTGTTCATTAACATCTGTCTCGATCTTGGGCAAAATTCCTTGTTCTGAAGGCCTATTTTGTTTGGAGTTTATAGAGATTTTACATTTAATGTAGTTATTGATATAGTTGAGTTTAAATCTACTGTCCTGCTATGTACTTTCTACTTGTCCCATCTCATTTTTCTTTTTCTTTTTCTTTTTAAGGCCATACCCATGGCATACAGAAATTCCCAGGCTAGGTGTTGAATTGGAGCTGCAGCTGCCGGCCTATGCCATAGTCACAGCGAGTGGGATCCACAGTCATACAAACAGCATCTGTAGCCTACACTGCAGCTTGTAGCAATGCCAGATCTTTAACTGACTGAGCAAGGCCAGAGATTGAACCCATGTCCTCACAGACACTAGTCAAGTTCTAGACCCACTGAGACATAATGAGAATTCGCATCTCTTTTTCATTCCTTAATTTCCCCTGGATTGGCTTCTTTTGGATTATGTATTTTTCATAATTCTACTTCCCCCCACTCTTTGTTTCCTATTTTATTGGTTGCTTAAGGGTTAATTACATGCCTCTTTAACTTACCCCACAATATTTGCATACTTTACATATTTATTGGTCAGGCTTCAAACAGAAACAGAACCACTGGGAGTGAAATATTACAAGGGATTTATGATAGGAATTTGATCTCATGCAATTATATGGAGCTGGCTGAAAAATATCTAAAATGCTCTTTTCTTTGTGTCTGGATACCACTGGCAGGGAAGCGGGGGGGAATTGGGAAGGGAAGGTGGTTTTAAAGTGAGGGAAGAATAGGGGAGAGTGGAAACAAACTAGTATCCATATGTCATCTCTCACTCCTTCCAAGATGTCATCTTCAGCAATATGAATGATAGAGGGGAAACTGGGGCTTCTCATTGTGAAGCTAAAATGCACCCAGGCCAGGGATTGAGAAAGGGAAGGGTGGATGATCCAGCAGGAACTGGAGGGGCTGTGGACCAGCTGCTGCCTCATGATGACAAGGTGACCCAGTAGTCAAGTGACAGTGTATTCTAGCTGCACCTGGTGTCCCTGAACCAACTTTTTGAGTGACCAAAAAAAAAAAAAAAAAAAAAAAAAAAAAAAAAAAAGGTGGTTACTGCTTTACTCCATCTTCCAGATGTTGCCTAAAATGTCTCTGGTAACCCATGCTGACTTGGAACTGTACAGAGAAAGATGTTCTGGGAAATAGAGTTCCAGCTTAGCTGAGCTGACACAATACAAATCCACTACAACAGACAGTGTAAGAAACCTTATAACAGTATATTTCCATGGCCATTCTGTCCTTTGTATGGTATTGTCCTATATTTTTCTTTGACATCTATTATAAACCCCACCATACATTTAATTATTCTTGCTTCTCTTTTAAAGAAATCAACCAGCAATAGAAACTAGAGCAAAAATAAACCCATGGGACCTAATCAAACTGAAAAGCTTTTGCACAGCAAAGGAAACCAAAAAGAAAACAAAAAGACTACTTACAGAATGGGAGAAAATAGTTTCAAATGATGCAACTGACAAGGGCTTAATCTCTAGAATATATAAACAACTTATACAACCCAACAGCAAAAAAACCAATCAATCAATGGAAAAATGGGCAAAAGACCTGAATAGACATTTCTCCAAAGAAGATATACAGATGGCCAACAAACACATGAGAAGATGCTCAACATCGCTGATTATAAGAGAAATGCAAATCAAAACTACCATGAGATACCACCTCACACCAGTCAGAATGGCCATCATTAATAAATCCACAAATAACAAGTGCTGGAGGGGCTGTGGAGAAAAGGGAACCCTCCTGCACTGTTGGTGGGAATGTAAACTGGTACAGCCACTATGGAGAACAGTTTGGAGATACCTTAGAAATCTATACATAGAACTTCCATATGACCCCACAATCCCACTCTTGGGCATCTATCCGGACAAAACTCTACTTAAAAGAGACACATGCACCCGCGTTTTCATTGCAGCACTATTCACAATAGCCAGGACATGGAAACAACCCAAATGTCCATCGACAGAGGATTGGATTCGGAAGATGTGGTATATATACACAATGGAATACTACTCAGCCATAAAAAAGAATGGCATAATGCCATTTGTAGCAACATGGATGGAACTAGAGAATCTCATCCTGAGTGAAATGAGCCAGAAAGACAAAGACAAATACCATATGATATCACTTATAACTGGAATCTAATATCCAGCACAAATGAACATCTCCTCAGAAAAGAAAATCATGGACTTGGAGAAGAGACTTGTGGCTGCCTGATGGGAGGGGGAGGGAGGGGGAGGGAGGGGGAGGGAGGGGGAGGGAGGGGGAGGGAGGGGGAGGGATCGGGAGCTTGGGCTTATCAGACACAACTTAGAATAGATTTACAAGGAGATCCTGCTGAATAGCATTGAGAACTTTGTCTAGATACTCATGTTGCAACAGAACAAAGGATGGGGGAAAAATGTAATTGTAATGTATACATGTAAGGATAACCTGACCCCCTTGCTGTACAGTGGGAAAATAAAAAAATAAAATAAAAATAAAATAAAAAATAAAAAATAAAAATGAATTTTCCAAATTATTAGAAATAAACTAAAAAAAAAAAAAAAAAAAAAAGAAATCAACCAAAGGAGGGAAAAAAAGATCTTCATATTTTCTCATGTGTTTATCATTCCTGATAGTCATCACTGATACCTTTGTCTCAATTCAAGTTTCCATCCAGTATAATTTCTTTTCACCTGAAGAACTTCCTTCACTATTTCTGGTCATGCAAGTCTGCTGGTGACAAATTCTCTCAGCTTTTGTTTCTCTTTTCTGAAGAAGCTTTTTATTTCTTTTTCATTGTTTCAAGGATATTGTTGTTGGCTGTAGAATTTAAGCTTGGCACTTTTTTGTCTCAGGGCTTTAGAGAGGTTCCATTGTCTCCTGCTTGCATAGTTTCTGATGAGAATTCTTTTAATTCTTATCACTGTTCTTCTGTATATGACACATCTTTTTTCTATTTTAAGGTTGTCTTGTTAGCACTGGTTTTTAGCAATTTGATTGTGATGTACCTTTGTGCAGGGTTTTTATGTTTTTCTTAGCTGGAGTTTGTTGAGACTCTTGAATCTGTGTGTTTACAGTTTTTATTGAATTTAGAAAATTTCTAGCCATTATTTTCTTCAAATACATTTTCTATTTCTCCCCTCCCCCTCCTCTCCTTCTTGGATTTCAATTACACACGTGTCAGTCCATTTGATGTCATATCACAGATTACTAAGCTCCCCATCTCCTCCCACCATCTTTCTCCTCCCTATGCCTCAATTTAGGTAGATTCTATTGCTATATTGATCTTTAGGTCAATTATCTTTTCTTCTGCAATATCTAATCTGCTATTAATCTCATAAAATACATTTTGGGTTTTAGATTGTGTATTTTTCATCTCTATAAATTCTGCTTGATTCTTTTTTTGTATCTTCTGTTTCTCTACTCATCACAATTGTATTTTTCTCTAAATACTTGTAGTTATAATGACTATTTAACATCTTTGTATGCTAGTTCCATCATCTCTGTCATTTCTGGGTCCATTTCTATTGATTAATTTCTCTTCTGGTTATGGGTCACAGTTTTCTGCTTCTAGTCATATCTAGTAGTTTCTGACTGGATGATGGACATTATGGATATTATGTCATTGAGTGTCTCAATTTTGTTGTCTTCCTTTAAAGAATGTTGGGCTTTGTTATAACATGCAGCTAGGTTACTTGCACATCAACTTGATCCCTTTGAAGCCTGTTTTCAAGCTTTGTGGTGGCTGGTCTGGATGAGCCTTCACTCTAGGGATAGGTTAGCTGATGGCTAAGACATGACTTCTATAAAGTTTCCACTGAATGTCTGAGATTTTCACTGAGTTCTCACCACTCTGGCTGGTTGCAGCTCCATTGGCTCTTGTCCTGTGTGAGCTCTGGTAATTGTTCCACTTGCAACTTTAAGTTGTTCCTTGACCAGTTTCAAGGAATTGCACCCCAGTGCTCAGCAAGAACTCCAGAAGGTCCCATGCAGATTTCAGGAGCTTATTTTCAGCACAGCTCCCTTCTTTCTAGAACTCTGCCTTCTGGCTGTGTTCCTGAACACCACTCTCCAGAGGCTCAGTTCAGCAAGATTACTGTGTTCTGCTTGGGCTCCCTTTCCATGAACCATGGTCTGGACTATGACTCCAGGCAGAAAGCCAGGACAATCGGGGCCCTCCCTCATTTATTTTTATCCTCTTAGGGTTCACATCCTGCTATGCTTACTTTTCATTATTTAAAAACAATTGTTTCATATGTTTTGTTCAGTTTTCTAGTTGTTTAGGGTGGGAAGGTAAGCCTAATTCTTCTTACCCGCATCACAGTAAGAAGCAGAAGTCAGGAGTTGATATAAAGGAAAGCTCCCTAGTGGCTCAGTTTAAGTGTTATCCCTCTCTCATGAAGATTTTCTTGGTTTCTGTCTATTCTGTATTTACTGCCATCACACTCTGCCTTGACTTATATAATCACATACATATTTGACTATCTCAGTAGACTACAAGGACCCCAAAGGTGGGCACGGACTCTTTTTTAAAAATTTATTTTATTTTTATTAGAGTATAATTAGTTTACAGTGTTGTGTCAATTTCTGCTATACAGCATAGTGACCTAGTCACTATGGATTATCCGTTCTAAATGGAATAGTTTGCTGGTAGTGTCTTTAGGATTTTCTAGATACAGATGAATGGATTAAGAAGGTGTGGTACATATATAAATGGAACACTACTCAGCCATAAAAAGGACAAAACAATGCCATTTACGGTAACATGGATGCAACTAGAGATTCTCACTCATACTAAGTGAAGTAAGTCAGAAACAGACAAATACCATATGATATCACTTATATGTGGAATATAAAATATGGCACAAATGATCCTGTCAAAAAACAGAAACAGATCATGGACATGGAGAGCAGACTTGTGGTTGCCAGTAGGGAGGGGGTAGAGAAGGGGATGGATGGGGAGTTTGGGGTTGGTAGATGCAAACTGTTATATTTGGAATGGATAAGCAATGGGGTCCTACTGTACAGCACAGGGAACTACGTACAATCTCTTGGGTTAGAACATGATGGAAGACAGTAAGAAAAAAATAGAACATATGTATATATGTATGACTGGATCACTTTTTTTCATTTTTTTTATTACTCGAATGAATTTATCACATCTGTAGTTGTATAATGATCATAACAATCTGATTTCACAGGATTTCCATCCCACACCCCAAGCACATCCCCCACCCCCCAAACTGTCTCCTCTGGAGACCATAAGTTTTTCAATGTCTATGAGTCAGCATCTGTTCTGCAAAGACGTTCCGTCTGTCCTTTTTTCAGATTCCACATGTAGTGAAAGCATTTGATGTTGGTGTCTCACTGCATGGCTGACATCACTTAGCATGATAGTTTCTAGGTCCATCCATGTTGCTAAAAATGCTGGTATTTTGTTCTTTTTGATGGCTGAGTAATATTCCATTGTGTATATGTACACATCTTCTGGATCCACTCCTCTGTCAATGGACATTTAGGTTGTTTCCACGTCTTGGCTATGGGTCACTTTTCTGTACAGCAGAAATTGAAGGATTGTACATCAACTATACTTTAATAAAATACTTAAAATCTTTTTGCATTATAAAATGGGAAAAAAAATACAATAGTTTGCATCTACTAACCCCAAACTCCCATTCCATTCCACTCTCTCTCTCCTCCCCCTTGGCAACCACAAGACGGTTCCTTCTGCCCATATGTCTGAATCTTTCTTGTCTTAGTAACTTCCCTGAGCCTAGCATGAGATGGTCCTTGGGAAGTGAGGCAAGATTTCCTTGTGTGGCTTGACAGTGAACTGGAGTGACCCCAGTGAGGCAATGGGTACCCAGAGTGAAACCCAGGAGGACCAGCTCTCTTCCCTATGTGATCATCACTAGGCATACTCCCAGGTAAAATCACAGGTGACAATTCTCCCTTATTAGGCAGGAGACTGAGGGATTGGGTAAAAGAATCCAAGCCTGCCCAGACTTGCCAACACATCATCCTGACATTAGAGCTCACAAAGCCTCAGACCTTAACACAATGGAAGGGCTTGACCATAGGTGCCCTGACAGTATCAGTTGATTCCCCAGAGTTGGGCCAGGCCAGTCCCCAAGGGGCAGGTCCCAGGGTTGAGTGTCGGGGATCCTGCTCAGGCTGCTGCCACTCTTGCCTACCTTCCTTGGAAGTGGAATGAGGAGGCAGAGTGGAGAGGTCTGGGGCCCAGCCCTAGTTCTGGGACCTTGACCAGCTGACTCAGTTTCCCCACCTGCAAAACGAAGCCTTAGGCAAGATGGCCTTTCCCCGCTTTAAAGAGCCGGGTTTTGGCAACTGATGGGTTGATGGTCCTGGAAGTCCCCAAGCTAGTGATTCTAGGCTTCCAATAACTAATGGCCCTGGGACATTGGCTTTCTATGGCTCTGTGATTAGAACAACTTGTAGCCCTTGAACAATCCATGATGCTCTGACCCTAACCCTTGATGATGTCCATTCTACGACACTCTGTTGTGCGGCTTTGTGACCCATGGCATTGATCTTTAGCAGCATCCATGGCCCCGGTATGCTAGGATCCAGCTTTCTGTCTGCTCAAGAACTCAAACCTGCCCCTCATTCATTGTTCCCAGAGTCGTTGAGTCGAGTGATTCACTTATGGGCGCCAGAGAGAAACAGAGGTGCGGGAAATGCCAGCCCGGCTGCCCTCGGCTTGAAAGGGCTGGATTGTCTGCCTGCCTGAGAGAGCCTTTGTGCTTGGCTGTCTGCTGAAGGCCTGGCTGGGCTGGGCTGGGTAGCCCAGCACCGTGCCCACACCAGAGAGAAGTCTGCCCTCCCGGCCCATTATCTGGCGTCCGGCTTCCCTGCTGACGATCCTATGTTCCAGCAGGAGGGCAGGTGCAGGCCCACTGCTGACTGTGCCCCCTGGGCTCCCGGAGCTGCCTGTGCCTGAGTGTGTGCCTGTGTGACCCACCCTGGGCGAGGCCCCCGTCCTCAGCCCGATTCCTGGCCTGATTCTGCCTGGGGGCCGCCGGGCAGCTCTTGGAAGTCCTCCGGGGCTGGTCGTCTGACCCCGGAGCACACCCCGGGGAACGTCTGTTTCCAGTTTGTTTCCCTCCACACCAGGGTCCAGATGCTGCTCCCTGACCTGTTGACCTGTGGATTAGAAACAAACCTTTGACAATCCCATAATCTCATCCCTGACCCATGGTGGCTTCAAGGTCAGAACCCAATACACAGGGATGGGAGAAGGGATCTGAAGTGACCCTGACTCTGCCACCTGTTCCTGTGTGACACCCATGTCCCTTCTCTGTGCTTCAGCCCCTTGAACCCTTAAAATGGGAACATGGTGCCTCCCTGATAGTGGCTGTGGAGTACAGAGGAATCCATGAGAACACGCGGGCTGAGGGCTCTGGGGACGAAGGGTTGGTTACTGTGCAAACAACAGGGTTAGTTCTCCAGAATCCCATGTGAACCGGTCTCCCGCACCACACCAACCTCCGGGGAGATCATCAGGGGGGTTCTGCCTCTCCCCAAGGAAGTCACACACGCACGCGGACAGAGAACAAGTTGATGCCAGGAAATCACAGCCATGGCTGCGCTGGCCCCCCGGCCTAAGCCACCCCCAGGCCATTCAGCGCTCCTGGGAGAATGCTGCTCCCGCGTCCCGTGGCACCAGTCACGGAGTTCAGGAGAAAGTCAGATTCACCCTCCACAGTCCCCTCCACGGCCACCAGCACCGGAACCCCTACAAATCCACCTCCTCCCCATAAACAGGGCCACCTAAGCTCTGCCCCGTCACTTAGATCCCCTGTGACTCAGTTTTGTCACTTTCCTAACCAAAGGAGGATCAGCTGGAAAGAAACCCGTCGCTCATGAGTTTGAAGGCAAGGGCAGCAACTGACATGCTCCTCTGCCGGCAGAGTCCTGGCTGTAGCGGTGTTGTTGGTTGGGGGCCGTTGATGAAAATAATAAACAACCTATGATAGGAATAGAAGAGAGTTTTATTTGGGCCAACCTGAGGCCTGTGGCCCTGAAGGCTGTCTCTCAGATACCTCTGAGGATCTCCTCTGGAGAAGCACGGATGTCTGCACAGCTTTATGTCTCATCAAAACAAGGACCATCAAACAAGTCAGGGTGAGAACCTTTCAAGGTGTTTAAAAAACAGCTACAGATCAGCACATTCACAGTGAGTCAGTATGGCCTTGGTACCTGGGAAGGGAGTCTTATCATCAAAATGTACCACCCCAGGAAGGGAGGTATTT
Source organism: Sus scrofa (assembly GCF_054392235.1). Taxonomy (NCBI): domain Eukaryota; kingdom Metazoa; phylum Chordata; class Mammalia; order Artiodactyla; family Suidae; genus Sus; species Sus scrofa. Next base: position 81,945,864 of record NC_139388.1, on the reverse strand, counting down.
AATATTTATTTATCTACTTTTTTTTTTTTTCTTGCAGCATATGGAAGTTCCTGGGCCAGGGGTTGAATCAGAGCTGCAAACTATGGCCTACGCCACAGCCACAGCAGTGCAGGATTCAAGCCGCGTCTGTGACCTACACCACAGTTTACAGCATCACCAATCCTTTAACCCACCGATTGAGGCCAGGGGTTGAACCGGCATCCTCATGGATACTAGTCAGATTCTTTTCTTTCTTTTTAGGGCGGCACCCGTGGCATATGGAAGTTCCCAGCCTAGGGGTCGAATGGAAGCTACAGCTGCCGGCCTATACCACAGCCACAGCAATGCCAGATCCAAGCCACACCTGCGACCTACACCACAGCTCATGGCAACACCGGATCCCCGACCCACCGTGTGAGGCCAGGGATCGAGCTCACATCCTTATGGATATTAGTTGGATTCTTAACCCCCTGGGACACGACGGGAACTCCAACATGACATTTTCTATTTCCATCCATATGGCCTTCCCTTTCATAATTAAAGCAGATGTATGATGCATGTTTGCTAGGCTACAACCAGGCCGTTTTAGTTTGCATAAACTTCGAGTTAACTCATGCATAAGCCAGAATGACTTCCCCAGTCTCAATAGGTGGAATTTCTTTTATGGAGGGAATACCTATAAAGATACCCCCCTAGGGTTCTGACTAGAAAGTTCCCACGTAGGCCCATCCGGAGAGTCAGGTCAGTGGCCAAGCCAGCAGGGATGAGCAGGGCTCCAGGTGGCGAGGCGCCTCGAGCCTGCCAGCACGTTTTCCATTCCACAGGTGGCCCAGCATGGCCGGGTCATGCACTCACTTGCTGGCCCGCAGGGTCCTGCAGGAAAAGGCGTGCTTTTGTGCAGCTACCACTCTTGCTTGAGTCCTTGTTTGACCTCTAAGGTCAAATACCCACAGTTAGTTGCTGGCCATGGCTCTCTTTTACATGTTCTCATGTGGGCGCCCGCCCAAATGCGCGTGCGCGCCCACACCACGTCTTCCCGGCTCTCTCTGAAATTGGTGAGCAGGTTGACAGCCAGTTCCGTCAGGTCATCGCGGAGCCCCCTGCTGTATTTGTGTTCCCAGAGATCCTGCAGGTTATCTTGGAAAGGTGTGCTTTCCTTTTTTGGCTTTAATTGCACAGCCAGTACTATAAATGTTCCATTTTGAGTTTTGTAACTTTGTAGCCGTTTTGATAAAGTTGTGTTTGTACTTTTGTGCAGAGTAGAAGGACTGTGCTGAATAAACCTAGGGTTAGAGTGCAAAGATTAAATAAAATAAAATAAAATAAGGAAAATACTGGTGATTTCCCTGCCATGGTTGCTGTGAGGCCTGAATATAATTGGGTATAGCCCTGAGTGACCAACCATGGGCTCTGGCACCTCTGGGGTTAAGGTGAAAGTCACAGGAATCAGGTGACCAGTGACCAGTTTATATCTCAGCTCAGCCACTTGTTGGCTGAAGGGCCTTGGGCAAACCTCACTGCTCGCTCGTTCTTTCTTTCTTTCTTTCTTTCTTTCTTTCTTTCTTTCTTTCTTTCTTTCTTTCTTTCTTTCTTTCTTTCTCTCTTTCTCTCTCTCTCTCTCTCTCTCTCTCTCTCTCTCTCTCTCTCTCTCTCTCTCTCTCTCTTCCTTCCTTCCTTCCTTTCTTTCTTTGGCTGCTCCCACGGTGTGCAAATATTCCAGGGCCAGTGATGGAACCTGCTTGTTTGGCCTTTTCTGCCTTAGTTTCCTCTTCTGCCAAATGGGGCTGATAGGGACATTGCAGAGATTAAGTTTTTAAAAATGCAGATCGTGGAGTCCCCATCTTGGCTCAGTGGTTAATGAACCTGACTAGCATCCATGAGGAAGTGGGTTCGATCCCTGGCTTCGCTCAGTGGGTTAAGGATCCAGCATTGCTGTGAACTGTGGTGTAGGTGGCAGACACGACTTGATCCCGTGTTGATGTGGCTGTGGTGAAGGCCAGCAGCTACAGCTCTCATTCGACCCCTAGCCTGGGAACCTCCCTATGTCACGGGTGAGGCCCTAAAAGACAAAAAAAGACCCCCCCCCAAAAAAAATGCTGATCATGTAGCATGAGCCCTGGCGCATGGTTGACCTCTGTCAATGGAGACAACAGTGTTATTAAATATTCCTCATGGTACCTGAGCTCCCCGCCTTCCTGGACTTCATTCATGAACTTCTCTGGGAGGCCCATGTGCCTGGGGGTGAGCAAGATGGCCCTGGGGAAAGACTCTGGCCACAGAGCAGAGAGGGATTGTCGCTGGAGCTTGGGGTTTCTTTATATGGAAAGAGGCTGAGTGTCCTGCACCCCCACCCAGTTGGCCCCACTGGAATTTCTAGATGCCTAAGTCATTGGTGAAGGAGGCACCCCTCCTCACCCTTTGAGTTTTCTGGGAAGTGTTTGGTCTCTGTTTTGGTGCCTTGTTGCGGGGTTTCCATGGGGCTGCCTGAGCCTCGGCGATTGCGTTGGTGTTGGCTGCAACACCCTGGGTACCAAAGCTGGCTCACCTGGCGGGGTGAGGAGGAGAGAGAAGGAGGGTGAAAAACCTGTAATGGGTCAGCATCCTTGGGCTCAGGGTGAGCAAGAGGAGGAGGGGCCCACCCAGATCTCCGCCCATCTGAATGCTTCGCCTTCCTGGCTCTGAGGCCAGCTTTCTGTTCCTTCTTCTGTTCCAGTCTGTTCCAGTTCCAAGGTCTGGGGCTCCCAAAGGGCCTGGGAGTGAAGATGGGCCCAATACTCGGATTCCAAAAGCATACGCATTCATTCCCTTATTTATGCATTCAAGGTGTTACTAAAATTTGGAGTTCCTATTGTGGCTCAGAGGGGTTAAGAACTGACTACTACCCATGAAGATGCTGGTTTGATCCCTGGCCTCACTCAGTGGGTTAAGGATCTGGTGCTGCCATGAGCTGTGGTGTAGGTCGCAGACATAGCTCAGTTCTGGCATTGCTATGGCTGTGGCTGTGGTGTATGCTGGTGACTCCAGGAGTCCAATTTGACCCCTAGCCCAGGAACTTCTATATGCTGAGGGTGCGGCCCTAAAAAATACAAACAAAACAAAACAAAAACAAGCCAAAATAAAAGAGAAAAAAAAACAGGGAAAAAAAGATTTCATTGAAATTCATCTGTTATACACTGAGGTCTGCCCTGGCTTTTGGGGAAACAGTGGACTTTCCCTCCAGCAGCTTGCAGAGTCTGGAGGACCTGGTCCAATTATAATGCAACTGAAACAGTGGTGTAATTAAAACTTTCTTGTGTTTGTGGCATAGGCCCTTTGAAGAATATGATGGAAGGGAGTTCCCATTGTGGCACAGTGGAAACGAATCCGACTGGTATCCATGAGGATGCGGGTTCGATCCCTGGCCTCACTCAGTGGGTCGGGAACCCAGTGTTGCCGTGAGCTGCGGTGTAGGTCGCAGATGCGGCTTGGATCTGGAGTTGCTGTGCCTGTGATGTAGGCCAGCAGCTGTAGCTCTGATTCAACCCTTACCCTGGGAACTTCCGTATGCTGTGGGTGTGGCCTTAAAAAAAAAAAAAAAGATAGAAATGAAGACTCTTCTCTCCAGAAAATATAATTAGCTCATGCATAGGAAATTTAACCAATAGTTTTAGGATGTTTATAGATTTCTCTGACACTCACTTGAGGACCCAGATTAAGAGTTCCCGGGAATTCTCTTGTGGTGCAGGGGGTTAAGGATCTCGTGTTGTTACTGCAGCAGCTTGGGACACTGCTGTCCCTGACCCGGGAACTTCCTCATGCCACAGGTGCAGCCAAAATAAATAAATAAATAAATACAAAATAAAGACATCCTGAACCATAATAGGAAAACTGCTGAAAGAGCCAAGCAGGAGGCTGTGGAAGAGCAGAGGTCAAAGGATGTTTCTTTTTTTTTCCTTTTTAAGGCCGCACCTGTGGCATATGGAGGTTCCCAGGCTGGGGGTTAAATCTAAGCTACAGCTGCTGGCCTACACCACCGTTGCAGTAACATGGGGTCCGAGCAGCATCCGTGACAAATACCACAGCTTGGCTGCAACGCCAGATCTTTAACATGCTGGGTGAGGCCAGGGACTGAACCGCATCTGCACAGACACTGTGTTGGGTTTTTAACCCACCGAGTCACAGCAGGAACTCCAAGGGATGTTTCTTAGTCTAGAAATTCAGGAAAGACTTCTTGAAGAAAGTCACATTTATTCCCTCAAAAAGCATTGATGGGGTGCCTGCAAAGTGGCATCCATGGGCGACGTGCCACAGGGCAAGAAAAGCCAGGGTCCTATGCCCCTGGAGATCATGGTTAAGTGGAGAGAGATAACGATATAAACAAATCAACAAACACAGAAGGTCTGCAGGTGATGGGGAGCCTGCTTTAGGGGAAGTGCCAGGGAGAGGGGACAGTTCGTGGCAACGCTCTAAGGTGGGCATGAAAACGCAGTGCTTGAGGATTTCCTGCAAAAAAGCCTAATGTAGCTGGAGCCTAGCGAGGGGTGTGACGTGGAATGAGAGAGACGGGCCAGACAGAATCAGGTGGTCCAGGGTAGGAGTTATGATGTTACTCTGTGAGGAATGGGACATCAGTTTTCTCTTTTAGTTTAAAATTTAAAACCTGCACAAATGGAGGCAGTACGCTTATGTCTTTTTATAGCTGCTTGTTTTCTTCATCCAACAATGCTCAATAGATGCTGAATTAACTTCGCCAATTTGTTTTCAAAGCTATACAGAATTATACGAGCACGTGCATATCATATTTTATTTATCCATTCTCTCACACTGATGGACACTTAGGGTACACCCTACTTTCTGCTATTACAACGGATTCTGAAATGGGGGATTAATGGGCTGAAGGGGACGTACATTTTCAACATTACAAGGAAGTGCCAGATGGCTCTCTAAAGCTGGCATACTAATTTATATTCCCACTTGCAGCGTCTGAAAGTTCCCATTTCTTTATGTCCTTGCCAACAGTTGATATTGTCAGCCTTTTAAAATTTTGACAATGTTTTGGGCGTAAAAGGGTAACTCGCTTTCATTTGTGTTTCCATGATTACTAGCGCGGTTAAACATGTAATTTTGTGTTTATTGGCTCTTGGAGTTTCTTGTGAATTGTCTGTTCATATCCCTTGCCCATTTTTCTACAAGAGTGTCTTTTTCTAATTCGTTTGTAGGCGTTGTTTATATTCGAGTTACTAATCCATTGTCTTTCATAAATCTTGCAAATATCTTCTCCCACGCTGCTTACCGGAGGGTTTTAAGAAATGGAGTGACAGGATCTGATTTACATTTTTAAAAGATCGCTCAGGCTATGGTGTGAAGGACAGAAGGGGCTGATGGGCGGGCACGGAAGCAGGGAAGCCAGTTAAGACATCATCGTAACAGTGGTCCAGGGACTGACGTTGGTGGCCCGGATGAGGGTGGCAGAGAGGAAATGGAGATGAAGACAGTTGCCGAGTACGTTTTGGAGGCAGAGCTGATAGAACGTGCGATAGACTGTATGTGGGGCGTGAAGATAAGAATCAGAATGACTCCTAGGTTTTTGGCTGAGCCACTGGGTGGATGGTGGTGCCATTGACCGAGATGGAGAACGGCAGGTGGAGAAACAGGTTTAGGCTGAGAGTGAGGGAATAAACGTTAAGCTTGGGACAGCCTGTAGCTATCCAAGGGGTCAAATCAAGTGGGCAGTTGGAATCTAGGAGTCTGGAGATCAGGAGAAACAACCAGGGCTGGAGATAGACATTTGGGAGTCAGCAGCACAGGGATGGATTTTAAAGCCACAGGAATGGATAAAATGGATACAACAAGGGAAACTCCGATGAGCCTCAATTAAAGGTTGAGCAGAGGCGCAGAATCAATACAGATTTGTCCCAGAATGTAAATACCTTACAATGCAAACTCCGATGGGGCAAGGCCATATTCTGTTGACTGCCTGGTACCTTGTACAGGGCTTAGCAAGAAGTGGGCTTGTAGTTGATCTCTGATGAAGGAACATATGAAAGAATAAAGGAATGAATGAAGAGGTTGAGAAGGAGTGGTCCCTGAATAGGAGGAGGAGAAAAAGGTATCAGGGAAGCCAAGAGGAAGAGAAAGGTTTCAAGAAGATGGAAATGCTGTCAGTTGGGTGGAGTGTTGTCAAGAAGTTGCATCAGAGGTCGACAAAGAGGTCTCCATTGGATCTGGCAACACAGAGGTCACAGGCGACCTTGATAAAGATAGCTGAGACTTGAAAGATGAGCATTTTGCCAGGTCCAATGGGGCAGGGGGCAGAGTGGGGGTAGGGGGAGGAGATTTTCCAAGCAGGAGGAAATGCAAGAATGTGAAAATGCAGGAAGACAAGTGGGGCTGGTTCATGTCACTACAAGTTATTCCAGCTGATGGGACCGTGAGAGGGTGGCCAGGAGAGAAGAGGCTGGGAAGGCAGAGCTTAGGAGAGGGTTGAGAGCAGCTCACAGTCTTAGAACATGATCACTTGGGCTGGGATTAGGGGAACAGCCAAGTGTTTGCGTGTTAGTCAAGATTCCAGGGACAGGAGTTCCCATCGTGGCTCAGAAACGAATCCGATGAGCATCCATGAGAATGCAGGTTCGATCCCTGGCCTCGCTCAGTGGGTTAAGGATCTGGCATTGCCATGAACTGTGGTATAGTTCACAGACACAGCTTGGATTTGGTGTTGCTGTGGCTGTGGTGTAGGCCAGCAGCTTCAGCTCTGATTTGACCCCTAGCCTGGGAACCTCCAAATGCCATGGGTACGGCCCTAAAAAGACAAAAGATGAAAAAAAAGATACCAGGGACAAAATGTAAGGCTGGGTGCTATAAAACTCTTAGAGGAAAATATAGGCAGAACCCTCTTTGACACAAATCACAGCAATATCTTTTTGGATCCACCACCCAGAGTCATGAAAACAAAAACAAAAATAAACATTGGACCTAATTAAACTTAAAAGCTTTTTGCACAACAAATGAAGCCATTAAAAAAAATGAAAAGACAACCCACAGAATGGGAGAAAATCTTTGCAAATGATGCAATTGACAAGGGATTAAGCTCCAAAATATACAAACATCTCATATAGCTTTATACAAAAACAAACAAAACAAACATTACAATCAAAAAATGGTCAGAGGATCTAAGCAGACATTTCTCCAAAGAAGACAAACAGATGGTAAAACCTCCCCGCCCCCCCAAAAAAACCTAAAGGAAAGTATGCTCAACATCACTAATTATTAGAGAAATGCAAATCAAAACTGCAATGAAATATCACCTCACGTTGGTCAGAATGGCCGTTATAAAAAGTCTACAAGCAATAAATGCTGTAGACTGTATAAAGAAAAGGGAACCCCCCTGCACTACTGTTGGGAATTTAGGTTGGTGCAACCACTATGGTGAGCCGTCTGGAGATTCCCTACAAAACTAAATATGATCTCACAATCCCATCCCTGGGTGTATACCCATAGAAAACTATGATTCAAAATGATACAGGCACCCCAATGTTCATTGCAGCATTCTTTACAATAGCTAAGGCATAGGAGCAACTTGAATGTCTATCAACAGAAGACTGGATAAACAAGTGACACTTATATACAATGGAATATTACGCAGCCATAAAAAAGAACAAAATACTGCCATTTGCAGCAACTTGGATGGACCTAGAGATTATCACACTAAGTGAAGTAAATCAGACAAAGACAAATACAGGAGATCACTATTTTGTGGAAGACAATGAAAAATGATACAAAAAACTTATTCACAAAATGGAAATAGACTCAAAAATTTTGAAACCAAACTTACAGTTGCCAAAGGGGAAACGCTAGAGGGAGGGATCGATGGGGAGGCTGGGATTGGCATTTACACACTACTAGACACAAAATTGATTGGTAGCAAGGACCTTCCATTGGTCCCTACTTCTCAGCAGTGAGAGTCCCAGCCTGCAGAGGGTGCAGCGTAGTGGGGGAAGGGTTCAAATCTTGCTGAGGCTCTAATGCTTGTTCAACTTCTTAGTGTTCCTTTATTTTTTAAAAAATGATTTTTATTTTTTCCATCATAGCTGGTTTGCAGTGTTCTGTCAATTTTTGACTATACAACAAGGTGACCCAGTCACACATACATATGTACATTCTTTTTCTCACATTATCATGAGCTGTCATAAGTGACTAGATATAGTTTCCAGTGTGTTCCTTTATTTTACGTTAGTCTTGTCTGTGGCCATCCCTGCCACCGGATGATAAATGTCTGAGCAATGAGTCCATAAATGATGTTGGCGTGTGTTTATTGAGGACTTACTGTGTTCTAAGCTCTGCAACCAGCGTTAGGGATGCCAAGATAATGACGGCCAAGCTCCTGCCCTCAAGGAGCTCACTGTCTAGCCCAGGGAGGTCAGAGTAGTAAACTCATCATTTAAGGTGCCCACGGGGTGGAGCGAGTCCCTCGCGTGCCTCCTGTATGGAAACACCAGCAAACAGCCTCTGGGGCTGGTTGAGTCCTTGGGAAAATTCGTAGGGAGCCCACACCTGGCACTGCGGGGTGTTGGGCTTGAGCCTGCAGGTGTGGGGGTGTTTGGGGACCAGCCCAAAGTCTAGGAGGGGTTGTTGATGTTTGGAGCTGAGAGGGGCTATTGTTAAGTGTTGTCTCAGCTTGGTGTGTGGCGTTGGCTCGGGACCATAGGGTAGGTATTGGCTGGTGTGTCTGCCGTCAATTAACTTCGCTTCGTGGGTGAGGACATCTCTTCCTTGAGCACCCACAACAGCATCATCATCACACACACACACACACACACACACACAGAGACCGGCTATATAATTTAATCGGCAGAGCCCAGAACACAATGAAGATGCAGTATCCCTTGTTCAAACACGACAAATGTCAAGACGGCCATACCGAAGCCGAGCACTGACCAAGGGCAGGCCTCTTGTGGGTGAGGGGCCCCATGTGACTGCACAGGTCACATGGCTGGGCAGCTGACCATCCCCACATGCAAACACACAATGCTCTTGGCATTGAACTTGTGCCTTCCCTCTCCTCACTCGCTGTCAACTAGGGCCAAGATTCCAGGTTTATTATCTCGTGCTACCTGTTGGCATCCGGATGTAGACGATGATGGTCAGGCCCACTTTACATAGAAGGAAACAGGGGTGCAAAGAAAGACCTGGCCCTGGAACCCAGCACTTCGCTGAGGCCAAGGCCTGGGCTCGTTCCCCGGCACCCCCACCTCTCCTCCTAGGAGGGAAAAGCCACTGCATTCTTGGTGTCTTCCCAGGGTGTCTGGACAGTAGTGAGCAAGGCGGAGAGGAGAGGAGATAGCATCAGAGGAGGGTGCAGATGGCACAGGGCTCTGCAGCCATGGCAACGGCTTGGATGCATTTCCCAGGCCAGCAGGATGCCATAGGAAGACTTTTGAGCATGGGCATGATGGGGTCCAAATTCCTTTTCCCAGAAAGATTACTCTGGCTGTGAGGTGGAGAATCAAAGGACTGAAAGAACCAGAGTGGAGGTGGGGGCCAGTGGCGGAGTATTTTAGGGTTCATGGGATGGACGCAGGTGGCTGGATCTGGAAAAGTGGTGATGGAGGCCGAAGAGGTGGACAGCTTTGACAATTGCTTTGGAAGTAGAACCCACAGTGCTTGCAGAGTGTTTGGTGATGGAAGATTCCCACAGTCCTAGGACCTCCCCTCTCATCTACAGCCCCACTGGCACTCCTTGCCCAACCTTCAGACGTGTGACCCCAGCCACCCAGAGTGCTGAGTTCAAAACTGTGTTCCTGGGTATTCAAGGTGGGTGAGAAACCTACTGGTGGACCTCAGGAAGGTGTTAACGATCTAGTTAAGTATCAGATGAGGGAGGTTAAACAGATCACCTTGGATAACCCTATCTTCTTCCTTATTATTGAAGTAATACACCAAAAATTAAAAAAATTGATGATGACGTGTGTTGTCAAGGAGCAGGTATCTTAAACACCATTAGTGAGAAAATTGAAATCAATTATTATTTATAAATAATTTATAGTAATAATAAATAAATTTTATTTTTTGGAGTATGCTTTGGAATTATCTATTTAAATTTAAAGTACACCTGATGGAGTTCCCATTGTGGCTCAGCAGTAATGAACCCAAATATTATCCGTGAGGACATAGGTTTGATCCCTGGCCTCAACCAGTGAATTAAGGACCTGGCATTGTCATGAGCTGTGATGTAGGTTGCAGACGCTGCTTGGATCTGGCATTGCTGTGGCTCTGGTGTAGGCTGGCAGCAACAGCTCCGATTAGACCCCTAGCCTGGGAACCTCCATATGCTGCAGGTGTGGCCCTAAAAAGACAAAAAGGCAAAGAAAGAGGAAGAAAGAAAGAAAGAAAGAAAGAAAGAAAGAAAGAAAGAAAGAAAGAAAGAAAGAAAGAAAAGAGGAGAAGAGAAGAGAAAAGAAAAGAAAAGGAAAGGAAAGGAAAGGAAAGAAAGAAAGAAAAGAAAAGAAAAGGAAAGAAAGAAAGAAAAGAAAAGAAAAGGAAAGAAGGAAAGAAAGGTTTGATTCCATTCATGGAGTTCCCATTATGGCTCAGCAGAAACGAATTTGACTAGTGTTCATGAAGATGCAGGTTTGGTCCCTGGCCTGGCTCAGTGGGTTAAGGATCCAGCATTTTCATGAGCTGTGGTGTAGGCTGCAGACACCGCTTGGATCTGGCATTGCTGTGGCTGTGGCGTAGGCCAGCAGCTACAGCTCCAATTTGACCCCTAGCCTGGGAACATCCATATGCTGCAGGTGCAGCCCTAAAAAGACTAAATAATAATAATAATAATAATAATAATAATAATAATAATAACAATAACAATAATGATAACAACATTCCATTCATGTAAAACATGTAAGTGAAATAATAACAAATTCGTATAGACACCATGCAATTTAATAGAGCTGACATTATAAATTCCTGAAGCTTCCCCGTGTCTCTCCTTGAGCTCCTCCTTTCTCCTCTGTCTGGAGGCAATAACTACCCTGAATTTTGTATTTATCGTTCTTTTGTCCTTTTCCTTACAGTTTTCTCACAGACAGATGCAGTCCTGAACAAAATGTTGTCTAGTTTTTCATGCCTTTGAACTTCAGAGAAATGCAATTGGATGGTCTGGATTTTCCTGCAGCACCTGTGTTTTTGATTTACATTTTGCTTATGAAATTCACCCACGCTGTCGAGTAGAGCTGTCTTGCGTGCATTTTCGCTGCTGTGATGCACTCTCAGACATGAGTAAAACACATATCACTCATCCATTCTCCTCCTGATAGACAGAGGGCTGCTGCAATCAATATTTATTACATCTCCTGGTGCCCCTGTGTAAGAGTTTCTAGGTGAGGCACATGGAATAGAAATGTTGGATTTATGTGCATCCGAACTTGACCAGACAATGCCAAGTTGCTTGCCAAAGTGGTTGTGTGCATTTACACTCCTCCCACAAGCAGTGAATAGAGCCTGCATTGTTCCACAGCCCTGACAACACTTGGTGTTGTCAGACTTTAACTTGGTGCCAATCCGGTGGGAGTAAATTGGCATATTATGGAGACTTTAGGTTTGCATTTCCCTGGTCCCTAATGAGATTGAACATTTGTTGGCAACACTTGGCAATACTTGTTTCCTCGTCTGTGCAATGCTTGGTTATGCTTTTAGTCTTTTTCTGCTGTGTTGTCTTTTTCTTATTGTTTCCTTAGGAGCTTTTTATATATTCCAATCCTAATGTTTTGTAAAGTACATGCATTTCAGATGTCATTTCCCAATCCGTGGCTTGTCTTTTCACTTTCTAAATGGTATGTTTTTGTGAACAGAAATTCTTATTCTTAACATACTAGAATGCATTGATGTTTTCCTGCGTGGTGTGTGCTTTTTGTGCCTTTAAAGAAATTCCTCCCTCTCCTGAAGTCAGAGAGATAGTTTTCCTACGTTTTCTTCTAAAAGTTTTGCCTTGTATGTTTATGTCTTTAGACAACTGGAATTGATTTTATATAAATAAAGGTCTAATTTCAGGTTTTTTTCCATATGGATAAGCAACTGTCCTAGCTCTATTTATTCATTAGTTCATCTTCTGCATTATTTTTTTAAAAAACACCTCTTCTCTAGATCACATTTCCACAATGCTTGAGTCTGCTTCTAGATTTTTCAGTCTAATTCGCTTATCTGTGTGTCTATCTCTGAGCCCAAACCACACCACTCCAATTACTAATGCTTTAAAACAAGTCTTAATGATCAGTTTATATTGTGTGCATTGATACCCAGTGGGCCAAGCCCTGTTCCTTGTAATTCTTTAGGAATGTCTTGGCTCCTTTGGCCCTTTGCCCTTCCTTATAAATTATTGAAAGAGATTGTCTTATGCCATGAACACCTGGTTGAGATTTTATTTGGAACTGCATTGAATGATACTTTGTGCAGATATTATATTTTATTACATTTTATTTAGTTAATATTGGTTTACATTTACTGCATAGTTGTCCTTTTTTTTCTTTCTTGCATTTTCTATCTTGCATTTTTGATCTTACATCTGGAATCATTTTCCTTCTTCCTGAGGTACATTTTTAAAAACTTGGTGAAAATATATTGCTGGTCAACTTATCCAATATTTTTTTTTGTTTGAAAATAGTATCCTTGTTCTGGAAATACGGTTTTTCTAGGTACGCAATCTTAGTGACAATTATTTTCCCTGTGGGACAATTATTTGGCCCTTTGAAAATATTGTTCCAGTGTCTTTTGGCTACAGTAGTTAATATTGAAAAGTTATCTGTCCATGAATCCTTGTTTCTTGGCTGATAATCTGTTGTTTCCTTCTCTGACTGTATTTTGTCTTTGATCATGGTCTTCTGCAGGTGCACAATATTATTATGGATGTATATTTATTTATTTATTGTGTGGTTTTTTTTAAGGCCACTCTTGCAGCATATGGAGGTTCTCAGGCTAGGGGTTGAATCAGAGCTGTAGCCACTGGCCTACACTACAGCTACAACAATGTCAGATCCAAGCAGCATCTGTGACCTATACTATAGCTCACGGCAATGTTGGATCCCTAACCGACTGAGGGAGGCCCGGGATTGAACCTGCATCCTCACGGATGCTAGTCAGATTTATTTCTGCTGAGCCACGATGGGAACTCCTGGATGTGCATTTAAATTTCCTGGAGTTCCCATCGTGGCGCAGTGGTTAACGAATCCGACTAGGAACCATGAGGTTGTGGGTTCGGTCCCTGCCATTGCTCAGTGGGTTAATGATCCGGCGTTGCCGTGAGCTGTGGTGTAGGTTGCAGATGCGGCTCGGATCCCGCGTTGCTGTGGCTCTGGCGTAGGCTGGCGGCTACAGCTCCGATTCGACCCCTAGCCTGGGAACCTCCATATGCCGCGGGAGAGGCCCAAAGAAATAGCAAAAAGACAAAAAGACAAAAAATAAATAAATAAATAAATAAATAAATAAAAAATAAATAAATAAATTTCCATCTTACTTGAGATTTACTGTGTTTCTCGAATATGAAGATTCATGTGTTTCATCAGTTTTGAACAATTCTTAGCCACTATCCTCTCAATAATTGCTTCTCTCCAGTTGTATTAGTGTTTTGTGGCTGTTGTAACAAATCACCACACATATGGTGGCTTAGAACAGCAGAAATTTATTCTTTCACAATTCTGGAAACCAGAGTCCTAAAGCAATATGACTGGGCTGAAATCAATGTGTCAGAGGGGCTGTGCTTCTTCCAGGGGCTGCAGGCAAGAATCCATTCCTTGTCTCTTCCAGGTTTTGGTGGCTGCTGGCCCTCCTTGGCCTGTGGCAGCATCACTCCAGTCTTCAAAGGCAGCATCTTCAAATCTCTCTCTTTTTCATCTTCATGTAGACTTATCCGTGTTGTCAAATCTCCCTCTGCCTCCTCTTACAAGGATACAGGGGATTGCATTTAGGCACTTTGTGTAATCTATGCTAATCTCCCCATCCTCTGACTCTTAATCAGTTCTGCAAAGACCCCTTTTGTTTGCCATAAGTGGTAACATTCACAAGTTCTAGGCTTTAGGACATGGATAAATTTTGGGGGACTATTTTCAACCTATTTCACTGAACTCCAATGAGGTGTATGTTACACCCTTTTCCTCCGTTCTCTATGTCTTTAGGGTTTTTTCCCCATAGTTTATCACTTTGTCTCTCTGTGCCACATTCTAGGTGGTTTCTTTAGCTATACCTTCCATTTTCTTAATTATCTTTTCAACCCTATATAGTCTGCTCTTTAATCCAGCCATTGATTTTAAAATTTCACTTAAAATATTTTTTCATCCCTAGAAATTCTGTTTGGTTCTTTTTCAGGTCTCCATGGTCATTCTTATAATTTCTTGTTCCATGCTCAGTTTGATTTTCTTTTTAATTGATTCAATTCTTTCAATTGAATGTGGCTAGAGAAAAATTCATAACTCTTTTGAGAAATTATACTGTGAAAATGATCCAAGAATTGGGCCAGTTGCTAGAGGGGATGTAGGATCAGAGGAAAAAAAGAAAGAAAGAAAGAAAGAAAAAGAAAGTTGAGAAATTAAGGTAAGAGAGAGATTTGTATGGTCCTGAGAATGACCCCTGGCAGACAAGACAGGGACCAACTGATGGGGTGATGTCCTTACATCCTTGTATGGGGAGAACAGACAGGTCCAATGCACAGAGGGAGTTAACAAGGTTCAGATATGAGCTGGAGAGTTCACTTGATGGCCACAGTGGGAAGGCAGAGCAGAGTAACCTAGGTTGAAGTGAAGTGATGGATGGATGTGGGCCATCTCTTTTGGCTGCTTCTGCTTCCTTAGTAAATAGAGAGAAAAGTCATTAGCTGAGAAGGAAGATGGGAAAGATGTGTCTGAGCTTTGAAAGACAGAAGGTGTGAGAGGCTTATCGAAACTGAATCAGCTGGGAAGTGGATTAGGATTGTCTGGCAGCCATGAAATACCCCATGGAGAGTCGTGGACTGAATTTGATGAGACTGACCGATCACCAAGGTTGTATTTTCCTAAAGCACAAATTTGACCATGTCCCTCCCCTGCTTAAAACGCTTATTCACACCCCCTTCTGTAAACTCCTTTGCATGGCAAGGTCCTCCACGATTCCAGCTCTACCAGATCCCAGTTAGGCTCTTGACACCCAACAAGCCAGAGCTGCTTGCAGCACTCCCGCCCCTGCCTGGATTTTGCACCTCTCTGACATGGCTCTTGCTGTTTCCACTGCCTGGAATGCCCTTCCTGCCTCTGCCCTCCAAGCGGGGAGCCTGTTCACCATGTCTGCTTCCCTCTGCCCCTTGCCCCTCACTCCACAGTTCCCAGCACAGACTTTTCTCATCTATTTCAGCTCCTGTAAATCTTCACCGGCTCCCAGTCGTTTATGGTTCCACCTCATCTGCCCCAATGAGGACACAGACTATGTCCTTCCTCTCTGTGTCCCTGGTGTCCTGTACCGAGCAGGTGCTAAGGCAGTATCTGCTGAGAGGATGGACTGAGGGCTTCTAGAGGGAGAGCTAGGTCAGGCGGCAGGGGTGTTACCCAGAGTGACATTAGTGGAATCACTGGACTGTGGAGAAGAAACCAGAACAGTGGCCAGGAAGCTGAGCCAAGGCCTGAGGTCAGGAGAAAGCAGGCCATGCTCCCAAGAGAAGGGCTGGGAGGGAGGCAATAGAGAGGCTGTGGGAGTGATGGGGGGGGGGGCTGGGGTGGAGCCACGTGGTCCAGGACACACGTCTTTGAACGCTGAGCACCTGGCAGAGTGACTTTGTGCTGTCACCTGGTCCTCGGGCTGGGGAAGGGCACAGGCTGCTGCAAAGTGCTTTTCTCTCTGGGGATCAGAGACTTCTAAAGGAAGGAGAGCTGTGAGGAGTCCCCCAACCCCTCGTGTCCACAGAACCAAACATTCCAATCCCAGCAAGTTCTAAACATGCCCAAAGGCAATAAGGTCAAATGGGGATCTGCAGATGGCCTGCTGTGGTGCCAAGGGCAGTGCTCATGGGTCAGGATGCCTGTCCCCCTGTAAGCTGGGGTGCTGCGGACTAGCTGCTATGCCTCTCTGAGCTTTGGTCCTCACCTGTAAAAGGAGGATGATAAAGACAACACAAAACCCAGTTTATTTATTTTCTTATTTATTTATTTATTTTTAGGGCCACACCCGTGGCATATGGAAGTTCCCAGGCTAGCGGTCAAAGCGGAGCTGTAGCTGCCGACCTACACCACAGCCACAGCAATGTGACATAAGAGCCACGACTGCAACCTACACCACAGCTCAGGGTAACACCGGATCCTTAACTCACTGAGTGAGGTCAGGGATCAAACCTGTGTCCCCATGGACACTAGTCGGGTTTGTTACTGCTGAGCCACAATGGGAACTCCCATAACCCCATTTAAAAATGGGCAAAGGGTTTGACTAGATATATGTCCAAAGATGATAAAGAAATGGCCAATAAACCCATGAGAATCTGCTCAGCATCCTTAGTGGTTAGGGAAATGCAGATCACAGCCACGGTGGAGTAAAATTTACACCTTCTAGACAATAGTGATTGTTGACAAGGTGTGCAGAGCTAAAGCCTGCATGCATTGCTGGTGGGAATGTGAAATGGTGCAGTTGCTTTGGAAAAGCATTTTCTCGAAATTGTGAACATCGAGTTAGCATATGACCCAGCAATGCTATGGTCAGGTACCTCCTTAAGAAAAATAAGAACATATATCTACCCCCAAACCTGTATGAAATTGTTCATAGTAGCATTATTCATGATAGCCCCAAATGGAAACAATTCAAATATCCATGAGCTGGTGGATAGCGAGGTAAAATATGGTATTTCCATTCAACAGCATACTATTTGACAATTATACAGATTGAAATATTGCAACAGCTGCCACATGGATGAACATCAAAACCATGTTAAATGAAAGAAGCTGGACTCAAATGATCACATGGTGAATGATTCCATTTATATGAAATAGACAAATCTGTAAAGACAGAATAGATGCATGAATGCCTGTGGTGGGGGGGGGGTGTTGCTGGTTGTGTGGAAGTGGGAAGTGACTGTCAACGGACAATTTTCTAACGTTAGATTGTGGTGGTGGTGGCCCAACTCAGTAAGTGGGACAAAATACATTGAATTGGCAAAATGGGCAGAATTTGTGGTATGTAAACAACACTGCAATACAGCTGCTTATTTATTTATTTATTTATTTATTTATTTCCTTTTTGTTTTTAGGGCTATACCTGTGGGCACATGGAAGTTCCCAGGCAAGGGGTCAAATGGGAGCTGCAGCTGCCAGCCTACACCATAGCTCGTGGCAATGAAACCCCCTCCTCATGGATACTGGTCAGGTTCCTTACCGCTGAGCCACAACAGGAACGCCCAAAAAAGCTGTTTTAAAAGGGGAGGGAGACAACGATGTCTTATCTGCAAATTTGTTGTGGGGGGATTGAATGCGTAGGGTAGACAAGTGCCTAAAACACACTAAATGCTGGACTGGAGTTGGTACCAGGAGACCCCAGATTTCTCAGCTCAGATTCGGCAGGGGCTCCAGAATGTCCCCACTGGGACTGAGCTCCAGCCGCCTCTGCTACCTCACCCTTTCAAACTCAATTCCCTACCCCACTACTGGTGTTTCCTGGGCTCGCCTCTCCAATAAGCAATGTACTTAGATCCTTGTACTGGGTCGGCTTTTAGGGGTGCCTCGTCCAAGGTTGTGCTCCCAAGCTCTGGCTATGTATGGTCCCAGTGGGGCTCATCCAGTCTCCAGGCACAGCTGGTCCAGCTCTGTCTGCTCCCAGTGCGCTGTAAAACCCTGGCCTCTCTACTCTACACTGAGCAGGGATGACTTGCCCTGGAAGGAGCTGAGGCTCAGGGAAGAAAAGAGAGGGACCCAAGGTGTCTTCAGCTAAGTGGGTTGAAGATTACTCAGTGTGAGGAACTGAATAAAGCACCGCTCAGGTATTTTTGCATCCTTCCAGCATCTCCACGCTTCATTTGACTGAGTTGAAAACTGAGGTTCAGAGACATGAAGTGACTTGCCCGAGGTCATACAGCAATGAAGTTGGGATGTCTGCACTTGAACCCAGGGCCCGAGCTCTCAGCCGCTGTACTAACCTGCCTTCCTCGGTGCCCAGATGAGCATCTGACCTACCGCCTTTAGACGTATGGGGACTCTGTTAAGGGGAGGCTTTGGCTTGCTCTGCTTACTGCCATCCTGGCCCTGAGCCTAGCTATAAGGACACTGTGCAGGTGTGCTTTGGTTGAAAGTTTTATTTTTTTTTTTTTATTTTTTTTTATGGTGGGGGGAGCCCATTCTCAGGAGAGAGCCTGCAGGCTGGATGGGAAACAAAGACGCTGGTGTGGCTTCTTTGAGGTCCCACTGACTCATGAACGAGGCAAGCCTCTTAATCTGTTTTCTGGCTCATAAACCAAATTTATGGGATACTCTCTTTGGATTTGCAAGGGCCTGGAAGGGCCCTGTGGGGTGGCCACTGGGAGCCTGGGTTTCAGGTCAGGGACCCCTGTACTTGGGCAGGCTGGGTCCCGTCCCCCCGCCAGTTTGCTTTGTTCAGAGGAGAACAGGGATGGGGGCGGAGCTGAGGAGGAGAAAGATGGAGGGAGCTCCCTTTTCGTGAGTACTTAACCAGATCTGCTGCTGCAGCAGGGGCACCGGGGGGTCATGCAGAACCCCCATCAACTGGGGCAAGGGTGCAAGACACCAACAGTCATTATCACGGCATGGCAATAAGAGCAGACGTCTGTGGAGCACTCCCTGTATGTAGGGGCTTCCCAGACATTATCTCATCCAATGACACCCGACACCAGGCACAAACTGCTGTCGCTGCCCCGTTTTATGGGCAAAGCAGCTGAGGCAGAGCAAGGCTCAGTCGCTTGTCCAAGGACAGAGCTAGAACTTGAGCTCAGGCTGTCTGGCTCCAGAGCCTTTCAGGCTAAGCCTCCCCTTCTATTTCCTCCACTGGGGCAGGGGGAATGGGGAGCCCAGCAGCAGGAAGGATCTGTTGGGGTGGGAGTGGGATAAACAGTGGTTTCCATATTGATGCCTGATTGGGGTTTTGGAGGATGGATAGGAGTTAGGTGCAGAAGGTGCAGGGAGGGTGTTGTGTAGGAAGGAACAGCCTGTGCATAGATAGAGAGGCCTGAGCTGGCATGATGGGCTTGGGGACTCACAAGAGGATCAGTACTGCTGGAGCATAGTGTAAGCAGGGGAGAGGGGAGGTGAGGCCATTGACCAGGCTCATGGCACTGGCGCCCTGTCGTGTCCAGCTGAATCATTAAGACTTTGTATAAAACCCAGTCCCTGCCCTCTAGGGCTTCTCCTGAGTCTGGGGAGATGAGCCAGATCATCAGGAAATGACGGTGAAAAATCCACTGCCATTCAGGTACCAGTGTGGGGAGATGCAGAGGAGGGAGGCCTGCCCTGGGTCCAGGGGGATGGACTGTGAAGGAGACTTCCTCGGGAGGGGCCGTCTTGCTGGGGTTAACAATGGGAAGAAGAGGTGTATGAACAAAGATGCAGAGGCTAGAAAGAAAGTTACCAGGTGTGTTTGGGGACATGAAGAGAATGAAGGGATGGCAGTTGTGGGAAGAGAGATCAGCAAAGCTTATGTGATGTTCAGCTCTGCCCACCGTTTGGAGTCCGACCTGGGTTCAAATCCCAACTGGCTGCTGACTGGCTGTGTGACCTTGGGCAAGTCACTAAACCTCTCTGAGCCTCATTTTCCTTCTCACCTGTTAACTGGCTGGAAACAAAGGATGATAACCTCCCAGAGTTCTGATGAGGGGTTCACTCACTCGGGTACCATCACCAAGATCTTGGCCATGTCAGCCAACCACATTCACCAGGGGTTGGAACAATTTTCTCTAAAAGATCAAATAATAAATATTTTAGGCATTGTGGGCGATTGGTCTCTATTGCAATTACTGAACTCTGCCATTGTAGAATGACAGCAATCGTAGGCAAAATGTAAATCCATGAACATGAAAGTGTGCCAATTAAACGTTGTTGATAGACACTGAGAGTTGAATTTCATATATTTGCCACGTCAAATATTCTTCTTCTTTTGATCTCCCCCAGCTATTTAAAAACGCGAAAACAATTTTTAGTTCATGAACCATACAAAAACAGGCAGTGGGATGGATTTAGCATGCAGGCCACTTTGCCAAACTCTGGCCCAGGCTCTTCTTTCGTTAATGTTTTCTTTAGATTCACCTTGCGCTACTTAAATAGATTCATGTGAAAAGGAAACTTTACATCGCATCAGTATCATGTCACGTGACTAGAAGGTGACCATGAAAAATAGCATAACAAAGCAAACTGGCATCATTAAATTTTCACGGGGTCCAGCCCAAGAGTCCAAGCCTGGGGCTGGTTCTCTCTTTGTTAAAAAAAGACAAAGAGGTGCCAGGGACAAATAGAACAAGACAGACTTTCTCCTGGTCAAATTCAGGGGGGATAGTATGGAAAAGGAATAAACAAGAAGGTGTCTCATTAAAGAAGTCAGTGTTTAATGCTGCATCGTACACGGCCTAACCTGCTCTTGTGGGAGCCGGCTCTGATATCATCGAAGTGCCAGGACCACGGAGACTGCTCATGGTGGCATGCTGTCCTGAGTTCTAACTGAGGTCTCTGACTATCGGGGGAGGAAAAACGCTGCCTCTGACCAGTCTGTGGGGTGTGAGTCAACCTCTGTAAGTGTTTTGAAATCACCTAATGACAAGTTGATGGCCAGTACAGGGAATTATTAATGTTAATAAAATGCTAATCGCAGTAATGGTGAAGAATTCTGGCTGATGAGATGTTAGTGCCTGAAGGCCTCCGAGCATCTTTTAAAAGCATCCCTAAAATAATAATTAAAATTGCAGCAAGAGTGCGTCAAAGCCATGAAAGCAACTTGGGCCTGGTGCAAACGGCAACTGACCGAGACAGCCTGGGGGCCTTACCTGCCCCCTCCAGGCAGAGGACCGCAGGGGCTACGGGAGGCACAGGAAAATGAGCTAACAGACTCAGGCTGTCGGGAGGCCTTAAGTGAGATGATGATTTTTTTTCCCTAACTTTATATCTTTGAGAATGATTGCAAACTTAAATATTGCAAGGATAGTAACAAGAATTGTCACACACCCTACACCCAGATTCATCAATCATTAACATTCCGACATATTTGCTTTATTACTCTTTCTATGTATGTCATTTATTACATATCAAATGTAATGGCTATTACAATATTAAATGCATAAGCTCTATGTATATTATATTTCCCTAATACTTCGATGTGTGTTTTTTGATGACAAGGATATTCACTTACCTAATCACAGTCCAATGATCAAATTTAGGAAATTTGACATTGACATCTCAAACAAGACTATGGAGATGGTGACTTTTTTCTTCTTTTTAAGGCCATACCTGTGGCTTACGGAAGATCCCGGGCTAGGGGCTGAATCGGAGCTGCTGCCGGCCTACACCACAGTGACGGCAGCACCAGATCGGAGCTGCATCTGCAACCTACACCGAAGCTCACGGCAATGCCAGATCCTTAACCCACTGGGAGCGGCCAGGGACCAAATCCACTTCCTCACGACGTTATGTCGGGCTCTCAACCTGCTGAGCCACAACGGGAACTCCGAGAAGATAACTTTTGATGTGGGGCCTTTAGTTGAAAATTCCTGGACCTCAGTGGCTTCATCCGAGAAATGTGGATGATAATACTTTGTGTGCAGGAGGAAGGGGGCTGGACCAGATGGGCCCAGAGGAGGCCCTGTTTCAGTGCTGCCAGCTCTTAACCTGAGGCGAGTCTCCAATCCTGGTGTTTGGGTCATTTCAGTGGCCAGGTGTCCACCTGGGAGAAAATATTTAACTCGGGGGTTGCAAACCTGATACCTAGGGGGCCCTTAGAGCTATTTGTCTCTAACTAGCAAAGTTAAAATTTAGAAAACAACACTTGGAATTCATTACCTATTATGAGGTCATAAAAGCAGACGGAAGCATACACAGTGCATAATTAAGTAGCTCAGCGAACTGTGACATAGCAAACAGCTGTGTAACCACCAGCCAGGCCACGAGAAAGCACAGCAGGACAGGTCCCCGGGGACACCCTCATGTCCCTTCCAATCTCTTGACATCACTGAAAACATTTTTTTCAGTTTGAACGTGTGGTATCTTTTTTTCTGATACCATTAGAAAAAATTAGAAAAAATTGTGTGCATTTTTTTTTCACACGGAGTCTGCAATTCTTTAACACCCATTAAGTGTCCAACAATTTGATTGAGTTCTGACGTTACCTGCTTGGAATTCGTACAGATCCCACAAGTTAAGGGCTCAATCCCAAAGACTGCCCTCCCCCCACTTCGGACACCCATCCCAAGTCCTGGGGACCACCTGTACTTCTGACCAACGGGCTATAAATCCAGGGTCCCCATGACCCCTCCTGAGGTTTGATGAGTCACTGGAATAGCTCAAAGAACTTTGGAAAACACTTAATTTACCTTTACCGCTTCGTCATAAAGGACACAAGGCAGGAATGGCCAAATAGAAGAGAAGCACAGGTCAAGGTTATGGGCACGATGGGCCTGGAGCTTCCTTGACCCCCTACCAGGTCCGCCACCCTCTAGCACCTTAATGTGTTTATCAGCTCTCCGAATGTGCCATTTAGGGATTTTTAGGGTGGTTTCATTATCTAGGCATGACTGATGAAGTCATTGGCTGTTGGTGATTGAACTTAATCTCCAGTCCCTCTCTCTTCCCAGGGACTTGGGGAGGGGAGGCTGAAAGGCCCAACCCCCTAATATTTCTGGCAACCAGCCCCCATCCTGAAACTACCTAAGGCTCCCCTTCCATGAGGCATCGCACTAGTGTACAAAAGACAGTAAACTCTGAGGGGTTTAGGAACTGTGTGCCAGGAACCACAGGCAAAGAAGAAATATTTATTTTTTATTATACCACAGACCATCTTCAAGCAGGAGCAGGGAGGGACACTCTGCTTTGCCACAGACCCTACCAACCCCTATTGCCTTGCACGGTCCAGTTCACAGATGTGTGTTGCCTATTCAGCCACTGTAGGTATTTGGAGTGGTCATTAATAGATGCTCTCTCTCTTAATAATAACAGAAATAGCAGTTATCATCATCATCATCTAATTATAATAATGGTAAAGTAGCTATCAATTACCGGATATTTATGGTGTTCCTGTTGTGGCTCAGCGGAAACGAATCTGACTAGTATCTATGAGGATAAAGGTTCGATCCCTGGTCTTGCTCCGTGGGTTAAGGATCCAGCATTGCTGTGAGCTGTGGTGTGGGTCACAGATGCAGCTTGGATCTGCCATTGCCGTGGCTGTGGTGTAGGCCAGTGGCTACAGCTCCAATTCGACCCCTGGCGTGGGAACCTCCATATGCCATGAGTGTGGCCCTTAAAAAAAAAAAAAAGATTGGGTATTTATAATACACCAGGGACTGTACTGTGCAAATCAGCTACAGTATCTTGTTTAATCTTCACAGGAATCTTTCCAAGTAAACTTTTATACTCTCCATCTTTCAGATAAGGAAGCCAAGGATCAGAGAATTTGAGTATGTTTCCCCGGGCAACCCAGCAAATATAGTGGAAAGCTATATCGGGCCCAGGCCTTGAAGTGGGGTGGGTCATGTGGGGAGCAGGACCAGCCCTAATCCCACTCCCCACATGACCAGTTTTATGTTGTGGGAGTGGCACAGGTTTGGGGGTCAGATAAACCTGGGTTTCTACCTTCTCGATGCTACCCTGGACCAGTTACTCAGTCTTCCAGGCTTCAGGTTCCCTCTCTATTACCTGGGTACAGCGACAGCCACCTCACAGGGTCACTGTTAGGACTGAGTGAGCTAAATGCTGGGTAGAAGCTCCATAAATGATTCTTCACAGCATCCAGCCCAAGCAGAAGGGTTGCTTAAAACTCAAGAGCCCCAGGGAGTGTTCCATCTCTGCCTCCTTCAAGACCAGGTTCAAGACTGCTTCCACCAGGAAGCCTCGCCAGGTTCCCAGCAGCCCCATCGTCCTTGTTTTTACTTTCGAATTCCCCAGGACTTTGGTTTATGGGACCACGTCTCATCTCGCCTTGCTGCCACTCCCAGCCCTGTGTACGCGCTCTCTCCTCTGAATGGCTTTGACTTCCCAGAGCGCTCTCGACCTTGTTTCATCACTTTTGACCCTCTGTGGGTGTCACTGAGGGGCCAGCCTGGTCCCTTCCCTGGGCAATGGAGGCTCCTTGAGGGCAGGTGTCTGGCAGAGAGGGACCTGTAGAGCCTTGCCGACTCTCCCACCCCATGCCTGCCCCAGGGCTCAGCAGAGGGCCCACCTGCTGCTGGTGGACTTGTCTGGGTCTCCTGTCCCTTCTTGGCAAGAAACTGTGTGAAAGTGACATGACTTTCGTCAAAGAATATCCTGGGGATGATACACTTGTCTCATGTAATCTCCCGCTAAGGTTTTTTTCATAAGGTATATTAAAAATATTTTTATTTTGGCAAGAGGTGCATAACATAAAATTTACCATTTTAACCATTTTAAGTTTGGTGGTATTTAAACATACTCACTATATGGTGCACCTATGGCCACGATCCGTTTCCAGAACTTTTTCATCCTCCCAAACTGAAACCTTGTACCCATGAAATAATAATTCTCCATTTCCCCACTCTCTCCAGCCCCTGGTCACAGACCTGGACTCACACAATGTTTATCCTTTTGCGTCTGGTCTATTTCACTTAGCATAATGTCTTCTAGGTCCATTCATGTGATACCATGTGTCAGAATTTCCCTTCTCTGTATGGCTGAGTAATAGCCCCTTGGATGTCTATATCACATTTTGTTTATTCATCCTTCTGTAGGTGGACACTTGGGATGTTTCTACCTTTAGGCTATTTTGAAAAACACTGCTCTGGATATTGGTGTCCGGTATATATTTTAGTCCCTGCTTTCTGTTCTTGAACATACACCTAGGCGTGGAGCTGCTGGTATTTCTATATTTATCTTCTTGAGAAACTGCTAAACTATTTTCCATTATGTCTGCATCATTTTACATTCCTCCCAGCAGGGCAGGGAGGTTACAGTTTCTCTATATCCTGGTCAACCCTTATTCTTTTCTTTCTTTCTTTTTTTTTTTTTTTTTTTTTTAATGTTAGCCATCCTCATGGGTGTGAAGTGATAGCTCATGTAGTTATGCCCCTATAATTTTCTTAGGGCCACACCTGCAGCATATGGATGTTCCCACATTGGGGATCGAATCGGAGCTACAGCTGCTGGCCTATACCACAGCCACAGCAATGCGGGATCCGAGCTGCGTCTGCAACCTACATCATAGCTCACGGCAATGCCGGATCCCTAACCCACTGAGTAAGGCCAGGGATGGAGCCTGTGTCCTTGTGGATACTAGAGGGGTTTGTTACTGCTAAGCCACAATGGGAACGCCCATCCCTATAGTTTTAGAGGTAACTCTTACTGCCCCATTTTACAGTGGGGGAAACTGAGGCTTGGGAAAGTTAAATAACTTGAAGTCACATCCTCGGAGCTGGGATTTGAACTCACTGTCTTCACACTATTCCTGCTGCCTCTCCTGAATTCCTTGAGGATAGGGTCTATGTCTTCCCGCTCCTCTGTGGACACCAAGAAGGAAGAGGACTCTGTCATAGAAGCCCTGAATTTGGGAGCAACTGAAAGGTCCTGGGAGACTCTCTCATTCAGCCCCTGATTTTTCAGCCAGGAAGGCTCAGGTCCCAAGTGAACAGCAGGACAGAAGCTGGTGTCACAAACCCTGAGCCTCTTTCCTGGGTTCCTCTGGCTCTCGCCAAGGCATCCTGCTTTCCCACCCCTGAGTGTTGCCTCTGCAGCTGCTCACCCCTCTCTCATCTGACCCATGGCACCGATGGGGACCGGGTGGCAGTCTGGACTCCAGGTCAGGTGACCAGTGTCCAGGTCACAGGGGATGAGCTGCACCTCCCCCAAGGACTCCTCCCAAACAGACATCATTCCTGGCTGTGGGCCAGGTGGTTTCAACCCCTCCTGGGAGGTGGTGGCCAACCTCAAAAGGGAACACCAGAGGATCCTCAAAAGGGATCCAGAGACTCCTGACAGCTGGCCAGACCCGCTCTTTCCCCTGGACAACCCCAGTGGTGGTCTGCAACGAAGGCCATAAGCCCTGGAGGATGGATGCCAGCCCAATGGCAGAGGCTTGCCTTGGCTGCCCAGGAGGCGGGGACCATTTGACTTTGGGGAGTGGAGGGGTCTCAGGAGATGTCTGTCCATCCACTGCCTCCAGGGGAATTCAAGTCCCAGGGACGGAGTGTGAGGTTAGAGAAAGAATATAGGCTTTGGGTTTGCACAACCCGAGGTCCGGTCCTGGCCGGACCCCAAATCAGCTGTGTGATGTTTGTAAGTTATTTGAGCTTTGGAGGTCAGGTTCCTCATCTATAAAATGAGGAGGCGAGCATGAGCTCTCAGCATTGGGTGAAGATGAAATGACTGGCTGCACGAATAAAGCTGAGGGCTGAGCCTGATCCATAGCAAATGCTCAGCGAGATGAGCTCTAGTGAATTAACTTTTTCTGCCTGATCTTGGGCTGGGCTCAGCGCTAGATGCTGGAGTCTGAGAGGACCTTTCCTCCCAGGTTAGGCTCTCCTGGGACAGGGTCTTCCCCTCCCCTCCAAGGCCCCTCTGACCCCTGAGTCTCCCTCTTTCCTTGTTAACCTGTGACACTGTCTCCTCCCTCTTTGCAAATGACCAGCCGATGGACACTAGTGGTTTGCCCTCCTGGGGGGAAATGTTTTCATTTCAGGGGGTCCTTTAAAACCTGTGATGGCAAAGATCAGGCTCAGATGACTTCAGAAGTCTTTGCAGTGCAAAATAATATTAATAACAGTGATGACCATTTATTAACTGCCTGCCACGTGCCGGACATTGCTCTGAATCCCTTGCAAGTATTCCCTATGTGATTGTTGCAACAAAAGTCTGAGTTTGGGACATTTATCGTCACCCCCATTTTATAGATGAAGAAAGTAAGGCACAGAACACTTAAGTAGCGTGTGCCACATCACACAGGAAGTGGCCGAGAAGGGACGCAAATCCAGCCTGGCCGACTCCAGGGCCCACTACAGCTTCTATTTAACTGAGGATTCAACACACCTCAGGCATGTTTTCAAGATGCTTTATACACATAATTAGCTCTACTGCCTCTGCCTGGCAATACGTCGAATTTCTCTTTTAACCCTCGCACCAGCCCATGAAGTAGTTACTGTTATTTAAAAAAATTTTTTTTGGCCACAACATGTAGCAGTTTGATGTGGGGTCTCACTTCCCAGACCAGAGACTGATCCTGGGCCACAATGGTGAAAGCACTGAGTCCTAACCACGAGACCACCAGGGAACTCCCAAAATAGGTGTTCTTACCCACAATTTAAAGGGGAGAAAACAGAGGCCTGGAGAGAGAACTGCTTTCTGTTGTCTCTCCTGCTGTTGCAATAATCCCTAAGAAGCAAGTTTAGACTCGGAACTGCTTTGTCCTGGACACCCTCTGGGTATGATGGAAGGAGTATCAGGGGTGGGACAGAAGGCATTGACTGGCTTTGGAATCAGAAGTTCGGATCTCCTCTCCACTACTGTTAGCTTCACAGCTCTGGGAAAATTCCAGAGCCTTGCTGAACCTGGATATTTTCATGAGCAGAAAGGCAGAAGTTATGCCCACCTCAAGGGCTGTTGTAAGCCGGAAATGAGATAAGATGCTCAGAGCAGGAGGCACATAGTAGGTGCTCAAGAAATTGTTTCATTTCGCCTAATTCTGCATCATTTGCTCTGCATTCTCATAACACTTTGCCTCGTGCCTCTCTCAGTCCACTTGTTGGAGGTGATCTGGTGTCCAGTTATTCAGGGACCTGGGGCTGGAACCTTCTTAGTCAAAGGCCACATCCCACACATCTTTAGATCTCCCACTTGGCCCAGTGCTTTTCATCTTATGCAATAACATTTTTCTTTTTCAAGTGAAAATAGCTTTTCCACTTTTCTCCTTTTAAAAGTAGTACGCGCTCATTTTAAAATGGGGAGGTGTTTCCATGTAGCTCAGTGTTAATGAACCCAACTAGTATCCATGAGGACGCAGGTTCGATCCCTGGCCTCATTCAGTGGGTTAAAGATCCAGTGTTGCCATAAGCTGTAGTGTAAGTCACAGACGTGGCTCGGATCCCGAGTTGCTGTGGCTGTGATGTAGGCCGGCGTCTACAGCTCCGATTCACCCCTAGCCTGGGAACCTCCATATGATGCAGGTGCAGCCCTAAAGAGACACCCCCTCACACAACAAAATGGGGAAAGAATTTGACAGGCCTTGTCAGGTGACATGAGGGTTTAAAGAGATAACGCTGGTGACACAGTTACCAGGGTGGGGAGCTTGTTACTACTGTTATTCAGAAAAACTTAAATGTATGTGAAAGGGTAAAACCCATCAGCTGATTTTTTAGATGTCCTTACAGATTTTTTTTCCTGCATATATACACATAGACACCCCTAAAGACATAAGATGAATGAATACTTTAAAAATGGGCTTTGTAGTGTTGTTATTTCATTTTTAAATTGAAGTACAGCTGAGGTACAGTATTACATAGTCACAGGTATACAACATCATGATTTACCTTTTTTTTTTTTTTTTTTTTTTTTTTTTTTTTTTTTTAGGGCTGCACCTGTGGCACATGGACGTTCCCAGGCTAGGGGTCAGATTGGAGCTATAGCGGCTGGCCTACGCCATAGACACAGCAATGCCAGAACCGAGCCACCTCTGCAAACTATAGCTCCTGGTAATGGTGGAGCCTTAATCTGCAGAGCGGGACCAGGGATTGAACCCCGTGTCCTCACGGATACTACTTGGGTTCGTTTCTGCTGAGCCACAATGGGAACTCCTGACTCACAATTTTTAAAGGTTATAGTTACTACAAAATTGTGTTTATGTTCTCTGTGCTGTAACAGTTTGTATCTGCTAGTCCCCTCCTTGTTTCTCTCCCCAGTGGCGGCCACTAGCTTATTATTCTCTATATCTGTGAGTCTGTTATCTTTTTTGTTATATGCACAGTTTGTTTTATTTTTTGGATTCCGCATATAAGTGATATGGTTTTATAGTGTTTTGCAATGTGTTTTTCTTTCCTTTTTCTTTTTATGGCTGCACCGGCAGCACATGGAAGGCCCCAGGCTAGGGGTTGAACTGGAGCTGCAGCTGAGGCCTACACCACAGCCACGGCAACACCAGATCCAAGGCACATCTTCAACCTAAGCCACAGTTTTCGGCAACACTGGATCATGAACCCACTGAGCAAGGTCAGGGATTGAACCTGCATCTCATGGACACTATGTTAGGCTCTTAACCTGCTGAGCCACAGTGGGAACTCCAACCTTGTGCCTTTTCACTTCAGTGATAGCTGGTGGACCTCTTTCTATGCCAAAAAGCTAGGTGCGTGTGGCCCACTAGCGTGCTTGCACACAGCTTCTTACAGATGTGCCTGGGTTTCGTTCTCAATCTCCAGCTGCAGGACACCTAGGTGCTGTCTGTCACCTGTCTGAGTTGGGCTGGAAGGCCCAGGGTGGGTGTAGACCAAGGAAGCCTCTGGCTGGCTGAGGCCTCTGTGGTTACAAAACAGCCATTGGGGAAGTCACCAAGGCTGACACAGTGACTTGTGTGGCGAGTAATTTCAAATTTGCGTTAGGGACGATTAGGGAACTGGTCCCATCATCAGGGCCTGGGATGAGTTCAGGTGCTGGAAGGGGCAGTCCCCTGGGCTCTGACTCATGCCTTTCTGGCAGTCACCTCCCGGGAGGTGTCCCCACTGCTGGGGTGTCTGCTTCAGCAGAAATAGGACCACGAGGCCACAGAGGACCAGCCTGCTTTCCTTGGAGGGCCTGACACGGGAAAGGCTGTTTGCCACCCAGAAATCAGAGGTGAGGTAGTGGGGGTTACCCAGCTTACCACCTCATCGGAGAGGCCCCTGGGATAAGGACTCCCCCTGTCCTGCCCTGCCTGCTAGTTTCTGGAACCCCCAGGGCCTCCGTGGCTGCCGTGCACACATCCCAGTCCCCACGCAGCGACAGGGCCCTCTCCCATCCTGAGACTGGTGTGGACATTGCCACATCCATGCAGGACCTGGCTTAAGGACCTAGGATCTCCAGGCGCTGGAAAAGGGGGCAAGAGCCCAGCTTCTCCTCCCCAAGCCTCAGTATCTCCATCCGTAAAATAGGAGTGAGGTCCTTTCCTCGAACTGGTCAGGTGCTTAGGATAGACCCAGAATGATCCCTGCAAAGCATTTATTCAATGCTGGGCATGTAAACTGCTTCTACGGGAACTGATCCGAGCAGGCGAGCGTGAGGAATCAGGGAAATGCCGTGTGTGGAGCCACGAGAAGGCTGTCAGGACCTGCTGGTACTGGAGGTCAGGGCCCGCCTCTTTGGGGAAAGATGGATATGTCGTGTCACCCAGCTGGGCACTTTTCGGAGCTCTCTGATGACAAGAATGAGGGCTGAGAGGTCATCTCCTCTGAGGGAGGGCCGTAGGCTTGAGGATGACCTCAGAGAGCGCCCCTCACCCTCTGCCAGGCTCCCTTCTGGGGATTTAATACACAGCGCTTCTTTCAGCCCTCATAACCCTGTGGGGCAGAGGCAGCCTTCCTATTTTATAGGCGGGAAAACAGGCTCAGAGAGGTCCCAGATCACACGCCGGGGCAGGGGCTGTCTCCTTAAGTCCTGGGCTGGAAATTGATTAGGGCACATCAGAGAGAGGGGTCCTGCATCCTTGGCGCTGGACTCCTGGCTGCACTGGCAGAGGGTGAGTGGCGGGAGACCGGGGGAACAGGGTCCGACGCATCCCTCCTAAGGACTGTGGGTCAGATAGATGGTGTCCTTTGCTCCCTCAGGGAGCCCTCCCTTCTTGAGATGAGGGTGACAGGGAACCAGTGGGAAGGCTACAAAGGAATCTGCGCTGGGGAGAAACAGGAGACCCCTATCTACCCTGGTTTTAGAGATGTAGAATGGCTTCCAGGAGGAAGTGCCACCCTTCACATTCCCCAGGAAATTTAAAATAAAAAGGACGGACTATGCTGAATATTTAAACAATTGAAGTAGCATTCTGTTACAGCATTGTTATCTTCAGGTGTGCAATGAAGTGATATTTTTTTTAGCCACACCCACGGCATGCGGAAGTTTCGGGGCCGGGGATCCGACCTGCACCACAGTACTGACCTGAGCCATAGCAGAGACCATGCCAGATCCTTATCCCACTGAGCCACCAGGGAACTCCCCAAATGATTTTTTTTATATAAATTTTTCAGATTCTTTTCCATTGTAGATTATTATAAGAAAGAGAATATAGCTCCCTGTGTTACACAGTAAATCCTTGTTGCTTATCTCAGACTATTCTAAATATTAGCTGGAATGTGGAGCAATCAGAACACTCCTGTGCTGCTGAAGGGGGTATATATTTATATGGTCAGCGCAGAAAACTGCTTGGCAGTGTCTATTAACTCTAAACATACACATACCGGGAGTTCCCATTGTGGCGCAGCAAAAGAGAATTCGACTAGTATCCACGAGGGTGTGGGTTCGATTCCTGGCCTCCCTCGGTAGGTTAAGGATCCAGTGTGCCGTGAACTGCGGTGTAGGTGGCAAACGTGACTTGGATCTGGCGTTGCTGTGGGCTGTGGCATTGCCTGGCAGCGGCAGCTCTGATTCGACCCCTAGCCTGGGATATGCCATGGGTGCAGCCCTAAAAAAACAAAATGAAAACAACAACAACAACGACAAAAGCCATAAACATACCCTGCAACACAGCAATCCCGTCCTTCGATTTTTATCCAGGAAGAACAAGTGCTTATGTTCACCTCAAGACAGAAATGAGAAAGCTCATGACAGTTTTACTCTGAATTAAAAGCCTCCCAAATGTCCCGTGCAATAGAGTGCGTAAGTGCCCTGTGACATGCTCACAGCAGGTAGTATTACCCAGCAAAGAAGAACAAAATGCTGCCACACTCAGCCACATGGACGGATCTCATACAGACAAGACGGAGCAAAAGAAGCCTAAAACTTACTGCAAAATTCCGCTTATGGGAGGCTAGAAAGGGATCCATGGTGAGAAAAGTCAGAACTGGATTACCTTCGGGAGGTGTCCCTGAAAGAGGTCACAGGGGAGCCTTCCGTGTGTGGGAAATGAGCTGGGTGAGGACTACACTGGCTGCGCTTATGTAGAACTTTGTTGAGCCGTACTCATGACACTGGCGCAGTTTGCTGAATGTACATTAACCCCTAATGTAAAGTCAAAACAAGACAGCAAATGGAGAAGGAGAAGTGCTACCCAAGCCATGATCTGAAGGGTAAGAGCTAGTTGGCAAGAAGGGGAACAGTGTCCCTGGAGCTGGAACCAGCATGAGCAAAGGCCCAGAGGTAGGACTGCACTGTGCTTCTTCTCATCATGCCTCTGGGTTCATCTGATGAAGGCCCTGCCCCTTGCTTCCCCATGCCTCTCTCCACTCACTCGAAGGGCTCCACTGTGGTACACGTCTCACTTCCACGGCTCACGTCTCAGATCGGTGTTTGGATGTGCCACCTCTGGTGGTTAAAGCTGAGACAAAGGACTGAGTGGGATGGATGGGGCTTTGCGCTCAAAGTTGAGCTCAAAGTTGATTTCAAGGCTATCCGGGGCCATGATTTGTGTGTTCTTGGGTAGGCCCTTGAACCCATGAGCCTCAGGCTCCCCCTCTAAGAAGGGTCTTTAACGGGGGGAGTTTTAGTGATGGAGTCAGGGTAAAGGAGATTTTAACAGGTGCTTGTCCTGTGGGAATCGGGGATTAAGGCCTAAAAGCAAGGACCTCCCCAGACTCATGGCTCCACCTGGAATGATCCAGCATGGCCCTGGTTAGGCTTCTTTCAACCCTCGGCCTTAATTTCCTGTCATGTGGAGCTCCAACCACCCCCCAGAACGATGCCTGCCTGGCAGGAGTTGAAGAACATTGACTCATGTGATAGCTGGAGATTCATACATGCCAGGTACTGCGCTCAGCTCTTTACATCTGTGGATTTGTTTCATCCTCACAGCAACTCTGGGAACTACTCTCATCCTGTTTTACAGAGGGAGAAACTGAGGCGCAGTTCATTGATAGAGCCCGGCTCTGCCTCCCCTGCTTATAACCACCCTGCCCTACACCCACTGACCTTTATGAGAGAGGCCTGTGGAGGCCTGAAGAAGGTGCTAGAAGCAGCCAGGGCTCCCCAAGGCTGCTGACCAAGATCAGTGCTGTCCAGGCTGCCAGTGGGACACTCTGGCGCCCTGTGGTCCACGAAACCCACGCCCTGTTCAAAGAAGGCACATCCACCCAGAATAATTGTTGAGCCAACAGGTAGCTTAAGCCGCCTGTGAGCCTGGAGGTGCCCGGAAGGGATGAGGCCAGGCAACGTGCCACCTCTGCTGAGACGGGCAAGAGTCACCCTTTCTGCCAGGCTTTTTTTTTTTTTTTTCTTTTTTTTTTCCGCTGTTGTTATTGTCATTATTGTTTTTGGGGAGGAGAGACGGGCCATGTCAAGAATTTGCCTGTGCCGTTTAAAGGATTAATTTTCACCTGTAACATCATGTGGGACAGGCAGCCGCTCCCTTTCCTCTGTGCCGTCATGTTTTACTGCTCTCTTTCATTTCACCATGAAGAAACCTGATGGGAATGTTCTAGAAACTGCACCCTGGGGTGGGGATGGGAGACGCAGGGGAGAGGGCAGTTTATTCTCCCTGGCATCAGGGCTGCCAGGTGTGGGGTCACTGGAGAGGCTTATTTTTTCTCCTGCTTTCTTGAGACATTTATGGGCTTTTCACATCAGCATGAGCAAAAAAGAATTTAAAAAATCATGGTGATAATAGTAAATACTTATGGAGCATTTACTGCACGCTGACTTTACACGCATGAACCCGTTTAACCCTTACAACCACTCTCTGGGGTAGATATTCTTATTAGCTGTGTTTCCTGATGAGGAATGGATATACAGAAAAGTCAGGTCAATAAAGTAATAAAACATTCAAACTACTAAAGTTTAAAAAGAAATTGGCCATGGAAAGGAAGGCCTTACCCATGCGGTAACATGGAAGAAAAACATCGAAACCTCTACAAACAGGAGGTTCATGACAGATGCTATAACGTGGATGCAAAAACCCTCAAACACATGAGGTTCATGAAAGAAGCCAGACCCAAGAAATCACATATTGCATGACTCCAGTTATAGGAAAGGTCCAGGAAAGGCAAATCTGTAGAGACAGAAAGCAGATTAGTGGTTGCCTGGGGCCGGAAGTGGAAAAGGATCAAGAGCAAATGGCACAAGAGATCTGACAGGGAGGGCTGACTGACTCTAAAACTGATTTATAGTGATAGTTGTGCCACTCGGTTAGCATACTAAAAATCGTCAAAAAGGGCAGATTACATGCTACGTAAAATATACTTCAATAAAGTTGTAAAACGAAGAAATTAAATGTGAAAATCTCACATTTATGGAACCCTTATGCACCTTACTGGAATTTTTCTCCCAGTAGCAACAGCTCATTCAGTTGTTTATCTCAACTCATCTTTGTTGAGAACCTATTATGTACCGGGATAGGGTGTAGGTCTAGTCGGTGTTGGGGTGTGGGGTAGGGGTGGGGTAGAGATGCCGATGAGAAAGCCGGCGACGACAGGAGGGTGTACCTGGGGCTGTCGGGCGGTAGGCATGGTGCCGACAGAGCCCAGAGGAAGCTCCCACTCAGACCTGGTGGGACCGGGGAGGGCAGAGGGGCTGGGACCTGACGGATGAGGGGGTAGTTAGCAGATGAAATGGCAGGGAGGTGGGGTAGGGAGAATGAACATGGTTTGACCTGGGAGTTTGGGGTTAGTAAATGCGAGCTATTGCATTCAGAGTGGATAAGCAGTGAGATCCTGCTGTATAGCCCAGGGAACTCTATCTAGTTGCTTGTGATGGAGCATGATGGAGGATAATGTGAGAAAAAGAATGTGCATACATATATGCATATGTATGTATGACCGGGTCACTTTGCTATATAGCAGAAATTGACAGAACATTGTAAATTAACTATAATAGAAAAAAATAAGGAGTTCCCGTCGTGGCGCAGTGGTTAACCAATCTGACTAGGAACCATGAGGTTGCCGGTTCAATCCCTGGCCTTGCTCAGTGGGTTAAGGATCTGGCGTTGCCGTGAGCTGTGGTGTAGATTGCAGATGCAGCTCAGATCTGGTGTTGCTGTAGCTGTGGTTTAGGCCAGCGGCTACAGCTCCAATTCGACCCCTAGCCTGGGAACCTCCATATGCCGTGGGTGTGACCCTCAAAAACAAAAAAACAAAAAAAAAAAAAAGAAGGAAAAATCCTAAAAAAATTACTTGGCCGTTCAGTCAATCATTTCTTTTGTTCATTCATTCGGCAACTGTTTATTGAGAGTCTGCCACGGGGCCATGACAGAGGCAGAGGGTATAAGAAGGGCCTTGTGGGTGAAGTCATGCCTATTTCACGGATGGGCCTCAGAGAGGTAAAGTGACTTGCCAAGTCACACAGCTGGAGCCAGCCAACTTTGGTTCACAAGTCCATCTCTGGAACCATTCTCTCTCCTGTCTCCAAGAAGAGGCTGGCCAGGTCAAACACACTGCTGTGATTTAGAGGGCCACGGTAGGAAAACCCCATCTTTTTTTTTTTCCTTTTTTTTTTTTTTTCTTTTTACAGACACACCTGCAGCATAGGGAAGTTCCCAGGCTAGGGTTTGAATCAGAGATGTGGCTGTGGATGTGGCCTACGCCACAGCCATGGCAACGCTGGATTCGAGCCGCATCTGCAACCTACGCTGCACCCTCCGGCAATGCCAGGTCCTTAACCCACCCAGAGAAGCCAGGGATAAAAGCTGCATCCTCATGGACACTATGTTGCGTTCTTAACCTGCTGAACCATGATGGGAACTCCAAGGAAAGCCATCCTTGATCAGCAGGTGGAGGCTGGCATCCCCCCGGGGACACTCCTCTGTCTGCTGGAAAGACCTTTTTCCTTACCTGGTGAGGACCTCCCTGTAGCCCCTTTGGATGATGGGTGGGGGAGTACTCAGGCCTGAGGGAAGGGGCAACTGATTTCTCCGCACAACTTGTGGCAGGACCGAGCACTGGACAGGGAGTGGGGACAGAATTACCTGGGCAACTGGAGCTAGACCCTACCCCTCTCTGGGCCTCACTTCTCGTCTCTAAATTGGGAGCATTGAGCTTGCTGCACTCTGAGCTCTGTCTGGCTGACATGGATGATCAGGACTTCTAGTCACAGATGGCTCAGGAGCTACAGGAGCTGGAAGTAGGGTGGCCGACTCATCCCAGTTTGCCTAGAACTTTCTGGGTTTTAGCACTGAAAGCCTCACATCATGGGAAGTCCCTTGGTCCTGGGCAAATACAGACCGTTGGTCGCCCTAGCTGCAAGGACTTTAGGCTGGCCTCCCCTCTCATCCTGCCCACAAAGAGCAAGATACACAGCATCTTGCTTTTGCTCCTGTGTGGCCACAGAACTATTTTCTAGCCAATTTGTTTGTATGAATAATGTTTCCACCCCCTCACTTGAGTCTGGGTACAACTTCTGCTGTTTCCATCAGACCTGATCTCCATCAGCCGTCTCCTCCAGGTCAGGCTTCCCTCCTCTGAACCCCCCTCCCACATCTCAGGGCCGTCTGCTTGGCCGTCTGTCTCCACTAGCTCTTCCACTGCTTCCGGCTGTTTCCCCAGCATCAGGGCAGGGTCTGTGCAGAAGCAGGTACTCAATAAATGATCTTGGAATGTCTGGCTCTCTCTAGGCCCAGGACAGGGCTGGTTGCCCCACCCTCTCCCCCAACCCCACCCATCCAGGAGGGCTTCACACCCCAATTCCAGGGCAATGCTGCTGGCCGGATAGATCCTTCCAAGAAAAGGCAGCAGGTAACCACTCCCCAGGTGTGGCTTCTTAACCCTTTCTGTGGGTTAAGGCCCCTTGGGCATCTAGTGAAATCTGTGGACCCCTCCTCATGATAATTTTTTAAAGATTGCATTCGGATAACAAAGAAAACAATTTTACTAAAAGACAGTTATCGAAATATTTAAAAAGTTGTGACATCGTGCCATGTGCTTCTTTGTTAATGCTTAAAATGAGATTTAGTGGTGAGTCAAATCTGACCTTAATTTCAGAGTTGTGGTAGCTTAAATGATAATTT
Source organism: Sus scrofa (assembly GCF_054392235.1). NCBI lineage: Eukaryota > Metazoa > Chordata > Mammalia > Artiodactyla > Suidae > Sus > Sus scrofa. Next base: position 81,908,664 of record NC_139388.1, on the reverse strand, counting down.
GAGATATCTACAGTACCTGAAGGTGATATGAAAATACCTGTGATTTTCGTTTTTCTTTCTTTCCTTCTTTCTTTCTTCCTTTCTTTCCTTCTTTCTTTCTTTCTCTTTCTTTCTTTCTTTCTTTCTCTTTCTTTCTTTCTTTCTTTCTTTCTTTCTTTCTTTCTTTCTTTCTTTCTTTCTTTCTTTCTTTTTCTTTCTTTCTTTTCTTTCTCTCTCTCTCCCTCCCTCTTTTCTTTTCTTTCCTTTTCCTTCCTTCCTTCCTTTTTAGGGCCACACCTGCGGCATATAGAAGTTCCCAGGTCAGTGGTCTAATCGGAGCTGTAGCTGCTGGCCTACACCACTGCCACAGCAATGCCAGATCCAAGCCCCATCTGAGACCTACACTGCAGCTCGTGGCAATGCTGGATCCTTAACCCACTGAGTGAGGCCAGGGTTGGAATCCTCATCCTCATGGATACCAGTCAGGTTCATAATCTGTTGAGCCACAGTGGGAGCTCCCCCTGTGATTTCTATTAGTGACAGAAAATCATGGAGACTTCTACTTGTTGCCTCTGTTCATGATCAAGTCAAATGCTAAATGCCATTTAGGGATTAGTGAAAATAAAGGCATAACTTTTGTCCATCCTTAGATCCTGGGCCTCTCAGAATTCTATCCTCAGCTTCCTTAGGGTCTGTGAACTCTTGTTTGAAGCAAAGGTTTTGATTCTTTAGGGTAGACAAACAAGAAAATCACCACGAGTTGAGAGAACAAAGAGTAAACAGCAGTGACCTCAATGGGCTGGGTTAAGCAGAGGAAGCTTTCAAGACAGGTGAATTTTGGCACAGAGTGTTGGAAAGGTGACCTTATTCTGGAAGGGAGCAAGGAGCTGGGGTTGAGGGAACATGGGGACGGTCTGCTCTTGTGACTGAATCAAAACCAGCCAGTGACTAACATCACAGCCACAGCCTCACCCCAGAGCATCCCTGTGTCTCCTTTGTGTGTCTTCTGTTACCGAGAACACCAAGACATTGTCCCCTCAAGACAGGGCACCTGCCCTCAAGCTTACACAACAAAGAGACAGAACAAACAGAAAAGTTAATAACAAGACATAAATTAAATTGCAATGCAAAAAATGCAGTCGGAAGAATCTGGAACATGCCACACATCTGGTTAAGTGCACACAGTGCAAGCCACAGGCGTTCAAAGGTGGGAATCACCTCCCCCCGCCTGAGGTTTGTGGTGAAGATCAAACTGGGAAGTGGACGAGAGGCCCCCAGCTTCTGCAGGCCACTTACAGCATGTGTTTTGGGATGGATTGCTGCTCCTCTGGTCCCAGCAACCTCTGTAAAATGTGGATAATAACTATGGCACCTCACATAGACTTAGCACTCAATAATGGGAACTATTATTAGCACTCAAAAAATAACGGCAGATCTTTGCAAACTGGTTTAGGAGACACCAGGAGACTGGAGAACTTCGTCCTTAGGGTGGTAGATCTGAAAACAGATTTGAATGAACGAATGAATGTGTCCTCGGGTTGGCTCCGCCCACTAGACCGGTTCTGCGCTCAAGCTGCCTCCTGGGCGGTTCAGTGAAAAGGACCCCCCAGCTCTGGGGTCAGCTGCATCTCAGCATATGACTGTGCAGTGGTGAGGAGGCGGTCATTCAGGGCCAGGAAGCGGCAGCAGCCTTAGATGAGCTTGCGGGTGTCACATTCCGGGAGGGTCTTCGCTGGGTCTCCCCTCCTTCCCACCATCCGCGCAGCACATCTTTGGCCCCGGGGACTGGCGGGCTTGGCAATGTCCCGGCAGATCTCCCGACAACAAAGCCGGTAGTTAGAAGCGGGGGCAAACGGTTGAGAAGCCCTCCTGGGTCCACTGCGTGGGGGACGTGCCAGCGGAAGCGCGGCCTTATCTTGGGAAGGTCGACCTAGGCCGCCCCAGGCTGGAATGGGGGTGGGGTGGGGATGCAACTTCAGATGCTCTGATACCCCAGCCTTTCCAGGGCGAGACGGAATTGGGGGCCTGGGGAGGTGGGGTGTGATGGGAGAGAAGTGGAGCCTCCATGGTAGAGGACGTGGGGGATGGGGCGCCCTAAAGGAAAAGATCGCTGCCGAGATTGCCGGTCCCTTTAAGAGGCCGGGCTGGCTCTGCGGCGATTCCACGTAACCCAGAGCCTGGTGCAGCTCTGCGGTCCGTGTCCCTGGGCAAAGATTCCGAGCCGGGCCGGGCAGCCGGACCCGGTGCAGGGTCGGGGAGTGGTCCAGCCCAGAGCTGGGTGGAGTCAGAGCTGCAGACAGCAGATCCACGAGAAAGCCGCGGAGTAGGAGGAGCCACAGAGCCGTGGGCGGGGCCCGGCGCTGCGGGCCTCGGGGGCGGAGCCTCGAGTTCGGGGAGTTCTGCAGTGGAAGGCGGGGTGGGCGGGGCTATGTTGGGGGCGGGGCCTGTGTCTGCAGTGGGCGGGGCCCGCTGCAGAGGGGCAGTGCCGGCGGAGAGTCCTCTGCGAGCGGCTGCCGCGGCGCCTCCACAGCGTCTCTGACAGCCCCGGCGCCGCTACCCGCGACCCTCGCTACCTCGCGCTAGCCGCCGCGGCCTCCACCTCGACTCGAGTACCGTTGCTCGCCTCGGCGCCCATATCCGGGGGCGGTCCGGCTCGCCGTTGCTGCGGAGGCCGCATCTGGAGCTCATCTGGAACCGTCCGGCCGGCCACGCTGGAGCCCGCGCCCGCCTTGGCCCGGCCGCGCCGGGATCCCTGCCCGGAGCTGGAGCCGCACCTGGAGCCGCGGGCCCGGGGCCCTGAGCCGCGCAGCCGGCGCATGGTGAACTCGCTGCTGTTCGGGGAGATGGCCTTGGCCTTCGGCTGCCCGCCGGGCGGCGGCGGCGGCAGCTGCCCTGGTGGGGGAGGCGGCGGAGGGGCCGGGCCAGGGCCATCGCCAGTGACGGCGGCGCTGCGGGACGACCTGGGTTCCAATATCCACCTCCTGAAGGGGCTCAACGTGCGCTTCCGCTGCTTCCTGGCCAAGGTGCACGAGCTGGAACGGCGCAACCGGCTGCTGGAGAAGCAATTGGAGCAGCAGCAGAGCGAGCGCGAGCGGCGGCTGCGCTACAAGACATTCTCCCGGGAGCAGGCCGTGCAGACCGGGCCCGAGCTGCTGCGGCCACCCGCGCCGGGCGGCGGGTATGGCAGCGGCGCGGCTGCAGGCGTCAATGCCAACGCCGTGGCGCTGGGCGGCCTGCCCCCCGGCGGCGGCTCACATCCGCAGCACTACGGCCGCCTGCCTGGTACCATCTGGAGCTACACGCAGGTGCGGCGCACGGGCGGCGGCGGTGTGGAGACCGTGCAGGGCCCCGGTGTGTCGTGGGTGCACCCCGACGGTGTGGGCGTGCAGATCGATACCATCACGCCGGAGATCCGCGCGCTGTACAACGTGTTGGCCAAGGTGAAGCGCGAGCGCGATGAGTACAAGCGAAGGTGAGTGGGGTCCCTTCCCCTGCACTCCTGGGGAGGGGGCGCTCGGAATGTGTGCTTTTGGGAGGGGCCAGGGGCGGCCAGTTGGTCCTAGCAGGTGGGCTGAAAGCTGTGTTTGCGGAGTGCCTTACACGCGCTTGGAAAACCCAGTCGCCTAGTTCCAAGAATGGGGCAGGCGCCGTCTACGGTAGGGGACACCTCCGCCCAGTCATTGGACTGGGCACATTGTTTTCCAGGTGACATAATGACCATTGGTGTTTTATGTGATCTTATCTAATCCTCACTGGCAACGCAGAGCTGTGGGGCATCCTTATCCCCGTTTTGTAGGTGAGGAAATCCAAGCACAGGGATGCCAGTGACTTGCCAAGGATGGCTTGGCTAATAGGTGGTGCAGGCAAGATTTGAACTACTCCTGGCTAGTCTGTCTTCCCGCTTAGTATTTTGCCGAAGATGTAGAAGATAGGCTCTCCTCCCTCAACGGGGGAAAAGAAATAACTCTTAACTAATCCACTGGCTTTTTGATCCTTGAATTAAAAGAGATCATATGTTTGAAAAAGGTTAGATCTGTCCACTGGGACCAGGGTCTGCCGTCTTGCCCCAGCTCTGTAAGGTCCAGCTGCCTGGGCTGGGTAACCAGACTTACATTAGACTGGCCATGAGCTTTTAAAAACATCTCCTGCCACCATTCTTCTCCCCAGCCCCTACCCCAGTTCTCATGGTTTTTTGGACCCCAACATACTCAGCCCTAAAGGCCCAGAGTAGGAGATAAACCTTGGGCTGGAAGACTGACTATTGAATCTGCCTCTGGCTGGAGTGCAGACTGCCTGCTGAACTGGCTAGCACATTCCTGCCCAGCCCAGATTCGCTAGCTGGGAAACTGACATTGCTTCCTGCCTGGAGCTTGGCTAACAGTATTGTCTAATCTGCTTTCCAGTAAGAGGAGAGGGGTCTGTCTGTAGTAGCTCAGGGCTGGATGGGGGCAGGGCTCTTTGCTGTCCCAGCCATGGGCAACTCTGCATTGAGAGCGGTGGCTCCAAACTCAAGGGCTTGGAGGAGGCATGGAGAAGCAACTTTCGTTCCACTCCTTGCGTTCTAATGCTCACATGAACACAGAGAGCAGGCATGGGTCTCCTTCCTTTTCCTCTCCTGGGCAGGCTGGCCACTGGGCAGGATTCGAGTGCCAGCTCCATCACCTGCCAGTGAGAACGACTGGCTGAACTGAGTGGTTGTTGAACCACTCAGAAGCCTGTTCGCCTATCAGAGAAATGGGAATAATAAAATCCACCCACAGTTGCACAAGAGGTCAGTAGGCTGGTGATGCTTTTTGGAAGTTATTAAGTAATCGAATTGATGTTATTAAAGATGATAGGCTCTTTGTCAAGATGTCAGGGAGCAGATGCCTGAAGTCTCAGGTCTTTCATGCAGGGCTTGGCTTCCTGGGGTAGTACTTAGACCCCATTGGGAGATGAGCTGCTCTCCTGAGCTAATGGTCTCTCTTAAGGACCAGAAACCGGCCTGGTGCCTCGCCATGGGGAGACCACCTCTCTGCGCCTCGTGGGCAGCTTCCTTGGGGTGGAACAGGGAAACAGGCACCTGCTTTCGATGGTGAAACTCCGAGGGAGGGGCCTTTCTGTCTGCCACTGCTGATGCTGTCGTCATGCCCCAGGCTTGTGCTGTGTTTGTTTGATTGTTGTATGCGTTTTTGGACTTGCTACTAAGGAGATGGAAAAACCGTGCCCAGTCTTAGAGGGAGATGGGTTGGCATTGAGCAATGCCCTGTTCAAGTTGCACCCAGGGTGTGGGGTGTGATGTCAGCTTCTGGCGCTGCCCTGGAATGAGATGGGCACTGCTGAGACAGGTGGAATGCGGTGTCTCTCTTCCCACTCCTCTGGGTGCTTTGTGCACCTTCTCTTCCTCATTGTGTGTGTGTGTGTGTGTGTGTGTGTGCGTGTGTGAATTGGGGAGATGCATCTTTTCTGAAGTCAATTCAGGGCTCAAGTTAGACTTGTCCAAAGCCAGTGTACTCCTTTCTTTGAGCCTCAATTTCTCTATCTGTAAAGTGGGAGGAGGTAGGCTAGAACTGTGCTTCTTGGAGCCCCAAGCTGCCTCTGAGATGTCTCAGGGGTTCCTTGACTAGTAAATAAAAATTAATATTTAAAAAAGGTTAAAATGGTGTAAAATTGTGCTCACTCACTTCTAAGTGCTTGCTGTTAACGTACAGATGTCAACTTACATGTTGATTTGTTAGTAGGTGGCCTCAAGTTATAGCCCGCCGCTGCTTTCTCGTTGTCTGAAGGGTATTCTGAGGTTACAAAGCAAACTGCTAAAAATGAGTCCCATTTGTAGCTACTAATCTGTGTGCGTCAGGATTTTCTCAATACTCTGCAGCCAAAACCGGAGGTAGAATTGAACCAAATGTGGAACTGTCACCTATAATCCCAGTTCTAAATGCTAATGGATCGAAATAGCCCCATCAACCTCATCGACTGGATTTAGCATGGGTAACTGTTATATAGTTGAGCCTACAATATAAATTTTATATAAGTAACATTCTGTTTTTACTTGTTTCTGTGTTTGGTTTGCTCATAAGAATTTTCTTTTGGGAAGAGGGCAGGCCTGTGATCAACTTTTTGAAAAGCTTAAGAACCACTGGGCTAGATGATTTCAGCCTCGACAATGTATAAATCTGAATTTGAGCTCCTAGCCCCCATCTGATCTCCTGTTCATAAGAGGGTGAGACCAAGGTGTTTGCCTGGGCTCTTGGCCACTGAGGCTTCAGATCCTTCCAGGATGTCCAGCATGGAGCCCTAAGCAGTGACCAACAGAAGGAGCCTGTGCCAGGAAAGGAAAGTCCCAGGGTTCCTGCTGTTCCACCTGGAGAGACTCGCAGCCTTGGAGATGCTCACTCTGCTTCTATAGCGGGCAACCTGGCATGTGTAGTGCAGTGACCTCCAAGCTGGGGAATTTTGGGTTCCACCTCCATGAATCGTGGCATATTCACTTATCACCATCATAATATTACTTATGTAAAATATTTTAAACAGTTCTATTGAGGTATAATTTGCATATCATAGGATTCTCCTATTTTATGTATATAGTTCAATGGTTTTTTTAGTCAGTCCCAATCTGAGCTCTGCAGCTATCACCACGATCCAGCTTTAGAACACGTGCATCATCTTGGAAAGATCCTTCATGCCCATGTGCAGTGCATCCCCGTTCCCAATCCAGACCAGGCAACCACTGATCTGCTTTCTATTTCTATAGGTTTGCCTTTTCTTTCTTTCTTTTTTTTTTTGCTTTTTTTTCTTTTGGAGCCGCACCCCGCAGCATATGGAGGTTCCCAGGCTAGGGGTCTAATCGGAGCTACAGCTGCCGGCCTACACCAGAGCCACAGCAACACAGGATCCAAGCTGTGTCTGTGACCTACACCACAGCTCATGGCAATGCCGGATCCTTGACCCACTGAGTGAGGCCAGGGATCGAACCTACAACCTCATGGTTCCTAGTCAGATTCGTTTCTGTTGCACCACGACAGGAACTCCAGGTTTGCCTTTTCTGGACATTTCATATAAGTGGAACCATATAGTAGGTGGTCTCTTACGTCTAGCTTCTTTCACCTGGAGAATGTTTTTCAAGTTCTTCTACGTTGTAGCTTATATCAGCAGCACGTTCGTTTATAACACTCAATAATATTCCACTGTTTATCCATTCACATACATAGTCAATAAAATGTAAATTAAAAAAAAAATGGTCTGTGTACCACCTCATCTCGTGTGTCATCAGTGATGTAGGATCCATGCTTTGGAAACACCAACCCTAAACCAGAGCCCCTGGCCTGGGGTGCCTGGGCTCTGGCCCTGCTCACCCCTGCTTTGGTTTCCCCGTGGTCCAATCAGCTCTTTACTGTGAGGGAATTGTGGTCACTGAAACTGTAGCCGGCAAGGTTGTCAAGCGTTGATTTGGAAACCAAAACAAACATCTCTATTCTGTTACCACCCAGAGCCACCAAAATATCCTGTTCTGACTTTGCGCTCTGGGGGGGGCCTTTCCCTGGGAGATTCCTGCTGAATCTATCTGAACTTTAGACAAGCAGAAAGTTTTCTGAATTGACATCCTAGAGACCCAGACTCCAGATCTGGCTCTGCCATTAGGTGCTGTGTGACCTTGGGCCAATTGCTACCCTCTCTGGGCCTTAGGACCTCAAATGTTCCTATAGGGGATCCTTCCAGCTCGCTCTGTATTTGTGAACTGGAGAGGCCTGGTTCGAGTGTGCTCTTTCTGCCTCCTGGAATGACAGTATGGGCTTTCTCCTTTCTGGGCCTCCCCTTCTCCCGCCTCAGGCCCAGCATGGTTTGGAGTAGGCTGGTTTTGTTGCCTCCCCTTGCAAGTGGCTAAGTGCCTATGCCCCTGACTCAAGTCAGCCTGAAAGTCTTGGTTTGTTTTCCCCAGAGCTTCATTTTTGAGTTAGGAGGAACCACAGTGATCATTTAGCTTGGTGGTTTTTTTTTTTTTTTTTTTTTTCAGGGCTGCACCTGCGGCATATGGAAGTTCCCAGGCTGGGGGTTGAATCGGAGCTACAGCTGCTGGCCTCTGCCACAGCCATAGCAACCCAGATATCTGAGCCGCCTCTGCAACCTACACCACAGCTCATAGTGATGCCAGATCCCTGACCCACTGAGCGAGGCCAGGGATCGAACCTGCATCCTCATGGACACCAGTCAGATTCTTTTCCACTGCTCTACAACAGGAACTCCCTAACTTGGTGGTTTTCAAATGGGCCCTTTGGAGCCCTGGGGTCCAGAGCAGGGTGCCCTGGAGTGATTCTGGGTCGGGGCGGTGGAGGGGGGGGGCACCGAGCACCTAAGATTTGGCCTACATCAATCACAGTGGGTTCGTTTTCATGACTCTCAGATTGATATTCTGAGTGTCCTGTAGGGTCCTACCGTTTGGGAGAAATGAAAGAAAACAAAGCCCTACATTTTAGAAGAAAAGAAAGAAATCACTCATTCAGCTGAATGCTTTCATTTTAGAGATGGGGAAACCGAGGCCCAGAGGGAGCTGGACCACAAAGCAGAGCTGGGCAGAACTTCTGCCCGTGTGCCTTCCACGGGGTCTTTGCAGGATTCTCTCCACCTTTGTATGTGTCTGCCTTTAAGCATTTTTTAAAAAGCCACTTTCAGGGATGGGAGGGACCTTTGTCACAGCTATTTCTGATCATGAGCCGGAAGGGGCTGGGCTGTCGGCCCAAGTGGAGGTCTCCAAAAAGGGCTGGTGGGGGAGCCAGCAGGCATGGCCCCTGCCTTTTCCCATCACACCCTGGGAGGCCCTTGAGTGCCCCAAGCCACCAGACTACCCCAGAAAGCTGGTCAGAGGGCTCCGTTCCCTGCCACTCCCATTGTTTGTCAAGCTGCTGCTGATACGGATTCTTGATTTCTGATTTTCCTGGGAGGCACCCTGGGATGGTGGAAAAAGAGCTTGAATCCTGATTCTGACGCTCTCTGTGTGACTGTGGGCAAATTGCTTGGCTTCACTGAGCTGCCTGGGCCACCGCTCTCTGTAAAAGAGGGAGAATAACGTCGCTCCCCTGGGGATCGGGAAGGAGCGAAGGAGCTCCTGTGTTAAGGTACCTGGGGCTTGCTAGGCTCCCGGAATGGCCCCCATCCCAGCGCACGCCCCCCTTCTCTGCAGTGTCTGTTCCCTTCATTTACCAGGATTTCTCAGCACAGCACCGGACTGCCCAGCACATCCATTTCAGAACGCGCCGTCGCTCTCTGTCCCGTGGAAGGCGCCAGAGATGGTGCTGGGGGCGGAGGGAGGAAGGGCTACTTCTTTGTCCAGTGTCTAAGGAGGCTGTTCTTCCTACTCTTAGTGGTTGATTTGTGGCTCCGGAAATCTCTGGCCACCCCCTGCCCTTTCTCCTTTAAAAGAAACATACTACCCCACCCCCCACCCCCCGCGCGCCTCCAGCTCCTCAATATTCCAAAGTCTCTTGGTGAGGCTGGCAGGCTCTTTGGGGACAAATTTGGGAGGGATTTTCAGAGCCTCCAGCTCGAGGGAGGGGAATGAGGTCCAAGAAAAGAAAAGGAAGGAGGAAGCAGGGAGACAGCTGACGCCGAGGATTCCTGCTCCCAGGAATTCGAGGCGGGGCTTTTGCCTTGGCTACCGGATGTGGATGCGAGGCCCCCGGGCCCCACCAGCGCGCGCGCGCGCGCACACACACACACACACACACACACACACACACACACACTCTCATACTCACTCACACATGCGCCCTCACAGGCTCTCTCTCCAAGCCCATGCCTGCATCCCCACATGTCAGTTGTTTGAAGGACATAGCGGGTAGACCCAGCGCTTGCACAAGTCCTTTGCTGCTAGGAGATGCGGGGACTTCCACGGGAATTGATCTGAACCGTGCCATGTGATGCTGGAGGCTGTGGACATTGCATGTGGAGTCGTGGCTTTTGATCACAGTGATGAGATGCAGCCAGGCTGGCACTCCGTTTATTTCTCATGTCATAGATGGCTGGAGGCCTCAGACAGGGAAGGAGGAGCCCTATTTTCCCCTTTGCTCATGATGCATCTCCCTTCTCTGACTTTTCTTCCCTCGGGCATTCCTGAGTGCCCACTACCTCCCCCATCACAGCACCTACACCCTGAACTGTAATTGCTTAGGATGTGTCTGCTCCCTCCACTGACTATATGCTCGGGGTGGTGGGGGGCAGATCCAGCTCTCTCTTCTTTGTCTTGTGTGCGCAGAGCCCAGCTGGGGCTTGGCCAGAGACCATGCCGAGCAGGTACTTATGCAATGAGGGGGGGCTCTGTGACGGCCAACACGGTGACCCCCCCCCCCAAACACACATGGCCTCTGCATCTGGGAGCTTTGCTTGCAGAGGGAGGGGTCTGGACTTGGAGTCAGGAGACCCCATGCTCCGGTCCCGACATATCAGTGCAACAAGTCTGAATGAACATCCGTCTCCTGGTACTAGATGCTGGGACCCCAGCGCAGAAGTTAAAAGCTGAGCAGGCTTAGGCTGGTCACTTTGCCTCTCTGAGTCTCCGTTTCCTCATCTGGAAAAGGGGAAGGCTGAGGTCTGTGTCCCAAAATGTGGGAGCTGTAAATGGGCTCATGGAGCTGCACACTTTATAGATGTTGATGTTCCAAGAGTTAGGCAGACAGCTTTCACAGGGTGGCAGGGTGGGCGCCCTAAGAGGTGAGCAGCACTGGCTTTGGGAGGTGGGCAGAAGTCAAGAACTGGGCTGGGACCTGGGGAGAGGGGGCTCCGTGACCTTGCTGGCAGCATCAGGGGTTGTACAGCCTCTGTGCATGGCTGGCCATGAGATGCTTAGAGGATTCCAGGCCAGATGAGAGGCTGGTGAAGGTTTCTGCTGCTGCTACTGCCTGCCTGCCAGAGCAGTGCCCTCCCCCTCTCAGTGGGCACCCATGCTTGGCTTTCTGGGCAGGATGTGGTTTCTTACTCTAGTTCCTAGCACAGGAGTAGCAAACCTGGCAAATGCCTCTGTTGCCCTCAAGGGGCTGTGGCCTGGCTGAGCCCCTTCGGGTGTGGAGTCCAGGTCGTGGTCCTGGCTTGCCTGTGGTGTGATCAAAGCTTCCTATTGCCCACGTGCAAGTGGGGATGGTGGGAAGATGGGCTCGCATGGTGCCCCAGAAAGACTGTTTTCTCTGTTACTTTCTTGGAGCGATCTAGAGTCTGTGCATGCTGTTTAATCTCTTGCATCTCGATGGGTTCCTCTGTAAAATGGGAATAAGAGTGCTTATGAGTTTTGCTTCTGAGGGTTGATATACAAACCGGTGGAAACTGTGGCTTGTGAAAACATTTGCAAGAAGGTTTAAAATAAATCGTAGCGACTTAATCGCCACCATTAGCTGAGTACCTATTACGTGCTAGGCTCTGGGGTGACTTCTTTAAATAAGTGAGATTTCATTATGAGTGCATTCCTAAAGGGGTGGGCGGGAATTATGTTCATCTTTCAGATGAGAGGCTCAGAAAGGTGAGGAAATCTGCCCTAAATCTAAGCCCAGCCTTGGTCTCCAGACCCCAAGTTCAGTGTTCTTCCCAGGGGAGAAGCCGGCTGGCCTTGTCTCATGCCGCCCAAAGGCTGACAAAGGCTGGCACAGGGTGGAGGAGGCAGGCGGGAGGCAGGCTGAGGTGTGGGTCTCCCCGCGGCTGTCACAATATTGCGGTGGCGGGTGGCAGAACAGGAGGTGGCTGCTATGCAGAGAAGACTTCCTGCTGTGACTTTATAGTAATTATTTCTTGAGAAGCCACTGAATCACTGGCAGCGGCAGGCAAATGAGCCTCCCGGGCCACCATAGAGGGCAGGCCAGCCCCCTGCTCTTTGAAGCCTGGGTTCTGGGTCCGGGGTGGTTCTTAGGCTGGGGGGGTAGTTCCTAGGCTTTCGCCCCTAGGCTGGAAGCCCTGCCGGTGGAAGGGATAGTGAGCAGGGAACAGAAATCATTACCTATCAGGCACTTCCCCGGCAATCTGATTTAAATATTGTGCCAACCCCGCACAATGGAAACGGAGTCTCAGAGAGGAAAATTAACTTGCCCCAAGTCACACAGCATAGCCAGGGCTAGACGTGGGTCTCAGACGCTGAGTGTTAATACTCCTTTTTAATTTTTTAAAAATTCTCTTTACAGCTGCACTTGTGGCATGTGATATGGACATTCTCAGGTTAGGGGTAGAATCAGAGCTGTAGTTGAGGCCTACGCCACAGCTGCAACCAGGCAGGATCTGAGCCACATCTGCGACCCATGCTGCTGCTTGTGGCAATGCCAGATCCTTAACCCACTGAGCAAGGTCAAGGATTGAACCTGCATCTTCAGGGACACTATGTTGGGTTCTTAATACACTGAACCACAGCGGGAACTCCTAATGTTCCTTTTGTCACTCCCAGTACCTGGGCATCCCTAGGGCAGTGGCCACGGGCTCTCACCACCTGATGCAGCAGGCATTCTGGTGGCTGGAGGAAGCCAGCCTCTGCCCTGGGCTCAGGTGTCCCTGACTTTGCCTTGAACTTTGCCAGGGTACGGAGAACTTGTTACTGTCATCCCATGTCTCTTATTAGGGAAGATGAGACTGCTAGGTGCAGGTGTCTGAAACACCAGTGTTCCATATTCTGGGGCTCAAGAGTCTGGGGACACAGGCAAATGTGACAGTGCCCTGTGACAAGTACCTGCCCAAATAGGGCCTATGCATATGAGGGGCATAATAACTATTAATTAATCAAAATATTTACATACCATTTACTCTTTGTCAGGCTCCATTCAAAGCAGTTTATGAACATTTAATTCATGTAACCTCATAGTGCTATGAGTTGGGTACTGTCATTAGCCCATTTTAGAGATGCTGAAACTGAGCCGCAGAGACATCGAAGGAAGCTGGGCCAAGACAGGAAGTGGCAAGCCAAGATTTGAACCCAGGAAGTCAGGCTCCAGACCCAGCCTTTTAACCTGTGCGGTCCCCAGGAAGGGGTACGTCCATTGCAAGCAGCTTTTCTGCCCTGAACCTTGGTTTTCCCTTCTGTGAAATGGGGATAATCAATCTGGCCTCCTGAGGCTGTTTGGAAGACTAAACCGAGTGATGACTGTTGAAGCGTTTTATAAACTGTTGAGTGCTATGCCTGTGGTGACTAAGTGATGGAAGCCCTGACCCATATTGCTGTTTCTTCTCCAACTTCCGCTCCCTCCCCAACCCCGTGCAACCTGGGGCTCCTCGAAGGTCCACAAAAATCTTGTCCACCTCTTGCCTTTGTCTTCCCGTCTCCCCTGGATCCTGAGTCAAGCTGGGCTGAGGGTGCTAGACTCAGACCTGTGGGACTTGGAAGCTGGGAAGAGAGGAATCCAGGAATGTTTCCAGTGCCTATCAGCTCCATGACCTTGAGAGAGTCATTGCTTCCTTATCTGCAGAATGGGCATGGCTGGTCCTGTTGCTTGGATGTCATGAGAAAGCCAGGGAGGTGATGGTGCTAGACACTGGCAGCTGCCCTGATGGTGCTTAAATGAGGCTGGGGGTTCTGGGGGGAGGAGCGGGGGCAGTTGGGTGGCACTGGGACCCTGGTCTGGGCCATGCCGGGTAGGAGCTAGCTGCAAGCCATCTCTGAGATGCTTGTTCAGCACTCTTTGGCCTGCATGCTTTCACTGACTTCAGGACGTGCAGTTGGACACAGCTCCCCCCCCCGCAACCCCCGCTTGTCTGCTGCTCAACAGAGAGACACCCCCACACTAGAGACACTGCCTTCTATCCTCTTAATTGGCCATTTTTATTACTTGGGTTATTTAAGAAGCTTCTTGGCTCGCTGCCGCCTATTTGCCGCCTGGGGGGAGGGGAAAGATGCTGGTCTAAGTGGACCTTGTGAAATTCCCCGGGGAGACAGGTTCCTCCCTGGGCAGGGTCGGGGCATCATTCCTGGGCCCTTAGGTACCCCCGGTTTGCCCTGGCCATAGTAGTAATAGGCAGAGGGCTGCCTAAGGGCAGGGTAGGGGTAGAGACTAAGATTGGAATAGGACTGGGGAAAAGATTGTTGCAAAGTCAGAACCCAGGAGCAGAGAGAGAGAGAGACCCTTGGAGGGCTGGGCCAGACCCTGGTGAGACCGTGTAGTGCCCCAAAGCCAGGGATTCTCCAAGATGACTGAGCCAGCTTAGGGCCAGTCAAGGAAGGCTTCCTGGAGGAGACATCAGCTGAGTTGTGTTTTGAAGGTCCAGTGAGAGTGGAAAAGAAGGAAGAAGGGTGCTGCAGGGAGAGAGAGCAGCTTGTGCAAAGGCCCGGGGGTGAAGTTGCCATGCTGGCGTGTTCCCCGTGCCTGGGCTGGAGTCTGGACACAGCCAAAGCTGGGCCCGCCTGCTCTGTCTTCTCCCCTGACCCCTGCAGCCTTCTTGGCTCTCTTGGTTGTTTTGCTGTCTCCCCTCCTCTCTCCTCTCCCTCTTTTCCTTTGTTCTTGTTTTGGGTTCCATTCCCCAGGGCTGGCTCCTTCATCCCTGTGCCCATCAGAGGCAGGGGAGGGCTGTGAGGCGCTGTCCGCCACCCCTCTGCCCAAGGCCTTGGTGGGAGGGTCTTTGCCGCTGGGGCTTTGTGAGGCCGTGTGTGCACGTGTCTGTGAGCGTGGGGCTGGGGGCCTCCGTCTGTCCCCTGTGGACTTGGAGCCCCAAGGGTCAGGGCCTCACCTCTGTCCACCCCAGACCCCTTTGTACATCACAGTGGGCAGTGGAGGAGGTGGCCTGGGGAGAGGGAGAGCACCGGGTTAGAGGTCAGTGCTGGTCATGGGGCCTCGGCTTCCCCAGCCCCCATCAAGGTTTGGGGCTATTGGGCAGGGGTGTGGGGCTGGGGGGTTGCTCACCTTCCCTGCCTGCCTGGCAGCCCTGCCTGCCCCTTCTCCCTCACACCTGCGACTTCCTCTTCCCCCCGGTTAGGCTCAGAGGGTTGGACGCTCTCTCTGAGGTCATTTAATCCATCCCCCTACTTCCAGGCGACATTATTTCCCTACCATCCCAGATGACTAGATGTGCCTGGTGTCTTTTGAAGACCTTCTGAGAGATTGTCGCTCACTGTTTTGTATTTTTCTCTCTGTCCCCGCTCATATGCCCATGACTTTTTTACAGATAAGAAAACTGAGGCCCAGAGAAGGAGAGCAGCTCCCTTGAGGTCACACAGCAGAGGAGGGGCTAGAACCCAGGTTCCCTAAACAGGGTTCCTGTGAAACCCTTGCACTAGGGGATCCTACTGGAGGCTGCTTGTCCTTTGAGGACGGGCTCGGATAACTCCGAGAGGCTAGAGAACTTGGAGTGAAAAGACCTTGGAACCTGTCAGGCAGAGCCCACATAGACCAAGGGCTGCCCCCTGGCCAGACATCCGGGTCCTCGGTGTTGCTCGTGAGGCTCTTGTGGCTACAAACGAGACATCTGAGGTTGCCTTGAGTTTGTCTCCTTGTAACAGGAGGCACTTCCCCAGTCTTTTTGCCTAGTGTTGAGGTTTTGGGGTGTTGACTGACTCACTGACCTACCGTCCCTGTCTGCCAGCTGTGGGCTCAGCTGCATCATTCTCTGTGCCTTGGTTTCCTTCTTGTATAAAATGGGCTGGCGAGATCCTCAAGGTTGGTGATGAGCCTGGTGCAGTGAGGCCCATTCCTGTCCCTTTTTCTCTGAGGTGAGCCCTGGACTAGGAGGTCTGAGAACTTTGCCCACAGTGAGGAGCTGGTGAACCACCAAGGCTGATGCCCTGGTCCTTACAAGGACCATGCTTCCCAAGTCCCCAGCCTGCGGCTGAGACCCGACAACCAGTACGTTTGGATGTGTCTACTGTTTTACATGGAAAGTCTACATTTGGATCTGTCTGCTGTTTTACATGGAGAGTCTCAATATTACATTGCAACTGGCTTGACACTTGCCTTTAAAGAAAATACCCTGAAAACATCAGGACTTATTCAAGCGGGAAAACTGAGGCCAGAGCTCTCTAGGCTACTAACAGACTCAAGAGTAACCTGATGGTGGGAGTTCCCATGGTGACTCAGCAGGTTAAAGACCTGACATTGTCTCTGTGAGGATGTGGGTGTGATCCTTGGCCTGGCTCGGTGGGTTAAGGGTCCAGTGTTGCTGCAAGATGCGGTGTAGGTCACAGATGTGGCTTGGATCCAGTGTTGTTGTGACTGTGGTGTAGGCCGGCAGCTGCATCACCGATTCAACCCCTAGCCTGGAAACGTCTATCCACTGCAGGTATGGCAGTTAAAAGAAAAAAAGGAAACAAAAACAAAACAAAACCGAAAAACCAGAAAAAAACCCTAATGCTGAGTTCAGGGGAGCCCCAACTCAAGGGTTTTTCCTTTCTGGGCCTTACGGCATGACACACCCACAGGAATTAAGAGGAAATTGTTCCTCTTCCTTGGTTGCATTGTTGGCTTGCAATCAGGGCCTTCACTGGGGCGGGACCTCTGATCCTCGAGTGAAGCTGCCTGAGTTCGTGTCCCCACCCCGGGCCTCAGCTCTCTCCTCTGTGACAGCGGGATGACCTTAGCTCACACGTGGTGGTGAACAACCAGTGAGATAGTGCTGAGTGCTAAGTGTGATGCCGGCCCCTGAGCCCTCTTGGCTCTGTTCCTTCTGTCCCAGCCCGGCCCTCCCCGGCTCCCAGGCCCCGTACAGTGGGAATGGCCTCTTCCCTTCTGCTTCCGGCTACAGAGTGGACTTTGTGATCAGAGCACTTCCTTTCCCCAGCAGAGCGGCCTGCATGCGGCCAAGGAGGAGGTCGGTCACATCCCCTCTTCTCCCCAGCAGATTGTCACCACGTGGTCACTGGTAGGGCTAGACCTAGCAGTCAAGGCTGTGGGCAGCACAGTGTGTCACCTGGAGCCTGTGGCCTTGGTGGAGGTGATCCTGAATGGGGGGTCTGCCCCGACCCTGCCTCCCAGGGGAGGGGCCCCGTCAGCGCCAGCATCCCTGCGAGGATACGGAGGCAGCCTCAAGAGGTCACATCCCTGGCCGAGGCCTCCCCACGAGGCAGAGCTGGGCTTTAAGCCTTCCAGTGTTCTTCCTACCACCCTCCCAGCCTCAGTCCTCCAGGCTGAGGAATGAGCTGCATATTCTTGGCCCTGGCCCTTGGGTGGAGATAGAGGGGTTCAAGTCCTCTCTTGCTCCTTAAGGCAGCTGTTCTTCCTTAAGGCCTTGGGAAGATGGCTTCTGGGTTCTTGTCCAGCCCACAGACTGTCTCTGTGAGCCCTTGTGGGTGAAGCGCTCTCTCCCAGGCCTTGGCAGAGAAGTGACGTCGAAGGCTGTCCTGGCGTTGTTTTTCCAGGGTGGACGTCAAGGGCAGCTGGTTTAGGGTTTCATCTCTGAGACAAAGGCTGCTTTGTAGCTTCTGCTCAGTTTAAGCCCAGACACATCATTCCCCAAGGTGGGAAACGAGGTGGAAGGGATTGCAGGGCCCGAGCAGAGAAGCCCTAGGAGGCTCGGCTCACCCTCAGCTCCACCAAGAAGGAAGCCAGGACCTCATAACCCCGTAACACTCTTCTCACCATTCCCTGAGCACATCTTGTGTATCTGATGCAGTTCAAGGCTTCACGGGTATGTTCTCCTGAACCTCACGACACTCTTGTAGGGAAGCTGTACAGATGAGGAAACCGAGTCTTGGCAAGTGAAATGACTTGCTTGTCATAGTCAGAAAGTAGCAGAGAAGGCATGTGAACTTGGGTCTTAAAAGATTTTCACTGGGTTCTACCACTGTCAAGTCTCATTTCAAACCTGGCTTTGGGATGGTGCTTCAGGAAGCACGAGTGCCCCGGGAAAAGACTGCAGCAGGCAAGTCTCACTGGGGATCCATAGCTTCTATTCTCAGGATTCAGAGTTAGGTCATGGTGCTTGGAGCATGTGTTGTGTATTTTAGTGTGTATATGTAGGTGTATGCACATCTATGTACAAGTTAGAAGAGGGAGCTGGATGTTGGAAGGTCTGTAGTCACGGGAAGGTGATTCCAAGGAGGCCTAATGGGCAAGTGTAAGGAAGTCTCCCAGGTGACACCTAGGGCCTTCTGCTCTTCTTTTTCTGGAATTACTCCACTTGATCATTCATTCATCCATCCCTCTGTCCATCCAACCATCTCATCATCCATCCATCTACCCAACCACCCTTCCATCCATCCATCCATCTCCATCCATCTATCCATTCATTCATCCATCCATCCATCCCTCCACCCTTCCATCCATCCATCCATGCATCCACCTACCCATCCTTCCATCTGTCCATCCATCTATCCACCCGCCCATTCATCCTTTCATCCATCCTTCTATCCATCTACGCACCAACCCTTCCATCCATCCATCCTTCCATCCAACCATATATCATTTCTTCCAAGCACCCATTCCTCCATCTAGCCCTCCATCTATCATTTTTAGGACACTTGTGCTTGGCCCTATGCTTGGGCCCTGGAGATGATGTTACATGGATTGGAAAGGCAGACTCCTGAACCTAGGGAGCTTGCAAAATGACTCCTAAATCAGACCTAGAAGAGATGTTCAGTTTCTCCCCCTAACACACACTTTTCAGAGAGGTAGTGACTTGCTATAGGTTGCACAGCAAGTTGGAGACACACCTAGGACTCAGAGCCGTGTCTGTGGACTCCTGCCACATGTTTTTGCATCTCTGTCACGCTGACAAATGGCTGCACTCCTGGCTGGCAGCCCTCTCACCCAGCCCTTCCCTCCTTGCCTATTTTGATATGTTCTTAGGCTTTTCTAGAGTTTTCCACAGCCTCTGTCCTGAGAGACATCCAGAGATACTGGTTGGACCAGCGTGCAGGCCTCAGGCTGGAGCTGAGCCTGGCCGTGCTCTGCCCTGAGATGATACCACTGGCCACTTGGAATGCCAGGTTGGCTGGGCACCTGAGTGCAGAGACTCTGAAGCCCTGTTTTGCTGTGGACACCAGCTGGCTGTCCCCAGGGGTCTCCAGAGGTCATCTGTTCTTCCCTCCCTTTGCAAATCCCATTTAAAGATTTTACTGCCTTAGAAGGACATTCCAGAGCCCTCTCTTAGATGTGCCCCCTGGCATCCTCATAGCCTCTTCCATTGGTTAATGCTTCCCGGCCCTAGCCCGGATCCCATATGCTGCATTTCGCCTTGTTTAGCCTTCCGTGGAGTAGGGACTGGGTGGGCATCAGCGGCCTGGTGAAGACCCTTCCCAAGTTCTCAAGGCAGCATCGGTTCCCCGCTGAACCCTGGAAGCTTACCTTCTTCCTACCGGAAGTCCCCCTTGACCCATGCATGCTGGTTGGGACACACTCTTTATGTAGAAGGGATCTGGCTGGTCCCTCTAGGATTCCACAAGTTCCTGAGGGTGGGGGTGGGGGGAGGAGACACATTCCTTCTCCTGGAGTCATGGAGTCCTCTGAGCCGGAAGTGGGCCTGGAGCCCAGGGATCACCCCAGCCCCCCTTTCCTGATGAGGAAACTGAGGCCCAGGGCGGTTGAGTGGCCTGTCTATGGCCGTTCAGCCGCACTGGCAGAGTTGGATCACCTTCTTCATAGGGCAGTGCTGTTTCTGGGGTTTGGCGGTGGGGACCGTGGGTTTTCTAGTCTGATAAAGGTAGCTGGTGGCCTTTGGACCTGGCATTCTCTGCCCCAAGTGGATGTCCTGGAAGCAAGGCAGCTGGTTCCACCTGGCTCCACGGGGCTCCCAGCCTGGAACCAGCACCCTCCCTATTTTCCCTCTGGGCTGGCAGATTCCTGGCGGGTGAGGCTGCCCTCAGAGCCAAGCAGCGATACCTCCTCCACTCCCTCCTGCTCCATGGTCCCCTCTCACTCCACCACCTTCCTGACTCCCCTTTGGCCCCTTGTAGGCCCCTCACCTCCAAGGGTGGAGGGCAGGAGGCCTGAGTGTTATGTCAGTGATTACATTGCCCGGGGGGATGCTAGCTCCCGAGGCTGGGGCAGGAAGGGGTTAAGCGTCCCTGCTTGCTGGGACAGGACTCCCAGCTGGTGTCCTGGCCCTTTAGGCCAACCAGGCCATCTGGCTTGGCAGACGTCACACCAAGTTCCATCTGTCCCAAGGCAAAGTCACTGGGAGGAAGCCGCCTACTGCCTTTGTGGCCTGCTAGGGTGGGCGTAGACCGGCGGCGGCTGTCCCTAGGAGCCAGGCAAATTGGGAAAAGGGACCACCACTGGCAGGCTGCCCAGGGGGTGGCTGGCAAAGGCAGGGCCTGAGCTCCCAGGGGCGGTCAGAGCTTCCCTGTGCAGATGGGTCCTGGGCATGCTGGGACCTAGGCAGAGTGGGACTCATACCCAGGCCCTGTTTGTGACTTCGCTCCATGGCTCCAGCCTGTACGTTCATTCATTCACCCAGTGCATAAGTACCCGGGGAGGGCCTGCAAGTGGCTAGGTGCTCAGAGACTTGGATGCCTGGCAGCACCCTGGTCCCAGCATGGGGGAGAAGGACCCAGAGAATGAAGCCTCTGATGGGTAGAATGGTGCATCTCAGCCAAGCCCAGGACCTTGGACCCTGGAACCACTCACCCCCACCCCTGACACACACACACACAGCAGCAGCTGGAATTGGGGCCTGCTCACTAAGATGAGCAAAATAACATTAGATGCTTGGTATTTATGATCTTATATAATCTTCACAACCCATTGAGGTAGATACTGTTGTTACCCCCACTTTATAGATGAGGAAACGGAGGCTGGGAGAGGTAAAGTCACTTTTACCAAGTCACCAGCTGGGGCCTGGCTGAGTCTATCTGACGTCCTAGTGTTTTGAAATAAGTGGTCCCACCCCTTCCTCCGGGCCACTCCTCCTCGTGCCTCTGTCCTCAGCCATCTTCTTTTTGGCTTCTTACTAAGTCCAGGCATCGTGTGGCTGGAGGACCAAGCTTCAGGGGGAAAGAGGCCTCAGTTGTGTTTGAGTTGAGAAGGAATCCCTGCTGGTCCCTTGGCAGGGCTGGGATTTGGTGACCCTCTGCCTGCTCCCTCTGGGCTGGGCACCTGGCAGGATCCGAGCAGGATCTCTAGGGTCTGCAGGACGCCCTGCCCATCTGAGGGCCCTGGTGGCTGGACTAGGCCTCGGAGAACCTCACTTCACAGGCCACACTCTTGGGGGCCCATGGTGGCCCAGAGTGGGGGCCTCTCATACAGTTTGAATGTGATGCCACTTGGGGTCCATTCTGAGCCTGGGAGACTGAGGTCCATGCTCCCTGACCTTGTCCCTCCCATCGTGAGGCCACCTGGCACAGAGAGAGGAGCCCAGGCTTTGGGAGCAGAGAGACCCGGCTTCTGTCTTTATGGGGAGTAGAGGCAGGCATGCCTGGTGGTTATGAGTTTGGGCTCTGCAGCCAGACTGCCTGGATTTAAGTCCTGGCTCCACCGCTTTTGAGTTCTGTGGCCTTTTGCACATGTTACTTTACTTCTCAGGGCCTCAGTTTCCTCATCTGTAAAAAGAGCGTAATATCTACCTCTTGTGATGATTAAATGAGTTAATAGTGCCTATCACATCCTAACACTTCACATCGTTAACTGTTACAATTACGTGACCCTGACAAGTTGCCTTACCTCCGTGAACCTCAGTTTTCCCATCCGCAGAAGGGGGGTGAGAAACTAGAGGCCTCGATAAGGTGCTATGCACCAGGGCGTTACTGTTGCAGAAGGTCCTCTGGGAATCTGCTAATTTTTGACCTCTCACTCCTCTCAGAGGTGTACTCCAGCCCCGTGGATGGATGGGAGCAGCACTCTGTGTGTGTGTGTGTGTGTGTGTGTGTGTGTGTGTGTGTGTGTGTGTGTGTTGGGGGCGCCCCGCTGCCCTCCCTGCTGATTCACAAGTTGCATGTCGGGGCCGCATGATGACAAGAGGCTGGCGTTAAGTAAAGAGTCCGGCCCTTTGAGCTGTGTGCTGTCACTAATCCCTCTGTATGGGTGATCGCAGTCTAATTGCCCGTCCCGGCTGTCCCTGCAGCCTTCCTGGCCAGTTATGACAAATGACAGTGCTGTGCATACAAGCGGCACCTGCCGCAAGCCATCCCTGTTGCACCAGATCCACGTGTCATTGGTTTCCCGGGTCCCTGTCACTCTTCCTTCCTCCCTGATGATTGCTCAGGACTGTGCTGTCCCCCTAGTTGTGGCCTGGCAGGAAGCACATGGGCTCTGGGTTCCGATCCCTGCTCTGCCACTGCCTGGCTGTGTGACCGTGGGCACGTCACTTCATCCCTCTGAGCTTTGGGCTTCTTATTTCCAAATGGCTTGGGCTTCAGAGCATCCCCTTCTGAGGTCCTGGGGAAACATGTACTGTGATTTTTTTGGTTGTTTTTACACCTGGAGCCTGTCTGTGCTTGCAGTCCTCATTTAATCCAGGAAGGGGGTCCTTCTCCCCCATTCCACAGATGAGGAGACTGAGGCTTGGAGTGGTGACTTGCTCAAGGCTGCAGGGCTTTGGTTTAAACCCAGGATGGGGTGTGTGCCAACTCTTGCCTGGTGGGCTCTGCGTGGCTGCTGACCACCTCATTGGTCCAGGCGTGCTTAGCTCAGGGTGAGTGACGTGGCTTTGATGGGGAGACGGCGTTGAACCGCAGACCCACAGTGCCTCACGTTTACCTGCGGGCCAGCACAGTCACTTGAAATAAACAACAGAGAGACCCAAAGTGCACATTAGGTTTCCAAAATAGCCTTGGGAGTTGCTGTTTTTCCTGAAAGCTATAAACATGTCCCTGGGTGGGGCTCCCCCAGCCTCCTGGGCACAGACCCCCCAGGCCTCCCGCTTCTTGGCCTGGGTGCCCAAGACCCCCTCCTGACTTCTGGACTTGCACAAGAGCTGCAGCCCTGGAAACTGAGTCGCTGATACCCAGGATGGGGGTTGGGTGGAGGGGCTCTGGGGGCTCGGCCAGGCTGGGCAGAGAAGCTAAGTCCTGGGGATGGAGAGCTGTGGGCATGAACTTGCCCATCGTCTGACCCATAAGAGGGAGGCCCAGGGTCCAGGTGAGAGAAGAGGATGGTTGGAGGAGAGTAGAAGAGCTGAAAGGGCCAGTGGAGGTTGTCTGGGGAAACTGAGGCTGATGGGGAGGGGCGGAGCGGACAGGGAGGTCACGTTCAAGGCCACACAGTGAGTTAGTGCAGCACTGACTGGGTCTCCTAAGGAAGGTCCTGGAGGTGACATTCCACTGGCTCTTTATCCAATGAGTATTTGGTACCTACTGTGTACCAGGCTCCATGCTATGCTCTGGAGTTGCAGCTGGGAGCCAGAGATGGGCCTCATCTTACAAGGGCTGAGTTAGGTTGGGGGGGACCAACAGGTGAGCAGATAACTTCTGTAGCAAGTGCCCCAGGCCTTTGGAGTACCTGACCCTGACCATGGAAGACTTCTTAGAGGAGGAGATATACAGGCTGAGTCCTGAAGTTGGCATAAGATAAGGAGAGAGAGAACCACAAAGGTTGCATGTAGGCGGAGGCTTCCAGGTAGGGTACACAGCACACGCGAGGGCTTGGAGGTGTGATGCAGCTTGGCATGCCCGGGGCTGGAGGTACCATGGGGGATGCTGTTTAGCCTTGCCCCACCCGAGGATGTGGCCACCTGCTCCAGGGCTCATCATGCACCAGGTGGGAATTTCTACCCCTTTAGGAGAGGTGACAGGGCCCATTTCTCATATGAGCCTGGTCGCCCAGCCCTTGCTCCTTGGGGAAGGCAGAGTGCCACCCCAGTGAGGGTGAGGGGACAGTATTTATGGTGGGGTCTTCCTCCACCCAAGGATGAGGCAGCCTTTTGACTAATGAGGGAACTGAGGCACAAAATAGCATTGCTGCTGAGCTGGGGTAAGGACCCGGGACCCTGCTTTTCCTGGGCCCCTGGGCAGCTGCCATGCCCCAAGAAAGTGCAGCCTTGTCACCCCGTTTTTTCCAAGGGGCACTGTACCTTTGACCTAGCAACCCACTCCTTGGAGATAACTGGTCAAATGTGCAAATATGTGTGCCCCGAGGAATTCCCACCGTGGGCTCAGCGGTAATGAATCTGACTGGTATTCATGAGGATGCTGGTTCAATCCCTGGCCCTGCTGAGTGGGTTAAGGATCCAGCATTGCCAGGAGCTATGGTGTAGTTCACAGACATAGCTCAGATCCCGCATTGCTGTGGCTGTGGCATAGGCTGGCAGCTACAGCTCCAATTCGAACCTTAGCCTGGGAACTTCCATATGCCATGGTGAGGCCCTAAAAAGATTTTTTAAAAATTATGCACCGAGATGCTCTTGGCAGTGCTGTTTAGGTTGCTAGGAGTGGGGAATGACAGTGCAGGACCCATTAGGTCAGTGGTACCACAGTGACCTGCTGTATCACCTGCTGGGAAGGATACCTGCTGTTAAGGGGAAGAGCACATTTGAAGACCACACATGCTCTGATCCCATTTTCCCTATTAGAAGATCTCATCAGAGAAAGAAGCTCCTAAGAAAGCAATGAAAAGGATGTGCAGCCAATGTTAAGAGCGATTCCCTCAGGGATGGAGGATTGGGTGGGTTTTGAATTTTTTCATTTGTTTGACTTATCTGATTTTTTTCTGTGTGTGTGTGTGTGTGTGTGTGTGTATCATTCTAAACTATTCGTGCAGTTTAAAACAAGGGGGAAATGAGCAGGTGTTTTTGTCTTTTGTAAAATTTAAATGGCTTTGATTTTTTGACTAGGTCAGGTATTGCATAATTCGAAATTTAAAAGATACAGGAGGAGTTCCCCGATGGCCCAATGGGTTAAGGATCCAGCATTGTCATTGCAGCAGCTCATGTTGCTGCAGGAGAAGAAATTCAGACACTTGCTACCATGTGGATGAACCTCGAGGACATCATGCTAAGTGCGATAAGCCAGTCACCAAAAGACAAATACTATATAATTTCAGTTATATGTGGGACCTTGAGTAGTCAGATTCCTGGAGACAAAGTAGAATGGTGGTTGCCAGGGGCTGGGGGTGGGGGGATGGGGAGTTATCGTTTCATGGGGACAGAGTTTCAGTTTTGCAAGGTAAAGAATTCTGGAGACGGTTGATGGCGATGTTTGCATAACAGTGTGAACGTACTTAATGTCACTGAACTGTACCCTTAAAAATGGTTAACATGGTCAGATTTTATATTATGAATATTTTATAAGAAGGTACAGAAGGGGGCAGAGTGACAAGTCTCCCTCCCACCCTGTCCCCAGCCATGAGACTCTCCCTTTGGAGGGAACTGCTATTTTCAGTGTGGTGGTGGATCCTTGCTTCTTGCTTTCCTGTCTCCTGCCCTGAGTACCAACAGGCGGGGTGACTTGATGGGGCCCCTTCACTTGTGGGCAGAGCAAAGATGCCTCCCAGCCCGAGAACTCAAGGTGCATCCCCTCCCATCTCCACTTCCAGGGTACGAGACCTGTCGGGTTGGAGGGGTTGAGGATCCAGGGCTGGGGGGTGGGGCAGAGAGAGCTCCAGAACTCACCACCCATCTCTTGATGGGAGGAGAACCCTCTTAATTCAGTCCTGTGCCCCTGGGCGGGCACTTGGGAAATGTTTGTTGGCTCTCTCATGGGGAAAGATGATGGAATCAAAGCCAACAGCCAGAGGGTAGGGCTGCGGCAGATGCTGAGGCTGCTGGGCGCGGGCAGAAACACCCCACGCTCACTCACTGCGACATCCTTAGGGCCGAGTCTCATGCCGGTGCTGGGATGTGGCGCTGGATTGGACACAAGTGAGGTGAGACGTCCTCCTGAGATGAGACAAGCCTCCAAAGACTTGTTTGATGGCCCCATGTGTCACCAGCATTGATGCAGGGAGTTTGGTACCTGGGGATCCTGCTGGTACCTGGCGCTCTGGCCACCCACTGGGCAGAGCTGCCACCCCTTCTTTGTGAGCCGCCCATTCCCCTGGATGGGAGAAACCACGTAAAGCCCACGTTCCGAGGCTGATCAGGTCCACCTCTCGAGCATTAACTAAGAGCTGGGCTCTGTGCTAAGCGCATAACGGAGGCTGACTCATTTCGTTCAGCAGCCCCACGAGGCATGTGCTTCCATGAGCCCCCACCTTAAAGATGGGGAACCAGGTGCTCACGAGGTTCAGTGCTTTGCCCCAGCTGGTTGCAGGGGTGGAATGGGTGGCAGGGCTGCGGGCCAATCTGTCTTGGCCAGTGGAGGTGGAATGCGAGGGCCCTTCTCTACCTGGGTTCTAGGGCCCCAAGAACTGAGTCAATGGCAAAGTGGCTAGGTACCTGGGCTAAGTGGCTGTCCTCCCAGTGACTGTGCTCCATGAGTGCACATCTGTGCTGGCCCTGGTAGGGTCATTTGGGGTGTCTTCTAGGCAGCGTGCTGGGGACATGGTAGGGAGTAGGGTTAAGGGAGCAAAAGAGACACTCTTAACCTCTGAGAGGCTCTTCAGATGTGGGAGCCAGATGGACCTGCGCCTGGCTTGGAGCAAGTCATCCCACCTGGGCCTCAGCTTTCTCATCTGTAAAGTGGGAATGATAACACCTGGCTCACAGAGCTGTGGTGGCAGTCAAGTGACTAGACCAGTGCAGAGCAAGCCTTTTACAGCAAAAGCATGTCCTCCTTCGCTCCAGGAGAGCAGAATCTGATGAGAGAGGCAGAGGAGTGAAAATTTACAGCATCCTGGATGCTATGAGGAAGGCACATGCCGGACCTGGAAAAACTGGGATGGGCATAGTGACTCATTCTGGGGAAGTCGCGAAGGGCTTCCTGGAGGAGGTGATGAAGTTTGTCGCAAGTCTGAAAGAGGTTGGAAATGGTGCCCCAGGAACTTCACATTTGCCTGCAGTTTGGGACACAGATTCCTCTTCACCACCATACACTTGCCGAGTCACTTTCCTTCTCAGAGTGGCCTGCTTGGTAGGGGACAGTGCCCACTGGGGTGTGGTCTCTAGACAGAAGTGCTAGAAGAAGGGCCCTGCCCTGCACACAGCTCTGGGTTACAGGCGTCCACAGAGCTGCCAGGTCTCCAAAGGGGTTTTCTTTTCTTTGTCTTTTTAGGGCCACACCTGTGGCATATGGAAGTTCCCAGGTTAAGGGTCGAATTGGAGCTACAGCTGCTGGCCTACACCACAGCCACAGCCATGCGGGATCTGAGTCACATCTGTGACCTGCATCGCAGCTCAGAGTAACAATGGATTCTTTAACCCACTGAGCGGGGCCAGGGATTGAACCTGCATCCTCATGGATGGTAGTCGGGTTTGTTACTGGGCCACAACGGGAATTCCCAAGGGGTTTTCCATAAATGACACCCATGTGGGAATGACACTGGGCACCTGGGCAGATATGGACACTGAGTGACTGGAATGGAAGACTCAGAAGCAGCTGGAACCTCAGACTGGCTTTGGGGCAGGTGACCAGGGACATCTCTGGGCCCAAGAGAACGCTCTTCAGTGCCTTGTGCCTGCTGAGGTGGCCCCATGAGGCCAGCAGGGCTTTGGCTGGCAGGATACCTTCTGCCTGAGTCTCTCCTGCTCTCATGGTGGCACTTGTTAAGACAGACTTCCATGCCTAAGCACGTGCCTGTTCATTCTTGGGGCACGTCTGGGGCATGGAGGCTGCAGCAGGACACTTGCTGGGTTTTGCTGGCGGTCGAATCAGCACTCTCAGCATCTGGCTCCTTTCCCTCGGCCACCTCCATGTCCATGTGCCCCTGGTCCCCCAGCCAGGTGACAGCGGCAGCCAGTTCATTCTCATTCTCATCATTGATGTGGTGGTTATGGTGGCATAGAGGCTCTGGGGTCAGCCAGTCCTGAGGTCATGTCTGGCCCTATCACTTGTGTTGTGGGTCCAGGACCACCCTTCCAGTCTCTCTGATCACGGAGGTCATGAAGAGGATGCCACTGACTTCGCCTGTCATACATGAGGCCATTGACTATTTGCAGAAAACCCTGTGAGGTGGGTGATCTTACCAAGGCTCAGAGAGGGTCAGCAGTCTGCTCCAGGCTGCAGAGCTGCAAGATGTGTAGCTGGGGTTTGATCCCAGGACCCTCTGGCTCCAGAGCCCCTGCCCTTCTTTCCTCTGCGCTCACTGCTTGGAGCTCAAAGGCTGGTGTCCCCATTGCCTTGGAGACCTTGTGGTTTATCTGCTAGCATTGCCGGTACCGTGGGGTGTTTGTCCGGGCACTATGGAAATTGTTTCCTGGCCTGGGTGGGGTGGGTGGGCCCTTCGAATGTATCTCGTTTGACACCATTGCTTTAAGAATGGGGAAGCGATGCTAGAGGAGGGGGAGCGACTTGCCCAAGGTGACACAGCAAGTTCAGGGCAGAGACCGGGATGCATGTACAATACTGGCTGTCTTGTTGCCTGGGGCTGCGGGGTGGACCCAGGGATTGTGATCCAGTGACAGGTTTGCGGGCTCTCCCTCCCACCTCTCCCAAGGCCTGGTGGGAGCCCCATAGGCCAGCTGCCCTGGAAGAGGTACCCGTGGTCACTGATACAGGAAGGGGGAGGGGGATGCCTCCACACGGCTCAGCCCCACGGTCCTGGGGCTTGCAGGGGCTTGCATTCACCTCCTTGCTGGGAAACCTCATTCACCACCTCTCTCAGCTGCTTCCAGGTCCCCAGAGGGTCAGGGCAGGATAGAGAAGTGTCCCTGCTTAGGTTGTCCAGGCCTTACGTACCCACCCGTCCCGCCTCCCCCAGACAAGCACAGGCAGGATAGTACCAGCGATGACAACAGCCATTGTCCAGCAAGGGTGCCTGTGTCCTTCACATGAGCTCACTTAATGTTCGTGAACCCCACAAAGTGGGATCGCTACCCGCATTGCACAGAGGAGGAGGCTGAGGTTTCTAGCTGGTGGTCAGCGGGCCCTCCAGGGACCACACAGAGGCAGACGACATCCTCAGTTTCTGCCCTTCTTGGTGGGGCTGGCGGAGACTCCTATCATCCTTGATTCTATGAGGGCCAAGCCGACTGGGTGAGTGAGTGGACAGCGAGGAACCATTGCAGGCCACCATCCACTCCCCCTGCTTGGTCACCAGCGGTGACGGCAGGGGCCAAAGGCCCCACACCATTATTCAGGATGACTCTGGATGGCAGTGACATCCCCTGAGGCTGTCACCTCTTTCAGGCTCCAAGGAAGGGCCGCATCCAAGGTCTGCAAATGGTGCTGCACAGTGTCACATCCAGAGGAACTCTTAGGAATTATGTTATCATTGGGCAGATTGAGGCCCAGGTGGAGAAGGGACTTGCTGGGGTGGTGCGGTGGATCAACAACAGAGCTGGGACTTGAACCAGGATCTCCTGCTCCCTTGCTCAGAAACTTCTCCTCTACAGGGTGCCTCCCTGTGGACATCAGACTCCCTGCTCCTCTGGAGGAGCCTTGCACAGACCTCTCCGCTGAGATCCCTGAAAGCGTCTGCTGTTCCAGCTTGAAAAGTGGGCCTGGGTGTGTGTGTGTGTATGGGGGGGGGGGTGTGTATGTGCGCGTGCAGTGGCAGCATGCTGGGGAGAGGTGCACACTTGATGTGGTGGTTGCTCAACCCGGCCCATCACCAGCTCACAGCCTGTGCTGGGGCTGCTGGGCCATTACCGCCCGCCTGTAATGGAATCGGCTGCCCTGGTTAAGTGTTCACATTAAATTAATACCTCCTCCGCGGAGACAATCAGTTGACATTTAATTTGTGTTTCCTTCTGAGCCGCGGAGTACAGCTGGGCAGCTGGGCCTCTGATGGGCACGTCTGCGAGGCGTCCCTTCCCCGGATCAGGGGCACGGTGCCCAAGGGGGCCCCAGAGTCCAGGGGTAGGATGGTGAGGGCGCGGGGGGCGGGGGAGGCCGTGCTGGGAGGTACCCGTGAGAGCGGGGCTTGCTGGGATGGGGGCGCCTCTCCGCTCACAGGCTGGGGGTTTCGGCCCTCCTTTTACTGGAGAGAGAAGATCCTTAGCGCAAACCAGATACGAGGAGGAAGTCAAAAGAGGAGAGACTCCACGTGTTTCAGCACTGGCTGCTGGGGGCGGGGGGGGGGGTGGGGGGGGGGGTGGCTCTCGCTCGCGGTGCATTCCTGGCCCCGCCCCCACTCCCACTGCCCTTTTGGTTCCTCTGTGATTTTTTCTGCCACAACCGTGAATTGTTATAGTCTTAGACAAGCAGGGTAGTGTGGAATGAGGAAGCTGATCCAGTTGTGATTTTTTTTGAGCTGTTGGGAGCTGTGCAGAAGCTAAGGGGTGAGTGCCAGCCCTGATCTTCTGCCCACTGTGTTACCCGTGGGCTTCTGTGAAACTGCGTTGGAAGGAGGGTCCCTCTGGTCTGCTTTGTGCCAGCAGTCTCCTTCTCCAGCTCGGATGTCAGTCTAGAGAAGGACCTGCCAGTCAGGGCAGTGAGGCTAGGGCAGGGCACATCCACCCCCACCCCACCCTGCAGCGGTCCCCTCCCCTGGCAGCCTGTACCTGGCTGTGCTGCAGTGGGTGAGCTCCCCATGCCAGGGGAGCAATTGCCCTCCACCCTTCTGCCCTCCGCCCGAGGCAGGGCCCACGCTTGGCCCAGAATGAAGTTTTCCACTGACGGCTCTGCACTCCAGCCTCCCCTGAGCTTTTGCTTCCCATCACCTGAGTGAGTTGGCCTGGGTGTGCCGGCAGCCCGCCTCCCCTTGAAAGGTGTGGACCATTCCTGGGGCGTCCTCCCAGCTCTCTGAGGTCTGGCCACTGGAGCCAGCCGTGGGATTCTCCAGATCAGATTGAGCCGTGGAGTGTCGGGGTGGGACTAGGTGTTCTCGATCACACTGCACCACCTCAGGTACCTCTCCCAACCACCCTCTAAAGGGGTGGGGTGCTTCCCATCGCACAGATGAGGCCACTGAGCCCCAGAGAGGGTGGCTGACTTGCCCAGAGTCATACAGCTGGGAAGTGGCAGGGGCAGGATTCCAACCTAGTTTCTTGCTACCCAGGAGTCTCTAGGACTTTCTCCCCAGAAGCCCCAGGGCTGTCCCAGGAGACTAAATTGTTTCACTGGGGCTGCACCCCGTTTCCCCTAGAGCTGGAGCCCCGGAGCCTCTTTCCGTGACTGCACAGGAAGTGAAAAATCTCTGAGTCAGTCCCTCTGCCAGTGACTTCAGCTTGGCTTTCCGCTGCTCAGCGGGCCAGGCTTTGTGGCCCCTTTCCTGCGGGTCCATGTGTCATCCTGAGCTGATGGGGGAGGGGAGAGACTGGCCCCGCGAGTTGACTGGGGGTGGGGGCTGCTGTTGAAGCTGCCATCCCCTCCCCCCAGTGGCCGGCGGAGACTTCTCGTCCATCACGTGGTCCAGCGGTGGCTCTTCAGGAATGTGGGGAGACCACATCTGGCTGAGGCGGGGCGGCCCCCTCCTTCCCCATCCCAGCCTCTTCCTCACACGTGCGCTCCATCTGCTAAGATGGTGGCCGAGCCCCGAGAGATGCGGTGTCCTTTCCTCTCCCCGCCCGCACTGTCCTGACGGCCCTGCCTCCCCTCCACAGCCGGCAGGGCTGTGGGAAGGTCTCTCCTTCCTCCTGCCCACTTCCTGCCCAGGCTGGCCCTCTGCCTGGCCTGACCTCTCCTGGGGGAGGCCCCAGAGCCCCCAGGCTGGGGCCCAGCAGACTGAGAATGTTCCAGGCTCAGGCACCCTGGCTGGGGAGGGGACAGGCAGGGGAGCGAGGCGTGATCGTCACTTGGGTTATTCATTTATTCATCAAATCCATTCAGCAACTGTCCGACTCCTTACCATGTGCAGTGAGCATAGTCGTAATTATAACTAGTCTTAATTATAACTAGTTCTCTGGCTGCTGGAGGGGCCAGACCCCCAGCTTTAGACCTGACCCCTTTTCTCACCTTGAACACACGTCTGCTCCATGGTTCCTCTACGCTCCAACAGGGTGCCCGAGACCTCCTAAGATGAGTGCTGGAGAGCCTGGCTGTGCTGCCTGCCTATACATCCACGTTCCCGACCAGTGGGCTCCACACTCTGTGCCCCTGCTTGTCCTTTGCCCTCCTGGACTGCCCTTGCCCTTGTCCAGCACGGCCGTGTTGTGGATCAGGCCCACGGGGTTTGGACACTGGTCAGCAGAGAGACAGTGGTGATTGAGTCGCAGGGGGCAGTAGGCTGGGCCGGGCCAGAAGCTGGGCCCTGAGACCTAGTCCAACCAGAGCCGGCCTGTGGCTGTGGGCTGGTCACCTGCCCATCAGACAGTGTCCCTGGGATGTGTTGGGCTCACATACTCCATCTCATTACAGATGGAGAGATCCAGGCTCTGGGTGATGGCGACAGATCAGAGGCAAACCCCGGGTTTGGACTCATGTCCTTCGGCCTCACTCCTCACGAGTGTTGGCTTGGGCCAGGGGAGGGGAGGGCATGGAGCTGTCCACTCCCAGGTGACCCTGCACCTCAGTTTCCTTATCTGAACCCTCAAAGGCGTGGTCTAGGTGAACCTTGGTCTCTTTCAGCCTTTGCCTCTGAAGATTCTCTGAGAGTCTCTTGTTTCTGTAAAATGGAAACAACCCCTACTTGCTGGCTGTGTGATGTGGGGTGAGGTGCTCATGCTTGTGGACTTCAGCTTCTTTATCAATGACGTGGAGATAATCATAACCTAACCTCGAGGTTACTGCAAGACCAAAATGAGGCTCTACCTGTGAAGCACCTGAGAATGGTGCCTGGCATGTCATAAGCACTCATTCTGGGTTGACTCTCTGAGCACACCACTACCACCATTATCATCACCACCACCATCACTATCCCTATCACCATCACCACCACCACCATCATCACCATTACCACCACCATCATCACCACCACCACCACCATCCCTATCATCATCATCATCATTGTCACCATCATCACCACCATCACCACCACCACCGCCATCATTATCATCCTTACCATCATCACCACCACCACCACCACCACCATCACCATCGTCACTGCCACCATCATCCATTCTGCCTGCAGAGGCTGGCATGAGCATCTGTAGACTAAGAGCACTTTGAGGAGCTGGCACGGGTCCGAGGCTATTGTCAAAGGATGTCTGCAGGTAGGGGGAGAGCGAGAGCATTCTGAGGGTGAGGTGCTGGGGCGAGAGAAGTCTCTGTGGTGTGGTTGGGGCCGTGAGCAGCTTGGTTTGGGGCCTGAGCGCTTTGGAGGTGGAGAAGATGGAGCACGGCCCATCCATCACGGTTCCTGGCATTGTGGGCTGGCGTTTTGGGTGAGAGCCATGCTTGAGGAGATGCCCCAGCCAGGCCGCCTGGGGACGGTGGCCCCCCGAGCCCTGCTGCCTCAAGCCTGAGCCCGGGGAGGGAAAACAATGAAGTGGCTGCTGAGGCTTGGGGACGAGGACATTGGAAACAAGCCTGGGAGAATGGATAGAGTTGAGGAGGCTGAGGAGGAGGGAGCGAAAGGGGCATCACGTTACCTCTGATGGTCTGTTTCCTCATCTGCAAAATGGGGACCATTTTTAGAGGAGGATTAAGTGACATTTTATATTTTACAAACATATGAAGACCCAGCGTGGTGAACACTACCTAGGAGGTGACCAGTGACCCTCCCTCTCTCCTCTCCCTTCAAGAGAATAGAATTTGGAAGTTTTATGAGCTGGTGGGTCAGGGTGGGCAAGCGTGGGGCTAAGGGCTTCAGGCCATCTTGGCCTTGGCTGGAGTTGTCTGCGTGCACCGAGTCTTCATTTTCCCACCCGTGAAATGGGGAGGCAATTTCTCTCCAGCTTCAGAGCCCACTGTGTGAGCTCCCTTGCCCAGGAGTGGGCTGGACATAAAAGTCAGGACGGCAAAAGGTTAAAGAACATGACATCCACCAACCCCAACCCATCGTAGGTGTGTCCCCTTTCGGTGGCAACTGGCCATCCCCTGGCCTTCCTGTTGGCCCATCTTTGCTTATGTGGGTCCTGCTGCCTGAGACACCCGTCCTGCAGAAACCTTACTCCCGTGGGCAGATCCAGGTCAGGGGACAAGACAAGGCCTGGGAAGCAGGTTTTGGAATGTTGGAGCCCACAACTTGGTGGACCAGTTTGTGGTTAAGCTGCAGGCACCCTCCCCCTGGGCTGAGTTGCAGTGAATGCAGAGCATCTGGGGTGCCTTCAGAAACATGGCCCATCCATCGGTTCATCCCAGTCAGCCGGTGCAGCTGAAGGGCAAAGCTTTTCTGCACTGTCAACCTCAGAGCCAGCAAAGCCAAGCTTTCCCGTCGCGGCTGGGAGGGGACGTCAGTACGAGCAACGGGTTTCGTCTGTCAAGCCAGCTGCTATCAATACACTGGGGTCCTTCCTCGGTCTCCTGGGGGCAGGTGCACCAGCTGCCCACCCATCCAGCTCTGGAAATTGCAGGCCCGTGAAATCGTTTGTGCAAGCTCATCTGCTGGGGTGCAGCTCAGCCAGGCGAGGGGGCTGCCACAGTGCCTTCTGCAGGGCAGCTAGCTAGAAGTGAGCCCCATCCCAGGCCTGCGGGATCTGGGTCTCTGTGAGAGCGAGATACCTCAGAGGTTCCCATGCACATCTCAGTGGGAACCTGGTTGCTTTAGAGCACGAGCTAGGCTTCAGTCCCATCCCTGCTTGCTTGCTCTGTGACCTTAGATAGTTACCTCACCTCTCTGAACCTCAGGTCTCTCATCGGCAAAATGGGTTTGGGGGAAAATTCTTTACTTGAGAAGGTTAATCATTCACACAGAAGCTGCTATGATGTGTATGAAGCACCGAGCCAGTGCTCGGGACCCAGACCGTGCTCACCACTCAGTAGCCACTGCCATGGCAGCTGAAGTGTCCAGACCACCAAAGCCATGGCTTTAGTTCCACTCTAGGTTGACTTGGGACAAGTTGTTTTCCTTTGCTGGGCCTCATTTTGCCTGTCTGTTCAATGGGTCTATTGACCCCTGCCCTACCTTCCTCATGAGAAGGTGGCTTAAAGGAAAAATGAGCAGGGGGGAGGCAGGGCCTCCTTCCCAAGAGCCTGTCTGGGAAATGGGAGTGCATGGGGGTGACGTGCCCCTGGGTGCCTGCGCCTCACCCTTCTTGGCTCCCCTCCTCTGCTGCCCCTGCTGCTGCTGCTGCTGCTGTAAGACGCAGTATCGAGGCTGGCCTCAGGAGCCAGGCTGCGGCCACTGCCACACCAGGCGCTCCCTTGTCCCTGCTCTGCTCAGGGGCTTTGGAACCAAGTTCCCTGCCCCCGCCAGGATGGCACGGCCAGGAGAAATGATTCAGCTCGGGACTTGTGTTCCCGAGGGAAGCTCCAGGTGCCCCTGGCTGCGGGAGGAGGTGAGGGTGGCCCATGAATGTCTCCCCACCTGGACTTCCTGTTCCCATGGTGGACCTGGGCCTGGACTGCCGCCTCTGTGCCGCCATCCTGAGTGACCTTGGCCAAATTCTTTGTGTGCCCTGGGCCTCAGTTTCCCTATTTGTACAAGGAGGGTATTCAGGGAGATGCTCCTGCCTACGTTAGACCTTTAGCTTCTCTTGCTGCCGCTTTAGCTTCCTCCATGCCCCTCAGCCCCGCCAGGACCCCTGCCCCAGCCCCGCTGCCACTGGGTTCTGAACTCTGCAGTCCAGGGCAGATCTCAGCCTGGCTGCTGCCACGGGGCGGAGGGGGGCTGGTAAGGACCAAAGGGGATGGGGGAGGGGGTGCATGCGTGTCCTCTGGGAGCCCTGGCCAGGGCCATCGTGTCTTGTGTGGGAAAGAGGAGGAATTTTCCTCTGTGTGTGCAAACAGTATCCGTTTTCTCTTGTTTCCAAAGGCCGGTGACGTAACCCACTCTTCATCCATCCCTCCCCTCTGGCCTATTTTTAGCTGGCCCCGACAGCATCCTAAAAGGCTTCCAGACCTGCCTGCTCTGAGGCCATGTAGGGAGGCAGCTGTGGGGTGAGGAAAGAGAAGCTCCTGGTCTGCCCGTCTCAGGATGGAGGCGGAGAAGGACCTGCCCTCTGGGGAGCAAGGGGGATCTGTGTGGGGAGCGGGATGGGGCTCTGATGCGTCCCGGGTCTACAGGGAGCCTGGCAGGGTGACGCACTCAATCTGGAGCCTGGTTTGCGTCTGAGCCTCACCTGTCCTCACTCTGACCTTGGGCACCTGACTCTGCCTTGTTTTCCTCGCCCGTAATGTGGGGATCCTGGTGGCACCTACATTAGAGGTTGTTGTGAGGATTGAATGGCACCAGGTGGAGCAGTGCCTGGTCCCCAGTCAGCAGTCAGATAAGGCGAGCTGGCATTGTGGTGGCAACTCCTATGATTATCACCCCATCCTACCTCCAGTTAAGGCGGGGGATACACTGTGGGCCCCTGTGTGCCTTCTCCCTTCTGTCCTTTCCTGTCCAGCTTTAGCCAAGAAGATGATACATGTAAGGCCCCTGGAACAGAGCCTGGTACTTCACAAATATTAAATAGATGAGAGCTGTGTTTATTTTTTGTTTTAATATAATAAAACAGATCTGAGTTGAGACATCCAGCCCCACCCACTAACTAGCTGTGTGTCTTTGGTCAAGATATTTAACCTCTCTGAACCTCAATTTCCTGTCTGTAAGATGGGGATAATAACAGCGAGGCAGGAGATAGCTGTTGGTTCAGGCAGGCTGCAGGACAAATAGACTCCAAGACTGGAGGGGTTGGCACAATAAAAGTTTACTTCTTGCAGGGGCAAAGGAGAGTCTGAGCGTGGTGCTGGCTGCAGCCTGGCTCCTGAGAGCAGCCTCAGCACTCCCTCTTACAGAACAGAAGGAGCCGTAGTATTTGTATAGCACTTTACAGTTTGTGTGAAGCGGGGGTGGTGGTCCCTTCTGCCGTTGTCTCCCTGCAGGGGTGCTCTCATGCCTTCAGCCTGGCACATGTTAGTACCACCTGGTATTATGGTTATGGGTCAACCTGACTGACCCACCCACCCACCCTAGACTGGCAGCTCCCAAGGGACAGATGGGGATGGAGTCAGGTCCTTGCCCAGCCCGGGGACGGGCTCAGGGTGGGTGCCGGCATTGTGTCTGAGGTGGGACTGACCTCAGGAGGCCCCTCTGACCACTGTCCTTCTTGGCTTTTGCAGATGGGAGGAGGAGCTTGCTAAGCGCATGAATCTCCAGACCATGGTGGACACACTGCAGGAGGTAAGAGATCCTGGCTGGAGGAGGCTCTCAGGAGAGCCATGTGGCCGAGGGGCAGAGCCAGGGGCAGTTCCCAGCACAGCCTCAGTGCTGCGTTACCTCCTGCTCCTCAATCTCTCCTCGGTGGAGCCTCGCTTCCCCGGCCTCGGGGCTGAAGGCACCACCCAGTGTTGTGGAAAGCTCCAGTACGGGAGTCCAGGTGCTGCCCCTGGCTTGCAGGCACCAACCTGGGGCTGAGAGCTCTGAAGAGAGTGGTAGGCGTGTCACTGGGTGGGCTCCCAGCCCCAGCGGGCGCTCCATGGTGGGTCTGGGGACATTCTCTTGCTCTTCTGACTCGGCGGCTCTGTGCTCTGGGCCCTGCTCCTCACTTGCCAGCTGTGTGCTCTGGGCAGCAAACTTTACCTTCTCAGCCTTTGTTTTCCTCTCAGCCACCATTGTGGTGACCCCATGAGAAGGCATGCAAAGCTCTTTCAAGCATTAAAAAAAATTGCCTTCTGGGAGTTCCCTGGTGGCTCAGTGGGTTAAAGATCCAGCGTCGTCACTGCTGTGGCTCAGGTTTTGATCCCTGGCCCAGGAACTTCTGCATGCCGCAAGTGCGGCCAAAAAAAAAAAAAAAAAAAAAATTGCCTTCTGATATTTAAAACATTGATTTTCTACAAAATTAGAGACAGATTTAAATAATGTCAATATGTAGGAGGCAAAGGATGAACAGCCTTCTTTTTCTTTTATGACAAAAGTGCTTTCTACTGTACAAACATAACATCTGATGCTCAAATATTTGGAAAATTCAGAACAACGCAGAGATGAAAATAAAACATACCCCCAGTTTCCTCCTCTCCACTGTTGATAAGTTGGTGTGTGACCTTCCGGTCCTTTCTGTGCAGTCACACACAAGCCCTGGGTATGCATATTCGGGTCCATTGACATGTGTGACATCGCCATTCTGGAGACCAGAGATGGTCAAACACGAGCAGTTTCACATGAATGGATCTACTCTTTTAACCTATTGGGATCACTTTTACCTTCACCTGTTCTTTTTCTCTTAATGCGTGCCATGCATTTTTTTCATACAATAAGTAGTCCTTTGAGAACTGTTTTAAGCTGAGCAGTGCCCTGCAGTGAGCAAGGGTGGAGTTGGGGGGCTAGGCTGGGACGAGGTCCTTGGCACCCCTTCCTTGCCTGGCACTCAGGTGCCCGGCTCAGTTGGATATCAGGCATCCCCACCAGGGAGCCCAGCCCCCCTAAACCCTCCGCCATCTCCATCCCCCGTAGGCAGCACAGGAGGCCGAAGCCATCCAGGAGGAGATGAATGAGAAGATTGAGCGTCTCAAGGCCGAGCTGGTGGTGTTTAAGGGGCTCATGAGTGACGTAAGTGCCACCGGCAGCCAACCCCAGGCGTCATGCCCTCCCCCACACCCATCATGCAAAACGCTTCATTCACTCCGAGGCTCCAGAGCTCGGCTTCTAGTTAGAGTCCTGGCTGGCTGCGTTTGCCCCGTGAGGATGACGGATGCATCATCGGAGACCAGGCCCCCCTCCCGGCCCCCTCCCCACTTCCGCTCCCCTTGGTCTGAGTAGAGATGCATTAATCTGCTGCTTAACCCATCCTGCCCTCCCGGGGCTCCTCTGATGGTCTGTGTGTGTTTGCTCCGCCTCCTGCCAGCTCACCACGGTGAGGGCGGGTAGAGGGTGGCCTTGGGTCTCGGAGTCTGGGTGCCGTGGGGGCCTGCCTGAGAGGCTTCCGGGCCAGCGGCCTTCGGCAGGGTTGTTTTGGAAAGTTGGGACAGGCCAGTGTATGTGTCCTTGGGATGATCGGAGCCCCTCTGAGTAACCGTGGGTGTGGTGGGGGCAGCCATTGGCAACCAGGGCCTCCTTCCTGCTGGGGACCCAGTTTCCCGCCACCTTCCAGCAGTGGGTAGTATGTCAAGTCTTCAGAAAGGAGAAGGAGCCCTAGTTCAGGTGACTCAGCCTGGCGTGGTTTCTGGTCCCGACCGTCGAGAGGCTGGGGCTGGAAGAGGCCACCTGGCTTCCCCCCAGTGGGGTCCGAGGGACCCCCTCCTCGTCCAAGAGCCAGGGGAGGAGTCTCTGTGGGGGGCAGGCCGGGTGGGAAAGCAGGGAGCTCTTTCAACAGCGGGACTTGTCTTTCTTTTTTTTCTTTGCTCTGACAAAATAAACACTGACTCTGCGGCTGCTGAGAGGATGCCTTCCAGCCCTTAGGGAGACCGGCAAACACCGTCTCACATTGTTTAGTTGGCGCCGAAGCCCTTAGCTCCCAGAGTCCCCCCGCCCCCTGCCCTGAACCTGAGCGGCTGTCCCGACCCTTCCACCCAGAAAAGGCTCAAGGCCCTCTTTGGACTCCCGGGCCTCCCGCCTGACACCTAGGGCTCCCCGCCGCCTCCGCCCAGCTGGAGCCAGGGAGCACCCCCACCCGCCCCCACGCTTGCTCCATCCCTCGCTCACGTAACCCCCTGCTGTCCTCCCTGCAGCCCATGACAGACCTGGACACAAAGATCCAAGAAAAGGCCATGAAGGTGGACATGGACATCTGCCGCCGAATCGATATCACGGCCAAGCTGTGCGATGTCGCACAGCAGCGGAACTCGGAAGACGTGTCCAAGATCTTCCAGGTGACTAGGGCCGCCCTGCTCACCAGCCGCCACTCCACCCTGCCTGGCCACCCCGTTTCCCTCACACCCCCTCCCCCCCCAGGTAGCGTTCCCCCAGCCCTCTGGCCGCCGCAGGAAAACATAGACTCAGGGATGCGTAGACGGATAGGCCTGTCTGACTCCATCATCAAGGCAGACCACGTCATCACATGGCTGAGGACACCACCCACCGGGATGGGTGGGTGGGGGAACAGGCTCCAGGAAGGAAACGGCAGAGCTGGGACCAGGACTCAGGTCTGATCTGCCAGGGCTTGGTCCGTCCGACCACTGGGTCCACTGCCCTGCTTCCTGGCTCTTCCTTTGGGAACCAGAACAGGGTGCCAGGGCCATGGTCGGGGAGCCCTGGCCAAGGCTCTGGGAGCGCTGGGTGAGCTGACCTGAGCCCTGGCCCGTGAGCCTCAGATTTCAGAAGAAGAGCCCTTGCCCACTGACTCTTCTCCGTTTCCACAGCGGACACTCTCGATGCTCCCCTCCCCCATGCCGACGAGCAAGTGTGTGTGTCCTGGGCAAAGGCAATGGGTTAGCACTGGCGAGGGTCCTCCCGGGAGGGCCCGGGGGCTCGTCCAGCTGCTCGAAGGGCCTGTGTCATTCTCTGAAGGCTGCTTCTTGAGTTCGGGGTTGTGGTTTGGCTTTTGCTTGAGCCCAGGGCCATGTGGTGTGCTGTCGCTTGAAGTGTATGACTTTGGATGTTGTGGGGTGAGGTCTGGACTTCCGCCGGGCCCATTATCCATCTTGTGCCTTCTTACTGCCCTTCAGCGGCAAAGCAGGGGAGACCATTTCAGCCTTTGTCTGGTTTGTCGTGTCTTGTCTGCTTGGCGTGGAGGCTTGTTGAACCTGGGGCTGTCTGCCTGTAGGTCACCTTTGCATGTGAGCAGATGACCCTGGGAAGCCTAGGGCCGTCCATGCCTCTGTCAGGGGCTCTCTGTCTCTCTGGCTGGCTCTGAGACACCCTGGGTGACGCGGTGTCCCAGCCTGGCCTCGTCCCAAATCATGGGGCTGCCTCCCTGGTGAAGGGGTGAGCTGAGCTGGCCCAACCACCCGGCATCCCAGGGGAGGGAAGGGTCCAGGCCATCTGTTCCTCCATCCTGCATGTCTCCCTCCCACCTCACGCTTCCTGCTAACGCCGCCTGCTTCTTAGACGCCCTGCGCATCTATCCTGCGGCGGCTGGCCCCAGCCACCTCCATCCATCCCATGGGACGCCGGCCCCCTTCCCAGTCCACCCGCCCTCCATGCAGGCTGAGCCTCCCAGTTAACTGGATCTCTTCCTTTCCGGGTCAGGTGGTCCCCAAAAAGAAAGAGCGTAAGGTGGCTTCAGACGATGACATCTCCGAGCAGGACGGGGAGGTGAACCGGTTCTCGGACGACGAGGTCGGCTCCATGAACATCACGGACGAGATGAAACGCATGTTTAACCAGCTGTGAGTATCCCGGCTGCTCAGGCGCTTGGGGGGGCCCTGGTGCAGGGGTGGCAAACCAGTGGCCGGGGCTGAAAGTCGCCTGCAGGTGTTTGGTTGGCCAGCATGGTGTTCTAGAAAGAATTTGGATTCATTTCCAACAGTTAGCATTTGGGGAGTTTTACATTTTCAGAAAGGGCCGAATGGCGGTCCTATTTGTGGGTGACTCTTTTAATCAAGACGTAACTGATGTGTAACTTGGTGTTAGTTTCAGGTATGCAATGTAATGATTTGATGCTTCTGTGTGTGGGGAAATCACCACAATAAGTCTAGTTCACCTCCATCACCATACAAAGTTGGTTTTTTTGGTTATTTTTCCCTCTCGGGATGCACTGCTGCCTGGGTTAGAGGCAGAGTCTGGGCTGGGGAGGGTCAGTGGTGGGCTTGAGCCGGCTTGGACCAGCTCGTGAAAGCGGATTGTATGCATCTCTGCCCACACCAGGTTCAGGGGTAGCACATTTGTAGCTTCAAATTGGCTACAGTGGGAAATTGCCACATGCTGCCAGTGTGAGCAGCCCTCTCCCGCCCCTCTCGGACAAGCTGGTCTACTAGAACCTCGCTGGGTATGGTCTTCTGGGGCAGGGATGCAGTGTACTTGCAATCCTGATCCATCTTCGCTCTAATCCGTGCAGTATCCGCGGGCGGGGTGGGGGAGGGGAGGGGAGCAGCCAGCTGCGGGCCTTGGCTGACTCACCTGAGGCCTTGAGTCAGAGGGCAGGCTGGGACTGGGCCTCTGGAGTCCACCTTTCCCTCTGCCCCACTGGCCTGCTCTCACCTGCTCTCTCCCCAGAATCCCTTGTAGTTGGGCCCTGGGGCCCTGGGAAGTCAGCTCTTGCCCAGGATGCCATCCTCCCTCTCCACCCCTATGTCCCGTCCCTCCGCCCCCTTGCATCTGACTCTCAGGGCCACACACGCCTTCTGGCCTGATGTCCCTTCCTGGGACGCCTGGGTTTCCAAAAGCAGGGCTGGATTCGAGCACTTGGCTCTAATGAGCCATCACAAACCTCCCGGGGCCCTCCAGGAGGGCACCCCTAATCATCTGGTGCTCCTGCCTCATACTCCTTTCAAGAGCCAGGGGCACAGGCCTGTCCCATTGGTTCCTGCACTGCTCGGGGAAGCAGAGTCCAAGGATCACTCCATCCGGTCCCCTTATGGCCTAGGGAGGACACTGAGGCTCAGAGAGAGCTGTGTGAGTGGGGACAGAGCCAGGCCCCCAAATTTTGGTCCAGTGCTTTGCTCCCAACTGGCTGTTTTCCTGCTCAGAAGGATTTTCCCTCTTGTTTCCCTTGCCATACTCGCTCCACTCTGGCGACTTAGGAGTCAGAGCTGGCAGGATGGTTTGACGCTTCGGATACCTGCTGTTTCCTTGAAACAGAACTAAGACGGGGCTGTGTCTGGGAGGTGGGGGTTGTTGCTGTTTTAAGGGTAACAAGAGGACTCCTAGATTCTTCATTATCTTTTGAGCTTGACTCCCCTTCTCACATCCCCCCATTCTCATATGCTCGTATTTCGCTGACGAGAGCGGCTTTGGGAGAGAACCCTTGGCCGACGTGGGTTTTCTGAACGTTGCTGTGGGCCTTCCTGAGTGTAGGGCAGGGTTGTATGCCCCAGAGACACAGCTGGGTTCATCTGGTTGAATTCAAGGGCTTCTCTGAAGAAACCGTGGTCCCCGGTTTTCATAAAGTCACCAGGAATTCCCAGGCTGCCCAGGAAGGGGGTGCTCTAAAGAGCTGTGCTCCCGTGTGTGTGAAGGAACTTGCTGATGCTGCAGAAATGGGCACCTGAGCATTGCCAGGTCTGAACTGGGTT
This sequence comes from Sus scrofa, assembly GCF_054392235.1. Taxonomy (NCBI): domain Eukaryota; kingdom Metazoa; phylum Chordata; class Mammalia; order Artiodactyla; family Suidae; genus Sus; species Sus scrofa. The sequence goes on along the minus strand of NC_139388.1, from coordinate 81,865,784 downwards.
CAGTATCCAATTGCATTCATCTGGTTGTAAAGCTAAGTTCAAAAAATATATATCCTCTGATCACCCCTCCTCCCTTGTAGTTGAGCCAAGGCCGCACCGGCAGACCGCACCCTAGGTGGGGCCCTGGCCCCCTCCCACCGACGTCTCCGCTAGCTATGGGCTGAGACCCAAGCCACAAGCTGCCCCCCGGCCAGTTCCTCTGAAGTCTTTGAATAATGCACCCGTGTCAGGGCTGTTTTGTTTTGATCAAAATCGGTTGCTTGGGCTTCAGACCAAGGAGAAGGGGAGGAATTTGCTACTTTCTCTGCTACAGTAGGCAGCCCTCTTCCTCAGCCCTGCCCTCCAGGTCTGGGGGGAGTGGGGGCACCTCTTCTGAGCCCTTTCTCTTGTCCAGCTTCCTGTCCTTTCTTGTTCCTCATTACTCAGCTGGGGTTTCCTTCGGGTCCCGGCCACTGGGAAGGAAGTGAAGTCAGCAGTCTAGTATGTGATGCGGCAATGGGTCCACCAGTGACCCAGGGGCTCTCCTGGAGCTGCTGCTCCTCCCTCTCCCACCCGCCAGGCAGTGCCTCCCCCTGGGCCCCCTGCAGCCCTGCTCCAGCTCTGGTCCCTGGATGCAGGGAGCCACCTGCAGGCTCCTGCAGGAACTGCTTTTTGGTGGGGAACCTGGCTCCAGGGGGCGCTCTGGGCAGCTCTTTTCCTGGAATTCTTGGGCTCTGCCTAGGGGCCTATGGTCAGCAAGTTGAGAGCAATGCTCTGTAGGACCCAGGAGGTAATTGAAGGAGTGAGCGTGGGCAGTGAGGAGCCTGGGGATGGGAGTCTGAGGACTTGGGACCTACATATTCCTCTGCGGCTGATTCACTGCGTCAAATGAATGAATGTCCTACAGACCTCAGGCTTCCCATCGGAATAATGGGCATTTGAGGTGACTGGTTTTTATGGTCCTCTCCAGTTGGGGCAACTAGTGCATCTCCAGAAACCCCAGTTCCTACATGGTCCATCATCCTCCCTTCCGGGTCTAGTGAATAGGGGAGCCCAGAAATCGCTCCAGCTTTGCATTCAAATCTGATTTCCAGCATGTATTGTTCTAGAAGTCCACCTAATCCCTCTGTGCCTCAGTTCCTCACCCTGTAACATGGGACTAATGATCACACTCACCTCATAGGACTGTTGAGAGGATGGAATGAATTGCATTTGAATATGCTTAGTGGCCGGTCTCGTGCTCAGCACATAGTAGGTGCTTGGTGATGTTCTGATGGGAGGAAAGAGCTGTAGGAAACAGAAAGATCTGCCTAGTTTCTGGTACAGGCTAGCTATGTGACTTTGGACAAGTGAATTATTCCTTCTGAGCCGCAATTTCTTAGTCTGTAAAATGGGAATGAGAGTACCCACCTTTCCGAGTTGTGAAGAAGATGATACGAATCACCCCGGGCATAGTAGGGGCTCCAGAAATGAGCTGGTAAATGCCTGGAAAACAGTCACGAGATTGGACTCTGGAGAAAAATATGTTTAGCCTCCATTAATGAAGGCCTGGCATCTTTAGGAATATACACTTTAAATTGTATAAATAATATGTAAATACATTTTGCATTTGGGAATTCCTGTCGTGGCGCAGTAGTTAACGAATCCGACTAGGAACCATGAGGTTGCGGGTTCAATCCCTGGCCTTGCTCGGTGGGTTAAGGATCCGGTGCTGCCGTGAGCTGTGGTGTAGGTCGCAGACGCGGCTCGGATCCCGCGTTGCTGTGGCTCTGGCGTAGGCGGGTGGCTACAGCTCTGATTCAACCCCTAGCCTGGGAACCTCCATTTGCCATGGGAAGTGGCCCTGGAAAAGGCAAAAAGACAAAAAAAAAAAAAAATACATTCTGCATTTGAAAAGACTTAAATTCCATGGAGCAGGTGCATGTCCCCTTTGGCCACCGTCCCCTGTCTTTTTGGGTGGCCACTTGGCAGGAGCCTGCCCATCAGGGCAGTGGCCCTCGCTATCCCCTGTCTAGACCCCTGGAGCCTGGCTTCTGTTCAGTCATGCCCTCCCGTGTCTCCCCGTAGGCGAGAGACCTTTGACTTTGACGATGACTGTGATAGCCTCACATGGGAAGAGAATGAAGACACGCTGCTGCTCTGGGAAGACTTCACCAACTGCAATCCGACCATCGACCTGCAGGGCGAGGTGAGCCGGGCCCAGCTTCCCAGAGGATTGATGGTCCCTCATCCCTGTTCTTTCCCTGAGACCCCAGCGCCCGGCTAAGTTGTCCCCTCTGTTCTGTTTTCCCAGCAAGAGGAAAACCTGGGCAACTTGATCCACGAGACGGAGTCCTTCTTCAAGACAAGAGACAAGGAGTACCAGGAAACGATAGGCCAGATCGAGGTGAGGCGCCCCCTGGCAACCTGGTTGAGACCCCCTGGTGGTTAAGTGCCCACATGGACGGGGGCTGGTAGAGCCGGACAGACACAGGATCTGGAGTTGGGATGTCTAGGGATCCCCTGCCTGGCCCTGGGCAAGTTCCACCTATCCTAGAGCCTCAGTTTCCTAATCTGTAAAGTGGGGGTGGTGGTCCCTGTCTGCTCCAGAGAGGTTTATTTCAAAAGTTATTGGACTGAGGAGTTCCCATCGTAGCTAGGCAATAATGAACTCGACTAGAAGCCATGAGGACACGGGTTCAATCCCTGGCCTCACTCCGTGGGTTAAGGATCTGGTGTTGCTTCGAGCTGCAGTGTAGGTTGCAGATGTAGCTCGGATCCCACGTTGCTGTGGCTGTGATGTAGGCCAGCAGCTGTAGCTCCGATTTGATCCCTAGCCTGGGAACCTCCATATGCTGTGGGTGCGGCCCTAAAAAGACCAAAAAAAAAAAAAAAAAAGGTTATTTAACTGAGATGGCGATCTCAAAATAACAAGACCTGATATTTGAGTGACATCAAGTGACGCTGGGCACTCAGTCAGCCCTTTACAAACACACCCTCCCTGGTAGCCACAAGTGCCTAGAGGGACCTAGGTGCCTTCACCCTATGCAGTAGGTACTGTGCGCCCCCATTTTATAGGGGAGGAGATGACATTAAAAAGACCAATTGGGGAGTTCCCTCTGTGGCACAGTGGGTTAATGGTCCGGCTTGTCTCTGTAAGGGCACTGGTTCCATGCCTGACCCAGGGCAGTGGGTTAAGGATCCGGGGTTGCTTCAGCTGTGGTGTAGGTTGCAGCTCCAGCTCAGATTTGATCCCTGGGCTGGGAAGGTTCATATGTCGCGGGGGCAGCTGAAAAAGAAAAAAAAAAAAAAGAGAGAGAGAGAGCCCAAGTGAGTTGCCCAAGGCCCCCCAGCAAGGAAGCAGCCTTCAAGCCCAGTTCTCCCTGCCCTGAAGCCTGTGCACTTGGCCACCTCTATCAGTGAGAGTCACTGATGTTGTCACGCTAGACAAAGAGGAGGCCAGCTCCTTCCCTGGGGGATGTGTCACTTTTGGAGGAGAAGGGTCAGAAACAAGAGACTGCAGAAGTTTTCTAATCCAGCCCACCTAGAGGAGTGCAGGGACGCTGGGTGGCGTGGAGTCGCTAGGGCTGCCCCTGTGGTTGCTAAGCAACCATTCCCCTTCCACCAGAAGCAGTTCCAGGGGCCCTAGACCAGTAGCAGAGAGCAGAGGGAGGGCCTTGAGGGCGTGGTGTCCCAGGGTGGCCCCGATGCCACCACCACTGAGGCTGGGAGGCTGCTGAGAGGTCTGCTGGGAGGATGACCCGGCATCCCCTTCATCCCATGTTGGTTCCTCTCAGCTGGAGCTGGCCACGGCCAAGAGCGACATGAACCGACACTTGCATGAGTACATGGAGATGTGCAGCATGAAGCGGGGCCTGGACGTGCAGATGGAGACCTGCCGCCGGCTCATCAAAGGCTCCGCAGACAGGTACCCGGCCCTGTCCTCCCTGGCGATGCTATGGTGGTGACCTGGGGGGGGGGGCAGGCGGTGAGGGTGTTTGTGGGGCTGCAGCTTATAGCCTGGCCATTTCATTTGCCCAGCCCCTCTGTCCATCTGTCCGTCCACCTGTCCACGGGTCTAGTGACTACTGGCCACTTACTGTGTGTGGATGCCTTCCACATCTAAGTTCATGCGACTCCCACCACGATCCGGCCCCTATTGATGCAACAGCTACTGTGCAAGGCTTGCTCTGTGCAAGGCCACGAGGACACAGTGATGACCAGAACCGTCACAGCCCCTGCCCTCCTGGAGCCCATGCCCCACTTCCTGCTGAGTCGGTGGGTGGAGGCAGTGAGCTGGGCTCAAGTGTGTCCATAGGAAGCAATTTTCCATTCTTTTCCAAGGCCACGTGGGTGTGTCCCCAGGAGACAGATATGTACCTGGCCTCTTTTATGTGCCGGGGGACATCAAAATAAAGACAGAGCCCCTGCCCTCAAGGAACACACAGCCTCTTGGGGGAGACAGACCTGCGAATAATAAAACGAGATGATACATGTAAAATGCTTGGCATGAAGCACAGATGCTTCTCTTTATGACTGTCCTTGCAGGCTGTGGTTTGGGCTCTAAGAGTGGGAGAGGCAAAGGGAAGTTGTGTGTGTGTGTGGGGGGGGGGCGCTTAGCATGTCACACCATTGGCGGCTTGATTCCCAGAACCCACTGCTGTTATCTCCGTTGTTCAGATGGAGGTGCGTACATGTAGGCAGGGAAAATAGTTTGTCCCCAACCCCCTGGCTCACCAGTGACAGCCAGAATTTGCACCCTGTGCTATTAAACCCTATGCTGTATGGCCTCCCTTTGAGCTCCGAGTTACTTGCCCAGGCCTGTGTTAGATGATGGTCGGGTAAGAACTGAACTTGACCCACGGTTCCTGCTCCCAAGGAGCTCTCAGCACCAAGGGCAATTAGAGAGGCTGGCGCAGGGCATCCAAAGAGGTCTCAAGCGCCACGTTCAACTCCTGAGCTTCCAAGATTCTAGGGAAAGCAGAGCAAGGGTGGGTCTCAGGGCAGGATCCTCCTCTGAGGTTAGGTTTTCCAGGAGTGGTTGCTCCATCTTTCCTGCTCTCTGAGTCCCTTCCATGGTCCCCAGGCTGCCCACTGATGTCCCCCATTCTCTTGTGCCTTCCAGGAATTCACCGTCCCCCAGCTCCGTGGCCAGCAGTGACTCAGGAAGTACAGACGAGATCCAGGACGAGTTTGAGCGGGAGGCGGATGTGGAGCCCATGGTCAGCTGATGACTGAGGCCCCCCCAGCCCGTGCCTGGTGGTCTTGGTGATGGGCCCTCTGCCACCCTCTCCCCACGGGGCCGGGAAGGCTCCTCGGAGTGGGGTCCAGTCCTCACCACGCAGACTTCCTTTGCCCTCCCTTCTCTGGAGGCCCCGAGGGACCGCTGCTTCCTTCCTCCCTCCCTCCCTTCCGCCCACCAGTGCCCCTCTCCATCCACCCACCCAAGGAATGGTGCTGTCAATTTCTATTGTTCTCCACGTTACAAATGCAGACTTCTGTCCGGACGATGCGGTGTTAACTGTGCCTTTTCCCTTAAGCTGAGCCACTTTGAGCTCCAAAGAATTATTCCTAGCAGGTGTTTTTATACAAAACTCTAAGGTGAGGGCGGGGGCCCCTGGCGTGTTCAATGCCATTTTCTACCCTCCCACCTGCTCCTCCGATTGGCCATAAACTCTGCCCTCCCTCCTCTGCTGCAGTTGGGCTTGGGATGGTCAACCTCCCCCCAGGAAGGAGCTTTTTGCCTTTTTGACCTTTCCAGGCCTGGGTGGGGACTTCCCAAGGGTTCGTTACTTTACCAAAAGAGAGAAAAGAAGGAGGGGGGGGAGACAAATTTTTATTTTGTGTTTTTGGATCGAGTGGCAAAAGCAGAGGGACAAGGCACTGTGGGGGAAGGTGGAACCTCACTGTGTTTAAACTACTATGCAAAAAACAAAACAAAAAAAGCAGCTTGCCTTATACTGTTGTGGAAGGTAGGCCCTCTCCCAGGTCCCTGCTTCCCCTGGAGCTGGGAGGGAGGCCGAAGCTAGAGTGATGTCTCTCGAAAACTCTTAGGGTGAGCACTGACTTGGGAGGGCTTTGGGTTGAGGTTGGTAGTGAGGCCTGGGTCCTGCGAGGCCCCCAGCCACCCGGCCGCTTGCTTTCCTGGAACTTCTGTGGGTTGTGGGGGGAGGTGTCTTTTATTGTCCTGATGATGACTTTTTTTTTTTTTTCTCAGCCAACAATAAGAGGTTATAGATCTGTCATTTCTCTGTGAGAAAGTCTGAAGGGGGCCAGGCCTGGCGTCCACCCACCTCCATCACGGAGCTGGGTCAGTACCGCCTGCCATCTTGGTTCTCCCCCACTGGGCCCCAGTCGCCCACTGTTTGGCCCTTGGAAGGCACTGGAAGAGGAAAGGGAGAGAGGTAGCAGGGCTGCTGGCAGAGAGGAGGTGGGGGAGTCGGAGCTCTGCTCATGGACATATGCTCACCTCTTTCCATAATTCTTTGATTGACCAGCCGGTTGGGGAGTTAATCTGAGCCAGTGTCTCCCCAGACTTGAGTGGGCCTGAGTCAAAGGCACTGTGTGGAGGCTGCCCCCAAATCTCAACTTGGAGCCAGCAGAACAGACTTTGCTTTTTGTTTTTAATTTCTGTTTTGAACCCACTCCTGTGGGTGTGATTTTTGGTTTTCTTGGCTCAGGCGCTCCCCCTGGAGGTGAAAGGAGCAAAATGTGCCCAAGGAACAGAACCCCTGGCTCTTCGCAGCTTGTGTCTGCAGGCAGAGGAGGGGCTCCGGCCTTGAGTAGATGAGGCCCCGTCTTTCCTCCCCAGGGTACCAGTGACCTGTAAGGGCGTCCTCTCTCTTCTGTTTTCCCCACCTGTTTTTCAGTCTTAAAACTAATGTACATTATGTTCGTAATATATGCATATATATATATATATAAATATGGAGAGAGAGGAGAGTGTTAGTGATTGTGTGTCATTTTTATTTATCAGAACTTGGTGGCCTTTATTGTGAATTTTTCCTTTTTTTTTTTGTTGTTGTTGTTGTTGTTGTTGTTGTTGTTGTTGTTGGGGGAAACCTTCTACTGGTTCTCTGTGAAAGTCTGGCTGAAAGCCTTCCGTTCCTAGCATCTCTTATTAACCAAACAGTCCCTTGTTAGGTACGTGAAGGGACGATGGTTTTTTTGGAGGAGATTCTGCCCCTTCCCCTCCTCCTCATTAACCCTTGTTCTAAAGGTTACAGGGTTCAAACATACCTGGTTATTATTGTCATGATTGTTATTGTTGGTTTTTTTTTTTTTTTTAATTTGTATTTTAACCAAAGGTTACCAGAGCCAGTTGGGCTTGGACCTCAGCTGCTGAAAAGATTTTCCGTTTCCAGGAGGGCGGGAAACTAACCGCCCCCTGGCCCTCCTCTGACCAGGATGAGGGAGGCATCCAATGCCAGGGGCAGGCAGGCAGAGTGGAAGCTGGCCCTGGGTTGTTTCTCAAGGTGGTGGGAGGGTGACCTGTCTTTAGAGTTAAGACAATAAGGCAACAATATAAGTATTTGGGGGTAAGGAAGGTTACCATGGTGACTGGTGTCCAGTAGTATTATTTTTGCTTTTCCCCTTGGATACATAGGATGTTTGTCTTTGGGGGCTTAGGGTACTCCGAATTTGCCTAGGGTGTATGGAAACGGCGGGAGCCAGAGACAGATGCTGGCCAGAAAGATCCATCCTGATGGTTTTCAATAGCTGTTCTCCTGGGGGAGCAAGGACGTGGGGCAGGCAGAGGGGTGGACAGCAAGAGTGTTGGTGACCTGCCTCCTGGGTACGGTCCTGGGTCTTAACATGTCTGCCTCCCTCTCCATCCAAGTTCTTTTTTGAGTTAGTTGCCAGTGGGCCCTGCTTGTTCCCTCGCCATGAGCCCACAGCTTGCCAAGAAAGACCCCAACGCTCGCTGGGGCAGCACCAGGTCCAGTTGGGACAAACTGGTCCGTCCTTTGTAAAGCTGTAAATACTTTATTTCGGTTTTCTATTTCTCAGCCCAGTGTCATATTGACATTGGTATTTTAGAATTGTTCTCAGATGGGCTCTCCTGTGCTGCCCTCTCTCACTCTCCTATTTTGGGGGGTTTTATAAAAAAGAGAGGATTGGGGAGGGGCAGGGAGTGTAGCTTCTTTTTGGCTCCCTGGCTGTGGAACACACACACACACACACACACACACACACTACTCTGAGACTCTTAACAGGGAAAAACATGATTTGCAAGTAAACACATTGTGTTTTCTTGTGGTGACACGTCCAGAGGTCTCCGACAGGCCCAGCTGTCTTGGACTTGGCTCTGTTGGTGTAGCTCAGATGAAACCACTTTGGCTTGGGATGGGGGAGGGGGTGTGGGGCAGGGGGTAATATAAAGTGTAACTTAAGCTAAATGTAATCTATTTATAAAGCAAGAGACTCTCATCTATTTTTATGAAAGGAAAGGTTTTTTTTAAATCTAGGGTAGGCAGTTGTGGTAGCCCAGCGTTTTTCTGTGGACAAGGTGCATGTTGCTGCTGGATTTAATATCATCAGTTCCCCTCACCCTGTTTCCCCATCCTCACTGCCTCCTCACCCACACCCAGGAGCGGCTTCAGCAGAGCGGAGTGCCCCCCTCACCCCGTTTCCCTGTCCCTTGATCCCCCAGCTCCTTGGTCCTTGGAGGCCTAGGGGATGGGCACTTGTGGGAGTGGGTGGGCAATGGGGCATTCAGAATGGAGACGGGTGGTGGGAGGGGAAAGGGGTGCTGGGTAGGGGACACGCTCTGCTTCAGCCCTGGCCTGCCCAGACCCATTTCCCAGTCAGCTGCGTTTGGGAGAGGGTTGAGAAGCAGCAGAGTGTGGGTGGCGGTGGCTGTTGGTTCAGGGAGCGCACGGCTTCCTTGGGGCCTGGGCTCCTGTGGGTCCCGGGTGGTCAGGCAGCTGGAGCAGGAGTGGAAATGCCATGAGATGCCCATGGCCCAGCCCTGGCTGTGCTTCCCCCAGGCCAACGCCTGGGATATCATCCTTGATAATGCTCCTCCAGAGCCCTGGATGAGGAACTAAGGTGTTGGGGGCTTCCTTATACCCTGTCCCACCTTGGGACACTGAGCTGTGGTTCTAGAAGGGCCTTCAACTAGAGTGGTTAGTCTGGAGGCGGCCAGGGAGGGGTAAAGGCAGAGTCTCTCTGGAAGGGAATTTTCCACACGTGGAAGATTTCGGGCTCAGGGTGAGCTGTGTGTTAGTTTTGGGCAAACCCCTCACTGTTCCCCCCACCAGGCTGTCAAAGAAATGAAGCAAAGGCACGCTCACCCAGACCCCTTCGTGAACATTTTAGCATCTACCTGATTTTTAGTCCCATCTGGGGAGACTTTCTATCCCCATGTCCCATCCCACCCCACTGTGGCTGTTTGTCTGCCAGCTGGGTCTAGCGTCGAGGGGAAGGGGGGTGTTTATACTCATTGAAAGACTACTGATCCTACCGGAAACCAACCTGTTTACTGTACTGTTGTAAATATCATGCCCTTTATATCCTGTATATTGGCTTCTTTTAAATAAAGTGAAATGTCTTGGAATTGATCGTGCTTTTTTTTTTTAAATTTTTATTAAGGATGGGAATTCCCTTTGTGGCTCAGTGGTTAATGAACCCAACTAGGATCCATGAAGATGCGGGTTCGGATTCTGCATTGCTATGGCTATGGCATAGGCCAGCAGCTGTAGCTCTGACTGGACCTCTAGCCTGGGACCTTGCATGTGCCGCAGGTGCGGCCCTAAAAAGCAAAATAAATAAATAAGGGTTAAAGTGGCGATGAGGGAGGGACAAGACAGAGGGCCACATAAAAACTGTAAAACAGTAATTAGCCAATTAGTGATCAAATGCAGAAATGTCATATCACCTGTTATAGTTGCACCTCACAACGAAATCTTTGGAAGTAGTTAAAGCAGGAATTATCTTGCGCATCTTACCGAGGAGGACGAGTGAGCCACAGAGATCACAGACTGAATAACTGGCACAGGCTGGTTTGGAATTGAGGTCCTATTAATCACATTGACCCCATTTCTTAAACCTCCTCACAGTGTCCTTGAAAGGCCACCTCCCAGGCCCTGGATTTGACACCATCCAATGTTCTAGTTTCTTCTTGCTAATGCCTGAATTCAGGGAGACATTGGCCTGTGTGATCTGGGCTCCATGACTAGGGTTTTCTTTAAGGGTGAAGAAAAATGGCCACCACCAATCCCGATTTACTTTTACCATTGCTAAGACTTGCACTTGTTGTATAGTTGGTTCTATGAATCTGCAAGTTTCGCATCCTCAGATAGGGAGGGCTGACTGTACTGTGCCCTTTTCTGTAAGTGACTCCAGCAAAGCTGGATTTCCTGGAACCAGTCTCCCACAGACACTGAGGGACGATTGTTCTTTCTTTTTCCCCTTCCCCACTCTAAGTTCCCCAAAGTGCCTGAAAGAGTGTGACTTTCTGAAGAAAGAGGAGTAGCATGAAATAATGAGGGCATCCTAAGGTGGATATTATTACCCCCATTTTATAGACATGGAAACAGGCTCAGTAAGGTTATGTCTTTTGCCAATGACAGGGATAAACTACCATGAGCTTTGGAACTCTAATGACTCCTCAGCGGGTTCTGGGTACACTCTGCTGGAAAACATTTAAACAGATACATTAGAAGAATGCATTAGAAAAACCATAACAGCACTTTAGGAATAGAATGCGCCCTTAAGATTCTGTCCTCAGGAAGACTTCAGAATCCCAGTATTAAATAACGTTCATCACGGAAGTTCCCGTTGTGGCTCAGCGGTAAGGAGCCCGACCAGTATCCATGAGGATGCAGACTGGATCCCTGGCCTCGCTCAGTGGGTTAAGGATCCAGCGTTGCTGTGAGCAGTGCTGCAGGTCGTAGGTGCAGCTCCGATCCCACGTTGCTGTGGCTGTGGGGTAGTAGGCCGGCAGCTGCAGCTCTGATTAGACCCCTAGCCAGGGAACTTCCACATGCCGCGAGTGTAGCCATAAAAAAGACCTAAGTGAATAAATAAATAACGTTCATCAGGCAAACAACTTCTCCAAGAGAAAAATTGAAATTGTGCTCTAGGTTGCAAAAATAAAGGCTTTGAAGGACAGCCTGAGCATAGGATGGCTCGGGTTTTATCTTCTTTTGATCGTAATCTGCAACGAAGCAGGCCGATTTATCTAAGCTTTAGGCCACAGGAAGCTTTTTGGGTGGCCCCGCTACAGGCCCGGAGATGGAGAGAGAGGGCGGCTGGGTGCCAGCCAGGAAGCCAGAACTAGGGACAGCAGGCTCATTCCAGGGGCTGCAGCCTCTGAGTAGAGGCAGGGGGCTGGCTGCAGAGTGGCCTTGCAGGGTCAAGAGTCTATCGTCCACAAATCAAGGGCAGCTAGAGTGGTGGGGCCGGGACTCAAGCAGCACCTGACCCACAGACCCGCGGTCCTTCCGCTCCGCCTCACACGTGCTCCACTCCCGCTTTTTCATTGGCTGTTTCAGCCCCTCTATCCCGGCCTAAGAAGACTGCAACATGACCACACCTCTGATTGGTCCAGGAGCTCCCATGTGTCACTCTGATTGGTCGGTGGAGCTCACTCCCTCTGGCCCTCGGCCCTTTTGGAGGCCGGCTGGGTCAAACCATAAAGAGGGGAGGGGGAAATATGAACATTTCAAGGATTCTCTTTTCAGTTATTTTGTTCTTTGTCATATAATACTCTTTATAATGCCATGAAAAGAGAATTATTTTGTTAGTAGAAGGTAAATATAGAGATATTTCTGTAGAGCTCTACTTTGAGGACGGCCGGAGTGATAGGTTCTCCCCTATGTTCGAGGTGGTGCGCTCCGGGCGGGGCCGCGCCTTCTCTCAGCTCCGGGGGCGAACGGTCCAGCGAGCAGCCGCGCCTTGAGCTCGAGATGCTGCTGTCGCTGCCCGCGCTCCGCCGTGCCCTGTTGGCTCGCCCCTGGAGGGCGGCCGGGTGAGTGAGCACCGGGCCTGGGGAAAACCCTAGCGGCACCTAATGGCCGAGGGTCCCGGGGTGGGGGTGGGGGGGGGGGTCGCTGGGCGCCTCCCGGTGCGGGACTCCCTCCTTGCCAGACCCTTGCCGGTTTTCCCAGGGGCTCTCCTCCGGCGGGTGACACTTCCTCAGGTGCCGTCCGACCGCTGCCTAGGCCTTCCTCCCACTGCGATCTCCCCGTCTCCCAAAGGCGGTCGCCTTCCTTCATCGAGGGGCATCCCCTTCCTGAGTCTTGCAGCGTGTTGGTGTAGCTCGGTGCTCTTGTGGCTCCCTCGCTTAGAGTTTAGCCTCCAGTCACTCTTCTTTCTCCTGGTATTGGGTCTTCGAAATTTGCACACGGCCGGAGTTTTGTGGCTTCCTCTGAGGGCACCTCTATTTTTAGCACACCCCGCTTCTTAGCTCCGCACCCTCTGTCTTACATTCAGGACCCATCCTCGGGCTTCTTTGGGTCCTTTCTCCGTCTACGAGCATTTCTATTTCTCGCTTTTCTTTTTCTCCTTTTTTTCAAGTCAAGTGTTGGGGAGAAAGAAAAGGAGACCTTTTGGATTTTTTTCCTGATAGGTGGAACAATAATACTTACGGGGTGTGTATAGAATGCCAAACCTGTGCTAGGTCCTTGGGGCATGTGCCTTACTGTGATGGTGAATAAATGCGTTAGTACATGTAAAGTGCAGTGAACAGTACCTGGCACCTAGGCAGTGCCCAGTTACTATTAACCACGATCATTATTATCACTCATGTTTAACCTTCTCCTGGGTAGCTGTTATTCCAAATTACAGATGAAGAAACCCGGGTGTAGTTTCAGAGTGGAGCTGCCCTACAAATCCAGGTTTGCAAATCCCCACGCTGTGGAGTTGGGTTCCTGGACCCTTGCCCACTCAGTGATACCTGTTCTCAGAGCCCCTTTCTGCCCTTGGTCTTGAGGAGGGTATGGGTAGAGCACAGATCCTGCCCCAGAGAGGCCCATAGACTGGTGAGGCTGCATGCACCCTTTTGGACCCGAGTTTCTGCTGGTCTCTGTTTCAGAGCTGGACAGCTCCTGCCCCCAGTTTGCGTTTTGTTTGCCCGACCCCTAGGACTGTGGCCAGCCCTGTCTCTCCTGCTGGCTCAGCCATGCCTGTTCGGAGTTAATCAGTGTCCCAAGGGATAGTGCTGGGGTGCCCTGGGCATGGATGAGTTTCAGCAGGGCAGCGTATTCTCTGGGAGTGGGGAGAGGTGGAAGACAGGGTAGAGAAGGGGACATGGAAGAGAAGGGCCCTTCCAAACCAAGACCAGGGGCCACGCTCACCAACGTGATCCCATTTGTTGGCCTCTCCCTGGACTCTGAGACTACCCATCTCAGACCCTAGATGAAAGCTGCCTAGATTCACGTGTTTACTGATTACCCACGTGTGCAAGTGCTGTGCTAGACATTGCAGGGAGGGGTACCCAGGGGATTTGCTTGTGGATGGGGGCCCTCTAAGAGTTTTCAGTTTAATGGGGAAGAGAGCCTTAGGCAAAACAAACAAACAAACAAACAAAACACTCAAAAAATCCTCTAATATCTGGTAGAAAGAAATCCATATTCTGGAAAAAACAAAAAAACACCCCAAAACTCTGGAGTTTCTGTCATGGCTCAGTGGAAATGAATCTGACCAGCATCCATGAAGATGCAGGTTCAATTCCTGGCCTCGCTCAGTGGGTTAAGGATCTGGAGTTGCTGGGGCTGTGGTGCAGGACAGCAGCTACAGCTCCAATTTGACTCCTAGCCTGGGGACCTCCATATGCTGTGGATGTGGCCCTAAAAAGACAAAAAACAAAAACAAAAAACCAAAACCACCTCATAACAGCAATTGTTACCAAGCAATCAAGTACTATAGGCTTGGCACTGGGCTGATAAGCACTGTATTCTTACCATTTTATAGATGGGAAAATTACCTGCCAGTTAAGACAAATATAAAGCTGCCTCCAGACTCACTCTTCATTACAAAACCTCCCGAGTGGAAAAAAGCATTTTGCAATCAGAGCATTTTGCAACCAGATCTGCCGGCTCAGGTTACCTCTTTGCATATAGCACTTGGCCTGATGCCCCAGTTTCCCAGCCTCGGACTGTAGGCAGTATGAACATTTGAGTCCGAAAGTCCTTTGTTGTAGGGACTGCCTGTGTGTTGTGGGAGATTTAGCAGCATCCTGGGCTCTACTCACTAGAGGTCATAGCATCCCCTAGTCGTGACAAAAGAATATTGTCTGCAGACATGGCCAAATGTCACCTGGGGTCAAGGTGGCAAAAATCTCTCCTGGTTGAGAGCCACGTTTTGGAATTTAGTCACTTGTCCATTTACAGATATTTACAACACACCTGTGTCTGTATTTATGGAGAAGCAATTTTAGGACATTTTTAGTGATCATCTCTACAGAGATTATGTTACATAAAACTTGAGTGCTGAGAAAAAACCATCTCTTAAGGAACTGGCATGGGTGACATCATGGAGTGTTTCCCTTTTTGCTTGGAGTGCCAGGAAGCACAACTGATTTTTAAACATACTCTTGATTGTGCATCTTCTTTTTATTTAATAAGTATGTGTCCATGGTAAACAGAGATAAGGCAAAAAGGGGATTATAAAACTCCCCTGGGCTCCCCCCACCCCCAGGTACGCCACTGCCGTTGCTTTGATTTCTAGCCTTTTAACGTTTCTGGACTAGATATGCTTTAGAAGAACAACCTTAAAAATGAGCTCATCTGTAAATCCTTTTTGTAGCTTTCCTTTTCCTGCAGACTTATCTACCTCACCATATGCCCCCGGGGCCTAGAACTGTGCCTGGCATCTGCTAAGCCCTCTGCAAACATTTGGTGAATGAATGAACGATCATGTGACTCCTTCCTGGTCAACAGAGATTTATCAAAACGGCTCTTGAGGATAGTCATGACAAACACCTGGCCTTTACCGATGGCCCCGGGGATGGCAATGCTATCACTTACCCTTCACGTGGATTATTTGACGTAGCTCCCCTGCAGCCTGTGATGTGGCTGTTATCATCCCCACTTCACAGATTAAACAACTGAGGAAGTTAAGGAAAACTCGTCCAAGGCTGTAAGCTGGTAAACACCAGACCTCCCAACCGACTGCCTTCCATCTCCTTTGGCCCTGACCTTCCGTTTTCTCGATTTCATTACCTTTGTTAGATACTTATTTACATTGGACATTATCTAGGACATTCCAGGGGAGAGACACTGCCCGGGGCACTGCTTGGAGGAGTGAGAGAGCAGAGTTTGTCCAGGAAACAGTGGGAGGTACCAGCCCCCCCCCCCGCCCCCCGCCCCCGCAGCACCAACAGTGCCCATCCGAGGGGCAGGCAGGCTAGGACAAGCATTGCATGGTTCTGAAATTGGGAAAATTAGTTGCCAGCTGGGCTGAGAGAAGTCCCAAGTGAGCAGGATTCCTGCAGGGGGATTCTAGCCTGCGGTTCCCCTGACATGGGTGGGGTGGGGGTCGAGCTGGAGTTACCCCTGGACCCCAGCACCCAGCAGGATCTAATACAAGAGCAAGTAAGGGACAAAAATTAACATTTATTTTAAGCTTACTATGTGCCTGGGTTAGTCCTTTTATTTATTAAATTTATATATAAAGGGAGTTCCATGTGGCACAGTGAAAATGAACCCAAGTAGTATTCATGAGGACGCAGGTTCGATTCCTGGCTTTGCTCAGTGGGTTAAGGATCCGGTGTTGCCGTGAGCTGTGCTGTAGGTTGCAGATGTAGCTCGGATCCCAGGTTGCTGTGGCTGTGGTGTAGGCCGGTGGCCACAGCTCTGATTTGACCCCTAGCCTGGGAACTTCCTTCTGTCATGGGGGCAGCCCTAAAAAGCAAAACAAAAAAAATTTGTGTGTCAATATAAATACGGATCTTGGCTCTCACCTGGACTGTCCTCCCCTGGAATCCACGATCACCTAGCACTTTGAGGCCTTGCCAGGTCTGCTCTCCTTTGGCCCTTCAGTGTCCTGTCTGTAAAATGGGGACAGTCCTATTAACAGCAGCCCAAGGATTAGAGATGATGTGACAAGTGGCTTGCCGGGGGCCTGGGAGCCAGTGTGCGCTCTTTGAGTTGTTGAGTGAAAGAATAAGTAGAACAGGAGTTCCTGTCGTGGCTCAGTGGTTAACGAATCTGACTAGGAACGATGAGGTTGTGGGTTCGATCCCTGGCCTTGCTCGGTGGGTTAAGGATCTAGCGTTGCCGTGAGCTGTGGTGTAGGTCGCAGAGGTGGCTCAGATCCCGAGTTGCTGTGGCTCTGGTGTAGGCCGGCAGCTACAGCTCCAATTCGACCCCTAGCCTGGGAACCTCCATATGCGGCAGGAGCGGCTCAAGAAAATGGCAAAAAGACAAAAAACAAAAACAAAAACATATCATGATCATAATACTGGCTTCTAAAGTTGCAGAAATCCTCATTCAGGCAGCAGCAGCACCGGGACACACACCTGGGGGTACCTGTTTCTGGTGCCCAGCACCTGGCATGGCACATAGTAGGTGCTGAACAGTTGCTGTTGGGATGGTCCACAGGGCAGCCTGGTTCCACCTCAGCCACTGTGTGGCCCTGGGCAGGTTACTCAACCTCTCTGTGCTGTCTCTTGTTCCCATGTGGAAAAGAATGACAGTAGTCGCCACCTTGCAAAAATGCCTTGGAGATTAAATGAATTTGTACATGAAACCTTTTTTTTTTTTTGTCCTTTTGCTATTTCTTTGGGCCGCTCAGGCGGCATATGGAGGTTCCCAGGCTAGGGGTCGAATCGGAGCTGTAGCCGCTGGCCTACGCCAGAGCCACAGCAACGCAGGATCCGAGCCACGTCTGCAACCTACACCACAGCTCACGGCAACGCTAGATCCTTAACCCACTGAGCAAGGGCAGGGACCGAACCCGCAACCTCATGGTTCTTAGTCAGATTTGCTAACCACTGCGCCACGACGGGAACTCCTGTACACGAAACCATTTTGAAGAGTGTCTGGTATCTCAAAAACTAAATAGAGGTTGCTTCAAGCATCTTTTTTCTTTCTTTTTCGTCTTCCCTATGGCATATGGAGTTGCTGGGCCGGGGATCTGATCCAAGTCGCAGTTGCAACCCACACCACAGCTGTGACAACACGATTCTTAACCCACTGTGCCAGGCCAGGGATTAAACCTGCACCCCAGCCCTGCAGGGATGCCACCTGTCCTGTTGTGCCCCTGCAGGCGCTCCACTTCAAGCATCTCAGTGAATGAAATCAGGCAATGAAAGCCCTGGGCTGAGCTGGCAGGGCTGGTGGATGGCCTCGTGACCTTGGCCAAGCCCCTGCTCCCCCTTAGGGGGCCTCTTGGCACAGGTGGGAAGTGAGGAGGTGCTGGCTGGAGGGTGAGGAGGAAGGACCCACCCTGTCAGTGACTGTGGGTCACGCAGATGCTCCACCTGCTTCTGCCAAAATTTATCCCCTGAGTGAGGATCCTTGGGTTCAGACTCTGCTCTGTTACTCCACGAGCTGTGACCACTGGCCTTTCACCTCTGAATCTCAGTTTCCTCCCCTGTAAAATGGACCTAATAATCGTTCAGAGGTTAATACGAGTGTAAGGTGGATTCAGTGAGATAATCACTTAGCACCCTGCTGCCAGGCGTGCTGTAAACTTCAGAAAAGTTCCTTGATGTTCTCTGGAGCAGCTCCTCCTGGGCTTCGTGCCCCTCCCTTCTGGTCCTGCCCCGGGCTCTGTACTTTCTCCCTGCTCACCTCCACTGCTGGCCCCTTATCTCAGTGATAAGGAGGATTGGTCTTATCAGGTCCCAGATAACAGCCTGAAAAGCCCAGAAGCTGAATGAAGCAAGGACAGTTTCCCTTCTGCTCCTCTCCTTGGCCTTGGCTGCCCCTGACCCTGGCCACTGGGGGCGTGGGAGTCCAGTCCTGGGGACCTGGTGTCTGCTTGTGTGTTAATTGTTCTAAAGGCGTGGCTCTGATGCTGACGGTGGTCCAGCCAGTGTGTGAGCAGAATGGACACAGGCTGGCTGAGGGGGGCTTAGGGCCCGGTGGGAGCACAGTCAAGAGTCATGAGGGATGTCCCCCATGAGATGATCCGATAGGGGTCCTACCAGGGCAGTGCCAGGTTGGTATCCCCGAAGAGGGGTCAGCAGAAAAGGGTGGCCGATGAGGTGGGAGGGGGTGGGGGTGATGGGCAGAGTCTGGAGGCCTCCGTAAGGATTCTGATTCTTTATCTTAGAAGAAATGAGAAGCTGCTGTGTAGTTTTGAGCCGAGTGCTTACCCTGTGTCTCTGTGTGTGATGATCATGTTTTCACATTAAAGCTGTACCTCCTGGATGGGGTTTGGAGAGGAGCACAGGGTCAGTGGTGCTGGAATGGCTGTTGGAGTCGTCTAGGCAAAAGCTGAGGGTGCCTGGGGCCAGGATGGAGGCTGAGGGGCCACCCACCTGGGAGTTCAGCACCACCCGTTTCCCTTCAGTGTCCCCCTCTGCAAATTTCAGAGCTCACATCGGCTGGCCCACAGCTCCATGCAGCCCTGACATCGCCTGTTGCAGATGTTTTGGCATTGCAGCCTTTTTAGCTCAGATCCTGGTACCTGCAGAGGGTGGGGAGGAGCAGCTGGGGTCTCAGGCTCAGGCCCCGAAGTCCCCAGGTGAGCGGACGGGGCGCTGCAGGTTGTTAGGAGAAACGGAGTCAACTTCAAACTCTGTTTTATGCCTCCTCCCTGAAGTGGGTGGGTTGGAGTCACCTCTGCATCCTGGAGCCAGGCACCTGCTGGGTGGGATGAACACACAGGTGAACCATTCGACCTCATCCAAGCTGTTGCTGCATCCTTGCCACGTGGGGTTGGTGTGTGCTGAATGAATGAGTGAGTGAGTGAATGAATGAATGAGGAATACAGTCCTGCCTTGAAGGGCCTCCCAGGTCCTCGTAGAGGCCCCTAGTCCTGTGAGCAATTCACTTTGTCTTCTGCTGAATCAGTGGGAGGGTGCTTATATTATCCCAAAGGGCCCATGAGCCAAAAAATAATTGTCAGGCAACCCTGGGTTATTATTGGCTGTAGTTGACTTCGGCTGATCTTGGAACTTGTCTCTGTTGCCCAAGTCACATTCGGACCGAAGGACAGCGGGGGCCAGGGCCTGGAGACTCTCCAGGCAGAGAGAAAGCCAGGGGGGCGGGTGATCCTGAGGTCAGAGTGGGCCTCTGCCCTGGGGAAGGGAGAGGGAGACCTCTAGGACTTTGGTTTCTGTCACTGCCTGGGAGGGTACAGGGACAGGAGGGCTGGTGGCTGTTCCCTCTTGAGCTTCTGCCCTGAGTGGGACGTGGGACACGGGGCTGAGTTTATTCCAGCAGGGTTTGTTGAGCCCCTGGGCTAACCCTTGATCCTTGGGGTGTCCAGGAACCAGTTTGCCTCTGAAATCCCGGCCTGCTGGATTAAACCTTCTGTAAGATCTTTACAGATATCTAAGGGAAGCCTAAGAGCAGGAGGGGTGAGAAACAGGCCTTCAGGGTTTGTGTGGAGGTCTCGGGTGTGAGGGTTCATCTGAGATATGTCTGCTTCCTGGGCCTGGGCTTTTTACACCTGCCGGACCTGGGGTCCAGAGAGGGTGTGGGCAGCCCAGCTCCTAGCTCCCAGCCCAGCTCTCTCCTGGCTTGAAGAGGACATGCTGGTGTCTGGTTCACTGATTTGTGGCAGCGTGCTGCTACCAAGGCCCAGAGAGAGGTGTTTGGAACTTTCCAGATGGCGGGGAGTGGGGAGGGGGAGGTAGATGCTGGGCTGTTGAGTCCAGTGACCACTGGAATTTTCTGGTCGGGCCATTCTTCCCCCCTGCAGTGGGGGGACGGGGGCCATGTGTGTTTTCATTTATTGAGCACACCTAGAGTTCTTTTCTTTTTGGCTGCCCTGCGGCATATGGAGCTCCTGGGCCAGGGATCAGATCCCTTCTGCAGTCGCCACCTAAGGCGCAAGCTGCAAGCAACTCTGGATCCTTCACCCACTGTGCCAGGCCAGGGATCGAACCTGCATCCCAGTGCCTCCAAGATGCGGCAGCGGGAACTCCAGCATCCCTATAGTTTTGCATTGTCATCTCTTCCAATCTCCAGAGTAACCCCATGGGATGTGTGTTGCGTGCTGCCCTGAGGAAACCAGCCCCTAGTCTTGAGTCTTGCTCCAAACCGCCCAGCTCTGTTAGAGGCTGAACTCGCCCAGGTTCCTTAGGGTGGGGAGGGTGGGGCCAAGGAATGCGCCTGCTTCCTTGGCTTCCTTGGGCGTGGGTGCCGCTGGGGGCGGAGGTGTGGGGAGTGGAGGGAGAAGCCCCCCCACCCAAGGCTCACTTTGTTCTGGGGGTGGGGGTGGGGGTCCTGGGCAACCGGTCCTGCCTTCCTCCCCCCCCCCCCCCCCCGCCCGCCACCCACCACCCCCTCCGCTGCACGGGCCCCTTTCTGATCTTCCTGACGCAGGCTTCTGGCTCTGGGCCTTTGCGCTTGCTCAGCGCTCTCTCTGCTGGGACCACTCTTCCCAGCAATTCTCAGACCTCCCCCAGGCCTCTGGCAGGGGTCACCTCCTCGGAGAAGCCCTCCCTGACCACCCCTGAAGCAGCCCTGCCCTTCCCCTTCTGTCCTCATTTTCTTGTCCCCTCTGTCCCCCTGGAGGTCAGCTGTGCCCAACCAGAGGCCTTGCTGTCTTGGTCACCACTGTGTCTCCAGAGATGGCACCGGTGCTCAGTAACCTTGTAGAAACAGCGAAGGCCCCACGGCCCCCGGTTTTGGGTCCTTCCCCCAGGCCTCCCAGGCCAGGTCTTCAAGCCCCAGACCCCTTTTCAGTGGGAAGAACAAAAGTGCCCAGACGCGTGTAGCCAGGCCATTTGGTTCTGTTGGACACAAGCAACCCCAGCTGCAGATGAGGCCCCTGGAGGCCAGGATGAAATGAGGCAGAACAGCCCTGCTTCGTACTTTTGCCCAAGCACAGAGGTCACCGTGCCACCCCCAAAGTACCATTCCCCTGCCCCCTTGCCAAATGAGGAATGGCTACTTTTTCACCTGTAGACTCGCCCTGCATGCCGACAGCCTTCAATACAGGGCAGACCCCCAGCTTCCTTAACCCCCAACCACCCGCCCATGACCCCAATCCTATGACAGCTTCTTTTGAACACCCTCATCCCACGAGGCCCTCAGGTCCCCCAGGGGCGCATCCCCCCTCTCGCAGTGACCGGTAACCCGACTCATCCACCCGCAGGAGTGTTTCTCCTGGGCTCTGCCTGCGGGGTGATGACCCCAGAGGGGGATAGATCTGAATTTTTCTGGACTCAAATCCAGGCTTTTCTTGGTCTTTTTGTCTTTTTAGGGCCGTACCTGCAGCATATGGAGGTTCCCAGGCTAGGGGTCGAATCAGAGCTGTAGCTGCCAGCCTGCACCACAGCCACAGCAATGCCAGATCCGAGCTGCATCTTTGACCTACGCCACAGCTCACGGCAACGCCAGATCCTTAACCCACTGAGCAAGGCCAGGGATCGAACCTGCAACCTCATGATTCCTAGTCAGATGTGTTTCCACTGCGCCACAACAGGAATGCCTTCTTTTTTTTTTTTTTTTTTTTTTTTTGAAATTCAGGCTTTTCTTGATCTTGATCTGGAACTAGTCTATTTCCTTTTAGGACCTAAATTACCTTGTTTCTATCATGGGCCCACTGGTGGGCCCTTTGGATGCCGCAATTGCATTATCAAGTCTGTGGTGCCCCATGGGCACTAGGTGGCCTTTGTCATCATTAATGTCCTTGGTAGAGATGGGGACACTGAGGCCTGGAGGAGAAGTCCCACCGCCAGGGCCCCAGCTGTGGAATGACACCTTGGGACGCCCAGACACTTTAGGGGTGGTGGCCACTAATCAGTGAGGTCTTATGGGTCAAGGTTGAATAGGGTCTCCAGGGAGTCCTTGGAGCTCTTTCCCCAGGAATCAGACTCCGAACCCCACAGCAGCCCTCCCTGTTGGCCCTTAACTGAGCTCAGGGCACTCCTCCAAGTTCACGGCCCACCTCTTGGACATTCCTGCCCACCTGGAGCTCAGCTCTCTGTGCCAAGGAAATCTCGCTTGTTCACAGTCTGATGAGACCGAACTCTGGAATGTGCTGTTTTTTCAGCTTAGAGAAGGAGGCAACCTGGGTCTGTGTGGGAGGAAGTCTGCATCATGGGGAAAATAAACCCTCACTTCGTGCAAAACACTAAGCCATGGTTTTGCACCCTTGAATTTAAACTTCAAGCATCCATGCGAGTTTCTGTGATTATTCTCACTTAGAAGTGAAATGGGCTCAGAGGAGGCAGGTCACATGACCAAGGACACACGGTGGCAAGACCTGAACTTGAACTTGGGTTTTGGACTCCGAGGCTGGTTCTCGTCCCCCTGTTCTATAGTTGCTCTGGATTTCAAGATTCCGGGCCAGTCCAGGACCCCTGTCAGAAACAGGGGCTGGGACTGGCGGTGGCTGCTGCTGACCTGTCCACCTCTGTTCCTGCCCTTGGTCCCCAGGCTATGTTGGAAGCACATTTCGTCCTTGGAGGTGGCCAATGAGCCGGTCTTGACATTCACGCAGGGCAGCCCCGAGCGAGATGCGCTGCGGAAGGTAACGGCAGCGGGGTGGGCACCCGGCGGTGGCGGGCCTGGAGCAGAAACAGCCTTCAGCAACGCCTAAGCTGCCTCTCCCCATCCCGTCCCTGCTCCCAGCCCCGAAGGGAACCTGGAATCTGGGGAGAGCTGTGCGTCTGGAGGGGGGAGGATCTGGGAGCAGCGGGGTGGCACCCTGGGCCTCTTTGGGGCCCCAGGTCAGGGGTCATAGGTCCACAGATGTTTGATGCTTAAAAACACTTTTCTGTGAATCTCCAGAATTTAAAAATTGTGAGAGTTCACCGAAATTTCAGATGCAGTTTTTGTGTTTGTTTCTTTTTAAGGCTGCACCTGTGGCACATGGAGGTTCCCAGGCTAGGGGTCAAATTGGAGCTCAGTTGCCAGCCTACACCGCAGCAATGCAGGCTCCGAGCCACATCTGTGACCTATCATTTG
The DNA here is from genome assembly GCF_054392235.1 of Sus scrofa. NCBI lineage: Eukaryota > Metazoa > Chordata > Mammalia > Artiodactyla > Suidae > Sus > Sus scrofa. Next base: position 81,842,787 of record NC_139388.1, on the reverse strand, counting down.
TTTTACCTTAGCTCATGGCAATAGCAGATGCGTAACCCACTGAGCGAGGCCAGGGATCGAACCGGCATCCTCATGGATACTAGTTGGATTTTTAACCCATTGAACCACAACCGGAACTCCTATCAGATGGTTTTTAAATATTTTCTCTAATGAGAAGACCTGGCCACACAGGCCTTACTGTCCTGCAGGCCAGGAAGTGAGGGTGCATGTGGGGGGAGCGCTGAGTCCTGCTGTCTCCCCAGGGGGCGCACCGTCTCTGCCCACAGACCCAGCCCCCTTCTCATTTCTCTTCCTGCCTTGTCACCTGCATTTGTAGACTCTGCCTCTGGTTTAGGCAGGGAGCAGAGGGCAAGGAAGCGCTGGTGTGACCTCTTGTCCTCTCCCCAGGCCTTGAAGGAGCTGAAGGGCCGGACGGAAGCCATCCCATGTGTGGTGGGGGACGAGGAGGTGTGGACCTCGGACGTGCGGTACCAGGTGTCGGTAAGTGCCGTGGGCAGGCTGGGCTTGGCCGCGCTCCTGAGTCTGGGCCTGGGTCTCGGGCAGCATTTAAACATGTAATGCCAGGTCTCCGTCTCCACAGGGGCTTGGAGTCCACTCTCAGATTTTGAATTCTGGGCACCGGTGTAAAACTTCCAAAGGCAGTCTTGGGGGCTCTCATAGAGTAAACAGACCACCTCGCGGCCACAGCAAGGGACAAAGAGGGATGGGGCCTCTGCCTGGGGTTGGACCCAGGGGTTCACTCTCAGGCCACCTGCTGGGGAAGCCCCCATCCAGACGTGAGTCCTGGGGGCTGCAGTGCTTCCCCTTGTTATGGTCGTGACAAATTTAGCCCAGAGAGGCTTAAAGCAAATACCCATCTTGGCTGCAAACAAAAGCAAAGAGTGTGTGTGTGTGTGTGTGTGTGTGTGTGTGTGTGTGTGCGCGCGCGCATATGTGCATGCATGTGTATGTTTTGATGTTATAGATATATATGGAGTTTCCAGCTTTGCAACCAGTTGCAAAATAAATGCCACTGAATGTAGGTGAGGTGGTTTACTCTATGGCATTATTATATTTTTTTGGCCGAGTCTGTTATTATATATTTTTTGGCCATGTCTGTGGCATGTGGAAGTTCCCAGGCCAGGGACTGAAACCATGCCACAGCAGCAACCCGAGCTGCTGCAACACTGGTTCCTTAACCCACTGAGCCACCAAGGAATTCCTCTCTATGGGATTATTAGCTAGAAATCTTTTAAAGTTGAAAGACCGCTTCCAAAACAATGCCTGTAGCTCTTTCCAGGAAGGTAATTGTGGATCATGATAATAAAACCCAGCCAGAGTTCCCATCGTGGCTCAATGGAAACAAATCTGACTTGTATCCATGAGGACACAGGTTCGATCCCTGGCCTCTCTTCGTGAGTTAAGGATCTGGTGTTGCCGTGAACTGTGGTGGAGGTCGCAGAGGTGGCTCAGATCTGGTGCTGCTGTGGCTGTGGTATAGGCCAGAAGCTACAGCTCCAATTAGACCCCTAGCCTGGAAACCTCCATATGCCATGGGTGTGGCCCTAAAAACAAAAAACAAAAAACAAACAAACAAAAAAAAAAACCCAAAAACAGGAGAACTCCAGGTGGTGAGAGGGGCTGGAGAAGTGGAGGCTGCTTGAGACACGGTGGTCCCCAGGCCTCTGGAAGTTGAACCCAGGGATGAGGATCAGCAGAGGTGTCGGCAGGTGCAGGGTCATTGGGACGGGGCTCAGTGAGCTGCAAGGCGGGGTGGAAGCCAGGGAGGTCGGAGGAGTCGGGCACAGTTCTTATTGCTTGTGGTTAAGAGCCTCTTCCGAGGCCTGAGAGCCCAGGCAAGCCAGGCAGGGGGTGGAGGAGGTGAGACTTTCCAAGAAAGCCCATTGCTTCTTAGCAGGCTCTCTGATTTCAGGATAGCAGAGGGATTAAGAGCTCAGCAGGAGGTGTGAGTGTGGACGGAAGTGTGTGGAGGGCCAGGTGCCCATGGGCAGCCAGGGAGCTGGGTAGGGAAGGTGGGAAAGGGCTGTGATGAGGCACCCACAGCAGGTGGGTGGCTGGGGGAAGGTGTCGTGCAGGAAATGGTAGGAACAGCTTGGAACGAAGCCCTGGGGATTCCACCCGAGGTGGAGGGGGCGCCTGTGGGGGGCGGGAGATCTACCCAAATCCAGGAGCTGCTCGCCTGCCCCATGCGGTGCACCGGGGCAGCCTTTGAAAGTGTGTGAGGCTGCTTCCTGGGGATGCTGGGCCCAGGGGTGGATATCTGACCCCAGCTGGGCCAGTCGAAAGTACCTGCCCTGGGAACTTGGAACTGACATCTTTCTGTGCCAGGCTGTGAGACGTGGGGCGGGGGGGGCATCTTCCACCTCCGAGGACCCTAGAAACCGAGGAAGTGGCTCTGTTCAAAGATTCAGGACGCCAGCTCTCAGGGGAGCAGGGGCGAAGGAGAGAGAAGCCATAGGGTTTTCAGGCCGGGGCTCTTGCATCTTCCCAAGACCCAGCTGAGTCCCACTCTAGTGACCATGAGGAGGCCTGTCTGTAACAAGCCCCCTTTCTGCCCACTTGCTGGTTGCATGTCTTTGAGGGGCTCGACCTCCCTGTGCCTGAGCTTTCTCGTACATAAAATGGGGTGACAATCATTCCACGTAGGGATGTGGTCAGGGTTCAGTGGATTAATCCGTAAGGAGCACTTTGGGCCTGCACGCAGGAAACTGACAGATGTTAGCTATGACGGTAACTACCACTGTGCCTGAACCAGGGGCCTGCAGCTAGTTTGTGCACTAAAGAACTAGTTAAAAAGAAGCAAGAGCCAGACCCATTTTAAACCACTGCACGTTGTTCACCTGCGGCAGGAGACTCTCAAACTAACCTGCCCCCGTTCTCACATGGGTGCCATGTCTGTGGGTTCGGTGACCTCACTCACTGGCCCAGCAGCCACACTGTGCTCAGCTGGTAACTGAGTCTGTCCCCAGGCAGGAAAGATCCCAAGGGTCCACACGGCCACTTCTGCTGATTCCTGATGGATTTCTCTACAAGGGGGTTAATGGTGGGCGAGGGTGGGAAGCCGGGCTCCATGCTCCGTGATGACATGGACCTAAGAGACCCACTTGCTTGGAGTTCATGGAACCAGGAACTGGCATGCGCTTTGGATGAACCAGGAAACTCAGGTCTCTCACTGGGAAGAGTGAAGGGCTGGCCCTTTCACACCTGGGCTGAGCACACTCTGGCTCCGATGGAGCCCTGAGCGTTGCCAGCAGGGTTAAGAGAGAGGAGGGCCCAGGGCCCCAGCTCGGAGGGTTCTGAGGACGGTCTGTGGCAGGGGGTCTCCCACAGATCCCCTGCTGCTGGATCAGCAACTGGAGGGCCCCCCATCCCTGGGGCATCAGAGCTCAGCCCGGGGTTTGCAGCCTCCGCAGGTCTGCACAGGTGCACACCAGGTGCCTGCCCAGAGCCGCTCCCATGGCCTTGCTCGCCAGGTCTCTAACTGCCCAGAGCTCACCCCCGCCTGCAGCCTGCCGGCCTCTGTGGTCACTGCAGCACCTGAGCTTTTTCCAGACACTGGGATTTTGAAAACCCCCTTGGTGGGCACTTCCAGTTTTCATTTCCCACATTGTCTTACTGACCTGGCCACATGTCATCCTTGGAGCCCTGGCATCTGGGGCAGCGGTGGTGTGGGGGTAGCGGTGGTATGAGGGCAGGGGCTCGTTGCCGGGACGTATTGCATACTGGGGTGTCCGCAGTCCACTGGAACTGGGTGTGCGGGATTGAAGCGCCCAGGTGCTGGTGCCTTCTCCACCCCTGAGTGTCACAGGCCGCTCCCAGGTATGGTCAAAATATACCTGAGAGGGCCCCTTTCCTCTCCAACCAGACCAGTGGTGCCCAGCAGCACTTTCTGCTCTGATGATGCAAATGTTCTAAGTCTGATGCAGCCACGCGCCCCGCGAGGTTATCGAGCGTGTGAAACGTGGCCGAGGCAGCCAGGGAACCGGGTTGAAGTTGCCGTAGCTACGTGTGACTGGTGGCTGCCTTCTGAAGCAGGAAAGCCCCAAACGATCCATTGGAAGGCTCATAGGTGACAGAAGTGTTGATCGCTATGACGTAAATGTAGGCGGGGACGAGGCCATGTGTCCCCACTTACTGCTCAGGCTGGTGTTCAGCCCTGCTGGGTTCTGTTTGTTGGTTTTGTTGGGGTTCATTCCTCTTGGATGAGTTAATCTGGGTCCCATGCAAGGGGCATGAAAAGCAGTTGCTCTGTTCCTTGGTGGCTTTGGGAAGTGGCAGCAATCCACCCTCTGGGGCCGCCCGGGCTGACAGCCCATCACTGAGCTGCGGCCTCACTCCAGACCCAGATGGGAGGCAGGAGCTGTGTTGGAGGAGTTTTCACCTGTGAGCCCCCTGGGTCCTCCCCTCCGTGCTTTCCCAGATGCGGAGACATGGAAAAGGAAAGTTAGCTTACAGAACACCCCTCAGCTAGTAGTTGGCAGAGCTGGGATTCGAACCTTTGTCTATCAGACCACAAGGTTCATGCTTTCCCTGAAAGACTGTTCCATTCATGCCTTTCTCCCAGACCTTGAACCTTTCAGAGCTCGTCCCACAGCAGGTGCTCCACCACCCTCAAGGGGAGAGAGGTCAGCAGGGGGCGGGGTGATCGAAGGCCTCCTGGGGGCTGGAGCGGGGGTGCGAGTGTGCAGAGGACTCTGTCCTGGAAAGCCAGCTCTGAGGCCAGCTCCAGCCCATCTGCCCCAGCACTGCTCTCCTGGACGGCGACTTCACCCTTCTTTCTTCTTTCAGCCCTTTAACCATGGACATAAGGTGGCCAAGTTCTGCTATGCAGACAAGGTGAGTCCCCAGAGACTTTGGGGTTCGGGTGCTGCCCCCTCTTGTCCTCTTAGTTCTGACCTGGCAGTAGATGTCAGAGATGTGTCCCTCTCTGGCCATGAAGGGCAGGGGCATCTGGAGGGTGGCTGGCACTGATGGCCTTGGGCAGGTGTCTTTGACCGGGCCAGGTGTGCCGGGGTTGACGTGAGCCTAGTGATGGCTGCCTCGAGCAGGGCTGGGACCTCCCCGCACCTGCCCCTTGTGAGGTTGACCTGATTGGGGGAGGGGAGTATGTTCTGGGAAGCCGAGTTGGGAGCTGGAGGCATCATGGGTGGAAAGCCAGGCAGAGAACTGGCATGAGGGAGGGCCAGCGAGAAGGCATGGGGTCAGGGAGCCGGCATCCTGTGTATGGAGGGCAGTTGGCAGCTGGGATGCCAGCAACAGGTGTCTGTCTTTGGCTGCAGTTCTGGCCTGGCAAGGGGTGGAGGCTCTGCACAGTGGGTTCCGGAGCCTCAGGCCCCAGGAGGAAGGGGAGACCTGATGAGTCCACAGGAGAGAGAATGGGCCAGGTCCTGGGAATGCTGACCTACCTGGCAGGTCCCCGGGGCTTCTCCAGTGGGACAGGCTCCAAGCCTGGGACATGGTATCTGCCGCTGCAGGGGTGGGGGCTGAGAGCTGAGGGAGCCAGGGGTGAAGAGTGACCTCCAGATCTCTCCTACTTCCCCTGCTCCTCTGGGACCCTTCCTACTGCAGGAGAAAGCCCCCAACCTCTCCCTCTTCATCAGGCCCTGCTCCACAGAGCCATCGAGGCTGCCTTGGCTGCCAGGAAAGAGTGGGACCTGAAGCCTGTGGCAGACCGGGCCCAGGTCTTCCTGAAGGCAGCAGATATGCTGAGTGGGCCGCGCAGGGCGGAGATCCTGGCCAAGACCATGGTGGGACAGGTGAGGTGCCCGTGGGCGGGGTAGGATGGGGGAGGCAGTCATACCCCATACCCCGTTCGGCAGGCATCAGCTGAGCGTCTTCTGGGTGCCAGGACCTCTGTGTGCTGGAGCCTAGGAGACTTTGAAGGACAAAGGCTAGGGGAGGGGATAGGCCAATATACCTTGTAGATGAGGTGGATTGTACTAAGCTTGTACGTCCTCTGGAAATGACCCCTTCTGTCCACCTCTGTCCCCATCTTGGGCCAGGCCCTGTCCTGCTCTGCCTGGCCTGGCAGTGGCCCTCCACAGTCCTCCAGGCTCCGTCGGACCCCTGCTGCCCTCAGAGTAGTCTTTGAGACACCTGCAGCAGGTCACCCCAGGCTTCCGAACCACCAAGCTCTCTCTTGCTGAGTCACAACCCAGATCCTGAGCCCAGGCCCGAGGGCCCTTCCATTCCCACCTCTGTCCAGCTTGCCAGCTGCTCTGCCCTTCCCCCACCAGGCCAGCCCTCCCACAATGTCACCAGTCTGGAGCTAGCCTGACGCCTAGACACCCTGGGCGTCCCGTCCCCTGCCTCTGCCTGGAATACTTCCTGTCTTCTCTGCCTCATGAACTCCTTAACTGTCAAGGTCCGGGCCAGATTATCACCACCTCGGTGAGGCTTCTTAGAACCTTCTCGGTGTGAAAGGATCGGTCCCACCTCTGTGCTGCCCCCAACCGGCTGTTCTTTGGCTGTTATAGCTCAGGTTGCACTGGGGCGTAATGACGTCCTGCATGTTTGTGGCCCCTTGACAAGGTTTTTGGGCACAGTGATCACATGTTAATGTCCATCATCTTGCTGGGCCTTGCCCTGCATCCTCCTGGAGTTGCTGATGCTCCTGATAAACCTTTTTTGAGTGAATGCATGTTTAGCCAGTGAGTGGCGCTGGCAACCCAGCGTGCAGGGGAAGGAGCACAGGGAGAGGGTTAATTTCGCTTTAGGGGTTTGGCTCTGCCTGGCCCTCTTCCTGCTCCCCAGCCCTCAGTGAGGGTGCCCTCTGCTGCACAGAGCTGGTATGACAGCTCCACTCCCTGCTGACTCCTGAAAGCAGCTGAGCCCATGGGGTAGGTGACTGGTTCCATAGTGTCCTGGCTGAGCCACACGTGGACAGGAAGAGATGCACATACTCCAAGACCAGATGAGGGTGCCTCTCTATTTGACTTAAGACTCAGGAGCTCGTAGGAAGGATGGTGGCCATGCAGAGCAGGAGACAGTGCTTCTTAGCTCAGCTCACACTGCTCTGTGTCCTGAGCTGGGTGAGCAGCTGACAGTGACCCTGTGTGCACAGAGGGGCCGTCCTGTTGGAGAAAGCCTGATTCTTGCTGCCCAGAGTCCTTTCCCTGTGGCTCACGTTCGCCAGGGGGAGGAACAGACAGTCCAAGGAAGTGTTTACGGTCATCAGGCCTCCTAGCTCTTGGCCCAAATGCACCTGCACCTGATGTCCCTGTGGGCACAGGGTCCAGTGTCAGAACAGGGCTGATAGGAGGCATGTCGCCACTGACCCCTGGTCCTCCCGCCTCGCAGGGGAAGACGGTGATCCAAGCGGAGATCGACGCCGCAGCCGAACTCATCGACTTCTTCCGATTCAACGCCAAGTTTGCGGTGGAGCTGGAAGGGCAGCAGCCGATCAGTGTGCCGCCCAGCACCAACAGCGTGGTGTACCGGGGGCTGGAGGTACCCGCAGGTGGCGTGGTGGGCCTGGGCTCCAGAAGCTTCAGGCTTGGCCTCACTGCCGCCTCCTTCCCCAGGGCTTCGTAGCGGCCATATCGCCCTTTAACTTCACTGCGATCGGCGGCAACCTGGCGGGGGCGCCGGCCTTGATGGTGAGCTGTGGGCAGAGGCGGGGATGGCAGGTTTGTGTTGCTGTGACTGTGGTGTAGGCCAGCCGCCGTAGCTCTGATTCACCCCCTTGCCTGGGAACTTACATATGCCGTGGGTGCGGCGCTAAAAAGAAAAAAGAAAAGCAAGAATGGAGATGGTGATGGTGATCCTTTGAGTGCCTGTCCTGCACCCGGTGACGTACGGGTCAGGGCGGCATGGCTAGTACATGATGGAACAGATAGGGATTCGGGCTTGGTCTGGGCTGATTGTCTCCAAGCCAGTGGGCTCCACTGCCCCTGTCAAGGTGAAGATGGCCGTGAGCCCCAGGCGATGGGGGAGAGGCAGCCCTACCCCCTCGCAGGCCTGGGCAGCTCAGGGGGTCACAGGAGGCCAGGCTGACAGTCGTCAGAGGCGGCTAGATGATCCCTAAGGGTGTTCGTGCACAGGGCCGTCCTCGTGCATCTGCGCTCCGACGAGCACACGCCTGGCACCCAGGTGCCCGTGTCCAGGACACGTGCAGCCAGAGCGCTGTGAGCACTCGCCCAGCCGCGCCCTGTGAGCACCCAGTGACTTGCAAACACCCAGCCTAGATCTGCCTGAGGGGCGCTGGCAGGGCCAGTCGGCACAGGCTTTCGGAAGAAGGGAGCAGACAGAGCAGGGTGTGGGCTCCCTGGCAGGGTTTTTAGAGCCTGATGCCTGGCACCTGGAGGACTGGGGTCGGGTAGGGAACATCCTGCCCTGCGCAGGGCCCGGGGGCTCCAGGTGAGGGCTAGCCGTGCTCTGGGGTAGGTGGGAGTCAGGGCTGGTGGCCCCCGGCCTTGTGAGTCATCACCGCACTTCCGGGCAGGGCAATGTGGTCCTGTGGAAGCCCAGTGACACTGCCATGCTGGCCAGCTACGCCGTCTACCGCGTTCTCCGGGAGGCTGGTCTGCCCCCCAACATCATTCAGTTTGTACCAGCTGATGGGCCCACGTTTGGGGACACCGTCACCAGCTCAGAGCACCTGTGTGGCATCAACTTCACTGGCAGCGTGCCGTAAGTCCCTGTGGGCAGGGGGGCCTGGGGATGCCCACCAGGCCTCGTCACCTCTGCCTGGAAGCTGGGGCTGTGAACCCAGGGGTCAGGCACTGACTGTACCCTCTTCTTCGTGGTGGCCATAGGTGAGCCTCTTCCCCTCTCTGAGCCTCCGTTTCTTCACTTGTGTAACAGGAGTGGTGATTCCTCCCTTGCAGGGTCATTGGGAGGGTCAAACTAGTTACTGAGCGGGAAGGAGCATCTTAGGCTGGAAGCAAGCCTACAGGCGTTTGGTGACATGGATTTTGATGCCACTTCACTCCCTGGAAAGGACAGAAGGAAGCTTAGAATAAATTGGAAGAGGAAAGTCAGGAAGGCTTCTTGGAGGAGGTGGCATCTAGGCAGCCAAGTTGGCCAGACAGAGGTGGAGGAGAGTGCTCTGGTCTCTACTGACTGGAAGTAGGAGTCAGGTTAGGAGGGGTCCACCTCCTGGAAGGGACGTTTGGGGACAGGGAGAGGTAGGCTGATTCAGGTGAGGACGTAGCAGTGAGACCCAGGCCCCTGGCTGTGGGGCGGGGGTCCGGGGGTCAGTGGGGACGTCCGGGCTGGGGACAGGAATGGGGCACCATTTATCAAGGTGGGCAGCCCTGATGGCCGGGCACCTGGGAGACTTGGTGAAGGAAGTGAATTAGATGCTGGTCACTTTGGTGTTTTTTTTTTTCCTTTTCAGGGCTGCACCTGAGGCATATGGAGGTTCCCAGGCTAGGGGGGTCAAAATGGAGCTGTAGCTGCCAACCTACACCACAGCCACAGCAACATGGGATCCGAGCCATGTCTGCAACCTACACTACAGCTCCCAGCAACGCTGGATCCTTAACCCACTAAGCAGGGACAGGGATCAAACCCGAATCCTCATGGATACTACTGGGGTTCTTAACCTACTGAGCCACAGCGAGAGCTCCGACGCTGGTCACTTTGAGTCTGAGGTCCCCGTGGGTCGCCTGGGGGGGTGATGTCGGGGTCTATGCTCCGGGCCTTTCAGGTATTTTGGGGACACCTGTGAGGGTTTCTCGCCCTTTCCGCCTGGCCTCAGGCTCCCCCCGCCAAGCTTTGCCGGGTGGCGATGGCAGCCTGAGAATTGCTGAGGAGGGCTGTTTTCCAAAAGGCCCGCTCTGCCAGCCATGGCCCCACGGGTCTGTGCCTATTAGCGGATGGAGCGGGCCTGGCCCCCATTTGCCATGCTCCGATGAGCAGCAGGCTTAAAGGTAGGAAAGTCATAAATTAGTATTAGCTACTGTGTCGCCAGCTCCCTGGTGATTAGCATTTTTATTGTTTTGTGGTGCTGAGGTTGGTCACACTTGGAGCCCGCCCGCCCGGGGGAGGGAGGAGGCAGGGGCCTGAGCTGCCTCTCCCAGGACCCTCCTTGGTTTGGCCTCAGGAGCCCGGGCCTGGGCTTGGGGTGCCCCTCCCAGACCACGGTGGCGTCTGCCTCCCATCAGGCACCACAGTCCTGAGCATTCGGCCATATTCACGCTATCACAGAACAGCCCTGCCAGGCAGGATCGTTCTTTCCAGTTCCCAGATGAGATGCAGGATTTGAGGCTCAGAGAGGTGAAGTGATGGGCCCAAGATCACACAGCCAGATCAGGACTCGAACCTGGCATCCGCTGGCCTCAAAGCCTGGGCCTTCTCTGCACTATCTTGCCACCAAGCCTCCCCTTGTCCTTGTGGGCCTGGAATCCAGCCCATTTCCAGCTGCCACCACCTACTCAGTTGTCCCCCCATCCCATCCCTACCGCCACTGTGACCCCTGCCCACCTGTTGCCGGGCTGCTGACCCTGGCGCTCCTCCCAGGCTTCCCGGCCCCGTCCTCTGGTAGGGCCTGCTCCCCACCCCCAAGACCCCTCACCCTCTCAGGTCCCTGAGCCTGGCTCCCTAATCCCTGCCCTGTCCTCTGGTTCCAGCACCTTCAAACACCTGTGGAAGCAGGTGGCCCAGAACCTGGACCACTTCCGCACCTTCCCACGTCTGGCCGGAGGTAAGGGCCCCCTTCCCGTACCCTCCCCTGGGACTCCAGGGACCCCTCCCTTCTCTGGCTATCGTGAAAGAGGAGGGAGCCAGGGTGATGCCCCCAGAGGTGGGGCAGCCCTGTGGGAATGGGGAACCCCTCGGGGTGGTGCCCCTGCTCTGGCAGGTCCTGGGGGGCGTGCAGAGCACTTGTGCCTCAGAGCATCTTTTTTTTCCCTTTCATTCATGCATTCATTCCCCATTCAGCAAGGAAATGATTAGGAACGAGCATAGGCACTTTCTGGACGCTGGGGAGGCAGTGATGGTGAGATAGAGACCTAGCCAGCAAGACCTTCTGTTCCAGCAGCGGTGGGGGCGGGGAGGCAGTAAGCATGAAGATAGATGACGTCAGAGAGCGAAGGAGCTACGACAATTCAAGGAGGGAAAAGGGGCCACAGCAGTGACCTCCCCCTGCCCCCCGGAACAGGCGTGGTGGGTGACTGTTACTTAGGGTGGCTGGGAGTGGGGAGCCTCTTCAAAGAGGGAACACTTGAGCAATGGAAAGAAGCCAGCCTTGCAGGAATCAGGGGATAGACCGTCGTGGGCACCGGCGCTGTCAGAGGACCTTTCTGTGGCTCTGTGACAGTGGACCTGGTCTGTATCTGAGCCGTCCGATATGGTAACCACTAGCCACGTGTGGCTGTGGAGCACTCGAAATGTGGCTGGTGTGACTGAGGAAGGGAAATTTTGTTTAATTTGAATTAATTAGAGTGTCAACAGCCACGTGCGCCTGGTGGCCACTGTGTTACGCCACCCAGATCTAGGCTGAGGAAGCGGCAGGTGCAGAGGCCATGAGGCAGGAATGAACTTTCAGTGGAAGAAATACGGCCAGTGTAGCTGGGGAGGGGGTGGCAGGATATGGGAGTGAGAGGCCCAGAGGGGCTAGGTCTTGGCAGAATAATTTTCTCACAAAGAAACATGGTCCAGGAAATTTGGGGGGCACTGCATTTGAAGTAAAATGGATTCCTTACCTGTAGGATGTCTCAGGACCGCTAAAATTCTAATTTGCATTGCTCATCTTCCAGTGCAAGGGCTGATATGCAGTGTTTCCCAAGCTCTTTGGGCTGCAGAACCCTGTTTTGACAGGGGCCCCTTGGACCATGTTTTTCGTGGAACACACTTTGGGGAAATGCTGAGACCTTGTGAGAGGGAGGGCCATCCAGTATCACACAATGCGGTAACGCCAGAGCTGGGGCTGGTGGTTCAGCCTTCTTGCTCCTGGGGGAGAAGTGGGGCCCATGGGGAAACTGGACCCCACTCCTGAGCTGGTGGGAGCTTTGATGGGGGGTCAGGGTAAGCCTCCTCAGGGCCATGTGTAGCATCTGCAGCTTCCAGCCCCCCAGTGTGCCCCAGTCCAGCCTTCCCAAGGTGGGGAATCATGAGCCCCTTCACTGAACTGTCTGTGGTTTTCTGCCCTGTCTCCTTCCTTCCCACCATCTTCCCGAAGCAGGGGGACCACTGCTTCCCTGACCGCTTCCCAACCTCAGTCTCTCCGTGCCTCAGTTTTCTCGTCTTTAAAATGGTCTAATGATGGGAGGTTGCCATGAGGCTTCAGGGAGATAGAGCACAAAGTGCTTTGAACTGAGTCTGGCAAGTGGTTAGTGCTTTGTAACATGAGCTGGTATTGGCTGAGGCTTAACTCAGTGAGGAAACCAAGGCCCTGAGGGTTTAGGGAGCTGCCGAGGCGCCCTCATGCGGAGAAGCCTGGGCATGGGTTTTCCCACCACGAGGAGGGAAGCCGGGCCAGCCGTGGACCTGGACATGGGCTCCTCTGGCTGCGCAGGGGGGCAGCGGAAAGCTCAAAGGAAGCTGTGCCCACTGCTGGGAGTGCACCAGCTTTGGCGAGCCCTGGATTCTGGTTCTTCCTCTGCCTTCATGTTGAGCAGCACCCCTGCCCCTGGGGCTCAGTTTTCTCATCTGTGAAATGGGGAAGCTGGTCCTGGTGACCTGGTACCCTTCATCCTTGCCCTGCGTGGTCGCGGTTGGGGTACAGCCCTGGCTCCTCAGTCTCGGGGATGTTGTCTCATTCTAAGCCTGCTCTCTCACGTGCTCCCTCTCCGTCTGCCCAGAACGGGGTGGGGGGCTGGTGGCCGGGCCCTGTGGGCAGATGTAGACAGTGCTCCCCCACTCACCGTCCCCCACCCCCCCAGAGTGTGGCGGGAAGAACTTCCACTTCGTTCATCGATCGGCCGACGTGGACAGCGTGGTGAGCGGGACCCTGCGCTCAGCCTTCGAGTACGGCGGCCAGAAGTGCTCGGCCTGCTCCCGCCTCTACGTGCCCGGCTCACTGTGGCCGCAGATCAAAGGGCGGCTGCTGGAGGAGCACGGCAGGATCAAAGTGGGCGACGTGAGTGGCGCCGCGCTCCCCGCCGCGGCCCAGCGGGGGGCTGATGGGATTGGCGGCTCCTGTGCGGAGGGGCTGGGGTGTGCGGGGAGGGGCGCCCTTTGTCTCGGGCCCACGGTCATTCCATCCCTCCCCGTGTCTCCCTCGCCTCCAGCCTGCGGAGGATTTTGGGACCTTCTTCTCCGCCGTGATTGATGCTAAGGTACTACGAGGGGACGTGGGGCGTTCCTGGGGGCCGTGCCCTGGGCTGGGGGGCGAGAGGGGGGAAGCGCGTGCTGGCGACCCCGACCCACAGCTTCGAGCAGGGCAGTCCGATAGCCGTGCAGGCACCGCACACCCTGGCCCCCGCCAGCTTTGAAAAACACGAAGGCATCCGCGCCCAGAGAGGAACTCGCCTCCTGCACACCCAACCCCGCAGGCCCCCTTTAAGTGCCCGTATTCACGTGTGCACGTACACATAGGTCCGCATAAAGCCGAACACGTGTGGACACACACAGCCGTGAGCACGTTCATGCAGATCTCTGCATGTGGCGGTCAAGGTGGGTCCACCTGCACCTCTCCATTCATAGATCCGCCCACATGTGTGCTCATCCGTGTACAGGTTCATATGTGTATGTAGGCACACGTGGGTCTACTTGCACAAACACATACACTTACCACAAGCATATATGTACCTACGTGCTTAAACCTAGACTCATGGCCATGCATATATAGTGTGTATGATGTTTATATGTAAGGATACATGTTCTTTTTGCCTTTTAGGGCCACACCCATGGCATATGAAAGTTCCCCGGCTAGGGGTCAAATCAAAGCCGGCCTACTCTACAGCTCAGGACCACACCAGATCCTTAGCCCACTGAGTGAGGCCAGGGATCGAACCCGCATCCTTATGGATACTAGTTGGGTTCATTACTGCTGAGCCACCATGGGAACTCTAAGGATATGTGTTCTAAAGTGCGCACCCCCACACACAAATGTGCATGTCTAACCTTGTCTCTGCTGTGGCTCAGCAAGGCCCTGGCTTTTGCCCTCAGGGCCCTCCCCCACCCCTCCTCCCATTTCACATTTTAGGCCCTTCAGGGACAGGTGTTTGGGGTGCCTGTGTTGGGGGGCTGCAGCTGGAAATGGCCTCCGGCCAATCCTTGACTTCCCCTCCCCGCTTCCTCCTCTCCCCCAGTCCTTTGGCCGCATCAGGAAGTGGCTGGAGCATGCCCGCTCCTCCCCCAGCCTCACCATCCTGGCTGGGGGCCAGTGTGATGACTCCGTGGGGTACTTCGTGGAGCCCTGCATCATCGAGAGCAAGGACCCCCAGGAACCCATCATGAAGGAGGTGACGGGGTGGGCAGCCTGGGGCTGGGAGGAAGGCAGCCTCCCCAGAGCATGGGATGCACACAGGTCCCACCCGGCACTTCACGGGGCATCGTCCCATCTCATAGATGAGGAAAGTAGATGTCTCACTGCTGACCCAGACCTCTGTCTTAGCACTTGCACTGCCCATGACCACCAAGGCCCCTGCAGCCGTCTCAACGGCCAACATTGCGGACTCCTAGCTGTGGGCCAGCCATCTGACCGAGGTGTGAGGAGTGGATCATTCCCATTTAACAGATAAGAAACTGAGGCTCGAAGAGGTCAGGGCACTTCCCCAGGATGACTGTGGGGAGGGGATTTTCCCCCAGCCTCTTGGTGGCAGAGGACATAGTGACACTGTTGGACACTTCCTGGGCCAGCTGTTGCCAGAAGTCTCCCCTTTCCAAGGACCTGAACCCTTGGTTCTGGATGTGGGTCTGGCTGGCAGGGAGGCCAGAGAATTTCCTTGGATCTTCTGCCAGGTCAGGTGGGGCCAGCAGGGCGGGAACTGTCCCTCGAGGGAACTCAGCAGGAGGCAGTGCCTGGCCGTTCTTGCAGGGGCTGAGGAAGAGAACTGGGGAATGGCAGGGGCCAGAGCAGAGAGACTTGGAGGCTTTGGGGCACTGGTCCAGGTGGGGTTTGACCCCAGGGCATCTCTCCCAGGAGATCTTCGGGCCTCTGCTGACGGTGTACGTCTACCCTGATGACAAGTACAAAGAGACCCTGCGGCTGGTCGACAGCACTACCAGCTATGGCCTCACAGGGGCAGTGTTTGCCCAGGATAAGTGAGTCGCCACAGCCCCTCTGCTCTATTCCTGGTGTCCTGTCCCCCACAGGACCCTGCTGTCCCCGGAGACTGCTCCCTTGGACATGGATCCTAGTAATAATGCTGCCTTTGCTTTCTATCCATTGTCCTGACTCGTGGGCAGGCCTCCCAAACACAGACAGACCTAGGCAGCAGGCTCTTTGTTAAAATGCAGATTCTGGGGCCCCACTGTTGGCTGCTGAATCCAGGCCTCTAGGGGTGGGGCTGGGGAATCAGTGCCTTTGACCTGCCTCCCCAGGTCCGAGGGGGCCTACAAGCGAGGTCATTGCTTCATGCTGCAGAGTAGGAGGCCGGCTCGCCCCCCACCCCCCACCCCCGGGGGCACACTGCTTGCCTGGCTGGGGCAGGATGGGAACCTGGGTGCCATGACTCTAAACCCGAGGTTTTGCCTTTTCCTTTCTCCCTGGCACTGGTTGCCTTCCCGTGTCTGCCGCTGAGAGTGGAGGCGGGATTGGAGGCTGAGGGGAAGGCTGGGGTCTGGGGGTTCCCCACCTCCCAAGGGCAGGACAGCAGGACCGGGACGGGCCACCACCCCCCCCGCCCCAAGTATGAGTAGCTTGACGTCTCCCCCGCTTCAGTCCTTACAGCAGTGCTGCAAGGGAAGCATGCTAACCCCCTTTCCAGAGCAGGAGGCCGAGGCTCAGACTCCCGGGACCCTGCCCAAGCGCGCACAGCTGGCACCTGGCCTTGTGGGCATGGCCAGTGTGGGCTGGGGTGAGGGTGAGCCAACTGCGTGCTTACCGCTGCCCTGCCTTGTAGGGATGTTGTCCGGGAGGCCACAGAGATGCTGAGGAATGCTGCTGGCAACTTCTACATCAATGACAAGTCCACGGGGTCGGTGGTGGGCCAGCAGCCCTTTGGGGGGGCCCGAGCCTCAGGTGAGGAGGTCCCCCTTTATCAGAGGGGGGCTGAGCTCCTGGTGGGAGACAGTCGGTCCTTCATCCTGAGGGTGTTAAGAGGGAGCAGGAATAGCACCCCAATCTGAGCACTGCGGGCTGGGCGCTGTGCTAACTCAGGGTCCTGCCAGCAGCTTCCTGAGCTGAGGTGCTGCCATTCTTCCCACTTGACAGAGGGGGAAACTGAGGCCCAGGGAAGTGAAGAGACTTGGGTGGGGAGTGGTGGAGCGCATGACTTTGGTCCAGCCAGACTCCGGGTCACCGTGGTGCCACTCCCTCCTGTTTACAAATGAGGGAACTGAGGCGGTGACTTGCCCGAGGTCCCAGTCCCTAGTGGCAGAACCGGGTCTCCCGACTCCCAGTCCAGGGCCCTCCCTGGTGCTCCCTTATCTTCCAGACACCCTTTGCAGCTGGGGCAGGGGACCCAGGGAGCCCTCCTGCCCTCGTCCCCCCACCCCCAGCTGAGTGCCCTAAGGCGCTCTGAGACCTGAAGGTGTGAGGGTTAGCTTAACCCTTTGCTGCCCATGCTGGTGCCCCGTTTACTGCACCAGCTCCTCCCGACTCCTTCCCCCTTCAGCCCAGAGCCTTTGAGCCGTTGTATCTTTTTTTTTTTTTTTTTTTGGTCTTTTCTAGGGCCGCACCCCCGGCATATGGAGGTTCCCAGGCCAGGGGTCTAATCGGAGCTGTAGTTGCCGGCCTACACCCCAGCCACAGCAACACCAGATCCGAGCCATGTCTGGGACCTACACCACAGCTCACGGCAACACCGGATCCTTAACCCACCGAGCGAGGCCAGGGATCGAATCTGCAACCTCGTGGTTCCTAGTTGGATTCGTTTCTGCTGCACCACAATGGGAACTCCAGAGCCGTTGTATCGTTTCGGAGAAAAACAGAACCGTCTTTTCCACAGGGACCAACGACAAGCCCGGGGGACCCCACTATGTCCTGCGGTGGACATCACCCCAGGTCATCAAGGAGACTCACAAGCCGCTGGGGGATTGGCGCTACCCGTACATGCAGTGAGCACCCCGCTCGGCGCCTCTGTGGTCCACCTATCTGTCCGTCCAGAGGACTGATCTCAGTGCACTGATCCCACCCCCCGAGCCCTCTACCCGGGACGACCCTCTTTCTAGGGCAAGGCCTGACCCCCGGCCCCTCTGTCCTGCTCCACCCCTCAAAGTCTAATTTGAGATCATGCTGTGAGGAGGAACAGGGCTGCCACCCCAACCCCATCAGGTGTCCTAGGAATTCCATCTGGTTGGTGTGACCGTGGTGTCCGGCTGGTTCTCCGTCTGTCCCTTTCTTCTTCACACTGGCCCCGTGGCTCCGGGACCTGGGGAGGGGCAGTGGAGTTGCTTGCGGATCCGTGGAGGAAAAGGAGGCAGCTCTGGGCCCCCTGACAAACCTCACCATCCACAGTGGCCTTGGCCCTGGCTGCTCTGCGCCTCGGGATTGGGCATGGGCAGGGTGACCCTCAGGGCTGGCGAGCTGTGGCTGCAGGGTGTCAGGACACCCACTGGCCTTGCGCTCTCTGGTCCAGGCCACCCACTTCCTCACTAGCTCTTTGTCCAGATGCACCTATGCCCGCTGGGTACCTGTGCCCAACCAAAAGCCTTAGATGCTGTGTGCCTTCCCCCAGAGTGCCTGTGCTCGCCTGAGGCCCACAGATTCCTGGCCATCTCCATGTGGTGGGGCTGGGGGCGGCTACCAGTCACCTGCTCGTGGGGCGTCTGGGCCTTCCCGTTTGGGCTGTGAGCTTGATATCCTTGTTGGGCGGGCCCTTCCTGCTGCTTCCCTTAACTCTGGGTCCCGCCTCTAGAGAGAGCCACTCTCAGAGCCCCAGTTGCCCTGGGATTTCCTGCAGGAGCTCAGCGCCCACTGGCCGTGGTCGATCAGGCCCGGGTAGATGTTGCTCCCATTTCTCACTTAGCCCTGACATTCTACAGAATGTTCTGTAGAATCATCCCTCCTTTGCGTGTTAGTGGCTCTGTGTGGACTGGCTCCTAAGAGGCCTGTTCTGTGATGCAGCCAATACATGCTGGGTGGATTCTGGGTGGCCAGGGCGCTGGAGGGGGTGACTTTGGAGGACAGTTTCTAGGGGGCCCTGAAAGAGCTATGCCCTCCTCAAGCCGGGCTGCATGGGGCCCCCACGGGGCTGGGGTGGCCATTCCCCAAGTGCATGGTTTCACACCGTGGCCCAAGGTCAGGGGTGGGTCCTGATGCTGCCCGGCTTGTTTCCCACGAGATGCCAGGTCAGGAGGGGGCTTCTACACTGGTTCTGGTTCTACACTGAAGTGGCAATGGGATTTGCCCTGATGCCACCTAATAAAGTGCCTGTTACTTAACCAAATCGGTGTTCCTTCTGGTGGGGGTGGTGGGGGCTGGTCAACTGCTCAGTCTGATGGTGTTGCCAGCGTGTCACTGTGTGTCGCAGTGCCCTTGGTGTGAAGAGAGGAAGGGCAGGCCCTGGTGATGGGAGTGCCTGCTGCGGATGCTGGGAATCCTGGAGCCAGACGGGGTGGGTTCAAATCCCAGCTGCAGAAAGTCGGGCCGCCTCTATTGACCGTCTTTCGCTTCACTTGTTAGATGGAAACAGTAACACACACTCACACACACAGACACACACAGGTTGTCATGAGAATTCAATAAGCTGATTCATATAAGTGCTTAGAACAGATATGGGGTTAATGATACAACAGTGTTGCCCATTTGCCAATTGTAACAACCACCGCTATGTGCTGTGATGGTTAAGTTTGTGGGTCCACTTCGCTGGGCTTCACTGCTCAGATATTTAAGCATTATTCTGGATGTTTCTATGAAAGTATTTTTTAAATGAGATTAACTTTTGGAGTTCCCGTTGTGGTACAGTGGTTAACGAATCCGACTAGGAACCATGAGGTTGCGGGTTTGATCCTTGGCCTTGCTCAGTGGGTTAAGGATCTGGCTTTGCCATGAGCTGTGGTGTAGGTTGTAGACAAGGCTCAGATCCCACGTTGCTGTGGCTCTGGTGTAGGCCGGTAGCTATACCTCCGATTAGACCCCTAGCCTGGGAGCCTCCATATGCCACAGGAGCGGCTCAAGAAAAAGGCAAAAAGACAAAAAAAAAAAAAAAAAAAAAAAAATGTGATTAACTTTTAGATCAGTGGGTTTTGAGTAAAACATCACCCTCCATCACATGAGTGGGGGCCTCCTCCCATCAGCAGAGGCCTTGACAGAACCAGAACTGACCTCCCAGAGCAAGAGGGAATTCGGCCAGGACCTGACTTTAGACTCAGCTGCAGCTCGCTTGGTCTCCAGCCTGCCGGCCTGCGTTTCAAATTTTGGACTTAACAGCCTCCTTGATCGCATGAGCGAATTCCTTAGAATATATCTCTGTCTCTCTATGCCTCCTGGGGGTTCTGCTTCAGAACCCTGACTCACACAAGGGCCAAAGACTTTGCATGTCTTTCACTCACCAAGTCCTGCTATGCTCCCATTTTGCAGATGAAGACACGGGGATGCAGAGATTAGCCAAGGGTATGATATCACCAGGACGTAAACCCAGGCCTGTCTGATTCTAAAACCCATTCTTGGAGTTCCCATTGCGGCTCAGAGGTAACAAACCTGACTAATATCCATGACGATGCGGGTTCGATCCCTGGCCTCGCTTAGTGGGTTAAGGATCCTGCATTGCTGTGAGCTGTGGTGTAGGTCACAGACGCAGCCTGGATCCCGCTTTGCTGTGGCTGTGGTGCAGGCTGGCAGCTGTAGCTCTGATTTGCCCACTAGCCTGGGAACTTCCATATGCCGTGGGTGCGGCCGTAAAAGGACAAAATAAAATAAGATAAAAAATAAAAACCAAAACCCATTCTTTCTCCTCAACTCAGATGTCTACACATGGCTTGCAGAGACCCACTCAGCTGGCCGAGTGACATGATAGGGACAAACCATGAGCCTGGACTGGAATCCATGGGTCCAAACCCACCTGGGCCAGCTGACTTGGAGGGGAAGACGTGTGTGCTGGCCTGTCTCCACCCGCAGATAATGTGAGAGAGGAGCTATTTCTAAGTCACTTGGTTACCCACCCCCCATCCGAGCATCCATCGGTTAGGGCTGTTGGCTGAAGGAGCCCAGAGCTGTCAGGAGGGGAGGGAACTCCACCCTTGGCAGAAACCGTCCCCCCAACCCCGGCCCTGGCTCACCTAGGGGCTGCAGCAGATTTGTGCAAAAGGGGTCTTGAGCCATGGACGAAGCACAGGGCCCGGAGTGGCCCAGGTGGAGCCCACGGAAGGGAAGGGAGGCAACTGCAGTTTGTAGTTGGGGGTACGTGGGCCCTGTTCATGTTTCTGAATGAACAGAGTGACTTGCTCGAGGTCACACCGAGCCGCAGAGTTAGTTGGCTGATTACCGGCCGAGGGCTGTACCTACCTTGTCTCATGGAGCCTTGACATTGACCTTACCAGGTAACTCATGCCACATTCTATGGAAGGACTAGTGGAGAGCAGAGGTAGTGATGAGCCCAAGGTCGCACAGCTGGTTAGTAGGAGGGCCGGGTTTGAACCTAGGTCTGTGGGTGCCACAGCCCACACTCTGTCACCCCCCTCCATCAGGTCCCCCATACCCAGCTGTGCCTCTGCCATTGTCATTTCACCCCGTCCTCCCCCAGCCTGGTGCCTTTGACTCCACTGAGGCCAGGGGTGGCTCAAAGCCATTGCTCACTCTGTCCTCCTTTGTCCCCCAGGCTCGGGGTTGGTGGCTCCTGAGGGCCAAGTGCCCACCTGGGTGCCCAGAGCTTCTTTGCATAGTCACCACAATAAGTCCCCGTGTCCACGGTGGCCCAAGGAGCCTCTTCATTTCCCTGCTGTGGCCGGGGGCCCAGCCGCAGGACTGCGCTTGGAGCGTGAACCATTTGACTGAGGCCGGATGTCCCTGCCACCATCATCCTGGGGGCTGCCAGTGGGGCGTGCACGCTTAGCAAATGAGGGGCCACCAGTGCCCTGGTTGCCAGGCAGACCCGGAGCTCCTGGGGGGGAGGGGCGGGGCAGAAGAAGCAGCAAGGTTCAGACCCACCTTCTCCACTGGGTCACATCTTCAGTTTCATTATTTCACCTGCCCACGCATTCGTCATCACAGCCCTGTACACTCTGCCTGGAGGTGCTGTCGGGAGCAGTTTGGGCCACCATTGCTTGCACACAGGCTGTGTGCCAGGCTTTGTGCTAAGCACTTTAGGCATCGCATCCCCAGATCCTTGGAAGGTGATCCTGTTACTCCCATTTCACGTGAGGAGCCTGAGGCACAGGTGGCTAAAGTAAGCAGCACCAAGGAGGAGCTGACTGCCTGGGTTTCTGTCCCATCTCTGCCTGCCTGGCCTCAGAGCACAGCCCTGATGTCCTGCCTCAGCCCCTCGCACCTGCGCCTCGGCCTCTTCATCCTCAGATCTGACATTTCTCTGGGAGCTGAGGATCGAATGATGTGTCTTAGAACTAAGTGCCAGGTTCCGTGCCCTGCGCAGAGTGAGAGGCTTGGCGAATGAGAACCTGTTACCTTCCCTTGCTCCCTTCATCCTGGATGCCTGTGCCCAGGAAGGCGACGAAGCTGGGCTTCCCTGGGCACCATCCTTGGGCAAGCGCTCCTGCTAATGTCCTAATCATCTCAGCCCCACTTCCACCTGTGAGGGAGGTGGTGCTGTTTTGGCCCTATTTCACAAATGAGGAAACTGAGGCTCAGGGAGGTGAGGAGAAACCTGCTCAGAGCATATGGAGGTTCCTAGTCTAGGGGTTGACTTGGAGCCATAGCCGCCGGCCTGTGCCACAGCCACAGCAACGCCAGATCTGAGCTGCATCTGAGACTTAACGCTGCAACTCGTGGCAATGCTGGATCCTTTGACCCACTGAGCAAGTCTTGATTTCGAACCTGCATCCTCATGGATACTAGTCGGGTTCTTAACCCGCTGAGCCACAACAGGAACTCTCAGAACCCATTCCTAATGGCTGTACTGGCACCCCCTTGTCCTGGTCATTTGCAGAAATCCAGCGGCTCCTGGGTGGGAGCCATCCATTTGGGTGGGTGAGCAAGAGGAAGCCCGGCTGACCCTGACTCCAGACACAAGCAGCCGGCTTTGTCCCTCTCATCTGGGTTGTTGACAGCCACCCTGGACAGAGGAGCAGGTACCATAGGACCCTCTGGGGCCTGAAGTCCAATAGCATTTTCTCCCAGGGCTCCTCCATGCCCTCCCTCCAGACCTGGTGCCAGGCAGCTTCCCCTCAGCCTCGCAAGCACGTGGCACACAGAGGCTGGGCAAACCAGGGAGCTGGTGTTCTGTTGGGCACCTGCTCTGTGATGGGCATCTGGAAAGGCGTTGTTAGGAGGAGAACGAGGCTCAGGAGAGGGAAATGCCTGGAAGAGGTCACACCAGCAAGCGGCAGATGCGGGAAGGGAACCCACATCAGTCAGATCTGAGTCTTCAGGGGAAGGAGTGTCACACAGAGTCACAGATCCCATCCCTTTAACGGGACTAAAGTCGAGGCTCCCACTTCCATGCTAGGAACGAAGTCATCCACACTGTTGTGTAAAACTCTCACTTACGGAGCAGGTGCTTGATGTATTAATCTCATTTAACCGCCCTTGCTTGAAGAGGGCTGTGCCCATTTTGCAGGTGAGGAAAGCTGAGTGGAGTCAGAGCCTGCTGGCTGGACTCTGTTCCCTGGTCCAGCCTGGGCCCCACGGAGCCCCACAGAACAGGGCCAGCCCTCTTCCCCACCCCAGCCCCAGCCCTTGATGCTCGCTTTAGTGACTATGACCCTGTGACTATGGCTCTTACCAAGCTGGTGGTCATTGGGCATCTTCAGATCTCTTTCTGGGTGAGACACAGCCTGCTTAATGTCACCCAGCAAAGTTTAGTGAGCAGCCTTGTGTGGCTCTCTGGACTCAAGAAGGTGTCCTAACCACACCGGGGTCCTTCCCTCAGGCTGTAGCTGACCCCTAGGTCCCCAGCCTCCAGGGGTCACGCCACCCACTCCACTTTGTTTTTGTTTTTTTTGTCCACACCCTCAGCATATGGAAGTTCCCAAGTGAGGGGTTGAATCCAGGCTGCAGCTACAAACTACGCCATTGCTACAGCTTGACCCACTGAGCCAGGCCAGGGATTGAGCCTGTGTGACCCAGAGACAAGTCTGGGTACTTAACCTGCTGCGCCACAGCAGGAACTCCCCCACTCCACTTTTGATATCTAAATTCTTAGAGGGGCTGAGAGCCTGATAGAGTTGAGCCCTGGCTCCGAGGTCTCCCCTGTGCCTTCTGTGTGACACCTCCTTCAAGATGTCTCTGAACCAAGCCAGCTGGCTCAGGGGCCACCCATCTCCCAGACCCTCCTTGGAGAAGCCCTGCCTGCCCATCCCCGCCCCATTCTCAGTCCGATTGGAGTTAGGGTTTCAACTGCCCGATTTTGTCCTGAAGGAGGCTGGCAGTACTGGCAGGAAAGAGATGGAGGGGGAATGGGGGTGTGGGTGGGGCAGAGAGCAAGCTGATGATGTACCAGATGGTAGAGGGGCAGAGACTGGGGGGTTTGGGGTGGGGGGAGAGGAGCTACTGCAGTCCCTGGGCTCAGGCCCCTCTTGGGGGCTCTCCCTGTGGTCCGGCCCCTCTCCAACCATCATGGCAGGGTGAGGAAGAAAGTTCAAGGACAGCCCCCACCCAAGCCCAAAGCAAACACTGCCAGTTCCTTTCCGTAAGCACCCAGGGAAGCAGATGGGAGGCAAACGGGCAGCTTCTCCTGGGCCCCCATTTCCACGGCTCGCCCCTGCCCCATGTACTTTGCATGAGTCAGTCACGGTTCTCCATCACCTTGGCAACCAGTGGCCACACAGGTGCGAGCATGGGAAGCTCAGGCCCTGGACTGGGCCATAGGGGTGGCAGTTGGGTCAGGCCAGGGCCTCCACGGGGCTTGCGCCGCGTGTGCAACCTCGTAGGAAAACCACAGTGCCTTGTGTTCCCAGCATTTGTCCCCAGGGCAGCCGGTGTCCCAGCCTCACCCGCTTGTCCTTCTTGGGTGATGTCAAGCCTAGAGAGGAGACCATTCGGTGCAGGGCATCTCAAGGGTCACAGACTGAGCTCGTGACATCCTGGCATCCTGGGCCTGGGCACACGGCTGCATCTGTCAGCGTGTGTATTAGTGTCTGGAGCTTTCGCCAGAATCTTAAAAGGGTCCATTTTAGAGGTGGGGAAACTGAGGTCCAGAGAATAGAAGGCACTCATCCAAGGGTGCCGTCAAGTTGGGGCAGAGCTGGACCAGAAGCTGGGCCTTCTGACTCTCCATCCAGGTCTCCTTCGCCAGCTTTTGGTCTTCAGAGAGGTCACCTGTCCAGACTGAGCCCAGTCGAAGCAGCTCTCCCTGTCTAAAGGGACCCCCTCATTCTTCCTCACTGGAGCCCCCTGGTGTCGCATGAGCCCCCATTAATCCACATGAGTTACTGTCCTGCTCTGAACCTTAGTCTCATCATCTGAAACATGGAGAAAGGAGAGCAGCACCTCAAAAGGTAATGAGAATAAAGTGGGATGGGAGCCCGGCGAGTGCTCAGCCCGGTGCCTGGTGCGTAGTGGGCCCTTCAAACACATCAACGACAGAAATGACAAGTGCTCATTATCCCATCCTCCTCCTGTGCTTGGTAGCACAGACGCTGCCTCCCCCATGGAGCCCTTGGCTGGTCCATGCCTTTCTTCATCCTTAACCCATCTTGCCAGTGGGCGCAGCGTGGGGCAGAGCTGTCCCAACATGTTTTTAACCAGATTGGAGTCCTGCCTTTTTTTTTTTTTTTTTTTTTTGGTCTTTTTAGGGCCACACCTACGGCTTATGGAGGTTCCCAGGCTAGGGGTTGAATCAGAGCTGCAGCTGCCAGCCTACACCACAGCCACGGCAACACAGGATCCGGACAGTGTCTGCAACTTACACCACAGCTCATGGCAATGCAGGATCCTTAACCCACTGAGTGAGGTCAGGGATTGAACGCACATCCTCCTGGATACTGGTGGGGTTTATTACTGGTGAACCACAAGGGGAATTCATGAATTCTGGTTTGCTGGCCCTTCGGCAACTGCCCCTCTCCAGGCCTTGGTTTCCCCATCTGTATAATGGGTAGGTTTGTGGAGCTTTGCAGGCCCTCTTAGCTCTGACCCAATATACCACACTATGCATGGCCCCGGTGGCCCTGGCATCTTCCAGCATGTGCTGCCCTCATGGAGGCCCTGGTTTCTGTCTTCGAGCTGCAAGCCGTGTCCCTTGTGTGTCCTGGCTGTGTCCCACACCCAGCCCTGCCGCATGTGGGCTTGTCAGTGCCCTCTAGATCCACAGCGTTCTCAGTCACTCTTGTCCTCCACACCCCACAGCGGGGTCTCTGGTCAACTGAGACGTTCTTTTTCTCTACCATCCCCATGCCTGGCATATAACGTGCCCTAGAAAATGCCCTATTAAGTTATTAGCCTCATGACTCCCTATGTTTCTAATAGGGCAGGTGACTGCATTCTTGCTGGCTCTTAGAATGCCACCAGGGACTGGTCCAAGGAGGCCAGCGTGGCTGTCATTTGGGCATATAATGCCTGAGAGAGCCGGGGGAAAGGGTGGGTGAATTGGGGCCAGGCTGGGGAGGCCTTGAACCCCAAGGTTATGGGAGCTCAGCCATGACCCTGCAGCAATGCGGAGCCCTAGGAGGTGTTAGAGTCGGGGAGTGATAGACACGGAGCTGTCTTTCAGGGACTTAACTGTCACCTTGAGGCAGACAAAGAGGGCCAGAGAGGAGGTGATGAGGGCTGCGCTTGGGGTGTGACGAAAAGGTGGAGGGGTCTGGAAAGAACCCAGGGGACAGAGGATGAGTCAGCGCTGGAGCTTTTGACCTGCAGACACGGAGGGTAGATAAGGGCGGCCCAAAGCCGGCCTCCCCATTGTATGGATGAGGAAACAGAGGCCAGGAGAGAGGAAAGCCAGGCCCAGAACCCATTCCTCAGACGCCCTGGCAGGGCTCTCCCTTTCATTCCATGGGTTGGGTTTCCCTCTCCCCTGACTGGTTTATATACACCCAGAGAGGTGCAGGAACAAGCCCAAGATCACACAGCAGATCCTGTGTCTTTCCACAGCACCAGGGAGCCTCGCCCTGTTGTATGTATGTATTTATTTATTTATTTTTGCTTTTTAGGGCTGCACCTGCAGCATATGGAAGTTCCCAGGTGAGGGGTCGAATAGGAGCCACAGCTGCTGGCCTATGCCACTGCCCACAGCGACGCCAGATCTGAGCCATGTCTGTGACCTACAGCATAGCTCACAGCAACGCCAGTCCCCCGACCCACTGAGCGAGGCCAGGGCTCGAACCTGCGTTCTCATCGATCCTAGTTGGGTTTGTTAACACTGAGCCTCACTGGGAACGCCTCTCCCTGTTGTTCTAAACGTTTGTGGGTTGACTCCACCCCAGGGAGGGTCAGGGGTGAGGGAGGGGGCCTGTGACAGACTCAGGACCCTGAGTCACACATTGCTGGGGCTGGAAAGGACCAGCATTCCGTGAACAAGGGTCTCTGATTCAAACAGGTCCCGAATTTGCCAGAGTATCCCCCTGCCTCCCCTCATCAGGGGTAGAAACTGTCAATGTTAGGAATTTTCAATTTTCTGCCAACAGCCCCCGGCCTTGTGTGCTGGATCGGGAGTTGGGGGGGGGGGGCGGACACCCGGGGGCGGGGTGTCCCTCTGCAGAGCTGATGGTTGGGCTGGCAGGTGGCAGCTGTCAGAGGGAGAGGCCCCCCTGCCCCCCTTCCACCTCCTTACCACTTTGCTGCTGTTTTGCTGCTTGGATCAAAAGCCATCGCCTCGTGCTGTCATAGGGAGGTTAAGGGCTGGGTCCTGAAGTCTGGCTGTGTGATTTGAATCCTCGCTCTGCTGGTTGTGCCACTGAAGGGGAGTTATCTTAACTTCTCTGTGCCTCAGTCTCCTCATCTGTGAAGTGGGGTTAGTGATAGTCCCAGTGATCACAAGTTCTAAATGAGACGGTGAATGACACGCACGCAGCGCGTTGCCTGGTTCTTAGGATCGGTGGCTGCTGATTTGGAACATCTGCTGCAGGTCAGGGGCCAAGGACATTGCCACGTGCCAGACCCAGCTGGGTCAGGCTCTGAGATGTGGGCTCCATTTGCCCCCCACGTCTATCCCCCCCATGGGGGTACCTATGTCCTTTATGCCCAAGTGTTTGAAACCTCAAGAGGATGTGACCTGACCTCATCCAAGTGGCAGAAGCTGTGAGCCATTCTCTACGTTAGCAGGGCTACTCTCGCTATGGCCAAATGAGGTTCTGCCAGACCACCCAGGTCCTGCCGTCCCTGCCGAAGGGATCCTCCTAATTCCAGCCTCCTCCCCTTCCCCCAGAGCCCTCAAACCTCTCTACCTCCCCAGGTGCTTTTCCGCCCTGTGGACAGCGACAGGACCGGTATGTAAATATATGTGCAAATCCCCTGGCCTTAGGTTGCCAACCCTCCGGGAAGGCAGAGTCATCTCTGGGACCCCCACTTGCCAGCCATGGGACCCCAGGGCAGGGTGATCTGCTCCCTGCTCTTCCTGCTGCGGGCCCTTGCTGAGAACTCGGAGTTCTACCTGCCTGGGGATTACCTCCTGGGTGGCCTCTTCACCCTCCATGCCAACATGAAGGGCATCGTCCATCTCAACTTCCTGCAGGTGCCCAAGTGCAAGGAGTGAGTCTCCAGTGTGAGGCTGGAAGTGGCGGTGGAGGTGGGGTGGGAGGCGGGCTGGTCCTGTGGTCCCGGGGAGCCCAGGTCAGGACCAAAGGGTCAGAAAGCCTCTCCTCATTCACCAAACCCCCATCCTGGATGTGCCCCACTGGCTCCCAGGGAGACCCCACAGAGTCCGTGTTATCAAACTCTTACAATTGCGTTCTGAAACTCTGAGACCCGGTTTTTCCAATGTCACATCTCTTAATAAAGAGTCATAAGATGTCTGAGCCTAGAGGGGTCTTAGAGAACATCAAAACCACCCCCACTTGCCCTCCCAATGGGTCCATGCCAGGGCTCAGGTGTAATTCCTTTGAGGGACAGTCTGTGATTTTTCTGTAGCAGGTTCTCAGACTGGAAGGAGGGTTTGCATTTTCCCAGGGCTGTGGTTGGGTGAGCAGGGGTGTTTTTAGGACGGGAGGGGTTTCCTCCTGTACCCTCTTCCTTGTGAGCATCTTTCAGAGATAGAGTGGGCCACCTGCGTGCAAGCCTGGAGGCCAGGATGCTGGAGCCAGCCTGGGATTATAAAAATCTGGGAAAGAGGGAGAGAGGAGGAAGAGTGCAAAGGTGATTAAAGTCTGACTCTGAGAAACACACCATTTATATGATGTTGGGGAAGATTACATGCTGGCCTGAGAATGGAGAGGGCGATGGTGCCAGGGATGGTGCTAAGCATGACGTTGGATATTTTGATGCTTGTGATGATGGTGGAGAGTCCAGTGACGTGATGGTGATAGAGTGATCGTGGTGATGCTGCTCGTGTTGATAGCAGTCATACTGATGACAGTGAAGATGGTGATGATGTTGGTGGTCATGTGATAGTGACGGAGGTAGTGCTGGTGGTAATGGTAGTGACGGTGAAGGTGGAGGTGGTAGTGCTATTGGGAATGGTGGTGATATGTACTGACTGTGGTGATAGTGGAGGTGGTGGTAGTGGTGCTAGTGGTGCTGGTGCTGGTAGTGATGGTGGTGGTAGTAAAATTGGTAATGGTGGTGGTGCTGGTGGTGATAATAGTGATGGTGGTGGTAGTGATATTGGTAATGGTGGTGGTGACGGTGGTGATAGTCGTGATGGTGGTGGTGCTGGTGGTGCTGGTGCTGGTAGTGATGGTGGTGATAGTGGAGGTGGAGGTGGTGGTGGTAGTGATATTGGTAATGGTGGTGGTGACAGCGGTGATAGTCATGATGGTGGTGGTGGTGCTAGTGGTGCTGGTAGTGATGGTGGTGGTAGTGATATCGGTAATGGTGGTGGTGGTGACAGCAGGGATGGTGGTGTGGTGACGAGGGTGCTGATGATGGTAGTGGTATTGATGACGATGGCCACAGATGTGGGGTGACTGCGATGGCCTTGGTGGTGCCATCAGGCATAGGAACAGCAGGCGCTGATAGTCACAGTGGCAGGAGTGGTGATGGAGGTTATGGGGTCACACTGGTGGACACCTATAGGGTGATGGGCGTGATGATAGGGGTGACAGATGGGATGGCGACAGATCATAGGGATGGAACCCCTGGTGGCAGTGGTAGTGACAGATGGCGGTCACGGAGATCGGAGCACCAGAGGTGGCCATGGGCATGATGGTGATCTTAGAGCTGTGATGGTGTGAAAACGATGTGGTAAAGATGCCAGAAGCTTCTGGAGTGGTTCTTGGGTGAAGCCTTGGCTTTGCTATCGCAGGCTGGAGGGACAAGCTGTCTTCCCGCCTCACTGCCCCTCCGCACTCTGGACCCGGTGCTCACTCCACCTCCGCTCTCCCCCCGCCCTGCCCCTGTGGCCCCACCAGGTACGAGACGAAGATGCTGGGCTACAACCTCATGCAGGCCATGCGCTTTGCGGTGGAGGAGATCAACAATGACAGCCGCCTGCTGCCGGGCGTGCTGCTGGGCTACGAGATGGTGGACACCTGCTACATGTCCAACAACGTCCAGCCTGTGCTCTACTTCCTGTCACAGGACGACTACTTCTTGCCCATCCAGGACGACTACAGCCACTACCTGCCCCGCGTGGTGGCCGTCATTGGTCCTGACAACTCCGAGGCCACCATGACCGTGGCCCACTTCCTCTCCCTCTTCCTCCTTCCCCAGGTGAGCATCCCTCCACCCTGGGGCCCTGGGAAAAGGAGCTGGGGAGGGGGGCAGCCAAGTGCTCGTCCAGAGGGCTCACCACATCCACCAGTCCTGGAGTGGGGTGGATGGAGGAGCTGAAGCAAGGTCAGAGCATCCACCCTCGTCCTGCCAAGCCAGCCAACCTATCGGTTACGTGCTCAGGCTTTGGAGGCAGACTTGGGTGTGCATCTTGCCATGGCGAGACCTCGAGCCCATCTCTTCACTCTCCTGAGCCTCGGTTTTCCCATCTCTAAAATGGAATGATAAGAGGTCCATCCTTGAACTGCCTGAAGATTAAAGTGTTCAATCAACGTAAGAGTTTGTAGCGCAAAGTAGCTAGTCAGTAATGTCACTGTTCTGGGAATGTATCTTGCGTGAGAATGAAAACACAGAAAGCACTCAGTATTATCCTGTATAGTTGCCTAGCACAGCATCTGCCTCACAGCTAGTCCTCAAAAAAGTGCTATAGTATTTCTACTGCTATTCTTTTTTTTTTCAAGATGCTTTTCTTTCTTTCTTTCTTTCTTTCTTTCTTTCTTTCTTTCTTTCTTTCTTTCTTTCTTTCTTTCTTTCTTTCTTTCTTTCTTTCTAAGGAAATATTTTATTTCTTTTATTTTTTTTCTTTTTTTGCCTTTTCTAGGGCCGCTCCCACAGCATGTGGAGGTTCCCGGGCTAGGGGTCGAATGGGAGCTGTAGCCGCCAGCCTACGCCAGAGCCACAGCAACGCCGGATCTGAGCCGCGTCTGTGACCTACACCAAGCTCACGGCAACACCGGATCCTTAACCCACTGAGCGAGGCCAGGGACCGAACCCACAACCTCATGGTTTCTAGTCAGATTCGTTAATCACTGCGCCATGACAGGAACTCCTCTGCTGCTATTCTATTATCATCATCATGATTGAAAGGGGATAGGCTGGAACGAACATAAACATCTGTTCATTAAAGAGCAGCTAGCACAAGACCTGGTGCACTAGTCTTTGTAACTACAGGTAATTACAAATACTGTAAATTTTGCTGTTATTTATTATATCAGGCACCAAGGATCTAACTTGTAATAGGTGCTCAATAAATGTATGTGTACATTATATATATATACACACACACATATATATGTTTTTTTGTGCCCGAGCCAGTGACATGTGGAATTTCCCAGGCCAGGGATTGAACCTGAGCCACAGCAGTAACTCAAGCCACTGCAGTAACAATGCCAGATCCTTAACCCTGTGCTACTAGAGAACTCCCTAAGTGTTAATATTCTTCTGTGAAGTGTCTAGTCCAGGACTGAGCTCATTCTTTCATTCCTTTAACAAACATTTATTGAGCACCAACTATGTCAGGCACAGTTGTTGGTGCGGAGGATTCAGCAGGTAAAACAGAAATCTGCCCTCATATAGCCTATCTTCTAGTGAGGCCAGACAGATGATCCATGTAAAAAAGTATGTGATATAGAATGAATGAGAGAAAGAAGGTGATGGAGGAAAGCCCAGCAGGTGCAGGGAAGTGGAGCCCATGGGGCAGGAGGAGTGGGTACCGGGAGATGGGACAGAGACTTGAGGAGGGTGCAGGAGGGAGGGAGCTCTGTGGGCATCTAGGAGAGGAGGATGCAGGACGAGGCATCAGCAAATGCCGAGGCCGGGAGGTGCCTGACTGTTGGTGGAACTGGTTGAGCGGAATCGGGACTAGTGGGAGAGAAGGAGCACATGAAATCAGAGTGGTGAGGGCTGGCGCCAATGATGGAGCCCCTTAAGGACCACTGACGGACTCTGACTTTTCCTGCGTGATATTAGCAGCTGTGGGAGGGCTTTTTAAGATTTTATGTTATTGAGAGTTCCCATCGTGGCGCAGTGGTTAATGAATCCGACTAGGAACCATGAGGTTGCGGGTTCAATCCCTAGCCTTGCTCAGTGGGTTAAGGATCCGGCGTTGCTGTGAGCTGTGGTGTAGTCTGCAGACACAGCTCGGATCCTGCATTGCTGTGGCTCTGGTGTAGACCCATGGCTACAGCTCCGATTAGACCCCTAGCCTGGGAACCTCCATATGCCTCAGAAGCGGCCCTAGAAAAGGCAAAAAGACAAAAAAAAAAAAAAAGATTTTATGTTATTGAAGTACAGTTGATTTACAATGTTGTGTTGATTTCTGCTGTACAGCAAAGTGATCCAGTTATACACATATATGTGTATATTCTTTTTCATATTCTCTTCCATGATGATTTATCACAGGATATTGAGTATAGTTTCCTATGCTGTACAATAGGATCTATCCATTTATCCATTCTTTTTTTTTTTTAGGGCCGCACCTGTGACATATGGAGGTTCCCAGGCTAGGGGTAGATTTGGAGCTGTAGCCACTGTCCTACACCACAGCCACAGCAACGCCAGATCCAAGCTGCCTCTGTGACCTATACCACAGCTCACGGCAATGCCAGGTCCTTAACCCACCAAGTGAGGCCAGGGACCAAACCTGCGTCCTCATGGATACTAGTCAGATTCATTTCCTATCCATTCTATATATAATAGTTTGCATCTGCTAATCCTAAACTCTCAATCCATCCCTCCCCTCTCCCCCTCCTCCTTGGCAACCACAGGTCTGTTCTCTATGACTATGCATCTGTTTCTGTTTGTAGATATGTTCCTTTGTGTTATATTTTAGATTTCACCCAGAAATGATATCATAGAGTATTTTTCTTTCTCTTTCTGACTTACTTCACTCAGTATGATCATCTCTAGGTCCATCTATGTTGCAGCAAATGGCATTATTTCATTCCTTTTTTAGGGCTGAGTGGTATTCTATTGTATATAGTACCACGTCTTCTTTATCCATTCCTCTGTCAGTGGACATTTAGGTGGTTTCCACGTCTTAGCTATTGTGCATAATGCTGCTATGAACACAGGGGTGCATATTTCTTTTTGAATTATAGTTTTGTCTGGGTATATTTTGTCCAGCAGTGAGATTGCCGGATCACATGGCAACTCTACTTTCGGTTTTTTGAGGAACTTTCATAGGGTTCTTCATCGTGGCTGCACTGATTCACATTCCCACCAATAGTGTAAGAGGGTTCCCTTTTCCGTTGGGGTGTTTTAAGCAGAGAAGTGATGTGACTGGTGTACGTGAGCAGGGTCGCCCTGGAGGCCCCCTTAAGTACAGATTGTAGAAGGGAGGGGAAGAGGATATGGTGGCAACTTACAACGGGAATAATGGTGGCTGGACTAGGATGGCTTGGGCAGGTGGTATAGACACGGGAGAGACACATTTTGAAGGTAGATCCAATGGGATTTGCTAATGGATTGAGTGTGGCACATTTGGGGGAGATGAACCAAGGAGGCCTACAGTTTTTGGCCTGAGCAACTGGAAGGACAGAGTCACTATCAATGAAGATGGAGGAGATTGTGGGTGAAGCAGGTTCAGGGGAGACAGGAGTTCAGTTTTGCCTGCGTTAAGTTAGAGATGTCGGGTAGGCAGTTGCAAATAGGAGTCAGAAGTTTAACAGAGAGGTCCAGGCCAGGGCTCCTGGGATTGTTGGCAGGAAGTGGAATTTAAATCAGGAGCCTGGGAGTTCCCGTCATGGCACAGTGGAAATGAATCTGACTAGGAACCATGAGGTTGCAGGTTCAATCCCTGGTCTCGCTCAGTGGGTTGAGGATCCGGCATTGCCACGAGCTGTGGTGTAGGTCCCACACATGGCTTGGATCTGGCATTGCTGTGGCTCTGGTGTAGGCCGGCAGCTATAGCTCTGATTGGGAACCTCCATATGCTGTGGGTGCTGCCCTAAAAAGACAAAAGACAAAATAAATAAATAAATAAATAAATAAATAAAGCCAGGAGCTTGGGAGTTCCCTTTGTGGTGCAGTGGAAACGAATCCAACTAGGAACAATGAAGTTGCAGCTTTGATCCCTGGCCTCCGCTCAGTGGGTTTAGCGTTGCTGTGAACTGTGATGCAGGTTCGCAGATGTGGCTCAGATCTTGCATGGCTGTGGTGTAGGCTGGCAACTATAGCTCCAATTGGACCCCTAGCCTGGGAACTTCCATATGCCAAGGGTGTAGCCCAAAAAAAAAAAAAAAAAAAAAAAAAGCCAGGATCCTGAATGGGATCACCAAGGGAGGGGGAGAGCAGATAGAGAAGAAACAAGGCCTGAAGGCTGAGCCCCAGGGTGCTCCAAGGTCAAGAGATCAGAGAAGAGGGAAGGAGATGGAGCAACCAGCGGGTGGGGAAGGAAACAGAGACGGTGCCATCCCAGAGGCTGAGGCAGGAAATGTGACTAATGTGAGGATGATGGTGAGAAGGAAAGGACCCTGCGCAGGGATACGCAGGAGGCACCCAATCAGTGCTACTAGATCATGAGAATGATAATGATGGACATCACCTAGCCTTCGGCTTGGCGCACAGTAGGTGCTTGGTACGTGTTACAATAAGGAGAATCCTGACGATGCTAATGTAAAGCGCCTAACCGAGGGCCTGGCACGTGATAGATTCTTGCGAAATGTTACTACCATAATGACCATCGGGAGTTCCCATTGTGGCTCAGTGGGTTAAGAACCTGGCGTCGTCTCCGTGAGGATGCAGGTTTAATCCCTGGCGTCGCTCAGTGGGTTAAGGATCTGGCGTTGCTGCAAGCTGCAGCAGAGCTCGCAAATGCGCCTGGGATCTGGTGTTGCTATGGCTGTGGTCTGGGCCTCAGCTTCAGTTCCGATTCCGCCCCTATCCCCAGGAGCTTCCATATGCTGTGGGCGCAGCTGTAAAAAGAAAAAAAAGAGACATAGAGAGACCACAGTGACCATGATGATGACAGCGTAACCCCCTAGTTCGGGGTCCAGCACATAGCAGGTTCTAATTCATTGTCATCATGGTGATGACCACAAACCACTGGCACTATGGGCTCCCCAGATGCCACCGGGGTGAGGAGAGCAAGTGGAACTGCCCTGAGTAGGGGGGAGGGCGCTGAGACTCTTGCTAATGTCCATGGCCCCTCCCCTCTGGCAGATCAGCTACAGTGCCATCAGTGAGGACCTCAGCAACAAGCTGCATTTCCCAGGGGTGCTGCGCACGGTGCCAGGTGCAGATCACCAGATCGAGGCCATGGTGCAGCTAATGCTGTACTTCCGCTGGAACTGGATCATCGTGCTGATGAGCAACGACGATTACGGCCGCGACAACAGCCGGCTGCTCAGCCAACGCCTGGCGCACCATGACATCTGCATCGCCTTCCAGGAGACCCTGCCCATGACGCAGCCCAACCGGAATATGACGCAGCTGGAGCGCGAGCACCTGGAGGCCGTCGTGGGCAAGCTGCGGCGGAGCACCGCGCGCGTGGTGGTCGTGTTCTCCCCAGACCTGTCCCTATACAACTTCTTCCGCGAGGTGCTGCGCCAGAACTTCACTGGCGCCGTGTGGATCGCGTCCGAGTCCTGGGCCATCGACCTCGTCCTGCACAATGTCACCGAGCTGCAGCGCACGGGCACCTTCCTCGGCATCGCCACCCAGGCTGTGTCTGTCCCGGGCTTCAGCGAGTTCCGCGTGCGCCGCTCTCAGGGTGTGCGGCCCGCGCTCAACAGGAGCAGCCAGGGGGCCACCTGCAACCAGGAATGTGACTCCTGCATGAACACCACCGAGTCCTTCAACACCATGCTCACGCTCTCGGGTGAGCGCACGGTCTTCAGCGTGTACTCCGCGGTCTACGCGGTGGCCCACGCGCTCCACAACCTCCTGGGTTGCAACCAGATCAGCTGCCGCAAGGAGGTGGTGTACCCTTGGCAGGTGAGGCCCCGCGCATGGAAACATGGCCCCTCCGAGCAGGCGCAGGCGCAGGCGCGGAGTCTGTGGTTGCCATGGAGACGGCCCAAGCCCTTTACTCTAGCCTCCCCTTCCTTTGGTGGGTTTTGGGCCAACAGGTTGGGGAGGCCATGGGACATGCCCTGCCTCCAGACACATAGGAATCCCTCCCGGTGACCAAACAAAATTCCTTTAAAAAAAATTAGTTTAGGGAGTTCCTGTCATGGCTCAGCCAATTGAACCCAACTGGGATCCATGAGGATGTGGATTGGAACCCCGGCCTGGATCAGTGAGTTAAGGATCCAGGCATTGCCATGAGCTATGTTGTAGGTTGAAGATTGGGTTCCAATCCTGTTGCTGTGGCTGTGGCGTAGGCCCGCCGCTGTAGCTCAGATTCGACGCCTAGCCTGGGAACTTTCTTATGCTGTGGTTGTGGCCCTAAAACAAAAAGTAAATAAATAAACAGTTTAATCATCAGCATTCAAGACGCCTGTCCTCGGAAGTTTGGCTGAAATTCCCTGGAAAGAGGCCCCGCAGGCAGTGGGAGTCCCAGTTCTCAGCATGGAGGCCCTGGGATGGGCCTGTGTGCTCCCATCAGCTCTCAGATTTATGGATCTCCTCCCTGCCCCAGTTCTGCATCACTTTAACTCAGACCTGAAATTTGAATCTGCGTTTTCCTGTTGTTTTTGTTTTTGTTGTTGTTTGTTTGTTTGTTTGTCTCACCATCATGTGGAAGTTCCTGGGCCAAGGATCGAACCTGAGCCACAGCAGTGACCTGAGTTATAGCAGTGACAACACCAGATCCTTAACCATTAGGCCACTAGGGAACTCCTGCATTTCCTGGTTTACACACACACACACACACACACACACACACACACACACACTCTACCATGAAGCCTTTGGAAGGTGGAGAAGACTTTACTGATGATTTGGAGGAGCAGAGGGGACATACGACAGAGATGTACATTTTCTACCTGCTGCCAGGCAGCTCTGCTTAAACAGTTCACTGTTTTTTTTTCAGAGTTTGGAGGCAGCTGCCCCATCTATGGCTCAGTATCCTGTCTTTATCCTCCCCTTGCCTCCTTTAGGCATCTCCCATACAGCCCACCTCTTAGGAGGCAGGTGGTGGTGAACGGAGCAGAGCTTTGGAATCAGACAGACATGGGTTTGAGTTCTGCCACCATTAGCTGTGCAACTTTGGGCCAGTTATTTAATCTCTCTGAGCCTCAGTGTTCTCATCTATTAAATAGAAGGAATAACACGTATGCTGCTGAGTTGCTGCGAGGATGGACTGTGATGTATGCGCATTCCTGGTGCAGAGTGGAGGCTGAGCATCTCTGCCTCCATTTCTGACCCCAGGGTCTGGCCTGAGAGAGGAGGATGGGGCTTGGGGACAGAGCCACTGCTGGAGGTGGGGGTGGGGCTACATGAGGAAGGGGAGCCAAGGCTCAGATCCGTAAAGGGAGCCGGGAGAGGTCCAGACACCTACCAGTTATAGGCCACACTCCCTCAGGAGAGTCGTAGGGAAAATTCTGGCTCCATACCTTGAACCCCTGGAATCCCAGGTTGCTCAGCCCAGTTTGGCCAGGTGACTGCAGGGGGGTCACGTAGACCCCAGCACCAGCTCGCCAGGGGGCACCACCATCCTGATCCCTATCCTCAGGCAACCTCTGGGGTGGAGGCTCCCTCCTCTCAGCTCCCAGGACCATTGGTCTCAGACCCACCAAGCTGTGCATATCCAAAAGGCTTCTAGAACCAGGACCTCCCTCTCCTGGCAGGGCAGGGAGAAGGCTGGGGATCAGCTCTCTTGGCTATTCATCTGTTAGTTCTTGAGGTGAGGTGAGCCCCCAAGGTGGAGTTCAATAGATGCTCTCATTTATGGAGGCATGCTCTAGGAGCCTGACTGATGGGATCTCTAAGCTGGAAGCCCTTTGTGGATCAGCCCAGAGAGGTTCAGTGACTAGCCCAAAGTCACACAGCACATCGAGGACAGAGCTAGGACTGGAATTCAGGCCAAATGACGTCCAGTCCAAAGCATGTTCTAGTTCACACCGGCTTCCATATAGTCAGAATGATAGGGAATGAGGTGGGAAGAGAGTAAAAAAAAGAGAGTTGGCTCTAAAGTGTGGGATGGAACAGGGCCCCAGGGATTGAGTCCCAGAAGGATGCTTCAGTGGGAGGTGAGTGCTGGCTGTTTACCAGGCACTGTGCTGAGCCGCTGACATAGATGGACTCCTTTACTGCATCAGAGCCCAGAAGATCAGGCTTCTGTTGCTCCCAACTTGCAAAAGAGGAATCTGGGGTTTATAGAGGTTAGGTGACAGGTCCAAGGCCTCCCAGCAGGGGGTAGTGCGGATGCCTAAACCCACATCTCTCTGGCTCTAAAGCCAGAGCTTTCGGCCACTGCCTCCAAACTGATACATTTTCAAAGTTTGGCCCCATTTTACAGACATGGTAATCAAGGCCCATAGGCTAGTAGCCTGTCTCTCAGGACCATGCTCTGATGCCAGCTCCACTTCCCTTCCCTCTGCCCCCTCCAGCTGCTTCCAGAGATTCGGAAGGTCAACTTCACCCTTCTGGGTCACCAGATCTCCTTCAACCAGCAGGGGGACATGTCCATACAACTGGAGGTCATCCAGTGGCTGTGGGACCTGAAGCAGAACCCTTTCCGGAGTGTCGCCTCCTACTACCCATTGAAGCGGAAGCTGAAGTGCATCCGAGACATCTCCTGGCACACCCCCAACAACACGGTCAGCTCTCTGAGGCCGGCAGTCAGGGCTCATGCTGGGTGGCAAGGGCCCTTTGATCCGGGATTCCTGATGGGGCGCCAGCCGGGTCTCTGTTTGTGGGGGTGCTTCCTGGGGTCCCTGATGGAGAACCGTTCATCCCCCAGGATGGCAGACGGCCCCCCCAGCTCCCGCTAGTCCATGGCACTCACCTTTCCTTTCTTGACCTTTTTTTTTTTTTTCCCCCCGGTCTTTTTTGCTATTTCTTGGGCCACTCCTGCGGCATATGGAGGTTCCCAGGCTAGGGGTCTAATCGGAGCTGTAGCCGCCGGCCTACACCAGAGCCACAGCAACGCGGGATCTGAGTCGAGTCTGCAACCTACACCACAGCTCACAGCAACGCCGGATCGTTAACCCACTGAGCAGGGGCAGGGATCGAACCCGCAACCTCATGGTTCCTAGTCGGATTTGTTAACCACTGCTCCACGACGGGAACTCCTTTCTTGACCTTCTTGTTCGCTGGCCTGAGACCCCCTCAATGACCAGGTGGTAACCACAGAACCCTGTCATGTCTGCTGATGGGAGTTTCCCCCTTTGGAGACCAGAACCTCTATTCTAGCAGATTTGTAAGATGGGGGGGGCAAGAAGCTCCAGTTTGACAATGGGTCCTTGGGAAGAATGGTGATTGTGGCCAATCCTTTTTCCACACTGTGGTTGTTGAACTCACGTAGTCTATCTTTTTTTTTTTTTTTTTTTTTTTTCTTGCTTGGGGCTGCAGCATTCAGAAGTTTCTGGGCCAGGGATCGAACCTGAGCCACAGCAGCGACCAGAGCTGCTGCAGTAACAAGGTTGGATCCTTAACCTGCTGAGCCACCAGGGAACTCTGGACCCACATATGCGAGAATGATCAAGTTCCATGTGGTTTGTGTCATGACAGAGACTAGAAGAGTAAACTTAACTCTGCTGCAAGTAGTGAATGTGAGTGAATTGACATCTTTCTTTTTTTTCTTTTTCTTTTTGCTTTTTAGAGCCTCATCTGTGGCATATAGAAGTTCCCTGGCTAGGGGTCGAATTGGAGCTATAGCTGTCAGCCTACACCACAGTCACAGCATCGTGGGATCTGAGCCACATCTGCCACCTACACCACAGCTCACAGCAATGCCGGATCCTTAACCCACTGAGCGAGGCCAGGGATCGAACTGGCATCTTCATGGATGCTAGTCGGGTTCGCTAACACTGCACCACGATGGGAGCTCCTCCTTCCTTTTTTTTTTTTTTTTTGTCTTTTGTTGTTGTTGTTGTTGTTGTTGCTATTTCTTGGGCCGCTCCTGCGGCATATGGAGGTTCCCAGGCTAGGGGTTGAATCGGAGCTGTAGCCACCGGCCTACGCCAGAGCCACAGCAACTCGGGATCCGAGCCGCGTCTGCAACCTACACCACAGCTCACGGCAACGCCGGATTGTTAACCCACTGAGCAAGGGCAGGGACCGAACCCGCAACCTCATGGTTCCTAGTCGGATTCGTTAACCACTGCGCCACGACGGGAACTCCTCCTCCTTCCTTTTTAAGACCGAATAATATTCCATTGCATGTATATCTCACATTTTGCTTCTCCATTCATCCATAAATGAACCCTTGGTTTGTTTCCACATTTTAGCTATTGCGAATTAATACTGCTATGAACAAGAACGTACAAATATCTCTTCAAGACTCTGCTTACGTTTCTTTGAGGGTATATCCAGAAATGTAATCACTGGATTATATAGTAATTCTATTTTTAGCTTTTTGAGGAACTGCCATGTTTCTACGGTGGCTGTACCAGTTTACATTCCCAGCAGCACACCAAAGTCTGCTGTTGCACTTTCTCGATATCCTCACCAACACCTGTTATTTTCTGGCTGTTTGATAGTCGCCATCCAAATGCGAGTGAAGTGGTCTCTCATTGGGGTTGAGATGTGTTCTTTCCTAATCATGTCTGATATTGGGCATCTTCTTATGATCTTATTAACCATTTGTGTATCTTCTTGGGAGAAATGTGTATTCAAGTCTTTTTTTTTCATTTTCATTTTCATTCTTATTATTTATTTATTTTTAGGGCCGCACCCACGGCATATGGACGTTCCTAGGCTAGGGGGCACATCGGAGCTGCACACGGCAGCCACAGCAACTCTAGATCCAAGTCACGTCTGTGACCTACACGGCAGTTCATGGCAACGCCGGATCCTTAACCCACTGATCGAGGCCAGAGATCGCACCTGCATCCTCATGGTTACTAGGCGGGTTCGTTACTGCTGAGCCATGACAGGAAGTCCTGAGTCCAGTTCTAGGGACCATCCCAGCACCACGCTCCCTCCTAGAGAGGGGCCAGTTTCCCTCCCCCGAGCATCCTGCTGGGATGAGCTGGGGAGGGAAGGGAGGCCCCCAGAGTGTGGGAATGAGGACTCAGGGTCTTTTGCCCTCCTCCCTCCAGGTCCCTGTGTCTACATGTTCCAAAGACTGCCAGCCTGGGCAAAAGAAGAAGCCAGTGGGCACCCACCCCTGCTGCTTTGAGTGCATTGACTGTCTCCCTGGCACCTTCCTCAACCAAACTGCAGGTACAATTCACAGACCCACATGCTTGCCCTGCCCCTGCCCTGCCCTGGGAGCGTCTCCTGTGCCCTTCACCTTGGGCAGCATCTCTGGGGTCTTCCCCAGGGGACGTAAGTGTCCAAAGGCCAGGGACCATGTCTTTCCCACCAGCAGGTGAGGGCTTGGGAGGAAGGAATTATAGTTGTTAGGGCTCTGAGTCAAGGAAACCTCCATTCAGATCCGGCCTCGGTCACTTCCTGGCCTGGTGACTTTTCCTGGCTGAGTGAGCCTCAGTTTCCTCATCTGGGAGATGGGGTTGCTGTGAGGATCTGAAGAGCCGGTGGGTGGCAGGGACTTCGTGAGCGCTGGCTATGACGGTAGGGGTTGCCCTTAGCTCTCCCTCCCGCTGGGACCTGGCCCAGAGGAGGCCTGGAGGAGGCTGACAAGGTGGCTTTGGCGGACGGGACTTGCTGTGGGCTCTTGCAGACGAATATGAATGCCAGCCCTGCCTGAGTTACCAGTGGTCCCACAAGAATGACACCTCCTGCTTCAAGCGGCGCCTGGCCTTCCTCGAATGGCGTGAGGCGCCCACCATCGTCGTGGCCATGCTGGCTGCCCTGGGCTTCCTCAGCACCCTGGCCGTC
Organism: Sus scrofa; assembly: GCF_054392235.1. NCBI lineage: Eukaryota > Metazoa > Chordata > Mammalia > Artiodactyla > Suidae > Sus > Sus scrofa. The sequence continues at coordinate 81,801,149 of NC_139388.1, read as the reverse complement.
GCCATCGTCTTCTGGAGACACTTGCAGACGCCCATAGTTCGCTCGGCGGGGGGGCCCATGTGCTTCCTGATGCTGATGCCGCTGCTGATGGCCTACACGGTGACCCCCGTGTATGTAGGGCTGCCCACCGTCTCCACGTGCCTCTGCCGCCAGGCCTTCTTCACCATCTGCTTCACCATCTGCATCTCCTGTATCACGGTGCGCTCTTTCCAGATTGTCTGCATCTTCAAGATGGCCAGCCGCCTCCCGAGCGCCTACCGCTACTGGGTCCGCTACCACGGGCCTTACGTCTTCGTGGCATCCATCACGGTGCTCAAGGTGGTCATTGTGGGGAGCGGCATCCTGGCCACCACCCCCAACCCCACCGCCCGCGCCGACCCTGATGACCCCAGCATCATGATCCTGTCCTGCAGCCCCAACTACCACCGGGGACTGCTGATCAACACCAGCCTGGACCTGTTCCTCTCTGTGCTGGGCTTTGGCTTTGCCTACGTCGGCAAGGAGCTGCCCACCAACTACAACGAGGCCAAGTTCATCACCTTCTGCATGACCTTCTACTTCACCTCCTCCGTCTTCCTCTGCACCTTCATGTCGGTCTACGAGGGGGTGCTGGTTACCATCCTGGACCTCTTGGTCACGGTGCTCAACCTCATGGGCATCAGCCTGGGCTACTTCGGCCCCAAGTGCTACATGATTCTTTTCTACCCGGAGCGCAACACACAAGCTTACTTCAACAGCGTGATCCAGGGCTACACCATGAGGAGGGACTAGCCCTCCTATCAGCTGCCCACTGGGACGAGGGCCTCAGCTTTGGGAGATGGAAGCCAGGGTGGGGGGTGAGGGTGAGTGGGGCTTGCTGGTCCAACTCCAGATGGATGCAGGGAAGCCACTGCTATTACCACCTCGCCCTGCTCTCTGATTGGTGTCGCTCTGAGGTTCTCTGCATCCTTGGCTGTCTTTACCCAACCTAGTGATGAATGCCTAAAAACGTCTGCCTTTTATTCCTTTCCCTCAAGCTATTTAGCTGGCCAGACGCCGCATGCTAGAAAAACAACCCAAAGTGGCCCATGGGCCTCCAAGGACAAGAGTCCAGCTTGGCAGCCTACAGCCGCCATCTGGTGGTCACCATGGGTACCTGCAGGTTCTGGCTCCTGCGCTTCTGTTCAGGGTGAAGGGATGCTATGCGGGTGGACGGGGCTGGGGTTGGCATGGGAAGATGTGAGCTCAAATAATGCTGCTCAGCCTCATTCACTAGTGGCCCATGTGTCCGAGGCTCGCCCCCCCAGATTTCCCCAGAGCACGAACCTCCAGCTTCTCTGCTGTCTCCGAGTATGGCTGAGTGCATAAGGGCTCATGAATAAAGTTCACTTGGGTGAAACGAATGGGTTTTCTTCTTGATTCCCAGAGGTCCCCTGAGAATGAAGATGTGGCATGGGCGACTTTGGTTCCATCTCAGTATTGCCCCTTCCGAGCAGTGTATTTGGGGCCGATTCTTTCCTGCCCCTGAACCTCCACATCCCTGTCTCTAAAATGGGAACATCAAAGGATCAGAGATAATGGGTGTAGAGTGCATACAGTAGGTACTCAGTAAATGCCAACCACTGCACATCCACACATCCTGGAACCATCAGGGACAAAATAAGGTTGTGTTTCCTTTCTGTACCCCAATGTCCACGGTCTATACTCCTGTTCACAGTACTGGGTTTTATGGGAAACTAGATTCTACCAGCAAGTTCTGAGTGTTGTTGTGGGGGTGTTTGAACCTCAGGGGTGCTATGGAATCACCGTCTGCCATGGCACTGCCACTGTAGCACTGCCAAACCTGAGAGAGCCCGCCCTGCTGGGTATGATGGTGCCCATGTCAACCACCCCCGGTGGTGGCCTCCAGCAGCAGAAGGGCCCTGACCTTCCTGTCCGGGGATCAAACCTGGCCTTTGGTGCTCACTGGGGAGCCAGAGCATCAGTGCTGAGGCCTCCAAATTGCTGCCCAGAGAGGCTGAATGACCGGCTCAGGGGCACCCAGCTGGAAAGAGGGAGAGGGAGCGTCAGAACCTGGCACACTCAGGCAGAGGGACAGGCGCCCTGAAGATTCAGTTACTACAGTGACAGGGTGGCTTCTCAGAACTCCCCTGGGAGTGACTGAGAGCTTGGCCAGCACCAACCCTGGCAGGAACTTTCTTAAGCATCTCTGCTGCTGGGAGGACTGGACCAGGTCCTCCACGTCCTGAATTTACCTCTTTCGCTCTTCAAGGCGGCGGGGGGCAGGATCTGGAATCGTCTGGGATTTGAGGCCACAGCTCATATTTTGGGGCTACTTATCCCTAATGGTGGGGACTGTCCCTCTTTCTCTTCCCAGACTCTCTTTGGAGCCTGGTACAGAGCAGGGGCTCCCTGATTATTGACAAACAGCTTCTTCCATCATGTCCTCCACCACCTGTTCTCCAAACCACTGCATCATTTTAAAAAATGTTACGGCTACACCCATGACATATAGAAGTTCCTGAGCCAGGGATTGAATCTGAGCTGCAGCAACACCAGATCCTTAACCCACTGCCCTGGACTGGAGATTGAACTCACACTGAGATCCAAGGCACTGCCGTCAGATTCTTTTATTTTGCTTTGCTTTTTAGGGCTGCACCTGTGGCATATGGAGGTTCCCAGGCTATGGGTTGAGTTGGAGCTATAGCTGCCAATCTACACCATAGCCACGGCAATGCCAGATCCTTAATCCCATGAGTGAGGCCAGGGATTGAACCTACATCCTCGTGGACACTAGTCGGATTTTTTACCGCTGAGCCACAGTAGGAACTCCTGCTGCGGTCAGATTCTTAACCCACTGCTGCTGCGGTCAGATTCTTAACCCACTGCACCACAGCAGGAACTCCAACCATCACATCATTAATTCAGTTCTTCCTTCATAAGCTTGGGTGCTAGTCTGGAGAGATATTCAGAAAGACACAATAACTGTACTTAACAATCGTTGAGGACCTCAGCGAACATTCAGTACCCTTTCTAAGAAGTCTACGACTCTATCCATCTATTCCTTACGTATTGGACTCCGTTATTTGGGCACAGTTAGGGCCCTTATTTTGCAGGTGGGAAAAAAAGAGACTCAGAGGGATTATGACACATCCCCAGCCCCGCACAGCTCACCCCCAGAACCATGACCTTCTGTGGAGTGAGACCCAGATGGCCCTGCCTGGAAAGCTGGTGCGAGGGAACCACAGTCACAGTGTGTGTTGCAGGGGGAGGACTCATTGTCCCCACCAGGGCACCATGAAGCATCAGATTTTCAGAAGATGGCTGGTGGATGCAGAGATGAGGGAAGACTTTGGGGGAAGCTGGCATTTGAAAAGAGCCTTGAAGGACAGAGAAGTTTGGGAGGCAGGATGTTTGAGTGTTGGGGGTGGCGGGAGGAACGGGGAGGGCACCAGAGCACAGGCAGTGCAGAGGGAGGCCAGTGGGAGCAGGTGGCTGAGGGTGGCCTGGTGGTGAGAACCGGACTTGGAAGGATAGCTGGGGCTAGGCTGGGAGCAGGGACACTGACCGAGGTATCGGGACCTTGTCTTTCCTGGTGGCCACCGCCAGCATCCCCTGCACAGGCTGGTTTGCCCCTCCCCTGGGGTCACCGGAGGCTCTATTCCTCGCTGTCCCTCACCTCTGTAACCAGCCTCCTCTCTGGCTCCCTCCTCTCCCCACAGTCTTGGGCACTGGCCTGGCCTTATGGGCTGGGGACTGCTGGGGAAAGACCCCAAGGCTGCGCTGTTGGTGTGACCGTCTCTTCTCTGTCCCCTCCGCTGGCTTCCCAGGGGAGCCCAGAGCCTCGGCTGAGACCCCGTCTGGCCTTGAACTTCTGGGGAGCAGCTCCGCACAGTCTGTTCCTGGATGTGCTGGTGTCCTGTCGCCCTCGCCCTCGGGACCAGCTTGTCAGAGGCTCAGGGAGTTTTAAGCTCTTAATTCTCTTTTCTTGCCTGCTTCTGACGCCTTGGTTTAAACATTTTTTAAAGGAGATAATGACCTCATTTTCCTGGTTCTGCCTCACAGCCCACCATTAGAGAGAGAATCCCGGAATCCCACCGACCTCCGAGGAACCGGCTCCACTGTCCTTTCTTTAGCCACCCTGAGCTGAGATCCAAGTTCTTTCTTGTTCACCTCCAGGGATGGGAGGCTCCTTGAGGACAATGCCAGCTCTTAGACTTATTTTTATCTCTCGTCCTACATCCTACCTGTCAGCAAAACTCTTGGCTCTACCTTCAAAATATATCCCATTTCAAACCAAGGTTCTTTCGCCAGCCCCCTAATTACTTCTGCCCTTGTCCCTATGGCTTCTCCCCATCTCTCTCAGAGGAAGAACCTCAGTCCTTACGTTTGCGTCAGACCCACAGCCCTCCCACCCCTTGCACCTCTCCCACCTCTTTTTAGATCCTTCTCTCTCCCTACACTCCTCTGCAGCCACCCTGTTCTCCTCTCCATCCCCCAAAACTGTCATTTCTGCCTCAGGGCCTTTGCACTGGCTGTTCCCTCTTTTCAAAATGCTCTTCCCAGGAGTCACATGGCTTGTTCCCTCATGTATTTTCTCTTCCTGTTCAACTTTTTTTCTTTAATATTGACCATTGTCTTTATTTTTTTGGTCTTTTTACAGCTGCACCTGCGGCGTATGGACGTTCCTGGGCTGGGGTTGATTTGGAGCTGCAGCTGAGGCCTATGCCACAGCCACACAATGACAGATCTGAGCTGCATCTGTGACCTGCACTGCAGGTTATGGCAACGCCGGATCCTTAACCCACTGAGCAAGGCCAGAGATTGAACCTGCATTCTCACAGAGATAACACTGGATCCTTAACCTGCTGAGCTCCAACGGAAACTCCCAACCGCTGTCTAACGCATTCTCCATCTTACTTCTTTGTCTTGTTTATTACGTTTCTTCTCAACGACGCTACACTGTACGAGGGTGGGGAGTTTGGTCTGTTTTGTTTACGGATGCATCTCAAGCATCTAGGCAAGTGCCTGGCACAGAGCAGGTGCCCAGGAAATGCTGGGTGAGCGACGAAGTGAATGCCTGAAACAGAACCACCATGGGTTGTGAGGTCAGAAGGGAGAACCAGGGGCAGGTGCGGAAGTGAGGCGGGTGGAGCCGAGCAGTTCAGGTCGACAAGTGAGGCTCGTTCTCTCTTGCACCCCGTCTTGCTCATTCATTCATTTATTCACCCAACAAATGCTTATAAAGGACCCCTAGGGTCAGGCCCTATGTGTTCCCGAGGTGAGGCTGCCCCAGATATCAATCCTCGCACAGGTGTTCTATCTAGTGGGGGAGGGACCCAGGACACCGTGTGACACTGTGTGAGGGTGGGCTCTAGGTGTGGGGTCGCTCAGCGTGGGCACCTCGCCTTGGGAGACTGAGGACAATACCCCAAGGAGGTGACATCAGCCAAGGCCTGAGGAGTGTGCTGGTGTCGGTGAGCGAGGTGGGCTTGGAGGGTGTGCCCGGCAGAGGCCTGAGCAGGAGGACCTGTGTCTACATAACAGGAAGGGATGTGGAGCTGAACTGCAGAGCGAGGGTGGATGAGGTGGGGGCGGGGAGGAGGGCAGGGAGGAGGGGGGCGGGGGTGAGATAGAGGGACACAGGGGATGAGAGAGAGGGAGGGAGAGAATGTAGGCGAGAGGAAAAGAGAGAGAGACAGAGAGAGAGAGGAAAAAGAGAGGGACACAGAGACAGAGAGAGAGACAGAGAGAGAAAAATAGAGACAGAGAGACAGAAATAGAGAGACAGAGAGGCAGAGAAAGACAGACAGAAATGAGAGAAAGAGAGAAGGACTGCGAGACAGAGACACAGAGCAAGGGCACCTGTCCAGCCGCCGGGCCTGGGACAGTGTGCTCAGACCCTGTGCTGCAGTGTCCTCTTCCATGAAGTGGGGCGATGGGCACCGTGCCGTCTGTGCGGGCTGTGGTGAGGCTGGCAGAGTGGCCCCTGTGAAGCACTCAGCAGGGTGCCTAGCGCAGAGCGAGTTCTTGGCAGGTGTTGGCTACGATGATTTGTCCTAAGAGGAAAACATGCAGGGTTTCTGAAGAGAGGAGGGGGTCCCCTTGGGCACCAGGTCCAGGTGAGTGAGGGCACAGCGTGGTCCAGCAGCGGCCATGGACTTGGGGCAGCATCACTAGGCCTGGATGAGAGAGAGGCCCTGGCGTGAGAAGCTCCTGGTTTGGGGGGGCTGATGGCTGGGAAAGCTGCCCCACAGGTGGATGGGTTCAGGCCAGCTAGGAGTCAGGAGGGCCCCAGAGGCCCGTCACACCACCCCCTTGCTTCGGGGCAGGCCTGGGGCCCAGTCTAGAGGCCAGTGCTGACCTGCTTTATTTGGGTCTCCCGGGCTGGCCCAGGAGTGCTAGATGCAGGGACCAGGCAGAAACGGTGACATTGTGGGAACCCAGGACCACTCTGGTGGATTCGCACCTGCCTCACTGCGTGACTGGAAGCCAGCCTTTCCTCCATCGCTCTGGGAAGAGGAAGTGAGCCGGGTTCTCCTTGGGCCTCAAACCTCCCCCATGAGACCCCCCCAGGAGGTGTTCAGACCTGCCACCACCGTCGGGGGTGGAGGGGGCGGTCCCAGGTGGGCCAGGGGAGAAGGGCTGGGCACCACCTCCCCCGCTGCCAGGAAGATGGGAGTTCGGGCTTTTCTCTCCGATAACGTATCGGCCCATCTGCTTCCAGTTAGCAGCTCTGGGTGAGCCTAATTGGCAGATCAAACCATTCGATGTTCCACGTTAGATAAGTAGTTAGAACGGCCTCAGCAGGGGCTGACACTTTTTGGATGGAGCCCAAGCCCTGTGTTGACCACCTCGGGGCCTGGGGTGTTAATGCAAACCAGACCCTCATGCACGGAAGCGGCAGGATATTAACAAGTGTCAAAAGGCTTTGAAGAGCCCAGGCAGAGGCGGCTGCGCCTCTGCCCCTGCGCCGAGGAGGGGCGCCCGGGATCCCGAAACTTAAGCTTGAACTTCCAGGAGGAGGGAAGGGCTCTCCGAGGGTGGCGTCCTGATGCTGGCTGTGGCTGGGGACATCTGAGAGCCAGTGGGTCCTGGCCGGGCAAGACACAGCGGAAAGCTACGGATTCAAAGAAGGAAGGCCTTGGTTGTCACTACCTGTGTGACCTGCTGTGGGTCACACGACATAAAGGGTCTGGGTCTAGCTGTGTGACTGGGGGGCAAGTGGTATTACCTCTGCACTCAGCTTCCCCATCTGCAAAATGGGGAAAAGCTATCCTGCCTCATTTAAGGTGGATGGATTTGGTTTAGATCCCAGCTTGGCTTGTCACTAACTTGGACACGATAATTAAACCTGTCATAGCTCACGACCACCATCAGTAAAACGGAGTTAATAACAGAAATCACCTTATCAAGGTTGCTGTGAGGGTCAAATTAGATAACACAGGTAAAGTATTAGGATGGCACTCGGCCCATGAGAAATGCTGTGTAAATGCCAGCTGTTGTATTAGTCAGCATTTGCAAGGTTATGCTGCTGTGACAAACAGTGATTTACAGAAGCAAATATTTCTTTTCTTTCTTTTTTTATTTTTAGGGCTGCATGTGCAGCATGTGGAATTTCCCAGGCTAGAGGTCGAATTGGAGCTGCAGCAGCTGGCCTGTGCCATAGCTACAGCAACTTGGGATCTGAGGTGCATCTGGGACCTACACTGTATCTTCCAGTGGCACCGAATCCTTAACCCATTGAGTGAGGCCAGGGATCGACCCCGTACCCTCATGGATACTCAATGAGTTCTTAACCTGCTGAGCCACAGTGGGAACCCTGAAGCAAAGATTTCTTTCTTGCATTATGAGGCAACTGGCCCCAGCTCTCTTCCATGTGTCTTCTTTCTGGGATTCAGGCTGAAAGCGCAGGCTGGCATTGAAACATGCTACTCTCCTAGCAGAGGGAACAGAAGGATGGCAAAAAGCTTCTGAGGCTTCCTTCTGCTTGGAGTTGCACATGTTTCTTGTGCTCACATTTCATTGGTCAAAGCAAGTCACATGCCCTTGCCTGATGTTGATGGGTGGGGAGATAAATCCTCCTGGGGGGCAGGGCTGTAAAGGTGAGGATGGGCAAGGTGATGGACCACTGTCGTGACGGCAGTTAACGCAGGGGCCACTGGCAAGTGGTGGTGGGGATGTCATTACTCAGATATTTTGGTCTCAGTTCAGTTCAGACTTCGGCCAAGTGTGAGTTTTTCAAACTTTGTTGTAAATGTGCCCCTGCTTCCTTTTTTTTTTGGTGGGGGGGCACACCCGAGGCCTGTGGAAGTTCCCGGGCCAGGGATCAAACCTCCACCACAGCAGGGACAATGCCAAATCCTTTAACCACTAGGTCGCCAGAGAACCCCTCCCCTCACCTTGATATCCTCACCCAGTCTGTCAGATCCCTCCCGATCCCTTCTGCTATAGGGAAAACCTTGACCCAATAAATTCACAAAAGGTGAAAGTCAGTATTTGAAAGGAATGCTGAGGGTGACAGTCAGGTGACAGCCAGGAGGACTTCCCAGCTCCTGGGTGGAAGTACAGGCCTAAAGAGGATTTGTTTTTGTTTTTGTTTTGCTTTTTAAAATTTTTTTAGGGCTACATCTGCGGCATGTGGAGGTTCCCAGGCTAAGGGTCCAATCAGAGCTGCAGCTGCCGGCCTATGCCACAGCCATAGCAACGCCAGATCCAAGCTGCGTCTTCGACCTACACCACAGCTCACAGCAATGTCAGATCCTTAACCCACTGAGTGAGGCCAGGGATCGAACCTGCATTCTCATGGATACTAATCCGGTTTGTTCACCACTGAGCCACCAAGGGAACTCCCTGAAGAGGACTGACTGAGCCTGGTAACACCCAGTGCAGTGCTTAGCCTTGGAGCTGAGCTATCAGCAAAGGTGAGGTCTGATTTGAAGGGTCACCCTCTTGACTTTGCTTTGCTCCATGAACTGGACTGTCCCAACCAGAGACCTTCAAGACTTGCCTTTGCGAGGAGCTCCGAAATGTAGCCATGAGTTCATTCCCTGTGGCCCGGAATCACAGGCTCCTGGGGAGGGGCAGGTTTGCCCACCCATAAGTTCTGGACCGTGCTGGTCCTACCTGGTCCCAGCTCCCAGGCCTGGGGCTCCTGCCGGACATGGTGCCAGGGCAGATTCCCGGAATGTGTCATGAGCCTCCATGAGTGGGGGTGTCTCCCCTTCCCATGGAGGATCTGGCTCATGGCTTTATTGTGTTGTGAACTGAAGGTGTTTGATGAAGGTAAATTGCAGCCATAACAGTGACAAGACGTGCTGTTTACGAGTGTTTTCTGTGACCCAGCTGCTATGCATGGCATTTTACACCCATCATCCCATTTCATCCTCACAGTCACCACTTGGGGGTCGTTATTATCCCCCTTATATAGATGAGAGAACTGAGGCTCAGGGGAGTCCTTTGTCACTCATTTGGTAATGAATGGAGTTGGGATTAGGATCCAGGTCTTTTGAAGCTAAAATAAAAGTGGAAGTGAAGCTTCCAGGGGGTAGGGTGGGGATAGCAGCGTAGTGGGCTTCGTAAAGATTCTGCGTTGCCATGTACCACAATAGCAGTACAAACAATAGCCATCACCAAGGAGACAGCTCTGGATTCAGAGCTGGTAGGGAGAGGTGGAGGAGGGGAAACTGTGTGTGTTAATTCATGTGGCTCCTGTCATCCATACATCATTTTGTTTCATCCTTATGATACCCTTGCAATGTATGCAAAACTGTTTATTACAATATGTATTTTCTGAAGAGGAAATTGAGGTTTAGAAAGGTATAGTGACTTGTCCAAGGTTTTAGAGCAAGTGGGTGGTGGAACCAGGACTGAATCTGGAGTTGAACTTGGTATTGATGATGGTGGACACAATGACCATACCATTGTCAGAATAGTAATGTAGGTGGTTGCTGGTCAACTAGGGTAAAGGAGAATAAGCTACAACAAAGAGACCCCCCCCAAATTTTTACATGGCAGAAAGCTGTTTCTCTGCCATGTAACAATCTGGAAGTGTGCAGCGGAGAACTGGTGGGCAACTCTGCCACACTCTACATGTACATCCAAATCTGGACCCAATGTGGCTGCTCCAGCTCCCACCATCACATCTGCATCCTAGTTAGTGAAAAGGAAAATGGGGAGGAGAGTACATGCCCACTCCTTTTCAGACACAACCAGAAGGTGGGAGACATAATTTTGTCTTATATGTCATTGGCCAGAATTTAGCCATCTGGCCACACACAGCTACAAGGGAGGGTGAGACTGTGGTATTAAGTGGCATCTGTGGTGGACGTGTAATGCATCACCCAGGTCCCCCTCAGGGCTGAAGGACCTCCCACCCTACTGCTGAGAGGGCTGCTGGGTGATAGTCCTCAGGCCTCCCTAGAAATGTCTCTTGGCAGGAGACAGCTGTCCTACTAAGGTTATCCCCCCCGCTTCCAGTGGGGCAGCTTCCAGGCAATGACTGGATCCTGCAAGAATCTTAAGGAATGTCAAATCCAGTCTCTTGGGTGTAAGAGAGGACAGCTGCAGAGAGCCATTCAGAGGTCTTTTGGGGATCAGCCAAAGCCTTTGTTGAGCTGGCTTTGCATCCAGCTTTTCCCTCTGCCCCATCTCACTTCTTTTGCTTCCTTTCCACAGGTGTCAACCCCAAGGGCAATCCCTAATAAACCTGCCCACTAACCTCAGGGTCTGCTTCTGGGAGAACCCAACCTGCAATAGCACCCATCAAATAGGCTTGGGAGCTCTGCTGTAAGGGCAGTAGGGGAGAAGGCTTACAGATGGCAGTAGAAACCTGCTTCAGGAATGGTGGGATCATGGCGAGGCTAATTGTGGGGAGCTGAGTGTGTTGTCAGCTATAATGAAGGTATTATATGTGAGGCTGGTTGTCATGAAGATGGAGGTCATGGCCAATGTACAGAATCCATAGGTTACAACCTTGGTATTGTTTCACCTGGGGCAGGCTTACCTGTCCGATAGACCCCAGCTCTGAGAAGCTGCTGCCTCCTGACCTTCACCTCATGATCGGGCTCCTGTAGGAGGTGCTTTCTTCCTCTCTCTGACATTCCATCTGGATGATGGTCAGCCTGCTTTCTTGCTCTCAGACTCCCTAGTTCCTCTTTCTCCCAGCCAGCCTTGAGAATTACCCTGCCCTGGATGGAGCCCTGCTCACTGCTATAGGTCCATCTAGTCCTCCTAGCTCTACTTCTCTGATGACTTCGTGAGCCATTTGACTTTCCTTCGTGGCTGAGACCCAGCCTCAGTCTCTCCAGCAAGATTTTTGAGTTCAGCGTCAGCTGTAAGGGGGTCTGCTTTGCTTCCTAATGTAAACCAACCTAGATCTGGCCCAGGAGTGATGGTGGAAAACTTGGTGGAAGAGGTGTGGATGGTAGTGATGGTCATGATGGTGGCAGTCATGACAATGGTGGCGGTGTTTGCACTGGTGGAGGTCATATTGGTGGTGATGGTGGTGCTGCTTGTGGTGGTGTTGATGGTGTTGTTGGTGGTGATGGGTGCTGGTGGTGGTGATGTTGGTGTTGGGATGCTAACAGTGTTGGTTGTATTGGTGATGGTGGTTGTGGTGATGGTGTCGGTGGTGGTGATGGGTGCTGCTGGTGGTGATGTTGGTGCTGGGGTACTGATGGTGTTGGCTGTTTTGGTGCTGGTGGTAGTGGTGCTGGTGGTGCTGGTGATGAGGATGTTAACGCTGGTTCTTTCCTTTCCAGCCGAATGCCTTCATTATGTCCCTGATTTAGGAGCCCAAATCCAAGGTCACTTGTCTTTTCTGATACCAGCAATAAGTAGATCTTACTCTTTGTCAGATCTGGGTCACTTGGGGATCCACCCAGGTTCTGGCTGGAGTGGAGCGGGGATGGAGTCTGGCAGACAAAGCCGTGTTCCTTTTCAGCTCCTCCTCATCCACCTGCTTCTCTAGAAAACGGCAGACGGGTCTTGCCATCTGCCTGAGGCCAGCCTTCCTCACAGCCCTCATCCCTTTGCAGATTCTTGCCTGGGCTTCCCAACCTCTGCAGCCCCTTTTGCCGGGTGTCAGGTGCGCACATCCCTGTGGGAGAAAACATCACCTGTCCAGTGGGGCCTCCTGTCCTGTGTGTCTCCTGTTGCTGCACCCCAAGAGTTTGAGAGAACTATTTGAGATTGCCATGCCCCTCTTCCTGGGGTGACCAGTAGATCTCGTGACTTCCTCACTCAGGGCCCCAACTTGGGTACGAATCTTTGCAGGAGGTTCTGACCAGCAGCCCCATCCCCATTTTATACCATGAGACTGGAGTGTCCCTGCAGGCCCAGCTGTCCTCAGGATCTCAGGTACTTTGGGAAAGCCAGCTGAGGGCCAGGCAAGCTCTCTGACGGGCGGTTCCAGAAGTCGACAGCAGGTGGTGCTGTTGACCCCGTTCCTGGGCAAGGGGCGGGCCGGGAGCAGCCGCCCCTGGAGTCTCAGGGGTTCCCAGTTCCAGGGCCTGGCAGTGCTGGTGGGGCCTGGGGTCCCCTCTCCTGGGAGGCCAGACTTTTGGGCACACCCTCTGTGGCCCTTCACTTGCCTCTGGGGAAGGGCCCCTGGTTGGAGATGAGGCCTGGGGGCACAGCCGTGCAGACTCATACACATGCACAATAGGACACACAGAGATATGCTAGGCTGTTCACATCTGTCTGCCCAGTGCCAAACGCCCAGCCTGGCTGTATTCACATGACAGAGGGGGTGGGGGTTGCCGGGCTGCGGGTGTGTGAGGGGGAGGAGGGCTCATGGGAGGGGACGTGTGCGTGGGTCCCTATGTGTCAGCGTGGGTGCACAAATGCTTGTGTCTGTGGTCTGCGTGTGCCCGTGTGAGAGGTGTAGCATGTGGGCATAGGTGCACAAATTTGTGTGTGCACGTGTGTGAGTGGGTGTTGTGTGTGCGTGTAAGCCCTCCAGCGCCCTGTCCTTCTGGGCATGACTGTTCATCTGTGTATCTGGGAGACGTGTGTGTCTGCGGCCGCCCCTATACACATCTGTGCACACGTGTTCGGTTGTGCATGTGTGCTGGTGTGGGAGTCACAAACTCCTGGCAACCTCTGGGCTGGGCTGACAGAGGAGAAGCAGAAGGAATAATAAGTGGCTTGAGGGACAGGGAGGGTAGAGATGGACAGGCTGCAAAAATGAATTAACTTTGTTAGGAGAATGGGGCTGACCTGGTGCCCAGAGACCCAGACCCGGTGGGGAGTGACCCAGAGAGTCTGCAGGTTGGGGGAGGGGCTGGTGCTGTTGCTATGATTGTGTGTCATGAATGTGCCAGGCCCTTTACGCACCCTGTCTCACCTAACGTCCTCCTAGTGTACCCATTTTACAGATGAGGAAACTGAGGATCAGGGAGGTAGAGGAACTTGGCTGTGGTCAGCCAGCAAGGGCTGGGGGAGCTGGGTCTCGAGCAAAAGTCCAGCCCCAAGACTTGTCCCTAAGTCCCCTCCACCCCAAGCAGACCTGGCCACGGGATTGTGATGTTGGTCAGTGTCAGAATCTGCGCCGGGGATAGGATGGGAGGACAGGTTCAAGGTCAAGGGCGGGATGAGGGAAAGGACCATGACTCCTGGTGTCAAAGGTGGCACTCAGGGCAGTGGAAAAATCCTGGTTCTGCAGCAAGAGCAGCCTGGGAGCACCGGCCTCTGCCCACAGCCTGGGGTCAGCCTCTGGGAGCCTCCGTGTCCCTGCATGCTGAGCCTGACCTGGTGCTAGAAGACTCGGGGGACACGGCCCACCCCCATTCATTCAGCAGTTTATTGAGCACCTGCCATGTGCCAGGCGTGGTCCTAGATGCTGGAGACACAGCAGAGAATAGAAAAGACATGGTCCTTGCACTCATGAAAGCTAACCTCCAGTACACAGGAGAAATAAGAAATGAAACAAAATAAGACAGCACAAATGAGACCCTTTTGGACTGAGATAAGCAGTGGGAAGAAAGGAATGGGTGATGTGACAGGGAGGCCTGGGCTGCTCAGCGCGGTGTGGGCAGGGAGGGTGTCTTCAGGGGACAGCCCTGGGCTGGGGCCTGGGGGACCAGGAGGGGCCGAGGACACAGCAGGTGCTTGATAGGCGAGGTGGCAGGAGCAAAGAGCAGGGCCTCTCAGGCCGTGATGAGCACTTGCGATGTTAGAGCAAAGGGGAAGCCACGGAAAGATTTACACAGGCCAGACCTGGTTTGGCCTGTAAAGCTGGCCCGAATGCCAGGCAGAGAATATTCCCCAGGGCCTGAGGGTCCTGCAGAACGGGACTTGCACACGTGTGGTGGAGATTCGGCAGAGCCGCCCCATGCTGGCAGCTTTGGGGGCACAGGAGGCCTGCGAGGCCGTGGTTTGAAATCTGGATTCTGGAGCAAATGCTCCTTCTGGCCCCTTCTCTCTTGTTGGTCCCGTGTGTCCTGTGACTTCCAGCTTTTTCTCTCGGGTGGAAATTTTCTTAGGCCTGGAGTTGTTTTCTTCACCACTATGGATCTTGGGAGTGAGGAACTCCAGGTACGAGTTCAAATCCCAGCTCGTTTCTGAATGGCAGGAGGACTTTGGCCAAGTTACTTCTCTGAGAGCCCCGGTTTCCTGTCTGTAAAATGGGGATGATGATGCTTCTGTGTGTGTGTGTGTGTGTGTGTGTGTGTGTGTGTGTGTGTGTGTGTGTGTGTGTGTGTGTGGTTCTGCTTGTTTTGGCCACCCTGTGGCTTATGGAGTTCCCAGCCAGGGATCAAACCTGAGCTGGAGTTGCGACCTACGCCACAGCTGCAGGGATTTAACCCTCATTTTAGGGATGGACACACTGGCTACATCTGGACTCTCACTTTACAAAGCCGCTGGTGGCCCGAGCCACCAATTCTCCTTCTGCATTATTGCCAAGCACCTTCCACGGCACTTCCGCAGCCCCCACCAGCCCTTCAGGCTGCTTCCTCTGGGCCTCCCGCTGGGTGGCCCATGACCTCTCTTCTGGGACTGGGTGCTGTCTTTCCAAATTCTAGAAAGAACCACCCGTGCTTCCTACCCTGTTGTTTCTACTCCTCATGAGGTCTGCATCAATTTCTGATCACCTCCACCTTGTGTCATCTTGTACCAGCCACACTGTGTTCACTTCAATGCCTCTAGGAGGAGGTGGCTTCCCACCTCAGGACCTTTGCACATGCTGGGTCCTTGTCATCTTGTACCAGCCACATTGTGTTCACTTCAATGCCTCTAAGAGGAGGTGGCTTCTCACCTCAGGACCTTTGCACATGCTGGGTCCTTCACCCGAACTCCTTCCCAGCAGCCCCAGCAAGATCTCCTTTTTGCCTTGCTCACTCCCACTTGGCATTCAGGTTTCAGCTTAACTGTTACTTCTTTCAGGAAGCCCTCTTGGAGTTCCTGGGCTAGATTAGGTTATTCCATTCCATTGCTTTTTATTGTTTATTTATTTCCGTTTAACAGCCACACCAGCAGCTATGGAAGCTCCTAGACTAGGGGTCGAATCCGAGCTGCAACTGAGCCCTAGGCCACAGCCAAGGCAACACCAGATCGGAGTCACATCTGTGACCTACGTTGCAGCTTGTGGCAACACTGGATCCTTAACCCACTGAGAGAGGCCAGGGATTGAACCTGCATCCTCACGGAGGCTGCATCGGATTCCTAACCTGCTGAACTGGCTCCATTCCACTGCTTTTTTCACTGAGATCATTTCCTTGGTGCTCCGTCCCTCCCGTAAGGATTGATTTGACACGGTCCTCCCCACTCCATTTGAGGGGGCCTTGCCTCTGTTCTGTTTGCTTCTGTATTGCTTTGGCTCACACGGTGGTGCTCAATAAATGCTGACCGAATTGAAAAAATGATTGAATGAATGCTTATTGAAGGCAGTCAAAGGTCTGAATCTTTGGCCATGAAAATTTCCTTTCCATAATCCCCTCCAGCCATCCTTAGTATAATGAGGTGGCAAGACTAGGGCAGGGAGAAGCGGTCCTGATGATGGGTGTGGACACAGCTCCCTGAAGCCAGGGTCCAGGCTCACTCCTCTGTCTTAGGCTACTCTCTCCTGAGCTGAATGTAGAAACTAATGATGGGGCTGCTATTGATGGTGGTGGTGAGGATGGGGAGGTTAATACTGACAGCTCTTGGCAGTGATGGCCATGGTGCTGGCGGTGGCAGTAAGGATATATTCTGATCCTGATGCTGATTGCTCTTCTGGCAGTGAAAACCACGGCAATTTTGCTGTGGTCGTAGGAGGATGGTATAAAGCACATTTAATAAGACAGACTTTGGAGTCAGACAAGCCTGGGTTCCTCCGCCGTAGCTACCACTTTAGAGATTCAAGAAGCCCTTCGGTGTCTCAGTTTCCTCATCTGTAGAATGGGTACGACAAGAGCTCATTCCCCCATAGGGGCGGGGCCAGGACGAGGGGCGTTGTGAGGATTACATGAGGGGATGTGTGGAAAACTCTTAGCGCAGGGCTTGGCCCACATGAGGTTTTGGGGAAACGTGTGGAAGGACGTCATGGCACTGACAGCTTTGTGGCGTCGGCCTCTGGGGGGTTGCCGTTGCTGAGGATGCTGATGGTCGCATTTACGTTGAAAGTGATGAAGATGGCACTGCTGACACCCTTCCTGCTACAGGTGTAGTTATGGTGGTGAAGTGACGGTGGTCGGTGATGGTGACAGAAGGGATTACAATTTATTAATTCAATCTCTCCTTAAAGAAATGGCAATGTGCTTTGTGCCAGCACCTTTGGGGGAAAAATCAATAGAACCCTTGGTTTTCAGGAAGCATCAATCAAATGGCAAGTACACACACACACACACACACATACTCACAAGGTGTAAAACAAGGTGGCAGGTGACCAGATGCCAAGTGGGGGTTTTGCCTCAGAGGAGAGGCAGGGATTAGAGGCTCAAGGGGGGCACCAAGTGGGAAGAGCCTCCCGGGCAGGAAAGGCGTGATGCTCAGAGGCTCAGGGAAGGGTAAGAGGCAAGGAGGAGAGGGATAAAGAGGGAGAAGGCTGGAGACACAGGAACCATGGCCAAGGTGCGAAGGGTGACTTGTGCCCCCATGCGGTACCAGGTGCCACATGAAAACCCTGGACTCCAGTCTGGAATCTTGGTTCCAGTCTCAGCTTCTGCCATGAGCCTCTGTGTGACCCTGGACCCATTCTTTCCATTGAAATAATCCCCGGGGATTTAGCTCTCATTTTAGAGATGGACACACTGGGTACATTTGGACGCTCACTTTACAAAGCAAGAGGTGAACTTGCAGAAGACATCCTTGGGGTTCCAAGCTCGTATGTGTTATGTTGAGCAGATTTGCAAGGAATTGCACCAGGATGTTTGAGCATCCTTCCCTTCCTCCCATTTGCATGTTTAAAATGTATCTGCTGATGCATCTTGGGTTGCCAGCCTCCCTCCCTGCTCGGCCTGCATCTCTGGGGGCTGAGCTTTCTGTATGCACATGAGCCCCCAAAAGTACACCTGCTGGCCTCTGCACACCAGCGCCTCCCATTCTGATGTTTGTGTCTAAGATATGAGTCACAACCAGAAAGGGCTGTGCCTTGCCCAAAGCCATACAACTGGGAGAGGCTGAGCAGTGGCCTAAGGAGCACAGGTGAAAGCCATGGTGTGAACCCCACCTTATCCAAGGCTCTCCCCACACTGGACTGACCACAAGGGCAAGGAGCAGGTGAAGACCAGGGAAATAGGGACAAGGGGGACTAACCTTGATCTAGCAGACAATTTAGTGTAATGAAGCCTGGACTCCAGAGCCAGAAAGGCCTGGGTTTGAATCCCATAGACTGGCTGTGTGACCTCAGGCATCCCACTCAGCCTCTCTGAGCCTCAGTTTCCTTGTCTGTAAATGGAAACAATACTGATGGGACCTACCCATCTCTGAGGATTCTTACAGGGATGGAATAGTTTGGGAATTCCAGTTGTGGCTCAGCGGGAACAAACCTGACTAGTATCCATGAGGATGCAGGTTCGATCCCTGACCTTGCTCAGTGGGTTAAGGATCCGGTGTTGCCATGAGCTGTGGTGTAGGTCACAGACTCGGCTAGGATCTGGCGTGGCTGTGGCTGTGGCGTAGGCCAGCAGCTACAGCTCCGATTCAACCCGTAGCCTGGGAACTTCCATATGCCACGAATGTGGCCCTAAAAAACAATGAATAAATAAATAATAAATAAATAAGTTTTTATGTAGCTCCTAGGGCTGCCCAGTGGTAAAAGTGGCTATTGTTGTGAGCCTGGCACTTCCGAGAATCGGACTTGCCTCTTTTACCACCCCCATCCCTACTTTACAGGTAAGAAAACTGAGGCTTAGAGAAGGGAGGTGGAAAGATCGTGCCCAGATGTGGCTGGCTCCAGGTGTGGCTGGCTCCAGGTGTGGCTGGCTCCAGGTGCAGTTGGCTTCAGGTGCAGTTGGCTCCAGGTCCCACTGGCTCCAGGTCTAGCTGGCTCCCCGTCCCCTGAGCTGCCTTGGCAAAGGGACATGCAGGGGAGGGTCTGGAGAGCTGGTGGGGGTGGGGGGGTCTGGTGACGAGAGTGGGAAGCCGTGAGCCTGACATAACCCCCTCAAGAATGTGCTCCGCTTCCTCTGGGGCCCCTGGGAGCCTGGTAATCCTGGGGATGGCGGGGATGCGGGGAGACAGCTGTGCCCGGTAGAGCGGGGGTGGGGGTGGAGCTCCAGGAACCTGGGCCCCCCTCTCTGCTTTTCCTGCCGGGGTGGAGGCTACAGGCCCATTAACTCTGGCAGAGCTGGAGCCAGGAGGTGGGAGAGGAAGCGAGATGAGGGCTCGAGGTGGTGGGGGAATTGGCAGGTCTGACATAGGTCTGTTCCCCAGGTGTGGCCAGCTGGCCCTCCCAGGGCGGCACTGGGACACTGAACTTCTCAGTGTGACAAAGAAGGAGGGAATGAACTTAATGGGGTCACAGCCAGAAGGGCCACTGGGGGTCATCTCGTCCAAACCCCTCTCTTTACTGAAGGGGAAACTGAGGCCCAGAGAGGGGTAGCAACTAGCTCAAAGTCACACAGGACTCAGTGACTGAGCAGGGCATAGGCCCTCCTGGCTCCAAAGCCGGGCAGTTCCCTACTGCCCACGCCCCACCTGATCCCTCCGTCCTGCCACGGGGCAGGGGTTTAACTGGAGACTGGATGCAGAATCCTTAGATCCATCTGAGCTGCACTAAGGGTGCCTCCCGCAGTGTCAGGAGTCCACCAGAGTTGAGCTGAGTCTAGAAGGAGGAGGGGTGTGGACCAGAGCAAGTGGGCGGGGGGTAGGGGGCATTTCTGGCAGGAGCAGGGAGGCACGGAAGAGTAGCTATGATGGTACTGAAAGTATTTTGTGTTTTTTTTTTTTTTTTAATTTTGTTCAACAGTTTCTAGTTTTTCTAGTTTCTATTTTATAGTATTTTATAGTTGACCAAGTCCCTCCCCTCTTTTATCTTGTGCAGCCCTCACCATGCTCCCCGTGAGGAACTGATCTCACGTGGGTTCTTTACAGGTGTGGGCACTGAGCCTCAGAATGGAAGTGCCTGCCAGAGTCACACGGTAAATAATAACAGCAGTCGTGGCTCAGTGGTTAACGAATCCGACTAGGAACCATGAGGTTGCGGGTTCGATCCCTGGCCACGCTCAGTGGGTTAAGGATCTGAGGTTGCCATGAGCTGTAGTGTAGGTTGCAGGTGCAGTTGGATCCCACGTGGCTGTGGCTGTGGCGTAGGCTGGCGGCTACAGCTCCGATTACACCCCTAGCCTGGGAAACTCCATATGCTGTGGGTGCGACCCTGAAAAGACAAAAAGACAAATAAATAAATAAAAGACAACAGCAGTGAACTTTTTTTCCTTTTTATGGCTGCACTCGCAGCATATTGGAAGTTCCCAGGCTAGGGGTTGAATCGGAGCTGCCACTGCCCGCCTACACCACAGCCACAGCAACACCAGATCCGAGCTGCATCTGTGATCTACACCACAGCTTGTGGTAACGCTGGATCCTTAACCCACTGATCGAGGCCAGGGATTGTACCTGCAACCTCATGTAGACAATGGTGGGTTCTTAACCCGCTGAGCGACAAGGGGAACTCCACGCAGCAAACTTTTGTAGACATTTGTGGAATCCAGGCTCCATAGACCCGGTACCCCTGCCGGCCCTGTGGGAATGGTCCTTCACTTCTCCTACCCCTGCACCCCCACATTTCATTCGGGAGTCAGTGAGTGATGCCAGCCACCCGTTTCCCAAAACTTGGCCCCTAGCTGGGCAGCTTTTAGTGAGCAACTGCTACGTGGTAGGTGCGTTGCTAACATTGTTACATTGAATCGACGGGGAATCCATAACTGTTTGGGGGGTGGGATACCTCGTCATAAAATCCCAGCACTGGGGGCTCTGCCTCCGAGTTACGGCTGGGGAGGCTGAGGTAGGCAGTGGAGGGTAACTTGGCGCAAGGCACCCAGCTGGTAAATGGCAGAGCTGGATTCCGATTCAGGTCCATCTGACTCTGAAATCTCTGTCTGTGAGAGAGTGGGAGGTCCTGCTGATTGGGATGCGGAAGAGGCAATTGAGCAGAGTCTAGGAGGAGGGGAGGAGTCGACCAGGGGGAGCAGGAAGGGAGGGAGTTTCTGGCAGGAGGTGCCAGGAGCTGGGGTTGGAGGGAGGGATGCATGGCTCAGTCATGGCAAAGGGAGTGGTTTTCCTGGGGGACAAAGGACAGCATGAGGAGGAAGGGAGAGAGATGGGGGGGGGGGAGAGATGGCCAGGGCTAGACCCTTGCATTTTAAAATTTTTATTTTAATTATTTTGGGGACCGCACCTGCAGCATATGGAAGTTCTCCGGCTACAGCTGCTGGCCTACACCACAGCCAGAGCAACTCGAGATCCAAACCGTGTCTGCGACCTGCACCACAGCTCATGGCAAGGCCAGATTCTTAACCCACTGATCGAGGCCAGGGATGGAACCTGCATCCTCATGGATACTAGTCGGGTTCTTAACCTGCTGAGCCATGACAGGAACTCTGAGAGCCTTGTATTTTATGCATCAGCTTTCATCGCCCTGGCGGTGGGTGGGTGGGTGGTCTTCTCTAAGATCAGTGTCCCTCCGGGGGGTTTGGGGGAGTGAGGAGGAAAGGCGAGGCCTTGAGTTCCAGTTCTGCCATTTCAGGACGGGGGTCTTTGTGTGTCAGACGGCTGAGTCTGGAATCTTCATTAAGAGAATACAGGAATTCGCATTATTACGAGGACTAAAGGTCTTAACGCATGTGATGTGCCCAGAACAGTGGCGTTTAGACACTCACTAGTGATCACTTTCTAAGTCTCTCCCCTCCCCCAGTTCTCTCCCCCGCCCTCGCCCTCGGGAAACCCTGACTTCGAGGTGTGGCCAGCAGCCTGATCAGCCAGGATGCGGGACTCTGGGGAACTATGAACCCGAAACAATTTTTTTTTTTTCAAGAGAGGCTACAAATACAGATTTTAGTGTGAAATCTCCCACAGCTACAGTGCAAGAACCCCTCTCCTCCCCAAATGCCCACGGGTCTCGGGCCTGCCAGTCTGCAAACCCTCTCTGAGCTCCTGAGACTTGGGAGAAACTTCTGAGGTTGGGGTGGAGGATGGATCAGTCCAGGGCGTTGGAAGTAGAGAAGACTGTCAACTGACAAGTCAATGAGGGAGAAAACTTCATTGACCTGGTCAAGGTCACGGCCAGAGCAAATCATGAAGTGATATTGAAAGACAATGAACCCTGGAGTTTCCGTTGTGGCCTGTGGGTTAAAGAACCCAACTAGTAACCATGTAGATGGGTTTGATCCCTGGTCTTACTCAGTTAAAAATCTGGTGTAGGTTGCAGATGTAGCTCAGATCTGGCACTGCTGTGGCTGTGGCATAGGTCGGCAGCTGCATGTCCAATTTGCCCCCTAGCCTGGGAATGTCCACGTGCTGCAGGTGTGGCCCTAAAGACAGAAAAAAGAAGACAGAAAGTAAGAGAGGGAGAGAGGAAGAAAGAAAGAAAGAAAGAAAGAAAGAAAGAGAAAAAAAGAAAAAGAAAGGCGATGATGAGGCATGGGAGCAGAAAGCCGGGATCTGACCTTGGCTGTGGACCAAATTTCTGTGTGACCTTAGGCAACCTCATCACCCTCTCTGAGCCTCCATAACATGAGTGAATGACCTAGCTTTCCCGGCTTTGTTGGGGTGGGCACCTGGTCTCCCCCTCCAGCAAAAGGTGGGGGAGAACCCAGGAGACAGAGCCCCGCCTCCCTTCATGGATCCTGGAAACAGCGGGAGGTCTAATCTGCTGTTGACATTCCACTGGGTCTAGGGGCTTGGGTTTCTGCTGGCCTGTGTGATCCTCTGGCCCCTCGCAGCAGGCAGACACTGGGATGGCGCATTTGCTCTGTGTCACTCTGGGGTGGATTAGGGACCCTGGGGCCAGGGGATTGGGGGTGCTGAGAAGAGGGGAGTTTGGGGCAAGGCTGAGGACCAGCTGCTGGCTGGGGGCTCTTCTTCCTTCTTAGTGCCTTTGTGGGGGGTGTATTCAGATGAGCAGACTGGATCTTGGGGATAAAAATCACAGAGCCAACAGATGCTGACTGAGCGCCTACTATGTGCCAGGGGAACCAGGAAATGGACAGTTTGCAATCTCACCGTTATTGTCCCCAAGTAACAGAGAGGGGAGAATGAGGCTCCGAGAGGGGAGGAGGGTCACCCGAGGCTGTGAGGGAATGGTGGGATTTGAATCCAGGGAGCCAGACTCTCAAGCCTGCACATTTAACTCACATGTGCTCACATGGACCCGCACTGAGGGCAGAATCCAAGCGTGATGGACACCACCAGAGGGGTGTGGCCCGGGCTATGAAGGAGGCCGTGTGATGGGGGGGTCCATGAGGCCCAGGAGGGACCCCCTGGTTCTTTTCCATTATAGTTTATTATAAGATGGTGGCTTGAGCTCCCTGAGCTCAGTAAAGGGTTTGTGGGAAGAGCTCTTTCCCAGTGCGGTTCCTCGGAGGCAGACCTGAGCAGGGCCCACTCTGAAGACCAAGCCTTGCTTTTCAGGCGCTGACCTTGGTGTCCTAAGCTGGGTCCTAAGCATCCATGGCTGACATCCGCGGGGGGGCGGGAGTGAAAAGAGGACCCACCACGGTCTGCAAAGAATGTTTGTCTCTGAGCTGCGCCTGGAGTATCCCTTGAGCTGCCAAGCCTTGAGGCGCTCTCCTTTCCTCTCCCCTACCCTGTTCCTTTCTCCTCCTTTCCTTTCATGCCTCCTGCAGGCTTGGTGCTGAATGAGTGCCCAAAGGCCCAGGCACAAATGGGCACCACCTCTGTCCCCAGGAAACTCCCGATTGGCCGGGAAGGGGACCTCACTTACGAGGATGCTAAGTCTCTAGCTGAGGACTGAGAAGGCAGGGAGGCTCATTTTCTCTGCATCACACCATCACGGTGAGAGTTAAGTGAGATCTCTGGTAGAAAGCCCCTCATGCAGCCGGGCTCACCAGCTTCCCACGTGCATTCCTTCCTTCCCTCATGCATTAATTCATTCACACAGGGCGCCAGGCACTCTTCCAGGATCTGAGAGCATCATGGGCAACATTAATTACTTAACGACTCAATGTCAGGTGCAATGGTAAGAGCTACATTCATTACCTCATTGGCTTCGCATCAGGACTTCAAGCGGCAGATGCTATTATCATGCCCATTCTCCGGATGGGCATGGTAAGGTTAGTTCCTAAGGGGCAGAGCTGGGGTTCCAGCCTAGATCAGCCAGGAGGCAGAGCCCAAGCCCCAGGCTGTACTTCACGCTTGAATCTTTCTTGGGCCTCTAGATTGAAAGCTCCATGAGGCCAGGGTCTATGTCTGGTTCTTCTCATCTCAGGAGCCTCTTTATCAGGCATAGTAGGCACTTCAAAAATGAATGAATGATGGACAGATAGAAGGACGGATGGATGGATGAATGGATGGCCACCCAGGCCAAGCCTCCGAGGGGTCCTGGAGGAGACTGTGCTGGGCCCAGGGACAGTTTGTATTGTGGCTTGGCCATGGAGGACAATGTGTCTGGCTTTCACACTACCCAGCCTCCTCCAGGACTTACAGGGCTTGTGGCTATGGGCCCGTGGGGGGCTCCCGAAGGCCTCGGATAGAATATCAGTGGCTGAGCCCTTGAAAATCTGATCTCACCCAGCCCACCTCCCCAAGGTTTCCCCCAGACCATCAATCAGCGGCAAGACACGATCGTATTTTATAGCCAGGCCAGGGTGGGGAGTGGCATGAAACCCAAGCCCCCACTCCGCCTGGGGTCCTGCCTGCTTGCGAGGATCAAGGCAGACCCCGGCAGAACCTTAACCCTTTGTGATCCTGTTCCTGCCAGCGGTGGGCACAGCTCTTCCATGTACCCCGCCAAACCAGGTCCCTCTGGGTAATGGAGGGACTTAAGGAAAAGGGGGTAGGTGTTCTGGGGCCTCGACTACTCCCAGGGACTTGCAGGAAGGCCTGTGGCTTAGAGAATGGTTCTGGCCCAAAGTCTGCCCATTGGAAGCTGTGTGACCTCAGGGAGGTTGCCTCCCCTCTCTGGGCTCCCTTGTCAGTTCTAGTCTGTGAATCCCAACAGCTCCCTGCTCAGCATCCTAGGCATTGTCCTATTGTCATTTACTTATTGATTTTTTTCAATTTTAGGGCTGTACCTACAGCATATGGAGGTTCCCAGGCTAGGGGTCAAATCAGAGCTGCAGCTGCTGGCCTATACCACAGCCACAGCAATGCCAGATCCAAGCTGCATCTGCGACCTACACCACAGCTCATGGCAACACCGGATCTTTAACCCACTGAGCGAGGCCAGGGATCAAAACTGTGTCCTTGTGGATACTAGTCGGGTTCATAACCTACTGAGCCACAGCAGGAACTGGGAACTCCCTTATTGTATTAAATAGGGGTGAAATTTGGTTCTTGATCTTGGGCCCCACCATTTTTATAAGAGGGTCCTTCCCACTGGGAATAGTTGATCCATTATAAGAGACTCTTAGCTCTCTTAGGATTGGTGTTTCCGTATAACAGACAGGGACGCTGAGGCCAGAAAGAAGTTTCCATCAGCCTGCATCTTAGCTGGGTTCTGCCCCAGCTCAGAACTCTCCAGAGTGATCTGGGAGTATTGATGTGGTATTCCAGAGAACTAAGGCTGGAGTTCCCCTGTGGCTTAGCAGTAATGTACCCGACTAGTGTCCGTGAGGATGTGGGTTCAATTCCTGGCCTTGCTCCGTAGATTAAGGATCTGCTGTTGCTGTGGCTGTGGTGTAGGTAGGCAGCTACAGTTCTGATTTGACCCCTAGCCTGGGGAAATTCCACATGCCGCCGGTGCAGCCCTAAAAAAAAACAAGAAAAACAACAACAACAAAATGAACTGAGGCTGGTAGGAGAAACCCCAGGTTGAAGGGGCGTTTTCAGATTATGAAGGTCTGTTGAGAGACCCACACCTGGCTTTGACGTGACCTGTCCTCAAGTGGAACCTTGGCTCGGTGACCTTAGAGCCCAATTTCACCCTCTCTCTCTTTTTTCTAATTTTTCAAATTTTATTTTTATTATTTATTTATTTATTTAGTCTTTTGTCTTTTTAGGGCTGCACCTGCGGCATATGGAGGTTCCCAGGTTTGGGGTTGAATCAGAGCTGTAGCTGCCGGCCTACACCACAGCCATAGCAACACCGGATCCGAGCCGCCTCTGCGACCACAGCTCACGACAACGCCGGATCCTTAACCCACTGAGCGAGGTCCGGGGTTGAACCTGCAACCTCATGGTTCCTTGTCAGATTTGTTTCCACTGCGCCACAACGGGAATGCCTCTCATTTTTCTAATTTTAAATTAGAGTTGATTTACAATGTTCCTTCAGTTTCCACCAAACAGCAAAGTGACCCAGTCGCACATATATATACACATTCTGTTTTTTTCATACCATCTTCTATCATGGGAGTAGAACCGAGACACTGGCTAGAGCTTCCTGTGTTGTACGGCAGGACCTCATGGCTTGTCCATTCTCAGTGGACTAGTTTGCATTACTAACCTCAAAATCCCCGTCCATCCCACTCCTCCACCCTCCTCCCGGCAACCACATGTCTGCTCCCCATTTGTAGATAGAATCAGAATAATATCAACCTGCCTAGTTATTTTGAAGCTTAAAATAATGTCCACTCCCACTTGTTCCCCACTCGCTGGGCCCTAAGTTGTCACCAGGGCTGCCCCACAGGGACAGAGCGCCCCGTCACTGAGGGGTATTCAAGCAGACTAGTGGTTATAAGGTGGGGTTGCATCTTGGGGGAGGGGCTGAATGAGGTGACCCGAAGGCCCCTTTCAGTGCTAATGGAAGCAGGGGGTGTGTGGCAGGGGAGGTGCTTTCTCAGGTGTCCAGTTACCAGCTTCTGGAATCACAGAGGTCACTTTGGTGCTGCGGAGGGGGCGGGGGGGGGGGGGACTCTAAGGGCAGTTTCCTCAGGTGGACGAGGCTCTGGGGACGCGGGTATCACACCAACAGCTGGACGTGCCGGGTTGATGGATGGCTGTTAGAAAATCAATTTTAAGAAGCCTGGGCAGTAGGGTGGGCAGGCGGGCTTTGGAGGGCCTCGCCAGACGGGCATGTGCTGTGGGCCCCTGTGTCCAGCAGGTGGAGTGCAGTCCTACCTGCAGCTCCCCAGGCCCTCCCAGGGGTCATTTTCCCTGCCTCTTCACTGGGCTGAGCTTCAGGCTTAGAGACGCTCCCCTGCCCCCTCTTCTGGGCTCCTGGGGAGGAAAAGAAAGCCAGTTCTGGAGTTCCCATTGTGGCTCAGCGAGTAACAAACCTGACTAGTATCCATGAGGATGAGGGTTTGATCCTTGGCTTTGATCAGTGGGTTGAGGATCCGGCGTTGCTGTGAGCTGTGGTGTAGGTTGCAGATGTGGTTCAGATCCCATGTTGCTGTGGCTCTGGCAGAGGCTGGCGGCTAGAGCTCTGATTAGACTCCTAGCTTGGGAACCTCTGTGTGCTGTGGGTGCAGTCCTAAAAAGACCAAAAACAGAAAGATAGGAAAAAAAAGAAAGCTGGTTCTGAAGGGAGGGTCCAGCCATCCTGAATTAGTCCCATCTCTGCTTCTGATTGGCTGGGTGAGCTCTCTGAGCCTCAGTTTCCCCATCTGTAAAGAGAGGGAACTGGGCTAAATTCCCCCACTTCCCAGGAAACAGTGAGCCGGCTCTTCCTTGTGCTGCTGGTCTCCACTTCAACATCATCTCTTTAGAGAAATGCCCCCCGCCCCACCACCACCCTAAGGCATGATGTCCCCAAGATCCCTCGTCCTCAGCAGCCTGCTGGCTTTTCCCTGGCTCTCAGCACAGACCCAGGGACTTTATCCATGCCCGCCCCTCCCATCAGGAGGTAAGCTCTGTCGGGGAAAGAGAGCTAGGTCAAAGGAGATGCTGCTGTGTCTCCAGGGCCTGCCTGGCACATAGTAGGTCCTCAGTCAATGATTGCTGAAGGAAAGAATCAGTGGCAGGCCCTCTGCTGGGTGCTCGAGAGGCTCAAGAAGGCAAAGACAGGCTTTTGTCTTCAAGGAGCCAAGAGTTGGGTGGGGGTGGGGGTGTCCTGTGTTCCCAAAACACTTGGATTCTGAAGCAGTGACCAGGCCGGGGATGGGCTGCGGGGAAGGTGGTCTGTGCCTCTCGGCCCCTCGGGTTTTAGCCGCATGGGCATCGCAGTGGCGTGGTGGGAACTCAGCCCGGGCTGTCTTCGGCTTTCCCTCAGAGCCTTTGGTGGTGTTTGAGTTCCTTCTTTCCCGGGGCGGTGGGAGGAGGCAGAGCATCTGGCCCGAGATGCCCAGGTTTCAATCCCAGCCCAGTCGCTCTGGGTGACCCTGGGGCCAGCTGTTCCTCTCCCTTTCACACCATCTGTGACCCCACAGGGGGTGTGAACAAGAGGTCCAGGGGTCCACGTGGAACCCTTCCACAGGCATCGGATCGGGCACTTTGCACTCAGCGGTCAAGCTTTCAAGGATCCAAGGCACATTCATACCCATACCTCAGTGGGGAAAAGTGAGTCCCAGGAAGAAGAATTTAGGTAGTCTTTAACTGAGCCCTTGACTCAGTGGCACATGTGGCAGGGAAAAGCCCTCCTCCCTTTCTGCCTAATTTCTCTGCTCTTGACCAGATTTGTCAGCAACTCCATTGGAACCTGACTCTGCCCTTGATAGATCCAGGCTTACAGAAAACAGAGCGGGAAGGAGCTTGTCTCAGAGGTCTGTGGCCCATGGATCCATTTGGCAGATGAGTAAGTAAAGCCCAGAAACCTCCGCTTGGCCAGGGGCGGACAGAGTCCGGGAGGGACAGCGCAGGGCACTACGAACCCTGAGCAGGAAGCCACCGTGGGGAGCTGTGGGTGTCTCCTGGCCGTGCCCAGGGACAGGCAAAAGGGATGGGGGACAGACTGTGAAAGTCTTTTCTCTTTCTCCTGTCTCTTTTTCTCTTTTCTTCCTTAAAAAAAAAAAAAAAAAAAAAAAAATCCTGGATCTCCTACAACTTGGAAAAATGGCCCAAATCCTGTGTCTGGCTCCAGAACATTTTATGACTCTTTCCAGCCAGAGCTATGAAGCCCCTGGTGACATGAGCTCCCCTGTTCAGCAGCCCTGGCTGGGGAGGGCCCATCCATCTTCCCCAGCTGGCAGCCGCGTGTGGGAAAGGACCCGCGGGCGGGGAGTGCCACCTGTTACTCTCAGTCTCCCTAAGCTGGCTGTTTCAGCCCTTTGCGGAGGCCGTGATGGGGGAGGGCCCTGGGGGGACTTCTGTCACCACTGAAGACTCAGCACCACCAACAGTGCCTGCCATGAGAGTCAGGGTCTGTCCGAAGCCTGGGCTTTTCAGCGGCTCTTTTCCTCCCAGAATAGGTGGCAGGCCCCAGGGTGCCACCAGAGGGAAGGGAGCCAGCCCTGGCCAGGTAGGGGAGGTAGACCAGTTGGCTGGCAGTTAGGGTGCAGTGAGGCATACAGGCAGTGAGGGAAGGGTGCCAGGCTGAAGGAACAGCATCTGCGACGGCCCAGAGGCCCGGCGGGGCAGGGTGCATTTGGGGAATTTTGTGCAGGGTGTGAGGCAGGAAGGGGGCAATTTCGGCTGGAAATGTAGGAACAGCCTCTATGACGGAGCCAGGACCACACACTTGGACTGATCCTGAAAGCGATGCAGGTTACCGAGGGTTCTAGAGCGGGAGAGGACGTGCTTAGATCTGCACTCCACAGAGGACCTCTCTGCTTCCAGGATGGAGGAGGCATTGAAGGTGGCCGAGGAGGGCAGAGACCGAGTTGAGCGACAGAGATGAGGCCACAGATACATTCCCACTGGCAGGCAGGGACATGGTCGAAACTGAAAATGGGCTATAGAGTCAGAGGCCCCCGGGCTCACGCCCAATCCGGATACCCGTGGCCATTGTCCCCTCGGCAAGCCACCTCTCCTCTAGCTTATTTCCCCCCACCCTGGTAGTGAGGGGGTTGGACAGGTATGTGTGGAGGAGTTTGGACCAACCCACGCTACCCCCAGCTGGGCCATTTATCGGCTCTGGGCACATGCATCTCACCTCCCTGAGCCTGTGTCCTGGTTTGTAAAGCACCAAACTCACAAGCGAGTTGGAGGCACCAACTCACTGTTTGAAAGGTGCCTAGCACCAGGCCTGGCACATACTAGGTGACCAAGGATGGAGAGTTTCTTCTGCATTAAGCCCCTCCCAGGTAGGAATTGCTCTATTTCTGTGACAACCCTTGTTGGGGGTTTGCTGGGGCATTGAAGGAAAATGGTGCCTGAAGAAGCCCTGGGTGGGGCGGAGGGAGAGGGGCTGGGGCTCTGGAGGGGCCACTCAGGTTTCAGAGACCCTGGGCCCTGCGGAGCTCCTAGGAATTTTCCCAGGCCAGGCAGCAGGCAGCTGGAAGCCATCCGTCCCAGAGAAGGAGAGAGGATCAGGGGTCCTGCCAAGGTCTTTCGCTGGGAACAAGAACTCAGGAGGGGGGCTGGAGTCTCCCATCCAGCCTAGAAAGACGAAACCCTTCTGCCTGGGCAGCTGCTCGTGAAGATGCCAAAAACCCAACTGGCCCAGCCCCTGGGCTCCCCTGGGCCTGTGACAGGGTTAAGGGGGCTGTTTGGATCCCCAACAGCCTTGGGGACCAGGGGAGCAGATGTGGAATCTTTCACCATCTGAGTCTGAACAACCTCTGGCATAGACCTGCCCTGGTGGGGGCCTGAGGGTGTTGCCCCTGGGGTGCCGACTTCTCGCCTGGGTAGCCAGGGTGCCATAGACCTGGCGACAGGGAGGTGGGGCCCCATGACAGAGCAAGAGCTCCACCTCGGAGCTGACCAAAGCGGGGAGCCCAAGTTCAAGTTCATCCCAGGGTCAGTCTTATCTACTCTGCAAGGTCGTTGTGAAGATTAGAGATACTCTATGAGAAACACAGCACATAGTAGGTGCTCAGTAAATGCTAATTACATTACTGGAGGGGATGTAGGCTAGTGATTAAGAGCAAAGGTGGAGGCTGACTTCCTGGGTTCATATCCCACCCCTGCCACTTCCTGGCTCGGTTAATCAATTAGCATTCCTGAGCATTAGTTTCCTCATGGGCTGCACTTGAGACACTGCCTGGCAAGCCTGCGCGCCTTCCCTGAGCACTAGCTGTTATTATTACAATTGTTGCTACCAACACCCATGGATACTTGGGGCCCAGATCCACAGAAATGAGAACATTCTTTTTCTCTTGCCATTCCTAGTAACCACAGCAGCCGTTACCCACATCATGACTTTGGTTGTTGGAGCCCCTGCCTGATGACTTAGATGTGTTATCTAGAGAGTCGGCCCATCAAGCAGGGCTGTAATGATTTCCAGTCCCGTTTTGACAGGTGAGGAAAGAAAGATCTCAGGTCTGTAGCGACTCACTGAAGGTTTCACAGCCCGGAAGTGCCAGGGGGTGGAGATTTCAGGCCAACCTCCCGGAGCTCAGGCGTAGGCTCAGGGAGGATTTCCAGGCAGAGGGACAGTGGGAAGAGCACTGGACTGGGAGGCAGGAGCCACCGCTCTTGTTCTAACACATTGTTTAAGCCTTCTCAGTCTTGTAAAGAAGAGGTGATGCTAGTAGGTACCCCGTGGAGCTGGGATGAGCATTAGGTGAAGTCACATGTGTAGGGGATCTGGCACAGTGCCTGGCACAAAGTGAGTGCTGCTGGTCATGGAGTGTTGGTAGAGAGTTTGTGTTGTTGATCTTAATGGCCTTGTTGGCTTTTCTCTCAGTGTAGAGGTTGGTGGTAGTGGGCTGAGGCAGTCGGCCTGGCTGTTGCTGGGATTCTTGATGCTGCTGTTGTGGATGGTGGTGATGTGTTACTGGAGACGGTGTTGGTGATTGGTGGTAGGGTTTGGCAATGGTGATGCTCTCGTTATTGGCCTTGGAATTGGTGGGGGCGGTGGTGTTGACATTGACAGTGTAAGTATTTGCTTGTTATTGGTGGCAGTGTCGTTAGAGAGGAAGAGCCTTATTGATATTGGCGCTGTGGAAATAATTGGTGTTGGCGTTGAGAAGGTCATTGGCGTTGGTGGTAGTGTTAATGCTTTGATGGTGGTATGGAGGTTGGGGTAGGGACTCTTATGGTCCTTCTAGGTGGTATTGTTGCCCTTGGCAATAGGGAAGTAGTTGGCGTTGAGCTTGTTCTTTTTATCACCATTGGGCGAGGTCATGTTCACGCATTGGGAGTTGGCGGTGTTGGTGCCAGTGTCATTTCTGGCATTACTGGCATTGACGGTGGTGATGTTAACATGGTTCCTGGTGGTATCAATGATGTTAGCGTTGATGCTATCATTAGTGCTATTGGTGTGGAGGGTGGTGGTATCGGTGTTAATCCTCTTGCAGTGTAGACGATGGTAGTCTCGGTACTAATGTGATCACTGGAGTTAATGGTGTTGAGGATGGTGGCACCAACACGCTTAATAATGTCGGTATTGGTGTCCTGATATCAGCATAGCTACTGGCGGTGCTGGTGTTGAGGTTTGCGGCAGTGATGCTGATGTTCTTACTGGGGTGTTGGTATCGGTCCTGACGTGATTGCAGGTGTTGGCGGCGATGGTGATGGTGCCTATGTGATGGTGATATCCGTGTTATTGTTGGTGGTGGTGCTAGAGTGATTCCTGGTGTCCCGTGGTTACTAACATTGTTCCTGGCGGTGGTTCTAACGTGTTTATTGGTCTGGGTGGTGTTGGTGCTGATGTCGTCACTGGTGTTGTCGTTGTTGGGGGGATGCTGTTGTGTTCAGGGTCCAGGGCCTGCCAGCAGGACTGAAACTGAAAGGCCATGGCCGATGACTCTTCATAGCTGCTCCAGCCAGAAGTTCCTTAAGGAGTCTGTGCTCTGCAGACACCCATGTGCATTTTGGCATTTGGCTTTCTCTGCCTTTCCTTGTTTGCCTTTTGAAAAACTCCAGCCTGGATGGAAAAAAGCATTTGCCCAGTCTGGGGGGCGGTGAGGGAGGGGATCGGGGTGTCTGGCAAGGTTGGAAAGAGAAACGAAGCAACGAAGCAACGAGGAGTGGAGTGAGAATTGGGGAGGTGGGGTCACAAAGCCTTTCCTCTCAGGGCTTCCCTGCCCCCGCCCCCTCCTTCGGGCCCTCAGAGCCTCCTGTTTCCCTCCCTCTTTCTATCCACCGTTGCTTATTCTCAAACTCGCTTATTCAGCAAAGACTCCCCTGGGGACCCTCGGTGCCAGGCTCTGGAGGGCCCCTGATGCACTGGGATGAACAAAACATATTTTAGACCATGAGTCCCCTGAAAGCAGGGAACTTGTCCAGCTTGCATATCAGTGTTCCCAGCTCCTGTTGAATGACTGGATGGATGAATGAATGCACAGACAAATTCCCATTTCTCGGGGGGCCCTCAGACTGGCAGGTGATGAGCAGGTGTAGCGGGAGTGGCCTCAAAGCTCTGGGAGCCTGAGGGAGGGAGGGATTCCTCCCTTCCTTAGGCTTTCCTAAGAGGTGCCAGTTCATCTGAGAATAAGGGACCAGCAATGTCACCAAGAGGAGGGCAGGGAGATGTGCTCTGTAGTTGGAAGTACAGCCTTTACTGGGGCCACCCAGCCTCCTTTCTCCATCGCCACCTCTCAAGACTTAGAGGAGATCTTGGGCCTAAGGGCTGGTGAGCTGCCCCCTGGGCTGGTGTGGGTGGGGTGAGGACTTAGTCAAAGCCTTGCTTGTGAGTGTTAGCAGGGAGCAGAGAGGCACTTGGGGATGCCGCAAACCCTCTTGGGGCCTACCGTGTCAGTGGAGGAAGGGCCCTTAGAGGCCAGCCAACCCAGTGGCTCCAAACCTGGGTTCCTTGGAACCCTGGGGTTCCATGGAGGCATCTATGGGCACAAGAGGGGGACTGAGGGGGCATCTCAGGCTCAGCAGCACCTCTTTGGTCCAATCTATCCACCTGGTTTCTGGGAAGAAACTTCAAAATGCAGATCATATCCCATTTCCCCTTCAGTGGCTACTGGGTGTCCTTAAGATAAAGATCAAAGTCCTTACCTTGACCTACAGGGTGCGTCTGGTCCCTGGCAGCCTTTGGTCCTCACCGCACACCAGCTGCCCCTGGCTCACTTTGTCGCCCGCCCGGGACAGCGGGCTACCTCCTACTCCTCCAGTTCTTGGCTTCCTCAGGAGAGCCTGCCCTGGTCCCCTGGGGGAGGCCCTGCCTGCTGGCATTCACGCCTTCCTTTCACTGCAGGTGCCACATTCCTCACTGAGGTCCTGGGTGCCTGCCTTCCCTGCGGAGGGCAGGGAGGGAGCCTGTCTCTGGTGCTGCTCTGTCCCTGGGACCCAGCACGTAGTAGGTGCTCAGTGAATACTGTGAAATAAACCATCTTTTTCAAACCTCTTGGGTGGCAGATGGAGGCGTGAGGCCCAGAGAGGGCCATGTGTGACCTGGGGTCACACAGCAGGTCAGGGCCGGAAGCGCCCGTGTCCTCTGTCCCTACCTCTCCCATTGTCCCCTGTGGCCTCTCCAGGGCTCTTACCCCATCTTCCCAGGGCATGTCTCCCTGCCCCCACCCCCCCTTAATCCTTGCGCTTCCCCTGGACACTCCCTGGAACATCTGTCAACTGGGATGGGCATGGGAAGCTGGCAGTGGTCTCCTCTCCCCCGTGGGGGCAGGAAGTCTCTCCCCCTGCCAGCTTGGGCCACTTGGCCTGGACCGCTCTCTGCTAAGCCCCAGCCTGGGAACTGCACTCCTGGCCCCAGTGTGGCATTCCTGGCCCAGCCTTGCCAAGGGCCTCTGCTGGTGAAGGCCAGGATATCGGGTGGGTGGGTGGGGTGCTGGCATCCAGACCCAGCGGGGGTGGCAGGGGGGATACTTACGGGAATCAGCCTCCTGCCCAGCTGCCCTCCCGCCTCCGTGGTGATGGAAGCCCTAAATGCGAGAGGCGGTGAGGGAGCAGAGGATTTGGCCGGGAGGCAGCCGGTGGCCAGGGAAAAATGCATACCACCACCAAAGAGGCCAGACCACTTCTGGGAAACACCCTTGAAAATTGATTCTCAGTGTGGAAAACCGACTGGTGAAGCAGGGTCTTTCGGGGTCTTTTGAGCTTGCGGGCTACGGCCCGCTTCCCTGGGTCCCCTGGGGCCCGCCATGCCCAGGAAGGCTCCGTTCCGTCGGGGTCCACCCAGTTCCCAAGGCACCACGCCCGTCTGGATGCACAAGGCTGCGGCCAACTCGACAGAGACAATAAGAGTAATAGCCCTTGATGTTGTTTGCTTAGCCATTTCCAGCCCTGTGTATCCATCTCCCCCTCCAGGCTGTGGGCGGGATTTGATTCAGCTTGTACAATTCGGGATCTTTTGCTTCGCAAACAACCAAATGCCCTCAGGTAGCAGGTCCTCAAGAACTGGTCTTCTTCCACTAGATCTTTGTAATTCCCCTGACAACTGGTAAATGCTTTTGATTCCCATTTTGCAGACAAGAAAACCGAGGTTCCCAGGTTATAGTCTCGCCCAAGGGCTCCGGGCTGGGGTAGAGCAGCCCTAGGGTTCTGCCTGCAGACCTCATTGTCTCCAGTGGGGAAGCCGGTGGGACTTGGGCCACAGCGCCCTGGAGGTGGGTCTCCGTGCACCAGCAGCCAGGATAGAGTGTCTTTGAGACAGAAACTGTAGACTTGCAGTGCCACGGGCTCCAGAACAAACAGGCAACCCACCAAGGAACACTTTCTAGTGTTTGCTTATTTTTTCTTCTGATTATTACAGTAAGACATGGTTATTAGAGAAAATACAGAGACGCATAAAGAAGAAAATGAACCCCATCTGAGGTGGAGGCAGTGGCAAGGACTCAAAAGTCAGATAGATATTCTGGGTTCATACCTCCGTTTTGCCCCTGGGACAGCCACTCACGTTCTCTGTGA
Source organism: Sus scrofa (assembly GCF_054392235.1). Classification (NCBI taxonomy): domain Eukaryota; kingdom Metazoa; phylum Chordata; class Mammalia; order Artiodactyla; family Suidae; genus Sus; species Sus scrofa. The sequence goes on along the minus strand of NC_139388.1, from coordinate 81,765,779 downwards.
CTCAGTTTCCTCTTCAGTAAAGTGGGGGGTAAGGACCCCTTTCACCGTCGTGGGAAGATTTATGAGGCTCAGGTGATGTCTGAGCAGGGGTGAGAGGGCGTCAAATTTACCAGCTTGCTTTTATGGACGGGTGGCTTCTGCTCCACCACCGTTCTCATTCCATCATGAAGATCATGCTGTGTATACTTTGAATCCTGCTTTTGAAAGACCTTTCTATCTTGAAATAATTAGAGATCTGCAGAAAGTTGCAAAGATAATACAGAGAGGTTCTGTGCACCCTTTGCCCAGTCTCCCGGGATGGTTACTCCTCCTGTAAGGGTAGTGGAATAGCAACACCAGGAAATTGATACGGTACAATGTGTTACTTAGTTCCCTGCCGTTTCATAACATGTGCAGATGTGTGTAACCACCACTGCGGTCAAGATACAGAACACAAGGCTCTCCCTTGGGCTATGCCTGCCTTCCTCTCCCCCACCAGCCCAAACCCCTGACAACCAGGAATCTGTTCTCCATCTCCAGGATTTTATCATTTAAGAATGTTATAGAAATGGTGGCATTCCCACCATGGTGCAGTGGGTTAAGAATCCAACTTCAGAGGCTTGGGTGGCTGCAAGAGGCATGGGTTCAATCCCTAACCCCATGCAGTGGGTTAAAGGATCCAGCGTTGCTGCAGCTGCAGTGCAGGTCACAGAGGTGGCTCAGATTCGGTCCCTGGGCTGGGAACTTTCATAGACTGTGGGTGCTGCCATTTTTTAAATGTTATAGAAATGGAATCATACAATATGTGACCTTTTGAGGTCTTTTTTTTTTTTTTAAAGAGAGCGTCATTCTTTAGCGGCTCATCCAGCTGTTGGATGTATCAATATTTCATTCCTTTTTATCTCTGAGTACTATTCTGTAGTATGGATGTACTGTTATTTGTTTAAATATTCACAGATTGAAGGACCTCTTGGCTGTTTTAAACCTTTGGCTCTATTACACACAAAGCTGCTATACACATTCAAGTACAGGTTCTTGTGTGGGAATCAATTTTTATTTCTCTGGGATAAATGTCCAGGATGGTAACTGCTGAATTGCATGGCGTGTATGTGTTTGGCCTTTTGAGAAATCGCCAAACTATTTTCTGGAGTGGTTATACCATTTTACATTCCTAAGTGAGAGCTCCAGTTTCTCCTCATCGTCACCAACATTTGGTATTGTCACTATTTTTTATTTTAGCTCTTCTCATAGGCATGTCATGATATCGGGTCACGGTCTTAACTTGCATTTCTCTAATAACCAGTGAGGCTGAACCTCTTGCCATGTGCTGATGTGCCATCCCCAATCCCGATCTTTTACCCAGCACTTAACATTAGCCCTTGCTGCCCGTGTTACTGCAAACTCTCTGTAAACTTTATTGGTGACTGACTGCATAACCTTTTAGCATATTTAATTCCACCATTCTCTCTCCTAGTCTTGTTATAAATAAGGCTGTGATGAACATCATTGTGCATAAGTCATGGGTCCACGGGGCACACCCATCCTCTGGAACAGAATCCCAGAAGGAAAATTCCTGGATCAAAGAGCGTGGGCCACTTTTAAGGCTTTGCTGCACATCACCCAATTGTCCTAATGGAGATTTGTCACACTAACCTCCGCAATTTTCCTATAACCTCTTTGGCAGCAACTGTTTTAGAGCACAGGGAAGACTATAGCATTCTCAAGAGGAGATCCTAACCTATGGTCAGCCTTTCGGAGGTTAAATCCTGGCTCTGCCCTCCCCTTGCTGTAGGACCTTGGGTAAGTTACTTAACTTCTCTGAGCTCAAGTTACTTCTCTGAGCTCCACTCGCTTCCTTTGTACAATGGGGGTAATTAAAGACTCTTCCTTTCGGAGCTCCCACAGTGGTGCAGCGGAAACGATTCCGACTAGGAACCATGAGGTTGTGGGTTCAAGCCTTGGCCTCGCTCAGTGGGTGAAGGATCCGGTGTTGCCATGAGCTGTGGTGTAGGTCACAGATGCGGCTCAGATCTGATGTTGCTGCGGCTCTGGCGTAGGCCGACAGCTGTAGCTCCTCCGATTGGACCCTTTGCCTAGGAACCTCCATATACTGCGGGTGCGGCCCTAAAAAAACAAAAGACAAAAAAAAAAAAAGAGAAAAAAAAGAAGACTCTTCCTTTATAGGGTTATTGTGAGGGCTGAATGAACTATTTTGCATAAAGAGCCCAGCAGAGTGCTTGGCACATGGTAGATGCCCAACAAACCAGAGTTTACTGTTACCATCGTCTGCATCTGTCAGGCCCTTTGCCGGGTCCTGGGGATGCAGAAATGAGTTATGTCAAGACTGTGATGGGCTCATGATAATAGTCAAGAGCAACAGGGTAACAAGTTGGGGGGATGGTGAAACGAGGTGCTCTGGGAGCCCAGAGGAGGGAGCTGCTTTGTCTGTCTGCATCTGGGGAGCAGGAGGAAGCCTGGGGGCGCTGGGAAAAGCATCACAGACAAACCAAGTACGGAGGATGCAGAAGGCGAAGGACATTCCCGGTGGCGGGAAGAGTGGCCACTGGGGGGGCTGGTGGGGAGGGACGAGGCGGCAGAGGAGACGGATTTCTGACTCTGGCTGCAGGGTGAAGGCTGGGTCAGGGAGATGCGAGGGGAGGCAGGGGGGGCTGTGGAAGCCCCGGAACGTGCAGACAATGTATGAACCCTCCACTGCGAGATCCCCTAAAGTGGCCAGTCCTCTCACTTATCAGTCACGGAGGTGAGGTCCTGAGAAGGCAAGTGACCAGCCCAAGGTCACACAGCAGGGTGGTGACAGAGACAGAATGAGAGCAAGGACGGGAGGGGTTGAGTGGGCTGCAGACTCTATGACAGAAGACTAGGCGACCCCCGGGGTGTTGCCCCATCTAGCCCCTAGCCTCTGTACCCCTTCCCCACACTGCACCCAGCCTTTCTGCTGGAGCTTCAGACAGTCACATCTCTGAGGCCTCCCCAGCTTCCTCCCATGCCTGCCTCTCCGGAGACCACCTTCTTGGCTGTTAGCCAGACTTCACAGCTAAAATCTGAGTGACTAATGGAAGCTGATGGCCGAAAGTCCTCTCTGCTAATTGGGGCCTAATCAGAGGTGGCTGCAGCCACAGCTGGGCTGTGGGATGGATGCAACCTGCAGGGCCAGTCCCCTGGTATCCCCCTGCCATCGCCACAGAAGAAGAGGCCCACGTTCCAGGTAGTGGGGTCTTCACAGACCCTCATTCATTCATCCCACAAAGATTTATTGGGGGCAACTGCATGCCAGGGGTGCCCTGCCTTCATGCAGCGGAGAGTCTAAAAGTGGAATCGGATGGGAAGCAGGGAGACAAGATGACATCAGCTGATGACACGTGCCCTTGGGAAATAAAACAGGGAAGGAGGTGGAACTTCCGGGGAAGCGGGTAGAGGTGTTCTTGGGATGCTGTAATCAGGGAAGTTGATGTTGGACCTGAGACCTGCATGGTGAGAAGCAGCGAGCCAAGCAAAGATCTGGGGGAAGAGCGTTCCGGGCACAGGGAATGGCGAATGCAAAGGTAGAACTTGGAACCCACAGTCAGAAATCCGTGACTTGCTGGGCGGCCTTGGGTCAGGCTGTGTTTCTCCTGATAGGGTTGGATTTGCTTATTCGTCCAAGCCTTAGTTTTTGCATAAGTGCAAACTGGGAGGGCCACGTGGGTGGGGTGGGGTCGGGGGGAGGGTAGAACGGAAGCTGGGCAGCTCTGGCAGAAGTGTGGAAAGTCCAGCCAAAGCCTGCTGGGCTGTGGCTGCAGGCAGGCCAGAGGCCCCAGCTTCACACGCTCCAGCTGATTGAATGAACTCTTAGCGCTTTAGCAGCCAATGCCCCCAGCTCAAGGTTTCCCACATTTGGCCAACTCCAGCAGTAATTTAGGAAAGGCAGCCCGCGAAGTTCATCTGGCAGGTGGGGTCCCCGAGGAGGTAGACCAGATGTCTCCAGAAATAAGTGGCCCTCTGATGGAGATGGGGGAGATTAAGGTCAGGCAGGTGCCAAACTGGGGTGAAAACCAGGGTCTTCACACCATAAACTCCCACAATGATGGGGAGTAGCAGCCCCTGTTTTGAGGAGCTTCCTGTCTGATGGGAGAGATACAGCACCTGCCCTGGGAAAATTGGGAGGCAGAGCCCTGACCCCAGAAGAGCTCTTGGTGTGATTTTTAAAAGAGCAAACCAACAAACGTGAACACACATATGAAGAAACTTAAGAAAGAAGTTCTGGTTGCCGAGGACGCCCAAGGAGCATGGCAGGTGCCTTGTTTCATTTGAACCTTGTGACAGGCGCTGAGATGCCTGCTCATTTGGGCTAAGTTGCTCATGGACCTGGGATGTGGCTGGTGGTGAGAGGTGGTGGGGGAGGAGGGGAGTGGAGGGGTGATGAGGGCAGGCTCCAGGGCCACGTTGCCCAGCTTTGTCCTTGGCTCCAGCACCTGCTAACTCTGTGGCTTTGAGCATGCTACCTGACCTCTTTGCATTAGAGCTTCTTTTATCTGTAAAGTGGGGGTGGAGGGGCTTCCAGTAATTCTTTGCATACCTGCAAAGTGCTTAGAGCGGGCACATAGAGTGTGGTTGGCAAAGAGCTCTTATCTCCACGATACCTTTCTCCCCACTTTACAGCTGAGCAGATGGGAGGTTGGTGGCAGGGCACAGAGATTTGCCCCAAGTCCCTCAGCTAGCTGTGGCTGCCTGGGACTTGAACCCAGACCTCCCAACTCCATGTCAGGTCTTATTTCCACTGCTCCCCACCCTGACCACATCAACAGCTTCCAAGGATCCCCAGAATTGCCTGTGAAATCCCCAGAATTTCCACAGACAGGGAAACTGAGGCCCAGACCACTTTGACTACCTGGATTTGGGGACTTCGTCTTGTTCATTGTAGCATCCCCGCCTCCTTGGCCCGCAGTGCATGATGGGACAACACTTGTTGAAATGAAGGTAAAAAGAGGAGGGAATTGGTGGGGGCGGTGACTGGGAGCTTAACATTCCCTTGGCCTGAAGCTGAGACTCCAGCCAAGATCTTTTGCCTCCCAGGTCAGCATCTGTCTGTCTCCACCTCTCAGCCCATCCCAGAGGCTGATATTTGAATAAGGGTCCTGCCCTGGGCCCCTCTTCTGGCCTAACAAGCCTCCCCTGCAGACCATTGATCTGAGTTGGGGGAGGGTTGTGTGAAGGCAGAGGTGCTGGGTGGAGGGCCTCTGGGCCCAGACGCTGAGACCTCGTGTCCAGGGCCTTGGGAAAGCTCACACCTGGCTGGGGAAGATGACAAACACAGCAGAACAGTGTCTGTGACATCCTGTGAATTAATCTGAGCATCCTGGGCCTCAGGCAGTACAAACAGTGGCAGCAGGAGGATCCTGTCTGCAACCTTGATTAAATCAGAAGGCGCTGCCAGCCCGCGCCTGTTAGTACAGCCAGGAAGGGCAGTGAAAGTGGAGAAGATGTGGCTGACACATGGCGGGGAAAGGGATCCCGGGGCTGGGCAGGGCCGGGAACAGGCTCTGAGCAGCCTGGGGAGGGCAGGAGCAGAGAGAGCTTTGGGCCTTGGGCTCTCCATCTGGGCAATGGGACTGCTCACTCCCAAGCACCCTCACCTGGTGATGCAAGTGGCCCCTGAGGGTCCCAGGTGAGCCCTGGCTGAGCAGCCCCACTTGGTCTCTGCAGAGCACAGAAGCGTTCCTTACTCTATGTGTGCGGAATAGACCTCTTGAGCTGGGTCTTGTCAGCTGAGTAGGAGTTTTCTTGGCTCATTGTCTCTTGGCCCCTTCACTGTGGGGCTGGCTAATTCACACCTCTGTGCCTCTGCACACACTCTCTCTCTGTGCTACACAGCAAACTCCTGCAGCATTGTGCAAATAAGCAAGATCAAGTGAATGAGAGAGGCAAAGGCTATTTATTCTGAGCTTGCTGTAGCAAGGAGTCAGCCACTGTCACTTGTGGTCTGGCAGAGACTCAAAGGCAGGCAGGGGAATGGGGAAGCCCCACAGCGTGAAAAAGTGCAGGCTTCAGGTGTGCAAACAAACTAGAAGTGAGACGTCCTAGGTCATGGTCAAGGGTGCATATTTAGCTTCCTCTGGTTTCTCCTAACTTGAAAGTGAGGACAAAAATTAGGGAAGATGTCAGTTATGAATCAAGCCTTGGCCATTTGATACTGACTGTTAGAATGCTATTGTTTAGTGTCCTGAATTGTCACTTGAGACGGCAGTCAGGTTTCCTGCAAGGCTGACTGGTAACGGGCTGCCTTCTTGGGCTGTTCATTGTACAGAAGGAGTTGGTCTCCTGGGCAAGTTGCTAGAGGGTGTGGGTCACCCTTCTATTGTTGTCCGTTTGTATAATCAGCCTCTCAACATCCTTCAAGAACAAGATCAAGGGCCACCTCCTCCAGGAAGCCTTCCCTGGACCCCACCAAGATCAGCACAGGGGTCCTTCTTCCATGCTCCCAGAATGCTCCACTCACAGGGCGGCCTTCCAGCTCTCAGTTCAGACTATTAAGGGTTTGAATTCCATAAGCATGCAGCTGGAAGGGTTTTCTCCAGTGTAACACACCTGCGTAGCTGGCACTCAGAGCAAGGAACAGAGCATCGCCAGCTCCCAGAAGGCCCCCTCATGCCCCTGCCAATCGCCCCTCCCTCTCCCCCAAAGGTAACCACTTGGGAGAGATATGGAATTAGGTGACACATGGCAGAACGTGTACACCCTTTCTGTCTGGTTTCTCCTCCCCAGGGTTCTACTTAACCCACTGTTATGTGCAGCTGTGCTCTGTTCCTTTTTCTTTTTTCTTTTCTTTTCCTTTCTTTTTTCTTTGCTTTGCTTTTTAGGGCTGAACCTGTGGCACATGGAGGTTCCCAGGCTAGGGGTCCAGTGGGAGCTGCAGCTGCCAGCCTACGCCATAGTCACAGCAACGCCAGATTCAAGCCGAGCCACATCTGCCACCTACACCACAGCTCACAGCAGTGCCAGATCCTTAACCCACTGAGCGAGGCCAGGGATCGAACCCGCGTCCTCATAGAGAGTAGTCGGGGTCATTACCCCTGAGCCATGACGGGAACACGCTCCATTCATTTCCATTGCTGTGAAGCACTCTAGCCCACTGGGTGGGTAGACCTCAATGTATTTATCTCTAATACCATTGATGGACAGTTGAATAGTTTCCAGTTCGGGGCTTCTATGAACAGTACCGAGGGGTGGAAAGGCTGGGTCCCAGGCTCCACGGACACTGCCTAACAGTTTGTGGTTGTACCAATTTCCACCCCCAACAGAGCATGAGAGTTCCAATTGGTCTTCCCAGTACTGTTCTGGTGTGTAGTTTTGTGTTTCCCTAAAGATGAATGAGATGGAGTGCTTTCCATGTTTATTTGCCTTTTGTATGTATTTTTTTATGAAGTGTCCGTTCCAGTGTCCTGGTCATTTTTCTTCCTTCCTTCTCTTCCTTCCTTCCTTCCTTCTTTTTCTTTCTTTCTCTCTCTCTTTCTCTTTCTCTCTTCCTCTCTCTCTCTTTCTTTCTTCCTTGCCATGCCTGTGGCATGTGGAAGTTCCCAGGCCAGGGATCAAACCCATACTACAGCAGCAACTCAAGCCACAGGAGTGACAACATTGGATCCTTAATCTGCTGAGCCACCAGGGAACTCTGACCATTTCTCTGTAGGTTTCTCTATTTCTTATTTCTTTATAGTCAACATTTTAAAAATATTTGGGACCTGAGTCCTTGGTCACTGTACAGGAATACCGTTCCCCTCTCTGTAGGTTGCATTTTTACCTTCTTAATGATGTCAGCTGATGAGCAGAAGTTCCTGCTTTTAATAGAGTCGAGTGTATAACTGTTTTCTTTCATGGTTACACGCTTCATGACCTGTTGAGGAAATGACGTCTACCTCCAGGTCACAGAGATATTCTTCCCTTTTTTCTGTAAAAGCTGTATTATGTTTTAGAGCTGCGGTCCATGCAGAACGATTGTGTATGATATGACGAAGGGTTTAAAAGTCATTATTTTTTTCCATTCGGATTTCCAGTGCTCCCAGTGCTATTTGTTATTGTTGGAGAGGGTGATGGGGGGGGCAGGGTTTACAGAGACATTGGGGCTGAGGGAGCAGTGTGAGCGGGTGGGGGGCACCTCCTTTCCCCTAATGAGAGCAGTGATCTTAGGGCGTCTGTTTCATGACATCTATCTCCTAGACCCTAGGAGATAGTCCTCGCACTACTTCTTTTTTTTCCTTTTACAGCCACACCTGCTGCATACGGAAGTTCCCAGGCTAGGGGTCGAATCAGAGCTGCAGCTGCCAGCCTGCACCACAGCCACAGCAACGTGGGATCCAAGCTGTGCCTGTGACCAATGCCGGATCCTTAACCCACTGAATGAGGCCAGGGATCGAACCTGTGTCCTCACAGATACTATATTGGGTTCTTAACCTGCTGAGCCACAGTGGGAACTCCATCCTCACACCGCTTCTTGTCAGAGCCCCATGCAAGAGGCTGTTCTCAAGTAGAAGCTGCCCTGCCCCCTCCCCTGTTGCAGGAGCCTGATTGCTCGAGGCTCAAAGCGCTGAGTGGGGAGTGCCCACTGTGGCTGCCACTTTCTGCAACACATGGCTTTGACTCATTCACTCATTTCTTCATTGATTTATTCACTGTTTCTCCCTCCACCCCTCCCTCCTTCTATGGACACCCTGTGTAAAATCTGGATCCCCCCACCCCAGTCCCTCCTTTAGTTTCCTCTTAGTGTTTAGAACCACCTGATACCGTATATATTTCCATACATAGGTGTTGTACTTATCCTTTGTTGTTGTCGTTGTTGTTGTTTTTTGTCTTTTTAGGGCCACACCTGCAACATATAGAGGTTCCCAGGCCAGCGGTCCAGTCGGAGTTGTTGCCATCAGCCTACGCCACAGCCACAGCAACGCCAGGTCCGAGCCGCGTCTGTGACCCACACCACAGCTCACCGCAACGCCGGATCCCCAACCCACTGAGCGAGGCCAGGGATCAAACCCCCAACCTCATGGTTCCTAGTCGGATTCATTTCCACTGTGCCATGACGGGAACTCCTATTTTACTTACCCTTTACTGAGGCTTAATTTATATAACGTAAAATGTACAGCTCTTACATGCGCAGTTTGAAAAGTTTTGTTGAATGTCTGCAACTGTGTCCTCGCCCCCCAGTCAAGGTACACGACATCTCCATTGCCCAGAAAGCCCCCTCGTGCCCCTTCCTGCCAATCCTCTCTCCAGAGACAATCACTCTTCTGATTCCTGTCACCATAGATTAACTTTGCCTCTTCTTGAACTTCATATAAATGGACTCCTACAGCAACACTTTATATAAAAACTACAAAAACTATATATTTTACTTTTTTATCTTGTTTATTGTCTGTCTCCCTGAGGAGGACTGCAGGCGCGGATTTGTGTCTGTCTTGTTCATTGCCGAATTCCCAGCTTCTAGAAGAGTGCCTGGTATACACTCGGCAACATGTTTCTTGAATAAATGAATAAATGCATGAGTAGAGTTACAGAGTTGCCCTTTCACTCACCTATTTGCTTATTTTCTTTTTTCTCTAATAGGAGTCAGGGTAACGTTATATGAGATCACCCCGGAGTCAGACTGCACCCGGGTCCCCCACCTGCCTGCTCACTGAACTAGAAGTCGCCTCAGTGTCTTCATTTGTGAAATGGGGCCACGAATGCTCCTGCCTCCTAGGGTAGCAGTCTTACCCATAAGGTAGACTCGTAGGAATGGATTTATAGAAAGTAATTTAGTAAGCATTCATTAAATATTAATTTAAATTAATTTAACTGTTTGTTAACATAACCTTAGAGGTCACCCAGTCATTTATATATTTACTTATTTATTTTTTTATTTAATCGGTGTGTCTTTTTAGGGCCACACCCACAGCATATGGAAGTTCCCAGGCTAGGGGTCCCGTTGGAGCTGTAGCTGCCAGCCTACACCACAGCCACAGCAACGTGGGATCTGAGCCGCATCTGTGACCTACACCACAACTTGTGGCAATGCCGGATCCTTAACCCACTGATCAAGGCCAGGGGTTGAATCTGCGTCCTCATGGAGGTGAGTTGGGTTCATTAACTGCTGAGCCATGATGGGAACTCCCATTGATTTGTTTAAAAAATATTTGTCAATGACCTACCTGGAGAGACACTGGTGTTATAGCAAGGAATAAGTCTAAGTCCCTTCTTCACAGGGGGTGGCATTTTGGTGGGAAAGTATATTAGTTGGGGTACAGGCTAAGCTGTGGGAAAAAAACAAACCCAACACTGCAGTTGCTTAAACAAATTAGAGGGTTTTTGTTTAGTTAATTGACTTTTTTTTTTTAAATTTTCTAGGGCCGCACCCATGGCATATGGAGTTTCCCAGGCTAGGGGTCTAATCGGAGCTGTAGCTGATAGCCCATAGAGCCATAGCACTGCCAGATCCTTAACCCAGTGAGCAAGGCCAGGGATCAAACCCTCAACCTCCTGGTTCCTAATCGGGTTTGTTAACCACTGAGCCATGACAGGAACTCCTAATCTTTTTTTTTTTTTTTTTTTTTTTTAATTTGAATAATACTCCAAAGCAAGTGGTTCAGTCCTGCTAGGGCAACTCTTCCATCCTTAGCATGTGGCTTCTACCTCTAGGTCAGAATGGCTGCTGCAGCTCCTGCCATCTCATCTGCAACCCAGCAAATAGGAAGCAGGAAAAGGCCAGAGAGGTGTCTGTTCTTTACTTTTAAGGTATGGCCCAGAAGGGTCTGATGATATCACTTTTACTAATATCCCACTGATCAGAACTTATGTGACCAAACCTCACCATAAGGAGGTCTGGGAAATAGACTCTCTGGCTAATATTTCTAAGAGCTTGGGGACTAGTGGTTTGGGGGTACTGCCTCTATATCCCCCAGGTGATTCAGGTCCCTTGTGGGTCAGTTTGAGGTGTCTCAAAGCTAGGAATGCCAGATTTAGCAAATGAAAATACAGGACACCTAACCAATTTGAATTTCAGGTAAACAATATTTGGGACATATTTCTACTAAAAGCTATTCATCACTTATTTGAAATACCGTATTGCATCCGTCATTCCTACTCAAAGCTCTTCCTTGGTTAGAGCCCTAACTAGTCTTCCCTGGGTCTCCCAGTTCATCTTAACTCAGCCTCCAAAGCCACTAGGCTTAACTGTGCACCTAGTGGGGGCTAAACCCTGCGGGGGGCAGGGGGGATGCAGAAAACAAGGTGATGAGGTACCTGCTCTCGGGGCATAGCCGTCAGGACAGGCAGCTGCATCTTTCATCAGAACAGACAAAGTTGCACCTGAACAGAAGCCCGTGGTTTGTCACATGGGACAACGGGTCTCAGGCAGCCTCGAGGTGCCCACCCTAATGGGCTGAAGTCTTCTCGAGAAGGCCCCTTGGAGGAACTGAGCCTTGGGGTTTCACTTGGGGAGTCCCTTTAGTCCCGGAGCAAGGCCCAAGTCCTGGGAGAACCCTGGCCTCAGTTCAAACGCCAGGTCGGCTCCTTTGGATCTGTGTGACCTGGGGCAGGTCCCTTCACCTCTCCAAGCCTGGGTTTTCTTACCTGTAGAACAGGGGCAACAAAACAGAACCTGCTTCAGAGCGCGGTGCGGAAGATCAAGCAAGGCAGCGTTCATGCAGCTCTCCTGGTGTTTTGCAAAATAAGATCTGGATTAACGTTTGGTTGGTTGTAACTATTCTTATTGGAGAGAACAAAGGATTGGGATTGTTATGCCGAAGGTGGCAGGACTCTCACAGCGGGATGCGGTGGGAGGGAGGGCAAAGCACACGTGTAAAAGGGCTGGAGGACATCACCCTGGCCACCCAAGGGGGCTGGCACCCCAGGGCGGGACTTGGTGACGTGGGTGACCTGGTTGGGGATAGATCAGGGCCGGCAGGACCCTGAAGGCCAGCAGCACGGTCCCTCCTCTTGTGCCCGAGCCCCTCTCCTCAGGACCCCCTCATGCAGGCCAGCGCACCTCTGGTTCCCGCGTCCCGCTGCGTCCCGGCCCACCATGGCCACGGCCATGGCCACGGCCACGCTGTGGAATTTCCAATTTTCAGCTAATGTGCAGGTCGTGACAGAGGCTCAGAGGCCCTGGTCGGACATAATGGCAGAAGAATTGTAAATGTCGCCCCAGTGAATGGCAATGAGGAATGGCGGGGAGGGGACAGTTTCCATCGGCCCGGGCAGAGCCCAGGAATACATTTTCTCTCCGAGTGTGTCGCATTAGATTTCCAGAGGTGCTGGGGCTCCAGGTACATGTCATTAGTAACAGTTTGGGCGATAATGAATCCTTTTATTTCTTTTCCTCACAGCTCATGAATACATAACGAGGCCCCGCTCTGGCGCATCTGGCCTGGGCCAGAGCCTCAGCCGCCTAATCTCATGCTGCTCCAATATCCAGGCGGCCCAGCTGGGGCCTGCCTTAAAGGAGCCGCATGCCCTTTCTTGCCTGGGGATGGCCGGCCAGGTGGCCGAGGGTCTGAGCCCCGGCTGAGAGGTCAACCTCATTGAAACCCAAGACGTGGAGGAGGGTGGCCGAGCCCGGGGAGTAACGGGTCCCCAGATCCGGACTCAGTTGTGAGCATCATGCAATGCATCCAGCAGGCACTTGGTAATGCTGCTTAGTGCATAGCGACTGCTGCTGGAAGGCTTTCTAGGGAACCCCTTGTTGAGCCTGGCCAGCTAGGGGGGTGTTGTGAGGTTGTGACCCCATTTTACAGCAGAAGAATCTGAGGCCTAGGAGGGTGAGGGCTTCGTCCTGGGATTCGCAAGGCAGGTGGAGGCAGAGCCCAGCTCCTCCCCGGCTGGCCATCATTGAAGGAGGTTCCCAGGGAAGGGCATTTTATCAAATGATTCTTAGCTTTACAAAATGTTCCCCACCAAGAATTTCATTGCGTATCTGTATTCATTGTGAACCTGGGTGGTTTATTGCTTTAGTGAGCAAATGCTTAGTGGAAGAACAAAGGGTTAGGTTTTGGTTTTGGGTTTTTTTTTTTTTTTTTTTTTTTTTTTTTTTTTTGGTCTTTTTAGGGCTGCACCCACTTGGAAGTTCCCAGGATGGGGGTTGAATTAGAGCTGCAGCTGCTGGCCTACACCACAGCCACAGCAACGTGGGATCTGAGCTGTGTCTGCGACCTACACCACAGCTCGCAGTAACCTTGGATCCCCAACCCACCGAGCGGGGCCAGGGATCGCATCCGAGTCCTCATGCACAGCAGTCAGATTCGTTACCCCTGAGCCACAGTGGGAATGCCAAAGGGTTAGTTTTTCAACATTGTTTTTCTCATCTTTTTCCAAAAACCTCCCCCCTCCCTTTCCCCCTCTTTGGCCCACTCTGTTTTCTTCATTGCACCTGTCGGGTCCTCACATGCTCTGTTACATCTCCTATTACATGTGTTTCCTGCCCCACGGGGATATGAGTCCTGTTAGAGCAGGGATGGTTCTTAGCTGGATCTCCAGGACCAAGGACAGTGCCCATCACACAGTAGGTGATCAGGGTACAGGGGCAGAATGACTAACCAAGTTGCATCCAGATATGGTCCCCCCAAGACTCTGGCCTCCACTGGCCCATTGGTGGCAGGCCTCCTGGTCAAGGTGCAGCCTCGCATCTGGGACTCTCTTGTGCGGTCAGGCCTGGGTAGCCTCCTGGACACTGTGGGGGTGGAGGAGAGGGAGCAGGCAAAGCTCCCTGGTGGGAGGGGTGTGGAGGGCAAGTTCACACGCTGCGATGAACAGCGCCCTTGTGATGGCTGTGTCTCAGCTTTCAAGCAGGAGGCACCTGAGAACAGGAGAGCCACGTGACATGTGGGGCCTCTCTGTCATCCGCCTGGCAACACTAAACACATATGACAAACATTAAAAAGCACTTACTGCTTTAAGTCCTCTGAGAGGCAGGTGGGTATTATGTATCCCATTTCCCCATGTAAGGAAACAAGCGGCACAGAGAACTTAGGCAACTTGCCCGGGGACACACAGCAGTAAATGGCAGAGGTAGGATTTGAACCCAAACTTTCTGGTTTCTGCATGCAGGTTTTATTTCTTTTTTTGGCCACAGGGTGCAGTGGCTTGATATGCGTTCTCAGTTCCCAGACTAGGGATTGAACCTGGGCTGCAGCAGTGAAAGCGTGGAGGGGGGATTGAACCCACACCTCAGCAGCAATCCAAGCGGCATCGGAGAGAATGCCAGATCCTTAACCCACTGGGCCACAGCTGGAACTCCAGGTTTTTCTAGAAAGAGCATGAGGAGGGGTGGGAAAGGGCCTGTAGTTAGGGCTCCACTGTGGCCTCATCTGTCATGACCTCTTACCTCTTACCTCTCCTCCTCCCCTGTCATCACCTCTGCCATCCTCATGGTGACCCTCCCCCTCCCTGTCACTGAAGCCTCAGCCCAGGTCACAAGAAGCACTGACCTGGACCAGATGTGGGTGTCTGGAATACCTGCGGCCCCATTCGGTCAAGGACTGATGGCTCACACCTGCCATGGATGTGCCGACCCCACCCTGTGGTGTCAGGAAGACAGAGCTCCCACGGGACTCCGGTCCCACTGGGACATCCCCAAATGTCCTATGTTCACTGGGGTCACTCCCCAGGCTCTCGCCTGATGATTATTCAGCATCTACCATGTGCCAAGTTTGGGGGCTAAGTCCTTTGCCTGCTATCTCATGTAATGCTCTAAAGACTCCTGACAGGAGGGTGCCATTATCCCATTATTCCTATTTTATAGACAAGGAAACTAGGGCTCAGAGAGGTTAAGTAACTGGCCCAAGGTCACACAGCAGGTATAAGGAAGAGCCTGGATTCAACACTGGGTCTGTCGGACTCCAAAGCCCATGATCTTAACCACAATAAAGCCCTGCCTTTTTTCTGCCTACCCATCTCTGCCTCCTGCCTCTGAACTTCCTCCCTGGCTAAGGAGCCTTCCTGGATTAAAGGACGGAGCGGGAGAAAACTCTCCGTTCCCTGGCCATCATCTGTATCCACTTGTCCCTGGTCTGAGGTTTGTCTTGCACAGACTTCGTGCCACACCTTTCAGGGGTGTGCCTTACAGCTGAGTGTCTGGGGGACAGCCTTGGCCCAGGGAGGCTCAGGAAGGCAGGGAGCCGAGTGTCAGCGCCTCTGGGTCCAGCCCTGCCCCTTAAGGGGCCAGAGTGCTTGACCTAAACCTCACCCCCCTGGCTTTGCCCTCTCCATCGCGCTCTTGTTGGAGACAGTGTGGCCTGGGGAAAAATACACGCTTGGAGGAGGGAGAAGGCCTGGATCTCAGCTCCAGCTCAGCCACTTGTTAGTTCTGTGACCTTCTGGCCAATGGCTCCTCTGCAGCTCAGCTTCCTCATCTATAAAATGGGTGTCATGATGGTACTTCCTGGGCAGACATTGCCTGGGCTCTAAACAGGGGTCGGCACTTGGAAGTTCTCCATAAACATTAAGCCCTAATTATAATAAGGATTGTTTTATTTCCTTCTCTTTAGATGTGTCTGTCCTGTAGCCCATCCGCTCAGGGTCCTGCCTACCTAGCTCACTCTGTGTTCACTCCTTTTTTTTTTTTTCTTGCTTTTTAGGGCCGCTCCCATGGCATATGGAAGTTCCCAAGCTAGGGGTCAAATTGGAGCTACAGCAGCCTACACCACAGCCATGCAGGATCCAAGCCATGTCTGCAACCTACACCAAAGCTCATGGTAACACCAGATCCTTAACCCACTGACCGAGGCCAGGGATCAAACCCGCATCTTCATGGATCCTAGTTGGGTTTGTTAACCCCTGAGCCATGAAGGGAACTCCCTGGCTGTGTTCACTCTTTAACCTACTTTGTGAGAGATGCCCTGATGATTCTTCTGATAACACATCTCTGACCCTGTCAATGCCATGGCCAGGGACCTTCAGTGGCTCCCTGTATTCTTCAAGACAAAGACCAAACCACCTACCCTGGCCTTCAAAGCCCTTCACAAGCATCCTCAGCCTCCCCATCCAATCTGATCCTCTCGTGGCCCCAGGCAAACCCTCCGCTCCCCGCAGGCATCATCTAACGCATGGCCAGTCAGCCTCGTTGGCTTTTCTCCTGCTGTATCCCCCGCCTGGAATGCTTTCTCTCCCCTCCAGCTTCCTGGAGGAAGCAGTGTCTTCACCTGATCTCCCTGAGCCTCCGTTTTCTCATCTGTGGAGTGGGTGCCCACTGTGTCCACCTGTGGACTTTCCATCAGAACGAATGTCCTCAAAGCCCAGTAGGGCTTTGAGCATCCTCGCGATAGATCTTCTCCGATCCCTACTCCCATCCCTCAGCACACAGCAGGGCATGCCGAGGAGCAGCGGGAACAGCAGTGAAGCCCCTCTGATGCTGCCTGGGGAGGACCCCCGCCCAGTGCCCTGTGCAACCTCCCCCGGCCTTGCTGTTGACTTTGGCACACCGCCCTCACCTGGGCTGCCGTGACCGGCCTGGAATTTCAAGCTGAATTTGATTTGACCTGTTCCGCGGGGCTGGCCCTTAAACCAAACCATATTCCTGCCGAAGCCCCAGTGCCCAGTGTTCCCCTGGGAGCTGGGGATAGAGGCTGGCTGGGCCACTGCCTGGGGCCACCCTCGCCAACCCCTGCCCAACTCTGCCTCCTGAACTAATTCCATAATCCTACCTCCTGCCCAGCCCCGGCGGCTCAGGAAGGGTTCCCTGGACTGCTCTGATCCCACCTTCCTGCTCAACAGCCCCTTGGCCCCTCACCAGCCCACGCTAGGGCCCTGCCGGCGTTCTGAAACTGATTTAGGTCCTGTGCTTGGCTGCCTCAGCACCGCCGCCCCCAGACCCCCAGCCAGGCCCCATAACAGGATCCAGATGTTCCCTCCCCTGTCCCCAGGGTCCCTGGGATAATCCGTGACAGTCGGGGGGCCAGTGGGGGTAGGCACAGCTGCTGGGATTGAAGACGGAAACGGGGCATGAGGCCCAGTGTCCAGGGTCAGTGGAGGGCAAATGGCCACACCCCCGCCCAGGCACCCTCTGTTCACACAGCCCCAGTCTCTACCAGGAAGCACCCTCATCTTTCCAGGCAGAGGGTGGACGTGGCCTGTGCGCTGGCTGTGTGACCTTGGGTGGGCTGTGCACCTCTCTGAGCCTCATCTTCCTCACCTGCGGGACCTGCTCTGACCTTCTTGCCTTGCTCTGACGCCCCGCAGAGGTGCTTTGGCCCAGGAGCCTGGCACATGGTAGGTACCCACCAAAGAGTCTCCAGCCAGTCCCATCAGCATTTGGGGCCTGTTTCCTCCTCCATCAAATGGACATAGTGGTGTCTGCCTTTCTGGGCTTCAGGGAGAACTGGTGCAGAGCAGGGGCTCAACAGACAGCGGGTGCTCCCCACCCACCTTCCAGGGTCCCTGGCCGGCACCCAGCTGGCAGCAGGAGGGCTTGGTCATCTCCTGGTGTCTGCCTTGGAGGCCTGGACTGGCTTGGGGAGCCCCTCATTTGATGGGGAATTCAGGTTAGGGAGACCAGGGTTCTCGTCCAAGGCCTGCCTCCAGGGCAGTCCTTTCCCCCAAAGGTCCGGTGTCCCTGTCTGAAACATGAAGTCTCTCCAGGTGGCTTCACAATGTAGTCAATGCTCCGTGAATCTCTGTTGACTGACAGTCAGAAGACCCTCCAGCCTTTTCTCTCTGCCTCCTTTCTGTACCCACTGCTGCCCCTGAAATAGCTGAGCTGCCTCTGAGCCTGACTGCCTCCCCAGACTCTCATGGGCTCCCCAGCTCAGCAGGGCAGGGATGGAGGACCGGTGATGGGCCAAGAGGAAGCTCCTGGCGGGGCTTCCCTGCAGAAGCAGCCCGGGTATGGAGTGGGAGACTGAGCTTTGGGTGGAAGAGGGGGTCTCAGCAAGTCACTCAGCCTCCTTGTGCCCCAAATTCCTCCCTGGAAAATAGAATAATGGTAGCCACCGGGTCCAGAAGCACCACAGGGGTCGGGTACCACACCAGGGCCTTTAAGAGTCTGCTCTGCTCCTCCCAGCAGCTGGGAACTGGTTAGAAATGCAAATTATCCGGCTCCATCCTAGACCTGCTGAGTCTCCAGCTGTGTTTCAACCAGCCCTCCTGATGATGCTTGTTGGGAACTCAGGCAGGAGAACCACAGATCCGCATCCTTCTCCTCCTCGCCCCAGGCCCTTCTGGTCCACCGTTCTTCGGAGGCGTCTTTAACAAGCCCCCTCCCTGCTCCCACAGGCCACAGGAACCTCCCCCACTTCCCAGGGTCTCCACTGTTAACCACTGTACTCTTTCGTGGTCTGGAAACAGCCACTTTCTGCCAGGCATTGGTGAGGTCCTGCAGGCAGATGCCCTACCCCTCCTGCAGGGCGTCACCAGCTGCATGTGTATTCTGGTCTTTGCAATGCGTCCCCTGCCAGCCCACCTCTTTTCTATGTGGAGGGATGTCCTATAGCCGTCACGGGGACACTCCTCTGTCCCTATCCCCACACCTCATGTGCGACCTAGCAAAATGAAGTGATTTACAATATCCACAGCCTTGTTCGAATCCGGGTTCCTCCGCTTACTAGCTGTGTGTCCTCAAGTAAGTTTCTTGCCCTCTCTCCGAGTCTCGTTTTCTGAAAATAGAGATAATAATGCCCATTTCTAGGATGGTTGCAAGAATTAAGGATGAGGCGTTCCCGTTGTGGCTCGGTGGTCAATGAACCCAACTGGTATCCACAAGGATGCAGGTTCGATCTCTGGCCTCACTCAGTGGGTTAAGGATCTGGCATTGCCATGAGCTGTGGTGTAGGTCACAGACGCGGCTCAGATCTTGCATTGCTGTGGCTGTGGCGTAGGCTGGCATCTGTAGCTCCGATTCGACCCCTAGCCTGGGAACCTCCATATGCCGTGAGCGCGGCCCTTAAACACAAAGAACAACAACGACAAAAAAAGTAAGGATGATAATAAGGGTACAGCTTAGGACAATACCTGTCAGGCAGCATGCACCATATCCGTGCTAGAAATTAGGGTTCTCTGGACCCCGTCCCCCAGCGTCCCGAGTGTGACCTGCTGCTCCTTCCCTCCATGTACCAGACAGACTGGGCTCCGATAACTCCTGAACCTGCTGCTCATGTTCATGTCTCCATCCCTTTGCATACGTGATCTCTGTCTGGAGAGCCTTTTCCTCATCACCTGGAAAACTCCTGCTTGCCCGCTCTTCCTGTTACTGGGAATGGCTGTTCTCCATTTACTGCCCGACTGGCTTAGCCGCCCGCCCCCCACACCCCACAACACAGGCTCTGATGCTTCTCTCCAAGCCCTCAGCTCCTAGGCACTTAAATGCCTTGTCTGATGTCTGGCTTCTCCTCTGCAATGTAAATTCCTTGAAAGCAGAGTCTGGGCCTTATTTATCTCCATATTCTGGGTTGGGCTTTTACTGTTTGTATAACAAATATTTGCAGAGTAAATTTCTGAGTAATTTTTTTTTTTTTTTGGCTGTCCTACTGCATGTGGAATTTCTTTGGGCCCAGGATTGAACCTGCATCGCAGTTGCAACCTGAACAAAGCTGCAGTAGCGCTGGACCCTTAACCTGCTGTGCCACAAGGGAACTTAATGGAATAAATTTGACAAGTTGAGTTGGAGTTACAGGGACTGACGAGATCTTCAGGATATAGCAAGTGAAATTTTAAAAAAGAAAGAAATATTGCCATTCGTAGCAACACAGGTATACCCAGAGGTGATCATACTAAGTAAGCCAGAGAAAGACAAATATCATAGGATATCACTTATATGTGGAGTCTAAAAAAAAAATGATACAAATGAATGCATATACAAAACAGAAATATACTCTCAGACATAGAAAACAAAGTTATGGTTCCCAAAGGGGAAAAGGTGGGAGGGGGGTTGAAATTAGGAGTTTGAGGTGTTCCCATTGTGGCTCAGTGGAAACGAATCTGACTAGCATCCATGAGGACTCAGGTTCGATCCCTGGCCTCACTCAGTGGGTTAAGGATCTGGCATGGACGTGAGCTGTGGTGTAGGTCACAGATGCGTCTCAGATCCCATGTTGCTGTGGCTCCTGTGTAGGCTAGCAGCTGCTGCTCCGATTTGACCCCTAGTCTGGAAACTTCCATATGCCACAGGTGTGGCCCTAAAAAGCAAACATAAAAAATAATAAAATAAATGAAATAAAATGGCGAAAAAATTCATACAGTGTGGTTCCATGAAATACCCCTTCCCAAACTATACTTCTGCAAAAATTATATATTGAACACCTAGAAAGGAATCTGGAAGAGGGAACATTAAAGTGATAATAGGCATGAACTTGGGTGGGCCATGAAGTTGCAATGGTGGGTGAAGTGGTCTCTGTCATTTTGTCTTGTTTGAATTGCTACAGAGAAAATGATTTATATGTTAGCTTGTGTATTGAAAACAAATAAAATAGTTCTCCTCCTCCTGTAAAAGGTTCATGTGGAACCTGGCCTCAGTCTCCTCCAGATTCAAACTGGACATGCCTAGCTTTTCCCACCCCAGGGCCTTTGCACCTACCATTCCTTCTGCCTGAGTGCCCCTCCCCAGCTTGTAGGTGGCTGTGCCTTCTCTGCATCACTTGGGTATCTGTAAATAGAACCTCCGAGGAGTTCTCTAATTCAGCCTGTCATCCCCTCCCAGAGCCCTCTGCTATTTTACCCTGCTTGGCACACGCTGCGATGATTATTTTCAATCTTTATTTGTTAGTTGCTGACAGTCTGTTTCCACTTACTGGGACATGAGCCCTCTGAGGTCACGAACTGTGACCATGATGTCCTGCCGCACCCCCAGTGCCTAACGCAGATCCGGGGAAGAGTAAGAGCGCATGTGATGTTTGCAGAGTGAATTAAATCCTCTTTCGTGGTCTTTTTTTTTTTTTTTCAGTCCAGTGTTCTTGAGCTTCCGGTGTGTGTGTTTGTTTCTTTTTTCTTAGCTTCCCTCGTTCAAACCTCGACCATGAAATACCCCCCGGCTCTGGGAACGTTGGGGCTCTCCCTGACTCGGGCTTCCTTTAAGAACTGCCCAATGGTACAAATAAGCTTTTCAGGCAATGACAGTGAAGATATGCAAGCCTAATCCTGTGAAACCCCAAAGCTTCTCAAAAGAGACAGTTCAGAGCTTGTTCTAATTAGCGTGTGGCTGGTGACGACAGCATGTTTGTGCTTTCAAGACCAGTATGGTCTTTGTTTTCCTTAAGTGTCAAAAATTGTAGCTGTTGGCGCGTACATTCACATGACTCAAAATTCAAAAGGACAAAGGCATCTCTCCCCGTCCCCCTTTCTGCACGGCAACCCATGTATCTATCTGGCTTCTCATGTGGCTGCCAGAGATGTTTTATACCTGTTCAAGCAAGCACGCATAGAAATTCTATTTTTCCTCTTTAATACACATGCCAAGAGGGCCTACCATACACATAGTTCTGCCCTTTAAAAAACAAAACCTACCTGGAGTTCCCATTGTGGCTCGGCGGTAACGAACCTGACCAGCATCCATGAGGACTTGGGTTCGATTCCTGGCCTCGCTCAGTGAGTTAAGGATCTGACATTGCCATGAGCTGTGGTATAGGTCACAGACTCGGCTCGGATCCCACATTGCTGTGGCTGTGGTGTAGGCCGGCAGCTACTCTGATTTAACACCTAGACTGGGAACTTCCATATGCTACAGGTGCAGCCCTTAAAAAAAAAAAAAAAAAAAAGACACCCCCCCCAAACGGAACTGGATGCTTTGGAGATCTATGATCAATAACTAAAGGGCATCCACATATTTTCTTACGACAGCAGAAAGAAGAGAAATCTTTCTTACGTGCCGTGGTGTTTACCAGGTTCCTGCCTGGTGAGCCAAGCCTGATGGTGGTGAAGGTCAGGGGACCAGGGTTGGAGTCCCAGCAGTGCCACTGGCCCTAGAGCTAGCCGCTTAACTGGAAGCTCAGTGCACCTCTCCCAAGGGGTTAATTCCAGCAGCTGCCTCATGACTTGTGGCCAGGATTAAGCAAGGTTTTATATGTCTTAGTTCTTAGCTTTATTAAGATGCTCAATAAATGGTGGCTGCTTTGACAAGCACTCTTCATTATGAAAATAAGTATTATTGTCCAGTCTCAATTGCTCAGCCAAGGAGTAAGGATTGTGGAGGCTGTGACATGAGGTCCCGTTGAAACTGGGACCTTTTGTTTATTATTATTTTTTAAGTAGAGTAGATTTACAACGTCGTGTTAGTTTCTGATGCAAAGTGATTCAGATCTTTTCATAATCTTTTCCGTTGTGGTTTATTACAAGGTGGTAAATGGAGTCTCCTGTGCTATAGAGTAGGATCTGTTTATCTCTTTTACATGGAGTAGTTCATGTCTGTGAACCACAAACTTCTCATCTATCCTTTATGTCTGTGAGAATAGCTGTGTTTTGTAAATAGGTACCTTTGCGCCACATTTTAGATTCCATATATAGGTGATATCATATGGTATTTGTCTTTCTCTGTCTGACTTTTGCTTGGTATGATTATGCTGCCAACGGCGTGATTTCATTCTGTTTAATGGCTGAGCAATGCGGGATTCTCTGTTTAGACGAAGTCATGCTGATGGCTCATGGAAGGTGGCCTTGGTGCCTCTGGGCAGTTTTCTATTCTAAATTACTTGTATTGTCATTGGAGCATCACTTTCCCCATGTCGTAAATGCCCATTTGAATGGTTTATTGAGTGGACATGCCATATCTGTCACCCTATTGTTGGGCCTTTGGGTTGGTCTCATTTTATTTCACTTTCCTGGGCATCCCCTTACAGAGAGCTTTGACCTATCATAGGTGGTTTTTGTTTGTTTGTTTGTTTGTTTTCTTTCCCCTCTGAGGCTTGGATTCCCAGGGGTGGAATCCCTTGGCCAATTATTATGAAGATGTTTCATAATCTTGATTCCCCCCCCCCATTGCCATCACCTCCAATCAGTTTTGCTTTAGCCACTGCTGCCTTATAACAGACAGGGCTCTGACCCAAGTGACATGAATTTCATGTTTGTTTCCCCTCAAGCATCTCCAAAGTTCCTGAATCCAAGACCCCTAGAAGCAGGTACAAATGACTTTCCAAGCCACCAAGGATGGTCCTGCCTCAATGTCAAAGCGGCACAGTGAAAGACAGAAAACTCTGCCACCTGCAACCAACCTGTATTCCAGCCATCTCCACCCACCACCCATCCCTATCCCTTTCTGATCTCCTCGCAAAAGATCTTAGCTACTCTGAGCATCCTTTATCTTTAAAGTAGAGTTAACCTTCCACCCATCTGCATATTGGCTGGTAATTCTCCTAAGATCGATGCCATTCTAAGAGGAGAGTTCATTCACTCATTCATTTCTCAGTACATGTTTAATTACTGCTGCATCAGTCTCCAGATTTGATTCCTCCTTGCCCACAGTTCCGTCTATGCTCATGGGTTCCAGGCCATCATGGGTGTGGGACTTGAACTTCTCTGAATGTCCATCTACCCCTCTGTGAGTTGGGAACAATGGTACCTGCAATTGTGGTTGTGCAGATTAAATGACATATTGTGTGTACTTAGTAAGCACCCAGCAAATGTAGCTCTGATAATAATTAATACACTGTTATGACATTGCATAAGAGGGTCTCAAACAACTTCTAAGAGAGTCATCTTCCTCCGTTTTGGGGTGACCAATTGCCTTTACTCTGTTCCAGGTGTGTGGCTGTAGAGGGGGAGAAAGGCTGGTACCGCCTGGTACCTGCCAGAGGTTCTCCAGGGCTTGTTCATGGGGCTTGTTTCCTCCCACCTCCCACCCCCACCAGTGTCTGGTCACCCTCCTGTCCATGACAGAATCAGGTACAGGTGAACTGAAGATTAGAAAGTTTTAGAGGGAGACCAGACAGATTAACTATTGGAACGAGGCGGGGCCCGAGTGTTAGAATGATGGCATAATCAAGGGTGACAATGTTGGAATATTAGGACGTGAAAATGACTCGTGTTAAAATGGGTGGATATTATAACAATGGCTAGAACTTTACACAAGGAGATCTTTGGCTTTGGAAGGGCTTATTCAAGAGGATCTGGTCTTTGGCTGAATTTGTAGATAAGCAAAGCCGTAGGGGAAGAAAGGCAGTGTAACTTTTCTGGAGATTGGTGGTGGTGGTGGTTTTAGGTGGAATTGTGAGGAGGAAAATTCAGAACCGTACCAGCACCCTTTGTATATTACAGCCTGCACGTGGGAACAGAATGTGAAGTTAGGAGGCATTTTCAAGATGAAAAAGCGTGGCGATTTAAACGAATGTTGGTTTGGGGTGGGCTGTTTGGGGTTATTTGCCTGCCCTCAGGGCCCTGGGCATGGCACTCACGGTCCCTCTTTTCTTCCTTGGGAGGTTTGTGGAAATATGGGCAGACCATCCATTTCAGACCAGATTATCATTCTACAGGTAAAGATGAGGAGGCCTGGAGATACCACGTGATCTGGTCACGTGGGGGCTTTGCAGAACTACAGGTGGAATCTGACCTGACTCTGCATCTCCTATCCCCCTACCCCAACCACCTCAGCTGCCCCTTGTGTCATGGCGTGACCACAGTGCCCTTGCATCCTTGGTAACCCTGCCTCCTATACTTGGCGCTAGTGAATGCTGACGGAATGAAGCTCATTGTGACATGTCATTCTCAGCCCACCAGCTGTTGATGTGCCTTTGGTTCCTGGGGCATGTCTTATTTAGTGATATCTTTTTGCTGGAAAGAAAAAAAATAGTTGGGAAAAGACAGTAATCTGGTCTACCTAGAACACTTTACTATGGCAGTTTTTAAGAACTAGAGTCACCAGCTCTGCCACTTCTTAGCTGTGTGATCTTAGGCAAATAACATAACCTCTCTGTGACTCCGTTTTTCCACTGATTAATGGGGTTAATGGTAACCTCACAGTGCTGTTGTGAGGATTAAATGAGATAATGACTCTGGCGCAGTACCTGTAACGGAACCTGCTTAATTAGCATTATTCTATTTATAGCGATAACCTGTAATAATTTGTAATGATAATCATTCCTTCCGGCTTCCCCTCAGCTCCCACCACCCCATTCCCTGGATGCTCACACCTTCATCTTTCAGTCCCTGGTGTCTGCTTCAGACAAAGTAACTCGATTCACCTCCAAGTACGAACATCTTTCCAAGTGATAGACTTTGTGGGGCTTGGAGTTTCTTGATGAACTGAAAGGATTTTTTTGGTAATATCTCAAAATCCCTTAGCAAGCGGGGAGTCACTGCATGAGAGGAAATCCGTACCTGCCGAAGGCCTGCTACATGCTCTCAAAGTTAGTTCTCTCAGCCTCCACGCAGGAAACGTATCATTATCTCCACTTTACAGATGGGAAAAAAAAAAAAGGCACAGAATCCAATTACTTTGGCCAAGGTCAGAGAGCAAGAAAGAGATGGAGGTTAGATCCTGAAACTCTGAATACTTGACCCTAACTCCCATTCTGTTTCCACTAGGACGGCCCATTTTCCTTTCTGAGCTGGAGTAGGACCCAGTTTTCATCTTTCCCAGGGGGCAGGGGCAGGCAGGAGGGTCAAGTGAAGGGGAGGATGAAGCCAGAGGAAGAGGATGTGTGGTCCACGTTCACAAAGTCCCATGAAGTGCCTTGCAAACAAACAGCTGGGCGACATGGCAATGAGTCTGGAATTGCTTTGGCAGTTTCTGGTGCTGGTGTAGAATAGCCAGTGGTCACTTTCTCCGTAACAGACTGAGTGTGTCCCTTGTGAGTGAGGTTTTCCATGCTGGACTGTTGCAAGATGGGATGGAGTTGAAGCAAATCAAAGTGCTTGGGAAACAAAAGCCAATGTGCTAAGAAAAAACCAGGGGCTCTAAGCCTTGCATCTTATCATCAATGTTTCTGCTCAGGCTCCCTTTATATCACGAAGGCGAGGTATGAGGATGATCCTGCTGAATGAAGGCGCCTCAAGCCAGGCTCTTGCCTAGCCCAGGCTGGGCTGCAGATGAGCCAGAATTACCCTCAAGGAGGGAAAGGCTGGTGGAGAGAGTGAAGTGAGAACACAGCGGATAGGAACCAAATCTTAAGGGCAGCAGCTGGAGGACTGGGAGTGCAGAACCCAGCCCTACCTCCATCCCCAGCAGACGAGGGGTCAGGAGCAGAGGCTCAGAACCAAGACCAAGAACCAAGGGAGAGGTCGGAGAGCTCTCCGGTGATTCAGATGCAGATCTAGGGGTCCAGGAGGCTCACCCAAAGCTCCGACCAAAGGGGTGTGTGTTCAAGATGGCAGGCTTCCAGACCCAGGGACAAGACAGATGAGCCAGGGATGACCTCATCAAAGTCACCGGCTTGGGCAAGGAACAGAGAGCTGCTCTCTGGGAAAGACGGCCCCCCTGGTTGCCTCCCCTGGCTGCTCCTGCTGAACCCCAAAGTTCTTCACGTAGCCCACGGGGCTGGAGCAAAGCCGCAGGCAGCGGCTGCCCATCCTTTCGTCTCCAGCCATAAAGAGACAACAGAATGGAAAAATAATTAAAAAATGAGTGTGGAGGTTGCGGAGGGGGGTGCCATGGTAGGGGGGAGCGCGGGGGCTGGGGAAGTGATTTCCAGAGAAGAGAGAGATGGAGGGTTGGAGTGGCTGGCGTTGCGATAACCAACAGATGCGATTCTTCAGATAAGCGTAGCAATTTAGATAAATCTCAGGCTTTGGAGCTGGTTGCCTGCGTCCCTTCTCCTCCGTCTGCCTTTTTTCAATTTTATCTCTGAGCCAAGGGGTGGGGGGGAGGGCCGGGAACTCTGAGGGGTGAAGAGACGGGAGGAGGGGAGGGCGGCGAGGGGGGCCAACTTCATCTTCGGGGACTTTGGCTTTTCTTTTTAATGTGTTTTTCCCAGAAGGTGGGAAATGCCAACACACACTCGGAGACCTAGAAGGCGGCCTATGTTTTTTAAAAAGCGGCGGACAAAAATCAAAATATTTGAAAATGTATTTCATGGTAATTATGTCATATTTCATGGGCTGGTGCCACTACTGAAAGAGAGGCTGAATGCCTTAATTTGTATAGAAATTGTAATCATTTGTTCATTTCAAGGTGAAAATTGCATTTTTTAATTTAAATTGTATCCTGCATGATAGTCTATTATCTAGTAAAATTGTCTCCATGTCTGAATGCCTTATATGCAGCTGCAATGCTTGTTACAAATCCACTTATATTCATAAAAGCAGGTGGACATCTCAGGAAATGGAAGCCGTTGTGTGCACTGCGTGCGTGGGGACGCGTGGGGATGCGGAGGCTCCTCTTGCCCATCTCACTCCTGCCTTCTCGACCCCCCTCTCAGCCCCCCGCCTCCGACTCTCATGTCGGCATTTCCAGATCCGATTAACAAATGATCATTAGTGGGAATAAATGAGGAAGCTGCACAATGTGGCGGGGAGAGCTCGGACCTGTGTTTAGGGACCTGGCAGGGCTCTCTCACTACTTGGCCCTCTGGGGGGGTTGCATTCTTGATCCTCACTCTGGGCCTCAGTTTCCCCATCTGTAAAGTCAGAAGCCTGACTTCCCTCTGCTGAAGCTTCCATGCTCACGTGGCAGCAGAGGGGTTAAGAGTCTGGGTCTACAGCCTGACTGTCTGACGCTGAATCCTGGTTTTGCTACCAGCGAGCTGTGTGATCTGAAACAAATTCCTTAACCTCTCTGAGACTCAGTTTCTTCCTCTTTAAAATGGGGGAACAACAGGAGTTCCTGTTGCACCTCAGTGGGTTAAGGACCCGATGTTGTCTCTGTAAGGATGCAGGTTTGATCCCTGGCCTCACTCAGTTGGTTGAGGATCCAGTGTTGCTGCAAGTACAGCATAGGTCGCAGATGTGGCTTGGATCTGGCATTGCTGTGGCCGTGGCTGGCAGCTATAGCTCTGATTCAACCCCTAGCCCAGGAAATTTCCTGTGCCACAGGTGTGGCCATAAAAAGGGAAAAAAAAATGGGTAACAACAAAATCTAGTTCATCTACATGTTGGCAAATAATGGCCAGTGGGCCAAATCTGCCTGTCCCTTGTCTATACAGCCTGTCTGTTTAGAGGGGTTTCTACATTTTTTAATGGTTGAGAAGTAAATCAAGGAGTTCCTGTCGTGGCTCAGCTGAAACAAATCTGACTAGTAACCGTGAGGTTGCGGGTTTGATCCCTGGCCTCGCTCAGTGGGTTATGGATCCAGCGTTGCTGCGAGCTGTGGTTTAGGTTGCAGACAAGGCTTGGATCTGGCATTGCTGTGGCTCAGATCTAGTGTTGCTGTGGTATAGGCCAGCAGCTACAGCTCTGATTTGACTCCTGGCCTGGGACACTTCCATATGCTGCAGGTGCGGCCCTAAAAAGCAAAAAAAAAAAAAAAGTACACCAAACACAGAGCAATGTAACTGTGGCATGAAATTATGTAACATTCAAATTTAAGAATCTATAAATAAAATTGTATTGGAATACAGACACACTTGTGGATTTATTTATTTTTTCTTTCCAGGGCCGTACCTGTGGCATATGGAGGTGCCCAGGCTAGGGGTCAAATCAGAGCTACAGCTGCTGGCCTACACCACAGCCACAGCAATGCGGGATCCTAGCCACATCTTCGAACTACACCACAGCCCATGGCAACACCAGATCCTTAACCCACTGAGTGAGGCCAGGGATCGAACCTGCATCCTCATGGATACTAGTCAGGTTCACTAGCCCTAAGCCACAATGGGAACTCCACACGTGGATTTATATAGGGCTGCTGTCACCCCACATCAGAGTTGAGTAGAAGCAACAGGGCCCATAGGCCTGCAAAGCCTAAGGTATTTACTGTTGACTCTTTCAGGAAAAGCTTGTCAGCCCCTGGAATAACACGAGGGAAGTGCTCAGCCCAGTGTCTGAGATGTCAAAAGCAGAAACATTAATTCTTTTTTTTTTTTTAATGGCCACACCCATGGTATATGGAAATTCCCGGGCCAGGGATTGAATCTGAGCCATAGCTGCAGTAACACCAGATCTTTAACCCACTGTGCCAGGGTTGGGATAGAACCTGAGCCTCCTCAGCAACCTGACCCACTGCATTCAGATTCTTAGCCCATGGTGCCACAGTGGGAACTCCAGAAGCATCAGTTCTTGTTTGCAAAACTCTCCTACTACAGGTTGGGCGGTTTAAAAAGTTTGAGTGTTAGGAAGAAAATCAATCCACCAGTATTTACACAATAGTTATCATCTGCCTCATAGATACAGAATTTCTCTTTGGAGCAAAAACCAGAATTTTCCCAGAGGAGATTTACCCAAAGTTAAAAAAAAAAAAAAAAAAATTCGGAGTTCCCATCCTGGCGCAGTGGTTAACGAATCCGACTAGGAACCGTGAGGTTGAGGATTTGATCCCTGGCCTCAATCAGTGGGTTAAGGATCTGGCATTGCTGTGAGCTGTGGTGTAGGTCGCAGACGCGGCGGCTCGGATCCTGAGTAGCTGTGGCTCTGGCGGAGGCCAGCGGCTACAGCTCCGATTAGACCCCTAGCCTGGGAACTTCCATATGCCACTAGTGCGGCCCCAGAAAAAGGCAAAAAGACAAAAATAAACAAACCAACAAACAAACAAATAAATAAAATCCAGAAGTGCCAGAAGGGACTCTGGACCAGAAGTAAGATGCTACTCTGGGAGTTCCCGTCGTGGCGCAGTGGTTAACGAATCCGACTAGGAACCATGAGGTTGCGGGTTCGGTCCCTGGCCTTGCTCAGTGGGTTAACGATCCGGCGTTGCCGTGAGCTGTGGTGTAGGTTGCAGACGCGGCTCGGATCCTGCGTTGCTGTGGCTCTGGCGTAGGCCGGTGGCTACAGCTCCGATTCAACCCCTAGCCTGGGAACCTCCATATGCCGCGGGAGCGGCCCAAGAAATAGCAACAATAACAACAACAACAACAACAACAACAAAAAGAAAAAAAAAAAAAGATGCTACTCTGGGCCTTAATTTTCCATGTAAAATAGATCCCTTCCAGCAAGAGGTACAACTTCGAGTGCCCCATGCCATGTGTAAAGGGTTAGTCTGCTCCTAGGCATGTAGCACCTGCCCAGGTGATTCATTTCTTCCTCTCCTTTCACTGGAGCAGAGTCCTTGGTGATTGGAGGACCTGCTTAGAAGCACCTACTCCCATCTTTTAGCCCAGCTCCTTCCTTCCTGCCTTCCCTCCTTCCTCCCTCCTCTCTCACCTTCCCTTCTTTCTGCTCCTTTTCCCTTTCTTCCTCCCTCCCTTCTCCTTCCCTCCCTCCTTCCCTCCTTCCTTCCCTCCCTCCCTCCCTCCCTCCTTCCTTCCTTCCTTTCTTCCTTCCCTCCTTCATCCAATGATTTCTAAGCACCTCTATGTCCCAGGCACTGTCTTGGAGGAGATTCCAGGTGGTCCTTCTTAATTCCAGGCTCCCTTTGGCAAAAGAGAAAGACACAGGCGCTCAAAGCCAAGCTGCAGGTCCTTCGGTGAGTGACTTTATCTCTGAGCCTTGTTTTCCCAACCAGAAAATGGAACTAATAATTTCCTTCTCCCTCACAGTTTTATGGGGGTGGATTCAAAGGCATGGTGTGTATCAAAATGCCTCATCAACTGTAAAGAGTCATGCAATGGTTATTTAGGGATTTGCCTTTTGCAGGCCTCAGGTCAAGGATGACTGGCCCCCAGCCACACAGCTAAAAAATCATCTAGGTGAGTTTAACACCAAGGCTTCAGTTATGGACTCAAGGTTTTTGGGTTCATCTTCCCTGCCCTCTCCCCCAATTCATGTATTGAAGTCCAAACTCCCAAAGTGATGGTGTTTGGAGATTGGGGTTTGATGAGATCAGCATGGTGGGGCCCGATGATGGATTTAGTGCCCTCATAAGGAAGAAGAGACACAACGGCTCCAAGTGTACCTGAAAAGGGCCAAGAGGGCACACAGCAAGGAGGCTGCCATCTGCAAGCCAGGAGAGTGTCCTCACAGAACCTGATCACACTGGCACCCTGACCTCAGATTCCCAGCTTCTAGAACTGTGTGCGAACATCTATGGTGAAGCCCCAGTCTATGGTAGTTTGTTAGAACAGCGTGAACAGATGAAGGCCCCCAGGCTCGTAACCACTCAACACGCTTCCTCCCTGGACCTAGTTTATGAAGGGAAGAGAACACCAACCTTCTGTCTGCAGCTTGGGGGAATTTGGGGTAGGACGGTATTAGGTGAGAGCTCCAGGGTCTCCGTTTCCCCACTGAGGGTTGATGCTGACTGCGTGGCAGAATCAACTGGGGAGCTAAAATAATAATAATAACAACAATATGATCATGGTGGTAATGACCATTGTGATGATGATGCTAAAGATGCTCTGATTTAATGGTCCAGGGGGTCTGGTCGTTGTCCCTCCCCCTGTCCCACTCACCCGTCCCTCCGGGTTTCCATACAGGGTATTTCCTGGGAGGAGGCCCTTCCCCAGAGAGCTGCCCTCTGAACATGAGAAGATTCCCCATCCCTTCCCATCAGCCCCAGGGACATGAACAGGTGCCACGGAGCGGGGAGGGGAGACCGTTCACAGGGCAAATCCATCCATGCCTCATATCCTGCCAGAATGCCTGGAGGGTTCCCAACTCCTCCATGCCAACTCCTGAGAGTCTGGGAATGTTGAAATGAGTCAACCAGAGCGGATCCTGGGGATGGAGAGCTGGAACCCAGAGTCCCAGGCCTGCATTCCCAGCCAAGGAGCATTTGCATCGGTGAAGAGGGGCTAATGGTGGATTGATGAGCAGTAGCCAGGAGTTGGCAGATGGGGCACTTTCTTGGCAATCTTCCAGGCAATAATAACAATATTTCCCCATAACCGCGGGCCTGCTACCTTCTAGATGCTTTGCTTACATCATCTCATTGAGGACCTACTATGTGCTTGTGTGTTCCCTCCTCTCCCACCTCCCCTCCCAGCTTCCGGCACCATCCTCCCCTGCTTATCTTCTTGTCCCCAGCTGCCCCCTCCCTGGTTCTTTCCCCAAATGTTCCTGTTTGTTTGAACTCTAAAGGCTGGAGTGCCCGCAGCCCATCCCTCCCTCTTTTCTTCCATTTTCTACTGCATTCGCTCCCTAAAGGGTCTCAGCCAAACTTTAGATACCAAGCAAATTTCCAGAGTCACCCATGGAACATCACCCTCCTCCAGCTACACAATTGTCAGGTGGTGTGGTCTCCACCTGAGAATTCTCAGCTCTAACATGGCCACATCTTATTAAAACAAAACCCAAACGCTTTGCCACAGTCTAGAAGGCCTTGCATTATCCGCTCCTTCCCGCGTCACCCTTCCAATCTCCTACCCCAAATGAATGACTGGCTGACTGAATGTCCGAAGGTGTGAATGAATGACTTTACCTGGAAGGGCCTGGGCTGAGAGTTAAGACAGGGGCTCAAGCTCTGGTTACTCTGGAGCTTTGGACAGCCCTCCCCCCAACCCTTGGTCCTCTCTGGGCCTCTGCTCCCATAGCAAATAAATTCTGCTATGAAGTATGTATTGTTACACCCATTTTACAGATGGAAAAAAACCGTCTTGGAAGGGTCAAGTCCACGCCAAGGCTGGTTCCAAAGCCCACCCACACTTCTCACTGCACTTCTGCTCTGAATATGCCTCTCACCCCAGACTCCTCCCCTAGGGTCCAGGTTGGGACCCCTCATTCAGCAGACCCGTCCATGCCCCAGGACCTAGCCATTCCCAGACCAGATGCACAAGCTTGGAGAAGGCACTTTATAAGACACAGCACACTGGACTGAAAATGGGCACACAGCCCCATCCAGCTGTCTTCCAGAAAGAACCAGATCAACTGCTACTCCGGGGAAGATGGACAAATTCCGTCCATTTAGTGAGTCTGGACGCAGCGTGGGCTGACCAAAGTCTCCATCTCCCAGCCTCTCTGTAAAGGAGCTAACCCCCTCCTGATCCTCCTCTAATCCCCAATTTCTCTTCTGTGCACGGTGGGAGGTTTAGCAGCCTCCCTGGTCTCTGCTCCCTAGGTGCCAGTAGCAGCCCACTCACCCAGCTGTGACAACCAAAATGATCTCCAGGCTGCCCAGTGCCTCCCTGGGGACCCAAATTGCCCCTAGGTGAGAAGGGCTACTCTAAGCCTAAGTGTAACTTGATCCTTATGTGTTCTATTTTACAGGGTGATAACCATTAGCCTAGACGGTTATTGTCTACCTGGCAGGCTTCTGATGCTTAGTAGCTCGTGTTGAGCACCCACTAAGTGCTAGGCAGAGACTAATTCAATCCTCACAGCAGCCCTTTGGGGTGAGTATCATCATTAGCCTGTTTTATAGATGAAGAGACAGGCACAGAGGAATCGGGTGAGGCCCTTCGT